>NC_064230.1:2664518-3996777 GCF_023101765.2 Spodoptera frugiperda
TGGTAAGTGATGATGCGGCCTACGATGGAGCACGTCTGCCTATAAGCAACCTATTCACACGGGCTTCAAGAAAGGGCGGGTTGGTTCTGGTCGGGCGGCGAGCTACCCTTGCTTGCGGTCCTGTGTTACCCTGGAGCATTCATCTTAATCTGGAGTCTGCTAGAACCTCCTCACACTCGGACACTCGCTCACACTAGACAATGCTCAAATACGATCACTAGTTACACGTTAACTTAAAGTATTAATTTATTCCAATGCAGTCTAGGGATCCTGTGGCATCAAGCAGATATTTTTTTTTTATGTGAAAGATTAAATTATATATTATTATTATTTGTATAGAAGCATTATTTCAAAATTGTAAGTGTACATATGTGGGCACTATGTTTGAAATAACCCGCTATTTTATTTTCTTTACAAATTGGTTTTATTGTCCCGTTAGTTTTGACGTATTGTAGTTACATTGTTCCTACATATATATACAATAGATAAATAGTGTATCAGAGAAATTGTAAAAAATCTTTTTTAAAAGAGTAACGATGGAGTTTCTTGCTCGTTCTTCTCCATTCGAAGCTACACTTTGGAACGAGCGCCTAGCTTCACTGACAGACAGACTGACGGACAATTCAATTTGACGTTTCAAAAGTGCCTTATTTAGGATTAATTGAAATAAATGCTTTGACTTTGACTTTGACCTCCACGCTTAGCAGGCAGATTGAACACGATCACTCTTGCAAACTTTATTATTGTAAATTACTAGTCCCAATATTATTAACTATAGCTACAATATTGTTTTCTGCACCACCCAAGGCTACAGGCAGAAAATGTCAACGGCATTATGGCCACCCATGTTTTTATGTGTATAAAGCTTTTAAATAAATAAATGTCTCAATCTACCTCTCATATCAAAGTTTACTAATATTGGGTGAAGTTTCACAAACAAATAACCTACTTACCTAAGCTTCGAATAAAGGTAAAGTAAGTAACTAGAACTGATAACAATGTATTAACGATAACTTATATCAGGTACGTTTTTTGTACACAAGAAATAATTTCATGGGTATTGTGTTTGTATAGTAAAATACTGCTTTATTTACCAGAACTAGCTTCTGCCAATGGCTTCGCTCACGTTCCTGGGGAGATAAAAAAATCTAGACACACGGCAGTGTGTCCGCCAAGTTCGAGCAAAAAACCGACACACCGGCCGTGGGTTATATTACACGAACCATTTCGGGCCAAGTTCGACCCACCTATAACTCCAAAATCTATTTTATCTACGCATATAGAAATTTCTAGTATCTATCGAGATCTACTTATTTATCTAAAATACAAAATTTCATTAATGTACCTATTGTAGGTCAAGATGGTGGCCAAATGCCCAACACGCCCTTTGCTTTGTAGACACACTAAAAACAACTAACAAATTCACTATTCAAGTAACTATTATTTGCAAAGTGAAGGAAAAAGCCAAGTGTGAGTCGGTTTTTAATGAAGCCTCTATAGACTTAACAGTAAAACAATTATATTATCTGTTCCACCTGGTCGTGACACCTGTTCAAGGTTTGTCATGTGACAAAGTAAAGTAAAATAAGAAAAAGAACTCCTTTCAGTAAATAAATGAAATCCCACAAGTTTGCTTTACGTATAAAGTAATCGAAACGAGAGCGCGTTCGACGCTCTGATTGGTTGGTTTATTCGAGCCGGCCAATCAGAGCGCTCTCGTTTTGATGGTTTTCAAAGGTTTTTTTTTTCATTTAATACGTTTGGCCGCTATCTCGCCTGATGGTAAGTGATGATGCGGCCTACGATGGAGCACGTCTGCCCATAAGCAACCTATTCACTCGGGCTTTGAAGACACCCAGGTTATACCCATCAGGAAACACAGACTCCGGCAAGGAGTTCCACTCCCTAGCAGTTCGCACAAGGAAGCTTGAAGCGAAGCGCTTCGTGCGTAAAGCAAACTCATACTAAGGGTACCTACAGTATTAAGCAGAATAGTTATGGATAGGTCAATAAAATCGTATGGTCACGGACGCGAGAGGCGTTAGACTATAGTTAATATGAGTCATAAAAGAAATGCTTTGGTAATAAACCACTGTGGAATGCCTTGACGGTTGGGTGGGCGAAAGTGGGTACTGCTCATTCTTTATTAACAATATGAAGTGTTGAGCTTGACTCTGTTCTTGGATTGGGTAACATCAAAAAGTCATGTGGTTGGGTTTTTTGATTTTGAAATTACCAATGACTTAAGCGCCCGTGTTAAAAACTTATAGTAAATTACTTATAGATGTGGTAAAAACTCCATATGTGAAGCTGGGTAAATTATACATGAATTAATTTATCTATTGGTGATAACTATTCAAAATCTATCCAGTAGTTTATGAGTTTATCACGCACCTGTACCACGGCCTCACAGAAAACCGACGTAAAACAACGCTTGCGTTGTGTTTAGTTGTGTGATTGAGGTTACCGGAGGCTCAATCACCTCCCTTCTTGATCTTTCCAATCCCCAATTCTCCAACAACGCTTAAATTCCTAACTACCAAAACGCCGGTAACTCACTTGTAACCTCTAGAGTTTCGGGTGTCCATGGGCGGCAGCGACTGCTTACCATCAGGTGATCCGTCTCCTCGTTTGTCAGCCAGTAAGAGTTTGACACTCCCTCTCGACTCGCCCAAGACGGGAGAAGTCGTTGGATGATTTTCCCCCCTTAAAAAAAGCGTTGTTGCTACCAACATCTATTTACGATAATTACTGAGCTGCTCCATTAGAAAAGATCGTGGAAATTTCCTAAGAGCCGTTTCAAAAGGAAAATACCTCGCAATTGAGATTTTTCCGTGAATTCCTTGAGCTCAAACGATGTTGCGATTTGCGATGTTTACTCAATGTTTTAAGGGAAAATATTGAATTAATTCTTTGTTTTTCTGTACCGACAATAATACCCTGAAGCAAGTACAAAGAGGAGATGCCATAATACACAAAAACATGGCCCTGCCCAATGATATAATTATTATAAGTAAAAAGGTGTAGATAGGTTATAAGCGCTCAGAAAGTGCCACATTAAAATGTGGACAATTGGCAACGTGTTTGTAGTATGTAGCTATGCTATGAAGATGTGCTACCGCATAATACCTATGCGGGGAAGATGCGCAGCTTGAGTATGCGATGTATCGATAGTAAGGAAGCCATAGGACACATTCATAGCACGCATCTTTCCATATTTGTAGCTAGCTGCTTCCGCCGGTTTTGCTCGAAAAGCGGATCCTAGGAACGTAGCGTGATGTTTTATAGCCTACACTCCCTTCCTCGTCCTAAATTCGCTATCCACTTTACACAAAAATAATTGCTTTCTAATGGACCAATAGTTCCGGAGTAGCTGCGTTCAAACAAACAAACTCTTCAGGTTTTATGAAAAGACAGTGCTGGGTACTTTCGGTGCCCAGCTCATACTCAGGAGGTGGCAACCCTTTTGGCTTGGGCAACGTACATGCCACCTTCGTGGAAATTTTTTTTTTTTTTTACCTGTTGTCGTTTGTAGATTGTTTTTTTTTCTATATGATTAAGTAGTGCATTTTTTTGGATTTTTTAAATGTTTAACTAATTTTACCATTTTTTTTTCTTCTATTTTGTGACAATTAACATGCATCGTGCCCGGTGCCGAATAAATGAAAACACTTTCTTTTCTGATCTTATCTTAAAAAGGTTTATAATATTAGTATAGAAAAAAAACATAATTTAGCTGATTCAGTTTCCACCAGTGCTAAGCGATGTGTAGTTGAATATGATTGGTGGAAGCCAAACGCATCCACAGCAACGTAGCATAGCACATCTCTGGTAGCACACATCCTTACTTAGTCTAGATTTTATCGCGTATCAGTTTACGTGGAAGCCAAAAAAACAAAGCGCTTTCTCTGTCCCTATGGCCTTTTGTATGCTTAAATCTTTAAAACCTTTCAACGGATTTTGTCCCTTTGCAGGTTTTTTTAATACATAGAGTGATTCAAGAGGAAGGTTTATATGTATAATACATGCATAATATATCACCATTGCACCCATGCGAAGCTGGGGCGGGTCGCTAGTTTTCTATAAAACTAGAACCGACTTCGCAGTAAATCTTTTAATTCCATCCACGCGAAGTCGCTCTAAGCTAGTATTAAGTAATTCCACGATTTTTAAGATTAAGAAGGGCTTAATGATTATTTTTTTATAATGGGCAGCCATTTTTCCTATAATTCGATCGATTAATATCGTTGCCGTGACGACTAAGCACGTTTTACGAATTTTTTTATTATGTATCTAGGTTGAACAAAGTACCTAAGAAACAGTTTAATAACTGCAGTGATCGTTGGGCAAAATGTTATTGGGCTTTTTTGATGGTGAGGTCTCAGTGAATTGGTTCTTTATCAACTTTCGCAATCTGTTTGGTGATAGTCCGATAGCTAGAAGATTTATTTAACTATATAACTATCAGGGAAGTGTTGGTTAACATGTTGTTAGCGACTGTATAAGCCCATACTTATTATTATTTAGGAATTGGAGGTTCTCAATTCTTCTGGTATGTTTTTTTCTATGTATATAGGTATACCGATTGCGTCGAAGTTTATATTAGTGCCCCTATTACATGAAACTTATAACACAAAGGGTGAAAAGTGACCTTCATTGTACAGTGGCAGTGTCGTAATGTGCACCTCTGCTTACCCCTTTGGGGATAAAGGCGTGACGATATAAATAGCATAACAATGATTTAAACACAAACAAACGGACGCTCTAGGCTATTTTGTTGTATAATATTTAGGGAAATGATAAATGAAACGGAAATATAGTAAAAACATTTGTAAAATGGCTGGATTCTTCCTTCCTTCAATAATATTTGGACAGGAAATGTAAACGCTTCGTTGGTTACATAATTGCAATTCAACATTGTTATCTTAATTAAAATCAAATGCCTTAAAGATAAAGGGTAGGCCACACCGCCAGCGAAAGGGGCGGGCTAGCGAAGCGAACGAAAGAAACTTTTTTTCTTTATTACCTGATGGTAAGCAATCGCCACCGCCCATGGACACTTGAAACACCAGAGGCGTTACAAGTGCGTTGCCGGCTTTTTGGGAGTTAGGAATTTAAGGCCTCATCTAGCTATTTGAAATATTGACGTGTAAAAGTGTTATTTTATAACCTATTTACAGAAATAAATATCATTTATCATTTAAGGGTTGTTGTTCGGGAATCGGGGATGAGGAAGATTGGGAAGGAATTGGGCCTCCCGTAACCTCTCACAACGAAACACATCGCAAGCGTTGTTTCACATCGGTTTTCTGTGAGGCCGTGGTATCACTCCGGTCGAGCCGGCCCATTCGTGCCATATTTCGTTAGCTTAGCTCGTTAGGTTAGTCGGTAGCTCGCGGTGTGAACCGAAGTATGTAAAGAGGTGAAACGATGTATATTAGTTATACATTGTTCTCACATAGTTGAAGTAATCGAAACAATGTAACCAAGAATTGTATTGTAAATCTGATTGAAAAGGAGTAACCTATGGAGTTTCTTGCTCGTTCTTCTCCATAGGAATCTACACTTTGGAACGAGCAAATAGAGCAACTAGAGGACTGAACGACAGACAGACGTTATTAATATTATTATATTTGCTTTGACGTTCAAAAGTGCCTTCCTGGTCTATCTATACTATATACTATAATATATAATATAATATTATAAAGCTGAAGAGTTTGTTTGTTTGTTTGTTTGAACGCGCTAATCTCCGGAACTACTGATTTGAATAATTCTTTTTGTGTTGAATAGTCCATTTATCAAGGAAGGCTATAGGCTATAAAACATCGCGCTATGACCAATAGGAGCCGAGCAGAGCGGGTGAAACCGCGCGGAAGTAGCTAGTTTGAAATAAATGATTTTGACTTTGATGTTCGCCTGCCTAGCCCTCCCGCTCGCTCGCTGGCAGTGTGGACTGCACTTAATGCCTTAAAGATAAGAATGATTTTGTTTTAACTTTATATCTATTATTATATCTTTTGAACTTTGAACGAAGTGCCGTTATAAAGATGGCCGATGAGTTTTTATCTGTTTTCCCGCTCAAAATTTGACAGTTGTCGATTTAAAGTTTGACGTTTCGTTGTCATTATTTTAGATTGTGAGAAGTGAAATCATTGGTTTCTTCCTACCATGTGAGGATTCGAGGGTGGTTTTAAGTCAATAAGAGTCTGACACTCTCTCTCGCCTTGCCCAAGGCTGGAGATGTCAATTTTCCCACCTCAAAAAAAGGGATTTGCCGTAACAGGCGTTTCACCATCTCTGGAGCAGGTCTAGTTAGAGGATTCGATGCCCCTTATCGGTACTGAAGGTGGCCACCGGGGTGGTTTTAGTGAGGTAAAAACCCATACTCCCTAGTCTTTCTCCCCAAACTGCTAGGCGCCTTTTGGTTTCCCTACGTCATAAAAAAGGTTTAATACCGTCTAAAGTGTAACAGATGGTAACTAGAAGTGCTAATTAATAAGAAGTCAAAACTCAACCTGGCTTTGAGCGAACTGAAGGCATCAAAGGAATTGTGTGATCAACTGCTGAAGGAAAGAGATGACAATGAGAAGGAATTCTTGGACATTTTAAATAGAAAAGAGAAGCTGAAAGTTACTGTAGCGTAGTCAACTAATAGACTTGTAGTTGTGTAATTAAGTGCTGTGTAGTCAAGTGACTGATTACAGACCATTGGTTTCTTCCTTACATTACGTAGGTACAGTGGTGGACACATGCGCTTAACCACTGAGTTAGTGGTTAAATGCTTCGGCACGAATGAACCGGCTCGACCGGAGTGATACCACGGCCGAGCAAAAAACCGACGTAAAACAACGTTTGCGTTATGTGAGTGAGGTTACCGGAGGCCCAATTCGCCCAATTATCCTCCTTCCCAATCCCCGATTTTACAAACAACTCTTAAATTCCTAACCTACCTAAAAAATGCTGGAAACGCACTTGACTTGTAATGTAACGCCTTCTAGCGGCGGCGATTGTTTACCATCAGATGATTCATCTGCTCGTTTACCGGCTTATACCATAAAAAGAAACTTATGTAAATTATCCAATTAACTAGTTATGTGTGGTTTTCCTCTATTTACTAAACAAATAATTGATATGAAAACTCCAGTAATAATATCTAGTTAAGGAAGGAAGGAAGTTATGGAATTGCAAATATTAGTATAACTATTGTATAATATATCTGTCTGTTTGTCTTCAACTTTGAAACTTAAATTGTAAGCGCGCACGAAGTTACTTGTTAGTTGATGTAAGTTAATTATTATGTTATCGGCTTACTCACGTAACTGTTTGACGAGGAACTCGACTAGTTTCAAGCCATGCTAGAGGCTCATATTCTCAGTAGCAGCGCGACAATCACCGCGTCGTGTGTCGCGGAATGCTGCTCATGAATATGAGCCTCTAGCATGGCTTGAAACTAGTCGAGTTCCTCGTCAAACAGTTACGTGAGTAAGCCGATAACATAATAATTAATTTAGTATGTCTCACGAAAGTTACAATACAATTATTATCATTAAATGTTTCTGAGGTAGTAACAGTTAATACGTAACAATCCTTGAGGAAAAAACGTTACTTTAAAATTTTTTTTTTCTTACGTAATTGTTTGAGCCTATACAACATCATTGAAAATCTTGTTTGAAACTTATAACGAACATTTATTTCTAAACTTAGTTTTTAATTGTTTCATTTTAAACTCAAAAGTGTTTTTCCACCAGAGATTATGAGAATGATGATGTAATAGCTAAGCTGTGAAACTATGTGACTGTTTCCACTGATACTAAGCTATGTAGCTGTGTGAGGAAGATGTGGAGCTCGAGTATGCGATGTATCGATAGTAGGGAAGTCATCCATAGCACGCATCCATAGCATGCATCTATAGCACGCATCCATAGCACGCATCCATAGCACACACCCATAGCACGCATCCATAGCACGCATCCATAGCACGTATCCATAGCACGCATTCATAGCACGCATCTTTCCATATAAAAACATTTTTTATTTATTTATTTATTAAAAAGGTACATGTTAAAGAACTCATGAACTAGTTTACAGTCCGACAAAACTATATATCTAGTTTGTCTAGCTTAGCTGAGCCCGTTTCCACCAGTGTCAATGAATATGATTGGTGGAAGCCAAACGCATCCACAGCAATGTAGCATAGCACATTTCTGGTGGAAAAGCTCCCTGAAACTATTGTGTTTAAACGGTTTTGTAATAAGTTTGAACTGTCAAACTTTTTTTTAATAACTATTTGAAATTATTCGCTAAAGCGCTTCGCCTAATCGTCTGGAAAAACGTTGACTATGTATTGTTTTTGTTTATGTTAAGATAATTTATGCCCATATAAAATATTTAATTTAATAGTGAAAAAAAAGTGCTTTTCCACCAGAAATGTGCTATGCTATGTTGCTGTGGATGCGTTTGGCTTCCACCAATCATATTCATTGGTACACATAGCTTAGAACTGGTGGAAATGGAATCAGCTAAGCTATGTTTTTATATGGAACGATGCGTGCTATAGATGTGTGCTATGGATGTATGCTATGCATATCTTCCCTACTATCGATATATCGGATACTTGAGCTGCGCATCTTCCTCGCAAAGCTACATAGTAGTATCAGTGGAAACGGTCACATAGTTTCACAGCTTAGCTATTCGCCATATACTGGACACAATTCCAGACTCCGTGCTACTACTGAGAAATTTTCGAAAAGCCCAGTAATACTTTGCCCCTTAGTAATCGAACCCGACACCTCTTGTCCGGCAGTCGCACTTGCGACCACTCGACCAACGAGGCAGTCAAGAAAGACAGTAAATCAATGAAATTCACACCGAATTGGAATAATTAACTGACGAGAAATTAATTATATTGCCGGCGCCCGTCGAGCCTATAATTCACGTTAACTACAGTAATTAATTCAACTATTAAAGACGTACCTAATTGATTTCAACGGGAAATGTGAATATACATAATATGCGTTCAATTCACCGAAGAAGTAAATGGCTATGTAGAATTACGTATCTAGCGTATTAAGGCCTAGTTATGCTGATTGACTGTGCGGTTAGCGCGTATGTAAACTTGTATATTTGTAAAAGGACGACACAGGAGAAAATAAAACAACGTTTTAATAAAAAAGAAAATAAAAGAGAATTCTTTGTGTGATCAACAAAAATTTCATCTCGATCTCTTCAGCCGTTTTGACGTAAAGGAGTAACAAACAAACATACAAACTTTCGCATTTATAGGATTATTAGTTAGTAGGATGTGCTTCACTTCGGGGATTCGGTCAATCTTCCTAATCCCTGATACCCCAACAACCCTTAAATTCCTAACCTCCAAAAGGCCGGTAACGCATTTACAACGCCTCTGGTGTTTCGGGTGTCCATGGGCGGCGGCGATTGCTTACCATAAGGTGATCCGTCTGCTTGTTTACCGGCTTATACCATAAAAAAAAATGTTATTTTAAACAACAATAACTACGTCTTACTTATAAAAGGATCACGAACTACGAAATTAAGTTAGGTATGTACCTGTCTAGACGCCTAATACATACCCTTATTTTTCTATTCTACTTATAACTCCGTAAAAAGATTTTTTCAACTAAATAATTCAGTGAAGCTTTTATTGTGTATCTATTTAGTATTGAAGTATTTTGAAAACAGCTTGAGTAAGTTCTCTGTTCTCGTAAAATATGAATACAATATGCAAATTTTGTTAAGTGGTTTATTTTGTTCATGGTAACTGCGTCTGTGGAGCATTTTCTTGGTTATATCTATAAATAAAAAACAATGTATTCTTTTAATAGTGTTTTATTTTAATGCCCTAAGAAATGAATTGAAATTTAAACGTAGAAGAGCCATGCTTCGACACGAATGGGCCGGCTCAACTGGAGTGATACCACGGCCTCACAGAAAACCGACGTGAAACAACGCGTTGTATTTTGTTGTGTGAGTGAGGTTACCGCAGGCCCAATTACCCCCATCCCGAATCTAAGTGGTGTCTAAATAATCTTCAAAAGTACATAAAACTCGGAAAAAGTCACATTGGTACTGTAGAAGGCTTCGAATCCGTACCCTCATGCATGAGAAGTGGGCGTCTTAACCAACGCATCAAACACGAACTTCCTGAAATGAATAGCTCAATTGTAATTACAGAGTCACGAACACTAAAACGTAATACTTAATTGCAAACATTTAGATTTATTTAACAAGAAGAGAATAGCCAACAATAGCTAACTTTCTCCTGTAGTTGAATCATATTATGTAACGCCAATGTGAGTTACGAGTGAGCGCCATTTTGATTTTAATTCGCAGCGAAAGTGATTTGCGCGCGGTTGTAAAAAATGTGTTAGGCAGTTTAAGGTAAGCGTCCACAGGCCCGCATCGTACGCGTAGCGCCGGCGGGTCTTGTCCGCATTTTGTATGACGTCATCGGTACGCATCGCATGTAGGCATTGCCGATGATACGGTCCGTACGATGCGGATCAGTGGACGCAGTTGTATGAGTTTCTATACAAGACAAACTAAAATCCGTTGCGTGCGATGCGTACGATGCGGGCCTGTGGACGCGAATGAAAGTGTGATCATTTTTGAATATTTTATTGTATTGAAAAGTAGAAATAATGTATTTTTGAATGAGGAAACAAAATTAGTTTTTGGTAGGTAAAAATCTGAAACACAAATCGACACAAACCCTGCAACTCTTGCAAAGCAGTCAGTCGCCCAACCACCAAGTCACAGCGCCAATCTTGACCTCAAAGTAAGTTCGGTATTTCATCTAAATTTACGTAACTAACTATGTAGTTAAGTTAGGAAACCGTTAACTTGACCTTCAATTAAATAACAATAGGGCAGGTGAAATAGTTTATATTTCGGTTACTTTCCGCCAAGAATAGTTGTTTGTGGCTTTTAGTATTATAAAAAAGTAGAAAAGTGTGGGCTCGCCATGCTTCGGCACGAATGGGCCGGCTCGACCGGGGTGATACCACGGCCTCACCGAAAACCGACGTGAAACAACGCTTGCGTTGTGTGAGTGAGGTTACCGGATGCCCAATTCCCCCTTCCCAATCCCTGATTCCCGAACAACAACCCTTAGATTCCTAACCCCCAAAAAGCCGGCAACGCACTTTCAAGTGTCCATGGGCGGCGGCGATTGCTTACTATCAGATGATACGCATGCTCGTTTCTTTTCGTGTTTCATAAAAAAAGTAGAAAAGTGTATGTGTATAAAAACAGTACAGCAGTGTATAAAAACAGTAGAAAGGTGAAATGCTCTGGTTTTTTTAATCAGGCTAGATTATAAGCTAGATTACTGCGACTCTTACTTAGTCAGTAACCGAAAACCGAACTGAAAAACCACCCCGTTGCTACTCCTGCTTTGAACCAGAGCCCCGGTAAACCGTTATGTTGTCTGCAGCTTCGGATCGAGCATCGGACACCCACAGCGCTACTGGGCCCCATACGCTACTGGAAATAGGTCTTTCTAACTCACCTCAGCTAGCTGGAGGGAGTCCTAAATTACCTTTTCATTTTTGCAGAATTCCACGACCTGAAGGGAGTCCTAAATTACATTTTTTGTATTTTATGCAACGGTAAACGAGAAAGAAAAAGCATTCGCCGCCGCCTATGGACACTTGAAACACCAGAAGTGCGATGCTCGCCTTTTGGGGGTTGTTGGGGAATCAGGGATTGGGAAGATTGGAAAGGGGGGTAACTGGGCCTCCGGTAACCTCACTCACACAATGCAAGCGTTGTTTCACGTCGGTTTTCTGCTCGGCCGTGGTATCACTCCGGTCGAGCCGGCCCATTCATGCCGAAGCATGGCTCTCCCACACTTAAATACGTTTTGTTCATACATTCAAAAGATTTTCTATGTAAAATTCTATTACAAATGGACTGAAAAAGGTTATAAATAGGCAATGAAGACTATAAAACCTTTTAGTAACTAACTATTAAATGATTTATGCGTAGGCTGCCTACACATACCATTTTAGCTGGGAAACACTAATTTTAGCTTGCGGTTGTAGGTATAACCTTAATATTTTCTTCTTTGTAAATGTATTTTGACTAGAATTCAAGATATTGCTGATCTCTGAGCTATTTTTGGTAGTGTCGGTCGGCAACGAGAAAGATGTGCAGCTCGAGTATGCAATGTATCGATAGTAGGGAAACGATCCATAGCACGCATCTTTCCATATAAAAAACATAGCTTTGGTGAGTGCGTTTCCACCAGTGCTAAGCTGTGTACCAATGAATATGATTGGTGGAAGCCAAACGCATCCACAGCAACGTAGCATAGCACATCTCTGGTGGAAAAGCACTCCTATAGCTGATTTGTTGATAGGCGCGGAATTATACAATGTGATAGGCGTGGAACTTCTAACCCGTTAAGGCTGAGTACTACATCTAATTTTATCGACAAAAATAATAATATGGGGGGTTGAACCCCTAATTGAAAATATTGAAAAATAGTGATTTTTTCGGTAAAAATAATTCACAAATGTTTTTTTTTCTCACCAAAACATTATCAAACATATGAAAAAAGTAATGAATTAGTTAGCCAAGGTTATTAGCTACCGTTTGTCGTTTTTTTTTGTTTCTACGACGCATACAACCTTTGATATCAAAAAAAGTAAAAAAAATATTAAAATAGCCATAATTTTTAGGGGGACCCCTCCCCCTAAAAATTATGGCTATTTTAATATTTTTTTTTTCGACCCCTTCGACCCCCGACTTTTGTCAATAAAATTTGATGTAGAACTCAGCCTTAACGGGTTAGAAGTCTCGCCCCTATCACATTGTATAAGTGTGGGAGAGCTATGCTTCGGCACGAATGGGTCGGCTCGACCGGAATGATACCACGGCCTCACAGAAAACCGACGTGAAACAACGCTTGCGTTGTGTTGTGTGAAAAAACCCTACATGGCATTTTCAACTATAACAAGTAAAAAATCCATTTCAAAGTATAAAATAATGCACTAAAAAGATCGAATGAAAGGGCCCACGTGGAACCAAAGAGTTCACGCGAAACAAGTACTTTACCTATTCAAGGCGATATTGCTTAACATTATAACTGTAGCGGATCAAAGAACAATGGAGTGAAATATCCAAGTTCCGTAATATTAACTAAACCGCAAAACTAACCAATGGTAGCAAGGTTATGGGCGAAAAATCGTGTGAAAACTATTTTAATTGGCTGTTAATTTAATTATGTGTGATTTCAATGTGAATATGACCTGTTTATTAATTTTTTGGTGTTACAACGGATGTTTCGTTTGGTGGTGTTTTCGATCAATTAACTTGTAATTTTATTATGACTTTCATACTGCCTCGTTGGTCGAGTGGTCGCAAGTGCGACTGCCGTACAAAGGGTCTCGGTTTCGATTCCCGGGTCAGGCATAGTATTACTAGACTTTTTTGAAAATTTTTCAGTAGTAGCATGGAGTTGTGTCCAGTATATGGCAATAGGCTCACCCCCTATTACATGGGACTTATAACACAAATGGTGAAAAGTGGGTGTACATTGTATAGCGGCATTACGTGCCGTAATGAGCACCTCTCCCTACCCCTTCGGGGATAAAAGGCGTGACGTTGCTTTTTGCTTTTTTCGTAATATTAACTAAACCGCAAAACTAACCAATGGTAGCAAGGTTATGGGCGAAAAATCGTGTGAAAACTATTTTAATTGGCTGTTAATTATGTGGTGTGTGATTTCAATGTGAATGTGGCCTGTTTTCTGGGGGGTTTTTTGGTGTTACAACGGATGTCTGGTCTGGGTTTTCGATGTCATTTGAATTTGAACTTTAAATCGTATGTTGTATGATATATTTCATAACATCAATGTAAAAAAGCTATGTTGTCTGTCTGCTCGTTTGCATAATTGAAATAAACCTCTTAAAAATCTATCCGTGGTGGTCAAACACCAAAATAAGTAAGATTCTTTATTTATAATGCTTCATTGATCAACTGACCTTAAGTGAGACCGAGAACAACGGGTCCTTGAGGGTGTTTTTCCCCCAGAGATGTGCTATGTAGTTATCTACGAAGATGTAATAGCCAAGCTGTGAAACTATGTGATCGTTTCAACCTATGCTGTGCGAGCATAGGAAATATCTGGTGGAAAAGCACCCTTTATGGATTCGGTGGTCCAATATTTTACTAACCTTTTTTAATGTCAACAAAAACCGAAAATTTTCAAATAAAATAAGTGTTACCTTGACCACTGAAGAGCTGTAATTTTGTAGTTTGTCTAGGAATGTTACGGACATGTGGCGCGGCTGTTATAATGCCGTATTTGTAAAGAATGTTCAAATTAGCTCAAAGAGAAAATGCACTTTTTGACTTGGTCCAGGTCCAGGTCCAGTAAACCTAGCTTATTTTTCATATATTTTTAGCCAAGATGATAACAAATATGTGGTTTAAATTAAGTCATAAGAAGTTTCTCCATACGGTATATATATCTTTCCGAGGAATACACCTATGTAAAATCATATGTTGATAGTAATCTTTTAAATATCCTTGAATAACAAACTTAGAAGTTAGAACGTACGAGTATTTTAGACAAAAACACATCAATAAGACAAACTCTTGTCATTTCAAATTGCGAAACGATTTGGCGGGACAAATGTCAAAAGAGTGAGACGGCAACTCTGATCTGTATGCGCTAGAAAGAGATAGGGATATAGGCTATTACCATAGACTATTACTGATAGTAGTTAGGTTTAGAAATAGGTATAAAGTTTTATACAGAAGATTGCCTCGTTGGTCGAGTGGTCGCAAGTGCGACTGCCGTACAAGGGATTCTAAAAAAAGTATTACTGGGCTTTTTTCGGTTTTTCGAAAATGTCTCAGGAGTAGCACTGAGTCTGGAAATGTGCCTAGTGTATGGCAATAGGCTCACTCCCTATTACATGGGACTTATAACACAAATGGTAAAAAGTTGGTGTACATTATACAGTGGCATTACGTGTAACGTGCCATAATGTGCACTTCTGCCTACCCCTTCGGGGATAAAAAGGCGTGACGTTGTGTTACGTATATTATATATAAAGTTTTAAATTTGATTGCTTTGTTGGTTTTTGTTGTAATTGTGTAGCTTAAGTTCGATTCTCGAGTAACGTAAAGCGTAACTCGGTTTCTTGACCTAGTATTTACTTTTTTTATGGTATAAACCCTTAAACCAGCTGACGAATCACCTGATGGTAAGCAATCGCCGCCGCATGTGGACACCCGAAACACTAGAAGTGTTACAAGTCCGTTGCCGCCATTTTGGGGGCTAGGGATTTAAGGGTTGTTGGGGAATCGGGGACTGGGAAGGGAGTAATTGGGCCTTTGGTAACCTCACTCACACAACTAAACACGACGCAAGTGTTGTTTCACGTCGGGTTTCTGTGTGCGGCCCTGCCCAATGATATTATAAGTAAAAAGGTGTAGATAGGTTATAAGCGCTCAGAAAGTGGCACATTAAAATGTGAACAATTGGCAACGTGTTTGTAGTATGGGACCGCTAGATGGAACATAGAGAGGGGCGCGGTTTGTAACGTCCCGCGCTCCCCGTAAAGTGTCACGCGTTATGTTAAAGGGAAATCCAGTTATGACATCTCCTCTTTGTATTTGCTCCGTAATTAACACATAGGCATTTTTATTTGCCTGATATCGATCAATTCACACCGTATTACACATGTAAGTAGGTATGTATATTATTATAATTTTAACGTGGGAAATATTCCACGATTTTTGTGGACGGATATTTGAAATAGATTACAAATAGTTTTCACGCAATACCTACTGATTTCACATTGATTCCTTTTAAATAGTATAGTAGTATTTTGATTTATAATGTTAATAGAATTATCTTCCATATATTTATTTAAAATACTCTAAAATTATATTTTTACACGGTTATGGAACACGCCGGTAAAATAGCAGACGTATAACTTGATGGTAAGCAATCGCCGCCGCCCATGGACACTTGAAACACAGAGGCGTTACAAGTGCGTTGCAGGCCTTTTGGGAGTTAGGAATTTAAGGCTTGTTGGGGAATCGGAGATTGGAAAGATTCAAAACGGGGAATTGGGTCTCCGGTAACCTCACTCACACAACGCAAGCGTTGTTTCACGTCGGATTTCTGCTCAGCCGTGGTATCACTCCGGTCGAGCCGGCCCATTCGTGCCGAAGCATGGCTCTCCCACAATTAAACAGATACATCTACACGGTAGATAACACATGGTAGTTAATTAAATACTTTCAATTCGCAGTTACTGCCAGTTAGTTCTGCCACTCAGTCTGTGAAGATTTCTATTAGACACGTGAAGTTTATAGCCATTGATAGTATGCTTATGCAATTAAGAGAGATGAGACGATGGTCGAGTGGATGTGAGTGTGACCGCTGAGCGTGAAGTCTCGTGTCGTGTTTGTTGATTCAAAGATTGGCGTTGTGGTTTGGTGATTGTGTTGTGTAGTTTCTCAGTACGATGTCGGTACGGAATATATTGTTTATTTTATTTTTTTGTAAATTCTATAGATAGTGTTAACATTAGAACTTTAGACGGGATATTTACCATGTTTATTTTATGTCTATGAGTTTCCGATATACCGTTTAAACCCATAGATGATAAATAAACATGGTTAATATCCCGTCTTAAGGTCTAATGTTAGAATGAACTTAAGACGGGATATTTAGCACTAGCTTTTGCCCGCGACTTCGTTCGCGTGGAATAGTGACTTCCGGCAAATTTTTGGTTTTAACCACATAGTTCCCGATCTCGCGTCTGAGCCGCGCGGGTACCTTACTCATAGATCTAAACACCCCTCTCCCGCACGCGTACCCCTGACCTTAGTGCCTTATCGGTGACGCCCACTTCGCAACGGGCCGTGCAGCAGAAATCGTAATATTTTAATTTCACCACAACTTCAAAACCAAACGTCCAATTTTAATCATTCAAAGACCAAATATTATCAAAATAAACTGTACTTTTTGATGAAATAATTTATTTTGATAAGGATTAATAGCATGAGTAAAATAAACGCGTTTAAATGTAGAAAAAAAATCAAGATTTTTAAATAAAAATGTGGTTGTTGTGCCTCACTCGACATAGATAGGTATAGTGTGTCGCGGACTTTTTTGTAGATATTTATAAGATCTACAATTAATTATAACATTTTATGGTTCTATCTTTTGTAGTTTAGGCAGCGTACGCAAAATAAGTAACTTCTTTGGTTGATTTTTTTCAGTTTGTGTCCGAAAAATCCAAATATCTTACGGAACCCTATTTTTTTCCAAAATAAAATATAGCCTATGTTACTCGTGGATAATGTAGCTTTCGAATGGTGAAAGAATTTTTAAAATCGGTCCAGTAGTTTTTGAGCCTATTCATTACAACCAAACAAACAAACAAAGTTTTCCTCTTTATAATATTAGTGTAGATGTTTATTTATGTCTATGAGTTTCCGATATTCCGTTTAAACCCATAGATGATAAATAAACATGGTTAATATCCCGTCTTAAGGTCTAATGTTAGTGTTAGTGACAAATTGATGGGGTGGACAAATAATAAAAAAACATCCGAACGTAATACCTCCTAAAAAGGATTAGCCGTTTGATTGTTTCTTTTTTTTCGTTCCAATCTTCCCAATCCCTGATTCCCCAACAACCCTTAAGTAACCCCCAAAAAAGCTGTCATAGCAGCTTCGGGTGTCCATGGGCGACGGTGATTGCTTACCATCAAGTGATCCGTCTGTTTGTTTACTGTCGACTCCCAAAAGTGCCTTATAGGTCTAATTGAAATAAATTATTTGCTTTGACTTTGTACTTTACATATTTACTTAACCAATAATATAAGTAACAGCGTAATATCATAATTTAATTTACCGTTAACAGATACTCTATTGTGTCCGACCTTCCAGTAACCTTGGCAGTGTCACGTTAATAAACAGACGCATCGGAAGCGAATGAACTGCTTTTTTATATTATTTTCATTATCTATCTATATTTAAGTTTGTTAAACGCTACTAACTATATAATTCTTTCTTGAATGTTCTACCTTTTTGAAATATACAACTACTTTTGATATTTATCCCCAAAGCGGTCGTCAGAGGTGCACATTACAGCACGTAATGCCGTTATACAATGTACACCCACTTTTCACTTTTTCTGTTATAAGTCCCATGTAATAGGGGGTGAACTTATTGCCCATATATTGAGCTCAATTCCAGACTCCGGGCAATTTTTGAGAAATTTTCGAAAAATCGTTATATGCTCAGTAATATTTTGCCCGTCCCGGCAATCGAACCCGAGACTCGAGAAGACTAGCTACTTCCGCGCGGTTTTATTTATTGCTCAGCTCTTATTAGTCTAGAATACTGCCAGTAGCAGCGCAGCTCTATCACGGCTTGAAACTAGTCGAGTTCCTCGTCAGACAGTTACGTGAGTAAGCCGATAATATAATGATCATTAATTTAGTTGGTATGTCTCACGAAAGTTATACTAAAATTACTAGTTATGAATAAATTTTCAAAATGTAACAATGAAAATCCAAAGTTAATTAAAAGACAAAACGATGTTTTTCGTTGCCAAAGTTTATGATAACATTTCATACTCGAAGAGCTAGCTTTAGATATGTTATTTTTACGAAAATTTCAATTTAAGTCACTTGGAAATTCAAGTCGTGTTCATTGGAATATTATTACATACGTACATACATATCGTCACGCCTTTAATCCCCGAAGGGGTAGGCAGAGGTGCACAATATGGCATGTAATGCCACTGTGTACACCCACTTTTCACAATTTATGTTGTAATTCCCATGTAATAGGTGGTGAGCCTATTGCCATATACCGGGCACATTTCCAGTATCCGTGCTACTACTGAGAAATTTTCGAAAAAAGCCCAGTAATGCTTCGCCCGACTCGGGAATCGAACCCGAAACCCCTTGCCCGGCAGTCGAACTTGCAACCACTCGACCAACGAGGCAGTCTTTTTTCTTTGCCAAAGTTTGTGTTAATAATATTCATACTCTAGATATGTTATTTTTACGAAATTTTCAATTTAAGTCAGTTGGAAATTCTAGTGGTATTCATTGGAATATTATTCTTTCTATTATTTCAGCTGGCAACACCGGCTAGCTGTGTTGCCGGGGAAAAAATCTCATTTCGTTCAACGCTGTGTAAATAGGGATTTATGTCTATTTTTATATAATTTTCCACTGACGTCTCTGTTATTTTAATTTTTCTATTAGATTCTTTGTTTTGTGTTTGAATTGAACACCTATAAAAGCCTGAAGACGTCTTAACATACAGACTTCAAAATTAGTGCTAATAGAAAAAGAAAACGAAAAAAAAAAAAATATTTCACCACCATACCATTGACCCAGCTTGTGATAAACATTAGGCTTTTCGGCTGTTGAAAATCCCTAGTTTCGAATCGAATTAGGTATGTGTAATTGTTTCTTGAGTTGTTGTTGGTATTCCCTACCCGGAGCCTAGTGACTGCCTAGCGGGTTTACCGGGGCTCCGACTCAAAAAGCAGGAGTAGAAACGGGGTGACATTTAGTCTGTAAGAGTCTGACATTCTGAGAAGATATTGAATGATTTTGCCCTCTAAGCAAAAACAGTACTTTTTATAATATTTGTGCAATTAACATGTGCACCTTTGCCTACCCCTTTAAAAATAATAAAAACACTTAACATTACATAACATTCAACCTTGTTTTCCTTACCGAGGCCTTGTTAATGCTTTAAGAATTCCACGGACCTTATATTACGCAACGCATTTCGTTTGTCTATGAAAGGCCACTGCGAAAAAAGTTGCAGAATCACCCATTGAATTGACAAACGCTAAACGTCAACTTTCCCGCCGACCAACACGGCACGCCTTAATTGTTAGATTTCACGTTTTTTAATAACTCTAGCTCGGTCTATCATTCGTTTTCATCTTGCATTCAGTTATAATAATTATGAATGAAATCTTTAGCAAATATTTGCTATGTATTACAATCGTAAACGTCTATAAAATACGTACCTTTCTACATTAGGTCTTGCACGCAACTTTTTTCACTGATCGCTAACCATCAGGTGATATGTGCTTGATTGCCCCTATTCCATAAAAAAAATGTAAGTGTGGGAAAGCCATACTTCGGCACGAATTGGCCGTCTCGATCAGAGTGATACCATAGTTTCACAGAAAACCGACGAGAAATAAGGCTTGCGTTACGTTGTGTAAGTGATGTTACCTCTTCCCTATCCCTGATTCCCTAACAACCCTTAAATTCCTAACCCATAAAAGGCCGGTTATGCACTTGTAACGCCTCTGGTGTTTCGGGTATCCATGGGCGGCGGCGATTGCTTAACACCAGGTGATCTGTTTGCTCGTTTACCGGCTTATATACCATAAATAAACCGACAATACTGATGAAGAATTTGATTAAGACTCAGGACCAGTTGTATTAAAAATCCCATTGGGATACAAACGATTATCCGGAGCTGCGGACTACCTAGCGGGTTTACCGGGGCTCTGGCTTGAAAAGCAGGAGTAGGAACGGGGTGTTACTGTTTTTAGTCAGTAAGAGTCTGACACTCCCTCTCGCCTCGCTCAAGGCGTGAGAAGTCATTGGATGATTTTCCCCCCTCTAAAAAAAAGATATGTGTACCAATGAATATGACTGATGGAAGCCAAACGCATCCACAGCAACGTAGCATAGCACATATCTGGTGGAAAAGACCTAAGACTCAGAACCGATTGCGTTAAAAATCCCATTGTTATACTAAAGAATCTATTGCCAAACTCCGTGCCCCAATACTTTCATTAGACAAACAACACAAAGGATTCAAGTATCCATGAACAGATTCAAAAAAGGATACATTTTACATCGCCATCCGACGGTCCAGATTAAAAAATACACATCGAATAAGTAAAGTTGAATAGAGCGAGAGTTTCGCTCAGATTCTGTTGAATTAAAAATGAAATAAAAAAGTTAGGAGGTTATTTTTGTTGTAGATGTCTGGTTCTGTAGTATTTTGTTTTATATTTTTCGCGATTTTAGGCTACAACGCTGCTTTTTTATGGGGGAAAATTATCCAATGACTTTTCCCACCTTTGGTGAAGCGAGAGAGAGTGTCAGACTCTTACTGACTGAAAACCACCCCGTTCTTACTTCTGCGTTTCGAGCTGGAGCCCCGGGGCAGGGGCTGCTGTACTGTAAGCCTTCTCTACATTAGAGGGTTTGCCATAGTCTCCACGCTTGGCAGCAGTTTAAAACCCGTTATAGTCCGTGACTTTGGCCATGTTAGCGCTCCTGTACATTCCTGGAGTATGGGCCTTCTCCACAAAAGAGGGATTTGCGGTAATCTTCACTCCTGGCAGGTGTAGGAGATTCCAGTTTAAAAAGTTGTCACCCAAGACGGGAGAAGGGAATGGATGATTTCCCCTTCCTCAAAATAATTGTTTATTAGAAAACGCTGCTGTCCCGTCTCTGTCTAATGTGTTGTCCCTCATGGTGACTATACACGTTAGCTTTTGCATGACGGTTTTGCCTCCAAACAGCGTGTTTTTTTGAGGTGGGAAATTTATTCAATGTCTTCTTGCGACTTCCGACTAGGTTGAAGTGAGAGGGAGTGTTAATAACACAGGCTACTTTTTATTCTATGGGAATGCGGACGAAATTGCTGACAGAAGTAGTATTATACTTTTCAGATAATATTTTTTTTATTTATTTAGTTAAACTTTATTGCACACATACATAAATACATTGAGATAGTAATCTGAGTACAATGGGCAGTCTTATCACACACGGCGATTTCTTCCAGACAACCTTTGGATGGAATTTTTAAAATGTGAAAAATAATAAGTAAGTAGGTATGGTTTTTACAGATCGAATGAAACCGCGTCCCAGTGATAGTTCACCACTATATCGATCAATGACTACGGCAAGAAGTGTGAAAGTATTACTCTCGCTTTCCAAAAGTCAATGCCACAAGTAAATTGTGTATTTTGTCATCAGAGATTACCGCAACGAGATGAATGTTGATTGGTGTAGTGACTGAGATACAAGACGTTGTGCCGAATAGTTCGGTAGTGGTTTAAAGACTTAAAAGTTTAAATGTCAATAAGTTTTGAGTATTTTATTGTAACTTTCGTGAGACATACTAAATTAAATTGCTTACACACGTATTTGTTTGACGAGGAACTCGAAACTAGTCGAGTTCGACACTCAGGTCGGGCAAAGTATTGCTGGGCTTTTGTCGGTTATTCGAAAATTTCTCAGTAGTAAGTACTCCGTACGAGTCTGGAATTGTGCCCAGGATATGGCAATAGGCTCACCCCCTAATTACATGGGACTTATAACACAAATGGTGAAAAGTCGGTGTACATTGTATAGCGACATTACGTGCCGTAACAGGCAGAGGTAGGTACATAACCTCTGCCTACCCTTTCGCGGATAAAAGGCGTGACGTTGTGTGAAACTTAGTTAAGTGGAATCTGGATAAGTGAGAAACTTCCACAACTGGAACTTATATTTTTTTATACCAAGTTAACGAGAATCGAGTAACGAGTACTCTCCATAAGTATTGAAGGTATCTAACCAGTCATACGGTATACTAATACAGCCTATAGAATCATAGATGCCTGCTCCACATGTGTTTTAAAACCCATTTCTCCAAAGGAACTCCGAACCAACGGCGTGCCGTATCGTCCACGGTCCAGTAGACCCTCGGTATTCGTGTTACAGCGTCTCTTCGCTCTACATACTGAGGGAAACATTATTGTATATCACTATATTACCATATACAGTGAAACGTGGTTAAGTGGGACCTGGATAAGTGAGAAACCTCTACAACTGGAACTCATACTGAGGTCCCTACCCATTGGCACTGAATTATCTCTATTAGTGGGAAAAACAATCCTCTTTATCTAGGATTCGTTCTTTCGATTTATCATCTTAGTTACCTCTATAACTGAGACAGCAAGTGAATTTTAATGCATAAACCTCAGTAACTGAGACAACAGCGTTTTGTTCTAACTTCTGTTACCGGCTTCGCCTGCTCTGCTTGGCTCCTATTGGTCATAGTGTGATATTTTATAGCCTTCCTCAATAAATGAGTTATCCAACACAAAAATAATTATTAAAATTGGACCAGTAGTTCCGGAGATTAGCGCGTTCAAACAAACAAAGTCTTTAGCTTTTTATAATATTAGTAATTTAAGCATTATTGACGGACAAACATAATTTTTATTCCATTAAAACGCGGGTGAAGCCACTGACAGAAACCAGTTACAACAATACTAACGTCACGCCTTTTATCCCCAAAGGGGTAGGCAGAGGTGCACATTACGGCACGTAATGCCGCTATACAATGTACACACACTTTTCACCATTTGTGTTATAAGTCCCATGTAATAGGGGGTGACCCTATTGCCATATACTGGGCACAATTCCAGACTCCGTGCTACTACTGAGAAATTTTCGAAAAACCGAAAAAAGTTCAGTAATACTTTGCACAGAAAAAAACCCAGTAATACTTTGCTCGACCCGGGAATCAAACCCGAGACCCTTTGTCCGGCAGTCGCACTTGCGACCACTCGACCGACAAGGCAGTCTAGAAGCCAGTTACTAATAACATAACTGGCGAAATGTTTGCTCTACTAAAAACGTGATTTTATTATTTAAACCAAACCAGTAACGCTTGCTAAATACAAGTTCATTAACAAGTACGTAATAAATGTCTTAATAGTCATTAAAAAATAACTTTTATAAGTGTGTTACAACAAGCCCAACCAATTTATGTAACAACTAGTTTCTGCTACCGACTTCGCTCATGTTTTCCTGATGTAAAAAGTACCCTATGTGTTATTCCAGACTATGATCTAGCCCTGTTCCAAATTTCATTCCGATCCCTTCAGTCGTTTTGACGTGATTGAGTAACAAATCTACACAAAGTTTCGCATTTATAATATAGATACTAACAACCAGCCCCAGCTTCGCATGGGTGCAATGTTGATATATTATCCATGCATTATATATATAAACCTTCCTTTTGTATCACTCTAACTATTAAAAAAACCGCATCAAAATCCATTGCGTAGTTTTAAAGATTTAAGCGTATAAAGGGACATAGGGACAGAGAAAGCGACTTTGTTTTATACTATGTAGTGAAGTAAGATTAGTTAATATAAGACTATAGGAATCTCCTGAGTGTCAGTATAAAATGTACCCTAATGTATTCTAAAAAGTAAGCTTTGCAATGATGAAAAAATGTTTTAATTCAGTCCAGTAGTTTCGGAGATATTGCAATGTAAACACACAAACAATCCAATCTTTCCTCTATATATATGTATAATCATATAGTATAGAAGTATAGACCATAAATAAACATGATTTATCGATATAAATTTCTCAATTAATCAATCGATTTCGTTGTCGATTAAAAAATCGATCATCCTTGATTTATACGATTAACGATTTTTGAAAGTTAGATAGATTTATTATTTAATTTGGCATGTCAATAATTATAATAGATAAGTTTTATTATAAATTTATAATTTTACCTTTGTGTGACCCGCGTAGTAATCAAACTTGGAATTTCTAATTTATGTGTGTATGTTTGTTAGTCTCTAACGCGAAAACTGAGTGACAGATTTTGATGAAATTTTGCATACAGATTAAATGATAGTTAGATGAATATTAAAATATTAATCAACGTCACGCCTTTTATCTCCGAAGGGGCAGAGGTGAACATTACGGCAGTTAATGCCGCTATACAATGTACCCACACTTTTTACCATTAGTGCTATAAGTCCCATGTAATAGGGGGTGAGCCTAGTGCCATATACTGGGCACAATTCCAGACTTCGTGCTACTAATGAGAAATTTTTGAAAAACCGAAAAAAACCAGTAATGCTTTGCCCGACCCGGGAATGAAACCACCACCACCTTATCCGGTCGCACTTGCGACCACTCGACCAACGAGGCAGTCAATATTAAAATATTAAATTTTATTTTTATATTTCTATTTTTTTACGTGAACAACGCTACAGACAGGTGGTAAGTTAGGCAGTAATAAATCACAGTAGAATTTTTCAACAACAGAGGGCCTACTCTAATTCAACGAACGAAAAAACTTCGCAGATTGCATACTACAATTCTATTTATTGCGAACTTTCGTGAACAAAAATGAACAAATGAAATGAAGATAAATAAATAGGTTTTGATATGAAATTAAAAATAAAACGTTATTTCAAGTAATTCTATTAGTAAATCAATAAAACCTACGGCCGAAAATTAAACGAAACTTCGGATTCAAGAACCGGAGTAGGCCCCCAGATCTGATTTCACGCTAACTTTCAGTCTGAAATCTAGTCTACACTAATTATAAATAGAAAACCTATAATTAACCGTTAGTTAATTGCCTAAAGACTTTCTTTTTTAACTATAGATTTCTAGGCCGAAACTGTTACCTGGAGCTGCGGACTACCTAGCTGATTTACCGAGGCTCCGGCTCGAAAAGCAGGTGTAGGAACGGGGTGGTGTTTAGTCAGTAAGAGTCTGACACTCCCTCTTGCCGCGTCCAAGGCGGGAGAAGTCATTGGATGATATTTCCCCCTTAAAAAAGGTCGAAACTAGCTCGGTGTCTGTCTGTTGCCATAGCAACAGACTCACCCCCTATCTTAAGGGTCTCGTACATAACTGGCAAAGCATTGGACCCTTTGCTTTTCCTTTAGATAATAAAAAGCCGCTACTTAGCTAGGGTATGATAATACCATCTACCTACTTCACCCAATAATAGACTTGACAACTACATACACATGTAATTAAGTATGAATGGACGCAATTTGTCCTCATCTAAATGTATATCTCGTATCAACTTAGTATTCAAAATGGCATATAAATGTAAATTGTAGATCTGAAGGCCGTATGAAAGAACCTTCGTGTCAAATGTCTTTGCTGTAGCATTTGTTGTTTCTATGCCGACTTCTTTTCTATCGGGCATAACCTAATTTATATCTCAATATAACTAATATTAATGTGGACTTTCCATGTGAAGCATGAATGGGCCGGCTCGACTGGAGTGATGCCACGGCCTGTCAGAAAACTGACGTGAAACAACGCTTGCGTTGTGTGAGTAAGGTTATAGGAGGCCCAATTACCTCCTTTCCCAATCTTCCCAATCCTCGATTTCCCAACAACCCTTAAAGTCGTTCTGTGAGTGAGGTTACCGGAGGCCCAATTAGCCGCGTTTCCAATCTTCCTCATCCCCGATTCTCCAACAACCCTTAAAACCCTAACCTCCAAAAGGCCGGCGACGCACTTGTAACGCCTCTGGTGTTTCAAGCGTCCATGGGCGGCAGCGATTGCTTGTCATCAGGTGATACGTATGCTCGTTTACCAGACGTGTTCCATATAAAAATCATTTTACCTATTTTAGGAAAAAATCAAAATCTGTCAGCAGGTCAATATTCTAAGCGAACGAAGTCACGAGCAACGTCTAGTAACAAAATAAATGTATATAGTGTAACCATAAATTTGTCACGTCCACTGTCGTATTAGCCTACATTGTTTTATTTTACAAACTGTAACACGAATTAGTCAAGCCATTTGCAAAATAAATAATGTATTCATCATGGCGGTGTGACGTGAGGGTCGTTTCATACAAATTAGTCTTGCTATGATCGTTTAAAAACAAGTTTTGTAATATTTTGGAGTTCAGTTTTGTAAAGGAGGAACTCTGTATCATTACTATGAGTTTGCTTTACGTTGAAAGAAATCGAAAGTACGTTCGGTGCTCTGATTGGTTGCTGCGAATAAACCAACCAATCAGAGCGCCGAACGTGTTCACTAAACGTAAAGCAAACTCGTACTAAGCATTCTGAGAACTTATTTTAAAGCCTCTGTACCCTTAGTATAAGTTTGCTTTACGTTTAAGGTAATCGAAACGAGAGCGCGTTCGGCGCTCTGATTGGTTGGTTTATTCGAGCCGGCCAATCAGAGCACCAAACCCCTCTCGTTTCGTTTTCGTTTAACGTAAAAACAAACTCGTACTAAGCCTTCTGAGAGGTTATTAGTCTCTGATTGGTTGGTTCATTGGAGCTGGCCTCTGAAGCCTTCTGAAGACCTCGCTGTGCGTTTGTTTGTCACACTGTCTATCATAAATATAATAATCTTTATTACGAGTAACAGTGACTCAATTAGGGTTAGTAACAATAAACCTTACAACTATGTTAGCGACACAGATAAAAAAAACATGACGCAAATACACAACACAAGCGAATTACAGTAAAACTAACACAATCAATCATCGCTTCAGCAATCCAGCTGAGATACTGGAGCAACGATTAACTATGCAGCAGTCCAGCCTATCAGCAATCATGCCCAGGATGCCGCTGGGACTGGCTCGCACCCTGCGCACCAGAGACGCACATCTTTTACGCATTAATGTGTAAAAGCAATCAACACGCATTTCTGCAAACATCCCTGACGCACTACAGAAGCGAGGCAGTCCCATCAACACCCTGAAAGCATTATTATACTGGACGCGAAGGGCACTGTACGATTTTTGCGTGAAATGTACCCACAGGCTACAGGTGTAAAAAGATGAACAGAAGGCTCTGAAGAGAGTCTTTTTAACCTCCGCAGAAGCACGAATCAGGCTGTATATTCTTTAAATGTGTATTATAAATCGTCGTACGTTCGTCAAGCCGATTCGTTTTAGTCGTGGTCATCAGTAGAAATGTTTTAAAAATAAATGTAAAGCAACGAAACTCTTGCTTGGCGAGTCCGACTCGCACTTGGCTTTGTTTTTATGTTTTTTATAAATACTTTTGACAGTTATTTAGCGGGAACGCCGCCATGTTTACGTGCGGTTTTTAAATGTCAAATGTGGATTTCGTAATTTTATTTTGTTATTTTAAATTAAATTATTTTGTAAAGTGCATTTGGTATTATTAATTTAATTTATTATAGGAGTGCAATTAATAGCTGTTATAATTAAAACAAACATGACGAATCACTACATAGTATAAAACAAAGTCGCTTTCTCTGTCCCTATGTCCTTTTGTATGCTTAAATCTTTAAAACTACGCAACGGATTTTGATGCGAGTTTCAGACTCTCAGTGATTCAAGAGGACCGCGTTCCTGACTCCTGCTATTATACATGCATAATATATCACCATTGAACCCATGCGTAAGCAGGGGCGGGTCGCTGAGTAATGAATAAAAACCTTCACGGATACGATAGGGTTTAAAGTATGTACTAATCTGCCTACCCTTTCTGAGTTTAACAAGCGTGATATTACACTTAGTTTGACGTGGTAACATTAAAATAACAATATATTATGTTGGTAAACGTAACTTGAGCCGTCATTTTTATAAGTGTTTAACATAATTTATAAATCTAATTTACATGTATACCTATTGTTATGCATACTGCGTAATCCTTTAAGAAGTAAAAAGGTGTACCTATCTGATATATATGCCTACTGCTTTGGTGGTCTATGACTAATATGTATAGCAAGACTTGGCGATGAAGTTTGTTTGCTTGTTTGATTGATTGCGCTCATCTCCGGAATTAGCATGGTCCAAATCTGAATTAGGATTGGGATTTTGTGTTGAATATTCTCAGTATTATCCCAGACTAAAAACCATACCCGTATACTTTTCACTGCTTTTCGAGCCAATAGGAGTCCCGGTCAAACCCGCGTAGGTAGTCCGCAACTCCGGAGAATGTTCCCATACTTGCTTGGTCCAAAAAAAATGTGATTTAATAGTATGTATTTTGTCGCCGGCAGCAGTACAAAACGCGTGGTTTCACCCGCCCTGCTAAACTAACCTATTAATCGTAGCATCATGTTTTATAGCCTATAAAAAGCCAAAAATAATATTCACAGTAACGACGAACCTTTCATGATCTCAAAGCATACTACTTGCATCCTTAGTGACACAATATGGTAAAAAAACTAGTTTCAGCCAGACCTTCACCCGCGTTCCTGTAGTGATAAAAAGTGACCTATCTATAATTTAATATCCAGTATTTTTTAGTGTTTAAAAAGCCGAAGAATTTGTTTCAAGTTTGTTTGTTTGAATGCCCTAATCTCCTGATCTACTGGACCGATAATTGAATAATGTGACGTCTTGAAATGTTGAAAACCCCCATTTATCGAGGAAGGCTATAAAAGCTCATGACTTCGTTGACCCCCTCCCCCATTGGTCGGGTGGCCGCAAGTGCGAATTACCGGGCAAGTTGTCTCCTTGTTCGATTCCCGGGTCGGGCGAAGTATTACTGGGCTTTTTTCGGATTTTGCGAAAAATTTCTCAGTAGTAGCACGGAGGCTTGGAAATGTGCTCCGGTATATGGCAATAGGCTCACCCCCGATTTGGAACTTGAAATTGTGAAAAGTTGTGTTCATTGTATAGCGGCATGATACATGCCATAATGTGCACCTCTGAAACAACCCTTCGTGGGTCACACAAGGCGTGACGTCCGTGTGTGTGTATGCGAATAGGCTATAAAACATTGCACGGCTATGACCAATAGTTGCCGAGCAGAGCGGGTGAAACCGCGCGCAACCGTAGCTAGTATGTTATATTCTTGGCTGTATAATATGTATTATGCAAATAATATTTTCCTGTTATTATAGAAAAACCAACAATCCCATTGCAATTAATTTAATACTTAATTGCACTTTATTATTGACACAAACAACAGTTGTTATTTGTGTTTTATTAACCGCAGCGCGTCATATGATTCGATAAACCATATTAATTAAAATGTAAGAGAAATAATTCTATTAATATTATTAATGCGAATGTTTCTGTGTTTGTGTATGTATGCTTATTATTCATCGTCGTCAAATAAATGATTTTTCTTCGTTCAATAATCTATACTAATACTAATATATGTAATACTAGCTACTTCCGCGCGGTTTCACCCGCTCTGTTTGGCTCCTAGTGGTCATAGCGTGATGTTTTATAGCCTATAGCCTTCCTTGATAAATGCACTATTCAACACAAAAATAATTATTCAAATCGGACCAGCAGTTCTGGAGATTAGCGCGTTCAAACAAACAAACATTCTCTTCAGCTTTACAATATTAAGTATAGATTTAAGAGATTGACGTGTAAAAGAGTTACATTGTAACCTATTTGCAAAAATAAATATCATTTATCATAGACAGAAATAAACATCCCGTCTTAACTTCCAATAAGTTAATAATCTTTACTCAACTTTTTAACTACAAACAATAAGTTGTCTATTGCATAACATAAACTGTAACTAATAGTAACAGTACCTAAGTGAGCGAGATTGTAATTTACTAATCTGCCTACCCTTTCTAAGTCCAACAAGCGTGATATTACACTTAGTTTGACATGGTAACATTAAAATCTAATATATAAAATTCTCGTCTCACAGTTTTCGTTGCTCCTCCGAAACGGCTTGACCGATTTTGATGTAAATTTTTGTGCTTATCCGGTATCTATGAGAATCATCCCCATTTTTTTTCCACGGACGAAGTCGCGGGTAGAAGCTAGTAACGTAACTTAAGCCGTCTTAACGGAACGGAAACGTAACGAAAACTCATAGACATAAATAAACATGGTAAATATCCTGTCTTAAGTTCTAATGTTAGTGTTAGTGACCCTGTCAGTTTAAAAACTTATAAAGAATTATTGAATGAAGAAAAATCATTTATTCGAAATATCGGAAACTCATAGACATAAATTAACATGGTAAATATCCCGTCGTAAGTTCCAATAATTCTTTACTCAACTTTTTAACTACAAACAATAAGTTGTCTATTGCATAACATAAGCTGTAGCTAACAGTACCTAAGTGAGCGAGATTGTTCAGTTTCGTAATTTTGACAGTGGACAAAGGTCATTAACACTGCAATGTGCCGCTAAGTTGAATTGTTAAGTGGTTGTGAGAGGCACTGCTGTGTAAATGGGTTCAGGTTTGATGATACTGGGTATAATGTGTTATTGTTGTTTTTTTTGACTGGCACATTTGGTCGAGTGGTTGTAAGTGCGATTGACGGATAAGGGGTCTTGGATCGATTCCCGGGTCGGGCGAAGTATTACTGGGAATTTTCGGGTTTTCGAAACTTTCTCAGTGATAGCACGGAGCCTGGAAATGTGCCCGGTATATGGCAATAGGCTCACCACCTATTGTGAAAAGTACTTACAACATGAATTGTGAAAAGTGGGTGTACATTGTTCAGTGGCATTACGTGCCATAATGTGCACCTCTGCCTACCCCTTCGGGGATTAAAGGCGTGATAATATGTATGTATGTACCGCTAGGTTGAATTGTCGAGTGGTTGTGAGAGGCACTGCTGTGTAAATGGGTTCAGGTTTGATGACACTGGGAATAATGTGTAGTTGTTTTTGTTTTTAGTTGTCTTGTTGTTTGAGTGAAAAACATGTAATGTCATTTTGGAAAACATGAAATGGTTTTTTAACACCCACTTTTAATCACTTGTTATAAGTCTCATGTAATAGGGAGTGAGCCTATTGCCATATACTAGACACAATTCCAGACTCCGGGCTATTTTGTTTTTAATATGGATTAGGGGGTAAACGAGCAGACGGGTTACCTGATGGTAAGCGATCAACGCCGCCCATGGACTCGCAAAACCGTTCGCCCGACCCGGGAATCGAACTCAAGACCCCTTGTCCGGTAGTCACACTTACGACCACTCGACCAACGAGGCAGTCAAAAAATATTACAACATGTTTTCCAAAATGTCGTATACGCCCACTTCATACGAAAACTGTCGAAAGATTTTTAGATTCGTCTATTGACACGGTTGCTAAGCAACCGGAGAAAAGTAACATTTCATGCTATTGACAATGAATTTCTCTGTTACCATGTAACAATGATTTTCACGCTTCAAAGTCTTTAAACTTGACATTAAGAAAAATCGATTATGTAGGTATTCATTTTCTTTTTATTTCGTTGTTCAAATACTATTATAGTGTATTTCTTTTTTCTTTTCTTTGTTGTAAATTTTCAACATTTTAACTGTATAATGTATTGGCTTAAGCTGTAAAATTATGCATGTTTTTTCTAAATAAATAAATAAATAAATAAATAAATAAATCGGTAGAGGTCGCGAATGTCGAGTAAAAAGTTAGTGTCGTTTTCGATTTTTAGAAATTGTTTACTTTTGTAGATTCACTAGAGGACTGACCGACAGACAGACATTTTGTTTTAATATTGTAATATTTGCTTTGCGGGGCGTAATTGGGCCTCCGGTAACCTCTCACACACAACGAAACACAACGCAAGCGTTGTTTCACGTCAGTTTTCTGCTCGGCTGTAGTATCACTCCGGTCGAGCCCGCCCATTCGTGCCGAAGCATGTCTCTTAAATTGTAGCATTTATACTTCTATAGACCAAGTTACGAGTGTGTATTCACCCTGAAATCGTTTGTGCAATCATGATTGTAGCCAATTGCAGTAAAACGATGCAATTGTTCATTATTTGATACAATAAATAGCGTGCAGACATCAATAATTCTTCATTTATCTATAAACTAGAACAACTATATAGTTCCCTTAATAACCGCTACCATCAATAGACTGGACAATCTCTTTACATGAGCTGCTGTTTACATGTGAACATTAGCTCATGACGATACCTAAGTACGTGTGTCGCCTGGACAGTCACCGCTACCATCAGTTGACTGGACAATCTCTTTACATGAGCTGCTGTTTACATGTAAACATTAGCTCATGACGATACCTAAGTACGTGTGTCGCCTGGACAGTCACCGCTACCATCAGTTGACTGGACAATCTCTTTACATGAGCTGCTGTTTACATGTGACCATTAGCTCATGACGATACCTAAGTACGTGTGTCGCCTGGACAGCCACCGCTACCATCAGTTGACTGCACAATCTCTTTACATGAGCTGCTGTTTACATGTGAACATTAGCTCATGACGATACCTAAGTACGTGTGTCGCCTGGACAGTCACCGCTACCATCAGTTGACTGGACAATCTCTTTACATGAGCTGCTGTTTACATGTGAACATTAGCTCATGACGATACCTAAGTACGTGTGTCGCCTGGACAGTCACCGCTACCATCAGTTGACTGGACAATCTCTTTACATGAGCTGCTGTTTACATGTGAACATTAGCTCATGACGATACCTAAGTACGTGTGTCGCCTGGACAGTCACCGCTACCATCAGTTGACTGGACAATCTCTTTACATGAGCTGCTGTTTACATGTGAACATTAGCTCATGACGATACCTAAGTACGTGTGTCGCCTGGACAGTCACCGCTACCATCAGTTGACTGGACAATCTCTTTACATGAGCTGCTGTTTACATGTGAACATTAGCTCATGACGATACCTAAGTACGTGTGTCGCCTGGACAGTCACCGCTACCATCAGTTGACTGGACAATCTCTTTACATGAGCTGCTGTTTACATGTGAACATTAGCTCATGACGATACCTAAGTACGTGTGTCGCCTGGACAGTCACCGCTACCATCAGTTGACTGGACAATCTCTTTACATGAGCTGCTGTTTACATGTGAACATTAGCTCATGACGATACCTAAGTACGTGTGTCGCCTGGACAGTCACTGCTACCATCAGTTGACTGGACAATCTCTTTACATGAGCTGCTGTTTACATGTGAACATTAGCTCATGACGATACCTAAGTACGTGTCGCCTGGACAGTCACCGCTACCATCAGTTGACTGGACAATCTCTTTACATGAGCTGCTGTTTACATGTGAACATTAGCTCATGACGATACCTAAGTACGTGTGTCGCCTGGACAGTCACCGCTACCATCAGTTGACTGGACAATCTCTTTACATGAGCTGCTGTTTACATGTGAACATTAGCTCATGACGATACCTAAGTACGTGTGTCGCCTGGACAGTCACCGCTACCATCAGTTGACTGGACAATCTCTTTACATGAGCTGCTGTTTACATGTGAACATTAGCTCATGACGATACCTAAGTACGTGTGTCGCCTGGACAGTTACCGCTACCATCAGTTGACTGGACAATCTCTTTACATGAGCTGCTGTTTACATGTGAACATTAGCTCATGACGATACCTAAGTACGTGTGTCGCCTGGACAGTCACCGCTACCATCAGTTGACTGGACAATCTCTTTACATGAGCTGCTGTTTACATGTGAACATTAGCTCATGACGATACCTAAGTACGTGTGTCGCCTGGACAGTTACCGCTACCATCAGTTGACTGGACAATCTCTTTACATGAGCTGCTGTTTACATGTGAACATTAGCTCATGACGATACCTAAGTACGTGTGTCGCCTGGACAGTCACCGCTACCATCAGTTGACTCGACAATCTCTTTACATGAGTCACTATTTACATGTGAACATTAGCTCATGACGATACCTAAGTACGTGTGTCGCCTGGACAGTCACCGCTACCATCAGTTGACTGGACAATCTCTTTACATGAGCTGCTGTTTACATGTGAACATTAGCTCATGACGATACCTAAGTACGTGTGTCGCCTGGACAGTCACCGCTACCATCAGTTGACTGGACAATCTCTTTACATGAGCTGCTGTTTACATGTGAACATTAGCTCATGACGATACCTAAGTACGTGTGTCGCCTGGACAGTCACCGCTACCATCAGTTGACTGGACAATCTCTTTACATGAGCTGCTGTTTACATGTGAACATTAGCTCATGACGATACCTAAGTACGTGTGTCGCCTGGACAGTCACCGCTACCATCAGTTGACTGGATAATCTCTTTACATGAGCTGCTGTTTACATGTGAACATTAGCTCATGACGATACCTAAGTACGTGTGTCGCCTGGACAGTCACCGCTACCATCAGTTGACTGGACAATCTCTTTACATGAGCTGCTGTTTACATGTGAACATTAGCTCATGACGATACCTAAGTACGTGTGTCGCCTGGACAGTTACCGCTACCATCAGTTGACTGGACAATCTCTTTACATGAGCTGCTGTTTACATGTGAACATTAGCTCATGACGATACCTAAGTACGTGTGTCGCCTGGACAGTCACCGCTACCATCAGTTGACTGGACAATCTCTTTACATGAGCTGCTGTTTACATGTGAACATTAGCTCATGACGATACCTAAGTACGTGTGTCGCCTGGACAGTCACCGCCACCATCAGTTGACTGGACAATCTCTTTACATGAGCTGCTGTTTACATGTGAACATTAGCTCATGACGATACCTAAGTACGTGTGTCGCCTGGACAGTCACCGCTACCATCAGTTGACTGGACAATCTCTTTACATGAGCTGCTGTTTACATGTGAACATTAGCTCATGACGATACCTAAGTACGTGTCGCCTGGACAGTTAACCTCGCTGTATAAGTGGCTGTTATATAAAATTCCCGCGGCCCCGGGTTAGGGTTATAGGTTCAATTAAAACTTGAAAAGTTAGTAACGTGAGTCAAAATCACGACTGTTCACGACTGAGCAATTTAACTGTATTGTATTTGTAATAATAATGTTTGTGTATAGTACAGTCTGTCACAAAATTTGTTGTTAGTAATTTATTATAAACATTTTTTTTCAACGTCACGCCTTTTATCCCCGAAGGGTTAGGCAGAGGTGCACATTACGGTACTTAATGCCTCTGTACAATGTACACACACTTTTCACCATTTGTGTTATAAGTTCCATGTAATAGGGGGTGATACTATTGACATAAAATTGGTACAATTCCAGACCAGACCAGGCCTCCGGTAACCTCACTCACACAACGAAACACAACGTAAGCGTTGTTTCACGTCGATTTTCTGTGAGCCCGTGGTATCACTGCGGTCGAGCCGGTCCATTCGTGCCGAAGTATGGCTCTCCCACACTTATATTTTTTATTTTATTGTTGATAAGACTTATAATTTTGTATCTAACTGTACTTGTGTTTCGTACCATGTGTAGATCTGCTAATGACATCAAATTATGAGTCATTCTTTGAGAATCAAAACGTTGTTTGGGGATGCCATATTTGACGTAGCTTAACGTCACGCTTTGTAATCTACGAAGAGGTAGACAGAGGGGTATCCAATGTAGCGTCCACTTTAATCAGGCAGTGTGATTTTTTTATGTTCAAATAATTTGCTCTTCATCTGGTGGTAGATTATTTTAAAACATTAGACACGTATTTTTTATTTTCTTACTGAAACAAATACTTTGGAAGATATATTCATTTGAAATATCGTGTGAAGTCACTTCTTTTATACGAAGAAATGACGTATTTGCTCTTGTAAACTTTGATCTATGTATTGTTATATTATACGACAAAATAAAAATATACGTGTCCAATATTTTTTCATTGTCTAATTAATTCAATTTGACGGATACATACTTACGGATAATTCAATTTGACGTTATAAAAATGCTTAATTAAGGATTAATTGAAATAAATGCTTTGTCAATGCCCCGGCTATAAAAAACTGTACTGCATTTATTTATTAAGTGTCAACAACATAAATACAGCATATTGCACAATGAAAATAACAGTTACATACAAACAACCTTAGGCTTATCTGTATTTACAATTATGGGTAACCACAGCATGCATATAATTTTAAGTTTACAATAATATAAAAACTAAATAAACAAAATAAAGTGTGAATATAAAGAAACTAAAAATAATCTCAGCAAAAATCTTAAGAAAAACAGAATGAATTGCCAATCTCAAGCTATAGCACGTCACTCTCTCTGATCATTCTAAGGAACTTAGGGAGTCACTCATGACAGGCAGTCCCACTTTTGACCTCTCACCTAAACACAACAGTGAACAGTTGTTACATAAAGAGTCGTTATATACTACCTGTTATATACTGTCATTACATCTTAGGTAATGTGGGTTTTTTTTTCTCAGTAAATATCTATCATTAAAGCTATGTTATTTCCTTCCTCATAGCTTAGTATAATAGAACTAGTTCTTGCACGCGACTTCTTACCAATGATAGGAATAGGTAGTGCTTATTAGCTTAAACTTTGAAGAATAGAGAAATAGACTGCACAGTTGGTGCGGTGGCTGGGCAACTGGCTGGTAGCAGGTTCGATTCCTGCACGGAGCAACTCTTTGTGTGATCTACAAATTGTTGTTTTGGGTCTAGGTGTCATGTGTATGTGAAATTGTATGTTTGTAAACGCACCCACGACACACGAGAAAATCCTAATGTGGGGCAACGTTTTTTTTTTTTTTTAAAAAGATAAAAATACGGAGTATTTCCTTTGTAACTTATTCCAAATAATATATTTTTTTAATGTATTTAAGTATTATTGTCCGGGAAAAATATAGTACTAAAGAAGTCTCTGTTATAAGCAACTCTATAGTTGCTTATTTATTTGTTGGTATATACCTATAATAGTAAATAGAGCTCTATTTAGATTAACTCGTCCGTATATACGTTTTATATGTATTTGTAAAGGTGTTACGTATTATGTATTCTATAGGGTAATCCCTTTTTATATAGAAACTTGTGTAATGGTGTGGGAAGATATCTCGAAAAAAGGTATTTTCACTATTCTCCGTAACATTTATATTGTTGCCATGGACGACATATTATCCTGTTTGCTACTTCCACGTGGTTACACCCACTCTGCTCAGCTCCTATTGATCATAGCGAGATGCTTTATAGCCTGTTATAAACCTTAATAAATGGATTATTCAACACAAAAAGAATAGGTTAGATGACTTTAATTTTTATTTTCATGTCTGGGCTAGGAATTTAAGGGTTTTGGAGAATGGGGATAGGGAAGATTAGGAAGGGGGGAATTGGGCTTCCGGTAACCTCACTTACACAACGAAACACAACGCAAGCGTTGTTTGACGTCGGTTTTCTGTGAGGCACTATTCAACACAAAAATAATTATTTAAATCGAACCACTAGTTCCGAATATTAGCGCATTTAAACAAACAACTAAACAAAATCATCAGCTATATATTTTTATATTATAATATATTACAATCGTCAATTTAACACACTTTGACATCTGTCAAAAAGTGGCGGCAAATCTTTGAGTTAACCTCAAAAAAGTGACAGCAATCACCATTGCGATCATGATCATTCGATATTATTCTTGGAATCGAATCTAGTGCATATAAGATAAAAAAAGTAATGCAAGTAAATATGTATGTAAGTATGTGTGTATTTGTACAAATGTTCGTCTTTTCAATATTATTATTAAGTGTGGGAGAGCCATGCTTCGGCACGAATGGGCCGACTCGACCGGAGTGTACCACGGCCCCACAGGAAACCGGTGGCAGAAGCTAGTTTCTGTATAAAAAATCTTATGAATAGTATTATGAAAATATTATATTAACCAAAAATTTTAACTCTGTCCATTAAACTATGGAGCTGCGAACTAGGTAGACCGCAAAACTGCTAGGTAGCAGTTTTACCAGGGCTTCGGCTAGAAAAGCAGGAGTAGGAGCAGGGTGGTTTTTAGTCAGTAAGAGTCTGACATTCCCTCTCGCCTCGCCCAAGGCGGGAGAAGGAACTTCTCCTGCTTTGAGCCGGAGCTCCGGTAACCTTTTACGTTGTTCGCAGCTCCGGATCGCCTCAGGGTTAAAATTATAATAAATGATTCACCATTTAAACACGAGAGGCGTTCTCCCATCTTTACATAATCGAAAGATAAAGAGAATACTTTCAAAAATGCATCTAATTACAATCTGTGCATTTAGAAAGTTATAGCAGAATAGCGAGTGACCTTTGACTCGCCGCGCCAAAAATATCACCGATAACAAGATTCAATAGTGATGTGAATTCATAATGGAATATGGAATCGATTGATTACGTAAGACGAGAATCGATTTGGGTTTGTTTATCGATATTTGAAATTTGATTTTTTTCTTTGACTGCCTCGTTGGTCGAGTGGTTGTAAGTGCGACTGCCGGATAAGGGGTCTCGGGTTCGATTCCCGGGTCGGGTAAAGTATTACTGGACTTTGTTCAGTTTTTCGAAAATTGCTCAGTAGTAGCACGGAGTCTGGAATTGTGTCCAGTATATGGCAATAAGCTCACCCCTATTACACGGGACTTATAACACAAATGGTGAAAAGTGGGTGTACATTGTATAGCGGCATTACGTGCCGTAATGAGCACCTCTGCCTACCCCTTCGGGGATAAAAAGTGTGACGTTGCGTATAAAACAATATGTATTATACAGAAGTTAAAAATAAAAAAGGTGTTTTAAATAAAATAATAATTTATTAAATACTTCACAAGATTAATATTAAGGTTAACTAAAATATATGTAGTAATTAGTAATATTATAGCATAGCTTATTTCTCACCTCTGCCTACCCCTTCGGGGATAAAAGGCGTGATGTTGATTACATACATCTTAGGAAAAACCCAAATTCTGTGGTAAATCATTATTCTACGAGGATGAAGTCATGAGCAACGGTAGGTCGTACATATATGTATGTAGGTCGTACATACATATATGTACCTATAAGTTAAAATACATGTGTACGATGGAGGCACGTTTTCAATTTGACTGTATAAATGTAAATGTTATTTTTTTAACTAATTTTCCTCTCGTATTCGTTTTGATAAAACTCTGGCTTTAATTTTTATATCTGATGTGAGATTTATTTTTAATGGCCGGATTTCAGACCATTTTTTTTAAGGGGGTAAATCATCCAATGACTTCTCTCATCTTAGGCGAGGCGAGAGGTGTGTCAGACTCTTACGGCCCTAAAAATTACCCCGTTCCTACCTCTGCCTGTCGAACCGGAGCCCCGGTAAACTCGCTAGGTAGTTCCGCAGCTCCGAAGAGGATTTCAGGCCTATGAGTGCTTTTCCACATGGTATGTAGTTATACGAAGTATGTCCGGTCGAGCCGGCTCATTCGTGCCGAAGCATGGCTATCCCACACTTAAAAGCAAACTCATACTAAGGGTACTGTTTTATGTCGGAGCCCCGGTAAACCCGCTAGGTAGTCCGCAGCTTCGGATAAAGTACTGGTCTATCAGGTTTATTTAAATATTTATAAGATTACACAATGTTTTGATCAAAAACATGTATAATGACGTATTTTATTTTATTTATTTAAATTTTATTCCGTGAATTGTTGAGTTGAGTTCTTGGAAAAAAAAGTAAAAGTGACTTTTTCTTCTAATATTTTATTTCGTTGTTATGTGATAATATTGGTTTGTTATATAACAGGTAATATATAACTGTATAGATATACATATTTATTATATTTTAAAAGACTTTCTTTATTAACGTCACGCTTTTATCCCCGAAGGGGTAGGCAGAGGTGCACATTACTGCACGTAATGCCGCTATACAATGTACACCCACTTTTCACTATTTGTGTTATAAGTCCCATGTAATAGGGGGTGAGCCCATTGCCATATACCGGCCACGTTTGTAGACTCCGTGCTACTACTGAGATATTTTCTTTTTCGAAAATCCGAAAAAAAACCCAACAATACTTCGCCTGACCCGGGAATCGAACCCGAGATCCCTTGCCCGGCAGTCGCACTTGCGGCCACTCGACCAACGAGGCAGTCAAGTTTCTTTATTAACCGACTTCGAAAAAAAGGAGGTTCTCAGCTTTACCTGTATGTATGTATGTTTCTGTGCGATTATCTCGCTTTTAGCTAAACCGATTTTAATGCGGTTTTCAGCATAGTGTTTTTCAGAATTAGGAGAAGGCTTTATCATATTACCTGACTTTAAAAAATGGAGGCGATAAAGTGGCTTTACGTGTCGTAATGTACAGGTGCATCTCTGCCTACCCCTTCGGGGATGAAAGGCGTGACGTTGCATATAGTATTTATTTTTTTATTTACAAACGTCACTGAAACATGATATTAAAATGTCCAACACATATTTTGTATGAAAGTTATAGTTAATTAGAAAAACAAAAAACTAAAGTTAATTTTAAAAACTTTATTAACTTACTACTATGTACAAACTTAATTTAAATCATATTTTTTTGTGGTATAAGCCGGTAAACGAGTAATTTGGTCTGTCTGTCTATTTGTTCCAGCTAATCTCTAAAATGACTGGACAGATTTTAACGGGCCTTTTATTCATAGGTAGCTGGTATACTAAGGAGTGACTTAGGCTACTTATCTATAATATATAATATAAAAATAAGTCAGGTTTTCCTTCCTGACGCTATAACTCCAGAACGCACGAACCGATTTCCACGGTTTTGCATTCGTTGGAAAGGTCTCGGGCTCCGTGAGGTTTATAGCAAAAAATGCTCAAACCTTCTCCGTGTAAGAGGCCTTTGGTCAGCAGTGGCCACTTATAGGTTGATGATGTATGTGTGATGTGTTATCAGAGAGCGCTGTTGCCCGGTCTCTGTCAAATAGACTTAGTCTTTTTCATACCACCACAGATAGGGCCCAGTAGGGCTGATGCCTGATCCGGAGCTGCGGACTACCTAGCGGGTTTACCGTGGCTCCGGCTCGAAAAGCAGAAGTAGGAACGGGGTGGTTTTTAGTCAGTAAGAGTCTGACACTCCCTCTCGCCTCGCCCAAGGCAGGAGAAGTCATTGGATGATTTTCTTCCCTAAAAAAATCCCCTCTTATAAAGCAGGAGTAGAGATGGACACAGGGGATGTTGCCACGCTGCTTAAATTTAATACGATTTCATTATTTTGATTTAAATTCCTCTGTATGTCTTTCAAATACTTTTCTCTCTTTAAATTACCTAACTTTAGTATCCTTTTCACTAAGGGATCCTTTTTCAATGCCTCCCTTACCTCTGTTTCGTCAAATAGAGTAAGAATTGTAGTCGGAAGTTTAGTTGTGGTTAAAACTGTAGTAATTGGTCTTTTAGTTTTATCAATTTCGTGTTTGGCTGATACTTGAGCGAAGAGTAAATCGAAATCATCAGCCTTTTGTTTTCTTGCGATTTTTTTGAATGATACTGCTAGTTTGCCTAGTATGTCTGTTTGTTTTCTTAAAATGTTAAGTATTTGCATTTTTTGTTCTTCTGTCGGGTATAATAATGATGGAATATAATCAATATTAATATCTGAATCCATATAATTTCGCGTTACTTTCTTCTTCGCTCTTTCATTCCATTTTAAATTCATGTTTCTGTGTTTCAAAACCGTATTGGGAATTCTTTTATAAGTATTCAAGTATCTGCGTCGATTGAAAAATCCTTTCTTGCGATTCGAATAAACTTTATGGAAATCGTATTCAGGTAATGTGAAATGTGTTTTTCGTTTCACCATAGCAAAGTTTCCTAACTTCTTTTTGATTACATTATCGTCAGGTCTGCCTTTGATTTTCGGTACATTTTGTTTTATAATGATAGGATTATATCTGTTAAACAATTTCGTAGTAATTGGGCTATGTTTATTTGTAACAGTGGTCTTCTTTTGTTTATGATAATGATTATGATATTCTATGTTCGTTTTATTAAGTTTTATAATGGAATCTTTTGAGACAGAATTCTTATTGTTATATTCTTTTAAATTACCATTGCAGTTATATGTTAAAACTTCGTTTGTTATAGGTATATGTCTAATTCTATGTATATGATCTTTATGTCTTTGTAATTTAGTTATAATTTTATTATTGTGTGCGTTGAGACGTTTCCTTGCCATACAATTCTTGTTTAAACCTGTTTCATGATTTTTAAATATGGTTGTTGAATTTTTAGTGTGTATATGTAGTTTATGATCACCAATGTTATTGGTTTTATACAAATTATCCATTGGTTTATGTGTAACGTTAGTTTTTACTAGCATTACATTGATTTTTTCTAAATTTATTTGCGGTTGCGTCTGTTTTCCAATATGTAACGTTTGATTTTGAACATAAGGTGTAGTTTTATTTGTTTCACTTTGGTTCTCTGGATCTTTCTTTATGAGATTGTTTATAATGAATATGTTAATATTCTTCCCTGTATGTAGCGTTGCAGTTTCGTTTATAGAATCTGTTGGTATGTGACTATCTTCAACGCGATTTTGGTCATGTCTTGTGGCTTTATTATTTGCATTTTCTATTATTTTAAGTGGATTTTCTTTTACAGTTACATTTGTTATTTTATCTTTTGCTATTATTTCTTGATTTGTTAGAGTATTTTTAATATAATTTCTAGTATTGACAGCATTCGTTTCCATGTTATTTCTACGTAAATTTATTTTAATTGTATTCGTTTGTTTTGTCATTATTTTTGCATACATTTGAGTGGTTTTTAGTATAATTGGTTTTGGTTTTATCGTCGGTCTTACATATAGGAACTGTCGGTCAATATGTTTTATATTTTGTCTATAATTTTGATGATTAGGTCGATTTTTTATTGTTTCTGCACCTTTCCGTGTTTTGTCGATATTGTCGTGGTTTAGTATGTTATTAATAGGTATATATGCAGGTATCCCATTTGGAGTTACAAGTTTTTGTCCTGGAGTCACAGATACTGGCGTGTTCTGTCCAAAATCATAATTTTGATAATATTCTTCTGGATAATTTTCAAAATTACGTGGTCTGTATTCTTGTACCGCTCTATATGTATCATAATTAGGTATTTTATCCACATCTTCAATAGGATTATTTGCATTTGTTGACATTTGATTATGTGGAGGTATTTTATCCGGATTTTCAACTGCGTTTGGGTATATTTCGTTATATGGTTCAATTATATTTTTAGTTGTACTATAATCATCAAAGTATTCATTTAAATCATCAAGTAAATCGTAGTTTTCGAAGTCTGTTAGTGAGTTTGTGTGTTTCATATCATTATTCCCAATTGTATTTGTATTATAATCATAAGGTATAGTTTTATATTGATTAGTTTCGTAATTTACACGTGGATTATACGTTCCGGAGTAATCAGAGAATGTTGTATAGTAATTCGGGTAACTTGGCATGCCATAGTTTGAAAAAAAATCTAGCGTATCGAAGTCCTCATATACTTCCTCGTTTTTAGCAGTCCAGTCCTCAGTTTTGGTAGTCCATGGCGTTACTATGTTAGCAGGAGATGTTTCCTCAGCTCTCTTAAGTTCCAAATTAGTCCTTTCAACATAATTAACCAAATAATCATCTGTCTCCTCGTCGGAAGGTGGCTTATATTCAGCAGCTGATCTTTTATGAGTAATATGATGATCATGACCGTTTTGATGGTAATCTTCACCTACTTTAACTGTATTCAAACTTCTCTTACTTATATAAGCTTTAACCACATTGTCAATTACTTCTTTGATTCTCAAATCAGCTTTTATATTGTCTATGCTAGTTACATTAGCTGTCATAGTTGTCAATGTCATATTGACGTTTCCAATTCCTCTATCTATGCCTATGTATATGTTTATCAGTTCTTTAGAATCATTTGTTTCGTTTGCTGTGTTGTTTTTAAGAACAATAGTGTCGTCTGTGTTTTTATTTTCGGTTTTGTTGTTTTCTGAATGTGTGGTTGGCATTATTGTGGTATTAGTATTCGTATTGTTAGTTAAAGTATTGCTGAGGCTGAGATCTGAAAATAAATATCATTCTTTATTTTAAATAATTATATGTACATGCAATATCACGCCTTTTATTAACGAAGGGGTAGGCAGAGGTGTATATTACGGCACGTCATACCGCTATACAATATACACCCACTTGTCACCATTTGTGTTCTAAGTCGGATGTAGGTGAGCCTATTGCCGTAGTAAAGAGTAAGGTAATTTAAAGTTTGGGAGAGCCATGCTTCGGCACGTGGTATCGGCTGGACCGGAGTGATACCACGGCCGAGCAGAAAACCGACGTGAAACAACGCTTGCGTCGTGTTTCGTTGTTTGAGTGAGGTTACTGGAGGCCCAATTCCACCCTTCCCAATCCCCGATTCCCCAACAACCCTTAAATTCCTAACCCCCAAAAGGCCGACGATGCACTTGTAACGCCTCTGATGTTTCGAGTGTCCATGGGCGGCAGCGATTGCTTACCATCAGGTGATATGCCTGTTCGTTTACTGGCGTGTTCCATAAAAAAGAAATTGAAATGAATACTCACACGTAAAAATATAAACTGTAACAATGCCACATCCACTTGAAAACATAACGATAAATAAATAACTGAAATAAATCTTGTAAGAGACTTTTCAAATTACATTTTATTGTAGCAACTGTCGTTAAAGTTAATGGAAATCTGTACAAAGTGAATGGTTTTACTAAAGTTGCAACTTTACACCAGTTATGTTGTACTATTCCCTCTCTTTATACAAATGTGTCAAAATATTAATTCTAGTAAGCAAATCTACAGATAGAATTTTTTTTTTTGAGTGGGGAAAATCGTCCAATGACTTCTTTCGCCTTGGGCGAGATGAGAGGGAGTGTCAGACTCTTACTGAATAAAAACCACCCCGTTCCTACTCCTGCTTTTCGAACAGCCCCGGTAAACCCGCTAGGTAGTCCGCAGCTCCGGATCAGGCATCAGCCCTACTGGGCCCCATCTGTGGTGGTCTGATGGCTCTTTGAGGCGCACGCGGAACGCGACGCGCCACACGCACGGGTCTGGATCTGGTCGGGCGGCGAGCAACCCCTACTCGCCGTCCGCAGACCCGCAAGTCTACAGATAGATAGGTTATTGAAATAGGCCGTAGGGAACCCTGCAGTTAGATACATTCCGGTCGTCGGGGATCGTGTGATGATCTCCGGCCATCGTAAATGCGGGTCTGTAAGGCAAGCAAGGTTAGCTCGCCGCCCGACCAGAACCAGACCCGTGCGTACGTGCGTGTTCAAAGAGCCATCAGATCACCACAGATGGTGATGGGCTGATGCTAACTCGGAGCTGCGGACTACCTAACGGGTTACCAAGGCTCCGGCTCAAAAAGCAGAAGTAGGAACGGGGTGGTTTTCACCATTTAGTAAGCTAAATAAATGTCCGGAGCTGCGGACTACCTAGCGGGTTACCGGGGCTCCAGCTCGACAAACAGGAGTAGGAACGGGGTGTTTTTTAGTCGCTTCGCCTAAGGTCGGAGAAGTCATTAGCCTTTCTCGATAAATGGACTATCCGTAAATTAATTAAAATTCAATCAGAGCGCTTACTCTTGAAACCAATCTCAATGTCAATGCAATTTCAATCTTCTATATACAGGTTGTTACCGGAACGCTTCCGAAAAACGCATTTTTTTTTGTTTTTATAATTTTAATCGTTTTTGTTTTCGTGTTATTCATGCAACATCAGCCTTAAGCAGTTGATTACAACTATTATTACATAAAATAAACATTCTTTTGTTTGCTTGATTTAAAAAACGTTACCCGGATTTTCTCCTGTGTCGTAGATGCGTTTACAAACATACAAGTTCATATACACATGACACCCAGACCCGGAACAACAATCTGTGGATCACACAAATAGCTCCGTGCGGGAAAGAACCAGCTACACATTGCACGGCAGCCAGTTGCCCAGCCGCGTCAATTGCCCGCTTATCAATCTTCCCAATCTCCAATTCCCGAACCCTTAAATTCCTAATCCCAAAAAGCCGGCAACGCACTTGTAACGCCTCTGGTGTTTCAAGTGTCCATGGGCGGCGGCGATTGCTTACCATCAGGTGATATTTCTGCTCGTTTACCGGAGTCTCTCATAAAAAAAAGCGTTCCGTTTACACCTTGTATATTGAGAAAATTGAAATTGCAATACTTCAAAAGTGACTGATTGATTTATTCCATGTTGAAACTATAGCACCCCAATCGTAGCTGTTAAAATAGCGTAGCATTAAGTTCATTCAATATCCGCGCAATACGGATGCAATGGGCGCTAGTGTTGCAATTCGAGAGTACGAAATTTTACAATATCAATGTCGATCGATCGGAAAAGGCTAGTTTCCTACTAGTCAAATTCAATACTTTTTTCGAAACGTCAAAAACGATATTTTCTATGAACTTTGTATGAAATACTCTATTATGACGTCATCAGATTTTGACGTCAAATAGCAGACTTATTTCTAGAAATTTAGCTAGAAAAAATCGAAAATTAAGTAGTTCATCAAATGTATGAATGAGAGTGTGATTATTTTTGAATATTTTATTGTATTGAAAAGTTGTAATAATTTATTTTTGACCCAATCATCATCCCCATTGGATTTAAGAGTAGGCTTCCTATACTTCAGTAGATTGGTGCTTTCAAATCTTCAACTAAGCTTCAGATTTATTATGTAAAAATACTAGCGGACCCGACAGACGTTGTCCTGTCTACACGTTAATTTGAAAATTTTAAACTTTTTTTAATAAGCTAAAACATTCTGGACCTTTTTGATGAAAATTATTATTCAAATGTTATGACAATATCTAACGTCATTAATATTTGACACTGCGATGGTAGCGCCGTCCGTCGGATCCGATGTAAAACATTCCAAAATCAACAACTACTAATAAATTAAAAATTAATTAAAAAAACTTTGTCCAGCGGACAAAATTGTGAATCTAAACCATTCTCAGATCCTCTTGAACACACACAAAAAGTTTCATCAAAATCCGTTAAGTCGTTTAAGAGGAGTTCAGTGACATACACACGTACAGAAGAATTATATATATAAAGATTAAAAAATACTGCCTCGTTGGCCAAGTGGTTGCGATTGTGACTACCGAATAAGAAGTCTCGGATCGGGCGAAGAATTTCTGGGCTTTTTACGGCTTTTCGAAAATTTCTCAGTAGTAGCACGGAGCCTGGAATTGTGTCCAGTATATGGCAATAGGCTCACCCTATATTACATCGGACTTATAACACAAATGGTGAAAAGTGGGTGTACATTGTATAGCGGCATTACGTGTCGTAATGTGCACCTTTGCCTACCTCTTCGGGGATAAAAGGCGTGACGAGACGAAAGTTCATATTATGTGCGATGTAGGATTTAAGACGTACCATACGTACATACATAATAATACATAACGTCACGCCCTTAATCCCCGAAGGGGTAGGCAGAGGTGCACATTATGGCACATAATGCCAATGTAAACCCACATTTCACAATTTATGTTGTAAGTCCCATAGGTGGTGCGCTTATTGCCATATACCGGGCACTTTTAAGACGTCATCCGTTGTTTTGCTCGTCGATCGTGTATTATGCGACTTCTGTCATCTGTCACTTGTCACGTGTCGCCACAGTAAAATAAGAAGTTATGGATGGGTGGACGCAGCTAATGGCATATCATATTATATTCCATTTATACGCCTCATAAGCATTTGATACTTGATCAGGTCTCATAATCTATCTATACATATAATGAAACTGTAGAGGTGTTAATTCTGTACATTGAAAATATTAAATTAAAACTACGGAGCTGCGGACTACCAATGGGGCTGTTGATTTTTCGGGCTCCACCTCGATGGACGTAGGATGTAGGAACAGGGGTGGTTTTTAGTCCAATCACAGCAGCTATCAATTACTGAACGTCCAATGGTGTCGCCCTACATAAGCCGGGAGAACCTCTATTGAATGAAAATCGACAGGTTGACACTAGCGCAATCTATAATATGATTTACAACGTCACGTATTTTATCTAGTAGGTAGAGGTGCACGCATTACAGCACGTAATGCCACTACACAATGTACACCCACTTTTTACCAATTGTGTTATAAGTCCCATGTAATATGGGGTGATCATATTGGGCAAAATTCCAGACTCCGTGCTACTTCTGACAAAATTTTCGAAAAGCAAGAAAGAAAATATACGGTAGGCCCCATTGCGTCTGCCAAACTCAGGGTCTTAAAGTATAGGGAACAAAGTATTAGTGAGCATACACACATACATAAACTCACGCCTGTCTTCCATGGGGGTAGACAGAGGCTATGAAGTATGAAACGCCAATTGCCGCAAATCTTACATACTTGTGCCCGATTCGAGAATCAAACCCGAGACCTCTTGCCCGGCAGTCGCATTTGCGACCAACGAGGCAGTATTAATTGGCTTTTTCAGTTTTTCGAAAATTTCTCAGTAGTAGCACGGAGTCTGGAAATGTGCCCAGTATATGGCAACAGGCTCACCCCCTATTACATGGGTCTTATAACACAAATGGTGAAAAGTGTGTGTACATTGTATAGCGGCATTACGTGCCGTAATGTTGCAAATGCACCTCTAGCTACCTCTCCGGGGATATAAGGCATGGTGTACTTTTTTTACTTTTTACTTACACACCTCTTTCGCTTCATCAACAGTCATCAGTGTTTTCATGCATGCTCGTCGGTTAGGTTGCCTGACCACCGGAGCGGAGCGGGGAAACGGAGAAATCTGTCCACTAAAGATGAGCAAACATTTTGTGCAATCCTATTGGTTAATACTTTATACCGACATCTTTAATTGATTTTCTCTGGACTTGAAAAGAGACTATGACCTCTGAGTTTGTTTCGGCATTTCTTCTCAGAGTAGTCCGATAGGAAATGCCGGCCTCATCTAGCTATTTAAGAGATTGACGTGTAAAAGAGTTACATTGTAACCTATTTGCAAAAATAAATATCATTTATCATTTAATATTTCTCCGCTTCGCTTCGATGCAGTTGCAATCTTAAGGGTACTTTTAATTTTGGTATTAATGAGATTGGCTATTTTCGAATGTTATAAAAAAAATTTACTAGTAACTTAACGACCAGTTTTCATCAACTACTCTTCAATTTTAAAGAACCCCTAAGCTTTTTATGGCATAAGCTGGTAAAAAAGCAGACGAATCACTTGCGTTGCGTGAGTGAGGTTACCGGAGGCCCAATTCCCAATCCCCGATTCCCCAACAACCGTTAAATTCCTAACCCCGAAAAGGCCGGCAACGCACTTGTAACGCCTCTAGTGTTTCAAGTGTCCATGGGTGGCGGCGATTGCTTACCATCAGGTGATCCTAGTATTAGAACTCGAAACGGGATATTTACCATGTTTTTCTATTTCTATGAGTTTCTGATATTTCGACCATGTCAGTTTAAAATTTATATCAGGTGATCCCTCGGGTCGTTTACCGGCTTATACCATAAAAAATATTTGATAAAATGAATTTATTTCAATTCACAGACCTCTTAAAAAAGAGTTATCCTTTTTAATGAACGTATCATATCAATTTCTTAACAAATTGGTGTCAATTAGTATTAGGTATGCAAATTAATATAAGCCGAGTAACTTAAGAATTAATATTAGCTCGTTAAATACTCATTCTGTATACGAATTTGTCCTTGTAATGATATAAATAAAAATGTGTCAAATGGCCATCGGTAGAGGGCGCCCCAGACGGGCCAGATTCAGATGGGGCCCAGTAGGGCTGATGCCTAATCCGGAGCTGCGGACTACCTAGCGGGCTTACCGGGGCTCGAAAAGCAGGAGTAGGAACGGGGTTGTTTTTAGTCAGTAAAAGTCTGACACTCTCTCTCACCTCGCCCAAGGCGGAAGAAGTCATTGGATGATTTTTCACCCTAAAAAAAAAGGCGGGCCAGATTGGCGATATATTAAAAAAAGGCCAAATTAAAAGTACCTTTAACCGACGAGCATGCATGAAAAGACTGATGACTGTTGATGAAGCGAAAGAAGTGTGTAAGATTCGTAGCAATTGGCGTTCCATTGTCTCTGCCTACCCCCATGGGAGACAGGCGTGAGGTTTTGTATATAATAATATGTGTCTTGACACAGGTGCTCAAAGGGTTTAAAAACATTTTTAATTTTGCTTTCAAACATAATATTTCAAGAAGCGATTTAATATTTTATTATTAAGAAAATACCTTGAAGCAAGTACAAAGAGGAGATGCCATAATGTGATTGTGCACTGTGACAAAAATACGGCTCTGTCCAATGATATTAGAAGTAAAAAGGTGTAGATAGATTTTAAGCGCCCAGAAAGTACAAAGAGGAGGTCCAATAATGTGATCGTGCACTGTGATAAAACAAATGGACTCTGTCCAATGATATTATAAGTAAAAAGGTGTAGATAGGTTATAAGCGCTCAGAAAGTGGCACATTAAAATGTGGACATTTTTTTTAAATAGTTGCTCCACACTACCATTTTCTCCTGTGTCGTGGGTGCGTTTACAAACATACAAGTTCACATACACATGACACTCAAACCCGAAACAACAATTTGTGGATCACACTTTGTAAAGAGTTGCTTCGTGCGGGAATCGAAGCCCAGGCACCGCCAATTGGCAACGTGTTTGTAGTATGGGACCGCTAGATGGGAAATAGAGAGGGGCGTGGTTTGTAACGACCCGCGCTCCCCGTAAAGTGTCACGCGTTATGTTAAAGGGAAATCCAGTTATGACATCTCCTCTTTGTATTTGCTTCCAGGACCTACCTTTTTCATTTGTTTTAAAGGTTTTCATTAATTATTTCTCTAGTTGTAGTGAATTATGATAGTCCTCCGTTCTTCAGCAATTTATAATGTCCTGACACTTGACAGTTTATTTAAAAAGATGGTGAGAATTTTACGTCTTTATCATTTTCAAAAAGGCTTTTAGATAATGAGAATAGGATAGATGATTAATTTTTATTTTAATGTCCGTCTTGTAGATTATTATAAAATATTAGACACGTATTTTTTATTTTAGGGAAACAAATACTTTCGAAGATATATCGATTTGAAATATCGCGTGACGTCACTTCTAGGTACATTTTATACGCAGAAATGACGTCATTTCTACCACTCCTAAACTTTGATTCGTTTTTTCGAAGTATTGTTATCTTACATGACAAAATAAAAAATAAGTGTAGTAATCCTTAAGGCCCCCGCAGCTACCGGGGCTCCGGCTCGAAAAGCAGGAGTAAGAACGGGGTGGTTTTTAGTTAGTAAGAGTCTAACACTCCCTCTCGCCTCGCCCAAGGCGGGAGAAGTCATTGGATGATTTTCCCCCTCGAAAATGTTTGTATTATCTTTTGCTGTGCTCGACAGTTTACTGTCGTAATAATTAATAAATGCAATAAAGAATTGAGAATTCAAAAAAGGGTAGTATTCTTCGGTTAAGGGTACATTTTTGAGAAACTAGTTTCCGTAAACATAAAAAGCGAGGTAGTCTACCTATCATACCTTAGGCCTGATGTTCTGATGGCCAACAGCCTATCAGGAAAGACATTGGTTTTTTACAAGGTACCTACGTCAATACGGAAGGTTTTAATCCAGGTCAGGGTTAGACCGAGGTAATCTTAAACCTATTTTTAGTAGCAAAAGGTTTAAAATTGAAATGCATTATTGCATCGTGTGTTATGTACCATGCACAGTCATATGTTTCCTTCCTAGATACGGTTTTATTATCATTATGTATTAAATAAGACTGCCTCGTTGGTCGAGTGCTCGCAAGTGCGACTGCCAGGCAAGGGGTCTCGGGTTAGATTCTCGGGTGACGTTGTTGTTGTTGTTGTTGTTGTTAAACGAGCAGAAAACTCCATAGGTTACTCTTTATTTATCAAAATATTATAAGGAGTCTTTTTTTGAGGTGGGAAAATCATCCTATGACTTCTCCCGCCTTGGGAGAGGCGAGAGGGAGTGTCAGACTCTTACTGACTAAGACCACCCCGTTCCTTCTCCTGCTTTTCGAGCCGGAGCCCCGGTAAGCTCGCTAGGTAGTCCGCAGCTCCGGATTAGGCATCAGCCCTACTGGGCTCCATCTGTGGTGGTCTGATGGCTCTTTGAGGCGCGCGCGGAACACGACGCGCCCCACGGGTCTGGATTTATTCGGACAGCGAGCTACCCCTACTCGCCGTCCGCAGACCCGCACTTACTATTATAAGGAGTCTATGGTCGTTACGCAATTGAAATACAATACGGATTCCATACAAATTGTTTGTTTGGTTGTTATGTACATAATATGTATGTAACAAGAACAATATATTGTTCTATTTTGAGAAATGGCGTAGGTAAATAATTAATTAATTTCACGGAATTGCGTAATTGTTAGTTAATGTTTTTCTTCGTCGTTTAGGTAGGCAGAAGTATTTATATGTTATAAAGCGTAACATAATATATATGTTTTCGATCTTAAAACATATACACTGTGATAGGGGTCAGACTTCTAACCCGTTAAGGTTGAGTACTACATCTAATTTTATGACAAAAAATAATAATATGGGGGGTTGAACCCCCACTTGAAAATATTGAAAAATAGCGATATTTTCGGTAAAAATAATTCAGAAATGATTTTTTTTCTCACCAAAACATTATCAAACAAATGAAAAGAGTAATGGATTGATTGGCCAAGGTTATTAGCTACCGTTTGTCGTTTTTTTGTTTCTACGACGCATACCACCTTTGATATCACATAAAGTAAAAAAAATATTAAAATAGCCATAATTTTTAGGGGGAGGGGATTCGACCCCTTCGACCCCTGACTTTTGTCGATAAAATTAGATGTAGTGCTCAGCCTTAACGGGTTAGAAGTCTCACCCCTATCACATTGTATATGTTACGCACAAAGATCGAAAACACGGGGCCCAGTCGGGACCCATTCTACAAAGTCAGCCGTATAGCCTGCCCTCACTAAGTCTTCATATTTAGAATGGGTCCCGACTGCCTCAACTTATGATGACTTTCTTGTTTTAGGGTTTTTTATTTTCATATTATTAAGAAACGCAGTCGGGTTTTTTAGTTTTTTAAATTACCTTTTTTTTCCTTTAACCACAGCGACTTACAGTTAGTAACATTGCAGATCTGTTTTTCCCAGCCAGGAAAAGGTACATTGATTATTCCGTGAGGATATTTCCAAGGCATCTTGGAGGAAGGAAAAACCTCCGTAATTTGTAATCATTAGACTCAGTAAGACGAAACACTCGGTAATTGCTGAATAATACTAATTATCTAAGCATTACTGTTTCCCTTAAGGGTAAACGTCCACAGGCCCGCATCGTACGCATCAGGATCTCAGCACACATATGGGATCGGAAAGGGATCGTCACCGTATCGCCTCGAGCCGTTCAGAATGGTTTGTATTAAACTCCCTACTGCAACGCACACTAATCGGAATAATAACGTAATCGCCTCGCCTCGGAACAGGCTCCGAACTTGAATTCCCGCGCTTACGGCTCATCGTCCCCGCGCTTACGTTTCTCCGTCCCCGCGCTTACGTCTCTCCGTACCCGCGCTTACGTCTCTCCGTACCCGAGCTCACATCTCTTCGTCCACCCTTTCCCCTTTCCCCTCCAGCGACGGGACGGCGAGGCGTAAGCGCGGTGTCGCCTAGCCGTAGCCGAGTTGACGTACAGGCGGTGCTGATACGCTTTCGTTACGTGCATACGGTAGGTTGACGCCTGGTTGACAGCGAGGCAAAAGGCGTTACGGTTACGATCCCTTTCCGATCCCATATGTGTGCTGAGACCTTCAACGGATTAATTTTTCAGACTGCGTCCACTGTATCGACAGCGGTCGGATTGCCGACGCGAGTATCAGGAATCAGATTGTCGATGCCACTTTCACCAGGATTTTTGGCATCGGCATTTCGTATGACGTCATCGGTACGCATCGCATGTAGGCATTGCCGATGATGCGGTCCGTACGATGCGGATCAGTGGACGCAGTTGTATGAGTTTCTATACAAGACAAACTAAAATCCGTTGCGTGCGATACGTACGATGCGGGCCTGTGGGCGCGTACCTCTAGAATGCTAGGTACTGTCAGCGGTTCTTCTTCTTTATAGGTATAGCGGTACATAGAGCGGTGGTCTCTGTCAGAGAAAAAATGCCGCTTTATATTATTCTAGAGCATAATCTACCCCTGTTTTAAAATATCATCTTGATCCCTTCAGTCGTCTTGGTATGAAGTATGTTTTAAATAGGCAAAATCAACTTATGTCTTCTCTCGGGCCGTGGGCGAGGCGCGTATCAGACTCTTACTGACTAAAAACCACTCCGTTCCTATTCCTGCTTTTCGAGCCGGAGCCCCGGTAAACCCGCTAAGTAGTCCGCAAACAAACGTACAAACTTTCGATTTGTGTTAATTATTACTTTTATTTGTACATATTTTGATTATGTGTAAGTACTTAAAATATGTTTTGTTTTTGTTCACAGGTAGTAAGGGGCGTTCACATAGAACCAGCTCACATAGTCAAGAAAAGAAGCATAGATCAACCATTACGAATAAGTATATTTTACGACCACTCTGTATATAGGTAAGTCATATTTTATTCACATTTTTATATAGAATCAACTTCCTACACTCCCCTACACTCCTACAGCGCGCTACATGTCACACAGCTTGCTACGCACAGTAGTTACAGCTGTGTACAGTCTGTCACTCTCTCAGCACTCCCCTACACTCCTACAGCGCGCTACATGTCACACAGCTTGCTACGCGCAGTAGTTACAGCTGTGTACAGACTGTCACTCTCTCAGCACTCCCCTACACTCCTACAGCGCGCTACATGTCACACAGCTTGCTACGCGCAGTAGTTACAGCTGTGTACAGTCTGTCACTCTCTCAGCACTCCCCTACACTCCTACAGCGCGCTACATGTCACACAGCTTGCTACGCGCAGTAGTTACAGCTGTGTACAGTCTGTCACTCTCTCAGCACTCCCCTACACTCCTACAGCGCGCTACACGTCACACAGCTTGCTACGCGCAGTAGTTACAGCTGTGTACAGTCTGTCACTCTCTCAGCACTCCCCTACACTCCTACAGCGCGCTACATGTCACACAGCTTGCTACGCGCAGTAGTTACAGCTGTGTACAGTTTTAAAGTAAAGATGGCCTTTGACATTTAAATTTAAAATAAAATCACGTTTATAGGTAATATTTATTGCGTCTAGACATTAAGGACTGATTGATACGCATATGTATCGAATTAATGTGCTGACATTTAATATGTAGCAGAGCTATATACTTAGTTGTACATAATGTATTCAAGTCGATATGTCACACATACTAATGATGTTTACTTACATAAATCGCCTTTGGGAAGTAACTTAAGTAAAGGTTTGCTTAAGGGACCTAGTATTTGCAACTTTGCAGTATTTTTATATTTTAATAAGGTAAGCCGGTAAACGAGCAGATGGATCACCTGATGGTAAGCAATCGCCGCCGCCCATGGACACTTGAAACACCAGAGGCGTTACAAGTGCGTTGCCGGCCTTTGGTGGAGTTAGGAATTTGAGGATTGTTGGGGATTTGGTGTTTTTGGAGATTTGGGAGTGGTGTTTGGACCTCCGGTAACAATACTCACACGACGAAACACATCCTGATATACGAGTATGTATATTTGATTCACAATGTCTGTTTTTATTGGAATGCAATAAATAAATTATAACTTCAAATGTCTCAATGATTGCTGTGTTCTTTAAGTCTCTTTATCTTCAAGATTAAAGGGTCTTCGAAGTTTTCCTTAAATGTAATCATCGATATATTTAGAAACCACTTTAATCTTGTTGTAAGCAAAATAAACGAAAAGGATCATTATATTTATTGAACATCGTCTTTTTAGCAAACGACGCTGCTTAAGAAAATAAAACATGATGACTTGTAATTTGACATATTGCTCTCGGGAGGTGATAAAACAACTAATTGCCTACAAAATTTATCCTGAGGTCTTTAGTTCGAAAGTGTCTAGTGTTTGAGATATTCAACATCTCCTACGAATTTTATATATTTCTGTGCCCGACAGGGTCCATAATTGTGACTAAATACTGAATTTTCTAACACCTATGTACATTATGGATGCAATAAATACTTGAATACTTGAATAATTATTATGTTATCGGCTTACTCATAACGTAGCCAGTAGCAGCGCGACAATCGCCGCGTCGTGTGTCGCGGAATGCTGCTCATGAATATGAGCCTCTAGCATGTCTTCAAACTAGTCGAGTTAAAACGTTACGTCAGAAAGCCGATAACATAATAATTAATTTAGTATGTTTCACGAAAGTTACAATAATAATATTCAACATTTTTGGTTTTGGTGCAAACATCCCTAAGTGACTATAAAAACTTAAATACATAAATAAAGAAATACTGGTTTAATAATGTATAAAAGACTTGTTTGTTGACTGTATTAGTAAATAAATTCGTCAGCATTAACATATTATATGTAGTATGTTACTAGCTTCTATAAGCGACTTCGCCCGCGTTTCCGTGATAAAACGTAGCCTTTTTAAGGGGGGAAAAATCATCCAATGACTTCTCCCGCCCTGGGCAAGGCGATAGGAAGTGTCAACCCGCTAGGTAGTCCGCAGCTCCGGATTATATGTTATACCGGAGGCCCAATTACCCCCCTTCCCAATCTTCCCGATGCCCGATTCCCCAACAATCCTTAAATTCCTAACCCCCAAAAGGCCGGCAACGCATTTGTAGCGCCTCTGGTGTTTGAAGTGTACATGGGCGACGACGATTGCTTACCATCAGGTGATCCTTCAGGTCGTTTACTTTTATTCCATTAAAAGAAAACTACTGAACGGATTTTCATGAAATTTGGTACACACACAGGTTATGAGCTGGCTTAGTTGATAGGACACTTTTTATCCCAAGGGCACGCGGATGAAGCCGCTGGTAGAAGCTAGTAAAAACATAAACTCTTTGGATATTATAATTATTTTAATTCTGATTGTTTTTTTCTTTTGCAGGTTAGAGCCGGAGAAGTTTGATATGATTAATGTAAGTTTTTATTTTAATTTATACATTTAATTAATTAAAAATCACGTAAATTAAGACTGACTGCCAACAAAAATCCGTTGAAGGCAAATCTTTCGCTAGCGCCAGTCACTTTTACCCCCCTTTGCCTTTAATGTGTTAATGGGGAAAAGCTGTACTAGGTACGAGTCACACCCGTGCGTGCGGCGCGTCGCGTTCCGCGCGCGCCTCAAAGAGCCATTAGACCACCACCGATGGGGCCCAGTAGGGCTGATGCCTGATCCGGAGCTGCGGACTACCTAGCGGGTTTACCGGGGCTCCGGCTCGAAAAGCAGGAGAAGGAACGGGGTGGTTTTTAGTCAGTAAGAGTCTGACACTCCCTCTCGCCTCGCCCAAGGCGAGAGAAGTCATTGGATGATTTTCCCCCTCAAAAAAAAAGGTACGAGTCACAGAGGGACTCTTCATCATCATGAATCATGATTTTGTGACTGGAAACTAGTAGAGCTTTTCTTCATTAATGTACGTGAGTAAACCATAATTTTCAGTTTATTTAGTTATGTATGTCTCACGATAGTTTTAAACACGATATTCATATCTAAAATATTGCAAAGTGCATTCGTTAAAAAACTGGCATGATAACACTATAGTTGGGCTATTACAAAAGTCACGTTAAAACAATGTGCTTATCCCGCACAACTCATATAAGTATGAGCGAGAGATAATACCCTTAGTATGACTATGCTTCGGAAACGAAAAGAAACGAGAGCGAGCGCTCTGATTGGTTGGTTTATTCGGCCGGCCAATCAGAGCGCCAAACGCGCTCTCGTTTCGTTTTCGTTCGACATAAAGCTAACTTGTACTAAGGGTACTGACAAAAATGACTTATGACGCGGTCGCACGCTTGTAAAGACCCAAAATATAATCGAAACTTGCCAATAGAAAATTAAATGTAACAGCTTGACATTATATTAGACATTGACATAATTTATTAAATGTCAATGTCATTTTCCAAAACATTAAGTTTTCTTATCAATAAATGATAAATGATAAATGATAAATGATATTTATTTCTGTAAATAGATTATAAAATAACACTTTTACACGTCAATATTTCAAATAGCTAGATGAGGCCGGCATTTCCTATCCGACTACTCTGAGAAGAAATGCCGAAACAAACTCAGAGGTCATAGTCTCTTTTAAAGTCCAGACAAAATCAATTAAAGATGTCGGAGAACCGTGCAAGTTTATTCTGTAGTGGTCTTTTGAGGAAAGTACCACAGCAGTTTGAGCGGACCTGTTCAGATGGCAGCACGCATGTGTCAGTTTACAATGAGCTCAGCTGACGGCTGTTGCTGAATGATCCGACGAACAATACCTACCAAAAGAACATTTGGGTAGGCCACACAAATGCTCACACTGTCAGAATATAATTAACTAAAAGTGAAATGACTAGGCAAACTCTCGCATGGTCCTCAAACTAACAATTTTAAAAATAATATGTGAAAACAAAAAAATATCGAATGATATTAATGTATATCATGTCAAATTGTATAAAAATGTAACTTGTGTTACAAACATGTCAGCATGACCTGTGTGGACATTATAGCGGCTCACTCCCAAGCCTCCAAGCCTCTCAATCTATTGACTATTGATCTCCTGTCTATGCATTCAGTTTGGTTCAGTAACATAGGCGATTTTATGCTTTGTCGAAATTGATAACCGACTATCGGAAATCAATAAAGCACTTTTTGACAGAAAAAAAAATATTAAAAGGTTTTTTATCCCCGTAGGGGGGTAGGTATCGATGCACATTTCGGGGAATTGGGAAGATTGGGAAATGAGGTAATTGGGTCTCCGGATAGGCTATATTCTAGCATATAAGCCGGCCGGACTCATCTAGTTATTTAAGAGATTGACGTGTAAAAGAGTTTCATTGTAACCTATTTGCAAAATAAATATCATTTATCATTTAAGTGTATGCTCTGTTGCTAGTCCAAAAAACATAAAATAAAATTAAAACTGTTTTTTTTTTGTTTCAGAACACAATACTACCTGAAGCTGTGAAGTTTTGGGAGCAAGCACTGAGAGTCAGAAAAACTGGAGGACCTATCAAATTAAATAGGTAAGTCATCATCTATATATTAATACGTGAAGCAAAAACTTTGTAACTGTTTTTACGAAAATTGCGCGGACGTAGGAGCATAAAATTTGGTACACTTATAGTTTATGTGTAGGAGAATTGCAAAACATTAATATTTTTCAAAAATAATGCTTATAAAATACATTAAATCAATAAATAAAACATTACACACTACCATGCATAGTATCGTATTTGACAAAACGTCAAAATTGACACACATTGCGGTGATATTCTCACGTCTCATATGAAAAGAGGTTTCTAATTGAAGGAGGTTTGGTTATTCATGATGCGCCGGAATATATTAATTTGAATTTTACAAAACTAATAGCAATTCGTTAAATACAAATTATACTTGAACGTATGTTAAGTGGTATTGTAAATTAAATCGTATATGGTCGAATTTCGACCACTAGGCGACCACTAGTATTTATTAATTTGTCTCTTACAGGGAGATTTCAATTCATTTCTTTTCTTCTCCTTTAATAATATCTTCTGATGTATTTCGATGCGAAACTCATACCACTGCGTCGTACGCACCGCATCATCGACAATGCCTACATGCGATGCGTACCGATGATGTCATACGGAATGCGTACGATGCGGGCCTGTGGACGCTTACCCTTACTGCGTACTGGTATGAGTGAACGGTTTTCTTTGGGGTTTACGCGAAATATATCAGGTATCTGCACTCTGTGTTTCACTCAACCTATGAATCAGCCACTAGAAGATTCAGAATTCAAATTAGGGATTCTCCCACAACATATTATATTAATTATTATGTTATCGGCTTACTCACGTATTGTTTTGACGAGGAACTCGACTAGTTTCAAGCCATGCTAGAGGCTCATATTCATGAGCAGCATTCCGCGACACACGACGTGGCGATTGTCGCGCTGCTACTGGCGATTCGAGCTATGCCGATAACATAATAATTAATTTAGTATGTCTCACGAAAGTTACAATAAAATCACAACATATCATCTTCAAAAAGCATTGAAAAAAGGTATCATAAAATAAAACAAAAAAATCTGTTCTTAGAATATAATTTTATACATACATATTACTCTAGATAGGAAAGGCGAAATTATCTAGGTAGATGTTTTTTTTTTTGTTTTGCTTTTTTAGCGTATAATAAATATTTAGGTACAATTTGCAATCAACATCCAGCTTGTTAGATTGACAGACAGACTTATTTATGGTATAAGCCGGTAAACGAGCATACGGATCACCTGATGGTAAGCAATCGCCGCCGCCCATGGACACTTGAAACACCAGAGGCGTTACAAGTGCGTTGCCGGCATTTTGGGGGTTAGGAATTTAAGGGTTGTTGGGGAATCGGGGATTGGGAAGATTGGGAAGGGGGGTAATTGGGTAATTAACCTCAGTCACACAACGCAAGCGTTGTTTCACATCGGTTTTCAGTGAGGCCGTGGTATCACTCCGGTCGAGCCGGCCCATTCGTGCCGAAGCATGGCTCTCCCACACTTAAACGTAGTATTCTTACTTCTAATTAATTTATATTAAATGAAACTTAAAATTATATTTTACAGATTAAACCTAACTCATTAATTATTATACATTATTATGCCTTATGTTGTTTTAAATTTCCCTGTGCGATTCAAAATTGTACACTTATCACATTAATCACAAACTTAAAATAAGTGATCTACTTAATACTACATTTATATGTATAATCTGTATGGTATAGTCATCTACACTATTAATACAGTGTAGATCTGAATCACGTAACTGTTTGACGAGGAACTCGACTAGTTTCAGTAGTAGCGCGACAATCGCCGCGTTGTGTCGCGGAATGCTGCTCATGAATATGAGCCTCTAGCACGGCTTGGAACTAGTCGAGTTCCTCGTCAAACAGTTACGTGAGTAAGCCGATAACATAATAATTAATTTAGTATGTCCCACGAAAGTTATAATAGAAATATGGTTTATTCTGAAATGAATGATAGTTTTCCACATAATACACTTATTCTAAATAGGTAATTAGACTAATTAATCTCTGTTGGGTAAAGTATTATTAGGTATTACACATTTTCTGTCATTTTATTTAAGTTTCAAAATGATTTCTCTGACATACGTTTCGTCCACTAGAGGACTGACTGACAGGACAGACATACTTTAATTTTATACATATCATAAAAAATATTTGCTTTGACGTTCAAAAATTTTACTGACTTTAACTTCGTTTATCTCAGAAACTACTGGATCGATTTCAATAATACTTTTTGTGTTGAATAGTCAATTTATCGAGGAAGGCTTTAGGCTATAAAACATCACGCTACAATCAATAGGAGCCGAGCAGTAGGTAAAAACAGAAGTAGCGGCGTTCAGAATTTTTTTGGCAGGTGGTAGCTGATGTACAAGAAATAACTTAGACTAATACTAAAATGGGCTAGCAGACTTAACTTATGTGATATAATTAACCTTTTTACCCACCACAGGAGATACGTAACCGATCTGGTTGTTACAGCTGGGACAATAGTGGTTGTTGTATTTGAAGTAATCGGTGCAATAAACGCAGAAAATTGAGAGAGGGCTGGAAAAGAAGAAAAACATAAAGTTAAACTAATGTTTTATTTTTTTACATTTGATGCGATGATGATGCTTCACTGACAGACAGACTGACGGACAATTCAATTTCACGTTTCAAAAGTGCCTTCATCATCATCATCAGTCGAGAGACGTCCACTGCTGAACAAAGGCCTCCCCCTTGGTCCTCCTCAAAAGTGTCTTATTTAGGATTAATTGAAATAAATGCTTTGACTTTAACTTTGATGAGTCGACGTAGTCGTGGAAACAAACAAACGAGAAACGAACACTACACAGCTATTCAAAATCCCACATTTTCTAGTTTTTGCCCCAAAAGCTAGACGCCTTTTGGGGGCTTCCGAAGGAGTCAATAAAGAGGTACTTACAAGAGAAAGAACAGCATACAAGCCACGACATGTGTCACAGGCCCGTTCTCTTTGACGACTAGCGTGTGGACCCTCGATCCACAATGGTGGCAGATCAGGTTCTTTCTCTCGTAATTCATCGCTGATAGGGGCAGGTTGGTCACTGGACTGGAGTAATCTGGAAGGGAGATTAGGTGATGCATGAAAAACATATCAAATTCTTTTTTAAACGTTACCTACGGGGGAAAATCATCCAATGACTTCTCCCGCCTTGGACGAGGCGAGAGGGAGTGTCAGACTCTTACTGACTAAAAACTTTAAACGTTATCCTGCACTAGGACTTTTTCATAGTGATATTATTAACACATAAATTCTCATACACTTCGCAGGATATATATTATACATTTTATATGTGGGAGAGCCATGCTTCGGCACGAATGGGCCGGCTCGACTGGAGAGATACCATGGCCTTACCGAAAACTGACCTGAAACAACGGTCAGTTTACGTTGTGTGAGTGAGGTTACCTGAGGCCCAATTCCCCAACAACACTTAAATTCCTAATCCCTAAAAGGCCGGCAACGCACGCCTCTAGTGTTTCAAGTGTCCATGGGCGGCGGCGATTGCTTTCCATCAGGTGATATGTTCACTCGTTTACCGGCTAAGTTCCATAAAAAAACAATCACAGAGCAAGCAATAAAATGAAAATAAATCATTAAAATAAAATTAATAAAAACTTACTTGAAGTGATAACCTGCGTCATGGGAGCTGGAGAATAAACCGGTTCTCTTCTAATGGGCTCCACTCTCAAAGGCTCAAGAATGGGTTCTCTGGGCGTCTCTCTAGCAGGATCTCTCGTCGGAGTTGAAGATTGGGTAACAGCAGTCTCAGTGTACGCCGGAGGTGGCTCAGGAAACTCCGATATAGGAATGGGTGATATTGGAAAACCATCACTGGTACTACCACCATAAACTTGACTCTCTTTAGCCAAAAAACTTGGCATAATGGGAGTCTGTCTTGACGATGATGGGCCTGGAGTGTCAGCACCTGTGAGAAGAAATACCAGTCATTAATATTGATACCTAAGTACGTGTGTCGCCTGGACAGTCACCGCTACCATCAGTTGACTGGACAATCTCTTTACGTGAGTCACTGTTTACATGTGAACATTAGCTCATGACGATACCTAAGTACGTGTGTCGCCTGGACAGTCACCGATACCATCACTTGACTGGACAATCTCTTTACATGAGCTGCTGTTTACATGTGAACATTAGCTCATGACGATACCTAAGTACGTGTGTCGCCTGGACAGTCGCCGCTACCATCAGTTGACTGGACAATCTCTTTACATGAGCTGCTGTTTACATGTGAACATTAGCTCATGACGATACCTAAGTACGTGTGTCGCCTGGACAATCACCGCTACCATCAGTTGACTGGACAATCTCTTTACATGAGCTGCTGTTTACATGTGAACATTAGCTCATGACGATACCTAAGTACGTGTGTCGCCTGGACAATCACCGCTACCATCAGTTGACTGGACAATCTCTTTACATGAGCTGCTGTTTACATGTGAACATTAGCTCATGACGATACCTAAGTACGTGTGTCGCCTGGACAATCACCGCTACCATCAGTTGACTGGACAATCTCTTTACATGAGCTGCTGTTTACATGTGAACATTAGCTCATGACGATACCTAAGTACGTGTGTCGCCTGGACAGTCACCGCTACCATCAGTTGACTGGAAAATCTCTTTACATGAGCTGCTGTTTACATGTGAACATTAGCTCATGGCGATACCTAAGTACGTATCGCCTGGACAGTCACCGCTACCATCAGTTGACTGGACAATCTCTTTACATGAGCTGCTGTTTACATGCGAACATTAGCTCATGACGATACCTAAGTACGTGTGTCGCCTGGACAGTCACCGCTACCACCAGTTGACGTGACAATCTCTTTACATGAGCTGCTGTTTACTTACTTGAGCTAGCTCCTGCCAGATTCAGTGTATTTGGCCTAATAGCCTGATGGTGTGAGGAACTCGAGGATCCTGATTCCGAAGATGGTCCAGATCCTGATTCATCTTTCACGGCGTCAATCCTCCGGTTTTCAAAGGGATCGTACATGATTGTATCCTGAAATTAGTGTTTTAGTTATTCATTAAAAAGGTTTTGGCACTTGTCAGCAATTTTTGATCCCTGGGTAAAATGGTCAATAATGTGCAATTTTATCTGTTTAGTCTAGTCTAGGCTCTCTATCTAGTCTGAAAATCTGGGATTCCTGGGAGTCTTTAAATCCTACGCATTTAAATGTATGTAATACCAATGAGCTTGACTTTTCACAGTTATATGTATGTACTTTCTAAGATTATTTAGACACCACTGACAAACGGTGAAGGAAAACATCATGAGAAAACCTGGGCTTATAATTCCTAATTATAAGTTTGAAATCACCAAACCGCATTGAGCAAGCGTTTTGATTAATGCTCAAACCTTTTTGCATGGAGAACCATGCAAAAAGGCCTTTGGTCAGCAGTGGCCACTTATAGACTGTTGGTGTGTTATTTGCTTTCTTTTATTTTCAAGGCCTGCGTGGTCTAAAGCATTTAAATTTCTTCAAAACATCACAAACACCTTTTCCTTCCTCAGCATCACCCTTCCAATCCTCATCTAAAGCAATATCTACCTGCACAAACTCCGGTTCATCATTGGTAGGAGTGACGATACTCTGTGACACCTCGCTCCCTCCCTCAGGCATGTCGATGTAGACCACTGGAGTTTCATCTATGTCCTTTTTAGTGGTCTCCGCATTACCTGATGTGGTCGCTCTTGTAGGTGTCGTCTGGAATTGGATAAAAGTAGTTTTATAACCGGTAAACGAGCTGACGTATCACCTGATGGTAAGCAATCGCCGCCGCCCATGGACACTTGAAACACCAGAGGCGTTACAAGCGGTGCCGGTGTTTTGGGGGTTAGGTATTTAAGTGTTGTTGGGGAATCGGGGATTGGGAAGATTGGGAAGGGGAGTAATTGGGTCTCGGGTAACCTCACTCACACAACGAAACACAACGCAGGCTTTGTTTCACGTCAGTTTTCTGCTCGGCCGTGGTATCACTCCGGTCGAGCCGGCTCATTCGTGCCGAAGCATGGCTCTCCCACACTCAGTTGGGAAGAATATTATTATCAACTAGTTACTTCCGCGCGGTTTCACCCGCTCTGCTCGGCTCCTATTGATCATAGCGTAATGTTTTATAGCTTATAGCCTTCCTCGATAAATAGACTATCCAACACAAAAATAATTATTCTATTCAGACCAGTAGTTCCGGAGATTAGCGCGTTCTAACAAAGAAACAAACTCTTCAGCTTTATAATATTAGTATAGATTGTGTTAACTCCATACCTGGGGACTACTGGGTCCATAACTGGTGCCGGCTCTTGGCCCATCAGTCTGCAATGGCCGTCTTGGTAGGTTTGCCCATCTGGCCGCTGTCTGCGGGTCTATCGTGGGCACATCGGTGACCATGGGGTTCACGTACGGGTAGCCCTGGTATCGAGGGTAGGGGTTGCTCGCCTGACTTGGTGGTTGTACTATCTGTAAATAGAGAAATCATTACATACATACATACATATCGTCACGCCTTTAATCCCCGAAAGGGTAGGCAGAGGTGCACATTATGGCACGTAATGCCACTAAACAATGTACACCCACTTTTCACAATTTATGTTGTAAGTCCCATGTAATAAGTGGTGAGTCTATTGCCATATACCGGGCACATTTCCAGACTCCGTGCTACTACTGAGAAATTTTCGAAAATCCGAAAAAAGTCCAGCAATACTTTGCCCGACCCGGGCATCGAACCCGAGACCCCTTGTAAGGCAGTCGCACTTGCAACCACTCGACCAACGAGCAGGAACAAGAAATCATTACATAGTATAAAACAAAGTCGCTTTCTCCGTCCCTATGTCCCTTTGTATGCTTAAATCTTTAAAACTACGCAACGGATTTTGATGCGGTTTTTTTAATAGATAGAGTGATTCAAAAGGGGGGTTTATATGTATAATACATGCGTAATATATCACTATTGCACCCATGCGAAGCTGGGGCGGGTCGCTAGTATAATTATAAAATGCTATCCCATAAATATGTGTAATGAATGTGATTATGAGGTACATTCATACATAACCTTACGCCTATCTCCCATGGGGTTAGGCAGAGACAATGGAACGTCGATTGCTACGATTCATCAGTCTTTTTATGTATGCTCATCGGTTAAAGGTACTTTTAATTTGGCCCTTCTTTGCTATGGATGGCTTCCCTACTATCGGTACATCACATACTCGAGCTGCGCATCTTCCTCGCACAGCTACATAGCTTAGTATCAGTGGAAACGGTCACATAGTTTCACAGCTTAATTATTTACTATCTTCGTAGCATAGTTAAATAACATATCTCTAAAATCTCTGTTGAAGAAAAATCCTCTACTAACGTAGGTCACCGGCGATTTACGCGGCAGTTGACGTGTTAACTATGGTATTTATTGGAATTCAATATACATAAAGATGATTTCGATGGTATGGTCTATAATATAAAAATAAGTCGGGTTTTCCTTCCTGGCACTATAACTCCAGAACGCACGAACCGATTTCCACGGTTTTGCATTTATTGAAAGGTCTCGGGCTCCGAAGGTATTATTATTCAATGGAATTTTTCAAAAGACAGAGACAATCATTAGTGGCGAAACTGATTTCTGTTTGCTAGTTATTTATAAACAGATTGAAGTAAATATGTATTTGTATTAGCAAAGTCTGCCAAATTGTCGAGTGTTTCAATTTATGAGATGTTGTTTGCTAGCCAAGAGATATGCTTACCTAGATAATAGGTGATCCGTCTAGCTGTTTTAGTTCTAACTACTTTTCCATATTCGCTTAGGATTTAGAAGTATTATTATTGCTACCAATAGTATTACATATATCCTTTACGATGCCTTTGTCATAACCTAAGCCGGTAACACATTTGTAACGCCTCTGGTGTTTCGTGTGTCTATGGGCGGCGAAGATTGCTTACCATCAGGTGATCCGTCTGCTCGTTTACCGGCTTATATACTTTCCCACATTAGGACTTCCATTAGCTTTGTTGCTACCAATTTTACACACCTCTTTCGCTTCATCAACAGTCATCAGTAGTGTTTTCATGCATGCTCGTGTCGGTTAAAGGTGCTTTTAATTTGGCCCTTTTTTAATATAAATCGCTAAACTCGTCGCTATATATCCGTCTAGGGCGCCCTCTAACGGCGGTCCCACTCATATTCGCCTTGCATACTTTCATAAATCTGCTTTCATCCATCCTTTCTACATGTCCAAACCATCGTAACATTCCCATTTCAATCCTTGTCACTACATCGTCTTTAATATACTTAAATAAATATTATAGACTGCAGGCACTTAGTATAGACTGCATGGTTGACGCGGTGGCTGGGCAACCGGCTGCCACGCAACGTGTAGCAGTTTCGATTCCCGCACGGAGCAACTCTTTGTGTGATCCACAAATTGTGGTTTCGGGTCTGGGTGTCATGTGTATGTGAACTTGTATGTTTGTAAACGCACCCACGATACAGGAGAAAATCCTAGTGTTTTTCTAAATATTTCAATCTGCCTGCTGCGGTTTTTCCATCGGATTACAATGTGGGTGTCTTCAAGTCTAGAGTGAATAGGCTCTTAAGAAACTAGTGCGCCTCACCATCAACGATTGCATCACTACTTACCATCAGGTGGGATTGTACTTGATTGTAGTCAAGCATTAGTTTTAATCGAATAAAAAAAAATAACGAAAAAATAAAAACGAAATAGATTCTTACCGTGACCGCCTGCGGATCAGGAGATGGTATCTCAGTGACTATTGGCCTTACATACGGGTAGCCCTGGTATCCAGGGTAGCTCCCACCCAGGCTGGACGACTGCATCTCCTGAAAAATGCAATAAGAACTTAATAAGTAAACACCGGATTTTAAGCAACCTCAAATTTTTTTTTACATTTAATGGGTCGACGTTTGGCCGCTATCTCGCCTGATGGTAAGTGATGATGCGGTCTACGATGAAGCACGTCTGCCCATAAGCAACCTATATATATATAAACACCCAGGTTATACCCATCAGGAAACAGACTCCAGCAAGGAGTTCCACTCCCTAGCAGTTCGCACAAGGAAGCTTAACAAATTGTAGAATATGCGCTTAAAATGCCTTTTTTTAAGGTCATTTAAAGGATTCTTCCGCCTTGAAAAACCCAAGTGAAAATACGTTTTTTTAAGGGGTGAAAATCATCTAATGCCTTCTCCCGTCTTCTGCGAGGCGAGAGAGAGTATCAGACTCTTACTGACTAAAAACCACCCCGTTCCTACACCTGCTTGTCGAGCCGGAGCCCCGGTAAACCCGCTAGGTAGTCCGCAGCTCCTGATTAGGCATAAGCCCTACTGGGCCCCATCCAACAGCCCTACCGAAAACAACTCAACCAACGACGCATGCCTTAACACTTTGAACGCCGTGGTGGTCACCGGTGACCGACGTTCGCGGAGGATTTGCCTTCAACAGTTTTCTATTGGCAGTCAAAGACTTTTTTTCAGGGGGAAAATCATCCAAGGTCTTCTCTCGCCAGGGCGAGGCGAGAGGGAGTGTCAGACTCTTACTGACTAAAAACCACCCCGTTCCTACTCCTGCTTGTCTGCAGCTCCGGATTAAGCATCAGCCCTACTGGGCCCTATCTGTGGTGGTCTGATGACTTTTTGGGGCGCGCGCGGAACGCGATGCGCCGAACGCTCGGATCTGGTTCTGGTCGAGCGGCGAGCTACCCTTGCTCGCCGTCCGCAGGCCCGCTCTTACGGTGGCCGGAGATCGTCACGCGATCCCCGATGCCCGAAGTGTCCTTCGCATCGGCTGGGGCGTGAGGAGGTTCGTTCCCTCACGCGTCCCGCCTCCTCCTTAGGCAGTCAAAGACTTAAGCAACACCCACTTTACAGAGGCGTGATGTGTAGATAGAAACGTAATAATACGATTCTGTTTGTGTTATCACTTCGATTATCTGTGTTTACCTTATATCAAATCCTCTATACGCTACGATTATGCGATTAATGACAATAAATATATGTTTTTATGAAGATACAGTGCATATTCAGTGCTAGGAATGTGACGTTTTTTACTCTTTTTATTTATGTAACACACGAGTGTAAACGTGCAGGCGGATCACCTGATGGTAAGCAATCGCCGCCGCCCATGGACACTAAAAATACCAGAGGCGTTACAAGTGCATTGCCGGCCTTTTAGAGGTTAGGAATTTAAGGGTTGTTGGGGAATCGGGGATTGTGAACATTTTTGTCTGTCTGTCTGTATGTTCAGGCATCACGTGAAAATCAACGGTTCAATTTCGATGAAACTTGGTATAATTATTCCTTATTATCCTGGGCGTAAAATATTATACTTATTATCCTGGAAAAATACGTAGAAAACAAAATCTTAATTTTTCATTTTTATACTACAGAACGCAAGCTCAACAGCAGTAGCTCAATAGAGGGATCTCCTTAATTATTATGGGCCTAGCCGTATTTGGGTCCAATAGATTTATAAGATGTCATTGTCAAAGTTACTCAAAATTGAGAAATAAAACTTCCACGCGAAGACCGACATCCGCTTGGACGGAGTCGCGGGCGGAAGCTAGTCTATAATATAAAAATAAGTCGGGTTTTCCTTCCTGACGCTATAACTCCAGAACGCACGAACCGATTTCCACGGTTTTGTATTCGTTGGAAAGGTCTCGGGCTCCGTGAGGTTTATAGCAAAAAGAAAAAATTAAGAGAAAAACAGGAAAACTGGGAAAATTATTGGTGGCGAAATGTAGTTCGCCGGGTTTGCTAGTATCAATTATAAAAGTGTGTTTATAAATAGATTTCTTAAGAACTGAGAATCATCTACATATGAATCACGAAGTTATTTTATTTGTATCTATTATATTATGTATATAATCGTGATAAAAACCCGTTTTTTGTATGAAAATATTAACTTTTTTCCTTATTTGTGTTACTTAAAGATTTAGATACGTATCGATCTAGTTTGTCTTTAAAGTGAACTGCTTATCAGGCAGTATTGTATTGTTAAATAATAGTAATTAAGGTTTATTAGATTATTGGACTAAATTTTAATATGCGCGATTTTGTAAAAAAAAAATTAAACTTCATCATCGGTTCATCATCAGACGCAGTGACGTTGCGCAGCCTACTTTAGAGTGTGCAGAGTATGTCGATGAAATACTTCCATGGACGCCCTCTGTCCCAATTAGAACCTTCAGTAAAGTCAAGTGCAGATGGACTTATTTCCCCTACAGAAGAATGCATCTCTACCTACTCCCTACAGAAAATAAAAGGCGTGATATTGACAATATACTAGGAAATACCAACACAATACATGTGACAATGTATCAAATAAATAGACCTTTCCTAATCGGTGAACGCACTCTCAATAACCGATTACTTCAAGGTGAAGATATGTTCTTTAACATAATCCTCAAATTGTACCTTTACTCTACATGAGCTGCTGTTTACATGACGACACCTAAGTACGTGTGTCGCCTGGACAGTCACCGCTACCATCAGTTGACTGGACAATCTCTTTACATGAGCTGCTGTTTACATGTGAACATTAGCTCATGACGATACCTAAGTACGTGTGTCGCCTGGACAGTCACCGCTACCATCAGTTGACTGGACAATCTCTTTACATGAGCTGCTGTTTACATGTGAACATTAGTTCATGACGATACCTAAGTACGTGTGTCGCCTGGACAGTCACCGCTACCATCAGTTGACTGGACAATCTCTTTACATGAGCTGCTGTTTACATGTGAACATTAGCTCATGCTTAAGAAGTTACATGTATGTTAACTTTACAAAATAATGCGGATCGCAAGTACCTACACAAATACTTCCAAAAATGATCTTACACAACTTTGCGTAAGTAGTTCGCTTTGACAGATGTCGATTTGCAATAGTGACGTAGGTATCAAAATCTACCGACGACGTAAATAGTAAAAAAAATACTTACGTTTTTCGTTGATTTTCGCACAAAAACACAATTAAAACTGTTTTATTTAGCCACTAAAGTCTGTTTTCCTTAATAGAGTCCAGTTTTAAACACTAATTTGGTAACAGAAACTCGTTTTTGACACTTTTAAATAACAATGTTTTATGGGAACGTATGTTTTTGTCTAACAGCCGCCATCTTGCGTTCAGCCCGAGATCGAAATGAATGGTTATCTACAGCCAAGATAAGATAAACAAATATTATACGATTCTACTTGGCAAATAATGTCATACGTAACGTATATTATGTTTGTGAATTTACATGATTATTGTAATTCTGTTTTTGTCTTTATTAATGTGAAGGCAAAACGTGAAGAATGTCGCGCGAGTAGAATGTCTAATGAGAAATCAGTTTGCATGTAGTTTCATTTCAAAGTTAAAGTCAAAATTATTTATTTCAAATAGACATAGAAGGCACTTTTGAACGTCATAGCAAATTATTATTATGTTATCGGCTTACTCACGTAACTGTTTGACGAGGAACTCGACTAATTTCAAGCTATGCTAGAGGCTCACACGCACATTCGTGTATCGCGGAATGCTGCTCATGAATATGAGCCTCTAGCATGGCTTGAAACTAATCGAGTTCCTCGTTAAACAGTTACGTGAGTAAGCCGATAACATAATAATTATGTCTCACGAAAGTTACAATAAAGTCAAAGCAAATCACTACATAGTATAAAACAAAGTCGCTTTTTCTGGTATGTTGTATGTCCCTATGAACGCTTAAATCTTTAAAACTACGCAACGGATTTTGATGCGGTTTTTTTTAATAGATAGAGTAACTCATGAGGAAGGTTTTTATGTATAATACAGGTATAATATATCACCGCCGCAGAAGACACTCCGGGCGTCGGGGATCGCGTGACGATCTCCGGCCACCGTAAGTGCGGGTCTGCGGACGACGAGCAAGGGTAGCTCGCCGCCCGAACAAAACCAGACCCGTGCGTACGGCGCGTCGCGTTCTGCGCGCGCCTCAAAGAGCCATCAGACCACCATAGATGGGGCCCAGTAGGGCTGATGCCCGATCCGGAGCTGCGGACAACGTAAAAGGTTACCGGGGCTCCGGCTCAAAGCAGGAGAAGGAACGGGGTGGTTTTTAGTCAGTAAGAGTCTGACACTCCCTCTCGCCTCACCCAAGGCAGGAGAAGTCATTGGATGATTTTCCACCCTCAAAAAAAAAAAAAAAAGGTATAATATATCACCATTGCACCCATGCGAAGCTGGGGCGGGTCGCTAGTATTACAATACAAAGAAAATAAAATGTCTGTCTGTCGGTCAGTCCTCTAGTTGCTCTATTTGCTCGTTCCAAAGTGTAGATTCCTATGGAGAAGAATTTAGATTTAGACTAATAAATAAAATTGAAGTATTTGTTTGTAATATTAAAGTAACCTGCTTTTTACTACATCACATCAACATCAACAGAGTGACCACTACTGACCAAAGCCTCTTCTCACACGGAGAAGGTTTGAGCATGAATCACCACGCTTACTCAATGCGGGTTGGCGGTTTCAAACTTAAAATTAGACATTTTAAGCCCAGGTTTCCTCATGATGTTTTCCTTCACCGTTTGTCAGTTTAGCAGTGGTGTCTAAGTAATCGTAGAAAGTTATATGTACTTTCAAAACGCTAAGGAAATGGTATCATGGTATATATCGGAGCTGCGGACTACCTAGCGGGTTTACCGGGGCTCCGGTTGGAAAAGCAGGAGTAGTAACGGGGTGGTGTTTAGTCAGTAAGAGTCTTACACTCCCTCTCGCCTCGCCTAAGGCGGGAGAAGTCAATGGATGATTCAAAATAATGTAGGCAATGCACTTAGAATTCCACTATCGTTATTGATATTCAAGGGTGATATTGATCATTAACTTTTAGACAATTCGTCTGTTTGTTTATCAAAATAATAAAAAAATATAAATACGAAAGTAACTCACGTCTCTGTCTCTTCTTTACGCCTAAACCACTATACCGATTAGAACAATTAGTTAGATAATCCAATCATCGCTGGCATAAGTTAGTTAATATAATTATGTATAATTGACGCCCGAATACTGAAATGCTACTCAATTTTAAGTTGTACTTAAATATCGTGCTATCTCTGTCATTTTATAAAGAATTGATAGTGACAGAACTACATTTGAGAGCGACTTTATATTGAATAGCTTTTGAGTATTCGGATATGAATCTTACGTTAGAACTTGAGACGGGATATTTACCATGTTTATTTATGTCTATGAGTTTCCGATATTTCGGCACTGTTGTAAGCGCCATGATCACGGATGAACTCATCACTACATGGTAAATATCCCGTCTTAAGTTCTAATGCCAGTGTTAGTGACCAATGCCAGTTTAAAAAACTTATAATTGCTTCTTACTTCCAATATATTTGTGAAGACCACACTCACTGATTTTCGCAATACGTCTCTCATTGCATTGACTTCCATCACTCTTGTTTCTTCATGCAAGCTATTCTTCTGTAAAATGCACTACCCTAGTAGAAGGACATCGGAATAACTATGAATCACTGTCGCTTTTAATTTTAATTTAAAACCCGTGAACACACGTTTACCGATTGACGAACTAAACACATTTAAGGAAAATATAGATTTGCTGCAGTCTAAAAGGTCACCTATGACGTTTGCTTGTTACACTGCTATAACTCGTTTTACTTTTTCTTTTATTTTGGAATAAGCCGGTAAACGAGCCTGATCACCTGATGGTAAGTAATCGCCGCCGCCCATGGATAGTTGAAATACTAGAGGCGTTACAAGTGCGTTGTTAGCCTTTTGGGGGTTAGGAATTTAAGGTTTGTTTGGGATTGGGAAGATTGGGAATGGGGGTAATTGGGCCTCCGGTAACCTCAGTCACACAATGCAAGCGTTGTTTCACGTCGGTTTTCTGCTCGGCTGTGGTGTCACTCCGGTCGAGCCGGCCCAGCAGTGCCGAAGCATGGCTCTCCAACACTTAAATTATTTTTAACTCGTTTCTGCCAGCTGCTTCGCCCGCGTTCCCATGGGATTAATAGTATCTTATGTGATGGGATATCCCATCACCTAAGGCAGCTCATTCCCTGTCTGTATACCAAATTTTATCAAAATCCGTTCAGTACTTTTACCGTGATTGACAGACAAACATCCAAACAAATCAACTTTCAGATGTATAATACTAGTGTGATTCGGAATTTTCAATTCGGAACTACAAATATAATGGCGGCCCGGAGGTTTCAAGCATGAGGTTGTGGGTTTAAAACCTCCCAACGGCAAGTACAATCAAATAGTGTCTTTTCCCAATGTTATACGTACTCTCTAACATTATTTAGACACCACTGCGCAATCGGTAGAAAGAAAACATAAATAGTACAGAATTCTCTGTGTGACGTAGGTGGGCTGATTGCTAATCTAATCTACTCTTTATCTATATTCAAAATATTCAGTGTTTATCCACGATCGGTATACCTATGTATAGTGCTGTAATCTAGATTTCCATCCCGCCTCTTCCCGCGGGTGTGATAATCTGACCATTTGACACAAAATTAAATGTGCTTGCTCAACCGGAGTGATACCACGGTCTTACAGAAAACCGACGTGAAACAACGCTTGCGTTGTGTGAGTGATGGGGTTGCCGAAGGCCTAATTAGTCCCCTTTCCAATCTTCCCACTTCCCGATTTCCTTACAACCCTTAAATTCCTAACCCCCAAAGGCCGGCAACGTACTTGTAACGCCTCTAGTGTTTCGGGTGTCCATGGTCGGCGGCGTTAGCTGATCTATACTTATTTAAAATATTCATTGTTTATCTATGCTATGTAATATTCATTTTACTACCTTTGGAATGAATGGTTTTGCCACCATTGCTCTTCTTCCCACGGGTGTGATAATCTGACCATTTGGCACAAATGTGCTTGCTGCAACCGGAGTACCTAGCGGGTTTAACGGGCCTGATCCGAAACTTCGGACTACCTAGCGGGTTTACCGGGGCTGCGGATCGAAAAGTAGGAATAGGAACGGGGTTGTTTTTGTAGTCAGTAAGAGTCTGACACTCCCTCTCGCCTCGCCCAAGGCGGGAGAAGTCATTGGATGTTTTTCTCCCCGCAAAATCTTTTTTTTACGTGTTTTTAGAGGCGTTACAAGTGCATTGCCGGCCTTTTGGGGGTTAGGAATTTAAGGGCTTTTAGGAAATCAGGAATTGGGAAGATTGGGAAGGGGGAAATTAGGCCTCCGGTAACCTCACTCACACAACGAAACACAACGCAAGTGATGTTTCACATCGGTTTTCTGCTCGGCCGTGGTATCACTCCGGTCGAGCCGGCCCATTCGTGCCGAAGCATGGCTCTCCCACACTTGTATAAGTAATACCTCTCATTACTTTTTTTTTATGTCAATCAATTGTCATTTAAATTTTTTTCGGCAATGCAAAGTTCACCTAAGCACATTCTTTTTAAATACACAAAAAACTAAAACGCATCATGACGAGACAATTTTAAAACGATAATTATCAACATATTTTTATGATATAAAGATTTGATTACGTTTCTTATCTATCTGGACACAAATTCACTGTTTTGCGGACTGATAATTATTTAATTTAATTAGGTCTTTTGTATTCGTAATGAATCTCTTTCTTTTTTTTATGAAACACGCCGGTTATCGAGCTGATGTATTACCTGATGGTAAGCAATCGCCGCCACAAGTGCGTTACCGGCTTTTTGGGAGTTAGGAATTTAAGGGTTGTTGTTCGGGAATGGGGATGCGGAAGATTGGGAAGGGGGAATTGGGCCTCCGGTAACCTCACTCACACAACGAAACACAACGCAAGCGTTGTTTCACGTCGGTTTTCTGTGAGGCCGTGGTATCACTACGGTCGAGCCGACCCATTCGTGCCGAAGCATGGCTCTCCCACACTTCTTTTTCGTTAGAAGACTCGGTCCCCCTTATCGGTGCTGGAGGTGGCCACCGGGGTAGTTTTAGTGAAGAATTCCACACTCCCTAGTCTTTCTCCTCAAAAAGCTAGGCGCCTTTTGAAGGTTTCCCCCTGTCATTAAAAAAGAAAGTCTTTCTTACTCCTACTCATACTGAATTTCTGTTTTTTTCTATGGTATAATTCGGTAAACGAGCAGACGGATCATTTGATGGTAAGCAATCACCGCCGCCCATGGACACCCGAAACACCAGAGGCGTTATAAGTGCTTTACTGAACTTTTGGAGGTTAGGAATTTAAGGGTTGTTGGGGAATTTGGGATTAGGAAGATTGTGATACTTGGTGTAATTAGGCCCCCGGTAACCTCACTCACACAACGCAACCGTTGTTTTACGTCGGTTTTCTGTGTGGCCGTGGTAGCACTCCGGTCGAGCCGGCCCAGCAATGCCGAATGGCATGGCTCTCCCACAATGTGTCAACTTCTTCCTCCATTCTCCCCTAAATGACGTCATTCTCTCAAGTGTTGATGATGATGATTACAATAGGGATGATGACTGGGTAAAAAATAAATTGTTACAACTTTTCAATACAATAAAATATTCAAAAATAATCTCTCTCTCTCTCTCATTCAGAAATTTGATGAACTACTTAATTTTAGATTTTTTCTAGCTAAATTTCTAGAAATAAGTCTGCTATTTGACGTCAAAAACTTATGACGTCATCATAGAGTATTTCATACTTGAAGTTCATAGAAGATATCGTTTTTGACATTTCGACAAAAGTTTTTTTTTTTAAACTTTGCCCCACATTAGGATTTTCTCCTGTATCGTGGTTGCGTTTACAAACATACAATTTCACATGCACATGACACCCAGAACCGAAACAACAATTTGTGGATCACACAAAGAGTTGCTCCGTGCGGGAATCGAACCCGCTACCCGTTGCACGGCAGCCAGTTGCCCAGCCACCGCGCCAACCGTGCAGTCAAATTGAATTTGACTAGTAGGAAACTAGCCTATTGTATTAATTGATCTATTTTCTTTTGTTTCAGAAAATGTCCAACGCGTCAAGTGTTCGTCCGAGACGGGAGAACGCATTGCATAGATCAGTGTAATGCTGAGACTATGTGCGGCGAGGTGAAGGTCCCGGAGGAGCATCTCAATGTAAGTGCCTTGTTTTCATCATCCATACTTAATAGCTACTTCCGCGCGGTTTCACTCGCTCTGCTCGGTCTCCTATTGGTTATAGCGTCATGTTTAATAGCCTATAGCCTTTCTCGATAAATGCACTATCCAACACTAAAAGAATTTTTCAAATCGGACCAGTAGTTCCGGAGATTAGCGCGTTCAAACAAACAAACAATCAAACAAACTCTTCAGCTTTATAATATTAGTATTGATATAGGGTGACTGGTAAATTAGTGAACGATATTTAAACACGTGATTGTACTGATGGATGCGTTTGGCTGCCACCAATCATATTCATTGGTTTAATAGCTTAGCTCTGGTAGAAACGGACTCAACTAAGCTACATAGCTCAGCTGCTATGGATGGCTTCCCTACTATCGATACATCGCATACTCGAGCTGTGCATCTTCCTGGCACAGCTTTTTGGCATCCATCATCATCAATGACTTCTCTCGCCTCGTGCGAGGCGAGAGGGAGTGTCAGACGCTTACTGACTAAAAACCACCCCGTTCCTACTCCTGCTTTTCGAACCGGAGCCCCGGTAAACCCGCCAGGTAGTCAGCTAGGCCGCAGCTCCGGATCAGGCATCAGCCCTACTGGCCCCTATCTATGGTGATCTGATGGCTTTTTGAGGCGCGCGCGGAAAGCGACGCGCCGCGAAAAATTACCCCGCGGGAAAAATTACCCCTAAGGTTGCTTTTCTACCAGGGACATGCCATCCTACGTTGCTGTGTGTTAGACTTCCACCTATCATATTCATTGGTATACATAATTTGGCATTGGTGGAAACGGGCACAGCTCAGCTATCTTTTTTATATGGAAAGATGCGTGATATGGATGGCTTCTGTAATATCGATACATTGCATACTTCATCGCACAGCTACATATCTTAGTATCAGTGGAAACAATCACATAGTTTCACAGCTTAGCTATTACATCTTCATAGCAAGCCACATAGCACAATCTCTGATGAAAAAGCACTCTTAACCCACGATTTTAAAATATAAAACTCATTGAACCTAAAAAAAAAACAACTAATTTATTACAAAATAAAAAGTAACTGCTATCTCTTTCTAATTCGCGGCGTATCCGGCTTCGGTAACTCTTTCTCCCACCAATTCTCCTGCTTATTACTTCTTCTAGGTATAAGCAGAGACATCGGTCCACTCGTCGCGATCAAACTCACTCTCTTATTATCATACTGGTCAAATTCTTCCTCTCCATTTTTACTCGTAGTCATATCAATTTCAAAAGCCCTTTTTTGAAACGTCTCGTTCTCTGGAAATTCATCTGGCGTTGTCTTATGTCTTAAATCTTCTGCCACTGTATTATCCTCTATAGAAGCTACATGTGATATAACCATGTTACTATCTTGTTTAGGTTTCTTATTTGATTTTGTACATTCAGTCGTACCTAGAGTATGGAATGTATATTGAATTTTATCATCGTATCTTTCTCTTTCTTCTCCATTTGTCTTTTTATCGTCGACTTCTTCTAATTCTCTATTAGTCGCTGTATCTGTTTGTGTGTCCGCTATATATCTACTCTGAACTTCATACGGATTTCCTATACTTAGCGGTTCATCTTTTGTTTTTTCTGTGTCTCTGTTCGTTTCAATAGAACTTGATTTTTCTTTTTCTTTACCTAATATGTCTTCTGCGGATTTTATTTTATCTTGCATTCTGGTTTCTTCTATGTCTAAGCCGCGTTTTTCTATGTTATATTTATCATTTTCTTCTGAAACGTGGTCAGATATGTCTTGTAGTATTGGTTGGTTATTGTCTTGTGCTTCTAAAGTACGCATCATTTTCTCAGTAGCTCTTGCTATGAAATCTGCTATTTTGTCCGATATAGATTCTGATACGAATTTTCTTGCCATTTTTTTCACATCGTCTATGTTTGCTGTTAGTAGTACTAGTGTGTGGGCTATATGCGTCAGTAATAACAGGTTTAATGCTGAAACAAATGAGATATTTTTAGAGGAATGGACTTTATTTTTCGATATAAAGTACTAGGTAGGTTCTTATTGATCATGATGTTTTATGCCTTCTTTAAGAAATGGACTATGGACAATAATCATTCACTAGTTCAAGTAACAAGCTTCTTTCTTTCTTCAGCTTCATAAGTATAGATAAATATTGTATAGCTATCAAAATGCAATGCTTCGGCACGAATGGGTCGGTTCGACCGGAGTGATACCACGGCCTCACAGTATACCGACGTGCAACAACGCTTGTATTGGGTTTCGTTGTGTGAGTGAGGTTACCGGAGGCCTAATCCAACTATCCTGAAATTCTTAACCCCCAAAAGGCCGGCAACGCACTTGCAACGCCTCTGGTGCTTCAAGTGTCCATGGGCGGTGGCAATTGCTTACCATCAGGTGATCCGTCTAGTCGTTTACCGGCTTATACCATAAAAAAGCCATTTTTATTTCATTTGGTAAAAACATTTATATTTTTTCTATTATGTAACATTACAAAGTCACTTACCACTAACACAGAATTTACATGGAATCAACATATTTTACTAAATCTAAAATTTACCTAGAACTAAATTGAAAAACATAAAATTATGTATTTTGTTCCACTCTTATTCTTATTGAAACGACTTATGTTATTTGTGACTGATTTTATTCGCTTTTTTTATTGGTTTCTATACTTATTTTTTAGTCCGAGGTTTTCTTAACATTTAAGTAATATAAAATTACTATGATCTGTCCGTCCGTTACCATCAGTTGACTGGACAATCTCTTTACATGAGCTCGACATATTTTACATTAGCTCATGACGATACCTAAGTATTGTCGCCTAGTCACGCTACCATCAGTTGACTGGACAATCTAAAATTATGAGCTGCTGTTTACATGTGAACATTCTCATGACGATACCTAAGTACGTGTGTCGCCTGGACAGTCACCGCTACCATCAGTTGACTGGACTATCTCTTTACATGAGCTGCTTGTTTTCTATACTTATTTTTACTCCAAGGTTTTGTTAACATTTAGGTAATATAATATTACTATGATCTGTCCGTCCGTTACTGGCTATTTCATTACGCCTGTCGCCTGGACAGTCACCGCTGCCATCAGTTGACTGGACAATCTCTTTACATGAGCTGCTGTTTACATGTGAACATTAGCTCATGACGATACCTAAGTACGTGTGTCGCCTGGACAGTCACCGCTACCATCAGTTGACTGGACAATCTCTTTACATGAGCTGCTGTTTACATGTGAACATTAGCTCATGGCGATACCTAAGTACGTGTGTCGCCTGGACAGTCACCGCTACCATCAGTTGACTGGACACCCCCTTCATGAGTTGCTGTTCTATTTTATACTTTATCCTCATGTGTTTAATATTGTTTTTTGGTTATTTTCAGCTCTGTTACGTTTGTAACAGTACCGGGCATAACTGCAGAGCGTTGCCTCGAAATATCCGAATAGAAGAAGAGATACCGACAGAACTGGATGGCAACTCTATCAATGAGGGAACAGAAGTACCTCCAGGTAAGAAAGAGATGCATATATTGAAGTACCACCAGGTAAGAAAGAGATGCATATATTGAAGTACCTCTAGGTAAGAAAGAGATGCATATCGACGGTAAAAAGGAAATAGGGTATAAGCAGTATAAGCGACATTTTGGTCAAAAATGAGTTTATTATGCTATCCTACGTAAAATTTCCGCTCTTGCGAATGCGCTTACTCTAATGGCTCTACGATGACATTTTTGGCGTTTATATCCTAGCAAAAAAAAAATCATTTTTCTGGTATTATTTCAACGACCGACGAGTTTAAACGGCTCTCCTGAACATTTCATTTTTTGTCGCTTATCCTATTTCCTTTTAACAGTCGATATATTGAATTACATTATGTTTAACTATCTTATTTACTCTGTCTTTTACGGGGATGGCCGAACAGTTTCGAGATACACCGAGTAGTTTCAGTGTGATTGATGGACAAACATCCATACAAACAAATCCGGAGCTGCGGACAACGTAACAGGTTGTCGGGACCCCGGCTCAAAGCAGGAGAGGGAACGAGATGGTTTTTAGTTACTAAGAGTCTGACACTCCTTCTCGCCTAACCGAAGGCGGGTGAAGTCAACTAGAGGACTGACTGACAGACAGATATTTTTAATATTTTGTTTGACGTTCAAAAGTGCCTTCCTTGATCTAATTGAAATACATGATTTTTAGTCTGTTACGAAACAAAGAGAAAAGAAATCTTTTGTTCTTTTCTCACTTTGACATCGTAAGCTTCTCATCTTTCCAGTGACGGACCCTACTGCTGCAGTAGACTATCCAGGAGTGAATGATACAGACTTCGTGCTTTACGTCAGTGCTGTGGAGACGGAGCGGTGTCGCCGCGGACAGACGGTGGCCTACGCCTCTCACTGCCAGCAGGAATCAGCGTTAGACAGGTCACCCATCCATTTCTATACCTTGGCTTGTTGTGCTTAACTTTTGGGGAGTTGATGGTTTTGGTGTTATTTTAAGATTCGTTTTTAGTTTTATTTTATAAACGAGCAGACGGATCACCTGATGGTAAGCAATCGCCGCCGCCCATGGATGAAACGTCAACGGCGTTACAAGTGCGTTGCCGGACTTTTGGGGTTAGGAATTTAAGAGTTTATCGGGAATTAGGTATTGGAAAGAGGGGTAATTGGGCCTCCGGTAACCTCACTCACACAACGCAAGCGTTATTTCACGTCGGTTTTCTGTGAGTCCATGGTATCACTCTGGTCGAGCCTGCCCATTCTCCCACTTCATCGAAAAAATAGTTTATAATATTAGTTTTTTCTTCAGAGTAGTCGGATAGGAAATGCCGGCCTCATCTAGTTATTTAAGAGATTGGCGTGTAAAAGAGTTACATTAGTAACCTATTTGCAAAAATAAATATTATTTATGATCGCACACCTAGTAATATATTGGCACATTTACGGTTTTCATAGTTTACCTGACTTGTTTAGTTTTTAGTTTACTGACCAATGAACCGTTGTTTTACGTGCGTGAGGGGGGAAACTACAATAATGGTATAATGACACTTACGATCTCTCTCGATGAATATGGAAATGAATAGATTAATATGCACTTTTAAACACGTAAACCATATAAAGTCAAAAATATAAAGATATAAGCGACAAATCCATTCTCCCGCACTTTTTAAAAATTAGTTTAAATTACTTTATAATATTAGTTTCCTTTTCTTCCACAGGCCAGTGGCAGGACACGCCAACTTCTGTCCAGGCGAACTGTCCACTAACAACAGGGACCTACCCTCCGTGCTGTCCACTGTCAAACATGAGATGCTTCACGCGCTGGGCTTCAGTGTGTCACTGTTCGCATTTTACAGGTAAATAATATACATTAATAATGTAAATAGGGTGACTGGTAATTAGTGAACGATATTTAAACACGTGATTGTACTCGTGATTACAAACAACTTTCCCGAAGAAACTTTTTTTGTATACTCATTAGTTTTATTTTTATCACGATAAAATTAATACGTGATGCAAAAACTTTGGACCGCTTTTTACGAAAATTGCGCGGACGTAGGAGCATAAAATTTAGTACACTTATAGTTTATGTGTAGGAGAAATGCAGAACGCTAATATTTATCAAAAATAATGCTTATAAACTACATTAAATAAATAAATAAAACATTACACACACTACCATGCATAGTACCTATCTGATTGTATTTGACAAAGCGTCAAAACTGACAGACATTGCGATGATATTCTCATGTCTTATATGAATAGAGTTTTATAAAAGAGTTTGTTTGAGTTTGAGTTTAATAAAAATTGTCCTTGAACGTATGTCAAGTGGTATTGTAAATTAAATCGCATATGGTCGAATTCCGACCACTAGGCGACCACTAGTCTTCTTTACTCAATGAAAAATTAAAGCTTCAACTGTTCAAATGAAATGAAATTGAATGTATTTATTTGCGAGAATTATATGTAGTACATTTGTAAACTTAAAATTATATGCTTGCTGTGGTTACCTATAATTATAAATACAGATAAACCGAAAGTATTTTCTATATTACTGTTATTTTCATTGAGCAATATTACTGTATTTATGTTGGTGACACTTAATAAATAAATACATGGAATTTAATAAAATGTTCACAAATAATCGCATTGCGACGAGGATGACAGTGCTAATCTGCTCCGTGAAGTGAAGCTTGCTTCCAATCACGTCGGGGTCACCCCTTTAGGGAACAGAGAGTAAAGTTCCCTAAGAAAAGGAGGATCCTCCGATCAGGCGAGGTGATCGTGCCTGGCGGGCTTTCTGCCCAACTGTTGTTCGTTGGGATTTTCTATCCATGTTTATTCGCATGTAAACTTCACATATGCGATGTAGGATTTATGTCGTCATCCGTTGATTTGCTCGTCGATAGTCTATGTGCGACTTCTGTCATCTGTCACTTGTTATGTGTCGCGCTACAACACTTATTAATTGACTAGCTGATGTCTACAGCTTCGCTCGCGTGGATTACTGGACTTTGTGGCTTTATTTTCTGAAATAAAATGTTTTGTTTTTCAGAGACGAAAATGGAGAGCCATTGACTGAACGAAGACCTGATACAGGAAATCCACCGATGGACGAAGAGTAAGTTATTCATTAATTAAAACTAATCAAATTTCATTACATAAAACTTCATTTTTATCGAATAGAGGTCAATTTTTTTTTATAGATGTAAATCATCCAATGTCTTCTCCCGCCTTGGGCGAGACGGACTTCCTAGCGGGTTTACCGAGGCTCCGGCACAAAAAGCAGGAGTAGGAACGGGGTAGTTTTTAGTCAGTAAGAGTCTGACACTCCCTTTCGCCTCGCCCAAGGCGCGAGAAACCATAGGATGATTTTTCTCACCTCAAAAAAAGGCATAGCACATCTCTGGTAGAAAAGCACTCAAACGCAAGTCGTATTGTCGCACTGGTTTTTTAGGCATTCCGGTCAAGCCAGCTATTTTAAAAAGGTACAATGGTTAAGAATTACTATGGAAAAGTAAGTACCAGTTTCAAATTAAAAATTATAGTTCATTGTTTTAGATACAATTATGTATTATGTATTCATTAATATTAGTAATAAGTAATAATATTGTATAAGTATAAGAGCGCCACTGTCGCTAACAAACTGTTACTACACTTTTTTGATGTAAAAGTTGGTGGTGAATAAAAGTTAAAAAAATGTGTTTACTTCCAGACTACAGATCCACAAATGGTCTGATCGTGTGGTGAAGAATATTACACGGAAGAACTGGATGATCCGAGGAGGGTACATGGAGAGGACGTTCCACATGGTCGTCACTCCCAGGGTCGTGAAAGAGGTACGTCCCTTTTTTTTTTATGGAATAGGAGGCAAACGAGCAAACGAGTCACCTGATGGTAAGCGATCAGCGCCGCCCATGGACGGGTGTCCATGGGCGGCGCTGATCGCTGATCGTTGATCGCAACACCAGAGGAGTCACAGGTGCGTTGCCGGCCTTTTTTAAAGGAGTAAGCTCTTTTCTTGAAGGTTTGAAGGTCGTATCGGTTCGGAAATACCGCGGACGACAGCTCATTCCACAGTTTTGCACATTTTTTTTTATATTGCTGCTGTTTTTAAGTCTTTGACTGCCAATAGAAAACTGTTGAAGGCAAATCCTCCGCTAACGTCGGTCACCGGTGAACACCGCGGCGTTCAATGTGTTAAAAAAAGAAATGGAAGAAAAGGAAAGACTGTTGGAAAGATTATTTGTTGTAGATTATTTTAAAATGTAAGACGCGTATTTTTCATTTTTTTACGGAAACAAATACTTTCAAATACATATATCGATTTGTAATATCGCGTGACATCACTTTTGTGTACGTTTTATACTCAATAGTGACGTAGTTAGCTCCTAAACTTGGACACGTTTTGTGTAAGCATTGTTATCTTATATGACAAAATAAAAAAATACGTGTCCAATATTTTTTCATTACCTAATTGACGGACTAAATAGATTTTTAATTTTCATACCCCGTCATCATCCCTATTGAACACATAATATCATGGTATTTTTCTTTCCAGGTGCGAGATCACTTCAACTGCTCAGAATTGGAGGGCGCTGAGTTAGAAGACCAGGGCGGCGACGGTACAGCGCTCACTCACTGGGAGAAGAGGATATTTGAGGTATGGTCCAAAATTTTAACTTAAGATTAAGACCACTAACGCACCCGACTCTACGTTTCGTTTCTGATTAGCGCATTGAGCAAGCGTGGTGATTAATGCTCAAACCTTCTCCGTGTGAGAAGAGGCCTTTCGTCAGCAGTGGCCACTTATAGGCTGTTGATGATGATGAGGAACGCATCTGACTCCTCTTACTATCTGTTACATAACTATAGGAATACATGACTAATGTCCGACCACTATAAGTGTGGGAGAGCCATGTTTCGGCACTGCTGGGCCGGCTCGACCGGCGTGATACTACGGCCTCACAGAAAACCAACGTGAAACAACAAACAAACAACGCACTTGTAACGCCTCTTCGTACATACATGCAAACATTATATAAAAACTAAAAAAAAAAACAAATTAAATTCATAATCCTCTTTTCGGTGTGCGTGCGGCGCGTCGCGTTCCGCCTCAAAGAGCCATCAGACCACCACAGATGGGGCCCAGTAGGGCTGATGCCTGATCCGGAGCTACGGACTACCTAGCGGGTTTACCGGGGCTCCGGCTCGAAAAGCAGGAGAAGGAACGGGGTGGTTTTTAGTCAGTAAGAGTCTGACACTCCCTCTCGCCTCACCCAAGGCGGGAGAAGTCATTGGATGATTTTCCCCCTCAAAACAAAAACCCTCCTTTCGGTCTTCGCCGCAGTCGCATAGGGAATATAGGGACACTGCGCGACACACGGCGCCGTCTCTTCGTGGGACCTAGTTATTAAGTACCATCTAATTGTAATATTGTTTGTAATGTATGTATAGTATTTATAAAATTTTAATGTATTAGTTTATAGTATTTGATATGGGCCTGTGAAGCCTGAAATAAAGTAATAAATAAATAATAAAAATTATACTTGTGAATACGGCTTTTGTTCATTTTTTGTTACATCAAAAACTTACTCCTATTCTTTATTCTTCCAGAACGAAGCGATGACCGGAACCCACACGCAGAACTCTGTGTTCAGCAGAATAACCTTTGCTCTGATGGAAGACACGGGGTGGTACAGGGCCAACTATGACCACGCCACCCCCCTAGACTGGGGGAAGGGGCTCGGCTGCAAATTCTCCATGGTGTCTTGCAAACAATGGCTGAACTCGCAAAGGTTCAGGTAATTTCATTATTTTATGGGCTTTTGGAAGTGGTTGGGCGTATCGGTTTTTTTATGGAGCACGAGTAGACGTATCACCAGGGTTCTTAGTCTGCTATTACAATAGGCTACTTTCCTACTAGTCAAATTCAATACTTTTTTCGAAACGTCAAAAACGATATTTTCTATGAACTTTGTATGAAATAGTGCATTATGACGTCATAAGTTTTTGACGTCAAATAGCAGACTTATTTCTAGAAATTTAGCTAGAAAAAATCGAAAATTAAATAGTTCATCAAATTTATGAATGAGAGTGTGATTATTTTTTAATATTTTATTGTATTGAAAAGTTGTAATAATTTATTTTTGACCGAGGATAGTACCCAATTGTGCCAGAATGGTCGATCATTGAGCAGTGCAAGGATGGAGCTATACAACCTATAGCAACCAATTGTAATAGCAGACTAAGGCCCCTGATGGAAAGCAATCGCCGCCGCCCATGAACACTTGAAACATCAAGCGTTACAAGTGCGTTGCCGGCTTTTTGGGAGTTAGGAATTTAAGGGTTGTTGGGGAATCGGGGATTGGGAAGATTGGGAAGGGGGAATTGGGCCTCTGGTAACCTCACTCACATAACGCAAGCGTTGTTTCACGTCGGTTTTCGGTGAGGCCGTGGTTTCACTCCGGTCGAGTCGGCCCATTCGTGCCGAAGCATGGCTTGCGTTGCGTTTTGTTGTGTGAGTGAGGTTACCGGAGACCGAATTATCCCATTCTTTCCATACTTCTAATTCCCCAACAATCCTCAAATTCCTAACCCCCAAAAGGCCGGTAACACACTTGTAACGCTTCTGGTGTGTCGGTTGGCCATGGGCGTTGGCGATTGCTTACCATGAGGTGATCTGTCTGCTCGTTTACCGGCTTATTACATAAAAAAAATTTAAATGTCCTCCAACCTAGGTGATACGATACGTAAAAGAAACACAGTGCACGCGTAGTTGAAGGAAGGCAACGTTGTAATTTATTGCTTATTTTTCTATGCTGATATTTTTATTTTAATCTATTAATGATATAGATTAACGAGTTTAAAGGAACGCCCTTTGTTAGTTATCATACTGTAAGTATATAATTTTGCAATAAAGTTAAAAATAAACCTTAATGTACGTGATTTTAAGAATATTTTGCCCTGACCACTTCCAAATGGGTTTGTGCGTTGTATCTGTATATAGCTTTATATTTATACATAATATATATTATTGTATAATATGTGTATGTGTAACTAATATTATATGTTATCTTACAAGCGAAACTCTGGATAATTCTACAACAAAGTAAGTGTGTAATGCCTAAGATAGATTTTAGAAACTCTCCTGTTATCGGTGACTGAGTGAGTGACAGACTGTACACAGCTGTAACTACTGCGCGTAGCAAGCTGTGTGACATGTAGCGCGCTGTAGGAGTGTAGGGGAGTGCTGAGAGAGTGACAGACTGTACACAGCTGTAACTACTGCGCGTAGCAAGCTGTGTGACATGTAGCGCGCTGTAGGAGTGTAGGGGAGTGCTGAGAGAGTGACAGACTGTACACAGCTGTAACTACTGCGCGTAGCAAGCTGTGTGACATGTAGCGCGCTGTAGGAGTGTAGGGGAGTGCTGAGAGAGTGACAGACTGTACACAGCTGTAACTACTGCGCGTAGCAAGCTGTGTGACATGTAGCGCGCTGTAGGAGTGTAGGGGAGTGCTGAGAGAGTGACAGACTGTACACAGCTGTAACTACTGCGCGTAGCAAGCTGTGTGACATGTAGCGCGCTGTAGGAGTGTAGGGGAGTGCTGAGAGAGTGACAGACTGTACACAGCTGTAACTACTGCGCGTAGCAAGCTGTGTGACATGTAGCGCGCTGTAGGAGTGTAGGGGAGTGCTGAGAGAGTGACAGACTGTACACAGTTGTAACTACTGCGCGTAGCAAGCTGTGTGACATGTAGCGCGCTGTAGGAGTGTAGGGGAGTGCTGAGAGAGTGACAGACTGTACACAGCTGTAACTACTGCGCGTAGCAAGCTGTGTGACATGTAGCGCGCTGTAGGAGTGTAGGGGAGTGCTGAGAGAGTGACAGACTGTACACAGCTGTAACTACTGCGCGTAGCAAGCTGTGTGACATGTAGCGCGCTGTAGGAGTGTAGGGGAGTGCTGAGAGAGTGACACTGTACACACTGTACACAGCTGTAACTACTGCGCGTAGCAAGCGTAGCAAGCTGTGTGACATGTAGCGCGCTGTAGGAGTGTAGGGGAGTGCTGAGAGAGTGACAGACTGTACACAGCTGTAACTACTGCGCGTAGCAAGCTGTGTGACATGTAGCGCGCTGTAGGAGTGTAGGGGAGTGCTGAGAGAGTGACAGACTGTACACAGCTGTAACTACTGCGCGTAGCAAGCTGTGTGACATTAGCGCGCTGTAGGAGTGTAGTTTTTAAATCTATTTTAATAGGTGTTGTCTGTCCATGTATTAATTTTTTCTTTAAAAATAAAGTTTTTAACTTCCATATTATTTATCATTTTAACTTATACATACACATTTTAACTTATACAGATTTTTTATTTCATTTTACGAGTCAGCAGATTAACCTCCTCCCATCTCAAATGGATTTTCGACTTTATATGTATAGATAAAATAAAGTTTCATTAACACTCGCGCATATAGTTCCAAAATACCTACTAGACTTCCGATAACGCGGGCGCGGGCGCCTCGCTGCTAACAGCTGATCAAGCGAAAGCACGCGCGCTCGAAATTTTGTTGTTTTGTTATTGTGATAAAAATAAAACTAATGAGTATACAAAACAAGTTTATTTGGGAAAGTTGTTTGTAATCACGAGTACAATCACGTGTTTAAATATCGTTCACTAATTACCAGTCACCCTATATAATAATAAGTTAGCAGATTGGAGTAGGTTGGCTCGCTGACGCCTGTTCAGTATCCATTAATAAACTAAATTTTTACATTGTACTGTTACTAAAATTAATTATTTCATTTCAAAGCATTACTAACGGGACTACGGACAAAGAGTGAGTAACATTTTTAGTAAAATAGATTTTTAATTTTTAATATAACTTTCGTGAGACATACTAAATTAATGATTATGTTATCGGCTTACTCACGTAACTGTTTGACGAGGAACTCGACTAATTTCAAGCCATGTTAGAGGCTCATATTCGAGTTTCTCGTCAAACAGTTAAGTGAGTAAGCCGATAACATAGTAATTAATTTTGCTTTTTTGCTTGCTTGCTTTCTTGTTTGTAGGCGTTTTTCTCTTAAACTGCTAGTCCGATTTTAATAATTATTTTTGCATGGTATAGAACTATTCTTGGGGAATGGTTTAAGGTAACTAACATTATGCTTAGATTTAGGGGTGGGGTAGAAGCGGTTTTTGTGAAGTAGTTATTGTTAATGTTTTGATTGGTTTTTGTTTTCTTTGTGTGTGTGTGTTGTGTATATAGTTCTTATATTATAAGTTTCGTGAGATATTCCACATTAATTATTACGTTTTTCGGCTTACTCACGTAATTATTTGACGAGAAACTCGACACACTATGCGACAAGCTACTAAAGGTAAGCGTCCACAGGCCCGCATCGTACGCACCGCACGCAACGGATTTTAGTTTGTCTTGTATAGAAACTCATACAACTGCGTCCACTGATCCGTATCGTACGGACCGCATCATCGGCAATGTCTACATGCGATGCGTACCGATGACGTCAAACGGAATGCCGATGCCGATAATGCGAGTGTAAGTGGCATCGGTAATCCGATTGCTGATACTCGCGTCGGCAATCCGAACACTGTCGAAACGGTGGACGCAGTCTGAAAAATTAATCCGTCCGATGCGTACGATGCGGGCCTGTGGACGCTTACCATAATTTTATTGCCACGGTGTTGTTTGAAATGGTCGAATAAACAAAATCGACATATTAGTTTGTTTATGTTAATTATTTTTTTAATGTCTCCAGGAGGAACCTTAATTTTATTGCCACGTAGTTCTTAAAGTGGTCCAATAAACAAATCGAATCGATATATTTGTTTGTTTGTGTTAATCATTTTTGTAAACGTCTACAGGAGGAAGAACCCTGCCCCCTTCTGTGAGAGGATCAAAGGCAACCCCCTCCGAACGGAGTGCTCGCCGCGACGTAACGCCGTGGTCCTCTGTAACCTCGTGCGACACGACACTATACTGCCTAGAGCCTATCAGGTATGGAACTTAGTTTATGAAGATATAAATTTTTATGTGATTCTCTGTTCCTTCTCTCTCTATTTCTAAGTGATTTATCTCTATCTACATGTCCATCTCTCTTTTCCATCGCCATTTTTTCTCTTTAAGGTATCTTTCTCTTTCTCTTTCTCTTTCTTTCCTTTCCCTCCTTCTCCTTCTCTTTCTCTTTCTCTTTCTCTTTCTCTTTCTCTTTCTCTTTCTCTTTCTCTTTCTCTTTCTCTTTCTCTTTCTCTTTCTCTTTCTCTTTTCTTTCTCTTTCTATAGCCCTGTATCTGTCTTAGTTTCTCTCTGTATTTATATCTCTGTCTATCTCTATCTCCGACTCCAACTCTAAGGTAAGGAGCTTAGCTAATGATGATATTAATTTCTCTCTCTCTTTCTCTTTCTCTTTCTCCTTCTCCTTCTCTATCTCCATCTTTATTTATATCTATGTCTCTATCTCCATTTCTATTTCTACCTCCAACTTTATCTCTATCCCTCTCTCTTTTCCATCTCTTTCTCTCTCTTTATCTCCTCTCCTTCTTCTCTCTCTCACTTTCTCTCTTTACTCTGCTCTCCATCTCCATCTCTCTCACTCACTTTTTCTTCTCACTATTTTCGTCAGTACCAATGTGTAAATTTTGTCCGTTTGTCGCAGCATTTCGACACGCTGCCGAACGTGGCGCCCGGCGAGGAGGCCCACTACGGAGGCTCCGTCTCCCTCGCAGACTACTGCCCGTACCTCCAGGAGTTCACGTGGAGACACAAGAGCGTGCTCGTCAGAGGCAGCCGCTGTTCCTATGAGGAGAATACGCCTAGTAAGTACCGTGAAATGGGGTGAATAGATATGGAAGAGGGGCAAATAAAGGTTGGGAAAATGTTCTAACATTTATTCACCCCATTCCTGTATCTATTCACCCGTTGAATTCTATTTACCCCATTTTACTCGACAAAACACCAAAGGTTTGGGATGAAATTTGGATCACTGGTAAACGAAACCGCTGGCTGATCAAAAAAGCTTCGCAGATTGCATACTACAATTCTATTTATTGCGAACTTTCGTGAACAAAAATGAACGAATGTAAAGAAGATAAATAAACAAGTGTTGATGAAATTAAAAATAAAGCGTTATTTCAAGTAATTCTATTAGTAAATCAATAAAACCTACGGCCGAAGATTACACGAAACTTCGCATTCGAGAACTGGAGTAGACCTACTGATCTAAGTAAAATTTGGTGCAGAGTTAGATTATATTCTACAACACACATAACACATATTTAAGCTATTTTATATCCAAGTGTCCCATTCCTGGGAATCGAATATGTATATTTTGAAAGAGGTAATTTAAAAATCTAAAAAACCCGACTGCGTTTGTTCATAATATGAAAATGCCTAAAACAAGAAAGTCATTGTAAAATTGAAGCAGTTGGGACCCATTCCTATTTGGAATGTAGACTTAGTGAGGGCACATACGGCTGGCTTTCTACTGACTGAATCTGAGAAATTTTTCGAAAAGCCGAAAAAAGGCCAGCATTACTTTTGCCCGACACGGGAATCGAACCCGAGTCCCATTGCCCGGCAGTCACACTTGCAACAACTCGGCCCACGAGGCAGCTATTTTATGATACACTAGCTACTTCCACGCGGTTACACCCGCTCTGCTCGGCTCCTATTGGTCGTAGCGTGATGACTTATAGCCTATAGCCTTCCTCGATAAATGCACTAACCAACACAAAAAGAATGATTCAAATCTGACCAGTAGATCCGAAGATTAGCGCGTTCAAACAAACAATCAAACAAACTCTTCAGTTTTATAATATTAGTATAGATAGACCAGGGGCCTTAGTCTGCTATTACAATTGTGTCACAATGGTTGATCATTGAGCAATGCAAGAGGGACGGAGCTATACAACCTATATAGCTGCGTCCCTCTTGCACTGATCAATGATCGACCATTCTGATACAATTGTAATCCCCAGAGCTAAGGCGATTCAGCTGGGGCACTTTTGTACGTCAAAGCAAATATTATAATATTAATAACGTCTGTCTGTCGGTCAGTCCTCTAGTTGCTCTATTTGCTCGTTCCAATGTGTAGATTCCTATGGAGAAGAACGAGCAAGAAACTACATAGGTTACTCTTTTTCAATCAGATTCACAATACAATTCACACCGAGAAATTTTTCGTAAAGCTGAAAACGGGCTAGCAATAGTTTTGCCCGACCCGGGAATCGAACCCGAGACCCCTTGCCCGGCAGTCACACTTGCAACCACTCGGCCAACGAGGCAGCTATTTTATATCTGGATATGATATTATGATGGAAAGATACATATGAAAATGTTATTTTTTTATTCTTTACAGAAAGTGACGTGAATTTCGCCCTAGAGAATTATGGGGCTCACTCCAAATGTTTCGACCACAGCGACAGAGTTTGGGAGCAGAAATCTTGTAGACAGGTAAATATCATCATCATACCATCAGCCACTGCCTTCCACAATCCTCCCCTGTAGTTATTTGACGAGAAACTCGACACACGACGCGGCAAGCTACTAAAGGTGGTTCATAGGCCCGCATCGTACGCATCGCACGCAACGGATTTTAGTTAGTCTTGTATAGAAACTCATACAACTGCGTCCACTGATCCGCATCGTACGGACCGCATCATGGGCAATGCATACTACCCAACGCGAGGTTAGAAGCGACCTGCATACCTGGAGGTCTACTCTAATTCAACGAAAAACGCAGATTGCGTTCTACAATTCCATTTATTGCGAACTTTCGTGAACAAAAATGAACGACTGAAATGAAGACAAATAAATAGGTTTTGATTTGAAATTAAAAATAAAACGTTAAGTATTTTAAGTAATTTCATTAGTAAATCAATAAAACCTACGGCCGAAGATTAAACGAAACTTCGCATTCGAGAACCAGAGTAGACCTACTGATACTGTCGGTAAACGAGCAAACGGATCGCCTGATGGTAAGCAATCGCCGCCGCCCATGGACATTTGTAACACCAGAGGCGTTACAAGTGCGTTGCTGACCTTTTGGCTGTTCGGAAGGGTTGTTGGGGAATCGGGGATTGGGAAGATTGGGAAGGAGGGTAATTGGGCCTCCGGTAACCTCACTCACACAACGCAAGCGTTGTTTCACGTTGGTTTTTTGTGAGGCCGTGGTGTCACTCCGGTCGAGCCGAAGCATGGCTCTCCCACACAAAAGTTATATTAATTTTGTTTGTTTTTCAGATCAGAGAATGGCAACATTGGGGTTCGGGTTGCTACAAATATAAATGTGAAAGTGGTCGACTGCATATTGTAGTAAGTATATATTTTTTATTTTATAAAAAGTAGACTGCCTCGATGGTCGAAGGACGAAAGTGCGACTGCCGGACAAGGTGTCTCGGGTTCGATTCCCGGGTCGACCGATATACTGCAGGGCGTTTTCCGGTTTTTCGTAAATTCTCAGTAGTAGCAAGGAGTCTGGAATTGTGTCCAGTATATGGCAATATGCTCACCCCTATTACAAATTGTGAGAAGTAGGTGTACATTGTATAGCGGCATTACGTGCCGTAATGTGCTCCTTTAGGGAACAGAGAGTAAAGTTCCCTAAGAAAAGGAGGATCCTCCGACCAGGCGAGGGTGATCATCCTTAGCGGGCTTTCTGCCCAACTGTTGTTCGTTGGGATTTTCTATCCGTGTTATTACGCATGTAAACTTCACATGTGCGATGCAGGATATTTATGTCGTCATCCGTTGATTTGTTCGTCGATAGTCTATGTGCGACTTCTGTCATCTGTCACTTGTCAGTGTGTCGCCACACACCTCTACCCCTTCGGGGGTAAAAAAGGCGTGATATAAAAAAAAAATACATTTAATTTGTTGTCCCCAGGTCGGTAACTACACATACACATGTTACCACGCGAGCCAAGTGCTTCAGATACGAATTATCAAGAAGGGCTGGCTACATAAAGGGGGGGTGGTCTGCCCCCCTTGCAGAGAACTGTGTAAAGAGGAATTTGCGGTAAGTTGCTTTTATAAATAACTAGCTACTTCCGCGCGGTTTCACCCGCTCTGCTTGGCTCCTGTTGGTCATAGCGTGATGTTTTATAGCCTATAGCCTTCCTCGATAAATGCGCTATCCAACACAAAAAGAATTATTCAATTCGGACCAGTAGTTCCGGAGATTAGCGCGTTCAAACAAACAAACTCTTCAGCTTTATAATATTAGTATAGATTAGTATAGATAAAAAGTACTAGCGACCCACCCCAGCTTCGCATGGGTGCAATGGTGATATATTATGCATGTATTATACATATAAACCTTCCTCTTGAATCACTCTATCTATTAAAAAAACCGCATCAAAGTAGTTTTAAAGATTTAAGCATACAAAGGGACATAGGGACAGAGAAAGCGACTTTGTTTTATACTATGTAGCGAATTTTAAAATTTTATACTATGTATCTACTTAAGCGCAGGTGCTATAATATATGTGGAATAAAATATAAAATTATTCCACAAATGGCACCCACGAAAAATACCTATGGGTGCCGTAAGTGGAACATCTCAGGTGCCGTTAACTTGGGTGCCATTTAAACGGGTGCCATATGTGGAATACCTCCGATTATTTTGTATATTGTAGATATTGAAATGACAAAATAATTTATTTTTGACCCAGAAAACTAACCAATTAATTAATTCACTTTTTTATATTATTTTACAGGCGCGAGGCGAGTATTGCAAGGGTGGGGAGGAGCCTTTACCCCCAAATCTATATCGGAATGACATTTTGACATGTTCAGCTGTCAATCTGACATCCCCCGCCGTTCTGTTAACCGCCATTTTGATTTTAATGTTTAGTTTACAAGAATAATTGTATATTTTATTATTTTAAGTATATTTTATTTATTTTGTAGACTTTATTTAAGCAATCGACTGTTCGCATAAGATTTATGTATTTTTGTAATTGTTTTTTTTTTTTATATTTTGTTTTTGTTTAGCTTAGGTTATGTTTGATCGATTTCTTGTTGTGTTTAAGTCATTGACATTGAATTAGTTTTGTATATTTCCAATAGTATCTAATAATAAATCATTGTGATACAAAAATCAATTATTGGAAAATATAATTAAATAATTTAAAAAGGACAATTTTCAGCGCCATCTTATATTGTATTTGAGTTAGCTACTTATTCTAAAGTAAATCCATTTTTTTCCTACAAAAAATCGATCAAAAATTACCTACAAACGTACTGTATATGAAATTACTTAAAAATACATTAAGTATATGCTACTTAAACGACATTAAATGCAAATATTTTTTTACGAAAAATCAAATTTCCTAGCACATGAAAGTACCCAAAACTGTTAATAGATTTTCAACCTTAACTCTTTTAGCATACAGTCGAAAATCGATTGAACAGTTAAGGGTATTTTGATGAGCGGCCGTTGTCATGGAAACAGTTACTGTCACATTTTGAGGTTATGTTGTTAAAAAAATACTTTAATTTGTATATTTTTTATGTAAAAACAGTTTCATAACCTATCTATCTGTAGATTTAGTTACTAAAGATGAAATTTTGACACATTTTCTATGTAAATATATTAAATATCTATCTTATTTCATAAGCCAGGTTTATAAACAAATCACAAAAGTGACTTGAGGTAAGTGTCCACAGGCCCGCATCGTACGCATTCCGTATGACGTCATCAGTACGCATCGCATGTAGGCATTACCGATGATGCGGTCCGTACGATGCGGATCAGTGGACACAGTTGTATGAGTTTCTATACAAGACAAACTAAAATCCGTTGCGTGCGATGCGGGCCTGTGGACGCGTACCTTTAACCAAATCTACAGATTTTTGTTTCATGTGATTTTTGTAAATGTTAGTTTATTTTAAGTTATAATTATGTTGCTGCAATACTTAGATTATTTCTATCTTTATATACGAGTTTGAGGCGTAAGTATATAGATTTGTTATTATTACATGGGACTTATAACATAACTGGTGAAATATTGTTACATTTATAATATACTAGCAAATCCTTGAAGCTTGGAACCTTCAAGAAAAGAGCATACTCCTTTTTAAAAGGCCAGCAACGCACCTGTGACTCCTCTGGTGTTGCGGGTGTCCATGGGCGGCGCTGATCGCTTACCATCAGGTGACTCGTTTGCTCGTTTGCCTCCTATTCCAAAAAAAAAACTCCGTTTCGCCACCAGATAGGCTTTTCTCTTGAATTTTTCTGATTTTTTTTTGCTATAAACCTCACGGAGCCCGAGACCTTTCCAACGAATGCAAAACCGTGGAAATCGGTTCGTGCGTTCTGGAGTTATAGCGTCAGGAAGGAAAACCCGACTTATTTTCATATTATAGTTAAGGAACTTTAAAAGTATCTACCACGGCTTTAATGGGAGGTAGTGTTGTGTTTGAAGATTACAATAGTGAATATAAATTATTGAATATGAGTAATAGGCAAGTTTCCTACTAGTCGAATTCAATACTTTTTTGAAACGTCAAACACGATATTTTCTATGAACTTTGTATAAAATATTCTATTATGACGACATAAGTTTTTTACGTCAAATAGTAGACTTATTTCTAGAAAGTTAGCTAGAAAAAATCGAAAATGAAGTAGTTCATCAAAAGTATGAATGAGAGTGTGTTTATTTTTGAATAGGATTTTATTGTATTGAAATGTTGTAATAATTTATTTTTGACCCAGTCTCCATCATCTTAAGAAACTAGTGCGCCTCACCATCAACGATTACATCACTACTTACCATCAGGTGGGATTGTAGTCAAGTATTAGTTTTTGTTGAATAAAAAAAAATCCCTATTCTTCGCGTACAACAGTTAGTCCCATATTTCACCAGTTATTTTATAAGTCCCATGTAATAGAGGTTCAATGTTCAATCCTTTAAAAAAAGCGTAATTTCTTTACAAAATGTCAACATTGTTATAAAAATTACACTAACGGTCAGTTTCAATAACGTATTTCATCTGTATATTGTGATAAAAATAAAACTAATGAGTATACAAAACAAGTTTCTTCGGGAAAGTTGTTTGTAATCATGAGTACAATCACGTGTTTAAATATCGTTCACTAATTACCAGTCACCCTATACATGGGTTATTGAAACTGATTGTCCATCAGTATGAACAAATCTAAATTTCACTGGACCAAGGAATCTTGTATATAGAAAAACTATTTTAAGGTTATATAATCTAAAAAAAAAAAAACTTAAATTCGATCTGTAAATGCCATAAATTAAATTATTTGTTAAGAAACTTAATTTTTCTTCAGTACACATGACTATTATCGAGTTGCGAAAACCAGTTTAAAATGACCTCGCTTTCTATGATCTTTCCTTACATTCGACGGTCAGTTTATACTGGTTTGTTTAGCTTGCTGCATGGAGCTATACACAACCAGTTTACCATGGTCTCGCTTTGTATGATACTTCAACACATTCGACGGTCAGTTTATACTGGTTTGTTTAGCTTGCTGCATGGAGCTATACACAACCAGTTTACCATGGTCTCGCTTTGTATGATACTTCAGCACATTCGACGGTCAGTTTATACTGGTATTTGTAACGTGCGAAGTAGCTTTGTGTACTAAAAGATATACTTAATTTTTAAAAAGTCAAGTCTTATTTCTTAATATTATGCTGGTATAGTCATAAAAGTAATTTACTAGTTTCTGCCCGTAAGATAAAAAGGCTATGTGTTTTTCCAGGTCATAATCTACCCCTGTTCCAAATTTCATTCCGATCGCTTCAGCCGTTTTGACGTGATTGAGTAACAATTGAGATTTAGGACCTATTCCCCCTTCCCAATCTTCCCAATCCCCGATTCCCCAACAACCCTTAAATTCCTAACCCCCAAAAAGCCGGCAATGCACTTATAACGCCTCTGGTGTTTCAAGTGTCCATGGGCGGCGGTGATTGCTTACCATCAGGTAATACGTCTGCTCGATTATATTACCGGCGTGTTTCATAAAAAAAACAAACATACACACAAACTCATGATCTTTCACATTTATAATACTCTAGTTGTTCCCCGCGATACCGCTCGCGAGAAAACTAACTTGGTAACTTCATTTTCTAAAATAAAACCTAGCCTAAGTTACTCCTTAGTACATCAGCTACCTGCCAACAAAAGTCCTGTCAAAATTAATCCAGCCATTTCAGAGATTAGCCGGAACAAACAGACAGACAAAATCGAAATCTAGTTAAATCATTTTTATTACTAAACCAGCATTTAAATCTAAGCTTTACTGTGTAAGTCATAAGTGTGTAATTACCTTAATTTTAAATTAATTGGACTTAATGCAGGACAATTGTTTTATAGCATGAATATCTGTGCAGCCGTTCTTGACTTATAAAGAGAATAATTAAAATAATCATAAGATTATTTCTTTATCACTGATGATTACTTTAGTTCGGTATCTCATTTCCAGAATTTCTTTCTTTACTTACTACCTACTCAAATTAATCGAAAAACCAAGTTTCGTCCGTAACTTCGCAAATTTCGTACTACAATTCCATTTATTGCGAACTTTCGTGAACAAAAATTAACGAATGAAATGAAGATAAATAAATAGGTTTTGATATGAAATTAAAAATAAAACGTTATTTCAAGTAATTCTATTAGTAAATCAATAAAACCTACGGCCGAAGATTAAACGAAACTTCGCATTTGATCGCACCGTAAAAAAATATGGAAAATACTAATGCTCTGACCAGTCGAGCACGCTACTCATAATGAAGAGTCCCGCTGTGACTCGAAACTAGTAGAACTTTAGGTACTTAGTAAACTTGAGTTAACCGTTGTTTGTAGTTAGTAAATTGTCCTGTTGAGTCCAATATGTCTGCTTTCTTGTAAATATAGTACTTAAGAACATTTGGTGCTTTAAAAGTGTATAATTATGTTTCATTCCTAATTACTAAGTCTTAAATATGTCTACGTAATACGTATTTAATTTATAAATACTTAATTTTCAAAATGAAATAGGTATGTGCCTATACCTAATATTTTTTATTTCGTTTTTTTTTTGTTGTAAAGTCATGACGCAAATATATGTATGTGAATTTTTTTATTATGTTTTTTTTCTTGATTGTCGCTGTTTTTTTTTATTCACTTTTCATGGGCATTTAGAGGGAGAGAGAAAATGCCGTCTTAAAATATTAATAGTTCATTAAAATGTTACGAAAGACGACATGACAAATGAAACAACGCTTGCGTTGTGTTTCGTTGTGTAAGTGAGGTTACCGGAGCCCCAATTCCCCCCTTTCCAATCCCCGATTCCCTAACAATCCTTAAATTCCTAACCTCCAAAAAGCCGGTAACGCACTTGTAACGCCTCTGGTGTTTCAAGTGTCCATGGGCGGCGACGATTGCTTACCATCAGGTGATACGGATGGTCGTTAACACGGCGTGTTTCATAAAAAAAAATCTATATAACATATTTTAACAGACACTTTTTTACGAAAAATCTTTCTATCTCTCTACTCCACGAAAAAAACAATGCTTTAGCCCATCACATCGTGTATAATACATTACAAGAAATTGTAAAATATTACAATAAAAAAAACACATTATTGTGAAAAGTGTTACTGTATAAAACAAGAGAAGATTTGTAATAAAAGAATATTTTTAAACGAGTATTGTTGTTTTATTTATAACCGCTTATGCTGGGGCCACACTAATAGAATATGCCATTTGATTATGGCGATAATCGATGTTTGTACGAACATTTAACATGTTCACTTCCCCAGTACAAAGTCATAAAAAATATTCGTACGTCCATCTACAAACTCGTTTTATTTTACCCTCTTCATATATAGGAAACTGGCAACATTTAACGGTGGCTCCGTGGCTCTTTAAAATTTTCGGTAGCTTTGTTATCCAATCATACGTCCATGAAAATCTTTTTCGTCTTATTCATACGTCCGGTCAAAAAAAAACATCAAATTTACTTTTGGATTATGACTCCAACCGGAGTCATGGACATGTGAGTTTGATAAAAATGTGACTCCATTTAGAGTCACTGGACAGTGAACGTGTTAAAGTTCATAATCGTTCATTTTGTTTTCAAAATCAATAGCATATTCCATTAGTGTGGCCCCAGCATTAGTGACACCCCTTATGACTTAATTTAAACCACATATTTGTTATCATCTCGGCTGACAATATACAAAAAATGAGAGAGCCAGACTTTTTTAATTCTTAAAAGGATGGTGTTTGGCCACCATCTCATCTGGTGGTAAGCGATAATGTGGCCGACGATGGAGCACGCCTAACTATGAGCAATCGGTTCACTCGGATCTTGAAGACACCCAAGTTATATTTTATAGGAAACACAGACTGACTTGACTGCACGGTTGGCGCGGTGGCTGAGCGACCGGCTGACGTGCAAAGTGTAGCTGGTTCGATACCCGCACGGAGCAATTTTTTGTGTGATTCATAAATTGTTGCTTCGGGTCTGGGTGTCATGTGTAGGTATGAGGATTTGTGTGTTTGTAAATGCACCCACGATACAGGAGAAAATCCTAGTGTGGGGCAAGGGTTAAATTTAAAAAAAAGAAAATAGACTCCGGCACGGTGTTTCATTCCTTAGTGGTTCGCATAAGGACATTCGAAGCAATGCGAACCGGTGGAAAATCAACCGTATAAGGTCACGCCTTGCCGTCTTCTCATGCATAAGTGTGTGGGTCCGAATCCTACCAATGTGACTTTTCATGTTATAGGCACTTTCTTAGACCACGTTGGAGTTCGAAAAAACGCAGACAGACGTGCCTAGCGCCTAGAATACGCGCAGACACATATTTCTGCATTCTACGACAATTATAGGATCCTTCTTCTACGTTTGGTTTGATATATAGTGCAATGTCATTGTTAATTAATTCAATAAATAAATACTTTTCTATAGTTAAGGGTCTCAATCTTTTATTATTTCATCAGACTATTTTAGACACCACCTGACAAACGGTGAAGGTAAATTTAGGAAATCAGAAAAATTCCCTAAGAAAAGGAGGATCCTCCGACCAGGCGAGGTGATCGTGCCTGGCCGGCTTTCTGCCCAGCTGTTGTTCGTTGGAATTTTCTATCCATGTTTATTCGCATGTAAACTTCACATGTGCGATTAAGATTTATGACGTCGTCCGTTGATTTGCTCGTCGATAGTCACATGTCACAAAAAAAGATCGTGTGGAAACCTGGGCTTATGATTTCTAATTATATGTTTGAAATAGCCAACCCGCATTGAGCAAACGTGGTAATTAATGCTTAAGCATTCTCCGTGTGGGAAGAGGCCTTAGGTCTGCAGTGGCCACTTATAGGCTTTTGATGATGATGACAATGATGAGATAAATAAATAAACAACTTCATTCTATAAAATAATCAATTTATTTCAATTTACCAAGCAATTTGACATAAAAAGATTTTTCATTTGTCTATTTTGTTCATTTCATTCAAGCTCTTGTAGGCAAAATACTACAGAGCGCTACACACCTACGTACAATACTTTAACATAATTAATTATTGTCTAATACCCATGCCTTTTAGCTACAACATTGTAAACTATATTTTTAGGAGCATTATCAGCTAATTCAACGGATACTTTGTGGTATAACGAAGAGAATGCTACTTTAGTGGTAGACTTGTCGACGCCTGGGATGGTGACACACACGTAGCTTATCATGTAACCTTCATCCAACTGAAAAAGTAAAGAAAAATTGTTTTATAGTAATATTCTACAGTACAAATTAACGTAATGTAAAAGCCGTGAGCCTTTTAGCCCTGAAGGGGTAGGCAGAGGTGCACATTACGGCACGTAATACCGCTGTACAATGTACGCTTTTCACTATTTGTGTTATAAGTCCCATGTAATAGGGGTGAGCCTGTTGCCACATACTGGGCACAATTTCAGACTCCGTGCTACTACCGAGAAATTTTCGAAAATCCGAAAAAACCCAGTAACCGTGCTACTATTAAAACCACCCTGTTCCTGCTCCTGCTTTTCGAGCCAGAGCCCCAATAACCCGCTACGTAGCCCGCAGCTCAACCTATTTTGACTAAAGTAAGGTTAGGATTTACAGACAGAGATACTTAGTTAGAAAAAAGTCTTATAATAAGTAACATTTCCTTTCCTTTACCCCGAGAATCGAGACTAACTTGAGAAAAATCTATAATTTTATTGTAACTTTCGTGAGACATACTATTTTATTTAAATTGTTATCGGCTTACTCACGTAACTGTTCAAAAATCAGTAGCATCGCGACAATCGCCGCGTCGTGTGTCGCGGAATGCTGCTCATGAATATGAGCATGGCTTGGAACGTTAAAGTTCCTCGTCAAACAGTTACGTGAGTAGGGCGATAACATAATAATTAATTGAGAAAAATCTTTTAAAATTCACACGATCGCAACCACGACAGGCGGTAAAATGTATGAATTGGTAGTTACTTACTGGTAGTATAGTCTCAGCGTGCTTTGAACCTCTCCGCACTGTATGGATCACGTTATAATATTCCTTTGTGAGGTTCCATGATGGGTCACCTGCAATGTAACAAATTCATATAAAATAATTTAACTTTAAGTGTGGGAGAGCCATTTACAGAAAGAAATGATCTAGTTAGAAAACCGACGTGAAACTACGCTTGCGTTGTGTTTCGTTGTGTGAGTGAGGTACCGTAGGCCCAATTACCCCTTCTCAATCTTCCCCATCCCCGATTCCCGAATCAACTAACCCTTAAATTCCTAACTCCCAAAAAGCCGGCAACGCACTTGTAACCTCTGCTGTTTCAAGTGTCCATGGGCGGCGGCGATTGCTTACCATCAGGTAATACGTCTGCTCGATTACCGGCTTGTTTCATAAAAAACACATGTCTCACAGCTGTAACTACTGCGCGTAGCAAGCTGTGTGACATGTAGCGCGCTGTAGGAGTGTAGGGGAGTGCTGAGAGAGTGACAGACTGTACACAGCTGTAACTACTGCGCGTAGCAAGCTGTGTGACATGTAGCGCGCTGTAGGAGTGTAGGGGAGTGCTGAGAAGTGACAGACTGTACAAAGCTGTAACTACTGCACGTAGCAAGCTGTGTGACAATCGTCGCAGGAGTGTGTCGCTGAGAGATGACAGACTGTACACAGCTGTAACTACTGCGCGTAGCAAGCTGTGTGACATGTAGCGCGCTGTAGGAGTGTAGGGGAGTTGAGAGAGTGACAGACTGTACACAGCTGTAACTACTGCGCGTAGCAAGCTGTGTGACATGTAGCGCGCTGTAGGAGTGTAGGGGAGTGCTGAGAGAGTGACAGACTGTACACAGCTGTAACTACTGCGCGTAGCAAGCTGTGTGACATGTAGCGCGCTGTAGGAGTGTAGGGGAGTGCTGAGAGAGTGACAGACTGTACACAGCTGTAACTACTGCGCGTAGCAAGCTGTGTGACATGTAGCGCGCTGTAGGAGTGTAGGGGAGTGCTGAGAGAGTGACGGACTGTACACAGCTGTAACTACTGCGCGTAGCAAGCTGTGTGACATGTAGCGCGTTATAATACTCTTTTAGTGAAGTTCCATGATGAGAGTGACGCCTGTACACAACTGTAACTACTGCGCATAGCAAGCTGTGTGACATGTAGCGCGCTAGGAGAGTGTAGGGGATTGCTGAGAGAGTGGCAGACTGTACATAGCTGTAACTACTGCGCGTAGGCAGAGCTGTGTGACATGTAGCGCGCAGTGTAGGGGATGCCGCTATACAATGTACACCCAGCTTTTCACCATTTGTGTTATAAGTCCCATGTAATACTGGGGTGATAATTTGCCATATCCTTGACACAATGCCAGACTCCGTGCTACTACCGAGAAATTTTCGTAAATCCGTAGGGGAAAAAAGCCCAGTAATACTTTGCCCGACCCGGGAATCAAACCCGAGACCCCTTGTTCGGCAGTCGCACTTGCGACCACTCGATCAACGAGGCAGTCACAATAAATTTAGGCTGTCAGGCAGGCTAATAAATTATTAGTAAAAAAATATCGAAAAATATACTGACCAAATTGATAATCACAATTGTACTTCTTTTCTTCTGTTGCTAGAGCCACGGTTGCTATAGCGACGCAAATTATAAACAAAATCTTCGCCATTTTGAATTAGGTATTGTCAAATGACAGCTATTATGTCGACACGGAGTATAAAACTTCACTGAATAAAATCTGCTTCGGATTTGCAGTTTTATATTGGATTTTACTTCCATATTCTCTTACCTTGTTTACTCATCCTATTTAAGATAGGTAGGGCTGTCAAATACCGGAGCTGCGGACAACGTAAAAGGTTACCGGGGCTCCGGCTCAAAGCAGGAGTAGGAACGGGGTGGTTTTTAGTCAGTAAGAGTCTCGCCTCACCCAAGGCGGGAGAAGTCATTGGATGATTTTTCGCCCCTCAAAAAAACTGAGGGCTGTTAAATAGAACTACTCTCAATCTAAAAATTATTTCAAATAAATAGACCTGGACACTTGAAACACTAGAGGCGTTACAAGTGCGTTGCTGGCCTTTTGGGGGTTAGGAATTTAAGGGTCGTTGGGGGATCGGAGATTAGGAAGAGACTCGGAAGAACGAATTGGATAATTTTGCCCCTTAAAAACAGTTTCAAATGAGACGACTTTCGGATATGCGTTTTTTTATGGTATAAGCCGGTAAACTAACAGACGGATCACCTGATGGTAAGCAATCGCTACCTTTCATAGACACCGGAAACAGTGCATTACTGGACTTTTCGGGGTTAGACAAAAGCGTCCGGTAACTTCTCTCACAGAAAATATTAAAGTACCTTTTTAGGGGGAAAATCATCCAATGTCTTCTCCTGTCGTGGGTGAGGCAAGAAAAACCACCCCGTGTTTGCTTCTGCTTTGAGCCGGAGCCCCGGTAACCCCTTAGGTTGTCCTCAGCTCCGGATTAGGCATCACCCCTGCTGGGCTCTGTAGTGGTCTGATGGCTCTTTGAGACGCACGGGTCTGACTCTGGTCGGGCGGCGAGCTACCCTTGCTAGCCGTCCGCACCCCGTTCCTTACGGTGGCCGGAGATCATTACGCGATCCCCGACGCCCGGAGTGTCTCTCGCGACGGCTGGGGCGTGAGGAAGCTCGTTCCCTCACGCGCCCCACCCCCTCCTTAGCTAGCAGGACTGCTTCGCAGATGGAGCCCTGGTAACCCCTTAGGTTTGTTTTTATGGGACAAGCCCGCCACAACCTCCCATACCGTTGCAACTCCTGTAAGCCAGGATCTACAGTAGATACAACCATGAAAACACCGGAACACTGAAGTCCAATGACCCAGGGACATGAATGACTGTCTTGGATCCTGCAACAAATCAGCAGATGTTATTAGAGGAGAAGAAAAAAAAGAAAACAACCTCTTAGGTTGTTCTCAGCTCCGGATTAAACTACCTACTTAGAAACATTTACAAATTTCTGACAGCCCTGAGAAGAATGCAAGATCGTCAAATGGGTTTCCCGGCGATGATTTAATTGAGAACAATTTTCCCTTATGATCCCATTTCCCTGTAAATACATAATATAATGAATATATAATGCATAATTAGATTACGTAAGTTCAACTAATTAATAGAAATAAACAGTATTTACCGTTTTCAAGTCACAAACATCCTTGATTGTGACTTATCCTTACTTTATGACTGAGTGGTTGCAAGTGCGACTGCCGGATAAAGTGGGTAACGGTAAGGTTTAAGTTCAGTGTGGGAGAGCCATGCTTCGGCACGAATGGGCCGGCTCGACCGGCGTGATACCACGGCCGAGCAGAAAACCGACGTGAAACAACGCTTGCGTTATGTGAGTGAGGTTACCGGAGGTCTAATTACGCCCTTACCAATCTTCCCAATCCCCGATTCCCCAACAACCCTTAAATTCCTAACCCCAAAAAAAAAGCCGGTAACGCACTTGTAACGCCTCTGGTGTTTCAAGTGTCCATGGGCGGCGGCGATTACTTACCATCAGGTAATACGTCTGCTCGATTACCGGCGTTTCGTTTCTTAAATTTTTTTTTTATAAAATCTCTAAATGTTGAAGCGCATCCACTGTTCGACATTTCATATGACGTCATCGGTACGCATCGGAACTAACCTAAACCGCAAATGGATGATTTTCCCCCCTCAAAAAAAAAAAAAAAACTTAGACCGTCATTTCTTTTTTCTTTTTACATTTGGTGAGTCGACGTTTGGCCGTTATCTCGCCTGGTAGTAAGTGACGATGCGGCCTACGATGGAGCACGTCTGCCCATAAGCAACCTATTCACTCGGGCCTTGAAGACACCCAGGTTATACCAATCAGGAAACACAGACTCCGGCAAATACCAATTTTTAAGGAAAGTCTAAGATGTGAGATTTATGTGGAATATCGCGTGACGTTGATGTGATGACGTCACGCCTATATAGGTACCTAGGTACTTTTAATGCGTAGCTATGACGTAGAGAGTATTTTCCCTCATTTTGACTAAACAATCCCTTATTTGGATATAATCAGTGTTTAGGTATTTTTTTCTATTTACGTAATATTAACATTCTCCATTACCTAATTACCTACCTACGATAAAAACCTAACTACATTTCTAATAACCTAATTAAAAATACAATTATAATCTGTATCCATAAACATGTATGTAAAATAATTAAAATTATCCATTTCACAATAAAGATTTCATTAACAATGTTACGTTGTGTTTCCTACATATGTGTTGGTAAATATATATTTTTTTATTTATTTATCACTAGCGACCCGCCCCAGCTTCGCATGGGTGCAATGGAGATAAACCGCATCAAAATCCGTTGCGTAGTTTTAAAGTTGATTGCTGGCTGCCGTGCAACGTGTAGCGGGTTCGATTCCCGCACGGAGCAACTCTTTGTGTGATCCACAAATTGTTGTTTCGGGTTTGGGTGTCATGTGCATGTGAACTTGTATGTTTGTTAACGCGCCCACGACACAGGAGAAAATCCTAATGTGGAGCAACGTTTTTTTAAAAAAAAACTTAGAAAAAGAGATTAAAAAAAAATATTAAAAAAAAGATTTTTGCATACAAAGGGACACAGGGACAGAGAAAGCGACTTTGTTTTATACTATGTAGTGATAAAATCGGCCGCAAACTAAAGGAGGATGCAAATCCTGGTCCCACCTTCCAATAGCTATGTGTGTTACAACATTGGATAGGTAATTTTAAGCTGAATAAAAGTTACTATGGCGCCAAGTTCCAAATCTTAGTCCGTTCAGAGTTATTCTTTATTAAACATGGTAGTTTTATCAGTAGCCAAGTAATGCTATTTTTGCGTCATAATTGCATTTGTGCTTTATACACGTAGTGTGGATTCTAGGAAACTTTTTTTTTGCCGGAGCTGCGGACTGCCTAGCGGGTTAACGGGGCTCCGGCTCGAAAAGCAGGAGTAGAAACAGGAACAGGGTTTTTAGTTAGTAATAGTCTGACACTTGCCTTGCCTAAGGCGGGAGAAATCTTGCAGACTGTCTAGTACGTTACCGGGGCTCCGGCTCAAAAAGCAGGAGAAGGAACGGGGTGGTTTTTAGTCAGTAAGAGTCTGACACTCCCTCTCGCCTCGCCCGAGGCGGGAGAAGTCATTAGATGATTTTCCCCCCTCAAAAAAAGGTACCTAAGTTTTGGAAACTAACTATTGTACATAAAAATTGCAGGCCTCATCCTATTTCAAGTGGCCATAGCAAGACCGCCAACATATCCGAAAATGGAAGATATCTCACAAAAACCAAGATCCGCTAGAAAATCAAGTGATACCATAGATTCATCTAAAGAAAACTCCTTGGAGAGCGTCGTTCTGGCCATAGACACGGGTGTCAAAAAGTTTATGGCGGGGAAAACGAAACCTAGCAACATTGTCGATGATGTTGCCAAGCAATTATTGAAATATGCCAAAAATAGCGGTAAACCGGTCTACAAACGATCTGGTGTACAAGATTATAATATTAGTAAGTATTTTGTGCATATAAACCATGTAATACAAAAAAAAAAAACTGTTAAACAGAAGAATACTGCAGAGGCGGGTTGTTTGTTTGTTTGAACTCGCTAATCTCCGGAACTTCCTACTGGTCCGATTTGAATAATTCTTTTTGTGTTGGGTAGTGCATTTATCGAGGAAGTTATTATTGTGTGATTATTCAAAAATAATCACACTCTCATTCATAAATTTAATGATCTACTTAATTTTCGATATTTTCTAGCTCCATTTCTAGAAAAAAGTCTGCTATTTGACGTAAAAATCTGATGACGTCATAATAGAGTACAATTTCATACAAAGTTCGTAAAAAATATCGTTTTTGACGTTCCGTAAAAGTATTTTTAACTAGTAGGAAACTACCGTATTTATTATCTGTTTTAACTAAAAAATCACGGTTTACTGTTCACGTATTATTAAAAAAAAAGCTCTACTAGTTTCGAGCCACAGAGGGACTCTTCATAATTTATATAATATATTTGTTTCTTTACAGAACCAGAGCTTATACACTTGCAAAGCAGCGACAAACCCTCAGTTGTTTTGGAAATTAACTCGAAATCTATAGTAAACGTCTTGAAAGATCTTTTGCAATCGAAATCAGTTCATGAGTACATTGATCCCTACACTAAAAAGGCTGCGGTGATATATCGGGCTGTCAGAGATGAATTGGACAAGTCTGAAGCAAACGAAATGCGAAATACGGAGTAAAACAATAAAGATTATCACGCCGCAAATGGCGTTAGTGAAACTAATTTTTTATTTATCCCAATATTCAATACTCAATACTATATTGCTTTCCACATGTAAGGCTTTTTTTTTTAGGGGGGAAAATCATCCAATGACTTTTCTCGCTCTGGGCGAGGCGAGAGGGAGTGTCAGACTCTTACTGACTAAAAACCACCCCGTTCCTACTCCTGCTTTTCGAGCCGGAGCCCCGGTAAACCCGCTTAGGCTTAGGTGGTAAACTTAACTATGACACAATGTGGACCCTGTCGGGCACAACAATACAAGTTTAAGAGGAACACTCTTTTACATGACACTAAAAAAGTAAGTACTTACATCAAAATAAATAGATAATTACAGTTATAAAATTATTCAAATTATCAAAGTAATTAAAGGTTATAATCGTTGTTGAAATTATAAATAATCAAAATTAAAATTAAAAACAAGGTCAATATCTTAATAACAGTCAACATAAATAATTATAACCGTAAACTGCCCTCCTATTAAGTAAGCGTCCACAGGCCCGCATCGTACGCATCGCACGCAACGGATTTTAGTTTGTCTTGTATAGAAACTCATACAACTGCGTCCACTGATCCGCATCGTACGGACCGCATCATCGGCAATGCCTACATGCGATGCGTACTGATGACGTCATACGGAAAGCGGACACGATGCGGACCTGTGGACGCTTACCTTAAAACCGCTGTAGTTTTTTTACCCGACTGCGTCAGAAGGAGGGTTATGTTTTTCGAGAGTATGTATGTATGTATGTATATTTGTATAATTGTTTGGCACGCTTTGCAGCCTAAACGGCTTGATGAATTTTGGCTTGAGAGGGGACTTTTGGGCCCAGCAGTTAACTAGTTGAAATGTATATTAAAAAAACCGTATTTTTTTCTAAGCGAAATCACAAAATATGGTTCCTTGTTTCTATCTGGGAAGCGAGAAAACTTAAATTAAGTTATCAAACATTTATGATTATTTAAAATTTATGTATAACGTACTCTGTGATTTAAACTTTTACAACACTCCTGTCTGATATCAGTCATATACCGATTGACAGATGACACTCGTTCGTTGTGTTTCGTTCTGAATGCGCACGTATTTTCTATGTTTTATTGTTTTCCCACGACCTCGGCTTGATAAAGGACTTTTGACGGATCTTGCATCTCTAAATTACCTGACTCTCTATTTTGGACAACTGTTTAAGCCTATCAATCGGATAGTGACACATGGATCGCTGTGTAAATTGTGATTGCGACTGGTCGCAGTAAATCTATTGGCAGAAGAGTCTTGGAATTATCAGTTATTCGTCAGTGGCGTGCATCTCAATAACACTAAAAGAAAATAAAATAAAATAAGGTAATTTAAAAAATTTTAACTAAAATTTAAACCCGGCTGCGTTTCTTCATAATATGAAAATGAAATAGTCTTTGACTGTAGCGACTGTTCAGGGTCCCGTGTCAGATCTTCGACACGTCACACCAATTTTTTTATAAATGGAATGTTTCAATGATAATGACTAAACGGTTGGCACGGTGGCTGGGCAACTGGCTGCCGCATAACGGGTAGCGGGTTCGATTCCCGCACGGAGCAACTCTTTGTGTGATCCACAAATTGATGTTTCGGGTCTGGGTGTAATGTGCATGTGAACTTGAAACTATATGTGAACTGTACATTGAAAATATTGAAAAAATAAATAGCAGGGGGTGTTACTGGTTCGATACCAAACCCAAATATGTGATATATAAAAAAATTGTCTGTCTGTCTGTCTGCATTTTCAGAAGCATCACGTGAAAACTAACGGTTTGATTTCGATGAAACTGAATGAATTGTTAATGTAGCATGGATTTTCGCAAAGTAACGCCTGATTCTATTCTATAGACTAAATAGATTTTTAATTTTCATACCCCGTCATCATCCCTATTTTGTAGTACTAAGTTACAAGTCAAATGTTTATCGTAAAGTATGAAATTAAAATCGTCCAATGCCATTAACGTATGTACCTAGGTAATTGCTGACAATAAATTCCTAATTAACTCATTAAGTTGAAAAATCAATTTGAAATTTTTGATTGTGGGTAATTTTTTAAAACATTACTTCGGAAGATTGGTGAAGAAATTTGCGTTTTTCATGTCTCTAGTCGGTCGTCAGAATGAAGAACCAAATTACTTTCGTCGTGATTAATATTTTTCAATTTATTCTGATCGTTTGTGAGTATAATAATATATGTTTTTATTTTTTTAAGTGTGGGAGAGCCATGCTTCGGCACGAATGGGCCGGCTCGACCGGAGTGATACCACGGCCGAGCAGAAAACCGACGAAACACAACGCTTGCGTTGTGTTTCGTTGTGTGAGAGAGGTTACCAGAAGCCCAATTCCCCCCTTCCCAATCTTTCCAATCCCCGATTCCCCAACAACCCTTAAATTCCTAATCCCCAAAAGGCCTGCAACGCACTTGTAACGCCTCTGGGGTTTCAAGTGTCCATGGGCAGCGGCGATTGCTTACCATCAGGTGATCCGTCTGCTCGTTCACCGGCGTAGTCCATAAAAAAAATTACTCCGATATTGTCAGAAAATTAAAATCTACTTGGGAGAAATCAAGTGTCTATATTTTTATTATCTATGCATGTCACGCCTTTTATCCCCAAAGGGGTAGGCAGAGGTGCACATTATAGCATTTATTTATTACTGCCTCGTTGGTCGAGTGGTCGCAAGTGCGACAACCGTACAAAAGGTTTCGGGTTCGATTCCCTGGTCGGGCAAAGTATTACTGTGCTTTTTTCCGTTTTTCGAAAATTTCTCAGTGGTAGCACGGAGTCTGGAATTGTGCCCAGTATATGGCAATAGGCTCACCCCCTATTACATGGGACTTATAATACAAATGGTGAAGTGTGGGTGTACATTGTATAGCGGCATTACGTGCCGTAATGTGCACCTCTGCCTACCCCTTCGGGGTAAAAGGCGTGATGTTGACGATTTTGATATTTTAGATATGCAAGAAGAAGCACAAACTCCGAAAATCATTCAACAAATTTTGTGAGTATTATCTATATCTATACTAATATTATAAAGCTGAAGAGTTTGTTTGTTTATTTGAACGCACTAATCTCCGGAACTACTGGTCCGATTTGAATAATTATTTTTGTGTTGGATAGCGCATTTATTGAGGAAGGCTATATGCTATAAAACATCGCGCTATGACCAATAGGAGCCGAGCAGAGCGGGTGAAACCGCTCCTCATGCATAAGAAGTGGGTTTGAAACCTACTAACAGCAAGTAACAATTTTTTCCGAGTTATATGTACTTTTTAAGTTAAAAGTAAGCGTCCACAGGCCCGCATCGTACGCATCGCATCATCGGCAATGCCTACATGCGATGCGTACTGATGACGTCATACGGAATGCCGATGCCAATAATCCCAGTGGAAGTGGGATCGGCAATCCGATTGCTGATACTCGCGTCGGCAATCCGAACACTACCGATACAGTGGACGCAGTTGTATGAGTCTCTATACAAGACAAACTAAAATCCGTTGCGTGCGATGCGTACGATGCGGGCCTGTGGACGCTTACCTTTAGACACTACGAACAAACGGTGAAGGAAAACATAGTGAGGAAACCTGGGCTTATATCTAAATATATAAAACTCAAAGGTGACTGACTGACTGACATAGTGATCTATCAACGCACAGCTGAAACCACTGGACGGATCGGGCTGAATCTAAATATATAAAACTCAAAGGTGACTGACTGACTGACATAGTGATCTATCAACGCACAGCTGAAACCACTGGACGGATCGGGCTGAAATTTGGCATGCAGGTAGATGTTACGACGTAGGCATCCGCTAAGAAAGGATTTTGATCAATTCTACCCCAAGGGGATAAAATAGGGGATGAAAGTTTGTATGAAACTTTGTCAATTTTAAACCAATCGGACTGAGACTTTGCATGCATAAAGCTACTAAGGCGTAGCGCCTAATGACAGATTAGTAAAGAATATTGTGTACAAAGAAGTTTTGTAGGCCCTAATTTTTTACACACGCTAAACAAAAATAAGCCGCAAAAACCATAACTAATTAATAATAATACTTCTTAACGCGAGCGAAGCCGCGGGCAAAAGCTAGTATTATATAAGTTTGAAAAAAGCCAAACTAAACTAAACTTTAGAAGCTGTAGTCCGCGGTATTTCCGAACCGATACGACCTTCAAACCTTCAAGAAAAGAACATATTCCTTTTTAAAACGCCGGCAACGCACCTGTGACTCCTCTGGTGTTGCGGGTGTCCATGGGCGGCGCTGATCGCTTACCATCAGGTGACCCGTCAGCTCGTTTGCCACCTATTCTTTAAACAAATGTATTTCTTTCAACAGGAGTTCGCCTAAAAGAGAAAATCCTAACCAAATAAGAGATAGGACAAGAGGTAAGAATATTTTTAACGGATTTATTTAACTTTTTTTTTATGTTAAATGGGCCGACGTTTGGCCGCTATCTCGCCTGATGGTAAGTGATGATGCGGCCTACGATGGAACACGTCTGCCCACAAGCAACCTATTCACTCGGGCTTTGAAGACACCCAGGTTATACCCATCAGGAAACACAGACTCCGGCAAGGAGTTCCACTCCCTAGCAGTTCGCACAAGGAAGCTTGAAGCTAAGCGCTTTGTGCGAGTGAGTGGGATATCCACCATGAATCGGTGACGCCTCGCCGATTGTCTTGTAGTTCGATGATGGAAAAGACTAGGAAGAATCAAGTTGTGGTCGAGTGGTCGAGTGGTCGGAAGTGCGGCTGCCGAACAAAGGGTTTCGGGTTCGATTCCCGAGTCGGGCAAAGTATTGTTGGGTTTTTTTCGGTTTTTGAAGATATCTCAGTAGTAGCACGGAGTCTGGAATTGTGCCCAGTATATGGCAATATGCTCACTCCCTATTACATGGGACTTATAACACAAATGGTGAAAAGTGGCTGTACATTGTATAGCATTACTTGCTGTAATGTGCACCGTGCACCTTTGCACCCTATACAGCTTGTAATAAAATACCCATATATATCAAGAAACACTGAAGAATACAGGTTGAATAGAATATCTACACAAAGTTTCAGCTTACAATTCGTTTAAAAAGAATTGGTACCAAATAGTTGGTGTCGCATGGTTCTTGATTTTATAAATCATACAAACGTGTCACAACACTACAGGGGTCACTCGTTAATTGCGAAACATTTCTTCTGTAAGTATGGTATAAGCAAAGTAGTAGTAGCGAAGTAGGGTATAAGGCGACAAAAAATGAAATGTTCAGGAGAGCCGTTTAAACTCGTCGGTCGTCGAAAGAATACTAGGAAAATGTTTTTTTTTATCGTAGAGCCATGAGAGTAAGCGCATTCGAAAGAGCGGAAAATTTTACGTAGGTTAGCATAATAAACTCAGTTTTGACCAATGTCTGTACCCTATTTCCTTTTAACCATCGATATATATATTCTATTTTTTATCAGACTTTTCGAAACCTGAAATGCCACCGTCTTGGGGCAGTCGCTACCGTCCATTATACAACCCAGCATGGATGGACTATTGTGACCCGTACCATTGCAACGACTACCACAAGCAAGCCTGTGGGCTCAACAGAAGAAATATGAAGTTCAAATGGTTCCAAAGCTTCTGTCATTTGATACTGAATAACCAATGCTCCACTTATCGTGGGACGCTGAGTAAGTCTTTTAAGCCTTTTTATTTAGTCTTTTAAGCCTTTAATCTTTTAAGCCTTTTAGTCTTTTTAGCCTTTTAGTCTTTTAAGCCTTTTAGTCTTTTTAGCCTTTTAGCCTTTCCTTTTAGCCTTTTAGTCTTTAGCCTTTAATCTTTTAAGCCTTTTTATTTTTTACTAGCTACTTCTGCACGGTTTCACCCGCTCTGCTCGGCTCCAATAGGAGCCGATAAAACATCATACTATGACCAATAGGTCATAGTGTGAATTTTTGTAGCCTATAGCCTTCCTCGATAAATGCACTATCCAACACAAAAAGAATTATTCAATTCGGACCAATAGTTCCGGAGATTAGCGCGTATTCTACTATTCAGCTTTATAATATTAGTATAGATTTTTTTGAAAAACACTGTCGTGGGTGCGTTTACAAACATTCAATTTCACATACACATGACACCCAGACCCGAAACAACAATTTGTGGATCACACAAAGAGTTGGGAATCGAAACCGCTACATGTTGCACGGCAGCCAGTTACCTAGCCACCGCGCCAACCGTGCAGTCAAAGTCAGCCTTAATACGAGTTTGTTATACGTTTAAGTCCGTCACTGCCAATAAAAAACGGTTGAAGACAAATCCTCCGCTAACGTCGGTCACCGGTTTTTTTACATTTGTTGGGTCGACGTTTGGCCGCTATCTCGCCTGATGGTAAGTAATGATGCGGCCTACGATGGAGCACGTCTGCCCATAAGTTCCCCCGTTAATTCCCTTGCACACTCTCCGAAATGTATCCGGTAAAAAAACGGAAAGGCTTGTAACCTTATATTTTTATATTTTTCTGCAGAATACGATCCAATACAGACAAAATATTGCCATGCGTACGTGATGTTCTTGCGTCAGGGATGCCCTCACGTCAAAGACTGCGCAGACGACCTGGACCCAGTTTGTGCAGTCAGCTCAAAAGACGGCCATCTTGTCCTATTCAAGAATCCATGCTTCATGGAAGCTGTTAACTGCCGTAATTCTACTTTACAAGGTAAGTGTGGGAGCCATGCTTCGCCACGAATGGGCCGGCTCGACCGGAGTGATACCACGGCCGAGCAGAAAACCGATGTGAAACAACGCTTGCGTTGTGTGAGTGAGGTTACCGGAGGTCCAATTCCCCCCTTCCCAATCTTCCCAATCCCCGATTCCTCATCAAGCCTTAAATTCCTAACCCCCAAAAAGCCGGCAATGCACTTGTAATGCCTCTGTTTCAAGTGTGGGCGGCGGCGATTGCTCACCATCAGGTTATACGTCTGATCGATTAACGGCGTGTTCCATAAAAAAATCTTACTATAGCTGCGGGTTACCGGGGCCCAAAGAGCAGTCTATCGAGTGGTCGTGACTGCCAGACAAGGGGTCTTGGGTTCGATTCCCGAGTCGGGCAAAGCATTACTGGGCTTTTCTCTGTTTTTCACAAATTTCTCAGTAGTAGCACGCGGAGTCTGGAATTGTGTCCAGTATATGGTTCACCTGTTACATGGGACTTATAACACAAATGGTGAAAAGTGGATGTACATTTTATAGCGGCATTACGTGCCGTAATGTGCACCTCTGCCTACCCCTTCGGGGATAAAAGGCGTGACGTTCCTTTTTTTATTTTATTTTTCAGAATACGACGCTGTGTACATGGATTTTTGTGATCGTAGCAAATCTCAGACGAATAAACGTCAAATTCAGATTGACTAGCAAAAAAAGTCAAGAATGTTTTTACCTAATTCTATCTACAGTTGTGTCAAACGAATTTGAGCTTTATCGCAGTGCAATAAGACATTATGTATGCAGTGCCGGCGTTAGGGGGGGAGAGGCGTGATGGGGCGATGGCCCAGGGTGACAAATTCTAGGGGGCGTCAAGGTCTGAAGTTGGAGTCTCTTGCCTCTCCTGGTGCAAACCCTCAGAACTGTGCTCTATGCTCTGTGCATATGCATATTGTCGCTTTGTTTAGTTTTACATTGTTCTCACATAGTTGAAGTAATCGAAACAATTTAACCAAGAATTGTATTGTAAATCTGATTGAAAAAGAGTAACCTATGGAGTTTCTTGCTCGTTCTTCTCCATAGGAATCAACACTTTGGAACGAGCAAATAGAGCAACTAGAGGACTGACCGACAGACAGACGTTATTAATATTATTATACTTGCTTTGACGTTCAAAAGTGCCTTCCTGGTCTATTTGAAATAAATGATTTTGACTTTGACTATTTTTTCAGCAAAAAACTAACACTTGATATTGCTTCCCTCAAGTGGGCGCCACAATATTTTCGCCCGGGGTATCAGTGGCCCTTACGCCGGCACTGTTTGTATGTAGATTTGCTTTCAAAAGTATTTTTGCTTTAAACGCTGTAGATAGGTATGATAGAAATAAATACTTCCTTTGAAAATATGATGTGTTTAATTCCTTATTTTTACATACTCACACATTGGCACTCGTTAATAACACTAATATACACTTCAACACACACACACACACTAATACTTCTATTTATATAATCTTTTAGGAGTGATACCACGGCCGAGCAGAAAACCGACGTGAAACAATGCTTGCGTTGTGTTTCTTTGTGTGAGTGAGGTTACCTGAGGCCCAAATCCCCCTTCCCAATTTTCCCAATCTCCGATTCCCCAACAACCCTTAAATTCCTAACCACCAAAAGGCCGGCAACGCACTTGTAACGCCACTGGTGTTTTTTGTGTTCAATAGTCCATTTATTGAGGAAGGCTATAAAATATCTTGCTCGTTCTTCTCCATAGGAATCTATACTTTGGAACGATCAAATAGAGCAACTAGAGGACCGACCGACAGACAGACATTTTGTTTTTTATTTTAATATTGTAATATTTGCTTTGGAATTGAACAATTGGGGAGGCCTATGTCCAGCAGTGGACTGCTATAGGCTGATGATGATGATGATGATTTGCTTTGACGTTCAAAAGTGCCTTCTCGGTCTATTTGAAATAAATAATTTTGACTTTGACTTTGACTTCACGCTACGATCAATAGGAGCTGAGCAGAGCGGGTGTAAACTACTCCTGTCTATTTTAAAAAACTTAAGAAGTGTTGCACCAATTGCTGGGTGACAGTAGCCTGAAAAAAATAAATAAATAAGTACCTATAGCCTCTCTCGAGAAACTATTGTGTCCAGTATATGGCAATAGGCTCACCCCCTATTACATGGGACTTACAACACAAATGGTGAAAAGTGGGTGTACATTGTATAGCGGCATTACGTGCCTTAATGTGCACCTCTGCCTACCCCTTCGGATGATGAAGCCTAATGAACAATGTTTCGCACTGCTACTGGCGACTCGAGTTTCGCACAATACTGCTCATGAATATGAGCCTCTAGCATGGCTTGAAACTATTCGAGTTCCTCGTCAAACAGTTACGTGAGTAAGCCGATAACATTACTATCACTACATAGTATAAAACAAAGTCGCTTTCTCTGTCCCTATGTCCCTTTGTATGCTTAAATCTTTAAAACTACGCAACAGATTTTGATGCGGTTTTTTTAATAGATAGAGTGATTCAAGAGGAAGGTTTATATGTATAATATATGCATAATATATCACCATTGCACCCATGCGAAACTGGGGCGGGTCGCTAGTAATAATTAATTTAGTTACTTACGGTAATTGTAAGTTACGATAAGTGTGAGAGAGCCATGCTTCAGCACAAATGGGCCGGCTCGACCGGAGTGATACCACGGCCTCACCGAAAACCGACGTGAAACAACGCTTGCGTTGTGCAAGTGAGGTTACCGGAGGCCTAATTCCCCCCTTCCCAATCTTTCCAATCCCCGATTCCCCAACAAAACTTAAATTCCTAACCCCCAACGCCGGTAATGCACTTGTAACGCCTCTGGTGCTTCAACTGTCCATGGGCGGCGGCGATTGCTTACCATCAGGTGATCCGTTGCATAAAAAAAAGTATCATAAACATATTATATCTTACGTATGGTTGTACAGTCATTTTTCTAGTTGTCGTTGTATTGTCTGTTTTAGGTTTGGTAGGAAACCCGGGTCTATATCTAAACTGATTTTTATTCGGATCCTCTTCATCAATAGGTTTGATATTCAATTGTATTTGAGCATTATTAACTTCTCTGAAATCATAGTTCCATTCACCAGAGTTAAATGTCCTTAAACCATCGTCATTTGATTCTGTTTTCTTATTATTTTTAAGCACAGTCTTAATTATGTCTATTGCGTCTTTTAAATCTGTGACTGAGCCTACTTTTGTTAATTTCAATTCTGAATGTACTTTATTGGTTAGTGCTGTGAAAATAAAAAAGGTGTTAGCAACATTACCATCATATTTTTTTTAACTGTAACCCCACATTACGATATTCTCCTGTGTCGTGGGTGCGTTAACAAACATACAAGTTCACATACACATGACACCCAGACCTGAAACAACAATTTGTGGATCACACAAAGAGTTGGTCCGTGCGGGAATCGAACCTGCTACTCGCTTAACCTATAGTTTATGGGGTCGCCACCCATGCCACGGCCACCATAAAATACCATTTTATCATGATTTCGCTTTGTATGATCTTTCTGTAAACGCACACACGACACAGGAGAAAATCCTAGTTTGGGGCGACGTTTTATAAAAAAACAACACGGTACTTACACAAAACTGAAAATAATATTAAACAGCAACCTTTTAACATTTTTGCAATAGGTAGGTACTTATTACAATTTTGCTTGCTTCAATAACAAAAATATATGATTTCCTTTCACACCATAGCTCGAGAATGACATACAGAGAATATTTTATTGTTTTTTTAAATATTCAAATACAGAAATAAAATGGCTACTTTAACGACCGTTTTTATTGAAGAAAATAGCTATAAAGCAAACGTTTATTTATTTCGTTTTCAGAAAATTTTATTCTTTTTTTTCTTGAAAGAAAATTATCCAATGGATTCTCCCACCTTGGGCCTTACCTTGGGTGAGCAGTGCGAGAGGGACGCAGCTATGTAGGTTGTATAGCTCCGTCCCTCTCGCACTGCTCAATGATCGACCATTCTGACACAATTGTAATAGCAGACTAAGGCCCCTTGGGTGAGGCAAGAGAGATAGTGTTAGAGATTCGTACTGACTAAAAACCACCCCGTTCCTACTCCTGCTTTTCGAGCCGGAGCCCCGGTAAACCCGCTAGGTAGTCCGCAGCTCCGGATGTTTTCAGACGATTTTGCAAATACATAGTCCAGTTATTTAAGCTTAAATTAGGTAAGAATCTCGGAATGCGAGATACCCAGCTGTAAGTTTGTATATTCTTGTATATTGGCACCCTCAAACTTGTCTCAAAACCTAGATATGGTAGGGTGTAAGCAACTATTAAATTTTAAGGTCAAAGGTCCTCTGACCTTAAACCATATGTAGGTTTTGAGACAAGTTTTACACGGACTGCTCGAGCAGTTAGCGGCTGAGCGACATACACGGACGGCTCGAGCGGTCGGCGTCGACTGCTCGAGCGGTCGGCGTCGACGGCTCGAGCGGTCGGCGTCGACTGCTCGAGCCGTCGGTTGTTGACTGCTCGAGCAGTCCGTGTACGGCCGCCCAACTGCTCGAGCAGTTGATTTTCTTTTGATTTTTTCAGCAGACGCCGCGAGGCCGCAAAGGGCGGGGGGCGGGAAGTCTGAGAGCTGTCGACTGCTCTAGAGAAGTCAACGGCTCGAGCAGTCCGTGTATGCCTCGCAACTGCTCGCGAGCGGTCGACGGCACGATGGAATTTCATCGTGCAGTTGACGGCTTGAAGCGGTCGCGACTGCTCGAGCAGTCGTGTGTACGGCAGCGAATGAATGGCTATAGTTCATCGCGCAGTCGCGGCTTCAAGCAGTCGGTTATAACTGCTTGAAGCCGTCCGTGTACGGCTGGCCTTAGGGGGTCAATATACAAGTATATACAAAATGACAGCTGGGTATCTCGCATTCCGAGGTGAACTTACGTATGTACTATAATTACTGGACTAATATTATTTTGATATAATAAAATAGGTATAGATAAAACAATATGGTAGGTACTATAGAGAAGTTAAAAATAAAGAAAAACGTTTTACATAAAATAATAATTTATTAAATACTTCACAAGATAAAATTAACTAAAACTAAGATATTAAAATTAACTAAAACTTTAATATCTTAGTTTTAATAGTAATATTATAGCGTAGCTTATGTCCGAATACTCAAACGCTACTCAATTTTAAGTCGCTCTCAAAACTAGTTCTACGAACTTTGTCATCTACCCTATTGCATGTCTAGAAAGGTTTTTGCAACTGGCTTTTAAAATGGATTTCAATCATCACAATCCTCATTGTCTCGATCCTTATGATGCCCATAATTAATGGATGGCTTCGATATTCTGTAACCACCCGTGGTCTTCGTAGAACCTGTGGACGAAATAAGTTTTTAAACTGACATGGTCACTAACACTATCATTAGAACTTGAGACGGGATATTTACCATGTTTATTTATGTCTATGAGTTTCCGATATTTCGGCACTGTTGCAAGCGCCATGATCACGGATGCAACAGTGTTAAAATATCGGAAACTCATAGACATAAATAAACATGGTAAATATCCTGTCTCAAGTTCTAATAATTGTGGAGGAAAATTTCAAATAGGTATATCATCTTGCGCCAAGTATGGGCGTTCCTCCTTCCTTATTATCCTAGGTATAAAATAGGATACTTTTTATCCTGGAAAAATACGTAAAAAAAACTTCATTTTCAGTTTTATACTACAGAACGCGAGCTCAACAGCAGTAGCTCAATAGAGGGATCTCCTTAATTATTATGGGCCTAGCCGTATTTGGGTCCAATAGATATTTATAAGATGTCATTGTCAGAGTTACTCAAAATGGAGAAATAAAACATCCACGCGAAGACAGACATTCGCGCGGACGGAATCGCGGGCGGAAGCCAGTAATTAACTAAAAGTGAAATGACTAAGCAAACTCTCGCACGGTCCTCAAACTATTATCGTAACTGAGACTTACCCCCGTATTCTGAGACCTCGATACAAGGCGGTCTGAATATTCTAGTTTGCTTCAGAAACGTGGCTACCATCGAGGTGTCCAAATGCCATCCCCTGAATAATTCTTTTAAACCACCCTTTAAACTGCGGAAGCTATGTTCGGAGTCTAAAAAACAATATGACATAAGTATAATAACTGTGGGAGAGCCATGCTTCAGCACGAATGGGCCGGCTCAACCGGAGTGATACCACGGCCGGGCAGAAAACCAATGTGAAACAACGTGTTTCGTTATGTGAGTGAGGTTACCGGAGGCCCAATTCCCCCCTTCCCAATCTTCCCAATCCCCAATTCCCGAACCCTTAAATTCCTAACTCCCAAAAAGTCGTCAAATTGAATTAATTGTCCGTCAGTGAAACTAGGCGCTCGTTGTAAAGTGTAGCTTCGAATGAAGAAGAACGAGCAAAAAACTCCATCGTTACTCTTTTTAAAAAAAGGTTTTTTTTTCAATATCTCTGATAGGTACATTGTTTGATCATTTACCTATTGTACACAGGGTGACTGGTAATTAGTGAACGATATTTTAACATGTGATTGTACTCATGATTACAAACTACTTTTCCGAAGAAACTTTTTTTGTTTACTCATTAGTTTACCTTTTATCCGGGTATCGAACCCGAGATCCCTTGTTAACGAGGCAGTCAGTTAACCGTTAAATCGTAGTTTTTAGTTAATTTACTTACTAACCTTTTATAATTACATTAAAGATAGTTGTTAGAGCTGTATAATCCCATTGGAATATTCTTAACCGTATATTACTGATTTGGTACAACGTAGATATAATTTCTTCTTTTGTATATTCAGAAGTATTCAAACTTAACAAATGAGCCAATCTGAAAAACAAGATTAAGTAAATTAAGTGTAATTTATAGTCACTGCTACCTTTACATGAGCTGCTGTTTACCTGTGAACATTAGCTCATGACGATACCTAAGTACGTATCGCCTGGACAGTCACCGCTACCATCAGTTGACTGGACAATCTCTTTACATCAGCTGCTGTTTACATGTGAACATTAGCTCATGACGATACCTAAGTACGTGTGTCGCCTGGACAGTCACCGCTACCATCAGTTGACTGGACAATCTCTTTACATGAGCTGCTGTTTACATGTGAACATTAGCTCATGACGATACCTAAGTACGTGTGTCGCCTGGACAGTCACCGCTACCATCAGTTGACTGGACAATCTCTTTACATGAGCTGCTGTTTACATGTGAACATTAGCTCATGGCGATACCTAAGTACGTGTGTCGCCTGGACAGTCACCGCTACCATCAGTTGACTGGACAATCTCTTTACATGAGCTGCTGTTTACCTGCGTACATCGCCGTCGGTGTGCGTCACTTGTTTCGGTGCCCAGTCGTCTTTATAGCCTTTTAAACGTGGGGTGATTAGATCGAGGCAATGTGTCCATTTCTGTGGCTTATTCCTTTCCTCTTCATCCAAGTAGTACCTTCGGTGGAATACATTGGCTGGTGTCACACGGTTCTTGTTATTAACTGCGTTGAGTGGTAATCTTTCCAGTTTCTTTCGTGTAGATTTTCGTTGCACCTGTAAAGCACGTTGTTTTATGCATAAGTACATACTAAATACCGCCGTAAGCATAATTTTCTTTTTTTGTGGGGGGAAAATCGTCCTAAACCACCCTATTCCACTCCAGTTCCTACTCCTGCTTGTCGAGCCGGAGCCCCGGTAAACCCGCTATTAATTTTATGGAAAGAAAAGAAGAAAAAAGAAAAAAAAGAAAGATTTTAGAGGGCAGACATATGACCTGATGGTAGGCAATCATGTTGCATGGTCGCCGCCTATGGACACTTCAAACCAGAGGCGTTACAAGTGCGTTGCCTTTTGGGGGTTAGGAATTTAAGGGTTTGTTGGGGAATCGGGGATTGGTAAGGGAATTGGGCCTCCGGTAACCTCACTCACACAACGCAAGCGTTATTTCACGTCAGTTTTCTGCTCGGCCGTGGTATCACTCCGGTCGAGCCGGCCCATTTGTGCCGAAGCATGGCTCTCCCACCCTTATTTGTTTGACTGTACGGTTGGCGCGGTGGCTGGGCAACTGGCTGCCGTGCAATGTGTAGCGGGTTCGATTCCCGTACGGAACAATTCTTTGTGTGATCCACAAATTGTTGTTTCGGGTCTGGGTGTCATGTGCATGTGAAATTGTATGTTTGTAAACACACCCACGACACAGGAGAAAATCCTAATGTGGGGCAACGTTATTTTGTAAAAAAAAATATTACCTTTGGTATTTTTACATCGTGAGTCGTATTCCGATTTCCTTTTCCTAAATTACGGTCTTTAGGTTTCGGATAATTCTCCATTATTGGTTTTATAAGTAGTTGCTCCGGTTCAGTTATAACGAAATCGTAATAATCATGTTGTTTGAAAGATTTTGTTGTTTCTTTAGAGTTGGGCTTTTCCTGATCTTTTTGTTGAGATTGCTGTTTGAGCCTATCTGTTGCTGTTTCTATATTCGTCGTTGTTGCTGTTGTTAAAGCTGTAAGAGTGGGGATATTAGTGATTAATGTTGAGATGAGATAGAGAGAAACGTCACGTCTTTTAGCCCTGATGGGGTAGGCAGAGGTGCAAATTATGGCAAGAAAACTACGGACAGACTAGCGACGGGCGGAGCGGGCGAAGCGGGCTAAGCGGGCGATGGGAACACTACACTGCTATTCGAAACAAGAGCGCCGACTCTGGCCTGCGTTTAATGTGTTAAAATAATCTACAAGACGGACATTGAAATAAATAAATTGTCATCTTTAAACGCAGGCCACACCGCCAGCTAGGCGAGCGAACATCGTTTGACCTTCTTACATACTTCGATTCACACCATGAGCTATCGACTAACCTAACGAGCTAAGCTGACGAAATATCCGACGATTCCAGCAAAGCTACTCGTTTACCTCGTTGGTGCTTCGCTAGCTTAGCTCGCCCGGCAGCCCGCTCCCGTGTTTCGTTCGCCGGCCTCCCCGTTTCGAGTAGACTAGTCGACGCTCGTGTTTTGAATAGCAGTATAGGCCGCCCGGGACAAGCCAGCCGCAACCTCCCCTACCGCTACAACTCCTGTGCACCAGGATCTACAGTAGATACCATGAAAACATCGGAACATTGAAGTCCGGCGCGTCCCAGGGAAATGAATGAATTTCGTGGATCCCGCAACGAAATAATTCGGAAGATATTATTTATTAGAGGAGAAGAAAAAGAAAACGATAGTTTCCATTTCCCTCGGTGATTTGAATGCAGGAGACAGAATGACTTCAGCCTTAAGGTACAAAAAAGACTGCACAACTGGGAGAAGCCTAGTCACTAAGCACCACGGAAATTTGACTTAAAACTAAAATACTAAACGGGTCCTATGCGTGAGCTTGTTATACTAGCTTCAATTATACGTATGACAAAAACGTCTAAACGCACGGAAATTTGCTCGAGACTCCACAAGGTCCGTGTAATGAACTTTTTTCATAAGTACACCTGATGAAACAATAAAACCACTCTATTACCGTCTCTCGTGTGTCCGTAGTTTTCGGTGTGCACCCTATAGTTTAACTCGCCAATACTTCAGGTAGTTTGTATAGTTTCCTTCATTCGCTTCGCCCGCGCGTCCGCTAGTTGACGGCGGGGCCTGCGCTTTATTAAATAATAAAAAAAGCAACGTCACGCCTTTTATCCCCGAAGTACGTATACGGGCTTCTCCCAGTTGTGCAGTCTTTTTTGCGCCTTTTGGCTTAAGTAATTCTGTCTCCTGCATTAAATTCACCGAGAGAAGTGGAAACTATCGTTTTCTTTTTCTTCTTGTAACCACTCGGCCAACGAGGCAGTCTATTAGATAATAAATTATAAAAATATCTTACCTAATATAGTAATAAATCCCGCGCATGGAACTAACATTTTACTTAATATATTATCTGTGTAATTTAAAAACTAAATTATATTTAAAACGATACGAAACGACAAAATAATTATTAATAATATGTAATATCGAATAAAAATTTCTGTTACATATTTTTTGGATTAAAAAAAGAAACCAACTTGGGTTTGGCTTGCACTGTTTTTCATTTTAGTAATTTAATTATTACTTTAAAAGTAAGACTAAATTAAAGGAATGATTAAAATCATTGAATCGTTTCAAAAACAATTTGTTTTAAATCATTACACCTCACAACGCAATCAGAGTTTTTTTTATGAAACACAAAACGAGTAGACGTATCACCTGATGGTAAGCAATCGCCGCCGCCCATGGACACTTGAAACACCAGAGGCGTTACCCACCTCAAAGAGGCTCAAAGCAGGAACAGGAACGGGGTGGTTTTTAGTCAGTAAGAGTCTGATACTCCCTCCCGTCTCCCCAAGGCGGGAGAAGGCACTGGATGATTTAACCCCTCAAAAAAAAAAAACTGAGAACCCAATAGACTTGACGGTAAACCATGCAATTTTCTAAAGAATTTGACAATGTACCCTTCTACTAATAGGGATGATGATGGGGTATGAAAAATAAAAATCTATCCAGTCCGTCAGCTAGGTAATTGAAAAATATTAGACACTTATCTTTTCTTATTTTATCTTTAATAATAATAAAATCTTTATTCGCCGAAATATGGTACAAAAAAGTTGATAACAGTAAATTATGTAGCTAAATACATTTCGCCTTCAGTAGGCATGCGAAAACTTAAAGTATAGGGTTAGTAAGCATAAAATTATATTCTATACTTAAAAAAACCTATGCTATTAGTTTTGAAAAATTCAAATTAATAATATATTCCGGCGCATCATGAACAGGAAAACTCTATTCATATGAGACGTGAGAATATCATCGCAATGTCTGTCGATTTTGACGTTTTGTCAAATACGATCAGATACTATGCATGGTAGTGTGTGTAATATTTTATTTATTGATTTAATGTACTTTATAAGCATTAATTTTGAAAAATATTAGCGTTCTGCACTTCTACACATAAACTATAAGTGTACCAAATTGTATGCTCCTACGTCCTAAAGGGGTATAAAGTTTTTGCATCACGTATTAATATATAGATATTAATTATCATCATTGAACTATTTTTCTTATGTAAAGTACTTCTACATCTTTCCATTCTATTTTCTAATTATTTAATTCTATTATCTAATTTGTCATATAAGATTACAATACTTATAATTCTCATGATATTATGTAAGTACTTATACTTATATTGTAATATTTATTGTATGTGTAACATGTTAAGTATCGATATAATTATAAATTGATTATACATATATACAAGTTATACATAATATGTACTTTCTAAGATTATTTAGACACCACTGAACAATTGTGAAAGAAAACATCGTGAGGAAACCTGGGCTTATAATTTCTAATTATAAGTTTGAAATCGCCAACCCGCATTGAGCAAGCGTGGTGATTAATGCTCAAACTGTCTCCGTGTGAGAAGAGGCCTTTTGCCAGTGACTGCTTATAGGCTGTTGATGTTAATGTAACAGTCTATAAAAGATTTGCTAAATGTTTTTTTACGCTTGAAATGAATTTAATCATTTTGTTTTGAAATGTTTTTTAAATATCAATAAAAAATTATAATTACGCAACGATTGAAAGTCCGTTTTGATTTCCAGAATGACACGTTGTTGTGAATAAAACATTTTTCTATTTATTACTATTTAAAATATTTTACCAATGCTGTGAAAGATATTAAGTTATTAAAATAATTTTATATACTTAAGTTAAACTGAAATACAGAAAAAACATGAAGAATGTCGCCTTAACCTTATGTATAATAATTTTATGTAAGTACTAGCTTCTTTTCCTCAGAGCCTCTGAAGGATCGATTCCGTAACGAGGTGATCCGACAGAGAACTAAAGTTACCGACATAGCTCAAAGGATTACCAAGCTGATGTGGCAGGGGGCCGGTCACATTTATCGAAGAACCGATGACCGCTGGGGTAAACGTGTTTTAGAGTGGAGACCGCGTAGTGTAGGGCGCCCTCCAGCTAGGTGGAGTGACGATATCCGCAAGGTGGCTGGTAGTGGTTGGATGCGTAGAGCTGAAGATCGAGCTCAGTGGCGTGCCATTGGAGAGGCTTTTGTCCAGCAGTGGACGAGAACAGGCTGATGATGATGATTAGCTTCTGTTAGCTGCTTCGCCCGCATTACCATGGGATAAAAAGTATCACATATCACCCAAGCCAGCTCATACCCTGTCTGTATACCAAATTTTATCAAAATCCGTTCTGTAGTTTCAGCTTTCACACATACATGATATATATATATAACTGCCGCCTGTCCCCCATGGGGGTAGGCAGAGACAATGGAACGCCAATGGCTACGATTCTTACATACCTCTTTCGCTTCATCAACAGTCATCAGTCTTTTCATGCATGCAACAAAACATCAAAATTTCGCGGGCGATGTTTTCGCATGATCAGCTGTTAGCAGCGAGGCGTCCGCGTTATCGGAAGACTAGTAACTAAGTAGGTATTTTGGAACTTTACACGCGCGTGCTAAGTAAAGAAATTTTGTTGTTTTGTTATTGCGATAAAAATAAAAATAATGACTTAACAAAAAAAGTTTCTTCGGGAAAGTTGTTTATAATCATGAGTACAATCACGTGTTTAAATATCGTTCACTAATTACCAGTCACCCTATACATATAATGATGATATTTATTAATCTAATTACAGCAATTCAAACTCATCTAACGACACAAACAACTACAGGAGTCACAGTTGGTATAGAAACTCGAATAGATCTACTGAAAAGGGAAATAATTAAAGAGATACATGGTCAAAATCAACCGGCGCAACAAATGTATGACGAAATGTATGAATATATAGACAACTCGAATCAACCGATAACGCCGATCAACGCTTTTGATAAGAGAAAATTGGATGAAAGGTATAAATTACCAGAATTAAAAAGTACGACGACTGAGAAGTTTATAGCTAGTGATTCGGAACATGTTGAGTATAAGCCTATGCCTATACTTAAACCTAAGCCAAAGACACTACGCCATCATGCAAAACGCGCCCGTGTATCAAACGCACAGCGCCCTCTAGACATATTTTATAGAAAAATGACGTTTGACAATGATGAGCGGAATAGACCGCAAAAATGGACACATTGTTTAGATGTCATAACTCCGTATTTGAATGGGTATGATGATAATGAAACGGTAATTAAAAAGATTGATGCGTCCAGCCGTTATATTAGGAAGTAAGTACTTTTGGTATTATTGCTTTATGGAATTGGAGGCAAACAAGCAAACGAGTCACCTGATAGTAAGCAATCACCGCCGCCCGTGGACACCCGCAACACCAGAGGAGTCGTAGGTGCGTTGCCGGCCTTTTTAAAAAGAAGTATGCTCTTTTCTTGAAGGTTTGAAGATCGGTTCGGAAATACCGCCGACGACAGCTCATTCCACAGTGTTGCGTGTGTCCATGGGCGGCGCTGATCGCTTACCATCAGGTGACCCGTCTGCTCGTTTGCCCCTTTACTACATAGTATAAAACAAAGTCACTTTCTCTGTCCCTATGTCCCTTTGTTTGGGTCTGCGGACGGACCAGAACCAGACCTGCGTATGCGGTGAGTCGCGTTCCGCGCGCGCCTCAAAGAACCATCAGACTACCACAGATGGGGCCCAGTAGGGCTGATGCCTGATCCGGAGCTGCGGACTACCTAGCAGGTTTACCGGGGCTCCGGCTCGAAAAGCAGTAGAAGGAACGGGGTGGTTTTTAGTCAGTAAGAGTCTGACACTACCTCTCGCCTCGTCCAAGGCGGGAGAAATCTTCGGATGATTTTCCCCCGATATAGTGATTCAAGAGGATGGTTTTTATGTATAATACATACATAATAAAAGACATTGTTTTTTTCCAGGCTGTCCCACTTACTAAGCTTCAATGCAACTGGTTCTACTACCAGCAATATTCAGTCCACACTGTACAAAATTAGCAAACTGCAACTGAAGATATTTCAATGGGATGTATCGGCCATTCGAAAGGTTCTACGCGTCATAATTAAGAGTAAGTCTCCACATCATTCATCACGCTTAAGTGTGGGAGAGCCATGTGATACCACGGCCGAGCAGGATACCAACGTGAAATCTTCCCAATCCCCGATTCCCCAACAACCCTTAAATTCCTAACCCCCAAAATGCCGGCAACGCACTTGTAACACCTCTGGTGTTTCAACCCTGTAACACCTCTGGTGTTTCAAGTGTCCATGGGCGGCGACGATTGCTTACCATCAGGTGATACATCTGCTAGTTTACCGGCTTTGAAATAATAATTAAGAATACTGTCTCGCTGGTCGAGTGATCAAAAATGCGCCTGTCGGACAAGGGGTGTCAGGTTCGATTCCCGAGTCGGGGAAATTATTACTGGGCTTCTTTCGTTTATGAAAAAAATCTCAGTGGTAGCACAGAGTCTGGATTTGTGCTCAGTATATGGCAATAGGCTCACCACCTATTACATGGGACTTATAACACAAATGGTGAAAAGTGGGTGTACATTGTACAGTAGCATTACGTGTCGTAATGTGCACCTCTGCCTACCCCTTCGGGGATAAAAGGCGTGACGTTGCACTAAACTAAGTATAATCTCCTTTTCAGATGGAACACATGATTTTAGAGGTTTGAAATACGGTCTGAAAGGATTATTCGCCAACTGGAGACTAGATCTATCAAATGTGGATACATTTCTCAAACAATCAAAGATATACCGACCACCCTGCTTGCAGGTATCTGAAGATTATGGTAAGAGCCAAATATGAAAGCTGATAATGTAATTACAGAGCGCAGTATAGATGTATGAGTACGTTAAAGTCAAATTCAAAGCCATTTTTTTATAAAAAAAAACGTTGCCCCCACACTAGGCTTTTCTCTTGTGTCGTGGGCATAGGCTATCCCTAATCTCTATCATATCTCAGAAACTAGCCACTTTCTGCCCAAGGACCTCACGGCTAATTTTGTAGGAAATTAGCTCCTCCCGAAAGGAATACGTCGAATTCAAAGTCACCCTGTATATTCTCATGAATGAAGGAAGTTTTGTTCGTTTTACTTATTGAACCCCTCCCGATACTAAATCCTGGCTACGCCTATGGTCGTGGGTGCGTTTCCAAACATACAAGTTCACATACACATGACACCCAGACCCGAAACAACAATTTGTGGATCACACAAAGAGTTTTTTCGTGCGAGAATCGCACCCGCTACACGTTGCGCGGCAGCCAGTTGCCCAGCCACCGCGCCAACCGTGCAGTCGATTAGCATTATTCTTTAGGGAACAGAGAGTAAAGTTCCCTAAGAAAAGAAGGATCCTCCGACCAGGCGAGGTGATTATGCCTGGCGGGCTTTCTGCCCAACTGTTGTTCGTTGAGATTTTCTATCCGGATCTATCTATCAATCTATCCGTACTCCTAAATCCTTCGCATGTAAACTTTCTCTATAATATATTGTGCGATGTAGGATTTATGACGTCATCCGTCCGACTTCTTTCATCTGTCACTTCAAAGTCAAAGGTGGTCAAAGTCTCTGTACTCTGAATGATATTTTATTGTGGTTGTATAGTTTTCACATTGAATAATTACTGAGACTAGTGGTCGCCTAGTGGTCGAAATTCGAACGTTCATACGTTCATGGATAATTTTTATTTAACGAATTGCTATTTGTTTTGTAAAATTCAAATTAATATATTCCGGCGCATCATGAACAGGAAAACTCTATTCATATGAGACGTGAGAATATCATCGCAATGTCTGTTGATTTTGACGTTTTGTCAAATACGATCAGATACTATGCATGGTAGTGTAATGTTTTATTTATTGATTTAATGTACTTTATAAGCATTACGTACGCGCAATTTTCCTAAAAAGGGGTCCTAAGTTTTTGCAACCCTATCACATTGTATTAATAAGGTAAGCTAACCAAATAAGGCCTACCTTATTTTTATTACCGCCTAGCTCGTAGGTTTAAAATGACAATGGGCTGATAATTTCAAAATCTTATATTTATTTATTAAACTTTGTAATAATGGAATCAAAATGGCTTTAGAAACAAAAATTACAATTTTGTAAACACAAATAACCAAAGTGTCACTTTGGCCTTATTGGGAACCCTATGTCTTAATAAGGCCTCAATAAAAACTAGTAAGTATTCAACTTCTTAATTATAATAAAACTTTGTCAATGCTTATAATAAATGTAATGAGATCTTATTAATTAATTTTGGTCATTATACATCAGGCTAAACGAGTTTCTCATCATGTAATACCCAAGTAACATCTTTGAAGTCATCGGTACCCCAGCATCAGTCAAACAAATGAGAATAACTTCTTGTTCTATAGCCAATTCAGCGACCGACCTAGCTTTCGTGTAGTGGAAACCACTCTTTAGATGGTGCGTACTACTTTGGAAGTTATATCTGGCTGCAGCAGCCTACCGGGTAAAACGGGGTACATAAAATTCGAAGGGTGAATAGATACTATGAACAATTTCCCGATATCCATTCACCCCTTTTCTGTATCTATTCACCCCGTTTACCCCTTTCTGCCATTTTAACAGCGTTTTCCATCTTTTGCAAAATCCATTGGCGTTCTTTTTGACAGAAGCTGGTGATCCGTTTTCTATGAAATTACTGAAAAACAACTATGCCGTAATAAGGCCTACACGTTTTTTTGTAGGCTTTATTAGGGCATGGCACATAGGTAAACAAAACAACGATTATATGAAATACACCGATATTATAGGTATTTCACTTATGTGAGGAGATGGCTAAAGGTATAATTGTCATACAGACAAAACACGGCACGTCGTATACTGATAAATATAAAAATACTAACAGTTTACGCTACTCGAATTTAAAAAAAAACCAAAGTGCGCTCCACGTCGTGATTGTTTTCGACTGTAGGTTCCAACATAATCGCGGCACGGGTTGCTTGCTGTGCTCAAATTAGTTAAGTAATGTGCATGCACACTTCTACAAACTTTGGCGACCATTTGACATCGGGAAGAGGGAAATTTTCAAAATAGGCTTTATTGGGGCATAGGCCTTATTTGGTTAGGTTACTATATACAATGTGATAGGGTTGGGACTTCTAACCCGTTAAGGCTGAGTACTACATCTAATTTTATCGCCAAAAAATATAATATGGGTGGTTGAACCCCTAATTGAAAATATTGAAAAATAGTGATTTTTTCGGTAAAAATAATTCACAAATGATTTTTTTTCTCACCAAAACATTATCAAACATATGAAAAAAGTAATGAATTAGTTAGCCAAGGTTATTAGCTACCGTTTGTCGTTTTTTTTTGTTTCTATGACGCATACAACCTTTGATATCAAAAAAAGTAAAAAAAATATTAAAATAGCCATAAAAAATTAAATGTAGTACTCAGCCTTAACGGGTTAGAAGTCTCGCCCCTATCACATTGTATAGATTTTATCGGATTGAAATTGCATTTAGTTACATTATTACATTAGCATTGATTTCAATAGTATGTGCTCAGAGCCGGCCCATTCGTGCCAAAGCATGGCCCTCATACACATAAAATACATGCATACTCTCGTAAAACATAACCCTCCTTCTGGCGCAGTCGGGTAAATACACGTTATAGATTGATTGGGGCAAGGAAGTTCCTTGTGCGAACAGCTAGGGAGTGGAACTCCTTGCCGGAGTCTGTGTTTCCTGATGGGTATAACCTGGGTGTCTTCAAGGCCCGAGTGAATAGGTTGCTTATGGGCAGACGTGCTCCATCGTAGGCCGCATCATCACTTACCATCAGGCGAGATAGCGGCCAAACGTCGGCCCATTTAACATAAAAAGGAACAACAAACATAAATATATTTTTTACAATTTCAGTTACAACGACGTCGACGGTACGGAGCACAGTTTCCAAAACAGAAGACAATAGCAGCTAATTCAAACAGTTTTTAACACAAATTCGAACTTTTCTCGATATAATATTAATGCATTCAAGAAAAGAGCGTACTCCTTTTTAAAAAACCAGCAACGCACCTGTAACTCCTCTGGTGTTACGGGTGTCCATGGGCGGCGCTGATCGCTTACCATCAGGTGACATGTCTGCTCGTTTGCCACCTATACCATAAAAAACCGCGAAATAAATTTGGAGACATATTTTTTCATAACAGATCTTCAGTAATGTGCACCTCTTCGGAGATAGAAAGGCGTGACGTTGTATATAATTTTTCATAATAATCTTCAACCTCTAATTCTTGTTACGGACCCAATTATTTAGACATCCGCGGATTCGATGCGGATGTAGATGCGATACGAAGGCGGATGTTGAGATTTAAAAAGGATTATTATTTAAATTTGAATTGTATAAATACCTGAAAGTATATAACGCCTCTGGTGTTTTAAGTGTCCATGGGCGGCGACGATTGCTTACCATTAGTGATACGTCTGTTCCTTAAAAAAAAAATGTCGGAATTAATGCGAATATTCCGCATATACGGATGCGGATGCGAATATTCCAAACGCCCCTGAATCATCGTCATCAGATTATGTCCACTACTGGACATAGGCCTCTCCAATAACCGACCACTGAGCTTCAAACTCCAGGGGCCTTAGTCTGCTATTACAATTGTGTTAGAATGGTCGATCACTGAGCAGTGCAAGAGGGACGGAGCTATACCATAGCAGACTAAGGGCCCAGCTCTTCTCATCCAAACAGTGTTAAACACAGCAGAATTTTATTTTCATAAAATATTAGTCTGAAGAATATTATATACTAGCGACCCGCCACAGCTTCGCATGGGTGCAATGGTGATATATTACGCATGTATTATACTTATAAACCTATCTATTAAAAAACCGCATCAAAATCCGTTGCGTAGTTTTAAAGATTTAAGCATACAAAGGGACATAGGGACAGAGAAAGCGACTTTGTTTTATACTATGTAGTAATGTTTAGTAATTTATTTGTTTAAGTAAATAATTAAGATTTTTGTATATAATAATATAATTTGATATTACTTTGTATTGTTTTATTTTTTAACTAACTGATGCCTACAGCTTAGCTTGTGTGTACTTTTCACTATTTGTGTTATGAGTCCCATGTAATAAGGGGTGAGCCTATTGCCATATACTGGGCACAATTCCAGACTCCGTGCTACTACTGAGATATTATAACCCAGTAATACTTCGCCCGATCCGGGAATCAAAACGGATTTATTAACACATTGAACGCCGTGGTGGTCACCGGTGACCGACATTAGCGGAGGATTTGCCTTCAACAGTTTTCTATTGGCAGTCAAAGACTTAAAAAAACAACTCTAATATCTTAAGATAACTTTACTTTTCCATTAATACTAGATGGTGGGTTTGCAAAAGGCTTTAACTCTTCATGTTCTCTGTCTGCCTCCGGTAAGGGCTCATTAAAGTTATATTTCTCAGCTATAGTCGGTAACTGTCCATAATAATTTGGACTACTGACTGTATAGAATTCTCTTTTAGGTATCATTGTACCTAATTTCGGTTTCCTATGCGCCATTTTCGGTGGATCAGTCGATGTGACGTTGGCATCGCCTATCGTCTCCCTTTCATCATCATAAGACATGCTTTCTGTCTTCGCTTTTTGTTCTGGATCAGTTTTAGCCGTATCATCGTCGTATTCTCCGACTTTAGTTGTTGTTTCACCATCTTCTCTTAAAACTATAAGAGGAGTAGGAGTTGTTTCGGGGCTTAAATTGATAGTAAAAGGTGTGAGAGAAGTACTCTCTTCTTCGCTTTCAAACATGTCTTCTTTAGCTGGTGTTACATAATCTTCATAGCTGTCGTTTGTCTTTTGTAAATTCATTGCTTCGAAAATCCCATTGCCTGCGTGGTTTGGGCTCGGTATGCTTTCTAAATTGGCTGCAACAGCCTCATTATCAACTTGCGAAGCTTCCAAAGTCGTCGACGGCGTTGTTTTATGATTTTCCTTTTCTTTTCTCGATTTTTTGTTAGATCCCTGCTCCTGTTTCTCTGTTACTGTATCGTGTTTATCTCGTTTTAGTTTTTTAACCTTACCATGATTTTCAGCCTCAGATCCGTGTTTAATTTTGGTTTTATCTGGCTTTTCGTTTATTTGTGACTGAGAAGAAGCTACTGGTACTTGTTCGTCTTCATAGGCAGCATCTTTGACTCCCTCATTAAGTGGATTTACATCAAGTTGTTCAGGATCACGCTCAAAATTAGCGGCTGCAGATAATTTTGCATAATTATGCTTTTTATGTGAGAATTTACCTTCATTTAGTGTCGCCCTCTGAGTGTCATCGTCCATTATCTGGGCTAATTGTCCACCCTTGCCTAGAAGTTCCTGTTGTAACTTTTCTTTAACTTTCTCGACCAAATCGTCTATAGTCAGCTCTGAGGCTAGTTTTGAACCATCATGTGTTAAAGGCTCTCCTTCATTACTCTGTGGTGCATCCTTTATAGCATGTTTACTATGCTTTTTAACTGTAGGTATAGTGATCTCCTCTGTAGATTCCTGCTGACTTTGAGAACTATCATCTGAACTTTCGCTACTTGTTTCGATTTTTCTTTCTATTCTATGTATTCTTCTGCCATCGAATCTGTCTTTGTATACCATATCTTCGATCCGACTGGCAAGGTTTTCTGATCCAAATTTATCGGCTAGGGTTTTAAAATCATGGAGATTACCGACGATTAAGACGTAGCTGCTCACTGATGCTATCAATATTGATGTATCTGGAATTGAAGATTTAAGATTTTGATTAATTTCTAATAAAGAACAGTGGATACTATCTAAATTTGAAGATTGAAGATTTTGAAGATTGAAGATTTTGATTAATTTCTAATAAAGAACAGTGGATACTATCTAAACCCAGAGATATTGGTGTCATGAGTAGCTTATGTGATGTGAAGATTAGGCCTTGAAATTTTGCGGCGACACACGTACTTAGGTATCGTCATGAGCTAATGTTCACATGTAAACAGCAGCTCATGTAAAGAGATTGTCCAGTCAACTGATGGTAGCGGTGACTGTCCAGGCGACACAGGTACTTAGGTATCGTCATGAGCTAATGTTCACTTGTAAACAGCAGCTCATGTAAAGAGATTGTCCAGTCAACTGATGGTAGCGGTGACTGTCCAGGCGACGTACTTAGGTATCGTCATGAGCTAATGTTCACTTTCGCATAAAGAGGTGCAATAGGGGTGATATATTATGCATGTATTATACATATAAACCTTCCTCTTGAATGGATATATCTATTACATAAAACCGCATTAAAAAAATCAAAATCCGTTGCGTAGTTTTAAAGACTTAAGCATACAAAGGGACATAGGGACAGAGAAAGCGACTTTGTTTTATACTATGTAGTGATATGTTAGTTTTTTAACAAGGTACTTACATGTGATAATATATAAGAAATACATTTTAGAAAGCTAGTCCACGTATTGAGAAACATATTTGTTTTTTAATGTGATTCTAATAATATTTTTATGGTCGTATAAATATCGTTTTTAACCTGTTTATGTTGTATGGGGTAGTATGTACCTTTACATTATTTCTTTTGTGTAATAACTCAAGTCTATTTTTATGGCATAAGCCGGTAAATGAGCAGACGTATCACCCGATGGTAAGCAATCGCCGCCGCCCATGGACACTTGAAACACCAGAGGCGTTACAAGTGCGTTGCTAGATTTTTGGGGGTTAGGAATTTAAGGGTTGTTGGGGAATCGGGGATTGGGAAGATTGGGGTAATTGGGCCTCCGGTAACCTCACACAACGAAATACAACGCACGCGTTGTTTCACGTCGGTTTTATGCTCGGCCGTGGTATCACTCCGGTCGAACCGGCCCAGCAGTGCTGAAGTATGGCTCTCTTGCACGCACTAGTCTAGTCTACCTATGAGATATCTGGTCTGGTTCAAATATAGAATTTAATAATAATTTTGAGATAATTTACTTCAAACAACATTCATGGGTTAGAAAAAAAATTAACTTGCATAAAGCAAGTCTTTCTTGAACGTTAATAAAAGTAGTTAATATCAACCTGTACCCAACTGTCCCACAAGCAAGGTGTATAAGTGTGGGAGAGCCATGCTTCGGCATGAATGGGCCGACTCAACTGGAGTGATGGACGTGAAACAACGCTTGCGTTGTGTGAGTGAGGTTACCGGAGGCCCAATTACCCAGCTTCCCAATCTCCGATTCCCCAACAATACTTAAATTCCTAACCCCTAAAAGGCCAGCAACGCACTTGTAACGCCTCTGGTCTTTCAAGTGTCCATGGGCGGCGGCTATTGCTTACCATCAGGTGATCCGTCTGCTCGTTTCAATCCGGATTGTATCATCAAAAAGTAGCAAGGCAAATTAATGCCGCTTCTCGCACGGAGAAGGTTTGAGCATTAATCGCCACGCTTGCTCAATGCGGATTGGCGATTTCGAGCTGCTACCCCATTGGGAGGGTCTGGATTTGACTCCTGCTCGAAGCAGGAGTAGGAACGGGGATATTTATAGCTAGTAAGAGTCTGACACATTCTCTTGCTTCGCCCAAGGCGGGAGAAGTCATTGGATGTTTTTTTTTTATTTATTTCAGTATTCACACAGTTGACCAACGTTGTTGATGAATAGCGAGAATGCTGCTGGAAACTTTGTTTAAACTAATATAAACTGACGTTTTCACTCGCCGGGCGTCAACTCTGCAGCATGGCGCGATCAACTCCGCAACACAAGTGTTGCCCGCAACATGTTTATGCAACCATGTTGCTAAACAAAATGTTTACCTTTTAAATCTGCTTTGCAAGCCACATAAAAAAGCTTCTTTTTGCGAAATAAAAACCCAAAGAAAATTACATTAAACTCATTTATTCCCTTACAAGACTAAATATTAATATCTAATTAAGTATTAAATACAAAAACAGTACATTATTTCGTCCAAAATAGCGATTTATTTATACATTATACAGTACATTAGTTTGTTACATTTTGAGGTTATGTTTGATGGCGGCTTCGTGTCAGGTTTATGTCGATTGAGTTCTGTTGGCACTCCTCACCATTCTTAGTTTGCTTGGTAACATTTCTGTAAAGAAGAATAACTATTAATTATACTTATCTATACTAGTTTTAGATATACTGTCGGCTTTTTCGGTTTGTCGAAAAATTCTTAGTAGTAGCTCGGAGTCTGGAATTGTGCCCAGTATACGGCAATAGGCTTACCCTCTATTACATGGGACTTACAACATAAACTGTGAAAAGTGGGTGTACATTGTACAGTGGTATTACATGCCATAATGTGCACCTTTGCCTACCCCTTCGGGGATTAAAGGTGTGTCGAAATGTATATGTGTAGTTTTAGATAAACTTAAAGTTCTGGAGCTTGAACTACCTAGCGGTTTACCGGGGCTTCGGCTCGAAAAGCAGGAGTAGGAACGGGGTGGTTTATAGTCAGTAAGAGTCTGACACTCTCTCTTTCTCTCTCGGGAAAAAAGATTGAATCATTTTCCTCCCTCACAAAAAGGTATCTAGCCTCGCCCAAGGCGGGAGAAGTCATTGGATGATTTTTCCCCCAAAAAAAGTATAATTAAAGCTGAAGAGTTTGTTGGTTTGAACGCGCTGCGGCGGCGATGGCTTACCATCAGGTGAACTGTCTGCTCATTTGCCGGCTTATACCATAAAAAAACCAACAATAGGAATCGAAACCAAAAAGCAAAAACTGCGTGGGAGTAGGCAGTAATTATAATATGATGTTTCGCTGTTTAATTCCCAAAGAGGCCGGTAGAGGAACCTTTCAGTGCCAGTGTTGGGGGGGGGCGATGGCCCAGGGCGACAAATTCTGGGGGGCGACAAGGTCTGAAGTTGGAGTCTCTTGCCTCTCCTGGTGTAAACCCTCAAAACTGTGCTCTATGCTCTGTCCATGGAATCAGCAAAAAACTAACACTTGATATTTCTTCCCTCAAGTGGGCGCCACAATATTTTCGCCCGGGGTATCAGTGGCCTTTACGCCGGCACTGGAACCTTTTAAAAAATACGTACCATAGGACAATTCCCTGCCGAGTCGTGGTGAAAAATTCATGGTTCTGCCGAGCCTCGGCGAGAAGTATTTCGTCCTGCTGTCGATCTGATCCGGGTCTGGTCTATACCTATTAGAAGAGATAGAATGCTACGGGTTAGAAATGAAACATCAAAGACTTTGTAACTACCCCTATTTTTTTTGACCCCTACTTTTGACCAATACAAAACTTTCGACCAATAAAAAAGTGTGGGAGAGCCATGCTTCGACACGAATGGGCCGACTCGACCGGAGTGATACCACGGCCTCACAGGAAACCGTGTGAAACAACGCTTGCGTTCTGTTTCGTTGTGTGAGTGAGGTTACCGAAGGCCCAATTCCCCCTTTCCAATCTTCAATCCCCGATTCCCCAAAAATCCTTAAATCCATAACCCCCAAAAGGCCGGCAACTCACTTGTAACGCCTCTGGTGTTTCAAGTGTCCATGGGCGGCGGCGATTGCTTACCATCAGGTGATAGATACGGCTGCTCGATCGCCGGCTTGTTCCATAAAGAAAAAAATCACGGTTTAACCGTTTTAACCTCTGTGACTGGAAACTATTCGAGCTTTCCTCTATTAATGTACGTGAGTAAACCGTGATTTTTAGTTAATTTAGTATGTCTCTCTGGATTCCTATTGGCTATAGAAATTAATACCGGGGCTCCGGCTCAAAGCAGGAGTGGTACTTGGTAGGTTTTTAGTTAGTAAGAGTCTCTCTCAAGGCATTTAATGATATTCCCGTAAAAAAATTCTACCACCGAAATGGCACTGAAATGATGATGGATATGATGATGATACTCACAGTTCCTGATCAGCCGGCGTCGCGGGCATATCATCAGCCAACCGCCTTCCCAACCGTGGTGTGAACTCAACATTCTCAAACACTTTATCATCATAAGCCAAACTCCTTCCCAATTTAGGAGTAAATATCACTTTTTTGGTAACTGTTGACAAAAATATCACCATCAGTTGACTCTACTACACATGTGAACATTATCTATATGCTCATGACGATATCTAAGTACGTGTGTCGCCTGGACAGTCACCGCTACCATCAGTTGACTGGAGAATCTCTTTACATGAGCTGCTGTTTACATGTGAACATTAGCTCATGACGATACCTAAGTACTTGTGTCGCCTGGACAGTCACCGCTACCATCAGTTGACTGGACAATCTCTTTACATGAGCTGCTGTTTACATAAATACTGACCTCTGGTTTCAGGTTCGTCCGCTTGCATCTCGTAAGGTAAGCGATCGTAGTAATATTTCAATGCGTCTGCCGCTTCCAAGAGTTTGAAGAATGCTTGTCTATAAACAAATGTTAGTATATAGATGTCTAATGTATCGTGAAATTTGTTAGTAGGCGTAAAATTTGAAAACTGCTTGCAGTACCCTTAGTACGAGTTTGCTTTACGTTGAACGAAAACGAAACGAAAGCGCGTTCGGCGTTCTGATTGGTTGATTCATTTGTGCCGGCTCTCGATACACGTAAAACAAATTCGTACCAAGCCCTCTGAACATGCATGCCTGTTTGTTTAGTTGCTATTATGATACTTTATTAATTTTAATGGAAGAAAATGATGGTATATCTATGAAAAAGATTAGTTAGTAAGTATGAGAAGAGAATGCTCGTCACATTAGTAGAAGAAAGCCTAGAGAAATGTTAATTGATATTCTTCTCTCGCAGAATATACACAAGATAGTTGGTCATAGGTGAACATACGCGAGTTAAATTTCACGAATAGACCGGCTCGGTCGATACTACGGCCTCACAAAAAACCGACGTGAAACAACGCTTGCGTTGCGTGAGTGAGGTTACCGAAGGCCCAATTGCCCTCTCTTCCCAATCTTCCTAATCCCGGATTCCCCAACAACCCTTAAATTCGCTCAAAAGGCCGTCAACGCTCTTGTAACACCTCTGGTATTTCGGGTGTCCATGGGAGACGGCGATTGCTTATCATCAGGTGATCCATCTGCTCGTTTACCAGCTTCTACTATAAAAAAAATACATCAGTACCTAGACATTTTGGTGTTTTCAGGGGTTAAATCTCAGTTCTACACAATTTTATAATCACTAGATCATATATATGGTATTTTTTTTCAAATTCCCACCTGTTATCTTCAGTAGATATCCTCAAGGAACGCTTGCCGAGTCTGGGCCCAAACCAGAGGCCTGCTCGGTCGCTGTGGGCACCTCTGTCCGATCCACCATCCTAGAAAGAGTTGTACATACATTATTTACAACTTAAAAATACCAAAAAAAAGGAATAAAAACTAACTTAAAACTAAAATAAAGGCGTTAGGCGTGGTTAGGCGTCAAAGTACTCGTCCGCATCGCTGTCATTAGGGAACGTTCCCAGAAGACTGGCCGCATTGCCACGTTGTATGGCAATGCTTATCTTCTGACCGAAGAAATAGCCAGCCTTCTGGTCACGCGTAGAGTCGAATAGCTAATTGTACATACATACATACATACATACATATCGTCACACCTTTAATCCCCGAAGGAGTAGGCAGATGTGCACATTATGGCACATAATGCCACTGTTTACACCCACTTTTCACAATTTATGTTGTAAGTCCCATGTAATAGGTGGTGAGCCTATTGACATAACCGGGCACATTTCCAGTCTCCGTGCTACCACTGAGAAATTTACAGAAAAAAAGCCCAGTAATACTTCGCCCGACCCGGGAATCGAAACCGAGACCCCCTGCCCGGCAGTCGCACTTGCAACCGGAGGTCCGGAGCTCCGGTAACTCGCATGGTAGTCCGAAGCTCCGGGTCGGAACCTAACGCCCTAGGCAAAATAAAAAAATCTTCTATGGAAAACTAGGCAATACATAGTTTTCCATAGATTATTTATTAATAAACCTTTGCTCCACTCTCTGATTTTCTTTTGTGTCATGAGTGCGTTTACAAACATACAATTTCACATACACATTACACCCAGACTCGAAACAACAATTTGTGGATAACACAAAGAGTTATTCCGTGTTGGAATCGAATCCGCTACATGTTGCGCGGCAGCCGGTTGCCCAGCCGCCGCACCAAGGCTGTAAAACATCACGCTACAGCTAATAGGAACTGAGCAGTGGATGAAAAATTATGTAAATGCGAAAGTAACTCACGTTTCTGTCTTTTCTTTACGCCTAAACGAACGAATTACGAATAATTAATTTTGTTTTGAATAGAGCATTTATTGAGAAAGTCTAAAGACTAAAACGTCACGCTATGCCTAATAGGAGCCGAGCAGTAGTTAAAAAAATATTATTTACTAGCGACCCACCCCAGCTTCGCATGGGTGCAATGGTGATATATTACCCATGTATTATACATATAAACCTTCCTCTTGAATCACTCTACCTATTACAAAAACCGCATCAAAATCCGTTGCGTAATTTTAAAGATTTAAGCATACGGACAAACAGACAAAAACAGTGACTTTGTTTTATACTATGCAGTGATATGCAACGTCAATTACGAAAAGTACGTATCTAATAATTTTTCATTACCTAACTGACGGACTGAATAAATTTTAATTTTCATATCCCGTCATCATCCCTATTCTAAATTACACACACAACGTCACGCCTTTTATCCCGAAAGGGTAGGCAGAGGTGCGCATTACCGCACGTAATGCCGCTATACAATGTACACCAACTTTTCAATTATGTTATAAGTCCCGTGTAATAGAAGGTGAGCTTATTGCCATATACTAGACACAATTCCAGACTCCGTACTTCTACTGACAAAGGAGGATGCAAATCCTGGACCCACCAGTTACTATGACGCTTAGTCCCAAATCTTGTGTTACAAGTCCCATGTAATAGGGGGTGAACCTATTGCCATATTCTTAAATACAACGTGCAACAAAAAGGGGGTATACATATCAATCGCACGGTTTCTAGATAACATAACAAACGATACAGGAAGGGTTTTATAAACTCATGTTTTCATGGTACCAAGTTATGAATTTTACATGATTTTAATTTTGATTCGCGACGGTGCGCGTATCAAAATTAGGTAGACAGGTACTAGGCGCTCAGATTGACAGAAGAAATGTTTCGTAATATTAGCGAGTGATCCCTGTAGTGTTGTGACACGTTTGTATGATTTGAAATCAAGAACTATGCGATACCAAGTATTTGGTACAAATTTTTTTAAACGTATTTTAAGCTGAAACTTTGTGTAGAAACTCTATTCAACCTGTATTCATCAGGGCTTCTTGATGTATATTATGGGTATTGTGTTACACGTTGTATATAAAAATCAATTCTCTCTCGAGAACGGGTGGACCGATTTGGCTAATTTTCGTCTTGAATTATTTGTGCAAATGCAGGGCAGGTTTAAAAGATGAGAAAAAAAATGTTTGAGGCGGTACGAAGTTTGCCGAGGCAGCTAGTATCATATAGAAAAATATGAACTCACCTTAATTTCATTAGAGTTAGCGATGACACAGCTAACAGAAACAGCAAAGAAGATAACAGAACGGAACATGTTGATATCTGAATGTAGACTGTGCTCTAGAATAGCAAAGGCCCTGTTTATATACCAAACCAGAATAAGACTTATGCTAATGCAGGGTAGCTTGGGAAATACAAGGCGAATGGACCGATCTATTTTCGCTATTTTAATAGTTTAATGTTTGTATTTTTCCAAGTTTCTAGTTTTGTTTTGGGATTTTACGTTTTACGCTGTGTAAGTCCTATGGGTAAAGCCAGGGTGTAACCGGTTTGCGAGTTAAAGGATTAAGTCTTTTTGTTTTGTTTATTGCTGTGATGAGTGGGTCATTTTTGATTGATATATTCTTATAGTTTTTTTTTTTATTGGACACGCGACACACCTGCGGATGTATCACCTAATGGTAAGCAATCACAGCCGTCCATGGACACTTGAAACACTAGAAGCGTTACAAGTGCGTTGCCAGCCTTTTGGGGGGTTTTGAATTTTGTCAGTCTGTCTATATGTTAACCTATCACACAAAAACTACTAGTTCAATTACGATGAAACTTGTTATAATTATAATTTAATATGCAGGTGGCGACTTGTCGTTCTACGTGGAGGACCAAGGGGGAGGCCTTTGTTCAGCAGTGGACGTCTCTCGGCTGATGATGATGATGATGATGATCCTGGGTATAAAGCTGGGTATTTTTAATCCCGAAAAAGTATAATTTCTAGACTAAAAAATCAAGATTACTGTACCAAACGCAAATAATATGTTTGTTGAATGTTAGGTTATCCGCAGTGGACCTTAGGCTATATCTGTAGGTAGGGTAATTTTATTTTTATGGTATAAGCCGGTAAACGAGCAGATGGATCACCTGAAGGTAAACAATCGCCGCCGCCCATGGACACTTGATACACCAGAGGCGTTACAAGTGCGTTGCCGGCCTTTTGGATGTTAAGAATTTAAGGATTGTTGGGGAATGCCAGCTAACTTGCATCAAACTGCTCCCGGCGACTCTTAACAAAAAGACTTGAATTATAACAAAATGACTGCACGGTTGGCGCGGTGGCTGGGCAACTGGCTGCCGTGCAACGTGTAGCGGTTCCCGCACGGATCAACTCTTTGTGTGATCCACAAATTGTTGTTTCGGGTCTAGGTGTCATGTGTATGTGAACCTGTATGTTTGTAAACGCACCCACGACACAGGAGAAAATCCTTATGTTCAATGGGGCAAAGACTCAAGACCTTAAAATACACTTCTTACTACGAAATATTGAAACTTCATTACTTTAAGCAAACACGTGCCACTACTACTTACTATAAATACTAGGTACTAAGCTTAGGTCTAACTTTAAACGTATTTTGAATTAAACGTGCAATCCTTAGGGTGATTACTTAATGCTATCGAACCAGAGCCGTCTTAAAGGCAGGGCAAAGGCAAGCTAGACAATTCAATTAAAAGTACCTTTAACCGACGAGCATGCATGAAAGGACTGATGACTGTTGATGAAGCGAAAGAGGTATATAAGAATCGTATTTTGATACGATTAGCTTTTTTTTAGACGAGCATACGTATCACCTGATGGTAAGCAATCGCCGCCGCCCATGGGCGCTTGAAACACCAGAGCGGTTACAAGTGCGTTGCCGGCCTTTTGGCGGTTAGGAATTTAAGGGTTGTTGTAACCTCACTCACACAACGAAACACAGTTGTTTCACGTCGGTTTTCTGCTCGGCCGTGATATCACTCCGGTCGAGCCGGCCCATTCATGCCAAAGCCGAAATATGGCTCTTCCACACTTAAATAGCTTAGTATCAGTGGAAACAGTTACGTAGTGCTTAGCTATCACATCACGCTTATGGTGCTATCGTAGACCGTATCGTATCGTATCGTAGGTCTAATCCGTCTCTGCTTCTTACTGGTTTAGCAATAGAAATGCCAACTATTATATGTAGAGTTCCAGTTGTACGGAGCGTCATGTCTTTAAACCTCAAAGGGATAGGCAGAGGTGTACACTGTACTCTCACACACACGACACAGGAGAAAATCCTAATGTGGAACAAAGTTTAAAAAAAAAGAAACAGGCTTTTCAAAAATTTCTCAGTTTTAGAAGTACATGGGACTTATAACACTAATGGTGAAAAGTGGGCGTACATTGTCTAGCCGTATTACATGCCGTAATGTGCACCTCTGCCTACGCCTTCGGGGATTAAAATCATTACGATACAAAAAAAAATTGTTTGTTTTTAATTTTTGCTTTTTTGAAGTCATGAATATAACATGAGAACGTCATGTAATATAACATGAGAACCTCCTCTTTTTTGAGAAGTCGGTTAAAATACAGTAAAAACAATCGTTTTTATTCCAAAAAAAGCTTCACTGTTACATCCTATACTCCCCTACCTACTCAGCGCATTAAAGTGTTAGTGGCAAATTGATACAAATCTATTTTCGTGAACTCGATTAGAATCGAATGCGAGCCGTCAATCCGCACACCCCCGCAGGTAGGGGGTAGGGGGTAGGGTCGCCAGATGACCGGGATTTCCTGGATTGTCTTGGTATGCAATAACAATGTTTTTTTTTATAACGCCTTTAATCCCCGAAGGGGTAGGCAGAGGTGCACATTATGGCTCATAATGCCAATGTACACTCACATTTCACAATTTATGTTGTAAGTCCCGTGTAATAGGTGGTGAGCCTATTGCCATATACCGGGCACATTTCCAGACTCCGTGCTACCACTGAGAAATTTTCGAAAAACCGAAATAAGCTCAGTAATACTTTACCCGACCCGGGAATCGAACTCGAAACCCCTTGCCTGGCAGTCGCACTTGCAACCACTCGGCTAACGAGGTAGTCAATAACAATGTTTGTGAAAATAATACGTTGTCCCGAATGTGCAATCAGTATAATGCAATTTGTCATAAGGTAGACTTGTTTTTAAATAGTTACATGTAAAGAATTTAGAAATCCATCTAATATATAAAATTCTCGTGTCACAGTTTTCTTTGCCATACTCCTCCGAAACTTCTTGATCGATTTTGATGATTTTTTTGTGCTTATCCGGTATCTATGAGAATCAGCCAACATCTATTTTTCATCCCCCTAAATGTTAGGGGTAGTACAACCCATTTTTTTTTAATTTTCCGCGGACGAAGTCGCGGGCAGAAACTAGTAATTTTATAAGTTCATATTAGACTTAAGTACAAAATATTGTTAATTGCATTGTATTAATATTATGTATGTTCTTTTCCTTGCACGGGACCACAGTATCCCGGACCTTTGAAAGGCATACGAGGAGCCGAAGTCAACTCGCAGAGGCCCGTTGAACTATTTTAATCTAAATGTAATGGGTTATTTATATTATTATTTAACACGTTAACTGCCACGTAGGTCACCGATGAACTACGTTAGTAGAGGATTTGCCTTCAACGGTTTTCTGATGGCAGTTAAAGGCTTAAAATATTCTAACTGTGTTAATACTGTGAATGTAGTGCATGTCTATAATTGGCATAAGCACATGACCTTCAGTCTTCATCTTGTCCTTCATTAATGTTGGTGTTTATTCTGTTGACGTGCCTTATAATAATAAATAAATATGGAATTGGTGCGCATCACTGGTGCAAAATGGTCAGACCAATAGACATCGTGTTTATATATACGGTACAGTATGTTAACTAACAGAGGGCGTTCCTTTAAACTCGTTAATCTATATCATTAATAGATTAAAATAAAAATATCAGCATAGAAAAATAAACAATAAATTGCAACGTTGCCTTCCTTCAACTACGCGTGCACAGAGTGTTTCTTTAACGTATGGATTTGAAATTTTTGGTGAATATTTTAATATAAAAAAAATTAATTGTTTTGTTTTTGAATGGTAATATTTTTTTTTTTGTTATCATATATGGATGAGATTTTGCTAAACAGTTTAAATGTGATAAATGATACTTAGTTTACAATAAATTTTACTGTGTTAGTAATTATACAAAATTAAACTTGTAATCTATATATTAATACGTGATGCAAAAACTTTGGACCGCTTTTTACGAAAATTGCGCGGACGTAGGAGCATAAAATTTGGCACACTTATAGTTTATGTGTAGGATAAGTGGAGAACGCTAATATTTTTCAAAAATAATTCTTATAAAGTACATTAAATCAATAAATAAAACATTACACACACATGCATAGTATCTGATTGTATTTGACAAAACGTCAAAATCGATAGACATTGCGATGATATTCTCACGTCTCATATGAAAAGAGTTTTATAAAAGAGTTTGTTTGAGTTTGAGTTAAATAAAAATTATCCTTGAACGTATGTTCACTGGTATTGTAAATTAAATCGTAACTATATGGTTGAATTTCGACCACTAGGCGACCACTAGTATTAATGGTTAGGCAATTGAACTCATCTTGTTATATCTAATTTTTCTTTATTGTTCATTGTATTACTTGTTATTTTTTTTTTATTTGGTCATTGTAATTTAGAGTAGTATATTTCTAAAAATTCATTCATATTTATCTTAGTTTTAAGTTATCTCTTAATATTAAATTTGTTGGTTAGCCTATAATTGGCGACTGTATAAGTCCAAAACTAATATGTATTTACTACACTTAATATTATTTATACAGAAGCTGTTGGTAAACCTTTATTAATAAATAAATTAAGAAGATATTCACATGGGAGTTTTTTCAGACGACAAAACTACGACATGTAGCATTTACTGTGCGGATTGTCTTAGTCTGTAATCTGTCACTGTACATATTAAAATAAAATATAATGTTGCGTGCTGTCCCGTGTCCAGTAATTTTAATTTGCTGTCCCGAAATGAATAAAATACTAGTTATTTCACATAAATATTTTTATTTTTTTCGACTGCACGGTTGGTGCTGTGGCTGGGCAACTGGCTGCCGCGCAACGGGTAGCGGGTTCGATTCCCGCACGGAGCAACTCTTTGTGGGATCCACAAATTGTTGTTCAGAAATACTAATATGAGGCAACGTTTTTAAAAAAAAAATATATTTTATGGAACGCGCCGGTAATACAGATTATTATTTATTTCTAGAATTGAAACTTGAGTGGGACTCTATGAGTGTCCGATATTTTATCAATAACACTAGTATTAGAACTCGAAACGGGATATTTAGCATGTTTTTCAATTAAATTTTCCATGAAAAACATGGTAAATATGCCCGTTTCGAATTCTAATACTAGTGCCTACAATGTGTACGAAAATATAAGATAATCATTAACTCAGTTATGTTTACATTATACACTATTGAAAAAAATTAGCGTGTCTGTACAAAATAAATGTGAAAGACCTCCTATACTAATCTAGACACACGGCAGTGTGTCCGCCAAGTTCGAGCAAAAAAACCGACACACCGGCCGTGGGTTATATTACACGAACCATTTCGGGCCAAGTTCGACCCACCTATAACTCAAAATCTATTTCATCTACGCATATGAAATTTCTAGTATCTGTCGAGATCTACTTACTTATCTAAAATACAAAATTTCATTAATGTACCTATTGTAGGTCTTGAGAAAATTGACGTCAGAAAATCGCTATTTTTACTATACACTCACTGACTGACTGACTGACTGACTCACTCACTCATCAAAAACCTAGACCACTTCCAATGGTCGTATTGAATTGAAATTTGGCATGGAGGTAGGTCTTTAGGTCAAGGTAAAGGAAAAAATCTGAAAATGGCCAAGTGTGAGTCGGTTTTAAAAATAATGAAGGTGTAAATTCATACCCCTAAGGAACTAAAACAAAAAAATTATCTATATCTTCCAATGGTCGTACCGACCTAAAATTCGTTACGAAGGTTTGTATTTAGTCAAAGTAAAGTAAAATAAGAAATAAAGAAAATAAACCTTACAAAAATAAATGAAATCCCACCCAAAACATAAATGTGAAAGGCTGCCAAGTTCGATAATATTGGAATGCTTCGCCTATAAAAGAAGTGAGATCTAAATAAGTACCAAGTCCCATACACAGACCTCAGTTAAAAATGATATAACTTGGCAAGTTTTAATAGAAAATTATATACTTGACTCATTGCGTTTAGTAGGTTTATAACAAAGTGTGTGAAAACTTGCCAACTTGTTATATCATTTTTAACTGAGGTCTGTGTATGGAACTTGGTACTTATTTAGATCTCACTTCTTTTATAGGCGAAGCATTCCAATATTATCGAACTTGGCAGCCTTTCACATTTATGTTTTGGGTGGGTATTTTAAAGCTAAAGAGTTTGTTTGATTGTTTGTTTTTTTGAACGCGTTAATCTTAGGAACTACTGGTCCGATTTGAATAATTCTTTTTGTGTTGAATAGCGCATTTATCGAGGAAGGTTATAGGCTATAAATCATCACGCTATGACCAATAAGAGCCAAGCAGAGCGGGTGAAACAGCGCGGAAGTAACTAGTATGAGATACCTACTCATTAACTCAGTTGTACGAGTCATCGTACATTCTTACGAAATAACTTATTATTGTAATTAACTGTGCCACGCCGTAGGTATTGCTGACAGTGTGATGTACTTATGTGACACACTTATGAAGACTTTTGTACATAACATGATTTTATATAATTTTTAGTGTTAATAAATCACTCACTTGGGTCGGTGGTCTTTACATTTGACTGTTCCCTGAACACACATCGGGATCCTACCGACATCACATACCAACTACATACAGCATCATATGTACGAGAGCAGACAGCCCGTACATTTTGGTCCTTCGAGGTAACTGCTTAAGTGGTGTTTTGCTTATACGTAAAAGTATATGAAGTGCAAACCCATTAGAAAACTATCACTGACAAGGAAGAAAATACATTCTCCGGGAAGTGACACTGAACCACGACCGTGTTTGGAAAAACAACTCCACTTCGGAAGATCCGTACAAGTGACGAACTAACTTCAGTGATTTCTGCCAACACACATCGCACTTTGGTGATTTACAACCATCAAGATGCAAGAACTTATCGCAAGGCAAAAGGAAATCATTGACAACATCCACAAGATTCACAGTAATTTCAACAAGGACTCGGCCAACATTTTTGGATCTGTACAAGAGCAGCATCCATAATAACCCCATGTTAACTAACGCACAAAAAATGCAACATTTGAAAGGGAAGTTAAAGGATGGAGCTCATCGTCTTATTCAACATCTGAACGTGTCGTCGGACAATTACGAGACCGCTTGGAATCTGTTATTTCATCGCTATAATAACGTATGTTTACATTATACACTAATGAAAGAAATTAGCATGTCTGTACAAAATAAACGTGAAAGACCTCAATTGAATATAAAATAATCATCACAACGTCTGGTAAGGCAGACTTCAAAATAAATGTTAAGTCATAGATGCTGTTGACAACAGTGCAGTGATCCTAAAATAGTGTATTTACACTAAAATCATGAGGTAATATAGCCTGCAAATTCTAATTATACAACGTGTAACAAAAAGGGGGTATACATATCAATAGCACGGCTTCTAGATAACATAACAAACGATACGGGAAGGGTTTTTTAAACTCATGTTTTCATGGAACGAAGTTATATTAGGTAGACAGGTACTAGGCGATCAGATTGACAGAAGAAATGTTTCGTAATATTAGCGAGTGATCCCTGTAGTGTTGTGACACGTTTGTATGATTTGAAATCAAGAACCATGCGATACCAAGTATTTGCTACATTTTTTTTAATCGTATTTTAAGCTGAAACTTCGTGTAGAGATTCTATTCAACCTGTATTGTTCAGTGCTTTTTGATGTATATGGGTATTTTGTTACACGCTGTAGAATCATTGCGACTGCATCGTTGGCCGAGTGGTTGCAAGCGCGACTGCTGTGCAAGGGGTCTCGGGTTCGATTCCCGGGCCGGGCGAAGTATTACTGGGTTTTTTTCGGTTTTTCGAAAATTTCTCAGTGGTAGCACGGAGTCTGGAAATGTGTCCGGTGTATGGCAATAGTCTCACCACCTATTACATGGGACTTACAACATAAATTGTGAAAAGTGGGTGTACATTGTAGTGGTATTACGTGCCATAATCTGCGCCTCTGCCTACCCCTACGGGGATAAAGAGTGTGACGATATAAAAAAAAAACAATAATTTATCTTTTATATATATAATTCTTCTGTAAGTGTGTATGTCACTGAACTTCTCTTAAACGACTGGACCGATTTTGATGTTTTTTTTTGTGTGTGTTCAAGGGGATCTGAGAATGGTTTAGATTCACAATTTTGTCCGCTGGACAATTTTTTTTAATTAATCAGACGTGTAGACAGGACAACGTCTGTCGGGTCCGCTAGTATATATCTATATAAATTCGATATTCCCGATTTTTTTCCCATTGAATGATGTACATCATATCATCATCGGCCGAGAGACGTCCACTGCTGAACAAAGGCCTCCCCCTTAGTCCTCCGAGAACGATAAGCCGCCACCTGCATCCACTGGCTCCCCTGTATTATCCTGCATGATGTACATGTCTAATTAAAATTAATTACCAGACAGACATTAAAATAAATAATGAGTCATTGATGCTGTAGACAAGAGTAATCCTAAAATAGCATATTTAAACTGACATCATGAGGAAATATTAACTTAAAATACTAATAATCTATACTAATATTATAAAGCTGAAGAGTTTGTTTGTTTGTTTGTTTGAACGCGTTAATCTCAGGAACTACTGGTCTGATTTGAATAATTATTTTTGTGTTGGATAGCGCATTTATCGAGGAAGGTTATAGGCTATAAATCATCACGCCACGATCAATATGAACCGAGCAGTGCGGGTGAAACCGCGCGGAAGTAGCTAGTAGAATCATATTTTTAGCCAGACTCCAATTAGCGTGGTAATCACCTCTTTTTGATGACGGGGGACAACAAAATAAAAAGTCAGCCTTCAGCTACAAAATCCATCAGTTTTTTTTTTCACAAGTATAAAATTCACTAGGATATGATTTTTCTCGTTAGAAGCGATATTGCAACTAGTTAACACTTTACTTACTCCTTATTTGTATAACAGCCCATATTAGCTCATCGGTGATTGAAATGTGTGCAAAACAATTTTTAGATCCGGGATAGTGGGGATATTGGCTACCTATTTATATAATGACTGTACACTGTACGATTGGCGCGGTGGCTGGGCAACTGGCTGCCGTGCAACGTGTCGCGGGTTCGATTCCCGCACGGAACAACTCTTTGTGTGATCCACAGATTGTTGTTTCGGGTCTGGGTGTCATGTGCATGTGAAATTGTATGTTTGTAAACGCACCCACGACACAGGAGAAAATCCTAATATGGGGCAACGTTTTTTTAAAAGAAAGAATAAAAGTTAGTTCTTGGAAATTTGTAAGTGACTTTTGTCTAGCTAGCATGTTCAGGATGAATCATTGTGCGGTGGCCACCTTCAGCACCGATAAAGGACACCGATACTTCTAACTAGACCTGGGGGCCTACTCCGGTTCTCGAATCCGAAGTTTTGTTTAATCTTCGGCCGTAGAGTTTATTGATTTACTAATAGAATTACTTGAAATAACGTTTAATTTTGAAAAATTTAAAAAAGCCCATTTAATACTTTGCCCAACCCGGGAATCGAACCCGAGATCCCTTGTCGCACTTACGACAAGTCGACCAACGAGGCAGTCTGGTATATTATTTGAAGAAAAAAACTACCCATAAAAGACTATCGATCCGGTGTCGGCTCCATTCAGTACCGAAAACCATTAATTTCTATTAGAGATCTTACTTAATTAAAATAAATACTTTTACCAAAACATTCATTAGTTCATTAGTTACTCCAAAAAAATATATACTTTAATTAAGATGGTTAATCTTGTTTTATTTTAGCTATCGTACGTGATGTGAGAGTTCGATACCCGATTGAAGATAATACATATCGTCACGCCTTTAATCCCCGAAGGGGTAGGCAGAGGTGCACATTACGGCATATAACGCCGCTGTACAATGTACACACAATTTATGTTGTAAGTCCCATGTAATAGGTGGTGAGCCTATTGCCATATATCGGGCACATTTCCAGACTCTGTACTACCACTGAGAATTTTTCGAAAATCCGACAAAATCCCAGTAATACTTTGACCGACCCGGGAATCGAACCCGGGACCCCTTGTCTAGCAGTCACACTTGCGGCCACTCGACCAACGAGGCAGTCAGCAGAGGCAGCCAGCAGTTGAAGATAATTAAGTTGAAAATAATTAGGTAAAAGTATAAAGCAATTGGCGATATATTAAAAAAGGAATCAAGCTTCCTTGTACGAACTGCTAGGGAGTGGAACTCCTTGCCGGAGTATGTGTTTCCTGATGGGTATAACCTGGGTGTTAGACTCTTACTGACTAAAAACCACCCCGTTCCTGCTCCTGCTTTTCGAGCCGGTGCCCCGGTAACCAGCTAGGCAGTCCGTAGCTTCGGATATGAAAAGTGGGTGTACATTATAGTGACATTACGTGCCGTAATTAACGCCTCTCCCTACCCCTTTGGGGACAAAAGGCGTGACGATATGACAATAAGTAAGTATAGAAGCATATAATATTAAATACATAACTACGTACAATATGTATTTACTTTCAAATAAAAGTAAAAACAAAATGAAAGGTTGCGTAGATACAATGCATTTACCTAATACAAACATTGAACATCTGTGTAGATAATATAAATAATAAATGGTATTATTATGCATTATACTAATACTATTATTAATAATAATAGATAGAATAACGATTAATAACAATGAAACGTGCGTAAGCTTAAGCTTTGATCAATAAACATCTTTTGTTTTTTGTAATAAATAAGGATTTATTATTTACTAGCTTCTGCCCGCGACTTCGTCCGCGGAAAATAAAAAAAATAGGGTTGTACTACCCCTAACATTTAGGGGGATGAAAAATAGATGTTGGCCGATTCTCATAGATACCGGATAAGCACAAAAAATTTCATCAAAATCGGTCAAGCCGTTTCGGAGGAGTATGGCAACGAAAACTGTGACACGAGAATTTTATATATTAGATAAACTAGCGACCCGCCCCTGCTTCGCATGGGTGCAATGGTGATATATTATACATATAAACCTTCCTTTTGAATTACTCTATCTATTAAAAAACCGCATCATCAAAATCCGTTCCATAGTATTAAAGATTGAAGCATACAAAGGGACATAAAAAAAGGTAATTTAATAAACTAAAAAATCCGACTGCGTTTCTTTATAATATGAAAATGAAAAAACCCTAAAACAAGAAGCGTCGAGTCACGAGAGATATTCCGGGCGTCGGGAATCGCGGGACGATCTCCGGCCACCTCGCCGTAGCTCGCCGCCCGAACAGAACCAGACCCGTGCGTGCAGCGCGTCGCGTTCTGCGCGCGCCTCAAAGAGCCATCAGACCACCACAGATGTGCCACAACCACATTCGCTGATCATGACAAGCTCGAAATCACTGTTTAATGGCGCATTTACATTAGTCGGTTAGACCGTATTCGGCTGCAGGCCGTATTCGGTCACCAATTAATATAAACAGATATTCGTTTGGCCGTATTCGGTTTGGCCGTATTAATTCGGTTTCTTTAAAACCGAATGCGGCCGCCGCCTTCGGTAACCGACCTACGACCGAACTAATGTAAACGCGCCATAAAACGTTTAAAATTATCAGTAAGTGTTGCTCCCTTGTAGTCTCTTAGACGAGATATATGATAAGACAGACAGGAAAGGGGTGGTAACGTAGTTATGTTTTTATGCTATAAGCCGGTAAACGAGCAGATGGATCACCTGATGGTAAGCAATCGTCGCCACACATGGATACCCAAAACACCAGAGGCGTTACAAGTGCGTTACCGGCCTTTTGAGGGTTAGGAACTCAAGGTTTGTTGAGGAATCGGTGATTGAATAAACTAGGAAGGAGGGTAAATGGGCCTCCGGTAAACTCACCCACACAACACAAGCGTTATTCCACTTCGGTTTTCTGCTCGACCGTGGTGGTATCACTCCGGTTCTCGAATCCGAAGTTTCGTTTAATTTTCGGCCGTAGGTTTAATTGATTTACTAATAAAATGACTTAAAATAACGTTTTATTTTTAATTTCAAATCAAAACCTATTTATTTATCATCATTTCATTCGTTCATTTTTGTTCACAAAGGTTCGCAATAAATGGTAGTACGAAATTTGCGAAGTTTCGGACGAAACTTCGTTTTTCGTTGAATTAGAGTAGATCCCCTGTATTCTACCCTACTTTTACGGCATGGTAATCGATCTACAATCATTACTTTATAGTAAACAATACATATTTACGCATCGAACAAATAAATCATTCTTGTATAGAAGTTAGCACAGCTGTTTTCCAATTTCTATGGGAGTTTTTGTATGGTTGGAGTATATATACTAGGGTCTGGAGGGCTGCTCATCATTCCATCGTAGGACCTTCGTCTTGTACTAAGATGGGAGGTGTCAAGATTATTCTGTTCATCGGCTTACTCAGTGTAAGTAACTTCTCATTCTTTAAAAGCTTCAGTACATAAAACCTGCCGGTAATTGGTCAGACGTATCACCTGGTAAGCATTCGCCACCGCCCATGGACACTTGAAACACCAGAGGCGTTACAAGTGCGTTGCCGGCTTTTTGGGGGTTAGGAATTTAAGGGTTGTTGTTTGGGAATCAGGGATTGGGAAAAGGGGAATTAAGCCTCCGGTAATCTCGGGTTACCAGGGTTCCGGCTCGAGAAGCAGGAGTAGAAACGGGTTGGTTTTTAGTCAGTAAGATTCTGATACTCCCTCTCGCCTCGCCACCCTCCAAAATTAACCTCTTCGGAGATAAAAGGCTTGCAAAGAGAATGAAATTAATTTTGTACTTTTTTATTTTTCAGATCTTGAGTGCAAACGCCGGAAAACGTAAGTTGTACTCTTATATAAAACCTTTTTACACATAATGTTGTGTTCAGTATATATGGCAATAGGCTCCTCTATTACATGGGACTTATAACACAAATGGTGAAAAGCGGGTGTACATTGTATAGCGGCATTACGTGTCGTAATGAGCACCTACTTTGTTGTCTTGTAACTGTGATAAAAGAAAAGTACCCTAAAGGTAAGCGTCCACAGGCCCGCATCGTACGCATTCCGTATGACGTCATCAGTACGCATCGCATGTAAGCATTGCTGATGATGCGGTCCGTACGATGCGGATCAGTGGACGCAGTTGTATGAGTTTCTATACAAGACAAACTAAAATCCGTTGCGTGCGATGCGGGTCTGTGGACCCTTACCTTTAGTAACCATTAAATTAATCTGTGCACGACGGCGATAAAAACCAAAATGATAATAAATCTTTAATTCCAACAGCAAAAAAATATGACAACAAACGCATCCATATACAAGCCGACAACAGCGCTTACACACAAAGCGGGGTAGCTATGGAAGCAGCTGTTACTGATGAAGACGGCACAAAGGGACAAAGATACCAACGAGACCACGGCAACTACCAATACACGAACAAAGAAGTGACTATCGACCCAAAATATATCGAAAAGAGATCAAACGACTACGAATCCACAAACGACAATGAAAATATTGGAGAATACAGCACCAGTGCTGATGGTAAACATAGTAAATCTGCTGATGTATACAGAGGGAAATATAATAGTAAAGGGAAGAATAAGTATAGCTTTGTTGGAGATGATGGGACAGAGATAGAAAACGAAGATTTTAATGAAGATGAATCGGAATCCGAGACTAAAACTACGACGGCTACTGACACGGTTCCTGTTAAAAAACCTCACCCTGCTTTCGATAGTAAGTATTTTGATTTACATATATTTATTTAAAATCCTCTAAAATTACATTTTTAAATACTACTTACAAAATATAAAATAAAATATTATTTAAAAATATAAAAATAGGAGCCGACCAGTAGCGGGAGCATGCTCCAAGCTACCGGTGGTTAGGCCTCCAGAGACAGAAACCTCCTTACAATACATGCCGTTTCGAGGAGTGCCTTTTGCATCAGGCCCTTGATCCATCCGCCCAACCCCAGCCTCCTAAGGTGGTTGTCGTGAATGCGTTTACAAACATAAAGTCAAAGTCAAAGTAAAAAATCAAGTATAATATTGTGTAAACAGCTCAAGATACATATCTTGACCACAGAAGAGCTGTAATGTTGTAGGTTGTCTAGAAATGTTACGGACATGCGGCGCGGCTGTTATAATGGCGTATTTGTAAAGAGTGTTCAAATTAGCTCATAGAGAATAATGCACTTCTTGGCGTAACTACTGGGCCTATTTCGCTAATTTTTCGTATATCGTCAGCTAAGATGATAACAAATATGTGGCTTAAATTAAGTCATAAGAGGTTTCCCCACACGGTATAATAGAATATAGAAACAGGATGCTTTCGGATTCAGATGGGGCCCTTTGAGGCTAATGTTTGATCCGGAGCTGCGGACTACCTAGCGGGTTTACCGGGGCTCCGACTTGGAAAGCAGGAGTAGGAACGGGGTGGTTTTTAGTCCAGTAAGAATCTGACACTCCTTCTCGCTTTGCCCAAGGCGAGAGAAGTGATTGGATGTTAATCCCTTAAAAAAAAGATACATTCGGATATTTTTACGTGATACTGGATTTTTTACTCGTAGATTACAATTAAAATATACACTTTCCTTTCTTTTTCAGCGCAACACACCCATCTCATGCCAATGCAGGTTCAAGTACCCGGTGAGTAAATATTTTAATGTCTACTTTTTTATGGTCTACTGACATCATATTATAACTTTCGTGAAACATGCTAATTTAATTATTATGTTATCGGCATACTCACGTAACCGTTTGACGAGGAACTCGGGCCGTTTCCGGGGGCCCATTAATTGAGTTTGCTAGTCACCCCCTGCCTGTTTATCCGTATATTTCAATATTGGTCAGGGGCTGGGGTAATAGTATTCCACAGACACCATATTTACCAGTCCATTAGCCACTCACACCCATAACCCAACCATTTTCTTCCACATTGCACAATAGTCCTGCATCAGCCGGGGATTGTCCTTTGGTGTACTTCCATAGTGCATACAGGGATAATCGCCGGCTGATGTCCCATTACATTTGGATTCAAATTGTTCAACGGGCCTCTGCGAGTTGGCTTCGGTCCCTCGTAAGCCTTCCAAAGGTATATCCGGTACTCCGGTTCTCGAATCCGAAGTTTCGTTTAATCTTCGGCCGTAGGTTATATTGATTTACTAATAGAATTACTTGAAATGACGTTTCATTTTTAATCAAAAATTTCATATCAAAACCTAATTATTTATCTTCATTTCATTCGTTCATTTTTGTTCACGAAAGTTCGCAATAAACAGAATTGTAGTATGCCATCTGCGAAGTTTTTTCGTTCGTTCATTCGTTGAATTAGAGTAGGCCCCTAGACCACGAGGCGGCAACTCTCCTGGCGCGTTTTCCGCCGTTGGATATCCTGGCGGATATGGACGCAAAGGTCTATGACCAAATTCGTACTATCCGCCGAAACGGCGGTAGGATGCCAGGAGTGGCGTTCGTTAGGCAAGGCGGCAACAAGACTCACGCGCTCGAGCGGTGGCGTGAGCGGCTAGAACAGCCGGAGTACTCAACGCAAGCGCGTTGTCGAAGCCATACTGCCGCACTTCGAAGCCTGGCTCCGGAGAGGGTCTCTCCTGCCTCATTCTCGCCTTAATTGTATGGTTTGAGTGGAAATCGCAAGAGTGACCTTTATCTCCACTTGGGGGAAGGATGTATCTCAGTTAAATGCTGGTAGGGGTTTTGACCGTACTTCTGGGATTGCTCTGATAGCCTGGGATGCCTCTCCTTTACGTTCACTACCGCGAGAGGGCTGTTATTTTAGTGATAGCAATTTTTATATCCTTTGTAAGAAAGACTGTGCTAATGTCGTAAAGGCAGGCGTCGAACTCCCGACACGCCAGGCCCAGCGAAGCCTTTATGAAGTAATATTTATTTTTTTTACTTTCCATTTTCTTTCGTATTAATATTATTTATGTCATCAACAGATGGTACAGAGAAATCGAAATGGAAGATTGTATCAGAAAAATTCATAGAAAACGGCCAACCTTGCATTATAATGAAAATGATTGCGATGGGTGAGTAACGAGCATTTTACATTTTGACTGCACAATCTCTTTACATGAGCATGTTTACATGTGAACATTAGCTCATGACGATACCTAAGTACGTGTGTCGCCTGGACAGTCACCGCTACCATCAGTTGACTGGACAATCTCTTTACATGAGCTGCTGTTTACATGTGAACATTAGCTCATGACGATACCTAAGTACGTGTGTCGCCTGGACAGTCACCGCTACCATCAGTTGACTGGACAATCTCTTTACATGAGCTGCTGTTTACATGTGAACATTAGCTCATGACGATACCTAAGTACGTGTGTCGCCTGGACAGTCACCGCTACCATCAGTTGACTGGACAATCTCTTTACATGAGCTGCTGTTTACATGTGAACATTAGCTCATGACGATACCTAAGTACGTGTGTCGCCTGGACAGTCACCGCTACCATCAGTTGACTGGACAATCTCTTTACATGAGCTGCTGTTTACATGTGAACATTAGCTCATGACGATACCTAAGTACGTGTGTCGCCTGGACAGTCACCGCTACCATCAGTTGACTGGACAATCTCTTTACATGAGCTGCTGTTTACATGTGAACATTAGCTCATGACGATACCTAAGTACGTGTGTCGCCTGGACAGTCACCGCTACCATCAGTTGACTGGACAATCTCTTTACATGAGCTGCTGTTTACATGTGAACATTAGCTCATGACGGTACCTAAGTACGTGTGTCGCCTGGACAGTCACCGCTACCATCAGTTGACTGGACAATCTCTTTACATGAGCTGCTGTTTACATGTGAACATTAGCTCATGACGATACCTAAGTACGTGTGTCGCCTGGACAGTCACCGCTACCATCAGTTGACTGGACACATCTGATGTTTGATTTTTTTATAGATCCTGATGATGAAGAAACTAGGACGACATCTACAACATCTACCAATTACAAATCACGTCATTCTTCTAACAGTATTTCGACATACAGTAAGTATTATTGTGCCTTTAGGCTTAAGTCATTCTGTCTCCTGCATTAAATTCACCGAGGGAAGTGGAAACTATCGTTTTCTTTTTCTTCTCCTCTAATAACATCTTCTGATTTATTTCGTTGCGGGATCCAAGACAGTCATTCATTTCCCTGAGACGCGCCGGACTTCAGTGTACCGGTGTTTTCATGTTTGTATCTACTGTAGATCCTGGCTTACAGGAGTTGCAGCGGTATAGGAGGTTGTGGCGGGCAGGTTGTCCCAAAAAAAAATACAGTAAGTATTAGACATTGACACATAAGCTAAGTATAAACAAAAAGAAATCCAGAGCCGTGGACGGCCCAGCCGTTTACCGAGTGCGCTCTGGCTCAAAGCATGAGTAGGAACGGGGTGGTGTTTAGTCAGTAAGAGTCTGACACTCCCTCTCGTCTCACCCAAGGCGAGAGAAGTCATTGAATGATTTCCAACTAACGTTAGAGCATTTTAAGTATACGTTTACCTTGATGTTGCAGAAAGTGGCAACCATCCGACGGATCAGCCCGCTGACGGTGTCAATGGAAATGGACCTATTGTTATTCCGATAAATAACTCAGGTAACATACATTTTGACAAGATAACTCAATTATTTTCAAGCCAAGCCCGGGGCTTCGGCTCAAAGCAGGAGTAGGAAAGCGGTGGTGTTTTGTCAGTAAGCCTAACCCAAGACCGGAGAAGATTTTTACATTTATTTATGAATTTTCTTTTATATCTTTTTCCCCTTTCAAAATCCAGATATAACTCAACTCCTTTGGTTGACCTTTGGTCCCATCGCACCCAATTGCTAGTAGGTAGTCAAACAGTTCTATTTATCGAGGTAACTTTAGGAGACTATGTGACCGTAAGTTAGCATAGCACAGTGATTAAATAGTTCTCAGTAGTAGCACGGAGTCTGGAATTGTGCCCAGTATATTATGGCAATAGACCCCCTATTACATGGGAATTATAACACAAATGGTGAAAAGTGGGTGTACATTGTATAGCTGCATTACGTGCCGTAATGTGCACCTCTGCCTGCAAAAGACCAAAAGACGTGACGTTGCATACATATTATATCTTATTATTCTATGTAATAGGCATGACATGTTTCCTACTAGTCAAATTCAATAAGTATTTTTTTCGAAACGTCAAAAACGATATTTTCTATGAACTTTGTATGGAATACTCTATTATGACGTCATAAGTTTTTGACGTCAAATAGCAGACTTATTTCTAGAAATTTAGCTAGAAAAATTGAGTAGTTCATGAAATTTATGAATGAACGTGTGATTATTTTTGAATATTTTATTGTATTGGAAAAGTTGTAATAATTTATTTTTGACCCAGTCATCATACCTATTCCAGGTGCATCACAAATAACAATAATAGGCGGCAGAACATCAACAAACTTTGGTTCCGGTACTACAACGACATCAGCTACCAATAGCCCTGGTAGAAACAGCTATGTAACAGCCAGCAATTACAACAACGGGGGGACTTCCTCAGGACACGTCATCACTATAGAAGAACCCAATCAACCACGTGATGATGCTGCTATAGGAAGGAAAGGAAGCCCAAGTTCCAATGATTCAAATGATACAGGAAGTCCAGGAAATGGACAATCAGATGCTGCTATAGGAAGGAAAGGAAGCCCAAGTTCCAATGATGCAAATGATACAGGAAGTCCAGGACCTGGACAATCAGATGCTGCTATAGAAAGGAAAGGAGGAAGCCCAAGTTCCAATGATTCAAATGATACAGGAAGTCCAGGACCTGTACAATCAGATGCTCCAAAAGATGGTACTTCTACAGATGCTGGTGAAAAAGGCAAAAGAAGGAAGATAAAAGATGATAAAGGCGGTTCAAGCATGGTTGCTGGAGATAGCAACGGTAGCGGAGCTAATTCGGGTCCTAGAGGTTCAGGAGCTGCGTCCGGCGGCAATGCGGTCGCAGGTGGTACTACCACTGGAAACGGAGGAGGCTCCAGTTCTGTTGCTGGAGCTAGCACAGACAGTGCAGCTAATTCGGGTCCTGGAGGTTCTGGTGCTGCGTCCGGCGGCAATGCGGTCGCAGGTGGTACCACCACTGGAAACGGAGGAGGCTCCAGTTCTGTTGCTGGAGCTAGCACAGACAGTGCAGCTAATTCGGGTCCTGGAGGTTCAGGAGCTGCGTCCGGCGGCAATGCGGTCGCAGGCAGTACTACCACTGGAAACGGAGGAGGCTCCACTTCTGTTGCCGGAGTTAGCACAGACAGTGCAGCTAATTCGGGTCCTGGAGGTTCAGGAGCTGCGTCCGGCGGCAATGCAGTTGCAGGTGGTACCACCACTGGAAACGGAGGAAGCTCCACTTCAGTTGCTGGAGCTAGCACAGACAGTGCAGCTCATTCGGGTCCTAGAGGTTCAGGAGCTGCGTCCGGCGGCAATGCGGTCTCAGGTGGTACTACCACTGGAAACGGAGGAGGCTCCACTTCTGTTGCTGGAGTTAGCACAGACAGTGCAGCTAATTCGGGTCCTAAAGGTTCTGGTGCTGCGTCCGGCGGCAATGCGGTCGCAGGCAGTACTACCACTGGAAACGGAGGAGGCTCCACTTCTGTTGCCGGAGCTAGCACAGACAGTGCAGCTAATTCGGGTCCTGGAGGTTCAGGAGCTGCGTCCGGCGGCAATGCGGTCGCAGGCAGTACTACCACTGGCAACGGAGGAGGCTCCACTTCTGTTGCTGGGGCTAGCACAAACAGTGCAGCTAATTCGGGTCCTGGAGGTTCAGGAGCATCCTCAGGAGGCAGTGTCGTTGTGGGTAGCATAGTTATCCCGGTTCCACCAACTAAAGTCAAAGGCAAAAAACACAAACGCAAGACAGTAAAAGTCGGCGGAGGTAACCCTATCACTGTTGCTTCTGCAAGTTCAACTGCCGCATCGCATATTGGACCTAAAGGAATGGGCGCTGTTTCAGCTGGTAGTGTCGTTGTGGGCAGTATATCTACATTACCAGTCGTAACTATAGTGAAAGGTAAAAAGGGCAAGCGTGAAGTTATCCATGTCGATAAAGGAAGCTCAACAACTGTCGGTTCATCCAGTTCCACTTCTGCAGTTCACACTGGACCGAAAGGATCCAGGGATGACATTCATGATGAAACTAACTTTTCTGGAGATGGTAACACCGATGATGAAAATTCCAGTCTGGAAGGTGATAATTCCAGTCAGGGAGATGGATATACCACTCACGAATGCAACGAACCAGATGAGGACACCGATGACGGAAATAGCGGCTCCGAAGATGGAGGTAACAGCTCTGAAGATGGAAATATCGGCTCCGGAGATGGAGGTACCACTCACGAATGCAACGAACCAGATGAGGACACCGATGAGGGAAATACCGGCTCCGGAGATGGAGGTACCACTCACGAATGCAACGAACCAGATGAGGACACCGATGATGGAAATAGCGGCTCCGGTGATGGAGGTACCACTCACGAATGCAACGAACCAGATGAGGACACCGATGATGGAAATAGCGGCTCCGGTGATGGAGGTACCACTCACGAATGCAACGAACCAGATGAGGACACCGATGACGGAAATAGCGGCTCCGGTGATGGAGGTAACAGCTCTGAAGATGGAAATATCGGCTCCGGAGATGGAGGTACCACTCACGAATGCAACGAACCAGATGAGGACACCGATGATGGAAATAGCGGCTCCGGTGATGGAGGTACCACTCACGAATGCAACGAACCAGATGAGGACACCGATGAGGGAAATACCGGCTCCGGAGATGGATATACCACTCACGAATGCAACGAACCAGATGAGGACACCGATGATGGAAATAGCGGCTCCGGTGATGGAGGTAACAGCTCTGAAGATGAAAATACCGGCTCCGGAGATGGAGGTACCACTCACGAATGCAACGAACCAGATGAGGACACCGATGATGGAAATAGCGGCTCCGGTGATGGAGGTAACAGCTCTGAAGATGGAAATATCGGCTCCGGAGATGGAGATACCACTCACGAATGCAACGAACCAGATGAGGACACCGATGATGGAAATAGCGGCTCCGGTGATGGAGGTACCACTCACGAATGCAACGAACCAGATGAGGACACCGATGACGGAAATAGCGGCTCCGGTGATGGAGGTAACAGCTCTGAAGATGGAAATATCGGCTCCGGAGATGGAGGTACCACTCACGAATGCAACGAACCAGATGAGGACACCGATGATGGAAATAGCGGCTCCGGTGATGGAGGTACCACTCACGAATGCAACGAACCAGATGAGGACACCGATGAGGGAAATACCGGCTCCGGAGATGGATATACCACTCACGAATGCAACGAACCAGATGAGGACACCGATGATGGAAATAGCGGCTCCGGTGATGGAGGTACCACTCACGAATGCAACGAACCAGATGAGGACACCGATGACGGAAATAGCGGCTCCGGTGATGGAGGTAACAGCTCTGAAGATGGAAATATCGGCTCCGGAGATGGAGGTACCACTCACGAATGCAACGAACCAGATGAGGACACCGATGATGGAAATAGCGGCTCCGGTGATGGAGGTACCACTCACGAATGCAACGAACCAGATGAGGACACCGATGATGGAAATAGCGGCTCCGGTGATGGATATACCACTCACGAATGCAACGAACCAGATGAGGACACCGATGATGGAAATAGCGGCTCCGGTGATGGAGGTACCACTCACGAATGCAACGAACCAGATGAGGACACCGATGATGGAAATAGCGGCTCCGGTGATGGAGGTACCACTCACGAATGCAACGAACCAGATGAGGACACCGATGACGGAAATAGCGGCTCCGGTGATGGAGGTAACAGCTCTGAAGATGGAAATATCGGCTCCGGAGATGGAGGTACCACTCACGAATGCAACGAACCAGATGAGGACACCGATGACGGAAATAGCGGCTCCGGTGATGGAGGTAACAGCTCTGAAGATGGAAATATCGGCTCCGGAGATGGAGGTACCACTCACGAATGCAACGAACCAGGTGAGGACACCGATGAGGGAAATACCGGCTCCGAAGATGGAGGTACCACTCACGAATGTAACGAACCAGATGAGGACACCGATGAGGGAAATATCGGCTCCGAAGATGGAGGTACCACTCACGAATGTAACGAACCAGATGAGGACACCGATGATGGAAATAGCGGCTCCGGTGATGGAGGTACCACTCACGAATGCAACGAACCAGATGAGGACACCGATGATGGAAATAGCGGCTCCGGTGATGGAGGTACCACTCACGAATGCAACGAACCAGATGAGGACACCGATGATGGAAATAGCGGCTCCGGTGATGGAGGTACCACTCACGAATGCAACGAACCAGATGAGGACACCGATGATGGAAATAGCGGCTCCGGTGATGGAGGTACCACTCACGAATGCAACGAACCAGATGAGGACACCGATGATGGAAATAGCGGCTCCGGTGATGGAGGTACCACTCACGAATGCAACGAACCTGATGAGGACACCGATGAGGGAAGCTCCGGCTCCGGAGATAATAATACCACTGATGAAAGTAAAGAGACCGGAACAAAACCAGGACATAAGAAGCACCACAGACATCATCGCAGACATAAAGACTCCGCTGAATACGACGTCGGTAAAGGATGGGATGATTCAACGGACGGTAGCCCTGATCATCATCATCATCATCATAGGAGACACGTTATCGTCTCACCTTGGAAATGCAAAGGAAAGATTTGCTTCTGTTTCCGAAGATTTAAATATGTGCCGAAATTTCTTCGCGATTTAGTTTTGTAAAGACGGTAATTTAGGAGTATAGGTACTTTCTGATTGACGAACGATATTTAAAGCTGGGTACTCACTTAGCTATGTAACAGGGGCCTTAGTCTGCTATTACAATTGTGTCAGAATGGTCGATCATTGAGCAGTGCGAGAGGGACGGAGTTATACAACCTACATAGCTCCGTCCCTCTCGCACTGCTCAGTGATCGACCATTCTGACACAATTGTAATAGCAAACTAAGGGTCCTGATACGTTACGTCTTACGCGGCTTAGTACCCAGCTCAACGGATTAAAGCTATTCTCCTTGTGGACTTACACAAGTGCTTATTGCTAATAGAAAAAAATAATATATTTTTAACGCCATCGTGTAAACAACACGTATCGTTGATCATGATCATTTCAACTACACTCTGTCTACTGCAATAGGAATGATGAAGTATGAAAATTAAAAATCTATTTAGCTCGTCAGTAAGGTAATGAAAAAATATTTATACACGTATTTTTTTTTTGTTTTATCGTGTAAGATAACAATTAACAATACTTAGTTAAAACGTATTAAAGTTTCGGAGTGGGAGCAAAAACGACATTTCCACGTAAAAAATTAACCCCAGAAGTGACGTTACGCGATATTTAAAATCAATATAATAATACCTACCTCCGAAAGCATTTAATTTTGTTTTCGTAAGAAAATAAAAAATACGTGTCTAAAATTTTAAAACTAATCTACAAGACGGACATTAAAATAAAAATTAGTCATCTATCCTATTTTGGGTATACATGTAACTCAATAGTTACCCCTGCACGGTTTCACTTGCTCTGCTCGACTCCTATTGATCGCAGCGTGATGTTTTAAAGCTTATAATCTTCCTCTATAAATGGACTATCCAACGCAAATAGAATTATTCATTTCAGACCGCGTCGATTAGCGCTTTATAATATTAGTGTAGAATTTGATTCACGATACGAAACGAACATGAATAGTGAAAAGCATTTGTCTACATCTCGTCATTTTTACTGATTTAACTTAATAATTATACATATTACTGACTTTTCAGGGTCAAAAAGCTTTTATAACGCCTTGTACTTTGAGAGCTAAGCTTATAACAAAAACCACATATAGGTCCCGGTAGGAATAACGCCCAATACGGAGCTGCGGACTACCTAGCGGGTTTACCGGGGCTCCGGCTCGAAAAGCAGGAGTAGGAACGGTGGTTTTTACTTAATAAGAGTCTGACATTCCCTTTTGCCTCACCTTAGGCGGGAGAAGTCATTGGATGATTTTCCCCCCTTAAAACAAAGTTTTAACAAAAAGCTGGTTATTAGGTAAATTCATTTTTAATTTGTGTGAATGAAATTAATTTCTTTTTTAAAGTGTATGACATAAAATAGTAAAGTTATTCACATGACGTATTTATAGGTACAAAATTAGTTCATTTCATTCTCGCGAAAAAATATGGCTAACAAGCTATTTGTCATTTTAATTCTTCAAGTTGCTAATAGATGTCGTTAGAAGGCTTAGTAGTTTCTTTGACTGTATACAACTTTGTGTAATCAAAATGCTTTCTCAGTCTGAAAGTTGATAATATGTTACTTATGTTACTTATATGTATATAATGTATTTATGTATCAATGTATAACATATGTATCTATCTAATATGTATTTGTATTCTACGTGATTATGTACGTATTTATTTATATGGAGCAAATGAAAAAATACCAAAAAAAGTCTTTTATGTAGTATATTTGTACACAATGTTATGTTTTGAAATAAATTATATAATTATTTTATTATAGTATTTTTGTTTTTCTTTCATCCTTTTACCTTTCGTCTCTATTAAAACGGGACTATACCTACATAAAATATGGAGAAACCTCTTATGACTAAATTTGAACCACATATTTGTTATCTTTTTAGCTAACCATATACGAAAAATGACCGAAGTAAGCCCAGTAGTTACGCCAAAAAGTGCATTATTCTCATTGAGCTAATTTGAACACTCTTTACAAATACCTACGGCATTATAACAGCCGCGTCACATGTCCGTAACATTCCTAGACAACCTACAACATTACAGCTTTTCTGTGATCAAGGAACATGGAGCTAGCTAGCTATCGATACATCGCATACTCGAGCTGCGCATCTTACATTCCGGCGGCGCATCTTCATTGCACAGCTACATAGCATAGTATAAGTGAAAACAATCACTTATTTTCACAGCTTACCTATTACATCTTCGTAGCATAGCTACATAGCACATATCTGGTAGAAAAGCGACGTCACTCAAAAAAAATATAAGACCAGGTAAAATAATTCTCAAAGGAGGTACAATATTAAAGAGTTATCCTTATTACTTCTAAGTACCTACACAGTTAAAGTGATATGTCAACCGCGATATTATCACGTTGTACGGCAGAACATTTTACGAGTAGGTACATATACATAAAACTAACCAGTTTTAGTTTTATGTAAGTGCAGTGCAATTTGTGCAATAATAACTAAACTAGTGGTACCTAATTTACAATTTATTAAATTATTTCTTCATTAAGACAACAATTGGTCCATAAAATTAGTTAATAAGTAATACTTAAAATCTATATTAGTACGGTATACATATAATATAATAACATAATTCATAAATTAACTAAATTATAACTTTATACCTACTAAGCTAAGACTTAAGTTAGAAAACATACTAGTTACTTTTCGTGGCGTACCTGTCTGCTTAATCGGCTGTAAGCATGAAACAAATAGTTACAAAGAGAAGATATAGTCGTAACTTGGCATTTTTTTTTTAAATAATAAGAAAGTTCCGCCTATCGCACAGGGATTGATCTTCACAAGCATCGTGCGCAGACGCGGCGACGTTGCGCTGACTATTGAACGTCCGCATCCGCGTATTTTTAGTTAATAAAGCAATTTTCTTGAAAAAAATGATAACGAAATCTTGCCAAGTTATCTGCCAACCTTTATATCATAGTTAACTGGATTTCCCTTTAACATAACGCGTGACACTTTACGGGGAGCGCGGGACGTTACAAACCACGCCCCTCTCTATTTTCCATCTAGCGGTCACATACTACAAACACGTTGCCAATTGTCTACATTTTAATGTGCCACTGTCTGAGCGCTTATAACCTATCTACACCTATTTACTTATCATTGAGCAGGGCCGCTTTTTTGTGTCACAATACGCCATACTAGCCACAGTTAGGCATATCAACCTTACGACCTTACAAATCACAAGAAACCCAATTTTTTTTATATGTACCTAAGGTACATGTAACAAAATATCCATATACCTACATCAAGAAGCGCTGATGAATACAGGTTGAATAGAATCTCTAGACGAAGTTTCAGCTTAAAATACGTTTAAAAAAAAATGTTCCAAATACTTGGTATCGCATGGTACTTGATTTTAAATCATACAAACGTGTCACAACACTACAGGGGTCACTCGCTAATATTACGAAACATTTCTTCTGTAGATCTGATCGCCTAGTACCTGTCTACCTAATTTTGAATCACGCGGCGGCGCGATTTGAAAAATTCATAACTTGGTACCATGAAAACATGAGTTTAAAAAACTCTTCCCGTATCGTTTGTTATGTTATCTAGAAGCCGTGCAATTGATATGTAAGTATTGCCCATTTTATTACACGTTGTGTAGCTAGATCGGAGCCTCAGGCCTCGGCCTCGAATTTTGCGGGCAGCGGGGCGGCGGCGGCGGCGGCGCGGGAGCGGGGCGGGCATCGCGGACCCGTTCTCGAAACTAGCGGGCAGATCGCGCGGCACTTACGCCCGAATATGTACTGAAATGCTACTCAATGGTTAAATAATTGTACTGAAATATCGTGCTATCTCTGTCATTTTACAAAGAAATGTGACAGGGACAGAATTAGTTTTAGGAGTACTTAAATATCGTGCGTCTTAAAATTGTGTAGCGTTTGTGTATTCGGACATAAAAAAAACAAAATTGTGAATTGTATTTTAAAACAAAAGAAAGTAGGTAGGTACACCTACTACTAACTACTAAGTACCTCTTGAGGGTGCTTTTCCACTAGAGATGTGCTATGTAGCTATGCTACGAAGATGTAATAGCTAAGCTGTGAAACTATGTGACTGTTTCCACTGATAGAAAGCGAGGAATAATGCGCAGCTCGTGCGATGTATCGATAGTAGAAAAGCCATCCATAGCACGCATCTTTCCATATAAAAAACATAGCTAAGTCCGTTTCCACCAGTGCTAAGCTATGTGTACCAATGAATATGATTCATGGAAGCCAAACGCATCCACAGCAACATAACAGCACAATATCTCTGGTGGCAAATCACATCAAGGTAAATGAATGTCCAGTGTGCAAACACCTAATTTAGTTAAGTATATTTGAGTTACACATACTAGTCCGGTCAATTTAGACCTGAAAACAGTAATGAAAGAACAAAAATTCCGCGCAGAGCTGAATTTTGGTACAGACCTTTATTTTACTATAAAGATTCGAAAATATTAAAAGTCCCTATCTATCCCATATGTGCTTCAAAAGTTATTCGGGGTCAAAGGTCAAGATTTTAGGTTTTTTGAGTTTTTCTCAAAAACCGGAAGTTTTTGTAAAAAATACCTCAGACCAAATTTGTAGATCTCAAAATTCTCTACAAAATGGTCCTTATAAGATTTTCTATAAGTATTACCGTTTCTAAGATACATTTGTGTGTCCCCACACACATTTTTCCACTTTGGAAGCGTCTAACTTTCAAACGATTGATTTTGACGAAAAGTGGTTTTAGAAACCTTAATGTCTTTTTTAAAGACCTATCCATAGACACCAATCACGGATATGTAAGCAAACCTATTTTTTTTAATCAGTTCCATGTATGGAGTGCCCCCCTTTACTTTTTAAATTTATAATTTTTTATTCAAAATTCGAATAGCGGTTACCGAAATACACCATCTTACAAAGTTTCAACTATGTAGGCCCAACAGTTTCGGAAATAAATGTCTGTCCGTCCGTATGTCACAGCCTGTTGGGCCACGAAACTGTTTTGTAACCATTTTGTAGAGAATTTTGAGATCTACAAATTTGGTCTGAGGTATTTTTTCAAAAAACTTACGGTTTTTGAGAAAAACTCAAAAAACCTAAAATCTTGACCTTTGACCCCGAATAACTTTTGAAGCACATATGGGATAGATGGGGACTTTTAATATTTTAATCTTTACAGTAAAATAAAGGTCTGTACCAAAATTCAGCTCTGTCGGAATTTTTGATATTTCAATATCGTATATTGACCGGACTATACCTGTATTATTCACATCACGACACTGCAGAGCAATAAAACAACGATACGACACACAAATCACAACCAATTCACCGTTTTCACTAACTTTCAACACGAAATACAAAAATGCGGTTCACAAAAGCGCGGCAAGGCGGCCATTGCAAATTTTTAGTTCGATAAAAATGCGCGAGATCGCGCTACTTGTAGCTTGTTGTCTCTTTCTCACATATGGTTATTTTCTTACGTGAGACAAGGTAAAAATATGTATTAAACAGAATATAATTTCTACAAACTTTTTTAAAATTATGAATACGTTCGTGCTTATTATATTTTAAATGTAGACTGGAGACATATTAATTACTTATAATATTTTATAATATCCCGCCCGATTATAACGTATCCTTGAAGTTGTAGGTAGAGTTGGCTTACCTACTGGGCCATTTCGCTAATTTTTCGTTTCGTAGGTATATTATCAACCAAGAAGATAACAAATATGTTGTTTATTATTAAGTCATAAGAGGTTTCTCCATACAGTATATTAGTATAGATATAGATTAGTATAGGTATATTACATTAGTATCATCATTAGAAGTTAAGACGGGATATTTACCATGTCCGGGTCGGCTCGACCGGAGTTATACCACGGCCTCACAGAAAACCGACGTGAAACAACGCTTGCGTTGTGTGAGTGAGTTTACCGGTTTCCCCCTTCCCAATCCCTGATTCCCAAACAACAACCCTAAAATTCCTAACCTCCAAAAGGCCGGAAACGCACTTCTAACGCCTCTGGTGTTTCAAGTGTCCATGAGCGGCGGCGATTGCTTACCATCAGGTGATACGTCTGCTCGTTTACCGGAGCGTTTATTTATTTTTTTATGTGTTCCTACTACATGTTTCCGTAGTGTACATCAGAAGAAGGATGTTCAATTTAAAGTCAACACACATAGTTTATAGGTGACATTCAATAGTTACATTGAACAGAATTTTACGATCATTCATTCACTGAATACGAATCACCGATAATAATTGGGTAGTATCCTCGGTCAAAATTGATTTATTACAACTTTTTAATATTCTGATGGCTCTTAGACGTACGCACGGGTCTAGTTCTGGGGCCATAGTCTGCAAGAGGGATGGAGCTATACAACCTACATAACTCCGTCCCTCTTGCACTGATCAGTGATCGACCATTCTGACACAATTGTAATAGCAGACTAAGGCCCCTGGTCACAGATCCGCAAGACTCGCAAGAGACTACCTAGCGGGACTCCGGCTCGAAAAGCAGGAGTAGGAACGGGGTGGTTTTTAGTCAGTAAGAGTCTGACACTCCATCTCGCCTCGTCCAAGGCCGAAGAAGTAATTGGATGATTTTCTCAAAGAAAACAACATTCAAACATTAGATTTTATCTGTAAGGAAAAACGGTAAATTATTATAATTCGGTATATTGATTTATAAGTATTTGTATTGGCGCCCAATCTGCTCTTATCACTATTTAGCAGATAATTTTTACTTAATTAGAAAACAGGATAGATTAAAAACTGAAAAGAAAAATCATTAAAAAAGATATTATTTCTATGAAACACCCCGTTTCATGAGCAGACGTATCACCTGATGGTAAGCAATCGCTGCTGCCCATGGACACTTGAAACACCAGAGGTGTTACAAGTGCGTTGCCGGCCTTTTGGGGGTTAGGAATTTAAGGATTGTTGGGGAATCGGGGATTGGGAAGATTGGGAAAGGGGGAATTGGGCTTCCGGTAACCTCACTCACACAACGAAACACAACGTAAGCGTTGTTTCACGTCGATTTCCTGTGAGGCCGTGGTATCACTCCGGTCGAGCCCGCCCATTCGTGCCGAAGCATGGCGAACCCACACCTAATTTATATTGAAGAAAGTCAATTTCATAGTGCACTATGATTTGTCTAATGACAGATGACAAACGCAGACTTATCAACGCTAAAAAAAAATCAGACGATGTTTTTGTAATTAAGCAAATTGTAAATCTGATTATTTACAAAAATTATCATTTCAGCTGCTCGTTTGCTATCAACACGTCTCATTAATACTTAGTATTTTAATAGATAAGATAATTTAAATCCTTTCCTATTAAAATTGTCACATTTACAAGAAATTTCGTCAGTGACAAACCGTCAAAAAATATCAAAAGGAAGTCAATGAATGCTCATGACGATACCTAAGTACGTGTGTCGCCTGGACAGTCACCGCTACCATCAGTTGACTGGACAATCTCTTTACATGAGCTGCTGTTTACATGTGAACATTAGCTCATGGCGATACCTAAGTACGTGTGTCGCCTGGACAGTCACCGCTACCATCAGTTGACTGGACAATCTCTTTACATGAGCTGCTGTTTACATGTGAACATTAGCTCATGACGATACCTAAGTACGTGTGTCGCCTGGACAGTCACCGCTACCATCAGTTGACTGGACAATCTCTTTACATGAGCTGCTGTTTACATGTGAACATTAGCTCATGGCGATACCTAAGTACGTGTGTCGCCTGGACAGTCACCGCTACCATCAGTTGACTGGACAATCTCTTTACATGAGCTGCTGTTTACATGTGAACATTAGCTCATGACGATACCTAAGTACGTGTGTCGGCTGGACAGTCACCGCTACCATCACTTGACTGGACAATCTCTTTACATGAGCTGCTGTTTACATGTGAACATTAGCTCATGGCGATACCTAAGTACGTGTGTCGCCTGGACAGTCACCGCTACCGTCAGTTGACTGGACAATCTCTTTACATGAGCTGCTGTTTACATGTGAACATTAGCTCATGACGATACCTAAGTACGTGTGTCGCCTGGACAGTCACCGCTACCATCAGTTGACTGGACAATCTCTTTACATGAGCTGCTGTTTACATGTGAACATTAGCTCATGACGATACCTAAGTACGTGTGTCGCCTGGACAGTCACCGCTACCATCAGTTGACTGGACAATCTCTTTACATGAGCTGCTGTTTACATGTGAACATTAGCTCATGACGATACCTAAGTACGTGTGTCGCCTGGACAGTCACCGCTACCATCAGTTGACTGGACAATCTCTTTACATGAGCTGCTGTTTACATGTGAACATTAGCTCATGACGATACCTAAGTACGTGTGTCGCCTGGACAGTCACCGCTACCATCAGTTGACTGGACAATCTCTTTACATGAGCTGCTGTTTACATGTGAACATTAGCTCATGACGATACCTAAGTACGTGTGTCGCCTGGACAGTCACCGCTACCATCAGTTGACTGGACAATCTCTTTACATGAGCTGCTGTTTACATGTGAACATTAGCTCATGGCGATACCTAAGTACGTGTGTCGCCTGGACAGTCACCGCTACCATCAGTTGACTGGACAATCTCTTTACATGAGCTGCTGTTTACATGTGAACATTAGCTCATGGCGATACCTAAGTACGTGTGTCGCCTGGACAGTCACCGCTACCATCAGTTGACTGGACAATCTCTTTACATGAGCTGCTGTTTACATGTGAACATTAGCTCATGGCGATACCTAAGTACGTGTGTCGCCTGGACAGTCACCGCTACCATCAGTTGACTGGACAATCTCTTTACATGAGCTGCTGTTTACATGTGAACATTTAGCTCATGACGATACCTAAGTACGTATCGCCTGGACAGTCACCGCTACCATCAGTTGACTGGACAATCTCTTTACATGAGCTGCTGTTTACATGTGAACATTAGCTCATGACGATACCTAACTACGTATCGCCTGGACAGTCACCGCTACCATCAGTTGACTGGACAATCTCTTTACATGAGCTGCTGTTTACATGTGAACATTAGCTCATGACGATACCTAAGTACGTGTGTCGCCTGGACAGTCACCGCTACCATCAGTTGACTGGACAATCTCTTTACATGAGCTGCTGTTTACATGTGAACATTAGCTCATGACGATACCTAAGTACGTGTGTCGCCTGGACAGTCACCGCTACCATCAGTTGACTGGACAATCTCTTTACATGAGCTGCTGTTTACATGTGAACATTAGCTCATGACGATACCTAAGTACGTGTGTCGCCTGGACAGTCACCGCTACCATCAGTTGACTGGACAATCTCTTTACATGAGCTGCTGTTTACATGTGAACATTAGCTCATGACGATACCTAACTACGTGTGTCGCCTGGACAGTCACCGCTACCATCAGTTGACTGGACAATCTCTTTACATAAGCTGCTATTTACATGTGGACATTAGCTCATGACGATACCTAAGTACGTATCGCCTGGACAGTCACCGCTACCATCAGTTGACTGGACAATCTCTTTACATGAGCTGCTGTTTACATGTGAACATTAGCTCATGACGATACCTAAGTACGTGTGTCGCCTGGACAGTCACCGCTACCATCAGTTGACTGGACAATCTCTTTACATGAGCTGCTGTTTACATGTGAACATTAGCTCATGACGATACCTAAGTACGTATCGCCTGGACAGTCACCGCTACCATCAGTTGACTGGACAATCTCTTTACATGAGCTGCTGTTTACATGTGAACATTAGCTCATGACGATACCTAAGTACGTGTGTCGCCTGGACAGTCACCGCTACCATCAGTTGACTGGACAATCTCTTTACATGAGCTGCTGTTTACATGTGAACATTAGCTCATGACGATACCTAAGTACGTGTGTCGCCTGGACAGTCACCGCTACCATCAGTTGACTGGACAATCTCTTTACATGAGCTGCTGTTTACATGTGAACATTAGCTCATGACGATACCTAAGTACGTATCGCCTGGACAGTCACCGCTACCATCAGTTGACTGGACAATCTCTTTACATGAGCTGCTGTTTACATGTGAACATTAGCTCATGACGATACCTAAGTACGTATCGCCTGGACAGTCACCGCTACCATCAGTTGACTGGACAATCTCTTTACATGAGCTGCTGTTTACATGTGAACATTAGCTCATGACATCACCTCTTCAGTATACACAGACACAGTAGCCAAAAATAAATAAATTTAAAAAATTAAAAAACCCGACTGCATAATATGCAACAGTCGGGACCCATATTGAATGATTTTAGTCTAGTTTATTTAATGGGACCCGACTGTTACACTCAATTATGTTTCGCATAAGATTATTATTTTTTGTGTATTGATTATGAAATTATTTAATTTTGGGATAGCATTGCTATCTACACTTTTAGACTAAGCTTGTTTTTTACTTTTCAGTTTTTATTTAAAGTGTTATTTATGCAGTCGGGTTTTTTAATTTTTTAAATTTATTTATTTTTATTTAACACTTTTTGGTTAGTTATAATACGGCTATGTGTTTCTCAAGATTTCACCCGCGACACGAGAGAACTACTTCCAATACCAAGATAATAAAAAAATAAAACACGTCGATCCAGTTATTTTAGATTGATTGCGTAACACAAAGAGAGTAAAGGAATTAGAAAAAGAAGAAGGATTAAGGGCAGTAAAATTTACTATTTACAAATTTCGTAAACGGTCTAATTCTTTAAAAGAATTTTCGTCGTGTGGACTATTTAATATTTTTTTTTGGTAAGCGTTGTTTCATCTTTTATTGTGAGGGGTTTTTGTCCGTAATAGTATTAATCCTTATCCTTTTAAATAGTCTATTAATTTTCTACATTAAATGAAGATAAAATTTGCTCTTTACACTGTTTCAAAATTTCTACTAGTTTTAGACAAAAATCGGTCTTTACAGTTGACGCGTCGCATGGGCTATAGGTAAACGACTATGTAGATAGATTCCTTATTTAACGTTCAGCAAAGCGAGGGCGGGTCGCTAGTCCTTTATTTATAAATAAATTCATTGTAAATAATTTAGTTAAGACGTACTTTTATTATCACTTTTCACTTTTAAGTTCAGACACCGCTAGTCAATCGCGTCGCGTAGTACCTATACGAGTATTTAGTTTGGATAATAAAGAACATAATTGCACATAGTATTTTTTTTTCTATATGTCAGTGATATACCATTTTGGAATCCTCATGATGAGCTCTTTAATTTGATACCCATATTGTAGCAAATAAAAAAAATTTTTTTTTTTTTACTCCTATCTAGGGCGCCTCACGGCCGCCATGTTGGTTTTTGTTTTACGTCATATATCTAAGAACACTTGGGTAATTAAGACGAATCCAACGATACCCTGATTGTCGAAATCCATCAAGCCGTTTCGAATTCGAAGAAATGAGGTAATAAAGAATATTAGGCTCATACATACAAGATACGCGCGAAAAACATAACCCTTCCTTGGCAGTCGGGTAAAAATATATATGTATGTGTAGACATACATATATAATTTGACAAAACTGATGATTTAATTATGTAAATGCAACAGTATATTTGATCTCTCGATGTAGTCAATCTTGCAAACTTAAGTACCTACAAATAGAAAGATTAGGTGTGAATCAATAAACCTTAAGTGCAAGAATACTAAATACACAAAGAAATAATTATCATAGCAAATATTTATTTAAAATTTTTATTTACTATACTAATATATAAAGCTGAAGAGTTTGTTTGTTTAAACGCGCTAATCTCCGATACTACATGTCCGATTGACATACCTAATACTAAATAAATACTAATACTAATTAGTCCGCAAGGCAGCTTATGGCTGAGCTCGCTGTCATTGCAGCGGTAAGTCTGCTCTTTGAGGAGTGGCTTAAGAGGCGCTATGGCGTCCTCACCTACCGCCTGACGCAGGTGCTTACCGGACATGGAAGCTTCGGTAGGTTCCTGTTTCGGATTCGGCGGGAGGATATGCCCGGGTGTCATCACTGCAAGGACCGCCCGGAGGACTCGGTGGAGCATACCTGGGCGCGTGAGAGAACGAACCTCCTTACACCCCAGCCGTCGCGAGAGATACTCCGGGCGTCGGGAATCACGGGACGATCTCCAGCCACCGTAAGTGCGAGTCTGCGAACGGTGAGCAAGGGTAGCTCCCCGCCCGACCAGAACCAGACCCGTGCGTGCGGCGTATTGCGTTCCGCGCGCGCCTCAAAGAGGCATCAGACCACCACAGATGGGGCCCAGTAGGGCTGATGCCTGATCCGGAGCTGCGGACTACCTAGCGGGTTTACTGTGGCACCGGTTTGAAAAGCAGCAGTAGAAACGGGGTGATTTTTTAGTCAGTAAGAGTCTGACACTCCCTCTCGCCTCGCCCTAGACAGGATATCATTGGATGATTTATGTCCTGAAAAAAAAGCTACTATTTCGAATGGAAAATAATGTGCTGGTGGATTAGTCCATTTATCGAGGAAGGCTTATAGACAATAAAATATCACGCAATTTTCCCTGGATTGAAATTCAGGGTAAGGTGAGAGAGTGTGTGAAATGAAATGATATTTATTTCTGTAAGTAGGTTATAAAATAACACTTTTACACGTCAATATTTCAAATAGCTAAATGAGGCCAGCATTTCCTATCCGACTACTCTGAGAAGAAATGCCGAAACAAACTCAGAAGTCATAGTCTCTTTTAAATTCCAGACAATGAAATAGAGGATAATGTGAGAGAGCCGTGCAAGTTGATTCTGTAGTGGTCTTTAGGGGAAAGAACCACAACAGTATGAGCGGACCTGTTCAGATGGCAGTACGCATGTGTGTAACACATTGCAGACATTGTTTATGGGATAAGCGCGCAAACGAGCAGACGTGTCGCCAATGGACACCCGAAGACATCAGACGAAGTGCGTTGCCTGTCTTTTGGGGGTTACGGATTGCGGATTTCGGGGATCAGGGCCATTTTGGAGGAGAGAATTGGGTCTCCGGTAACCTCAGTCACATGGTGAAACATAACGCAAGCGTTGTTTCACGTCGGTTTTCTGTGAGGCCGTGGTATCACTCCGGTCGATCCGACCCATTCGTGCCGAAGCATGGCTCTCCCACACTTGTCGATTAATCATCCTAACAAAAAATGCATGTAAATAATACATAAATAAATTCTTTATTTGCTCAAATGTGGTCTCATAGTATATATTATATATTTCAAATAGACCCGAAGGCACTTTTATATGTCAAAGCAAATATAATAATATTTAACGTTTGTCTGTCGGTCAGTCCTCTAGTTGCTCTATTTGCTCGTTCCAAAATTAGATAGTTATGATTTCCTTTATTTGTTTAAAATTCTCTAAATTTACTTTTTTAAATACTACACATACAAAATAAAATAATATTTAAAAATATAAAAATAGGAGCCGACCAGTAGCGGGAGCATGGTCCAAGCCACCGGTGGTTAGGGCTCCAGAGACAGAAACCTCCTCACAATACATGCCGTTTCGAGGAGTACTGCCTTCTGCATCAGGCCCTTGATCCATCCGCCCAACCCCAGCCTCCTAAGGTGGTTGTCGAGGCTGTTGGGTATTAGTCCGTTGACCGACACGACTATCGGCACAACGATAGCAGAATCCACATTCCACATGTCGACAACCTCGTGAGCCAAGTCAAGATATTTTATTTGTTTAACTTTTTCAGCTTTCACGAGGTTCTCGTCATGAGGGATGGTGATATCGATTATCATCGTGCGGCGCGCTTGTCAGTCTATCACCACTATATCAGGTTTATTGGCTACAATAGTCCTGTCAGTGATGATAGATCGATCCCAGTACAACGTGAGTAGGTTGAAATTGGGGTTTCTGGATCAGATGGGATCCAGAAACACCCAATTTCAACTATCATTCACATATTCGAAAGTAGGGGTTCCGAGATTAGATCCAGAAACACCCAATTTCAACCATCATTCATATATTCGAAAATAGGTGCAATGATTTAATTATTCATGAAATTAATATTAAGGTATGTATTCTGCGACGCACCTGTATACGTGTAATGAGCAAGTGTGTATCTGTGCTAATACAACTTATCCATTCAGTATTCAATTGTGTTTTCGATAATTCAATATCATCTATTCAGCACATTGCAGTGCAAATAATTGAATGCGGTTATACGTTCTCCGATGTCGTCTTATATAAAGCTTACGATATACGTCAGTGATGCGATAACTTATTTATGTCATTTCCACAAACAAGGTACACAAATATCATTATTAAAACTAGGGAGGTCCTGGGTTTGGTCCCGATTCGAAACAAGTATAACTAAGTATAGTTTTCTATTAGTAAAATATAAACACGGTTACACAGATATAGCTTGGTATGTAAAATGATGTATGTATGTATATATGTATGTCTTGATATGTTAGACCTTATCAAGTTATAGCACCCTATCTACTTCTACAGGAATGATCTATTTACTTAAAATTTTATGACGTAGAAATAAAAAGCAAATAATATTTAGAATGATTATATTTTAAATATCAATTACATGAAGTTGAACTTAACTTTTTAACTATTTTAGTAACTAAATACTCAGTTTCACTCATGATTTCATCAATATCGCTTCGCACTAAATATTGTATATTGACGCTTGCACTATCTGGATCACTGTCTATTTCGTCCATATGACGACCATCCACATCATGTACAATTATTTTTATTATTCGGCGAACGGCCCCGGACTCTTTACGCATGACAAAGGATTTGTTTTTAAAAGATTTTGATTTATTTTTTTTCTTCTTTAATTTTTCCTTTTCTATTTCTTGCTGTCTACTCTCCTCACATGCCTGTGCCGACACTTCGGCGTACCAGCTCTCTCGGTCTTGAGCATAGTAAAATGGATTAAGAACTGGATCTGAGCTCTCTATCAAATTCTGAAATAAAAATATGAATGATTTTAATTGCGTTATTAAATAGCATCAAATATGAATTCATTGTTAACATCGATAGTCGTTTAGATACTTACGTTACGTTGTTGGTCAATGTTATCTAAAACAGGACTGTAGGAAGGTGAGCGTGACATATTCAATTCTACGTCTAGACTTTGTTAAATACCTAGAAAAAAAAACACTCTAAATTAATATTTCATTTACTATTATTTTATCTCAAAAAGATAAATAAAAATAAAAACAACTATGATTAAAACATAGTGTTATGTAGAAATAAATATTGACTTATGCACTAGACATATTAAATAATGATTGTACCGTCTGATAATAATGTTGGTAATGTTTTTTAATTGTTGGATAAAATACTGAGAAATAATATTAAAACTTACCGATATTACACGATAAAGACAGCTGCAACAGTCAGGTGTGAAATCAGATTAGATTTTAAATAATTTTTCTCTTTATATATAATTTAATTGTAATCTATAGAGTTCAAAATCGTACGTTTTTGCTAGGTATTACATCCTATACGAAAATGGTGTGATGAAATTGAAAACATCTCAACACGTGCCCAACAACTTTGCAATGTAAGTTGTAATTCTTTTTAAGGAGATGGATCAAAACATCAAAACAAAATAGCAATATCGATATACTATTGTTACGCCTGGCTTTGCCCGCTATTATTAAACATTTTTCAAAGTTATAATTTTTATATCACCTGAAAAAAGAAGGTAATATTTTTATTAGTTATTAATTTACTTATAAAGAAGTGTCGGTATATCTATCTGCTGGGATCGAATACAAGATTCACTCAATCTTATGTGGTGTGGTTTACACCTTCAAAAAGATTTAAATTATTGATGAATCAGTACTTCTATAAAAAAGTATTTTATATTAAAATATAAATATATATGTCGGCGCAACCACATCAATTATCCAGAGAAAGTAGAATAAGTTTGGTTAATTCACTTGATTGTCCTAAAAATCAGTTTATTAATCATCAGTTGATTATTTTAAGTTTAACACGATGTAAAATTAACGTTATCATTGTAATTTCAATACTTAACCTAAAACTTGTAAGCACGTGCTCGTGCGCCGAGTCCTATAAATACGCCCGCACTGTAGGCAATCGAGGCAGTTGCACTCCGATCGCCGTACAGTACGGACCTCTCTGGGAGTTGAATAAACTAAGTATACAGTGCTCGTGAAGTTTTTCTAAGTCCCAAAATGGGTGACCATCGTGAGAACAACAACTGTGACGTCAGCAATGATGACGTCACACTTTTTCAAAACACCACAGAGATTTCTCCTTCGTCATATATATATATATATATCTTCTATCTATATCTTCTATATACTTATAATAAATCTGTAGAGAGGTCAATTCTGTACATGAAATATATTTCCAAAATAACTATCAGCGGGTGATTAGTGATCGATACTGACGCCAAAAATGCAATTAGAAAAATTTTTGTCTGTCTGTCTGTCTGTCTGTCTGTCTGTCTGTCTGTCTGTCTGTATGTTCTTTATAGAAACAAAAACCACTTGACAGATTTTAACAAAACTTGGTACAATTGTTCTTTATACTCCTGGGCAGGTTATAGTATACTTTTCATCACGCTGCGATCAATAGGAGCGGAGCAGTGAAGGGAAATGTTGGGAAAACAGGAGAACTTACTCCATTTTTTAAGCTTCCGTCGCGTGTGCAGCCTTAATGGTTAAAGCTACACAGAAATCATGTATGACGGAAATGTTCTCCTTAAAATTGTTTAAAAAATATTCCACGACAACAAATGTCTATCTTTTATGGTTGACTCACAATAACACGTATAACTCCCGATAGCTTAGTAGTTCGGAGCTTTCTGATTATATTTGTCTACTCTTACGTTTATAACACTCTCATTCATTCATTCTCAGCTCAATAGAGGGATCTCCTTAATTATTATGGGTCTAGCCGTATTTGGGTCCAATAGATATTTATAAGATGTCATTGTTAGAGTTACTCAAAATTGAGAAATAAAACATCCACGCGAAGACAGACATCCGCGCGGACGGAGTCGCTGGCAGAAGCTAGTATATCCATAAATATTCTATTCTCTCTTAAAATAAAAGTTTATAAAAACATCACTGTCTTTTGCTTGACGCAGTCGGGTAAAAATTATTACAGTAAGCTAAACTTATTGTAACCACAAAAGAGATAGGCACAGAAGGTTGGCTCCATACAACGAGTGACGACAGATGCACGTAAACATAGACGGGTACGTACGTCAGTTGCATGGATCCATGGCAAGTCGCGAGCCAGTGCCCGCGCTTCGCTTTTATGTTCGTTGCATTATTGCTCAATATAGGGAGCTGGCCTTCTATACTTATCTATTTTGTGACTTGTAACCGTGTAGTATTACAATATTGAAGACAATGTAAACTATCGTATTTGGATGCAGTCAACTGACACAGCATTTTGATAACACGTGCCATTTTCCATATTTGGGATAATATGACGTAGATTTACCACTATTTAAGAGGGTAGCAGTTGAAGTTCGATTGCAATACATTTCTACAAGGGCTAGTAGAATCACTGACTACCTACGAGATTACCAGTATCTACCAGATCTACAAGATGTAAGTAACCTTGGTTTACATAACCTTATTATCTATGTATACAATTACGCTATTGTCCAATCATTCTACTATTCGATTATTCTACTACTCGATCATTCTACTATTCAATCATTCATTAATTGAGTAATATAATTAAACATACAAAACAATTATTTATCCACTTAATAATAAAATACTAATGTTTGTTGTTTAATTTTAAAAATGTAAACGTTAAATTTTTTATTGTTTTATTTTTTTTAATGTTTTATTTTTTTTCTTTTTAATTTAATATTTAAAAATGTAACAAAAGTATAAGAAATAAATGAATGAATTAAATACTAATACTAATACTGTTTATTTAATAAACTTTACTTTACTTTCAGGTCCACGCAAATGGCCGATCAGTTGTTCCCGTCTTCAGATGAGTCAATAGTTGACGCTCCAGTCCCAGTCAAGACCAGTAAAAGGAAGCGGAAGACTGCAGAGAAGGCATCGGGTAGCCAGCCTACCGCTAGTAAGAAGACTAAGTCGAGAGCTACGGTGCGTGATCTCTTCGGCACGGATAGCGACGATGACGAACTGGATCACAGCGTCGGTAAAAAAGCAGCACCTATCTATTCCTATGTAACGCGTAGGCTAGCTAACGGTTTCTCACGACAAATTGATGAAGAGAAAACTGGGGCTTTTTATATTGAGCTAAAAGTTTATAATAGTGACGAAATCGAGCGGGTACCACCAGTCAATCGATGGCGGCACTCCGTTATAACTATCAAAAATAAAACTAATTCGGACACCGAGTCCTGGAGGCATTTAAATGCATTCATAAAGGAGACAAGGAAAGAATTTAAAAATCGTACACCTACTTTTATAAGAATTAAACAGCTGTATAATAAAGAATAGATAATGAAGTACGTAATCATAACTCTCAATTAATCATTTATATGGACCTGTATAATCATTAAACTGTATTTACTAATTAACCTAAGACAACTATGTATTTTAAATGTAGTTTTGTTTAATTAAATGTATGTATATCTTATAGTATGTATCATTTTTCTTTTCAGTGAAATCACCCTCTACTGATTCACCATCAAGTTATATGTATTGTGATAAATGTAAAACAGAGATACCGAAACATGAATTCAGATATCATAAACGAACTAATATCCATAAATCGAATTGTTTGATAAAGTCAAAGTTTGAACATATTGATATAATAGCTACAGCATTTAAAAACAGAATAATGACATATCGCTTAAACCCGTCTATAGAAGACGAGTACCTCCTGCCGGAGGCGTTCTTAGATGGAAAACGAGACGATGTTTATAAATTAATTGAGTTATCATTATTAAAACATACATGTATTAAAGTTAACTTTGAGCTGTTTGCTTACTTTGTTTTACCTAAATCAGGTGAGCAGCAGCTGAAGTCATTTAATACAAAATACGAAGTTATTTTATAAGAGTACTGATTTTGATCAGATTTATTTAAATATGAGAGAAACTTTTAAGATGAAATTAACTGAATTTGAGCACTGTGAATCGGGATGGTCATTCACATCACTAAGTCATTTAGAAATAAATATAAATAAGTATTCTCCCATGAGAGGTGGATCTTATATAGAACTACCCGTTGTTATTAAAAATACGAAGAGCTGTATAAATGTCTACAATAACGATGAATATTGTTTTTTATGGAGCATCTTAGCAGGATTATTTCCAGTCAAAAACAATGTCTGTAGGACAAGCTCTTATCCGCATTTTAATTCGATATTTAATATAAAAGGGATGTCATTCCCACCATCCGCCAAAGACATCAGGTTGTTTGAAAAGAATAACAGTAATTTAAGTATTAATATAGTATTAATATATGGTCCTCTTTATGTGACAAATTTTAAGAAATATAAGCATATTAATTTATTGTATTTCGAGAAAAATGACAGAGCTCATTATTGTTTGATCAAAGATCTTTTACGCTTAGTGAGACGTCAAGTTTCCCGTCATAAAGGTCGAATGTATTTATGTGAGACATGTTTGCAATTTTTTACTAGTGAAATGAAATTCCACTCTCATGCCTGTTCTAAAATTATAACATTATTACCAGACAAAAACAGCACGTTACAATTTAAGCATTTTGAGAGACAGCAAAAAATCAATTTTGTTATATACGCGGATTTTGAAAGTCTATTATGCAATTATGATGAAGAAAATACTAATAAAAATACTATAAAAAATAAATTACACCTGCCTTCATGTTTTGCATATTATGTATGTTGTTCACATGACACTAGTTTAAATAAATTTGTTACTTACACAGGGACAGACTGTGTACAAGTGTTTGTCAAAAAATTAATTGAAGAAACAAAATCAATACATAAGGTTTTGATGACTAAAAAAGCTATGAAACCTATGACTCCAGAACAAATGAATAATTATCGTAGTGCAAGTAGATGTCATATTTGTAAAAATTTATTATTTGATGACAAAGTGCAAGATCATGATCATATTACATCAGAATATAGAGGTGCAGCTCACTCACACTGTAATTTAATTTATAAAGTCTGTCCATTCATACCTGTCATATTTCATAATTTATCTGGCTATGATTCCCATATATTTATCAAGGAATTGTCTAAATATGATGGTGAAATAAAAATAATTCCAAAAACAAAAGAAAAATATTTATCCTTTACAAAAATTATTGAAACTGATAAATGTTATAAACCTTTGCAAATTAAATTCATAGATTCATTCCAGTTTCTTAGCACAAGTCTCGATAATCTGAGTAAAAGTTTAACAGACAGTGATTTCTTAAATTTAAAATCACATTTTCCTGATGACCAAAAATTCGAGTTATTACGAAGGAAGGGTATATATCCATATGAATATATTGATTCATGGCAGAAATATAATGAGACACAACTTCCACCAAAACATTGTTTTTACAATAGTTTGCAAATGAAACATATAACTGATAGCGAGTATGAACATGCGCAAACCGTTTGGAATTACTTTAATATTAGTAGTCTTGGTGAATATACTGATTTATATTTAAAAAGTGACGTATTATTATTATGCGATATATTTGAAAATTTTAGAAAAATATGTCTACAGCATTATAATCTCGATCCTGCACACTATGTAAGTTCACCTGGTTTAAGTTGGGACGCCATGCTCCTTTACACGGGTGTTCAACTCGAGTTGATTCATGATTTAGAAATTTATAAGATGATAGAAAAAGGAATACGTGGTGGACTAGCACAGTGCTCTCACCGATATGCTAAAGCCAATAACATTTACCTCCCTCATTTTGATGATTCTAGACCGTCGTCATATTTAGTATATCTTGACTGTAACAATCTTTATGGATATGCAATGACTAAAAAATTACCTATATCAGATTTTAAATTCATGACAAGTTTCGAAATGGCCAATTTTTGTTTGTTTGATATTCCTGACGATGCTGAGTACGGTTACATTTTAGAAGTTGACATGATGTATCCAGATAATTTACATAATTTACACAAAGATTTGCCTTTCGCTCCGGAAAAGTTCATACCCATAGGAGGGAAAACAGAAAAGTTAATCGCGAACTTGTATGACAAGTATAACTATGTTATACATTATATATATTTAAAAGAATGTATTAGAAATGGACTTATTTAAAAAAAAAATCATCGGACACTCCAATTTAAACAAGAAAACTTTTTAAAAAAATATATAGACTTAAATACTCAATTGCGTCAATCAGCTAAAACATCATTTGAAAGAGATTGATTTCTTTAAACTTTTGAATAATTCAATATTTGGAAAAACTATTGAAAATAAACGAAAACAGGTTGATGTTAAACTGGTGACTAAGTGGAATGATAATAAGAATAGAACAAATAAAACAATATGTGCAGAGAAACTAATTGCAAAACCAAACTTAAAAAGTATTAGTGTTTTTAGTGAAGATTTTCTTGCATAAATATTATAAAACTCGAATCACGTAACTATTTATTACAGTATTCAAAGCAGAATCATCAGTCTTATAATGTGTTTTGGAGAGAGTAGTCTTCTCAATTGGCTTATTAATAATTTACCATTTGAATTACATTTACTGTGGCCCTGATACTAAATTAATAAAAAGACTTACACAAGGAGATAACGGTATAAATAAGTTGGACGAATATTGCAAAGATCACGATATTGCATATCACAAATCATCAAACTTAAAGGATCGACAAAAAGCTGATTTAATTTTGTTAAAAATGGCAAGAGAGCGAGCTGTTGCTTCCGATGCCAATATAGGTGAAAAACTCGCAGCTCGCTTAGTAAGTAAGGCTATGTTAGCAAAAATTAAAACTGGTTCTGGTTTGAACAAAGAGCATTCTCCAAAAATGATACCTGGAAAAGGGTTAAAAAGTAAATTAAAATCTGTTATTACAAAAGCAAAAAGACACATAAAAAAATTAAAACCTAAGACCAAGAAAATGGCTATAGAATTAGCTATTGCCGCTACCAGAGAATTAGCTGATGATTCATCGATTAAGCTCCCTCGTATTATTCCTATTCCAAAAACTGGCGGAGTACTACCTTTGATTCCTATTTTTGCGGGATTATCAGCGGCGGGGGCTTTAGCAGGCGGTGCAGCTGGTATTGCTAAAACCATAAATGAATTCAAAATGGCTAAAAAGCTGTATGAAGAATCGAAGAGACACAATGAAAAAATGGAAGCTCTATGTATTGGGAAAGGACTACACCTTAAACCACATAAAGGCGGACTTGGAATTTTTGTATCAAAAGAAAAAACTAATATATCGGCTACCCAAACGGGCCTTAACTAACTTTGACATTTTAAAGTACGGAAATAGAATTCCTTATTTTAGAGGTGTCTTTATGAGAGAAGAGCTCCCTAAATATCCTTATAAAAAAGAATGTGGAGTTATTAATTTAGATAGTTCTAAAAATCCTGGTTCTCATTGGGTAGCCTATGCAAAATATAGTGATTATGTTGAGTATTTTGACAGCTATGGAAATCTTAAACCTCCGAAGGAATTCATAAAATATGTAGGTCCAACATTCAATATAATTATGAAAATATACAACGTGATCACCCCTTCAATTGTGGACATCTATGTTTAATTTTTTTTAAGAATTTTTGATATAATCAAGAAATAAAATAAACAGGATCATATAAAAGAGTTCAGTATGCAAGCATGTCTACTACGATTACAATCTCTGGAAATAAATCAGAACTGGTCTCGTATTTTCAACCACCTCTTCATTTATCTGATCAATACGAGTGCGGTTTACTATACTTTTCAGTAATAAAAAAAGACCAAACGTGCCCGTTAATAACAGTAGTTTAACAGCTGTAATCAGAATCGAATGTGATCTTGTGCACGGTTCATATTACAACGGATTACCGACTCATTTTATTCATGAATTTATATCTGATACTGCTCCAGGTCGCAGCTACACAGAAATACCTCAGAACGTTATTTACTTCCCAGTGAACAAAAATATAATTTCATCCATATCTGTCAGGATCGTAGATCAGTTTGGTTACTGCATTGACTTTGGTGAAGAACATATTCAATTACGTCTTCATTTAAGAAAAGCAAAATGATAGTATATAATAAAAACCCTCCAGTGAAAATAAAACGTCCTATTCCGTCAACAACCGTTAAGGTGCACAGACGTAAGAAAAACGTGAAGAAATTGACTAAATCAAATAAAGATTTTCTTAAAGCTTTAGGGTTTAAAGTATGAGTATACTACAGATTACTGATTTACCACACTTTGATAGTTCAATCGAAAGCTATGAAGTCCATTCATACAATCCCTACAATAACAGCTTTAGAGAAAACGATGAAATCAGAATCCCCATACATCAGCAAGACATATACGTGCTACCATCAGCCAGTTCAATCTACATCGAAGGCCAGGCAAAGCTGTTCGGTAAGGATGGGCATCCGAGCAAGAAAACTGTTACGTTCACTAATAACCCTGTTATGTATTTGTTTCAAGACATCAGATACGAAATGAATGGAATTGAAATAGATCGTATAAAAAATTTCGGAATAACATCAACAATAAAGTCATACATCTCATTAAATGAAGCAGAAAGTAAAGTTGCTGCATTGTGGGGTTGGAATTTAAACGGGTTCCAAAGTGATGGGCATTTTAGCGTTGTGGTGCCATTAAATAAGATTTTAGGGTTTGCAGAGGATTACAATAAAATTGTAATAAATTGTAAACACGAACTTATATTGAATAGGAGTAATTCTAACTTAAATAGTATTATTCTTACTGATGAAAACGTCCAGCTTCAAATAGATATACAAAGGGTTCAGTGGAGAGTACCACATATAAAAGTTTCAGATAGAGAACGTTTAACACTTTTAAAGCATTTAGAAAGAGATAAAGCTATTCAGATGGCTTTTAGAAATTGGGATTTATATGAGTATCCTTTACTACCTAAAACCACAAAGCATTCTTGGTCAGTAAAAACTGCTTCTCAATTAGAAAAGCCCCGGTATGTAATTTTTTGCTTGCAGACTAATAGAAAAAGTAATAAATCAAAAGACAGCTCAGTATTTGATCATTGTGATGTGACAAATGTAACGCTATTTTTGAATTCTCAATATTACCCTTATGAACCTTTAGGTTTAAAGTTTTCTGAAAACAAGTACAGTATATTATATGAAATGTATGTGAAATTTCGTCAGTCGTATTATAGCAGCCCAGTCGATCCCTTGCTTGATCTGAAAGATTTTAAAGAAAAAGCACCACTTTTTATCATAGATTGTTCAAGGCAAAATGACTGTTTAAAAACAGGCCCGGTAGACGTAAGGTTGGAATTTGAATGTTCAACATTAATACCAGATAACACAACTGCCTACTGTTTAATTATTAACGATCGACTTGTGGAATACAAACCGTTAAGTAACATTGTGCGCAGGCTATCATGACTGCAATTGTAGATGTTCAAGGTTTCAAAACAGAAGCTAATGAATTTATAATAAAGGAGATTGCGATATTATGCGATAAAAAAATACAGGTATTTCTAATAAAACCTCCATTTCCATTTTACGATTTGACTAAACAAGAACGGCGACAAGTAAGTTGGATTGAGCGCAATAGAAAGATACACTGGAATGAAGGAATTGTGCCTTACTCAAATTATCAGAATTTGGTTATAAATATTTTAAGAGATAAATGTGTTTATGTCAAAGGTTCAGAAAAAGTGTCATGGTTAAGAAACATTGTAAATAGTACTAATATTAATAACTTAGAAGATAAAGGTTGTCCTAGTTTATTAAACTTATACAAACAATATGAAAACTCTAATGATCTGTATAGTTGTATTTATCATGATTCAGTATGTGCCTTGAAAAATGTTCTCTGTTTAAATAAATGGTGTATAAACTATAACTATGTATAAACACTCTAAGTAACTAATACATTATTAAATAAATATTTTCTTGTTTTATTCAGTAAAGGTTTATTAAATAGTAATCCCCCCACAGTTTATGGTTTAATTTTCAAACAGATGTTCGAATCAAAGTATTGACTAAGTGAATACAATGAAAACCATATAAGGAAGTGCATCGAATGAATGATGAATGATGTCATACAGCATGCGTATCGTTAAAGTAAACAAAGGGCATGAAGTAGTCCGCTATTTTGTTACATATTTGACGACACGTTTGGCTTAATGGTTAAGACCTGAGCAAAATCAAATGCAAAATAACACGTTCTTCAACCACAAAGACGAAGTGTCGTGGGTTCGATTCCCACATTATTTAACCGCTAAATATTATGATCAAGAAACTGATGAGTGATTGAATATTAGAGTACATAGTACCTATTTTTGAATACAGTAAATAGTAGGGTGAATTGGGTATTTCTGGACATGCATATTAAAATGAATAGATAAATATAGGAGCCACTAGATCATTATTTTCAATTAAATGAATGATGATGTAAATTGGGTGTTTCTGGATCTCCTCTGATCCAGAAACCCCAATTTCAACCTACTAACGTGATATGGCCGTTTTCGACAACTGGATCGGGCGCATACTTGTAGTATGGAACCTCAAACTCAACAAGTTGGTAGTGCAAAGCAAGTTGCTGGTGGATAATCTTGGCTACCTGATTATGTCTGTGTTATGTCTGAGTATGTCTATGTTATATTATTATGTTATCTAATTTTGGAACCAATAGGTAGTAACAGTAAGTTGAGGATTTTTACCATTAGCGGCATGTAAATTTTGAGAGAAAATGCAGAAGTTACCTACAATATTAAACCTTGAGTTTGATTTCACTCCACATAAAGGAGATTTAACAATTCACATAACTTTATTATGTGTAACTTTAAGTGTGGGAGAGCCATGCTTCGACACAAATGGGCCGGCTCGACCGGAGTGATACCACGGCCGAGCAGAAAACCGACGTGAAACAACGCTTACGTTGTGTTTCGTTGTGTGAGTGAGGTTACCGGAGGCCCAATTCCCCCCTTCCCAATCTTTCCAATCCCCGATTCCCTAATAACCCTTAAATTCCTAACTGCCAAAAAGCCGGCAACGCACTTGTAACGCCTCTGGTGTTTCAAGTGTCCATGGGCGGCGGCGATTGCTTACCATCAGGTAATACGTCTGCTCGATTACCGGCGAGTTTCGTGAACAAAAAGAAACGAATGAAATGAAGATAAATAAATAGCTTTTGATTTGAAACGTTATTTCACGTAATTCTATTAGTAAATCAATAAAACCTACGGCCGAAGATTAAACGAAACTTCGCATTCGAGAACCGGAGTAGCTCTACTGATGTGCATGTGTTACAAGTGCGTTGCCGGCCTTTTGGGGGTTAGGAAATTAAGGATTGTTGGGGAATCGGGGATTGGGAAGATTAGGAAGGTAAATGGGCCTCCGGTAACCTCACTCACACAACGCAAGCGTTGTTTCACGTCGGTTTTCCAGGAGGCCGTGAGGAACCGAATAAGCCCATGATCTTAAAAGTATTCCCACTTATATTTTCTTTTCATCTTCTTGAAAAGCAACCGACTCTCCAATTGAATAATTCAATAAAGTTTTCACTGTTCGCAACGTAAAACGTTTTGTATAGGTAAGACCGACAAAGTAAATGTCAATGTTAAATTTGTATTATAAACCTAACCTAATAAAAAATAAACGAAAGCGCTCTTCACTATCTATAATGGCCACAAAATAATTCAATAACAGTATATTGAGAAACTGTCCGAGCAGTGGGGTCAGACTTCTTCAAGACCCCCCGCCGAAACAGGCCCCAAAAGCTCTCCGACGGAACCTTAAAACTTCTTAAGGATCGTAGCGAGATGAGGCTGCAGTCTTCAGACGATATGTCTGAATACGGCAAGCTCAATAGACGAATCTCGAAATACATGCGACGTGACCTGCGGGCCTATAACGCCGCAAGAGTCAGAGACTTAATTGAGCGAAACAAGGGCTCAAAAGTCTTCGCAAAGAATTCGTCTGTTGGGCAAAGCCAAATGACGAGGCTGAAGACCGAGGATGGCAGCGTCATCTCGTCGAAGTCCGAGATCCTCGGAGAGCTCGAGAGGTTTTACGGACAGTTATACACCTCAACACGGCAACCCATCGTCGGTACAGCTCGGGACCCAAGAGCTAAACTGACGCGGCACTACACTGAGGATATCCCAGACATCAGCCTGTACGAGATTAGGATGGCTCTCAAACAGCTTAAAAACAACAAGGCGCCGGGCGATGACGGAATCACGTCGGAACTTCTGCGAGCGGGTGGAAAACCGATACTTTTAGTCCTCCAGAAGCTATTCAATTCCGTCATACTCGAGGGAACCACGCCGGTAGCATGGCAACGGAGTGTGGTGGTTCTGTTCTTTAAAAAAGGCGACAACTGTCTGCTAAAGAACTACAGACCTATCTCACTTCTGAGCCATGTGTATAAGCTGTTTTCGAGGGTCATCACGAACCGTCTCGAACGCAGGCTTGATGACTTCCAGCCTCCCGAACAAGCCGGATTCCGAAAAGGTTTCAGTACCATAGACCACATTCATACGCTGCGGCAGATTATACAGAAGACCGAGGAGTATAACTTGCCACTATGCTTGGCGTTTGTGGACTATGAGAAAGCCTTCGATTCAATCGAAACCTGGGCGGTGCTGCAGTCTCTCCAGCGGTGCCACATCGACTATAGATACATCGAGGTTTTGAAGTGTTTGTATAACAACGCCACCATGCGCATCCGACTCCAGGAAGAGACTACGAGGCCAATCCAGTTGCGGAAGGGCGTGAGACAGGGAGACGTTATATCTCCGAAACTGTTCACAAACGCACTGGAGGACGTTTTTAAGCTCTTGGACTGGAGCGGACGCGGCATCAACATTAATGGCGAATACATCACTCATCTCCGTTTCGCCGATGACATAGTCGTAATGGCAGAGTCGCTGGAAGAGCTGAACACCATGCTCAGCGACCTCAATACCGTTTCCCAACAGGTGGGCCTTAAAATGAACATGGACAAGACGAAAATCATGTCAAATGTCCATGTTGCACCTATACCGGTTGTCGTTGGGAACGATATACTCGAAGTTGTAGACCACTACACATACCTGGGTCAGATCATCCAGCTAGGTAGGTCCAACTTCGAGAAAGAGGTCGCTCGAAGAATCCAACTCGGATGGGCAGCATTTGGGAAGTTGCATGAAGTCTTCTCGTCAAAAATCCCGCAGTGTCTGAAGACCAGGATGTACAACCAGTGTGTGTTGCCAGTGATGACGTACGGTACCGAGACATGGTCCCTAACTGCTGGCCTTTTAGAAAGGCTCAGAGTCGCCCAGCGCGCGATGGAGAGAGCTATGCTCGGAGTATCTTTGCGCGACAAAATCCGAAATATGGAAATTCGCCAAAGAACAAGAGTTACAGACATAGCTCTCAAAATATGCAGGCTGAAGTGGCAATGGGCAGGCCACGTCGCTCGGAGGACTGATGGCCGCTGGGCCAGGAAGGTGACTGAGTGGCGACCGCGGACCGGAAGACGCAGCGTGGGCAGACCTCCCACTAGGTGGACCGACGACATCGTCAGAGTGGCGGGGAGCCAGTGGATGCAGGTGGCGGCTTGTCGTTCTACGTGGAGGACCAAGGGGGAGGCCTTTGTTCAGCAGTGGACGTCTCTCGGCTGATGATGATGATGATGATATTGACAATAAAAATAAATCGAATACACTGTACCTAACTAAATCTAGGAATTATTTAGGTCGGGTCTCATCACATTATGTGAAGATTTCTTTCTCGCTCGCACAACTGTTATCAGCGATAAAGCTATCTCTTTCTAACCGATGACGCACGACTATTTCAATAACAGGTAGGTAATGCGATTCAGTGTTGCCGCGTAATTGTTGCTGTTTTGGTTTTAGGGTAATTTTTTTAAGAAGGGAAAACGCGTTTGTTTTTATTTTTGTTTATTTATATGATATTATTTGAGTTAAATTAGTTCTATATAATTATATTATGAACATAAAATGTATACATATAATCTACTTTCGTATAAGCATTATTACTGAACTTCTAAAATATTTAAACTAAAATAAAAAAATATTAGAAATAATACGATTATGAAAATTTTAAATTAAAGTGTATGATAACGGCCAAGTACCTATAAAAATTAAGAATAAATTCAAATCTGATCCTGTTAAACTTAAAAATGGCGATATCTAACCTGTCAATTGATCGTAGAGATGGCAGTCGATACGGCTTACCTTCTTATGTGAAGAATTTTAAGTGTGGGAGAGCCATGCTTCGGTACGAATGGGCCGGCTCGACTGGAGTGATACCACGGCTGAACAGAAAACTGACGTGAAACAACGCTTGCGTTGTGTGAGTGAGATTCCCAGAGGCCCAATTACTCTTCTTTCCAATCTACCCAATTCCCGATTTCCTAAAAGTCCTTAAATTCCTTACCCCTAAAGGCCGGCAACGCTCTTGTAGAACCTCTGGTGTTTTGAATGTCCATGGGCGGCGGCGATTGCTTACCAGCAGGTGATACGTCTGCTCGTTTACCGGCTTATACCATAAAAAATATATTTTCCAGCAGTATATGACTATGAACATCACAGACACTAATGATGATTTAAAGTTTACAAGCAGAACGCATTCCATTACAGATGTTATGCCAAATTTCCAAAGAGACAATGACATTAATTTCCGCGAATGAACACGTTTGTATGTTTATATGTATTTAAATATATCGTGAGTGACCCGGTTGTGGCCACTTTAAGAATTTTGTCGACTTTGAGGCTTTCTTAACTTATAGTTTTTGTTATCACGAACATATTTTTTTGTAAAAAAGTAATTTAACATGTATTAATCTTGCCTAAGAAAACCCTTTTTTTAAAGAACGTCCAGTAAAAAAATAACTGTATAAAAAAGAAAAAAAAAGGGAGTTTGTGCCATTTTTGGCCAGATCCGTGCCATTTCTGGCCACGGTCGTGTGCCAGTTCTGGCCATCAAAAAATACAATTAAAGTAATCAAAATTTATTAGTTAGATTTGACATTTTAGAAACAATGGTTTTCATTTAGTCTGGAAAAAATGAAATGTTATTACTTCACTTGAATTTAACTTACAAATAAAGAGATCAACATTTATATGACGTTGGTAAAAGCTGCAAAGTAAACTGACCTCCCTTTGTGTGAAGGCAATTTATTGCATCTCTGAAAATGAAAAATATGTGTTTGTTGATATGTAAAGCCAAGGAAAAATAATAAATAAATTACGATAAATGACTAGAAGTGGGGCGTTTATGTACAAAAGTTTTGGCCAGCCGTGTGGCCAAAGATGGAGAAATTCATAATTTTGTCTCCATTAGTGGCCACCTTCTAATAATCCCACTTCAAAAACATATGGCGACAAAATAACTTTAGTTCCACTTAGACAATATATTCTTCATGTAGTATTAACATAAACATCCAAACAATAAGCAAAGATTAAAAAAATAAAAACCAAATCCTCACCCGCTCGCCTTAGACTTTTTGTTAAGATCTTAACAATTTCACCCTCAACTAAAAAGAATGACTTGTTGCATCGAAGTGAAGTTTGACACATCAAAGCTGCCAACGGTATCAGTGTCTCCAATATTCAATATTTTAAATACTGTACATAACAGAGTAATTTATTTGTCCATGCCTTAGTTATAAATATTTGAAGGCCCAAGTGGCCACAAAGGGGTCGATGGCCACAACCGGGTCACTTGCCCTAGGAAGGTGAAACAAGACAATGGGAAGCCAGCCAAACCACAAGTTATCATTAATCTACTTAATTGAGCTGATTGACGTACACACGCCACGCCAGCACATCAAGGTACTCTTATGTATCAGACTATTGTAATACATTTTCAACCTTATGTCTTTGGTATTAAGTTGTAAAGTCGATGATAAAAACTTTCAATTTGGGGTAGTTTGAGGTGCTGGTCTGTAGATTGTTATGTAGAAATTGCTATGAGGAAATTAAACAATTTTTGCAAATAGGTATTCCCAGTATTATAGCTTTTAATCAGACTTTTACTTTTTCCTTACTTACTACATTATATATTACTTATAAAACACAAAATAAAATAACATTTAAATATATTAAACTAGGAGCCGACTAGTAGCGGGAACATGGTCCAAGCTACCGGTGGTTAGGGCTCCAGAGACAGAAACCTTCTCACAATACGTGCCGTTTCCAGGAGAACTGCCTTCTGTATCAAACCCTTGTTCCACCAGCCTAACGCCAGCCTTTTAAGATGGATGTCGAGGCTTTTAGGGATCAACCCATTGGCTGACATATCTATTAGCACAATGATAGCTGAATCTACATTCCACATGGCGACAATCTCGTGAGCTATTTTACCATTATTATGGAGGTAAATATTTACCTATACCTGTCTGTGAGTTGTTGTTGTATTTTTATCTTCTCTCTCTCTTTCTTTCTCTCTCTCTCTCTCTCGGTTCTCATTAATGAGGGTTTCACCAATTCAAGTTCCTATAGGATTCTGTGACTCACAACTAGTAAAACTTTGTTCTTACGTCAGTTTGATCATGGTACTGATCGGTTACCAGGTGACCCGTCTACTCGTTTTCAGTTGAAATAGCAGATTTCATAAAAAAAAATCACACGTTCCAATTAATTAACCTTTTTAAACAAGTTTTTAATATAGATTACAGGCAAATGGCAATAAGTATTAATAATGGTTTAATTTAAATAAAAGTATTGACTTTTGACTTCATTAAACTACATAGCATACTTACGTGTGTCAGAAATAGCATTAAACTAATAATAATTTTATTGTATTACCAAATAATTCATATATTTATAGATAAAACAAACAATTGCAAATTGCAAAACCTCAAATAAATGTTTTGGCAAACATTTACTTTTAGGTGGCAAAATTTATATTTAGCACTGACCACACTGAAAACTTGACGCAGGTAGGCGAAAAATGTTCACCACTCAAACTCGTGCGCACCGTATGTCATGACATACTCGCGAAACTGTGCAACGAAAACAACAAAATAATTCTTGGAAAATCGCGTCGCGTCTTTATTGGTGATAGCCGTGCAAGCTCGTGCCTTTAAACATCTTTATAGTGAGAAATACCATAGAATTTGTGTGTTGTGATCTGAATAAACTGTGTAACTACATTACTTGTGTCTGGATTTTTTACTGCAATTCGCTGATGGCGTACTGAGGTGAGTGCCCCAAATAAATAGGCCTTCACTTTTTATTTGCAATTTAATGTTGCTATGTAGAATGTATCTTGGCTGTAAGCTGTGATGCCTTTGTACGTTCAGAGACAAAAAGTTCACAGTTGAACATAAAGTTGGTGATTTTAAAAAAAGAATACGTTCGTGTTTTGGCGGTGAAAGGCGTATGTGTGGATTTGCGATCGTGTAAAAAAACATCTGCGTAACGAAACGGCTTTAATAAAATACTATTTTTAGTGAAATTACGCAGGTTGTCGACTGTTTAAACAAACTTGTATGTGTAGCTGCGTTATACAACTATCCTCATGTACGAATAATGATTCATTTAGAGCTATATAGACGTGAATATACACTCCAACATAAAATATATATAATTGATATCCGGTGAAGATTAGCAAATGTACACTACTATCTTTTAGCAAATTCTTACATCATGACAATAAGTTATCAGGCCAGCCAATCAGAATACACAAAAACTGTGATAACTATCTATGAATAAGATATGTTGAGACTTATTATCAGTTTCGTCTATGTTTTTGCAAATCTATCTTTTGTTAAAATTGTAACTAATAAAGAAATGGTTGTAAATAAAAACTTTATGAAATCTATACTTATTTTTACACTAAATCACTCTTATATTACTTATAGTGAAAGTCAAATCATTTATTCCAATTAAACCATATACTTAGGTACTTTTGAAACATCAGCAAAGAAATAAATAAATAATAGTCTGTCAGTCTGTCCGTCAGTGAAGCTAGGCTAGCTTAGTTATAAATGTGCAAGTTTGTTTGAATATTTGTCCATCAATCAAGCTGAAACTACTGAACAGATTTTGATGAAATGTGGTATATAGGCAGGATATTACAAGTGTGTTACTGGCTTTCTGAAGGTTAGGAATTTAAGGATTGTTGAGGTATCAGGATTTGGAAAGATTATTGGGTCTCCGGTAACCTCACTAACATGACAAAACACAATGCAAGTGTTGTTTAATGTCTGTTTATTGCTCAGCCGTGGTATCACTCTGGTCGAATCAACCCATTAGTGCTGAAGCATGATGCTTCCACACATAAAAACTATAAGTGGTCTCTAATCCTACAAGATTGATATAGAGAGAAACATCTAACAGAACTATTTGCTGTGTACTTTCTAAGACTTTATTAACACACCACTGACAAACGGTGAAGGAAAACATTACGAGGAAACCTGGGTTAATAATTTCTAATTATAAGTATGAAATCGCCAACCCGCATTGAGCATAGTGATTAAAGCTCAAACCTTCTCCGTGTGAGAAGAGGCCTTTGGTCAGCAGTGGCCACTTATAGACTGTTAATGCGAAGTAATTTGCCTTGTATTGGCGTAATTCCAGACTTTGTATTTACTTACTAGGTATGTGTAGTGTATTACATATAATAAACGTAGCACGCTAGCTGGTGGGGCGCTCAGTGATGGGGAGTGCGGCTAGCGAGTCGCTAGCCGCTCAGTCACTGTCTAGCCGCCGAGCAGTTAAGTGCATTACTATTCAACCTGCTGTTTTATTCCTGTGTACATACCCAGCGAACCCCATGTGGCGACCCTACCAGGATTACAAAACCGTAAGGTATGTACAAAAATTCCAAAAATATCGAATTAAGAGGTAAATCAGTGACTAATCAGTTTTTATTCGTTGAAATATTCCTTGTAGCTTTATATAACTAGGAATGAATATGAACTTTATACTGTTATTGAATCTTGTTACATAAAATTCATACGTCATAATTGAAATAAAATAACCTATGTTAGTTCAAGATAAAATAGTCAAAAAAAAAAAAGAAAAAAATATGTCACACCTACCGCCACTAGAGTCCTTGGACTGTGATGGGGACCCGGCTTCGGTGGGATTACGGTGGGAAAAGTGGAAGCGTGCGCTTGAGTTGTACTTAATCGCTACTAATGTTACCACACCAGAAGCAAAAAGAGCTGTGCTCTTACATATGGGTGGTTTAACCCTGCAGGAAGTTTACTATAATATTCCTGGCGCACATTTAGAAACTACTGCCGATGATGACAACGATATTTTTACAGTTGCCATCAACAAACTAAATGAGTATTTTGCACCCAAACAAAGTCGGGTATATGAGCGTCATTTGTTTAGACTCATTAAACAAGAAAGCGGAGAGAAGTTTGATAAGTTTCTTGTTAGGCTTCGACACCAAAGTTCGAAATGCAAATTTACTGCCCCTGATGAACATATGATCGATCAAATCACTGAAAAATGCGAGTCAGCCAAATTAAGAAAAACAATCCTGACTCTCGGTGATGACGTTACACTAGACAAAATTATATTCGAGGCAAACGCTTTGGAAACAGTAAACCGTCAACTCAATAACTTTGGTTTGCCAGGACCTAGTAAAGACCTGTCAGTAAATAGAGTAGAGACGCGTACGAGTAAAAAGAGTTCGAATTCTAATTCTTGTTCCCGTTGTGGTGGCACTCATTCAAGTGATAGTAAGTTTTGCCCAGCCCGTGATAAAAAATGTCTCAAGTGCGGGTTTATTGGACATTTCCGAAAACTGTGCAGAACTAGGGCAAAGAAACGAAAATCAAATGATTATACATCTAAGTCAAACCAGTATATACATCCTGATAAAAAGTTAAAAAGTAAATCTGATGAAGTCGATTACATTTTTCAAATTGAAGGTGACGACACTATTAAATGTGTTCTTGGGAATGTCTTAATTGACATGTTAATTGACTCTGGTAGTAAATATAATATAGTTAGTGACGTAACTTGGCAAACTCTAAAAAGCAAAAAAATTCTAGTTGAAAATCAAGTAAAAAACCCGAACAAGACATTCAAGGCCTATGGAAGTCAAAACCCTCTAACAGTTCTCGGCGCATTTGATTCTACCATAATGGTTAATAACGGATTGCCTGGCATCAAAGCAACTTTTTATGTTGTAAAGGACGGCACAAGGAATTTACTTGGAAAAGATACTGCTACTAGACTCGGAGTTCTGAAACTAGGAATAGGTGTTAATGCAATCGATGGTAGGTTTCCTAAATTTAAAGATGTCCAAATCCATATCCCTATAGATATGTCTGTCAAACCGGTCTCTCAACCTTGTCGAAGAGTTCCAATACCCTTGGAGGCTAAAATTAATAAAAAAATTCAGGAGCTACTTGATTTAGATATCATAGAACCCGTAAATGGCCCTTCTGATTGGATCTCTCCCCTTGTACCCGTTCTAAAAAGTAACGGAGATGTTCGCATCTGTGTAGACATGAGGCGAGCAAATCAAGCCATTATTAGAGAAAAACATCCTTTGCCCACTATGGAACAGCTAATACCAAAGTTCAGAAATGCCAAAATATTTTCTAAACTGGATCTAAAAAATTCATTTCATCAATTAGAGTTGAGTGAGAATTGTAGATACATCACAACATTCATTTGTAGCCAGGGACTGTTTAGATACAAGCGACTCATGTTCGGTATTTCCTGCGCTCCTGAATTTTTTCAGAAGAACTTAGAAAGAGTACTTTTGCCTTGTACTGGGGTGGTTAATTTTATAGATGACATTGTCGTCTACGGTAGCAATGTGGCTGAACATGGGGCGAGGTTAAAACAAGTTTTACAGGTTTTAAAAGATAATCATGTCTCTTTAAATGATGAAAAGTGTGTTTACGGGGTTAAACAAATAGAATTCCTCGGGCATCAACTGTCTTGTGAGGGAGTAAAGCCTTTAGATAAGTATATTAAAACAATTGACTCCTTTCGAGTACCTAGTGTCATTGAAGAGGTACAAAGCTTTTTAGGGCTGGTAAATTATGTAGGAAAATGGATCCCTAATTTAGCAACATGGACTGAACCTTTACGCGAACTTTTAAGATTAAAACTGAACAAGGGTACTAATATTACTTCTCATTGGGGTGATAAACAGTCACGCGCATTTGAAGGGTTAAAACGGGCTATGACACAAATTAAAACCTTAGGATACTATGATCCACTAGACCGCACCCAAGTATACGCTGATGCTAGTCCAGTTGGGTTAGGCGCTGTACTCGTTCAGCATGGTAAGAATGGGCCGCGAATAATTGCATTCGGTAACAAAAGCCTCTCAGACCGCGAAAAACGTTATTGTCAAACTGAGAAAGAAGCTCTTGCTCTAGTATGGGCAGTAGAACATTTTGATATGTATTTGTTTGGCAAGGATAGTTTCGAACTCATCAGTGACCACAAGCCTTTGGAGGTAATATTCGGGCCAGATTCTAAACCATGTGCGAGGATCGAACGTTGGGTTCTCCGCCTACAGTCGTACAATTTTAAAATTGTCTATAGTCCGGGCAAGAAAAATATTGCGGATTCATTGTCGCGATTGTGTGTCGATAATAGTCAGTCTCCAGAACCTTTCGATGACGATAACTATTTAAATCTAGTTGTTGATGAATCTCGTCCTACCGCAATCACCTTGCGTGAGCTGACGCAAGCATGTGAAGCGGATCCAGAACTGAAATTAGTTAGAATTGGAATCTATAATAATAACTGGGAACAAAGTGTCAGCACTTACAAGATCTTCGAACATGAGCTTTGTTTTCAAGATAATTTACTTTTGCGAGGGAATAAAATCGTTATTCCGTCTATTTTGAGGTCGAAAGTTTTAAATGCAGCTCACGAAGGTCATCCGGGCATCGTAGCTATGAAAACACGACTACGATCCAAAGTATGGTGGCCCAAAATCGATAGAGACGCAGAACATTACGTCAGATCTTGTAAGGGCTGTACTCTAGTTTCTGCTCCTAATCCCCCGAATCCCATGCGCAGACGTGAGCTTCCAATACAACCCTGGATTGATATAGCCATAGATTATCTCGGACCCTTACCGACTGGACATTACCTTTTAGTCGTTATAGATTATTATAGTCGTTATAAAGAGGTAAAAATTACAAAAACTATTGACTCAACGCACACAATAAATATACTGAAAGAGATATTTTCTCGATTAGGCACACCCGTGAGTATTACTGCTGATAACGGCCGACAGTTTATTAGTACAGAATTCGATGATTTTTGCAAAGAATTCGGTATTCAGTTGTTCCATAGCATTCCTTATTGGCCACAGCAAAACGGGGAGGTTGAAAGACAAAACAGGGACATATTGAAACGGTTACGAATAAGCCAAAGCCAAAGGTCCAATTGGCAAGAAGATTTACTTAAATATATGACCATGTACAATAGCACTCCTCATTCTGTGACCGGTAAATCTCCTGCTGAACTTTTTTCAGGCGTAAATTCAGAGACAAGCTACCTTCTGTGTTAGATATTGAATTTGCAGAAGTAGATCTAGAAACAAAGGACAGAGATGTGGAAATGAAAACAAAGGGCAAAGAATATGCAGACAGAAAAAGACAAGCAACTGAATCAAACATTGAAGTCGGAGAAAAAGTATATGTAAAAAACACCGTGAAGGAGAATAAGTTAACAGCTACATTTAATGATGCGCCACATACGGTACTCAATAAAAAAGGCAATGACGTTGAAGTAGTAAATGATGAAAATGGGAAACGACTTCGTAGGAATATAGTACACTTGAAGAAGGTCGAAGGTAAATGGGAAGTATGCCCAAATAAATATTTAGAGAACCATAATAATGAAGATGAAGAATTAAGTGAAAGAGAATAACTGATTTTTGGCTGATTTTGTACCTTGTTATTGTTAAGTGTTAATATTGTAGTATTGTGATTCTGATGAGCATCCTAGAATAATATTTTCAATTTTTCAAATTTTGTAAAAGGTAGATATGTAGTGTATTACATATAATAAACGTAGCACGCTAGCTGGTGGGGGCGCTCAGTGGTGGGGAGTGCGGCTAGCGAGTCGCTAGCCGCTCAGTCACTGTCTAGCCGCCGAGCAGTTAAGTGCATTACTATTCAACCTGCTGTTTTATTCCTGTGTACATACCCAGCGAACCCTTACAGTATGTTATCATTAATATGTTTGCGCATTCCAATAAGTGATTCAGTGTAACTTATTGCATGTAGTAAAATATTACATTTTAGTAGACAGACAAAACAGTCTGTACTTAATATAGTGCAAGATTGGGTTGTTAATTATTCCATTCTGACTATTTGGTTAGATTAAGAGCTTAACTAGTAGTTAGCCATAAGCAATATTCTGCATTAAATATCTACCTCGAAACCACAGTTTGCCTATGTTCCAAATTTCATAACAAAGTCAAAGTCAAAAATTATTTATTTCAAATAGTCTAGATAGGCACTTTTGAACGTCAAAACAAATATAATAATATTAAAAATGTCTGTCTGTCGGCCAGTCCTCTAGTGAAGCTATTTGCTCATTCCAAAGTGTAGATTCCTATAGAGAAGAACGAGCAAGAAACTCCATAGGTCACTCTTTTTCAATCAGATTCACAATACAATTCTTGGTTACATTGTTTCGATTACCTCAACTATGTGAGAAGCAATTAACAATTCCTTTAGCCGTTTAGACGTGATTAAGTAACAGACATACACACAAAAACAAAAACTTTCGCATTTATCACTAGGTACCAACATAGTATAAAATGAAGTCGTTGTTCAAACATTTGCTTGCACTGGATGCATTCGCCTTGGTTTCATCTGCAAGGTATATCCCACAAAAACATTTCATGTTAAATGTTGCCAAGACGAGACCATATAGCTCGCACTGTCAAAAAGTAATCAGATCCCGTGTAGAGCCAAGTTTCTAACCCTATACTTTTGAACTGGCGAGTCGGCCGCACGGACTTTTTGCTATTCGTCATATGGGCTTGAGCTTAAAAATCTATTCAATCTTCTAAACTCTTTCCGTGCGCCCAACTCGCCAGTTCAAAAGTATAGGGTTAGAAACTTGGCTCTACACGGGATCTGATTACTTTTTGACAGTGCGAGCTATATGGTCTCGTCTTGGCAACATTTAACATGAAATGTTTTTGTGGGATTTCATTTCTTTTTGTAGGTTGCTTATGATAGAAAGATAAAATGAGCGACAAATTCACCTACTAAACTACTAAATTTATAAGAAAATTGGAAACGTAATCCTAATACTTTTTATCAATGAAAATTAAAACACTAGTATCTAAACCTTTACCTACTAAACTACTAACAATGAAATATTAGGCAAATGGTTTTTTTCTCCGCGATAGCAAACTTTTAAATCACCGAAATATTCCGAAAACTTTTCATTCAACGAGACAACCGTCAACGACGTCTGCCCTCGCGCGTCTGCCCGCGTTCGGGTGCCGCGCTCGCTGACGGGCCGATTATTTTTAGCTACTGCGCGGGGACGAGGGGGCAGGCGGCGGGCGTTGGCGCATACTATACTTACGATGCTTATGTTCAAAAGTATAGGTTGATTAATAAACACTTACCGAAGTGAAGTGTAGTAATATTATTCATATCTAAGTACTTATGGGTAGGATAATGTTTTGATTTGATGAAAAGTTTGTGTTCTATGTACTTGTGTATAATTTTCAGATCTCAAGCAGGAAATAGGGAATTAAGTTTCCCTCTTTCAGATTTTTACCCCTCCGCGGCCGCATTCAGACCTCTAGCGTCAAAAAGTGCGGAAGTCTCGAACAAACTTTCACCCCCTAGTTTAAGGGGTTGGGGGGTAAAAGTTCCAAGTTTTAGGATTTTTTTGTTGTTTGGGTACTAATACTAGCTTACATACCAAATTTCAGTTTTCTAGGACTTCAGGAGGACTTAAGAATTTTGTTGTTCATCAGTGAGTGAGTGACGAAATCGGGGTATTTTAGATATCAATAAAATCTAAAGTATAAGAGCTATGCAATTGAAACTTTAGAGGTTTATTAAGTCTACCACTGACATTATATCCTGAAAATTTTGTTTATCTGGTATAACCCAAACTCAAGTTATGAAGGTTCAAAAATACGACGAAGCGCTTCGAGAAAAGGTAGGTAGTGCCCTTGCGCTTCGCTTGGCTCGTCTTGGCGGGGCACTACCGTGCCCCCAGATATGCTATGAAAATAAAACTAGTGAAGTTCTTTGTCAAATTACGTGAGTATGTCGAAGAACATAATAATTAAGTGTGGGAGAGCCATGCTTCTGCACGAATGGGCCGGCTCGACCGGAGTGATAACACGGCCGAGCAGAAAACCGACGTGAAACAACGCTTGCGTTGTGTGAGTGAGGTTACCGAAGGCTCCCTATGTCCCTTTGTATGCTTAAATCTTTAAAACTACGCAACGGATTTTGATGCGGTTTTTTTTTAATAGATAGAGTGATTCAAGAGGAAGGTTTATATGTATAACTAGCTACTTCCCCGCGGTTTCACCCGCTCTGCTTGGCTCCTATTGGTCATAGCGTGACGTTTATAGCCTATAGCCTTCCTCGATAAATGCACTACTCAACACAAAATAATTATTCAAATCGGACCAGTAGTTCCGGAGATTAGTGCATTCAAACAAACAAACTCTTCAGCTTTATAATATTAGTATTAGTATGTATAATACATGCATAATATATCACTATTGTACCCATGCGAAGCTGAGGCGAGTCGCTAGTATTATTAGTATAAGTAATTGTGTCTCAAATACTGACTGTCAAGAGGTTATTTATTATCTACCAGTTGACTTCTCGAGACCTAAATATTTTATACAATTTAATATATGCACTTCTGTTTGTAACTGCATAACTTAAAAGGTGTGCTATGATGTTATATCCTTTGTTCCATAGAAGCTGTGTAGCTACATGCAAATTGGGTAGTATCCTCGGTCAAAAATAAATTATTACAACTTTTCAATACAATACAATATTCAAAAATAATCACACTCTCATTAAAAAATTTGATAAACTACTTTATTTTCGATTTTTTCTAGCTAAATTTCTAGAAATAAGTCTGCTATTTGACGCAAAAATCTGATGACATCATAATAGAGTATTTCATACAATACAAAGTTCATAGAAAATATCGTTTTTGACGTTTCGAATAAAGTATTGAATTTGACTAGTAGGAAACTAGTCTAATAACTAATGTAATAGGGGTGAGTCTATTGCCATACAGTTACTGGGCACATTTCTACTCCTGAGCGATTTTAGAAAAACCGAAAAAGTACCAGTAGAACTTTGTCCGACCCAGAAATCGAACCCGTTTTCTAGGTTTTATCTCTAAATGTAGAGCCTTTAATGTATTTACGATACGTTTAAAATTAACTATTAAGCTACGTTTAAAATTAGCTAGCTTAAAAGTTTCCCGCGAAAAATGTCAGTCAATTGTCAATCTTTTAAGGTTTCCGTCATAAAATATAAAGAAATCGGTTACTAGGCAAAAAATCTATCGTCGAATGTGTTGCTATGCGCAAATCTCGCGAACAGCTGAACTGATTTCGTTAATTCTTCTTTTTTGTTAGTTCTGTTATTGTTACAAAAACGTTCATACAAAAAAAAAAAGCATAGAAAAAATACCCAAGGTGAAAAAGTTTTTTTCTAATAATGTTAAAAATATATTATTAACTAACTAGCGACCCGCCCCAGCTTCGCATGGGTGCAGTAGTGATATATTACGCATGTATTAACTATACATATAACTATTAAACCCTCCTTTTGAATCACTCTATCCATTAAAAAAAACTGCATCAAAATCCGTTGCGTAGTTTTAAAGATTTAAGCATACAAAGGGACATAGGGAAAAAGAAAGAGACTTTGTTTTATACTAGTTATGTTAAGTAATATGTATAAGAAGATTTAGATATTTATTTTACCTATGTATGTTATGTACCTACTATGAAAACGGCGCTAAAACATAATTGGCGATGAGACTTTATGATATAACTAACTAAATACCCCGTTACTAATCTTAATTTGATAATTTAGTCCATGCATTCTGAGAATTACAAAATATGATGTCATCATTTGGCAGGTATGCAAAACACGTGTTATACAATAACAAAAATATAATAATAGGTACTCTTCGATTACCTGTGCCTGAGAGAGTGACAGACTGTACACAGCTGTAACTACTGCGCGTAGCAAGCTGTGTGACATGTAGCGCGCTGTAGGAGTGTAGGGGAGTGCTGAGAGAGTGACAGACTGTACACAGCTGTAACTACTGCGCGTAGCAAGCTGTGTGACATGTAGCGCGCTGTAGGAGTGTAGGGGAGTGCTGAGAGAGTGACAGACTGTACACAGCTGTAACTACTGCGCGTAGCAAGCTGTGTGACATGTAGCGCGCTGTAGGAGTGTAGGGGAGTGCTGAGAGAGTGACAGACTGTACACAGCTGTAACTACTGCGCGTAGCAAGCTGTGTGACATGTAGCGCGCTGTAGGAGTGTAGTAGTTACTATGGCGCCAAGTTCCAAATCTTAGTCCGTTCAGAGTTATTCTTTATTAAACATGGTAGTTTTATCAGTAGCTAAGTAATGCTATTTTTACGTCATAATTGCATTTGTGTTTTATACACGTAGTGTGGATACTAGGAAACTTTTTGTCATAAGGTAACAAGGTAAGATTTGGAACTTGGCGCCATAGTAACTTTTATTCAGCTCAAAATTACTTATCCAATGATGTAACACACATAGCTATTGGAAGGTGGGACTAGGATTTGCATCCTCCTTTGTCTTATTTTATTAGAAATATTAAAATAGTTACTAACTGCCTCGTTGGCCGAGTGGTTGCAAGTGCGACTGCCGGGTAAGGGGTCTCGGGTTCGATTCCTGGGTCGGGCGAAGTATTACTGGGCTTTTTTCGGTTTTTCGAAAATTTCTCAGTGGTAGCACGGAGTCTGGAAATGTGCCCGGTATATGGCAATAGGCTCACCACCTATTACATGGGACTTACAACATAAGTTGTGAAAAGTGGGTGTACACAGTGGCATTACATGCCATAATGTGCACCTCTGCCTACCCCTTCGGGGATTAAAGGCGTGACGATATGTATGTATGTATGTAAAAATAAAAGTTACACCATAAGATGCAATGTTTTAATCGTATTAAAAATGGCTACGCGAAAGAGAGAGATGGCATGAGTGAGTGAGTGAGACAGAAGACGTGTGCCACAGATGACATAGAATATTAAATGATTTTCCTGGATGTGTCAACGGTATACAACGCAATTAGAATATTACAATTTTAGTTTTAACTATTCTTCGTAGAGTTTCATAGTATTTGCAATTGATTTCTTACTAAATTAATGTGAAACAACTAGTTAAAATACGTTAAAAAAAGTATTTACAATAGGGATGGATGACTGGGTCAAAAATAAATTATTACAACTTTTAAATAACTACAATAAAATATTGAAAAATTTGATGAACTAGTATGTACTTAATTTTCGACTATTTTCTAGCTAAATTTCTTGAAATAAGTCTGCTATTTGACGTAAAAATCTGATGACGTCATAATAGAGAATTTCATACAAAGTTCATAGAAAATATCGTTTTTGACGTTTCGAAAAAAGTATTGAATTTGACTAGTAGGAAACTAGCCTATTATTATAATCTATCTGTTAAAACACGAACTTGGAACTATTATCTAAAAACTCATGTTATTATATGTTAATTTTTCTCAAATAATCATTATTAATAAATGTCACAAATGATTTAAGACCATAATTTATCAAATCAGTCCAGTCGTTTTTTTTTTTTGTTTTAACGAACAGCAATTGATTTTTATTAATATAGAGATAGTTATATAGAAATAATTTATCTTCGACATACCTATTAAATCATGTCTGATTTATTTTAACGATAAATAACCAAGAAGTGAGTGCATCGTTATAAATAGAGAAAAAATTAAAATATCACGTCTGCAATATTGTCAGTCTAAATAATTTATAGGTTCTGTCAAAATGGCGCCTGTAGATTTGATATTCAAATCTGTAAACGCGATCGAAATTCGAATACATTTTCATTCATTCTTTATACATTGAAACTTGTCAAGTGCGAATCGGGATATCATGTGAACGATTCGTTGTTAAAAAATGTTGCAAGAGTAATAATTTACTTTTATACCGTCTCCTCTTGTAAAGCAGTCATGCTAGCTAAGGAGGAGGCGGAATTTAAGGGTTGGTGGGGTACAAGAGTTGTCAGTGATTCGGACGTGGAATTAGGCCTTATAGCGCGGCAACCCCAGCGCATATCTTTGTAGCCGTCCGCTAGAGCGCGCTGTGTCAGTTGCGTTGACGTTCGAGTTTTAACACGTTCGCGCGGGCAAACGGCTCGCGCTCAAAAGTTATTGTAGTAATAGTTGTAAGTGAGTTTTTATTAGACATTCTGTGTGTTCTGGAACAATAAACTGTTAACACAATCAGTGAGTCCTAATTTGCTCCCCACCGACGCTATAACCTCCGGTAACCTTACTCACACAACGAAATACAACGCAAGCGTAGTTTCACATTGATTCTCTGCTCGACCGTGGTATCACTCCGGTCGAACCGACCCAGCAGTGCCGAAGCATGTTTCAGACATGTTTGATGACATTAAGGACGCGTTCTCATAATTGACAGGTATCGAATCGCATCACTACATTGACACGACTCTCGACAATACACACATACGCACGGATAGCTGCGGAAATTATGACAAAATGACCTTGATACTTTGAAAGTTTGAATATTTTCTTACTTTCTTTTTTAATATTTTTATTTTGTTTAGTGCGTGCGTAGACTCAAATGTTTTGTGTTATCTGTTGTTCAATTCCGTTCAGTGCCGAATTTGGGCTCGGATTATTCGATTGGTGTCATTTTCATAGTTTTCGGAAAGTAAGCGTTCGAAATCAAAAATCAAATGGTGCCAACGCAAAACTAACTTTTTACATGCTTTTATTTAGTTTCATATGTAAAGGATGTATGTATGTGTGTTTGTTTGTATGTTTCTATATAACCGACCTCTTCCAACTCGATTTTTACCCATTTTAAACGGACCGATTTCGTTCAAACTTTGTAGACTTATCAAGGACCGGTGGCAAATTAATACCTCGTAGAAATTAATCAAGGGTCAGGAATCCCTGACGTGGACACTTAACAGCCCAGATGAACCTGAAGAGATATGAATATACTATCTTAAGAAAAGTTGTTCAGCGTGATGAGCACATTTTAGCGCCATACGAAAATCGAGGATGTAGAATCCCTGACATGGACTCCAGCCCAGCCGAACCTGAAGAGATTTGAATATACTTTCAAGAAAAGATATTTAGCGTGATGAGCACTTTTTCGCCATATCTTTTATACTAATTATTCTCATAACAATACTAAATTTTCCGCCTACTGTTAGTATTAATATTAAAATTATTTTGTTCGGTTCATCACAAAAACATGTTTTTAAGTTTTTTTAATCTACAATGTGATAGGGGTGGGACTTCTAACCCGTTAAGGCTGAGTACTACATCTAATTTTATCGACAAAAAAAATAATATGGGGGGTTGAACCCCTAATTGAAAATATTGAAAAATTGTGATTTTTTCGGTAAAAATAATTCACAAATGATTTTTTTCTCACCAAAACATTATCAAACATTTGAAAAAAGTAATGAATTAGTTAGCCAAGGTTATTAGCTACCGTTTGTCGTTTTTTTTTTGTTTCTACGACGCATACAACCTTTGATATCAAAAAAAGTAAAAAAAATATTAAAATAGCCATAATTTTTAGGGGGAGGGGATTCGACCCAGTATTCATTCTGCAGTAAAAAACATAATTTGAAAACTTTAAATAATTAATAACTTTGTTTTATTTCTGATACTTTTGTGCTAGCTGTACAAATTCTTGTACTTCAACAATGGATTTGTAGATAAAATTAAGGGTGGTCCCACTCGCCTAAGGAAATAAATAAATAAAAACTAATTAGGCGACTGGGACCGCGGTCCCAGTTATGTAGTGGTCCCAGTCGCCTGAATCCTCTTTTTATTATCTTATTGACATTACGTGTTGCCTGCCTGAATCCTCCTAATTTCATTGATATATTAAGATAGTAAAGTGTAATTGAAAATCAACCGTATATTGATAGCTAAGTAGATAAAACGCCTCTGGTGTTGCGAGTGTCCAAGGGCGGCGGCGATTGCTTACCATCAGGTGATCCGTAACCTCGTTTACCGGCTTATACCATAAGAAAAAAGTAATTAAAAGATCAAGGTGTTACAAATGCGTTGTCGGCCTTTTGAATGCAAGGAATTTGAGGATTGTTGGGGCATCGGGGATTAGGAAGATTGGTAATTGGGCCTTCAGTAACCTCACTCACACAACGCAAGCATTGTTTCACGTCGGTTTTCTGCTCGGCCGTGGTATCACTCCGGTCGAGCCGGCCCATTCGTGCCGAAGCATGGCTCTCCCACACTTAAAATCACGCTTACCACCACCACGTGATCCGTTTTCCCATTTGACACAATTAATAACACACATTTTTTTTGACATTTCACGGGTCGACGTTTGGCTGCTATCTCGTCCTATGGTAAGTGATAATGCGGCCTACGATGGAGCACGTCTGCCCATAAGTAACCTGTTCACTCGGGCTTTGAAGACACCCAGGTTATACCCATCAGAAAACACAGACTCCGGCAAAGAGTTCCACTCCCTAGCAGTTCGCACAAGGAAGCTTGAAGCGAAGCGCTTCGAATCAATGACAATGACGTTTCGTTTTCTTTTGTTTGCGATTCACGCAGGCGTTGTAATTATTTTGTAAACAATGTTTTTTGTTTTAAATTTAAATAATGTTTTGATAAGCTACACGTGTTTTAGTAGCGTAAAAGATTTTTAATGTGTAAATTTTTTGTTAGTTTTTTTTACTATATGTACCTATCTGTTTTTTTTTACGTTTTTTGCGGTTTTTGCGGTTATAAAACCACAGGTGAAGCTACGGATGGAAAGTTATTAAAGTAATACATAAGATTGAAAAACTGTCAGTCGTTACATAACCAGAAAAACTATTCATTTAAAAAAAAAACGATTGCTCTCAAATAATATTTTTTCCGTCACCAATTTATGAATTGCTTATCAACCTGACTAGCTACAATAAGCATTCGCAAAGACGCACGTCTCGATTCGAACGAGAAATATTTCCAAAAAAAAGGCAACACGAAGCGAAAAAACTAGCGAATCATTCACAAAAATCGAATATAAAACATCTAGAAATAGCGTCAAAATTCAAATTCATTTCGACAATTTGAATGTATCTGCTAAAACGTCTGTCTACGGCGCGGCCAAAGACCTTTTGCTTATAAAAAAAAAACTTTCAACGCGGCGCATGACGCCTGTCAGAATTGACATTTGTGTAAAAAGTGTCACGCAAAACCAGGGAGCCTACTCTAATTCAACGAAAAACGAAGTTTCGGACGAAACTTCGCAGATTGCATACTACAATTCTATTTATTGCGAACTTTCGTGAACAAAAATGAACGAATGAAATGAAGATAAATAAATAGATTTTCATATGAAATCTATATCTATACTTAATATTATAAAGCTGAAGAGTTTGTACGATTGTTGTTTGTTTGAACGCGCTAATCTCCACACGTACTGGTCCGATGTGAATAATTATTGAAAGTTTGTGTTGGATAGTATATTTATCGAGAAAGGCTATAGGTTATAAAACATCACGCTATGACCAATAGGAGCGGGTGAAACCGCGCGGAAGTAGCTAGTTAAAAATAAAACGTTATTTCAAGTAATTCTATTAGTAAATCAATAAAACCTACGGCCGAAAATTAAACGAAACTTCGGATTCGAGAACCGGAGTAGGCCTCCAGCGTTCCATTGCCTTTTGCATCTAATTCGAGCTTTCATCACGATTTTGACGTATTTAAAGATCAGTAACAGGCTTTTTGTGTGTAAAAATAGAAATAGATACAAACCGTTTGCTTGGAGAGGTCAAGAATCAAGATAGGACCGTCTAGACTCCGAACAATGTTTAAGTTAAACCGTATTTAACTTTAAAATACTGAAAAATAAACTATCATATCGAATTTGCACCCGGAACTGTACAAGAGGCACTTATAATAATTATGTACATACATAAAATAACGTTTGTTTCGCATCTCCGTATCTCTTTCGTGACACGAAAACACCAAATGCAGCGATTTGTGTATTCTTTCGCTTTTTTCTTTTTTGAGAAAGGCTGATAAACGAGTTGATCACCTGATGGTAAGCAATCGATGCCGTTCAAGGACACTAGAAACACCAGAGGCGTTACAAGTGCGTTACCGGCCCTTTGGGGGTTAAGAATTTAAGGGTTGTTGGGGAAGTGAGGATTAAGAAGGGTGGTGAATGAGCTTCTGGTAACCTCACTCACACAACGCAAGCGTTGTTTCTCGTTGGTTTTCTGCTCGGCCGTGGTATCACTCTGGTCTCTTTAAATCTTCAAATGCAGAGGAGGCTCATAGTGAAATTGTCACGGGCTGTTGGTTATTTTATAAATGTCATAAAAATGAACATAAAAAATAAAAAGGCACTGAATCAAAACTAAAACAAAAAACTATCATCTCTCTATTGGCTAAAAGAAATCAACCATAATCTTTGCAATACAGTAAAAAAGGCTTGTTCTTTTTTTTATGGAACACGCCGGTAAACTAGCATACGTATCACCTGATGGTAAGCAATCGCCGCCGCCCATGGACACTTGAAACACCAGAGGCGTTACAAGTGCGTTGCCGATATTTTGGGGGTTAAGAATTTAAGGGTTGTTGGGGAATCGGGAATTGGGAAGATTGGGAAGGGGGGAATCGGGCCTCCGGTAACCTCACTCACACAACGCAAGCGTTGTTTCACGTCGGTTTTCGGTGAGGCCGTGGTATCACTCCGGTACCATTCTATCACGAATACTTAGCGATATTTTCAACCAATCGCGACCTTGTATCTTAAAGCATTCTATATCTCAGCCAATTAGAGTGAAGATATAAAATTGATACTGTTATCACAGGATTAGAAAACAGATCAGTTATTTTTGCAGATAGATAGTATTATCATTACATATTTGATAGTGAACCACTGGGTTTAAGATAGGAGATATCAGAAATAGGTTTTTATATAACATGTAAAATGTGAATAAAAAACTGCCTCGTTGGTCGAGTGGTCGCAAGTGCGACTTATTACTGGGCTTTATGCCCAAATACTCAAACGCTACTCAATTTTAAGACGTTCTCAAATGTAGTTCTGTCCCTATCAATTCTTTATAAAATGACAGAGATAGCACGATATTTAAGTACAACTTAAAATTGAGTAGCGTTTGAGTATTCGGGCGTATGTCGGTTTTTGAAAAACTTCTCAGTAGTAGCCCGGAGTCTGGCATTGTCCAGTATATGGCAATAGGCTCACCCCATATTACATGGGACTTATAACACAAATGGTGAAAAGTGGGTGTACATTGTATAGCAGCATTGCGCATTGTTTTATACTATGTAGTGATGATAGTGAAACCGGTAAATAGACGGATCACCTGATGGTAAGCAATCGCCGCCGCCCATGGACACCCGAAACACTAGAGGCGTTACAAGTACGTTGCAGGTCATTTGGTGGTTAGGCATTGTTTTTTTTTTTACATTTAATGGGTCGACGTTTGGCCGCTATCTCGCCTGATGGTAAGTGATGTTGCGGCCTACGATGGAGCACGACTGCCCATAAGCAACCTATTCACTCGGGCTTTGAAGACACCCAGGTTATACACATCAGGAAACACAGACTCCGGCAAGGAGTTCCACTCCCTAGCAGTTCGCACAAGGAAGCTTGAAGCGAAGCGCTTCGTGCGAGTGGGTGGGATATAAGGGTTGTTAGGGAATCGGGGATTGGGAAGGGGAGTAATTCGGATACGCATTATCAGATAAAGGCGTGACGTTGCATCGTTGCATCAAGTATTGTCCTCTCAAGAGTGCAACGTTTGAGGTTATTCAATGTCAACGGTGACGTCATGCACTCCATTTGTGTATACGATTTGGGGCCGTTCAAGTATTACGTAAGCAGATTTATTGCAATTATTTACCCCCATCCCCCTTGTCAGCAAAAGTAAGCAAATCTTTAACATCTCCCCCCATGCTTACGTAAACATTTGTCAATTAATGTATTGTTTTTTTAATTTTATAATGTTATAATTATAATTTGAAAAATAAGAAAATAGATTTAGGATAGAGATTATATTTTACTGAAACGGTATTCAACATAGAGTAAAGGACAAAAATATTATATCTTACTAACATAACAAACTTATTTTAAATTTTTGGTACATATATTAAATTCAAATTAACAGTCTTCAGTCCATGAAACCCGAATCCATGATTCTAAGTTTTCGATGACATTGGATTGCTTCGATTGCTGCTCAGTGTTGTGAGTCTGCTCGCTTTCATCCGATTTTGGAATGTCTACGTCATTCTCATCGAGCCATTCAACATCATGGTGCTCTAAATTTTGAATAATGCACATCAGTTCATTAGCACGACGAGCAGCGACTCTTACAGGTCTAACTTTCCTATCAGTGTGCGTGTTTACTTTCTTATGGATCTTTTCGATGTGACGATTTAGTGACTTGACGGAAGCATGATAAAGACCACACGTTTTGCATGTTCGACTTGATAGCCTCAATTGTACCGTCGGACAAAAATAATCGTATGGCATTTGCAGGAAATCTTTGAGTGAAGCACTTAAGCGTAGAGCTAAATTGACTGGAAGATTAAGAAATTGCCCTCCTTCATCTAAAACCAAGTCATCAACTGTTTGTTTTACTTTTACAGGTGGTGGAAGAAACCTGTTGTCTAGTAATCTAAATAGTCCACTTCTTGGACGACAGCATTCTGTATTTCTACATTTTACAATTTGGAGCAAGTATTGGCTTTCACGCACATGTTCTGAATACCATTTAATGTCTGGAAAATCAGGAAGATCTTGTTCACCTGCCCCAACATATTTTGCATTAACATTATAGCCATCAATTTCCATTGAACTCCATACTTCAGCTAATACTTTTCCTGCAAATTCGAAATTAGATCTTTCTAAATGTTCATCAATTGTAACGCCACGTTCATCCAAATGAGACCCAAAATGGTCATGAGGCAATATTAAACCAGCCAGTTCCCGACTAAGAGGAGCCATTCTGCGCTCTACTCTGTTATACGCACTTCTTCCGGGAGCATTGGTAGCTAAAAACAATGCATCGAGATCATGTCGCTTAAAGTGTTGTATAGCAAACCCTATGACTTTTTGATAACGCGGATTTTCATCTGGCCCTCCATCAACCGTCATGATTACCACTGGTTTTACTAGTCCATGGTCAGTTTTAGCTAATGGTCGAAACTCTTCAAGTTCGAGAAGCGTCTCGAAATCCTGAGCATGAGTATTAGCAGTAGATGAACTATGCTTTCCACTTCGAATAGCGATGTATGTTGGTCCAGAATATCCAACGGCTTGCGGTTGTCCTAGCATATTGGAAGTGATTTTGATACCAGCATAAACAGATGGTATTAATTTATGACGCTCAGCGATTACCCAATCGTGATCAGGCAATTTGATTCTATATTCCATGTGCATTAGAAGAGGTGCTTGCTTATTTGCCGCAGTTACGCCAATAGGGACTCGAGCTTTATCATCTTGAGATATGAAAAATACTTGATCTGGTCCTAGTATGGATGCTATGTTCTCTAAATAATGGATTGATGTTTCAGCGAACTTGCTATCTAAGTGGCTCTTGTGGTGATCAGTTTGAGCCCGAATGAGCTTAACAGGGACTGTCGATACATGTCTTCGTCCCTCTGCAGAATTAGATTTTCTGGGAATCAAACGAAGATATGTCCCACTGCGACTAATGTCAAATCCCATTTTACGTAATTCTTGTGTGAGTTCATCAAGAGTTTTTACGCTGCGAATTGATTCCGTTCGTCTTCTATCATCTGCTGCACTCCCAAATAAAGCTATATCCGCGATTGTTTTCAATAGTAAAGGTTGATTGCTTTCAAGATTAGGACGTCCCACTGAATCCCTCAGAGATAGTCTTTTTTTCATTTCTGGATTTTCATGACAAATATCTTCTAACTTTCTTTTCATACCATCCCTGTGTTTCTTCTGGGCAACTGCGTTTTGAACCTTCCTGTTTAAAGACTGTTTTGCTGTTTTTATTTCCTCGCGCAACTTAATGATCTGTTTATCAACTTCAGCACGGATTGACATAGTATCTCTGGCAGAATACAAAGCATTCAAATTTTTTTCGAGTAGAGCAATCTTATTTTTCATAGCTTCCTGAGAAGGTTTTGGTCTCTGTTTATCTGTATTTTTATTAATTTCGCATTGCTGTTGTGATTCATTACCGGTTTTTATTTTATCTTCTTCCTGTTTTTTAATATTTGAAGCTGGCTGTGTAATTTGTGTTTTTTCTGCAGGTTTACAGGTTGCCTAAAAATAAAAACTTTCTATGGGTTCTGCTAAAGATTCTCTTATTAAGCTACATAAATACAAAGTATGGCAATAAATATGGTAAATACAAAACCCTATGGCTTTAAATCTAATATCTTTAAACGAGCAAATCGTTCCGGTCACAAAATACAGGGTGTTATAGTCTATTCAAGTAGGTATTTAAAAGAATATAAACAATCTTGATATGTCTTTTTATTGAAATATGCAATTATAAAATCAGATATCTGTAAAGGTGCGTACAGACATCGCGAGGCTTGCGCCGCGAATGGTTCGTCTCGCATACATCAACCTGAGGCATGCTACGGCACATGTATACGTGCGAACCATTCGCGGCGCACGCCTCACGATGTTTGTACGCACCTTTATGTATTTACAGAAAAGCAATTTTTTAATATTGGTTGAGTTTTTAAATGAATCACAACAGATTTTACACAGTTTACAATTTTAAACCACATATTTCAATAAAAAGACATATAAAGATTGTTTACATTCTGTTAAATACCTATTTGAATAGAGTATAGTTTTCTGTAGGTATATAATATATATGTATAAAACTGACATCCTGTATTTTGTGACCAATTGACGGAATCAATTATAAGAAATAAATCTATATAATGAATATTACCTCTATACTTTAAGATAGGCCATAATATTTTCTAATTAGCAAAGAGAAACTTTTTGGCGATTTCTAATATTTCTAGTAGGTACCTAAAATGATTTCGTCACTCACCTTAGAAAAAAAATGTAGTAAATTGGATTTATTCTTAGTCGCTGCTTGCAATTCTTCTTCGATTCTCTTAGATACAATAATATCTAGTTCCTTGTCGGATTTTGCTTGTAATTTATAATTTCGCCACACTTCGTTAACTAACTTTTGTACATTTTGTACTTTCGTACTTGTATGAGATTTTTTAAAACTTTCAAACAATTTTTGGTATAACTTGGATTTGTCTATTTGAAATGACATCTTATTTAAACATTAAACTTTGGATAATGGAATGAATGGTAACACAAATGTTAACTTGCTTTACTATGCTTACAATACGTCTACTCGCTATAGCAGCCAAACGAAACAATACACTGATAGAGGAAATTTAGACAAGTGAACAGCGCGCGGTAATTCCCTTACTCGGTTCTAAAGCGAGTAGGGGAATTACCGCGCACTGTTCACTAAATGTATGTATTACTTGCGGGAATCCCCGAAAATGCTTTTCGTTTTCAAGCAAAGACAATGTGTGGGTTGCCATTCGTGTAAAAAAGAAAATAACTACCGATGACGTAATCATCATCTAGACTCCCCTACCCCCATGTCATCCAAAATAAGCAAAGTAAAGACCCCCCGCCCCCCATAGTGCTTACGTAATAATTGAACGGCCCCTTTGGGGTTAGCAGAGTTGCATACTAAGTGCCTCATTAAGTTTACGACCTAACCTAACTGTCGGTGATATAACTCCATACAAAATTTGTATGAGCAAGCAAGTCTCGCGTATAGCTCCGTCCCTCTTGCACTGCTATACATTGTATAGCTCCGTCCCTCTTGCACTGCTCAATGATCGACCATTCTGACGCAATTGTAATAGCAGACTAAGGCCCCTGAACTAGACCCGTGCGTATGGGGCGTCAAAGAGCCATCAGACTACCATAGATGGGGCCCAGTAGGGCTGATGCCTGATCCGGAGCTGCGGACTACCTAGCGGGTTTACCGTGGCTCCGGCTCGAAAGGCAGGAGTAGGAACGGGGTGGTTTTTAGTCAGTAAGAGTCTGATATTCTTTTAAGTGTGTTATATTCTTAATAAAACCATTCCACAATATCAACATATGAGGATTTATCAGGCTTATATACGGCAATATGGCCGATAGTACCTATTATTTATTTATCAGAATCTATACACCATTTTCACTAAGAATGAGTTTTGTATCACTGGCATATATAAATTGTCTGATAATGATATGTACAAGATAATAAATTAACAATAATTGGATTACCATTTTTTGGTATGTTTCATAAAGAAAAGGTACTACATTACGTAGTTCGCGAATCATTTCATAGATGGCGTTGGGATATGCTAACAGAGACTTTAGAAAATGCGTCAGCAACAGAAAAGACAGTGTGCTGCGAGATTCTGAGCCTAGTCTACATACGAGGATTTGTCATAACCTCCAGGATTGATAGACGACATGGTAATAGTTATAGCGCAGTTTTAATAGTTCAGGTTTATCAGAGAAATATGTAGCAAGATGTCATGTGGTACTGGCAAAAAGACTAAGGTTGATGAAATAATGGCTACCGTAAGGGCGGGTCTTCAGAACCAGGGGCCTTATAGTCTGTTATCACAATTGTGTCAGAATGGTCGATCATTGAGCAGTGCAAGAGGGACGGAGCTACGTAGGTTGTATAGCTTCATCCCTCTTGTACTGACCAATGATCGACCATTGTGGACAATTGTAATAGCAGACTAAGACCCCAGACCCGTGCGAGCGGCGCGTTGCGTTCCGCGCGCGCCTTAAAGAGCCATCAGACCACCACAGATGGGGCCTAGTAGGGCTACTTCTTGATCTAAAGCTGCGGACTACCTAACGGGTTTACAGGGGCTCCGGCTCGGAAAGCAGGAGTAGGAACGGGGTGGTTTTTAGTCAGTAAGAGTCTGACACTCCCTCTCGCCTCGCCCAAGGCGAGAGAAGTCATTGGATGATTTTCCCCCTTTAAAAAGAAAAGGTTGACGTTTAATACACTCTGTTCTATAGTCAACAGGCTTAATCCTAATTAAATATGTATAAATAACAACTCGACTCGTGTACCCTATGTATAAAGTGTTATATACTTCAACAGTAAATAAGGAAACTGATTACAAAACTATATACTATATAGGTACTTAAATAACTTGCAAATTAGTAATAAACAAGTATGTTCGCCTGCTGAACACAATATGAAATGAACTTATTTAGAAATACAGTTTAAAAACATCTCTCAAGAGCCTTTTCCACTAGAGATATGCTATGCTACGTTGCTGTGGATGCGTTTGGCTTTCACCAAGCATATTCATAGGTACACATAGCTTAGCACTGGTTAAGCTATGTTTTTTTATATGGAAAAATGCGTGTTGGGGATGGCTTCCCTACTATCAACACATCGCATACTCGAACTGCGCATCTTGCTGGCTCAGCTACATAGCTTGGATACTTGCATAGCTATATGGTAAATCTTTGGTGGCAAAACACTTTATGGGACTACACATTTAGACCACACGTTAGGAAATGAAAAAAATATTAGACACGCGTTTTTTATTTTGTCATATTAGATAACAATACTTAGATAAAACGAATCAAAGTTTAGTAGTGGGAGCAAATACGTAATTTCTACGGTATCACTCCGGTCGAGCCGGCCCATTCGTGTCGAAGCATGGCTCTCCCACTTAATATTTTAAAATATTCTACAAGCCGGACATTGAAATGTAAATTAGTCATCTACTCTATTGTATTAAATGTAATTTTATTTACGTTAAGATAAAGAAGACATTGATAATACGATATCAGACATCTTATTTACTAAGAACCGTGTTTCCTCACTTTATTTACTAGAATCTGTATTTGGGATATTCTGTTTGTTAAAAAAATGTAAACAGTCTTATATCAATGACAGTTTATTGTGTAATAGGGGTTTTTAGAGGGGGGCAATCATCCAATGACTTCTCCCGCCTTGGGCGAGGCGAAAGGGAGTGTCAGACTCTTACTGACTAAAAACTACCCCGTTCCTACTCCTGCTTTTTGAGCCGAAGCCTCGGTAACCCGCTAGGCAGTCCGCAGCTCCAGATCAGCATCAGCCCTACTGGGCCCTATCTATGGTGGCAATACATACAAACCATAAGAGAGAGGGAAAGAGTGTGGCGTGACGTCACACTCTCTCCCTCTTTCTCTTACTCTATTTAAAGTTACAGCAAAATGATTTTTCAGAAAACATATAAAAATCATCATAAAAATTGTGTTTTTTTATTTATTGATTACGCAATTATCGCGACACTTAACAAAAAAGTGAAAACTAAATATAAATAACAAAGAAATGAACAAACGGAAGTGTGATAATTTTAAAATAACTATCATACTTACCTACTCGTACTTTTCATAACCTATGGAAAATTACAAACAATTTGACTGCAATTTGACAAAATGACAGCGCGGGAAAACGTTTTCCACTTACGGTGTTGCCAACTGCGTATGTGCACAGATAATAAAAGGAATGAGCGATGAAGTTTAAATCGAATTATTTTAATACAAATTCAAGGTTTTTAGATATCCATACATGGCGTTCGTGAGCTGTTTGTTGTTTTTCCTTACCTTTATATAATTATGCAACGTGCAACGTCACGCCTTTTATCCCCGAACGGGTAGGCAGAGGTGCATTACGGCACGTAATACCACTACAATGTACCTACACCTACTTTTCACCATTTGTGTTATAAGTTCCATGTAATAGGGGGTGAGCCTATTGCCATATACCGGACACAATTCCAGGCTCCGTGCTAATATTAAGAAATTTTCGAAAAATGCCCAGTAATACTTTGCCCGACACGCGAATCCGAGACCCCTTGCCTGCGAACATTCAACCAACGAGGCAGTAAATTCTACAAATTATACATGTATAGTACTGATTTTTTTTAAACATTGCCCTTTTGTTTTCCTCCTGTGTCGTGGGTGCGTTTACAAACATACAATTTCACATATACATGACACCCAGACCCGAAACAACAATTTGTGGATCACACAAAGCGTTGCTCCGTGCGGGAATCAAACCCGCTATACGTTACACGGCAGCCAGTTGCCCAGCCACCGCGCCAACCGTGCAGTCCAATCTAATTATAAATCCTGTAGTCACAATACGACATAATATACGAGTAAACACATTCGGTCTTACTAATAAAAATATGTTAAACAACTGTTTAACGTCTAATTACTTATTCAATGAATAAGGCGTGAATAGCTAGATATACACTACTTTACTAATAAACAGTGTATAAGCCTTGAGTAACTATTTAATTGTTATAACACTAACCACTGGTAACATTTTGAGAAGTGTTCCGAAACCATAAAACGTAAAAAACACGACATTTTCTATTTCTATTTTTCTTTCATATTTACATGATTTTATTTACCAGTGACTAGAAAATAAGAAATGAATTTCTGTTTATTACAAAATATTTTCAGTATACATAGTGTAGATATTTAAATTATATTATTTAACATTTTCCAATCAGTAAAATGTCATCTATAAAGAAGAACATGTTTTGAACGCGCTTTGAAACGTCAAATGTCATTTTCCGCAAGAAATGTAAAAAGATAAATACAAACCCAGGTCGTGTTGTTTTTCGTATTTATATTTCATATGCATTCATTTTATTATTGATAACAATGGGAAATGGAGTCGTTTGTATCGTAGCAAAGAAGAGGAAGCGTGCTACTAATTGGGATCCCTTGTGATTAGGTGTAAAGTAAGTATTATTTACCAAATTCTAGTCCAGTTAATTCTCAAAACTATATATTTTTTAAATTACTACCTATTTGTTTCAGCATAAGGATGAGCAGATGATAAGAAATCAAGTTCTCAATGAGAACTGTCGTAGACTGAAAATGAGGTAACAAAGAAACACATGCTAGAAGCCTATGAGTGGACGCGAGCTGAACAAGAGCGAAGAAATTTAAAATAACAAAATATTTGACTAGAAACTCAAATAAATAAAATACATTCTCAGTATAAACTTGTTCTTTTATTTTAAGGAAATGTTTGTTAAAACTGTGTTCTTATAACCAATTGTCTTGCAATTTGTCCAGTAATATCGTATGATGCCTGACTCTGTTGTTGATGAAATAGTGGCTGATTACCAGTTTCAAACATTTAAAGAATTTACAGTACAGCAAGAGGAAGTAATTGTTTGATTTTTGACTCTTGCCATGTATGTTGGTTGCATCGTCTTGTACTTCTTACTGCGCCCATACCCTGAGAGCTACACAAACTTGAAGCTCCACAAAGGAGCCGCCAGCCAACTTTCTTTGTTTGTTCTATGTCTTCTCGGATCAAGTCCACCACTTCTTTGACATATCTCTTAGTAAACCTGTATTTACCTTTACATTCATCTTCTTCGAAAAAAGGCATCAAATACGTGTTTTATAAGGTTTTAGTAAACCTGTATTTACGTTTATATTCATCTTTTTCGAAAGAAAAGAAATCAACACGTGTTTTATAAGGTTTTTGTCTTTCTTGGTCGTTCCTCATTGTCCAACTCAAGAATATTAAAATGGCGCAGATATTCGAAATAATCCATCATAACCACTAAATTAAAATATATTACGAGATAAGCCACGACAATAAGTTATTTGTTGGTTATTCACACGCTAAACAAGCTTATTTGACTGAATAAGGATTGTGTAAAATGACATACACTTATACAACTGTTATAACGGGTGTATAAGATGACAACCCCTATACATTGATTATTAGTAATATAAAAATAAGTCAGGTTTTCCTTCCTGATGCTATAACTCCAGAACGCACGAACCGATTTCCACTGTTTTGCATTGGAAAGGTCTCGGGTTCTGTGAGGTTTATAGCTAAGAAAATTCAAAAAAAAAATCATGGTGGCGAAATGGAGTTGGAGAGCCAGGTTTGCTAGTTAGTAATGAATATGCTATAACACGTGTATACAGCGTGTATACAGCGTGTATAAATGTTTATTAGTAAGACCGGTGTTTAAAATGTTTATCACGTAATAATTTAGTGCTTTTTCGCGTAGAAGGAAATTCATATATTTTAAATAGTCACATAAAGGAGATGGCTAAATGACTGACCCAGGCATAATAACAAGAATACGAATTTCACGCTAACCCGTATCATTTAAATATTCACTTATTAATTATTTTGTGTTTAACTAATTCTTATAACTTGGTGAACAAAAATTAACAAAAATAAGTTTCATAATTGATTTTTTTCTGTTGTGGTTTGACATGACAACACGGAAGTAAGTACTGCAAGCTATTATTAGGACATTAGTTTCCCCGAAAATCAATTCGAAATAATTAAACGAACATCAATTTTTAATAACGGTAATATAATGACTTTTTTCTGAAACCAAATAATTGTAAATGTTTTGATCGACACAAAATATATATTTTGTATAAGATTGCACAATCTTACTATATATTTTGTGTCTGTCCTTGGTTACTTTGTGTTCATTATCTAGTATAAGCAGAACTGTTTACCTATCTACCTCATATATAAATAACTTTCGGCTTAGGTACCTCAAAACGCCTTGGAAAAGTTCAGAGCAATGTTATATTTTGAAGTTTTTGTAACGTTGTTTGACGTAGGAGCGCTACTTTATTTTCAGGATTGCGCAGATATGCCAAGTTTCTGGACCTTCTTAACTACAAAATATCAATCTTTAATTATGCGGCTTTATTTATTGCTAGGTACCATATTTATTCAATATTTATTTGTACGGGTTACGACGTCCATACTTTGGTTTAGCCATGTCCATTGTATACCAGATGATCAGTTGTAGTTCTTACATACTAAATTGAGCGGGTTAGGTAAATTGTCAAACAATTTACCTAATACATTTATATGCATTACCTAAAGGTAAACAGGCAATAATACCGGTTGCATTAAGTCGTCCTTTGTTACCTACATTTATATAATGCAAGTTTTTCGACAAAACCTAGAATAATGTTAAGCTTTTTATACTTATGCATGTATTATACATATAAACATTCCTCTTGAATCACTCTATCTATTAAAAAAAACCGCATCAAAATCCGTTGCGTAGTTTTAAAGATTTAAGCGTACAAAGGGAAATAGGGACAGAAAAAGCGACTTTGTTTTATACTATGTAGTGATAGTATGGCGTTTGGTCGCTATCTCGCCTGGTTGTAAGCGTTGATGCGGCCTACGATGGAGCACTTCTGCCCATAAGCAACCTATTCACTCGGGCATTAAAGACACCCAGGTTGTATACATCAGGAAACACAGACTCCGGTAAAGAATTTCACTCCTTAGCAGGACCTAAGTTATATTTTGTGGGAAACGCAGACTCCAGCTAGCCTTTTATGTAAACGAGGCTTATCCTCAGTGGCCTATTACGAGCTATTTTAATGAACTTTAAACTTTCATCTATACTAATATTATAATCTATCTAATAGTTACTAATATTATAAAGCTGAAGAGTTTGTTTGAGCGCGCTAATCTCCGGAACTACTGGTCCGATTTGAAAATTTTGTTGTGTTAGATAGTCCATTTATCGAGGAAGGTTATAGGCTATAAAACATCACGCTATGACCTATAGGAGCCGAGCAGAGCGGGTGAAACCGCGCGGAAGTAGCTAGTCATAGATAAATATGTTAACATAGCTACAATACTTGCTAGTAACTTTCTAATGACAATCTCGCATGACTTGATATTTCTGTATCTGCGATGTAATCATTACTATGATAAATAAGCGGTTAAAATACATACATAACCTTTCCCTTTCTCCCATGAGGGTAGGCAGAGACAATGGAACGCCAATTGCTACGAATCTTAGCGCTCAGAAAGTGTCACATTAAAATGTGGACAGTTGGCAACGTTTTTGTAGTATAGAAAAATTTGTTCACACAAAAATAGTTTGAGTATCCTGAATGAGGTCTTTTGGGAGTGAGTGAGTCTCAGGAATTTAAAAGATTTCAAATCATGTCGAGTAAAATAGCATAACTGGGCGAAATATGGATGCTGTACCATGAAGCAAGTACAAAGAGGAAATACCATAATGTGATTGTACATTGTGACACAAACACGGCTCTGTCTGATATTACTTATAAGTAAACAGGTGTAGATAGGTTATAAGCGCTCAGAAAGTGGCACATAAAAATGTGGACAATTGGCAACGTGTTTGTAGTATGGGACCGCTAGATGGGAAATAGAGAGGGGCGTGGTTTGTAACGTCCCGCGCTCCCCGTAAAGTGTCACGCGTTATGTTAAAGGGAAATCCAGTTATGACATCTCCTCTTTGTATTTGCTTAATGAGACTTTTATATCGACTTAAAAGTTATCATCAAATCAAACAAGTTATAGATAATAAAATTCAATATAATTTTATCAATATAAATGAATTAGTCATCGGTGTTTCTACTTATTTCATTAAGAAAAAGATACCAACAGATTACCAATTGCCGGAATAAGGATAATAGTTATATTTTAATGATTTAGCACCTCAAAGTGTGGGAGAGCCATGCTTCGGCACGAATGGGCCGGCTCGACCGGAGTGATACCACGGCCGAGCAGAAAACCGACGTGAAATAACGCTTGCGTTGTATGAGTGAGGTTACCGGAGACCCGATTACATCCCTATGTCCCTTTGTATGCTTAAATGGGTAAAACTACGCAACGGATTTTGATGCGGTTTTTTTTAATAGACAGAGTGATTCAAGAGGAAGGTTTATATGTATAATACATGCGTAATATATCACCATTGCACCCATGCGAAGCTGGGGCGGGTCGCTAGTGAATAAATACTTAACTATATTAACTAAACTTGGACAAACAGACTGCTGCTATCAGATAAACCACAAAGTCATTCCTTATTTTATTTTTACGTAATTTTAGGTAACCAAATATTACATATATGTACGTGAATTATTATATTAACAATACATACCTTTTTTTTCTTTTTTTTTTTTTGAGGGGGAAATCATCCAATGACTTCTCCCGCCTTGGGTGAGGCGGGAGGGAGTGTCAGACTCTTACTGACAAAAAACCACTCCGTTCCTTCTCCTGCTTTGAGCCGGAGCCCCGGTAACCTTTTACGTTGTCCGCAGCTCCGGATCAGGCATCAGCCCAACTGGGCCCCATCTGTGGTGGTCTGGCTCTTTGAGGCGCGCGCGGAACGCGACGCGCCGTACGCACGGGTCTGGTTCTGGTCGGGCGGCGAGCTACCCTTACTCGCCGTCCGCAGACCCGCACTTACGGTGGCCGGAGATCGTCATGCGATCCCCGACGCCCGGAGTGTCTTCTGCGGCGGCTGGGGCGTGAGGAGGATCGTTCCCTCACGCGCTCCGCCTCCTCCTTAGCTAGCATGACTGCTTCGCAGAAGGAGGAGACGGCGTCCCATTCCCCCTCGCTCCGCACCATGGCCTGAACCAAAGCCGGACGCGAGAGGTCACCGTCGCTGATCACATCCCTGAGGACACGGCGGTGCTCAGCCCATGCAGGGCACACCGCTACTGTATGCTCCACCTTGTCCTCCGGGTGATCCACGCAATGCCGACACCCGGGCGTTTCCTCCCGCCGAATCCGAAACAGGTACCTACCGAAACTTCCATGTCCGGTAAGCACCTGCGTCAGGCGGTAGGTGAGGACGCCGTGACGCCTCTCTAGCCACTCCTCAAAGAGGGGACTTACTACATACCTAACATAGTTTTCGCCTTCATCTATTCATATATTATATATTTTGACTGCACGGTTGGCGCGGTGGCTGGGTAACTGGCTGTCGTGCAACGTGTAGCGGGTTCGATTCCCGCAAGAAGCAACTCTTTGTGTGATCCACAAATTGTTGTTTCGGGTCTGGGTGTCATGTGTATGTGAAATTGTATGTTTGTAAACGCACCCACGACACAGGAGAAAACCCTAATGTGGGGCAACGTTTTATAAAAAAAAATATTGAAATAAAAATTTGTCATCTACCCTATTACAGAATAGCCTAATAGGAGTAGGAACGGAGTGGTTTTTAGTCAGTAAGAGTCTGACACTCCCTCTCGCCTCGCCCATGCGGGAGAAGTCATAGGATGTTTTTCCCCCTTTAAAAAAGGTCTGGTATTAAAAATAAACGATCAAAGTGCGATATTTACAAAAAAACATTAACGATGTTTTCATTTGAATTTCAAAATAAAAATTCAGTATTTGAACCTTTGACTTTGCCTCTCTTCAAGGAGAAAATTTGCATTATTTAAGAAAAAACATAAATGTTACACGAATCTTTCAAGACTTCTGCGAATCCATGTTGATTTTTTATCCTTTTATAGTTAACATCATATTTTAAGGACGCGTTCTCAAATCTGACGTAAATAAGCTATTTTTCAGTACATATTACGACCAAAAGAAACTTAACTGAACATAACTAACAATTACAATAGATATATCACTTCTTTATCTCCAAAATATTGATTTGTAATGTGAAAAAAGTTATATTTTATTATTGCAAACACGATTTTTCTTTACCTCTTCACACAAAATTGACAAAAAAGGGTTGAGTTTAGGAACATTTTACTGCTACTACACGCATAATTCTGAATCTCAAAAAAATATCCCGGGGAAGCAGACATAATCAAAAATTATACTATGGGAAAAAATTACGAAAATATTTCAAATTGTCTCGGAAATAAATAAAAGTTCCCGTTTAATTTTTTCTCCTATTTTGCTGTCAGACATCAACTTTAAAGCGTAGCAATAAGGGTTATTTTATTTGTTTACTATTTAGATTTATTGGATAGAAAATGTCAAATGAAATTTCAGTCTGCGCTCGAGCGCTGTCGTGGGTGGACGCTGCGTCGCCTGTTACAAAAAATGGCCTTGAAAAAGATCGCTGTACGAGTACAAAATATTTGATATTATACTTCACAAACCAATCTTGATATTTTTACCGACTTCACAAAAAGGAGGAGGTACTATGTTCGGCTGTTTGTATGTTTTTTTTACACATTCTGTACGAGCAACACTTTACTGAATATAGAATGTTTCGTTATATTATTTTGAACATGAGGTTAAATCAAAATCCAAGATGGCGCCGACAAGATTTGCCAACTTTCCATCATGGGTGTCATTTTCATGGTTTTTGGGGTCGCTTATAGCGAATATGGAGTCAAAATCAAAATCCAAGATGGCGCCGACAAGATTTGCCAACTTTCCATCATGGGTGTCATTTTCATGGTTTTTGGGGTCGCTTATAGCGAATATGGAGTCAAAATCAAAATCCAAGATGGCGCCGACATAAATATATAAATGACCATGCCAGATCCTGCCCCACTTAATTTCATCAATGTACAAAAAATGTAAATTAATCAAAATTATGCAATGAAAATAAGACCCTTGGTTACTTAATTATTATTCTGATAAACTTGCGGATAAAAATTAGGAAATAAAAAGAATTTTAAAAACCCAAGGCCTATTTCCTGTATTTATCGCGACCCTCTGCGTTTCTTAGTACGCTTGCACAAGGAACAAAACGAGTAATTCAATAAAAAAAAAGATTTATTAATGTAATGTGTACGAATTTTAATATGAATTTGGTTTTAATACATACTAGCAGTATGTTAATTTTTTTTATAATATATATTATAATGAATGCATATTATAATTATGATTTCGTGTTTGAACGTTAGTGATTAGATGTAACGAAACCTCATTGGCGTGCGTGTGTCATTATGTCCAAAAAGTCATTATTTGACATTCGCTCTGTCTGTTCTGTTTACATTGTTGTTTCGTTATGATTATGAATTAAAGTAGGATTACTAAAGGTGATATTGGTGATGAGTGATGACATTCCTTCCTTTCATAGCTAAACACCCTATGATAGCATTGTAATTTAATTATTTCTACCATTATAACTGCAATTAACCTAACCTAAATGTATTTTTATTATCTTATTGACATTACGTGTTGCACAAAAAAAAGAGTTCGAGTAGAATCGTAATTGTATTTGCAGACACACCTTTGATACAAAGACTGGGAGAAACTCCTAATGTAGGGCAAATATATAGCAGAAACGAAAGTTTGATATCATAGTACTTACTAACTGTCAACCATCTTCAATCAATATTCAACCCTATCTAAAGAAATTAAGGTAGAAAATGTGTTAAACGAATTTTGACAGCTCACGTTAGTTTGACGTTTAACATCTTTGATCAATTTCCGACCCTATTATCAAGGATGTAAGGTTGAAAACGTGTTAAATATATCGCGAAGTGCACATGTAATTCACACATTTGATAGAATTGTTATAGTTTCTTTAACACAAACCTTTTTTTTGGTAAAATTACAATAAGACTTACTCTCCACGCTAAATAGTAGGTTACACTTTCGAGTTTTTTTTAAACCCGCCTCCTCTCATTCCCGCTTTGGGCGAGGCGAGATAAATGATATTTGTTTTGCAAATACGTTACAATGTAACTCTTTTAATGTCAATCTTTAAATAACTAGATGAGGCCGGCATTTCCTATCGGACCACTCTGAGAAGAAATGCTGAAACAAACTCAGAGATAATAGTCTCTTTTAAAGTCCAGACAAAATCAATTAAATATGTCGGAGAAGGAGTGTCGGACTCTTACTGACTAAAAACCACCCCGTTCCTACTCCTGCTTTTCGAGCCGGAGTCCCGGTAAACCCGCTAGGTAGTCCGCAGCTCCGGATAGAGGTACAGGCATAAAAAGTATAGTATATATAGCATAAAAAAAAACAAATGACAGTGACATTGACAGCTCAAAACATTCCCGCGCTTTTGTAATATCATGTCGACTTTCCGATTTTTATCAAATAATTGAATTAGTTCGGACGCTAATATCATTTATATTAACAATAGGTAGTAATAAAAATATTAATCATCTATACTATAATATTATAATACTATAATATTATAAAGCTGAAGAGTTTGTTTGATTGTTTGTTTGTTTGAACGCGCTAATCTCCGGAACTACTGGTCCGATTTGAATAATTCTTTTTGTGTTGGATAGTCCATTTATCGAGGAAGGTTATAGGCTATAAAACATCACGCTATAACTATTAGGAGCGAAGAAATAAAGGAAAATGTGGACAAAACGGGGGAAATTATTAATTCTTGAGGGCTTCCGTTGCGTGCGCTGCGAATATGGTTCAAGATACGAAAATTATATGTATGAAAGAATTATTCCTCTTAAAATAATCTAAAAAAAGTCCGCGACAGTATATGTCTATCTTTTAGGATTAACTTACTAGAATCGTTTTTATGGTAATCAAACTGGGTCGAAATTAATGCATTATTTGTTAAGAGTTGTATTAACGAAAAAATATTAATCTTTATCGAAATAAATGTGTTGTTCATTAAGAGTATTTAATTGTGAACAAAATTGTCTTTGACATCACTAAACTTCAATAAACATCTTAGAAGATATTACAATTTTAAAATAACTCCGATATAAAATTCACCCGCGCCGCATGATGTGCGAAACACGACGCTGCCAGGAGGAGAGGCATTGTTTGCGAACGACGCGGAGCCTGGTGTAACTATACTCAAAAAAATTATAGTCTTACTAACGAAGTAAATCATTTTTTGATCATTGACCACAGAACGCGACGCACGGTACGCACGGGTCTGGTTTTGATCGGGCGACGAGCTACTCTTACTCGCCGTCCGCAGACCCGCGCTTACGGTGGCCGGGGATCGTCACGCGATCCTCGACGCCCGGAATGTCTTCTGCGGCGGCTGGGGCGTGATGAGGATCGTTCCCTAACGCGCTCCGCCTCCTCCTTAGCTAGGATGACTGCTTCGCAGAAGGGGGAGACGGCGTCCCTTTCCCCCTCGCTCCTTGGCCTGAACTAGAGCCGGACGTGAGAGGTCGCCATTCACATCCCTAAGGACATGGCGATGCTCAGCACATGCAATGCACACCGCCACTGTATGCTCCACCATATCTTCCGGGCGGTCCTCGCAATGACGACACCCAGACGAAACGCCCGGGTGTTTCCTCCCGCCGAATTCGAAACAGGTACCAACCGAAAAACTTCCGTGTTCGGTAAGTACCTGCGTCAGGCGGTAGGTGAGGACGCCGTGACGCCTCTCAAGCCATTCTTCAAAGAGGGGACTTACCACTGCTATAACGCGTATGTAGCGAGCCCATCTAAAAGTACCCTAGGAATTTTATTTCCGAAACCCAAACCAGGGTGGCGGTTACCCAACCTATAGGCGCAGGTTTCCGGAAAACAGTGGAAACACATACAGTATAGAAATGAGTGGGGATTGTTCCTTATAATCATAATCCAGTGCTATCACGAATTTTCAATGCACAAATTAACCGTGTGTATATAATAAAAATAGGTACATATTAATAAATAATAAAGACCTATACCGTTCCATAATTTCTTGAATACGATAAGCTTTATATTCGGTGAACGAGAAATTGACGTCACAATTTTAGTCAGAAACGAATTGAAGTTGTTTTATTAATTCAAATTGTACTGTGTAGACTGATTTATGACTTTATGACACAATCCCCGTTTCCTAAATAATACTGAGTAAGTTTTGTAAATAAAATGTCAGAGCATTTGTTTTTTTGAGAGGGGAAAATCATCCAATGAATTCTCCCGCCTTGGACGAGGTGAGAGGGAGTGTTAGACTCTTACTGACTAAAAACCACCCCGTTCCTACTCCAAAATGACAAAGGATAGTAGTTTTTATCCTTTATTTATTTCTATTGTATTGTAACTTCGGAACTTCTATGTAAGTGTGGGAAAGCCATGCTTCGGCACGGGACCGGAGCGACGGCAGAAAACCGACGTGAAACAACGCTTGCGTTTTGTGAGTGAGGTTACTGAAGGCCCAATTACCCCTCCTTCCCAATTCCCGATTTACTAACAACCATTACATATTACATTCCTAACGCCCAAAAGTCCGGTAACGCATTTGTAACTTCTCTGGTGTTTCGGGTGTTTATAAGCGGCGGCGATTGTTTACCATCAGGTGATCCGTCTGCTCGTTTACCAACTTATACCATAAAAAAACTATTTTGAAAAGAGACGCTTTAAAAAATATTCCATTGCGTATGTATTTAGGTATTTATTTGTAATCTAATCAGTCACTAATAAGAATTTGTGTATCATAATATGCAATCAAATTTGATATACTTCATTAATAAATAATTGCAAAATAAACATGCTTCATTTATCTGACTTGTATCGTCCAATCAGCTACGGTAGTAACATTAGTAGGTACTGAGGTATCGTCATGAGCTAATGTTCACATGTAAACAGCAGCTCATGTAAAGAGATTGTCCAGTCAACTGATGGTAGCGGTGACTGTCCAGGCGACACACGTACTTAGGTACCGTCATGAGCTAATGTTCACATGTAAACAGCAGCTCATGTAAAGAGATTGTCCAGTCAACTGATGGCAGCGGTGACTGTCCAGGCGACACACGTACTTAGGTATCGTCATGAGCTAATGTTCACATGTAAACAGCAGCTCATGTAAAGAGATTGTCCAGTCAACTGATGGCAGCGGTGACTGTCCAGGCGACACACGTACTTAGGTATCGTCATGAGCTAATGTTCACATGTAAACAGCAGCTCATGTAAAGAGATTGTCCAGTCAACTGATGGTAGCGGTGACTGTCCAGGCGACACACGTACTTAGGTATCGTCATGAGCTAATGTTCACATGTAAACAGCAGCTCATGTAAAGAGATTGTCCAGTCAACTGATGGTAGCGGTGACTGTCCAGGCGACACACGTACTTAGGTATCGTCATGAGCCCGCCCGTCCATATGTAAATAAGATTATCGTGACTTAATTGTTTGACCTCAAAATTAATTACTAACGATACTATATCATGTTCTTATTCATTCATTTAATCGACTCTTAATAGCTACTAATATTATTAAAAGAATTCATCCTTTGTTCTCAAACAACACTAATTCCGTTACATTTTTAAATGAAATCAAAAATATTATATATATGTATACTAGTGACCCGCCCCAGCTTCGCATGGGTGCAATGGTGATATACTTACTACGCTTTTATTATACATATATAAACCTTCCTCTTGAATCACTCTATCTATAGTAACCTAACCAAATAAGGCCTATGCCCCAATAAAGCCTATTTTGAAAATTTCCCTCTTCCCGATTTCAAATGGTTGCCAAAGTTTTTAGAAGTGTGCATGCACATTACTTAACTAATTTGAGCACAGCAAGCAACCCGTGCCGCGATTATGTTGGAACCTACAGTCGAAAACAATCACGACGTGGAGCGCACTTTAGTTTTTATAAAATTCGAGTAGCGTAAACTGTTAGTATTTTTATATTTATCAGTATACGACGTGCCGTGTTTTGTCTGTATGACAATTATACCTTTAGCCATCTCCTCACATTAGTGAAATACCTATAATATCGGTGTATTTCATATAATCGTTGTTTTGTTTACCAATGTGCTATGCCCTAATAAAGCCTACAAAAAAAACGTGTAGGCCTTATTACGGCATAGTTGTTTTTCAGTAATTTCATAGAAAACGGATCACCAGCTTCTATCAAAAAGAAAGCCAATGGATTTTGCAAAAGTTGGAAAACGCTGTTAGAATGGTAGAAAGGGGTAAACGGGGTGAATAGATACAGAAAAGGGGTGAATGGATATCGGGAAATTCTTCATAGTATCTATTCACCCTTCGAATTTTATGCACCCTGTTTTACCCGGTAGGCTGCTGCAGCCAGATATAACTTCCAAAGAAGTACGCATCATCTAAAGAGTAGTTTTCACAACACGAAAGCTAGGTCGGTCGCTAAATTGGCTACAGAACAAGAAGTTATTCTCATTCGTTTGACTGATGCTGGGGTACCGATGACTTCAAAGATGTTACTTGGGTATTACATGATGAGAAACTCGTTTAGCCTGATGTATAATGACCAAAATTAATTAATAAGATCTCATTACATTTATTATAAGCATTGACAAAGTTTTGTTATAATTAAGAAGTTGAATACTTACTAGATTTTATTGAGGCCTTATTAAGACATAGGGTTCCCAATAAGGCCAAAGTGACACTTTAGTTATTTGTGTTTACAAAATTGTAATTTTTGTTTCTAAAGCCATTTTGATTCCATTATTACAAAGTTTAATAAATAAATATAAGATTTTGAAATTATCAGCCCATTGTCATTTTAAACCTACGAGCTAGGCGGTAATAAAAATAAGGTAGGCCTTATTTGGTTAGCTTACCTTATTAAAAAAACCGCAACAAAATCCGTTGCGTAGTTTTAAAGATTTAAGCATACAAAGGGACATAGGGACAGAGAAAGCGACTTTGTTTTATACTATGTAGTGATATCTATCAGACTAGAATATAATGATTTTATTTCGTCACCACCTATTCGCTTCTTGTGGTTATCGTAAGGGACTCGGAGACTGTACTTTATACTTTACACTTTTGACAGGGACCGGACAGCAACGCCCTTTGATTAACGTTTCCCGCCTGTAAAGCCTAGGTTATGACAAACCCTCTTATGTAAAGAAGGCTTATAGTAACCGGTGTTTATACTCCTGTAGTGGTCTGTCATGAGGTTTTTAAAAGAGTAGTTTTCTCAGTCAAAAATAAATTATTTCGAGGTTTTCAATACAATCAAATTTTCAAAGATTGAAAATGACACATTCATTCATAGATTTGATGATTAATTATTATTATGTTATCAGCATTCCGCGACAATCACCGTGTCGTATGTCGCGGATTGCTGCTCATGAATATGAGCTTCTAGCATGGCTTGAAACTAGTCGAGTTCGTCATCAAATAGTTAAGCCAACAACATCATAATTAATTTAGTATGTCTCACGAAACTTACAATAAGATTTGATGATTCACTTAATTTACGAATTTTCCTAGCTAATTTTCCAGAAATAAATCGTAAAAATCTGATGACGTCATAATGCACTAATTCATAGAAAACATCCGTTTATAGACGTTTCGAAAATAGTATTATAGGGAACAGAGAGTAAAGTTCCCTAAGAAAAGGAGGATCCTCCGACCAGGCGAGGTGATCATGCCTGGCGGGCTTTATATCCATGTTTATTCGCATGTAAACTTCACATGTGCGATGCAGGATATTTATGACGTCATCCGTTGATTTGCTCGTCGATAGTCTATGTGCGACTTCTGTCATCTGTCACTTGTCAGAGTGTCGCAACAGTATTGAATTTGACTAACTAGTAGGAAAGTAGCCAATTGTTTTCCAATATAATGTAGTTGGGAAAATCCAATATATGTTTAAAATTCCTAAAAGAGGATAATTTTATGAGCAAGGAACTATAAATTACTACAAATGTCAATCCGTCACGTCCGTGATGAGACTCGAAAATAATAATTGGTACCGATTTTATTTAGTATTTTACCCGTTACCGTGATTCTTATGGAAGGTTTATCCTCTGACTAGCTACTTCCGCGCGGTTTCACCCGCTCTGCTCGGCTCCTATTGACCATAGCGTAATGTTTTATAGCCTTCCTCGATAGTTGCACTATTCAACACAATAATAATTATTCAAATCGGACCAGTAGTTCCGGATATCTATACTATACTAATATTATAAAGCTGAAGAGTTTGTTTGTTTGAACGCGCTAATCTCGGAAACTACTGGTCCGATTTGAATAATTATTTTTGTGTTGGATAGTGCATTTATCGAGGAAGGCTATAGGCTATAAAACATCACGCTATGACCAATAGGAGCCAAGCAGGACGGGTGAAACCGCGCGAAGCAGCTAGTTAAGTATAGATAAGTATCCGATATTAAGTATCCGACACTCCCTCTAATCTCGCCCAAGCACAGGCCCAAGGCGGGAGAAGTCATTGGATGACTTCCCCCCTTAAAAAAAAGAAGGTTTAACAAAATTAATGTCTGGCTTGAAAAAGGGTTTTTTCTCAGAAACCCTATACAACTTATTTATGTGAACAAATTATTTTAATACAGAGATTTTGTTTTGATATTGGTTTTATTTAATTAATTGCTATCATTAGTATATAATATAATATAGACTGATACAAGCTCAACTTGAATCTCATTACAATATAAAATTCTAAACAGACTGACTACGTGACCTAATTTAAATAAAAATACACTTTATATGTTTCAAATTAAGGACCATTTTTCCTTAAACACTCCTTGACAGAAGGAGACAACTTTGTACATTATGGTGAGACAAGATTACTCATCTATACTCCATCCCTTTCTGATGTACGATGTGTGACAAGGATAGCAGGTAACTTGTTGTTTTTTAAATGAAATCACCTTGAAAATATGTTTTTCTGGTACAGATACTAATCTACATAAAAAAACCTGAACCTTTAAGTGCAGTTTTCCACCAGAGATGTGCTATGTAGCTATGCTACGAAGATGTTATAGCTAAGTTGTGAAACTATGTGACCGTTTCCACTGATACTAAGCTATGTAGCTGTGCGAGGATGCGCAGCTCGAGTATGCGATGTATCGATAGTAGGGAAGCCATCCAGCAGGCATCTTTCCATATAAAAAACATAACTTAACTGAGTCCGTTTCCACCAGTGCTAAGCTATGTGTACCAATGAATATGATTGGTGGAAGCCAAACGCATCCACAGCAACGTAGCATTAAGCATAGCACCCTTAAACTGCGATACTCCAACGTGCCTACCGAAATTTTTGTTGTTTTGTCTATTGTGATACTCGAAACGGGATATTTACCATGTTTTCTATGTCTATGAGTTTCCGATATTTCGGCACTGTGCAAGCGCCATGATCACGGATGAACTGGAGTATATGCGGGTGGTTTAAATTGGTATTAAAACTCAAGCTATCCCGTTTCGAGTTCTTATTTAAGCTATAAACCGCCTGTCTCAAATATAGGGGTGACTGATAATTAGTGAACGATATTCAAACACGTGATTGTACTCATGATTACAAACAACTTTCCCGAAGAAACTTCTTTTGTATACTCATTAGTTTTATTTTTTGATAGTGACCATGTCAGTTTAAAAACTTATATCTATAGCTTAAATAAGGTTTTCTTAAATGGTTCATGTCTAACGTCATTGCTCTGAATAATGCATTGTACAAACACAATGAATTGGTGTGCAGTCTAAAAATAGTAATTAAACATCAATTTGCAGACAGACCGATAAGTCAACCCACGCTCAATGCAAACAGACAATTGACATTAAAGTATTTTAGAATTTACGGGTTTTGTAAACCTAAAATAAAATAAATAGTCATTATCTATTGCTGAATTTGTTTTTACAATTACATATAACATACAAATATGTTTACTAATTTTATTTTTATTTTATGGAACAAGCTGGTAAATGAGCAGACGTATCACCTGATGGTAAGCATTCACCGCCGCCCATGGACACTTGAAACACCAGTGGCGTTACAAGTGCGTTATCGGCCTTTTCGGGTTAGGAAATTAAGGGTTGTTGTTCGGTAATCGGGGATTAGGAAGATTGGGAAGAGGGGAATTGGGCCTACAGTAACCTCACTCTCACAACACAAGCGTTATTTCACGTCGGTTTTCAGTGAGGCCGTGGTATGACTCTGGTCGAGTCTATTCGTGCCGAAGCATGGCTCTCCCACACTTAAAACTGACTGACGGGAGATCTTCGCGAGATCTCCGCTCCGTCCGAGGCTACGGCGTGAGGAGGTTCATTCCCTCACGCGCCTCACCTCCTCCTTAGCTAGCATGACTGCTTCGCAGAGAGGAATATTATCTATACTGGGCTCAAAATTGTTATATGGGAAATCCTAATTAATCGTAGAACTAAGTTGAAATCGATAAAACCGGTTACTGATATATATTTAGCGCGCAAACTCGTAACTATACATAATAATATATTATGTATAAATAAATAAATTACTAGTGGACCACACGAAGTTTGTGTTACCTTGGAAATTGTTCTACGCATAAACATATACAACGTGTAACAAAAAGGGGGTATACATATCAAGTGCACGGTTTCTAGATAACATAACAAACGATACGGAAAGGGTTTTTTAAACTCATGTTTTCATGGAACGAAGTTATGATTTTTTACAATCGCGCCGCCGCGCGAATCAAAATTAGGTAGACAGGTACTAGGCGATCAGATTGACAGAAGAAATGTTTCGTAATACTAGCAAGTGACCCCTGCAGTGTTGTGACATGTTTGTTTGATTTATAAAATTAAGAACCATGCGACACCAAGTAAGAGATTCTATTCAACCTGTATTCTTCAGTGCTTCTTGATGTATATGGGTATTTTGTTACACGCTGTATATACATGTGTTAAATTTCGTTGTGGATAAAACAAGTAGCCTGAATAAAATAGATTGAATTGGCCATCGCATGAAAACACAAGTATACCAACTTTCGTTGACATGTCTCGTATTAAATTGTTTAGTATATTTCGACTGCACGGTTGGTGCGGTGGCTGGGCAACTGGCTGCCGCGCAACGGGTAGCGGGTTCGATTCCCGCACGGAGCAACTCTTTGTGTGATCCACAAATTGTTGTTTCGGGTCTGTGTGTCATGTGTATGTGAAATTGTATGTTTGTAAACGCACCCACGACACAGGAGAAAATCCTAATGTGGGGCAACGTTTTTAAAAAAAGAAAAGAAAAAAAAAGAAAATTTCACAGAACACGTTTATTTCATGATAACGAATTACGATGGTCTATTGCATGATTACGTGCGATGACCAAGTCGATCTATTTTATTTGAAACGTAAAATAAATGCAATATTTATATTATAATAATTTGCATATGAACTTAAGACAGAAGGTCTCTTAAGCAGGGACTAAATCTATACTATATATATTATATATTATATATAATATTATAAAGCTGAAGAGTTTGTTTGTTTGATTGTTTGTTTGTTTGTTTGAACGCGCTAATCTCCAGAACTACTGGTTCGATTTGAATAATTCTTTTTGTGTTGAATAGTGCATTTATCGAGGAAGGCTATAGGCTATAAAACATCACGCTATGACCAATAAGAGCCGAGCAGAGCGGGTGAAACCGCGCGGAAGTAGCTAGTAAAATAATAACTGACTTGGTAATACATGATTTCGTAATACAGAACGAAGTTAAATTATTGTAACACGTATCCCTGTAATAACTTGTAAAACATATTTTTTAATTTTGTTCCATAAAAGTTTGTTTTCAACTGAACAAGGTCTGATATTTAATGAGTTTATTGCTCCACGATAGGTTATTAAATATTTATAAAATCTATTTATATGTCATTAATTTAAAAAAATGTTAAATCTTTATAAAATCTATTTTAAGAATATTTTAGTGATAAATATTTATTAACTAGAAAAATACAATTTAAATTAAAAAATTAGTAAAATGTCAATACTTTTATATTAAATTTTTATTTTTAACTTTCGTGAGACATACTAAATTAATTATTATGTTATCGGCTTACTTACGTAACTGTTTGATGAGGAACTCGACTAGTTTCAAGCCATGCTAGAGGCTCATATTCATGAGCGCACTTATTACATAGCTGAAGAGTTTGTTTGTTTGAACGCGCAAATCTCCGGAAATACTGGTCCGATTTGAATAAATCTTTTTTTGTTGTATAGTGCATTTATCGAGGAAGGCTATATGTACATATACTCACTTATACTGTTTTCTTTTTAACATATAAAGCTGTAGAGTTTGCATGTTTAAACGCGCTAATCTCCGAAACTGCTGCTTCGAATTACAGTGAAACCTTGTTAAGTGGGTGTTTAAATTCGTATCACTTATAGAGGTATTCCACTAACCAGTGTCTCAGATAACCAGGTATAAATAAATATTTGTCTCATTTACAGAGGGTTTCATCCATAGAGGTGAAAATACAGGTTATTTCAGATAAAGAGGTGTGATTCTTAAATAAGACTATTGCAATTGAATAAGAATAAGTTAGTCGGCAAACAAAACGATGTATCTCAGTTACTGAGGTTTATGTATTTAATATTCACTTGCTGTCTCAGTTATAGAGCTAACTATGATGATAAATCGAAAGAACGAATCCTAAATAAAGAGGATTGTTTGTCCCACTAATAGAGGTAATTCAGTGCCAATGGGTAGGGACCTCAGTATAAGTTCCAGTTGTGGAGGTTTCTCACTTATCCAGGTCCCACTTAACCAAGTTTCACTGTAAATGATTATTTTGGCTAATATAAGACGTGATGTCATCTTATTTTGGGATCAGCTAACATACTTTACTTACAGAATCTTAAAACGACATGTTTATTAATAACCCAACCTGAATTTCGTTCCACACGACACAAACAAACATTGAGAGTCATTTATTTTATATATAAGCACTTTTTATAGGGTACCCCAAACATGTGTAATGCATTTTCGACTTTAAAACTAAAGAATAAGGTTGAGAATGTATTAAAGATATTTGAGGCGGTAAACGAGCAGACGGATCATCTGATGGTAAGTAATCGCCGCCGCCTATGGACACTCGAAACACCAGAGGCTTTACAAGTGCGTTATCGGCCTTTTGGGGGTTAGGAATTTAAGGGTTGTTGGAGAATCGGGGATTGGGAAGATTAGGAAGGGTATAATTGGGCCTCCAGTAACTTCACTGACACAACGCAAGCGTTGTTTCACGTCGGTTTTCTGCTCGGCCGTGGTATCACTCCGGTCGGGCCGGCCCATTCGTGCCGAAGCATGGCTCTCCCACATTTTAAAACTATCTATCGAAAAGGTGTATATTACATATCTTTCTTTGTCTAATCGCTAACACTTATATACTTAGCTATATACCAGCTAGTCACAACATATAAAGATAACATACGTCACAAATATCTGTACATAGAAATACAACTTTTCAACCCAACTTTCATTACTTCACTGAAGTAACTTACATTGTGTACCTGATTGAAAAAGAATAACCCATGGAGTTTCTTGCTCGTTCTTCTCCATAGGAATCTACACTTTGGAACGAGCAAATAGAGCAACTAGAGACTGACCGACAGACAGACATTTTGTTTTCTTCATATTGCAATATTTGCTTTGACCTTCAAAAGTGCCTTCCCAGCTCTATTTGAAATAAATAATTTTTAACTTTGACTTACAAAAAGAATTATGCAAATCGGACTGCAACTTCCAGAGATAAACGCATTCGAACAAAGAGACAAGCAAACAAACAAATTCTTTAACTTTCATTGTAGGTATTTATATATGTATGTATTGATAATAATTATTATCTATTGGTACGGCGTAATTTCATGATAAGCAAGGTGTCTGATAAAGTGATAAGCGTACTTCCTTTGCTATAATTCGCAATTTATAAGTAGGTGGCTAATATAGCGTGGTGACCCGGAGGTTTAAGACGCTCGCTTCTCATGCATGAGAGTACGGGTCCAAAACCTACCAACGGCAAGTACCAATGTGACATTTTCCAAGTTATATGTACTTTCTAAGATTATTTAGACACCAATGACAAACGGTGAAGGAAAACATTGTGAGGAAACTTGGGCTTATAATTTCTAATTATAAGTTTGAAATCGCAAAGGAGCGTAGTAGGTGGCGCTCTGTAGTTTCTGTATACCATCAGATGTATGAATGTGATGGAAGCTAAAGAAGTATGTAAGGAGCGTAGTAGGTGGCGCTCTGTAGTTTCTGTATACCATCAGATGTATGAATGTGATGGAAGCTAAAGAAGTATGTAAGGAGCGCAGTAGGTGGCGCTCTGTAGTTTCTGTATACCATCAGATGTATGAATGTGATGGAAGTTAAAGAAGTATGTAAGGAGCGTAGTAAATGGCGCTCTGTAGTTTCTGTATATCATCAGATGTATGAATGTGGTGGAAGCTAAAGAAGTATGTAAGGAGCGTAGTAGGTGGCGCTCTGTAGTTTCTGTATACCATGGGATAAAGGCAGAGTTTATGTGTATATAATAATGAATATATAGGTAATCTATATATTAATTTATCCTGTTATTTTTGCTCCTGGGTAGTTAAATTGATGAGGAAACATCTATCAAATTAGCGTGTAACGTTTGAATAATAATTATTCTTATTAAATCTATAATTAAGTTGTAAATTGTTATTACATAACACGGGCCTCTGCGCAGTTAGAGTAAGATACAGCTTATTTCCTAAAGCATATACCTGTCGGTTCTCAGTTTGTCTCCTGTGTACTCATTATAACTTGAGACGGGATATTTACTATGTTTATTTATTTGTATGAGTTTCAATGAGTTACAAGAGTAGATAAAATAGAAAGGTGCTAAATCGAGTTCACGCGCGAGTTTTTTAAAGACCAGTGTAGTGAAGTGTGGGAGAGCCATACTTCGGCACGAATGGGCTGGCTCGACTGGAATGATACCACGGCCGAGCAGAAAACTGACATGAAACAACGCTTGCGTTGTGTGAGTGAGGTTACCGGAGACCCAATTCCCCTCCCTTAAATTCCTAATCCCCGAAAGGCCGTCAACGCAATTGAAACACCAGAGGCGTTCTCTGGTGTTTCAAGTGTCCATGGGCGGCGGCGATTGCTTACCATTAGGTGATACGTCTGCTCGTTTGCGCGTGTTTATTAAAAAAAAAGAGTAAAAATATTGCGTGATATTTGCCGAGGACCCCCCTCTCCCAACGTAAGATTAGATGAGACCTCGCAAACATCACATGTAATTTTTTAATGAAGGGGGAAAATCATCCAGTTACTTCTCCTAATGAGGCGAGCTACATTTAACTGCGAATTAAAAAAATAAAATAAAAAAGGGGTTCTGGTCTTGATTAGTTTGAGACTATCACCCTGGTCACAGGTGGACAGTTAAAATATAAATAAAACAGAATATAATTATAGCTTCCTATCTTATCAGCATAATTTTTGCCGCTGGGAAATTACGCTGTGTATACAAACACAGCTACATGCTATCGAAAGAAACAACATAATATTTATAGTAAGTATCTGCCGCTGCTTTAATGGGAGGTATATATCTTCACGCCTTTAATCCCCGAAAGGGTAGGCAGAGGTGCAATGGCACGTAATACCACTGCACACTGTCATCTGAACAGGTCCGCTCATACTGTTGTGGTTCTTTCCTCTAAATACCACTACAGAATCAACTTGCACGGTTCTCTCACATTATCCTCTATTTCATTGTCTGGACTTTAAAAGAGACTATGACCTCTGAGTTTGTTTCGGCATTTCTTTTCAGAGTAGTCGGATAGGAAATGCCGGCCTCATCTAGCTATTTGAAATATTGACGTGTAAAAGTGTTATTTTATAATCTATTTACAGAATTATCCAAATCGGTCCAGCTATTCTCGAGTTTTAGCGATTGATTTTTATATGTAAGATTATTATTACAGATATAAATATCATTTATCATTTACAATTTATACCCGCCGTACGTACCCGCGCCCAAGCCGGTTTCGAATGCGTTACCGACAACCGGCAACCTAACTCACACACAAACACAAAGCAATAAATATAAAGTTTTAAAAATAATAGCATATGCTTTAAAAAATTCGGTAATTTCCCTAAGAGCCTCAAATATGTAGTCTTGTCTGCTTAAAAAGTGTTGGGGATTCACCTGTATCTACCTTTAAAGGTAGCAAGGAAAATGGTAACAAGTTTTTAAATAACAGTAGATAATATATATATTATTTATTTTCTATTAAACTATTTTTTTTTTGTAGTTAACGTCACGCCTTTTATCCCCGAAGGGATAGGCACAAGTGTTACGGCACGTAATGCCGCTATACAATGTGATAGGGGCGAGACTTCTAACCCGTTAAGGCTGAGTTCTACATCTAATTTTATCGACAAAAGTCGGGGGTCGAAGGGGTCGAATCCCCCTAAAAATTATGGCTATTTTAATATTTTTTTTACTTTTTTTGATATCAAAGGTTGTATGCGTCGTAGAAACAAAAAAAAATGTATACTCACTTTTTACCTTTTGTGTTATAAGTCCCTTGTAATAGGGGGTGCGCCTGAAAAAAATGTTATTTATTTATTTATTAAAGGTATACAAAAAGCTTCTGTATAAAGAATATATAAAAAGTAAATACATATAACTTTTTTTAAGGGGGGAAATCATCCAATCAAACTTTTACAGACGAAAAACCACCCCGTTCCTACTCCTGCTTTTCGAGCCGGAGCCCCGGTAAACCCGATAGGTAGTCCGTCCTATGAACAGGGAAAAATACTATAAGCTATCTACTTTTGTTAAATAGCATTTTTATTTGTCCAGCAGTTTCTGAGTAATGAATGCATCTTCAAACAAAATTTGTTTTTATTTTAAATTATACATATAATATGGGTTTTCCAAACATCAAAATTTTGCTGTACTAAACTACTTAAACCAGTGTCTTAGGGAAAATGCTTAGAAAACATTAAAATATAAGGAGTTTCAAGTTGTGAAATAAAGACGAGAAAAAAATGGACAGGTAGCACATTTTTCTTTTTACATTACATGACTGGTTTTTATCTTAATGTCAGTCTTTTTTTAATGGGACAAGCTCGCTACAACCTCCCATACCGCTGCAACTCCTGTACACCAGGATCTACAGTAGATACAACCATGAAAACACCGGAACACTGAAGTCCAACGTCCCAGGGAAATGAATTACTGTCTTGGATCCCGCAACGAAATGAATCAGAAGATATTATTAGAGGAGAAGAAAAGAATGTCCGTCTTGTAGACTATTTTAAAATATTAGACACGTATTTTTTATTTTCTTACGGAAACAAATACTTTCGAAGATATATCGATTTGAAACATCGCGTGACGTCTCTTCTAGGTGCGTTTTATACGTAGAAATGACGTATTTGCTCCAACTCCTAAACTTTGATTCGTTTTATCTAAGTATTGTTATCTTATACGATACCCGGTAACCCGCTAGGCAGTCCGCAACTCCAGATGGGATAAACCGTAGCCCATGTGTTATTCCAAACCATAATCTTCCCTTATTCCAAATTTCATCCCAATTCTTTCAGCAGTTTTTGCTTAAATTCTTTTAAAAACTTTCGCATTTATAATATTTATTGGATGAAGTCGCAAACAAAATCGAGTTACGTAGCTGTTACGATTACGGTAAAAATATGCAAATAATCTTATTCTACCAATATTATAAATGCAAAAGTTTATATGTATGCTTATTACTCGAACACGTCAAAACGGCTTCAGGCTGAAATTTGGAACAAGTGTAGATTATAGTGATGAACAACACATACTACATTTTACCTCTATAATACAGGCAATACCGCTAACAGAAACTGCATTCGACAAATAATTTAAATTTGAATATCAAACAGGACAAAATGTCATTGACATTTCAAACCTAAGTGTTGACACATAAAATTGATTGAACAAATAGCAATTGACATGAACCCAAATCAAATAATATATGGTAATCAAATTATAATAACTGATTCATTATTTGAGAATAAATATAAACTTTATAATCGTAGCTATTGTTTTCATTGATTTCTTTAAATAGAGTTTCTGTATCCATAAACTATTTTATGCGCTGATTTTATAGACTAACTACATTTTCGCAGCTGGCGAGCAAGATACTCCTAAACTTCATCAAGGTCAAAGTCAAAGCATTTATTTCAATTAGTCAAAAATTAGCTTTTGAAACGTCAAATTAAATTGACTGCCTCGTTGACGAAGCGATAGAGACAGTGAAAGAGATAGCTCTTTCATAACAAACTTATACGTAGATATATTGTAGGAAAAAAATACTCATAATCAATAATTTATATTCACTATTGTAGTCTTCAAACACAACGCTACGTCCGATTAAAGCCGTGGCAATTAATTTTAGAACACCTTATACCGTATGGGAAGACCTCTTAGGACTTAGTTTTAACCACATATTTGTTATCTTGGCTGACAATATACGAAAAATGAGCGAAATAGGCCCAGTAGGTAAGCCAAAAAGAGCTTTATTCTCTATGAGCTAATTTGAACACTCTTTACAAATACGGCATTATAACAGCCGCGACGCATGTCCGTAACATTTCTAGACAACCTACAACATTACAGCTCTTCTGTGGTCAAGGTACATGGAGCTGTTCATACACACTAGACGGTGACCATTACAGCGCGGCGTTAGTCGGAGGATTTCATACACACCGGTTTGCCTTCAACAGTTTTCTATTGGCAGTGAAAGACTTAATTATTTATTTTGTTTGAAAAATTCTTTTTTTTCTATCTCTAACTAAAGTTGTGTTAATGCTTCTATGGACGTGTAATACTTGTAGTTTCATTTAAATCATATGAATGATCTCCATATTGTATTTAATGTTGACAATGACTCAAACGAAGCTACAAACTGAACGCTACTGATGTATATCAGTGTGTGACGTCAATGCAAAGCATTAAGTTGAAAATAATCTCGGCATCCCATAAAGAAACAAACAGGTCGGAAATCTGTACCAAGGTTAACTAATTCTGCGAAATAACGATAAACATTAGAACATTATCTTAGTAGACATCATTCTTTTTAACCCCCGACGCAAAAAGAGGGGTGTTATAAGTTTGACGTGTCTGTCTGTCTGTCTGTCTGTCTGTCTGTCTGTGGCATCATAACTCCCGAACGGATGCAGTGATTTCAATTTAGTTTTTTTCGTATGAAAGGGGACTTATGTGCAAGTGTTTTTAGATATGTTTGATGAAAATCGGTTGAGCCGTTTTAAAGTTATGGGCGGTGAAAGTGGGGAGATTAGCCGAAGGACTGCAAATATACTGGGATGGGGTCTCAAATTAAACCGTACTAAAAGAAGATATTGAAAGATATTATTTTTTCGTATTAACAAAAATAAAAAAATAAATAAAAAAAAAATAAATAAAAAATTTGATAACAAATATATAAAATTTTTAATTTAACGTTTTATTATAAACAAAAAACCTTGCATCAATGTAATCTTTAGCCTACTTATAGAAACAAAAACTAGTAAGTAATATGTCAAAAAAAAGCGATCGAGCTTGATCTTAAATGTAATCTTTACCTTAACAAGAATCGAAATTATAGTAAGTATATGTAATATACTAAGCCTAACTTAACCTAACCTGCCTATAAAAAGTATAAAATAAAAAATTTAATTAAAAATTTAAAAATTTATTTCCCTTTAAAAAGTAAAAAATAATAAAAGAAACTTAATCTTAAAGTACCTAAGAATGTACTAATAATTCTAAAAAAAAATACGTCTCGTTGGGGGACCGCATTCATACGGACTGTACACCGCCGCCCGCGCCGCTATATTTCTATTTTCTGTGTTATACATAAACATCAATTTACTTTAATGTTAACACCAAGCATGTGATACTTGTGAACAAATCGTAGATAAGTAAGAAATAATTAGGAGCGGTCCCCCAACGGGACGTATTTTTTTTTAGAATTGTTAGTACATTCTTAGGTACTTTAAGATTAAGTTTCTTTTATTATTTTTTACTTTTTAAAGGGAAATAATTTTTTATGTCGGGGGTTTTTTCAATTTTTAATTTATTTTTTATTTATTGTATAAGCCGGTAAACGAGCAGACTTATCAACTGATGGTTACCGACCGCCGCCGCCCATGGACACTTAAAACACCAGAGGCGTTACAAGTGCGTTGCCGTTTGGGGGTTTGGAATTTCAGGGTTGTTTGGAGAATCGGGGATTGGGATGGTTGGAAAGGGGGGTAATTGGGCCTCTGGTAACCTTACTTACACAACGAAATACAACGCAAGCGTGGTCAACTGATGGTAGCGGTGACTGTTCAGGCGAGGCGACACACGTACTTAGGTTACCCGCTAGGTAGTCCGTAGCTCCGGATTAGGCATCAGCCCTACTGGGCCCCATCTGTGACTGGGCTTAGGTATCGTTATGAGCTCACACATGGAGAGCTCGTAATTTTTGCCATTCCTATATTATGAAGAATTTATTTATTTTTGTCTGCTATAATGTGATTTGTTGGATAAAAGCCAAAACTCGCCAAACAGTCCTAAGTGATAGTTCATAGGAAATCTTGAGAAAAAATGTGTTTTTTTTTTACAATTACTTAAATTTTGCTGCCACAGCGATGAGCGAAATGGTTTCTTATAAGATGTGGGCGGAAGAGGAAAACGTTTAGTTATGTAAGAGAAGCTAAACAATTTGTAGTAACACGAATTCTTTAAATAGATATTCTGTATCCATAAGCTATTTTGTGCGTTGATTTTATAGACTAACTACGTTTTCGATAACATCTGCGAGGAACATGCTCCCGCCTGCAATTAAATGCTCATGCAGCAGAGGTGCAACATAAAACACACACATAACATGCAATATACCACTCGACATATGTTTCGCTCCTCCACGGAGCATCCTCAGGAGGTGTTGACTCGGCGGCTCCCGCAGCTCGAAACTCTTACTACATGTTAAAAAATACATATATTTTTATTGTAACTTTCGTGAGACATACTAAATTAATTATTATATGTTATCGGCTTGAACTCGACTGGTTTCAAGCCATGCTAGAGGCTCATATTCATGAGCCGTATTCCGCGACACACGACGCGGCGATCGTCGCGCTACTACTGGCGATTCTATTCTATAAATCACTCTGTTATCATCATCATATCAGCCACAAGACGTCCACTGCTGAACATAGGCCTCCCCCAATGACTTCCAGATAGGCCGGTTGGAAGCGACCTGCATCCAGCGGCTCCCTGGGACCTTAACCAGGTCGTCTTACTCTGTTAGCTACCAGGTTAATTATGTGAAAATCCAGTTCTATACCCTAAGAATAGGATTCTCCGACCAGGCGAGGTGATTATGCCTGGCGGGCTTTCTGCCAAACTGTTGTTCGTTGGGATTTTCTATACATGTTTATTCGCATGTAAACTTCACATGCGATGTAGGATTTATGACGTCATCCGTTGATCTTATCGTCGATAGTCTATGTGCGACTTCTGTCATCTGTCACTTGTCATGTGTCGCCACATCCATTTTACCCAATTTACTGTTTTTCTTAGATAAGAATCTTTAGATGCTTTACAACGAATACTAATACGTTTTTTGTTTCATTGTTACAGATGTAAAAAGCTGATTCGAGACAAAATAGAAACATTAAGTATGGGAAGCGCTCGCGAGTCACAAGCCAAACCTATCCCAATGGAGAACACAAATAAGAAATCTTTAAAAACCCTAGTGGTATCATTCTTCAGGAAGAAAAAAGAGAAACCTAAACGGAAGAGTAAGAATGAGATCACAGAAGTCAAAACCGAAACCAAGGAACCAGAACAAGTACAGAAACCAAACATCGTAGCAACCATCTTGGAAAACTTCGACAAACTAAACCTTGATGACAAGAAACCAGCAAAAGATGATAAAGAAGACAAAACAACAGAGGAAGAAGATGAACTGGAAAACTTCACGTTCAAAGTCATAGAAGAAACGAGAAACGAGAGGATCCACTCACACTCTTCAGAAGACAGTGGCTTCTCAGACACAAAAGACCAGGAGTCAGTGGAGAAAGAGAAAGAGGTAAAAACAGAGACTAATGATACTGATGACTTGGCAGAGGACTTGGAGAAGCTTGGCATTGATGATAGTAAAAAGAAGAAAGAGAAGAGATTGCAGACTGTTCACTTGTCGAGGACTCCCATTCGTCACATCAAAGGTGGATACGCACCAGCAGTTGTTCCATACCCACAGCAAGATGAGAGTTACAGTAAGGTAAGCAATTGAATTTTTTAACCTAACTAGCTTCTGCCCGCGACTTCGCCCGCGGAAAATTTAAAAAATTTGAGTTGTACTACCCCTAACATTTAGGGTAATGAAAAATAGATGTTGGCCGATTCTTATAGATACCGGATAAGCACAAAAAATTTCATCGAAATCGGTCAAGCCGTTTCGGAGGTGTATGGCAACGAAAACTGTGATAAAAGAATTTTATATATTAGATAGTGATTTCATAAATCTACTCAACTCCTATTGTTAGTAGCGTGATTCGTGATTTATAGGCTATGTAACCTTCCTCGATTAATGGACTATTCAACACAAAAATAACTTTCAAACCGAACCAGTAATTCTTGAGATTAGCGCGTTCAAACGTTATAAAAGTTGTTCTAAAAGTATCTGCCACGGCTTTAATGGGAGGCAGTGTTGTGTTAATAGAAAATGAATAATATATATCTGTCACCGGAAAATAACAAGATCCGTAAGTTTATAAATTTACTAGGAAGTTTATAAACTTTTGTAGGATTGATAAATTGATAAATTTACGAAAATGTGGATGTAAAATATTACAATTTATCTGCCGTTTAGAATCCTACGAAAGTTTATAAAATTCCTAATAAATTGACAAACTTACGGATCTTGTTATTTTCCGGTGACATATCTACTGTTTTTTGGAAACCTGTTACCATTTTCCTTGCTAACTTTAAAGATACATACAGGTGAATCCCCAACGTCTTTTAAGCAGACAAGACTACATATCTGAGGCTCTTAGGGAAAGTACCGAATTTTTAAAATCAGATGCTAATATTATTTAAAAGTTTGTTTTTTGCTTTGTATTTGTGTGTGTATGAGTGAAACCGGTCAGGGCGCTTACACTTGAAAACAATCTCAATGTCAATGCAATTTTAATTCAATATAATCTTAATTATAATTATTAAATGTCCTTTTATTATAGGTAGTATAAAAGAAAGGTTAAACCGCATCAAAATCCGTTGCGTAGTTTTAAAGATTTAAGCATACAAAGGGACATAGGGACAGAGAAAGCGACTTTGTTTTATAAAATATAGTGTTATGTAGTAGCAAAGGTAAAGACGGTAAGCGGACATAGACTTAGTCCATGAAGCAAGTATAAAGAGGAGATGCCATAATGTGATTGTGCACTGTGACACACAACACGGCTCTGTCCAATGATATTATAAGTAAAAAGGTGTAGATAGGACTTTGTTTTATACTATGTAGTGATGTATACTATGTACAAACACACGTCTAGACAATATAGTATTTGTAACAACTACCATGTTCTTCTTTACAACTGGCATTTATTCAATTCAACTCAATTGCTTGAATATTTTGTTCATTTAGTGTTATATTGTCACGTAGCATGATTACATGAGTCATCCTAAATGAAGTTGTTTTTGAATCCCGTGTTACATGTCTTCTGAGTTTGTGTGGGTGCTTTTCCACCAGAGATGTGCTGTGCTACGTTGCTTTGGATGCGTTTGGCTTCCACCAATCATATTTATTGGTTTTTTATGGGGATAGGTGGCAAACGAGCAGACGGCTCACCTGATGGTAAGCGATCAGCGCCGCCCATAAGCACCCGAAACATCAGAGGAGTTACAAGTTCGTTGCCGGCCTTTTAAAAAGGTGTATGCTCTTTTCTTGAAGGTGGTACACATAGTTTAGCGCTGGTGAAAAAGGATTCAGCTAAGCTATGTTTTTATATAGAAGAATGCGTGCTATGGATGGCTTCTCTACTATCGATACATCGCATACTCAAGCTGCACATCTTCCTCGCACAGCTACATAGCTTAGCATCAGTGGAAACGGTCACATAGTTTCACTGCTTAGCTATTACATCTTCGCAGCATAGTTACATAGCACATTTCTGATAGAAAAGCAATCTTACTCAATCATGTTAAAATGGTTTAAGAAATCGGAACAGTTGCGTTTGATTGATCGATATTCTTGATTGCTTAATATTCTATAACTCCATATAACTGACCATGAAAAATAGACAATTTCATAATCAAAATATTTTGACCGGTCTCAAAGAATTTTAAGTGACGCGACGCATGTCACGTTACAGTTTGGCTTACCAAGGTCATGTTTTGAATAAATATTTTTTAGATAGCAAAGGAGAGACAGTTATTAATATTTTTTATGGAACACGCCGTAAACGAGCAGACGTATCACCTGATGGTAAGCAATCGCCGCCGCCCATGGACACTTGAAACACCAGAGGCGTTACAAGTGCGTTGCCGCTCTTTTGGGGGTTAGGAATTTAAGGGTTGTTGAGGATTGGGAAGATTGGGAAGTGGGGTAATTGGGCCTCCGGTAACCTCACTCACACAACGCAAGCGTTGTTTCACATCGGTTTTCTGTTCGGCCGGTGGTATCACTCCGGTCGAGCCGGCACATTCGTGCCGACGCATGGCTCACACATAAAAATTAAAGTTTTCAAACTAAATAAATCTATAATTGATACAATTAATAAAAAAAAACATCGAAATATGTTTGATTTACCGCGAAAACAACTGTCACCTGTCAAATACCAAACATGGCTATGACATCATCACTATTCAGCCATGATTTTTTTTTTATTTAGAATTTTCTGTAATATTTATGAATGAATGAATTGTTTGTATGAATAAAAACAAATTAAAGTAGGCTACCTGATGTCTACAAGCGAGTGTTGTAAACCGCAAAGCTAATATGTTAAACTCGTTTTTACTCAATAATATACTATTGACGTAGCTACGTATATATAACCTGAGTACCTCATACGCAATACTGAGAAAAAAAAACATTACCGTTGTACGACAAAAAAAGAAAAATTAAAAAGCAAATATAGGCATATTTGCTTTTTAACGTTGTATTATATAAAAGGTGTTACAAAATGTCTATGAGTTCAGTATTCAGTCATAATATGACATGCAAAATACATATTTATCTTAAATATACAATTATTTCGGGAACTTACATTGCAGGAATTCTTTAGTATTTTTTTTCATTCCGGGACAGCAAAGTAAAATTACTGGACATGGGACAGCACATAAAAATCCGGGACAATTTCGGAAATCCCGGCCATTTTTCAACCCTAGGTGTACCACAAAAAGTCAAAATCATTTATATCAAATAGAGCAGGAAGGCACTTTTGAACGTCAAAGCAAAAATTATAATAATATAAATAACGTCTGTCTGTCGGTCAGTCCTCTAGTTGCTCTATTTGCTCGTTCCAAAGTGTAGATTCCTATGGAGAAGAACGAGCAAGAAACTCCATAGGTTACTCTTTTTCAATCAGATTCACAATACAATACTTGGTTACATTGTTTCGATTACTTCAACTATGTGAGAGAAAAGAAGAAAAATTTAAAAGTAAATATGTAAGGGCGTGGTTAACAGCGAAATCGATTCGCGAGTAGCTAATTCGTTTGCAAAGCGACAATATCGATTCAACAAGGCGTACTTCGTTTTAATATTCATCACGCAGACTGGATTTTTGCAACACACATATTGTAAGCGGAAAAACAGGCACTTGCTATAATTATAGGTAGAAGTACGTTGTATATACAGCTAGTATATAGTTTATACATTACAAGGCCGTTCGCTTAGTTACCGTACTAAACTAACAGATGGCAGTAAACTCAAATACGCGGTCGCTTCACATGGATACTAGATGGCGTTGATTCGCAATGACTGCAGAATTTTCTCGGAATAAAGATATTTTTAGAATCTTTATTGTTATTTTATTGTGTTGAATGTCATAAAAGTCAGTGGTTATTTATGAGGCGTTAAAAGACTTTATTTTTGCATTGATTGGTTTAGTCAGCGCCGGCGACATATTGGCGCGCGTCGCAAAATGTCTCAACAAATAAAATAAATTAAATACAATGTTTAATATTTGCACAGCTGCGTATGATGTCACAATTAATATTCAATTGTTAATAATTACTTCTGTTTATTTAAGAAACTTAATTTTAATATATCGCTCACCTAGTAATACATTGGCACATCTGCAAAAAATGCGAAATTAACTTTATATGGTTTACGTGTTTAAAAGTGCATATTAATCTATTTATTTCCATATTCATCGAGAGAGGTCGTAAGTGTCATTATACCATTATTGTAGTTTCCCCCTCACGCACGTAAAACAACGGTTCATTGGTCAGTAAACTAAAAACTAAACAAGTCAGGTAAACTATGAAAACCGTAAATGTGCCAATATATTACTAGGTGTGCGATATATTCAATGCCATTTTGTTACATGAATGGGCTAGTATATTATGAAAGGTACACGCTTGTCTCATTCACACAAACACAAAGAGACAACCTTGATCAATCTCAATAACCTATCTATCTATAAATCACTTATTAAAGATAAAATTTTATCACTATTAAGCAAATTAAAACAACGTCATGCCTTTTATCCCCGAACGGGTACACAGAAGTGCACATTACGGCACGTAATGCCGCTATACAATGTACTCTCACTTTTCACCATTTGTGTTATAAGTCCCATGTAAATGGGGAGTCAATTGCCATATGGCAATTTGCTCACCTCGTTTATGGAAAACTAGCTACTTCTGCGCGGTTTCACCCGCTCTGCTCGGCTCCTATTGGTCATAGCGTGATGTTTTATTGCCTATAGCCTTCCTCGATAAATGCACTATTCATCACAAAAGAATTATTCAAATCGGACGAGTAGTTCTGGAGATTAGCGCGTTCAAACAATCAAACAAACAAACTCTTCAGCTTTATAATATGTATTAATATAGATATAGATACAGTACAGTATAGGATTTCTCAGTAGTAGCACGGAGTCTGGAATTGTGCCCAGTATATGGCAATATTACATGGGACTTATAACACAAATGGTGAAAAGTGGGTGTACATTGTATAGCGGCATTACGTGCCGTAATGTAAACCTCTGCCTACCCCTTCGGTGATAAAAGGCTTGACGTTGCCAGTTGCCATAATTTATTAAGGTTTATTAGCAGACTGGATACCGGCTAAACCAGGTCGGATCCTTGTTTACACTTTAAAACAAGTTTATTTATAAATAAACAACGATCCGCCATGTTGAAAATGTGTGAATGCATATCTTGACAGCAATGACGTCAGACTATAAGATGCAATGACGTCGCGTCCATTGCAATAGGGATGTTGACAGGCTCAAAAATAAATTATTACAACTTTTCAATACAATAAAATATTCAAAAATAATCACACTCTCATTCATAAATTTTATGAACTACTTAATTTTCGATTTTTTCTAGCTACATTTCTAGAAATAAGTCTGCTATTTGACGTCAAAAACTTATGACGTCATAATAGAGTATTTCATACAAAGTTCATAGAAAATATCGTTTTTGACGTTTCGAAAAAAGTATTGAATTTGACTAGTAGGAAACATGCCTATTGCTTTTTTGTTCCTAAATACCAATTTACCTTATACAAATAGGAAAAATATTTTAAAAATGACTCGTCATGAAGAAAATATTTTGTTAACATCATCGGCGTAGGAATGATGATATAAAAGTTAAAAAACTATTTAGCCCGTTAGTCAGTTAGGTAATGAAAAAATATTAGACACGTATTTATTTATTTAGTCATATAGGTACCTAATTGAATTTTTGTTGGAAGTTTTTTCTAGTATGGTATAAGCCGGTAAACGAGCAGACGGATCACCTGATGGTAAGCAATCGCCGCCGCCCATGGACACCTGAAGCACCAGAAGAGTAACAAGTGTGTTGTCGGCCTTTTGGGGGTTCAAATTTAATCCGTTTGGGGAATCGACGGTTGGGAAGGGCGATAATTGGGCCTCCGGTAACCTCACTCACACAACGCAAGCGTTGTTTCATGCCTGTTTTCTGCTCGGCCGTGGTATCACTCCGGTCGAGCCGGCCCATTCGTGCCGAAGCATGGCTCTCCCACACTTAAAACTTGCTTGTTCATTTACTTGGCAAGATGACATTCATATAACAGGTCTGTTTCGCGTCACTCTCACCACGTAAAGCGGAAAGACTCCATATTTATAAGTGAAATACAACCTTTACAGGGTTCCGTAGCCAAATGGCATAAAACGGAACCCTTATAGATTCGTCATTTCTGTCTGTCTGTCCGTCCGTATGTCACCGCCATTTATTTCCGAAACTGTTGGGCCTACATAGTTGAAACTTTGTAGTATGGTGTATTCTGGTAACCGCTATTCTAGTTTTGAATGAAAATTAATAAATTTAAAAATTAAAGGGCAAAAATTAAAGCTAAAAAATATATGCTGTAGATTTCAATAGAAACTAACAACGAAAATTAGTTTGAACCAGATATCATTATTAGTTTTGTATTAAATAATACATTTTCAAATATAACTTTGTCGTTCATACAAACACTATGTAAAGTAAAACCAAGTTATTTTATAACTTTTATATTATGTCATAATTACCCTTTTATATTATGCGGAACCCTTCATGGGCGAGTCCGACTCGCACTTGGCCGGTTTTTTACACGAACATACGATCTGTATCTACCTATATTGAAATGACCAAGTCTAAAAATTATTGATGTACGTCAGATTCTCAAGGAAATTATCTATACCGTTATTCGCATGACGTCTAAAGGAAATTCGAATATAAAATTAGCTTTCCGTCCCCAACTACCTACGTCCACTGTTGAGAAACCTTTTAGAAATTGCATTTTAAAACCGTTTTTAAAAATCACTTTCTGTCTCTGTTCATTGGTGGAAATTACATCTAAATTCGCTTAGTAGTTTTTAGTAAGAATTACTCCAATTGCATGAAGTTAAATTGAACTGTATGAAGACAGCAGTGTATTACTGGATTCCCCAACAAACCCTCTTTTTTGAGGGGTTCCCCCTCAATCATTCAATCAGTGTCAGACTCTTACTGACTAATGAGTGTCAGACTCTTACTGACTAATGAGTGTCAGACTCTTACTGACTAATGAGTGTCAGACTCTTACTGACTAAAAACCACCCCGTTCCTACACTTGCTTTTCGAGCCAGAGCCCCGGTAAACCCGCTAGGTAGTCCGCAGCTCTGGATATACAGCGCTAGCTACGCCCCTGTCCTCAAGACAAAACCCTCTCAAGTAGAGGAGTCTCAAAACTGTGAAGAGATATATTAGATTTAGATTAATGATACATATTTCATATTATACCTATATCTAATACTAGCTACTTTCGCGCGGTTTCACCCGCTCTGCTCAACTCCTATTGGTCATAGCGTAATGTTTTATAGCCTATAGCCTTCCTCGATAAATGCACTATTCAACACAAAAAGAATTATTCAAATCGGACCAGTAGTTCCGGAGATTAGCGCGTTCAAACAAACAAACAATCAAACAAACTCTTCATCTTTATAATATTAGTATAGATTAGAACTTAAGACGAGATATTTTCCATGTTTATTTATGTCCATGACTTTCCGATATGTCGGCACTGTTGCAAGCGTCATAATCACGGATAAATTCATCCGATTAACGCACGTCGCATGTCAAAAAATACCTGTATAAACGGAATTAAAATGAAATAATCTTACTGTTATTGTTAGTATTAGTGTTAGTGACCATGTCAGTTTAAAAACTTATACCTGTCTGCAAATTTAAAGACGATAATTATTATTGTACAACCTTTGACCTATACGTCCGCTAACGCAACTGTTGCACTTGTCTACCCGGATGCATTGAAAGAATTGCTTGTTAATTAACATTACGTAACATAATATTTGTTGTAAACTCAAAAACTATTGAATACTACTTAGAATATCCGCTTACCTTTTTAAATATGTCTTTTATACCACTTTATCGGACGGTTAAAAGGAAATCTATACTAATATTATAAAGCTGAAGAGTTTGTTTGTTTGTTTGTTTGTTTGTTTGAACGCGCTAAACTCCGGAACTACTGGTCCAATTTGAATAATTATTATTGTGTTTGATAGCACATTTATCGAAGAAGGTTATAGGCTATAAAACATCACGCTACGATTAATAGGAACCGAGCAGAGCGGGTGAAACCGCGTGGAAGTAGCTAGTAGGGTATAAGCGACATTTTGGTCAAAAATGAGTTTATTATGCTATCCTACGTAAAATTTTCCGCTCTTTCGAATGCGCTTACTCTCATGGCTCTACGATGACATTTTTGACGTTTATACCCTAGCAAAAAAAAAACATTTTCCTAGTATTCTTTCGACGACCGACGAGTTTAAACGGCTCTGCTGAACATTTAATTTTTTGTCGCTTATACCCTATTTCCTTTTAACCTTATGTAGTAGCAAAGCTTACGATCGTGCTATAAAGAGGAAATGTCATAATGTGGTTGTGAACTGTGTCCCAAAAATACGGCCCTGTCCAATAATATTATAAGTAAAAAGGTGTAGATAGGTTATAAGCGCTCAGAAAGTGACACATTAAAATGCATATTCCCATAGTTTGCATATGCATTGTCCCATAGTTTTGACGTCGTATTGTAGTTACATTGTTCCTACATATAAAGGGTGTCCCAACAAGAACGCAAGATTTAAATTTTAAATAAAACGCAGATATTTTTAAAAATATCGTGATATCTTTATAATTTCGTAAAGTAGAGAGTATGAGGTTATCTATGGAACATACATCGGGCAGATGGCTGCCGCTGGTTTGCTGAAACATACGCGATCTTTCAATGAAATTTTCAATGACCGTTTTGCATAAATGCTGCGGTATTTCATTAATACAACGTCCAATTTCCTTTTAAGGCTTGAGTCGTCGTCGGCTTATTCGCATAAACCATCGACTTTAAGAAACCCCAAAGAAAAAAGTCTAATGGTGATAAATCACACGATCTAGGCGGCTAATTCTGGTCTCCAAAACGTAAAATAACACGACCGGGACATGACTGATGCAACAATTCAATTGTTTCTCTGGTTGTATGACATGTGGCGCTATCTTGTTGAAACCACATGCCTTCCAAATCCATTTCTTCAATTCGAGGTACGAAAAGACTGGTTATCATTTTACGATACCGAACACCATGATTGACTGTTTGCGCTTGACCTGGCTCATTTTTAATCGTGTAGCGCTCCATTTTTACTAACCTCGTACCTTATACTAACAAAAAATAACACTTGTTCAAATGTCAAACAATGATACTTCGAATGGCGCCAAATTTAAATCTTGCGTTCTTGTTGGGACACCCGTTATATACAATAGGTAAATGATCAAATAATGTATCAGAGATATTGTAAAAAACATTTTTTGAAAAGAGTAACGATGGAGTTTCTTGCTCGTTCTTCTCCATTCGAAGCAACACTTTGGAACGAGCGCCTAGCTTCACTGACAGACAGACTGACGGACAATTTAATTTGACGTTTCAAAAGTGCCTAATTTAGGATTAATTGAAATAAATGCTTTGACTTTGACTTTGACTTTGCATTATCGACCATGTAAGTCTTAAAGCAAGCACTGTTCAACGTAGACAATTATTATTAAAAAGTAATAGCTTTTCCCGCGATTATTATTATTTTTCCCTCTTACATTTTTACGTAATTCTATGGTCTTAAGCATACATAGAGACAGACAGCGGCAAACGACTGTGTCTTATACTATGTAGTGATAAATCATTAAATGTCCTTTCTTTCACTTTCCAGATCAGCTCAATAAACAAACGCGCGCTCTCAGGCGGCCAAGTACTAGTAAACCAGTGTCAAGCTCCGGACAATTTTTCCGAAGTCAAACAAGCATTGGAAACAGTACAGAAATCCTCACAATACTTGCAAAATGACAGGGAAACTTATCTACAAGACGTCATGGATTTCATTAAAGAGGATACGAACGTGAAAACTATTCCTCAAGTCGTTGTGACACCAGAATTTCAATACCAACAGCATTCGTCCCTAGAATACATCAAGAAACCTCCAATCACGAATTATTCTGAGCAATACGCAGAAAAGACTATGCAACATAATGAATTGATGCAATTACTTGAGCAAAACTGTGATATGTCACCACAATCTATGTCCAACTCAATAGACCAGTTTGGACAAGAAGAAATAACTGAAATTTTCAACTACGTCCAGAAAGAATACAACCAGACTTCAAACGATGGTTATTTCAATACAGAATTCACTTACCCAACACCACCGCGATCCGAGACAGTCCCGAGCCCTATGTCCGCATCACCAGGGTCTTTCTACCCCACAAACTCCGAATACACACTATCCCCGGAAAGATCCCCAACATACAACAGTGATTATGAAAAGTACCAAGAGATCCCTAACTTTGATGAAGAAAAAGAAGCTTTAGAGAAGAGAGCTCGCGAACGCACCGCTTCCATATCTTCAATGACGATGAAACAGTTTAAGGATATGCAGAAGGAGATTGTACATAACTTTTCTAAGAAGAACTGCTGTGAAGTGACGAGGAAACCTTGCAAGGAGTTGTTCAAGGAACACCTGCAACGCATCAGCCCGGCTGTGAGGAAGAATTTGTGCATGAACTTTGCTAAATTAGATCTGACAGAAGCTTACAAGTGAGTTTGTTTTGTTTATTTTATCATTAGTTCTTAGATCTAACCTCCAAACTCAGAGTAATTTAAAGATTACTTAAACAGCTATTCCGTAGTAACTATTTTGTATCGAAAATAATTGCTAAAGACTGAGTTAAGTAATCATTTAATGACTCTGAGTACGGCGGTTAGTCTCTCTCTCTCTCTCTCTAACACACACACACACACACACACACACACACACACACACACTAATGCACTATCGCCTCAGACCACCACAGGTTGGGCCCAGGAGGGTTGTTACCAACTCGGAGCTGCGGACTACCTAGTCTACCTAGCCTGTTAGACTTATCGGGCTCCGGTTCGAAAGCAGGAGTAGGAACGGGGTGGTTTTTAGTCAGTAAGAGTCTGACACTTACTCTCGCCTCACCCAAGGCGGGAGAAGTCATTGGATGATTACCCCCTAAAAAAATCCACGCTTAATAGGACTTGTGATGCCAGTTTAAAAATTAAAAGGTTTATCACATGTATAATTTAGTCAGATCGTATGATACCCGTGGAAAGAGTTGAGTTGGCGATACATGGACTGTACTTAGGATCATCAAAAGCTTATGTTCTAATGTAAAGAGATTGTCCAGTCAACTGATGGTAGCGGTGACTGTCCAGGCGACTCATAATACAAAACGACAAAACATATTTTATATGTTGAATTTCAAGCTAAATTGATGAAAAAACTATAATATTCACAATATATTTTCCTCATATATATTAACTCGATGGCGTCAATATAACATACATATATACACATAAAACATACACATAGCTGTTTTACGAGGAAAATTAAAACATATTATAGTATGATTGATTCATATATTTCTTGCTCGATCTCTGTAATGGCAAATGTCTATTAAAATGTACTCAACAGAGAATAAAAAAAAAACTCAATGTATGGCTTTTACGTAAATATTGCATACCAGCTTCTGCCAGTGGCTTCGCCTGCGTTCCTGTGGGATAAAACGTAGTCTACGTGCTAATTCAGACCATAATTTACCACTGTTCCAAATTTCATCCCAATCGCTTCAGCCGTTTTAACGTTATTGAGTAACAAACATACTATGTGACCGTTTCCACTGATACTAAGCTATGTAGCTATGCGAGGAAGATGCGCAGCTCGAGTATGCGATGTATCGATAGTAGGGAAGCCATTTAAAGCACACATCTTTCCATATAAAACTAAGTCCGTTTCCACCAGTGCTAAGCTATGTGTACCAATGAATATGATAGGTGGAAGCCAAACACATCCACAGCAACGTAGCATAGCACATCTCTGGTGGAAAAGCACCGTTGTATCAAGTCCATACATGTTTCTCATTACTGTTTTAGAAACAAAACAAAAAACAAATGAAAAATATATTATCTTCTAATATATTTATAAATTTCTCAGTAGTAGCACGGAGTCTGGAATTGTGTCCAATATATGGCAATAGGCTCACCCCCTATTACATGGGACTTATAACACAAATGTTGAAAAGTGGATGTACATTGTATAGCGGCATTACGTGTCGTAATGTGCACCTCTGCCTACCCCTTCGGGGATAAAATGCGTGAAGTTGTGTGTGTAGACATAAACATGCTAAATATCCCGTTTCGATTTCTAATACTAATATTATTTAATACCTAAGGACGTATAACGGTATATGGTTAGTGATTCAAATAGTTTGATACAAGGTCATTTTTTTTTTAAAAAAAAAGTTGTTTATTACGACTCGGACGGCGGACCCGCCTCCCAGAATAATTCTCGGTAGCATTTTCCTATACGGAAATATTTTTATAATACCTAACTATCGTTAGACATATTAATCAGTGTGGGAGAGCCATGCTTCGGCACGAATGGGCCGGCTCGACCGGAGTGATACCACGGCCGAGCAGAAAACCGACGTGTAACAACGCTTGCGTTGTGTGAGTGAGGTTACCGGAGGCCCAATTCCCCCTTCCCAATCCCCAATTCCTGAACCCTTAAATTCCTAACCCCCAAAAAGCCGGCAACCCACTTGTAACGCCTCTGGTGTTTCAAGTGTCCATGGGCGGCGGCGATAGCTTACCATCAGGCAATCCGTTAGCTGATTTATACCCCAATTCGATGAATTGACAAAAAGAAAATCTTAATTTAATATAGAGGACAAAAAAGTGATGTAACAAATTAAGATTGGTTGACTTTTAGGGATAAATTCGAATTAAAAATTTTAAAAACCAATTTTCCTTAATCCTTATATATTGCTTTTTCCTTCCTAATACGGCGAAGGATAAAAATAGACGTTTATTAAAATCTAGATTAATAATACGTTTAGACTAATAAATTAAAAGTAAAAAAAGTCATAATTACTAATTTCAAATAGACCAGGAAGGCACTTTTGAACGTCAAAGCAAATATAAATATTAATAACGTCTGTCTGTCGGTCAGTCCTCTAGTTGCTCTATTTGCTCGTTCCAAAGTGTAGATTCCTATGGAGAAGAACGAGCAAGAAACTCCATAGGTTACTCTTTTTCAATCAGGTTCACAATACAATACTTGGTTACATTAGATTCTTATATTGTAATATTCTATGTCTGTTTCTAATATAAAAAAAACTACCTTTTACTACATGCATATACAAATACATACGATACATACCTACACCAATATATGGCAATAGACTCACCCCCTATTACATGGGACTTATAACACAAATAGTAAAAAGTGGGTGTACATTGTATAGCGGCATTACGTGCCATAATGTGCACCTCTGCCTACCCCTTCGGGGATAAAAGGCGTGACGTTTTATAAGCTTATTTCTAAATTAATTATTATGTTATCGGCTTACTCACGTAACTGTTTGACGAGGAACTCGACTAGTTTCAAGCCATGCTAGAGGTTCATATTCATGAGCAGCATTCCGCGACACACGACGCGGCGATTGTCGCGCTGCTACTGTACTATACTGGAGTCATGAATATGAGTCTCTAACATAGCTTGAAACTAGTCGAGTTCCTCGTCAAACAGTTACGTGAGTAAGCCGATAACATAGTAATTAATTTAGTATGTCTCACGAAAGTTACAATGAAATTAAAGCTTACCGTAAAACGGGGTGAATAGAAACAAATCAGGGGTGAATAGGAACAACATTTTGTTGTGTTTTCACGTAATTTAGAACTGTTTACACCATTTAAATATTTTTATTAATTCATTATTAAAACCAAAAATGCTCTATTAAAACCAAAAATATGAAAACAAACTAATAATCCTAATAAAAAAAAATGTTTCTATTCACCCCCTGAGTTTCTATTCACCCCATTTTACCGTTATGTCTTTCAATTCCAGTGTGTTGGAACCTATCCTGAAAAACCTGTCGAAGAGTTCGGAGAAGGAAGACGTGGAATACTGCCTGTTCACCATGGTCTGTGAGCGGATGCTGGCGCAGGACCCGGCGCTGTTCGTAGGAGATGGTGAGTCAAGGCACAATTTCTAACCAACCCAAGTTCCCAAGTTCATCTTGAAATCCTTGTGACCATCAGGCGGCCTACACTAATTCAACGAACGAACAAAAAAAATTTCGCAGATTGCATACTACAATTCTATTTATTGCGTACTTTCGTGAACAAATTAGAACGAATGAAATGAAGATAAATAAATAGGTTTTGATATGAAATTAAAAATAAAACGTTATTTTAAGTAATTTTATTAGTAAATCAATAAGACCTGCGGCCGAAGATTAAACGAGGAACTTCTGATTTGAACGCCGTGGTGGTCACCGGTGACCGACGTTATCGGAGGATTTGCCTTCAACAGTTTTCTATTGGCAGTCAAAGACTTAAACCTTGAGTTTGAGCCCACTTCACACAGGAGATTTGACAATTAACACGATAAAGAAGAAAATCAGATGATGATGAAACTATCTCATTTGTATATTAATTATTTTTTTCATCACATCGGCGGCTCGTTGTTCGTCAACTGAAAATGCCTTGAAAATGATCAAATATCTCTTCATTCCACAGCCGGCCTAAGCATCCTAAAGTCCGCGGCGCTCCGGTGTCCCAGCAGGCCGCTGCTCACCAGGTACCTGGTGGAATGCATCCGGAAAGCCATCAAAGCGAACCCCAGCCTCGTCGCGAACAGGGAATATATATTCCATGAGGTAATGTCACAAAACAAACACATAATTTATTAATATTAATCACTAGTTGGCCCGGCAAACTTCTTACCGCCTTAAACATGTTATTCTTGCAACTTTTAAACCTTTCCTGGACTTCTGTTAATAATTCAAGACCAACATTACCCAAATCGATGCAACCGTTCTCGAGTTTTAGCGAGACTAACGAACAGCAATTGATTTTTATGTATAGAGATTATGTATTACTAGCTACTTCCGCGCGGTTTCACCCGATCTGCTCGGCTCCTATTAATCGTAGCGTGATGTTTTATAGCCTATAGCCTTCCTCGAAAAATACACTATCCAACACAAAAAGAATTATTCAAATCGGACCAGTAGTTCCGGAGATTAGCGCGTTCAAACAAACAAACTCTTCAGCTTTATAATATTAGTGTAGATTATGTTTACTATTCAATACAATAAAATACTCAATAATAATCCTTATTATCAGACTTCCTTTAATTTGTATAAACGAGAACTTAATTTCATATTTTTCTACATTTACTTTTTTTTAAGAAATAAGTCACTGGGGAGATGTACAATTCTACTTAAAATATTGTAGTTCCTGTCCTTTATAAGAGATGGCGCTATCTTATTAAAATTGCACTGATCTAAAGTAAAGTTCTGACACTCCTGATGCACTGTTGCTGCGGTGGCTGGGCAACCGGCTGCCGTGCAACGTGTAGCGGGTTCAATTCCCGCACGGAGCAAATCTTTGTGTGATCCACAAATAATTGTTCCGGGTCTGGGTGTCATGTGTATGTGAAATTGTATGTTTGTAAACGCACCTACGACATAGGTGAAAATCTTAGCGTGGAGCATTGTTTTTTAAACTTCCTCCCGCCTTACCCCAGGGTGCTAGGAGTCATTTGATGACTTTCCATACTAACAAAAAAAGTATCTAAGTTCGAAATCAGTCTTCTACACTGAGCAAACTTTATGGTGAACTTTCAAGAAAAACTGTGCTTTGTGCTTTTTCATTCCATCACTTGCAAATTGGCAAAGTTTAAAAACTAGCATTATATAAGTATACACAGTACCTCCTGTTACTGATAAAGGTATTTAAGTTATTAAATATCAACTGTTTGCTTCCAGGTGGACGCTTTGGGCGATAACTTGGTGATAGCTTGTGCGCGCGCGGGGGACGGCTGTGCTGACGTCCTGAGCGAGCTGGTGCGGCCGTGCGACGGTCAGCCACCGCTGTTCAGACTGAGGCACACCAACGCTGATGGTAAGCCTAGTAGTTCTATACTTAATATTATGAAGACTTTAAGTACTTTAACTATGTGGCAAGGCTCGGATACCGGTTAAATTTCCAACCCGCTATTATGTACTTGAACGCCAAACCTTTACATTGGGTTTCGTTCGTATAAACCGGTTTTTTTAAACCGGTAATTGGAACAGTATTTTCATAAAGGTTTTTACAGATTAAACGGTTTAGAACAATAAAAACCGGTTAATACGGACGCACATCAAAGAAACACCGCGCGCTGTTCAGATTATATTTAATAATAATATTTCAACGCGTTTACCGACATGCCCCTCGTCGAATAAACCGGTTAATTTTGGTTAAAATAAAGTTCGGAGGAAAACCAATATAAACCGGTATTTTTTAAACCAGTTCCGAGCCTTGATGGTGGTATTTAATCATCAAAGTGTGGGAGAGCCATACTTCGGCACGAATGGGCCGGCTCTACCGGAATTATTTATTTATTTATTTAAACTTCATCACAAATACAGTGAATGGCGGACTTAATGCCTTAAAGCATTTTCTAACAGTCAACGGGTAGTGCAGAGAAATGAAGCGAATTGATACTAAGTCATAACACAAGCACAAAAGAATAAATTTATGAATACAATATATCTTATACATACATAATATATATATGAAGATACATATTATATACTTTGTTAACAACCACTAGCAACACCAGACAGATATAATGTAGGATGTTATTATAATATAAAAAGGATAGTATTTAATTACTAAGTCATTTATTCACAGCCTTTTTGTTTGGACATAACATAATCTATTTCAAGCTATCATTGCGTTCGATTTTTGGTTCAGATAATTTTAATATTGGTTTTTGTTAATAGCATTTTGGCATCTCCATTATCACCTGAGGCTAGATCTCTGTTTCATTTAACCATTTCTTTTTTAAGTTTAAGGGCAAGCTAAACCTGGTTTAGCTGCTTTTTGTGTACCTATATCATTATATCATTTAATTTTGTATCATATAATGGGGCTGTCATGTTCCTATTAGGAAAAAAGCCCTAATAAAAATTGATTAAAAAGAAAAGCTATCGTTGCGTTTTGTCTCCACTTCTGCGTGTCCGTACGGGAAAAGTAGGGGTGCTAACAAATGCATTTAATCTACACTGTTTATCAACACACCAATTATCAACTTATGTTTTTTTAAACTAAAAAATAATTTAGCGTATTCTACTTTGCTATAAGCACAGCATTCTTACGGAAAGAATAGCAGTGGTAACTTATACATATATTGTATATTTGTGCAGGATATACAGCCTTGCATGTCGCCTGTAGTCAGCACAGCGCGGCCAGTCCCCGTCTGCACACCGTGCACGTACTTCTTGTGCACGCGGACTTCGATATTACTGAGGGGGTGAGTTTATTTATTTCACTATGAACAGATAACCGATTACTTTTGTGCTTGATTTTAATCATTAGAACAGTGAACTTAGTACCAGGTTCTAAACTGATGAAGTTTCCCTGGAAAGTGTATAATAAACTCGAAAAAAAAACGTAAAACCTAATACGAGAGTTTGTTTCATTGTCGTACATTATTACAAGAATATTTTTATGAAATAGAGCGGGTTTTGCACCTGATAGTAAGACCTAAGTAATCGGTCACACACAGTAATCGGAAACACCAGAGGAGGCTAGCTTTTTGGGGGTTAGAGAAGTCTGGGAGGAGGGAATTAGGGCTCCCATAACAAAGTCAAAGTCAAATCATTTATTCCAATCAAACCATGAATAGTAATAAACTTTTAAAATGTCAACAAATAAAGAAATAGTAGTCTGTCAGTCTGTCTATCAGTAAAGATAAGCGTTCAACCACACTCTGACGCCGGTTTCCGCCGAAGCATAGCTCTCTTACGCGAAAAATGTATAGAGTTAAATTATTTATGTGTTATATAATTGTTTCAGGATCTAAAAGGCGGAGACACAGCCCTGCATCTAGCTGTGAACTCAGTACACTGTGATCTGCAACTAATCCTGATGATCTTCAAGAACATCGACCGGAAGGAATGGAAGAATCTGGCGCACCATCGTAATCTCAGGTAAATACTATATTTATTTATAAAATCCTATAAATAACCTATTTTTTTATTTGCCCATCTGTCCATCATTATCAACAACAGCCTGTGATAGTCCTCTGCAGTCTGGACTATGTATAGTTAGCAACGCAACATCACGCCTTTTATTCCCGAAGGGGTCTGCAAAGGCAGAAGCGCTCCTCTACCTTTGCAGACCCCTTCGGGGCACGTAATGCCGCTATACAATGTACACCTGCTTTTTACCATTTGTGTTATTAGTCCCACGTAATAGGGTAGAAACAATAGTGAGCCTATTGTTTCAAAGTCAAAATCAATGCATTTATTTCAATTAATCCTAAATAAGGCATTTTTGAAATATCAAGTGTCTGTCAGTGAAGCTGTTTAGTTAGCATGACCATATATCCCAAGCTGTTTTTAAACAGTTATTAATAATTGAACTATTTATAATTAAACTATTACATTAATATAATTAAACTATTTTTTTGTCCCACAGTGGTAAGACGCCGTTGGATCTAACGCGCACGGCCGCGAAAAACAAATCACGTGTCGAGTACCCACAAGAAGTGCTAGATTTCCTCAAAAAATGCCGTTAACAGTACTAAAAATACAATAAAAATAAACGCTAAGAATAAAAAATCTAGTGTTTATATTATTATCTAAACTAAAAAAAAATCACACCTGTACATTATTGGACAAAGATTTTTATACACTCTGTATATAATATCGAAGTCAAATCTAAGAATTTGAAACCAACAAAAGTATGTTAAGGCCATAATTGTTTGCACTAACTTGAAAAATTACAAACGAAATTAGACTTTATTTCTTTAAGCAATGAGTCGATTTCTATTCGAGAAGTAGATGGTTAGTTCGTGCAATTATGAGCTTTACATTCAGAATATGTTACATCTCGCCTAAAATGGCTTAAATTGAAAAGAAATCAAATTCAATGTCAATGTTTTAATACATTGCCTTTAATAGCTGTTGTATAAATGTTTTAATGACAATAAACATATAAAAATGGAGATTATAATACATAATTATAAATATACCTGGACTTTACATGACTCTCATCATAAAAAGCGACTTATTTCGGGCGAAAAGCGTTTTCGGTCTAAATTAAAAACAATATTAAAAACCAGAATAACTTCCACGAGGTTTTCGTCAAGAAAACAGCTCAAATAAGGAAGTTATATTAAAGAAAAGTACAATTTTAATATAAGTTTTATAATCGAGATCGAAATCATTTAGCTCTTACTAAAAAAATGGCAAAACATCAGCCAATTTGTTCCTAAAGTTCAATGAACTTTTGACATAGAATAGACAAAGTGAATGTTTCAAAATGGCGGATTTTTCAACTACGTGATTTACGAAAATAATGTAAGTCAACACCTAATTTTTACCTATTTTAAAATCACAATAATGATTGAAATGACTATCTATTTACAAAAAAATCAATTTTGTAATATGTTTAAGGTTATAAAAGACCTTAAAACAAGAGAAAACGCTCGGAATTTACAATACGTACGTTTTAAGTACTAAAATATATATAACTTCGTATGTTGTAAATACGAAAGGAAACTTATTTGAATATATGAATCAATTGATTACTTGCTCTCAAATTGACATGAAAATGCACTTTTATTACCGAAAAAACGTTTGTATATAAATAAAAAATAATATTTTTGATAACAATATAACTATTATTATGTATTTTTACAGAAATGGTTGTGCAAAACACGATTTTAGGATTAAGTTTAGTTTATAAGATTGTTTTAAGGTATTATTTCGCGCCGTAACTAAGAAAGAACTAAATTAATATTAATACATTTCTGATTTACTTTTATTTTAATGACAAAATACCAAATTCCGTAAAATAAACAATACATAAGTGAACTTTTATTTGAAATTTCAAAGAAATTTCAGTATAATCTTGTTGGCGCGAAAAATATTAAGTTTGATAATAACTAGTTAGTTTTCTTATACCTATATTGTAGACATTTTACTAAAAACAATTATTACTGAATATAATTAGAGTCAACATCACGCCTATCCCCGAAGGGGTAGGCAGAGGTGCACATTACGGCATGTAATGCCGCTATACAATGTACACTCAATTTTCACCATTTGTTAAATATAATTAATTATTTTAATTATGCTTAGTACTAATGACTTTTAGTAAAATATCTTACAATATGGGTCATAGTTATTAAAATAAGAGCGTATTAAATATGTTTTAGGTCGACAGCCAATCGTGGCTCATGCCCGAATACTGAAACGCTACTCAATTTTAAGTTGTACTTAAATATCGTGCTATCTCTGTCATTTTATAAAGAATTGATAAGGACAGAACTAGTTTTGAGAGCGTCTTAAAATTGAGTAGCGTTTGAGTATTCGGACATAAAGTTTTTCTTTTCACGAAAAAATGGCGTCGACGAATAATTGAAAGGAAATGACTAAATTTTATCAGTCACAGTTATTATATAATTAATATTGGTACCATTACTTATAAGTTAGAAGTTGTTACAATTATAATTTTAGGTTAAGATTATTAAAAAACCGATTTGACTCTTCGATTGTTTTAAAAGTTGTTATTTTGACAAGCTGATGCAAATTACATACGTATTTCTTCGTTGTTTTTATTATGAAATGATTAAAAATCATTTTTATTGCCAAAACAACTATTAATTTTGAGTCAAATTGTTGATTAAACTAATGTAGTATTGTTTTTTCGATTATTAAATTGAAGAGTTGATCTAGGACTTAGTATATAAGTTTGTTAGTAATTTTGGCGAGTTATAGTAACGCAGTGCGTCTTTTTGAAATTGAATTGTTTTATCAAATTGTGATATGACATGTTTTAAAAGTGTTAAATTCAAAATATGATAAAAATATAACGTTCCGTCAACAATATTCAATATTGAAAACAACGCCATCTGTACTTTGTCTCACGGAACTAAACAAAAGAAACAGAAATTGACATCTAATTTCACTTAAAAGTGTAACAATGAAAAACGTAATAATTTTATATTTATTATGATTTTAAAATACTTATTAGTGAATGCAAGTATTAATACATTGCCATGGACATATTAATTTAACGTGAATTTTAATTATAGGCGCACTGTAGACTCTGCCTACCACAGCATAATTTTATTATAATATTACTTGAAACGGCAAAAGGTTTTAGTGTTCAAACTAAAACTATATATTATAACGAATAACAAGATAGATTATAGAAATATTGAAGTTTTGTATAATTCTAAGCGTCTAGTTGTAAGAAAAAATAAATTGTTCACAAATTGAAACATTATTATGTATTTTTAAATGATATAGTATGTACATTGTTTATACAAGTTTTTCTTATGTGTCAAAACGGTGTGAATAAGATCGGAATTTAACACTTTAATGACCAAATATAGGGTGGCTGGTAATTAGTGAACGATATTTAAACACGTGATTGTACTCATGATTACAAACAACTTTCCCAAAGAAACGTTTTTTGTATACTCATTAGTTTTATTTTTATCACAATAACAAAACAACAAAATTTCGCGCGCGTTTGTTTTAGCATGATCAGCTGTTAGCACACGCCCGCGTCATAGGAAGACTAGTAGGTATTTTGGATCTTACGCGCGCGTGCTAAAGAAATCGCCACAGTGGTATTCAAATAGTAAAATAAATATTAAAATATTGGTAATGATTATTTAAAAACAAGTAAATTTCGTTCTTATTTACACCTTTATTGATTCTAATACAATCAAGTGTATTTTAGAGACGATTTTACAAAATAAATAAGTACATAGGACCGCCTGTTTTGACAAAATTTTACATAAAATGAAAACTTTCGATGAAAAGTACCTTTAAAATGTGATTTTTAGGTTATGTCCTGAAATATGTTATTTATTTGTCTAAAATTTATGTTTTTTATTGTTTTATTATTGGAATGTAATGATTTAAATACGTACCTTCTATGTATTGTTTAAATAAAATGAAAAATCTGCAATTTTTTATCGTATTTGATCTCTATCTCGCAAGATGAATACATACGTATATTCTGACAATCCTGGGTTTTATTTTCCTACTTATAATTCCTGTCATCATATCAGCTACAAGATGTTTGATGCTGAACACGAACCTCCCCTCCATGTACCTATTCCAGATAACCTTTCTTTATGGAATAGGGGGACAAACGAGTCGACGGATCACCTGATGGTAAGCGATCACCACCGCCTATGGACAGGACACCCGCAACACCAGAGGAGTCACATATGAAATAAAATTAAAAAATCTATAGCATTTATTACACATTATTTTAATCATAAAATCATCACAACTTTTAGTCCCGAAGAAGTTAAAAATTGCACAAGTATATTATTATTAAAGTATGAAATGTAAAAAATCATTTTCACCAGTTGTTATAAATAAATTCAAGCGTCAAATAAAGTCATCGTTGATCTGACTGTAGTCTGTTTTCTTTATGATGGTAAACTATCAGCGTCCTGCAACACCCGCAACACTAAAGAAGTTACAAGTACGTTCACATCTGGTTGGGCTTAAAAAGTATAAAAAAAATACCATTACAAACGTGCGAACTGTTATAATTAATAATGCGTAGATAAAATAGATTTTGAGTTATAGGTGAGTCGAACTTGGCCCGAAATGATTCGTGTAATATAACCCACGGCCAGTGTGTCGGTTTTTTTGCTCGAACTTGGCGGACACACTGCCGTGTGTCTAGATAATATACCTAATGATCCCTAACAATATCAATGTCGATCGATCGGAATTGGATTCGAGAATAAGCTCGTGGTACCTAATTCGGATTCATAATGTTGCATTTCTGATCCAATTCCAAAATATGAAACTTGTTTGTTTAGTTTAATACCTATACTTTAGAACTGTGGATATTGCCATAGGCGACACTTGGCAGGCGAATTGAAAATCGTTGTTTAAAGAGGTCCAGGTAGGGTTTTCCACCAGAGACGTGTTACGCTACGTTACTGTGGATGCGTTTGGCGTCCACCAATCATATTCATGGCGGCGGTAGCTGATTTTTATATGGCAAGATGCGTGAACTTTGGTAGACAATCACCATTACCAGAGAGTTACTAGCCGATCTTTGTCGTGAGTATTTATGAGTTGGGTATAACACACCCATGGTAAGAGTAACGATGGTAAACTTGAATAGCATGATTCTTGCGTCTGCAAAGTTATTTAGGGTTGTATTTCAGGGTACCTAACAAATAACAAATAAAACAAAGGAATAAGAGTCCAACTATTTATTCTCAAATTCGAGATTATTATATACCGACTCATTCATTTTTTACAAAATACACATCACATACACACATAGGTACATTGCAACTATTGTTTTATTAAATGCTCGCATATATTGACAATTTATAATGTTTCAACTAAACTGAATATAATTCAAAGGACTATGGAAGACTGTTATTGGATTACAATTTAAAGACATACTACAAAAGCCAAAATCATTTGATAAATCGGATTTTTATACTAAAATCGGTAGTAAGAAAACATATAGTACCCTTACCGCCGTACTCAGAGTCATTTAATGGTTACTTAACCCAGTCCTTAGCAATTGTTTTCGGAACAAAATCATTACTAAGGAATAGTTTAAGTAATCATTAAATGTAAGAGACTACGGACGGTGTAAAAAAAACACCAATTACCAAACAATTCCGACTATTTAGTAGCACATCTTTAAACACAATATTTCGTACATTTTATAGATTGTCAATACAAGATTGTAAACATTTTGACAACCACTCCGTTAAAATACTGATTTGAGAGTACTAGCCACTGTCTATGTACAAATTTGTATGTTAATTAGGTACAAAATATAACTAAATACAGTCTGCTCTTATTATAATAGGTTTTATAATTATTATTTACAATAAATCATTGTGCTATCGATATACAAAATACACTGATTTTCTTTAATCACCTATCTATATGTAGATTTGCTTACTAAAGATATATATTTTAACAAACATAACTAAAATCACTGTTTACTTACTATTAATGGAGAAAAGCTCTACTAGTTTCAAGTTAGAGTCACAGCTGCTCATAATGAAGAGTTCCTCTGTGACTCGAAACTAGTAGAGCTTTTCTCCATCAATGTAAGTGAATAAACCGTAATTTTGAATTAGTATCAAAAAACTGAATAATTTCATTGAATTGAATAATTTACTATTCCGATAATCAACAATTATTTTCCTGTTAGAAAGTCCATTTATCGAGAGAAGCTATACATTACGCTACGATCAATAGGAGCCGCGCAGAAGTCTCTAATAATCAAATCTACAGACAGATAGGTTATCAAAACTTATATTTCTTAAAATTACTGTACATTATGATGTGTTTTCTTACTCAATAACGACCAATAACTCCCAAATCAGTACTCAAGTATAAAAAAGTAGATCTTATACTTTTTTTATACAAAAAATGATCTTAAAAATATGTAAACGTCGTTCTAGACATTTTTATACTTTTTTTTTAAGTATAAAAGGCACTCTTTCAACAATGCGTTTTGTTGGTGTTTAACAGTTTTGTAACAGATACTGGGTTTTAAAGATATGAATGGATAATATATTTTGATCAATCTATAGTTTTAAACTTGTGCTTTTGAATAGATAAATAATCAGTACCTTTAGTATGAGTTTGCATTACGTAAAGCAAACTGCCGTACTCAGAGTCATTTAAGTGTTTTAAAAGCTATAGATAACCAAATATTATCCATTCAAATCTTCAAAAACCGTTTCGAGTAACATGGAAGCTAGGAGATCGGATAATGAACACCAATTATCATTTCAATCTTATTCTAAACAGAATTTAAATAATAACAAAGATTTCTATTCCGCAATCATACTTAGAGCATGCAATTTGACTATGTCAATACTTTTTTATACAAAAAAACATATTACATACAGTTTTTATATACATTTAGTATGTAGAGCATAAGTTTACATATGACTAGGGTGTCCGATCTCCCTATGGTAGTTATTAGAATATGTGTTATTTAGAAATTGGAAGTTAAATAGTGCCTCGAAGCAGAGACAACCCGTAGTATGGTGGGAAACTACGCGAGACATAATGTGTTTCCTACTGTATTTGTTTTATACAGATGTCCCTGAAGTCAACATCTATTTGATTGGATGGACTATTCCGGATAACGTAAGCAAAGCTCCAGTCGAAAAAATAAAGATAGCAACAAGAGTCAGACTGGCACAGGAAGTACTTTTTCGTGGATAACGCATATGTAACTGTAATTTCAAAACTGTAGGACTTAGATTTTTTTTTATATTTATCTGATAATGATAACAGTTGGAACTTTGCCGATCACCTGGTAGCATTTGGACGTCGACTTTAGGGACAAGGTGTATACAAGAAGTTAAACTTAGAGAGCGCCCTAGGCAAGTTACTAATTTTCTTAGCGCCGTTACTCATATGTGCAGTTTATCACACGCATCCCTGTAACCTGTCGCCCTAGGCACTTGCCTAGTGTTCCCTAAGTATAATTCGTCTCTGCCTCGAAGCTATATACAAAGGTGCTCACATACGCAACACCCACTTTTCAATAGTTAATCTGATTTAATTTCAAACCATCGCAATGTCTAAGATAGTAGCAAGTGTCTCTTCTATACTTCTTTTTATATCACAGAGCGAATGTACATTGCTTTTCTTTTCATCTATTTTTAATGTGTTTTTCTTACATTTTCGTGTTAAAACTGACTGTTACTGCCGTATTTGATCAGTACCTTAATATGAGTTTGAAAGTAATCTTGGTTGGCTTATTCGAGCAGGCCAATTACTCTCATTTCCATTACTTTAATCGTAAAGCAAATTCGTACTAAGGGTACTAATCAGTTTAATAATTACTTAACCCAGTCCTTAGTCCAATTTTCAGAACAAAATTTACGTTACTAAGGACTAATTAAAGTAATCATTAAACATCTAAATACGGCAGTTAGCAATTTACTTTCGAAAAATGTTATAAAGAACTAAGCTAAAGTCCATTTAAAGAATTGTATGCATAAAAAATAATAATAAACAGTCTCTTAGGGTGTTAAAGGGAAAAAAAAAATGTAAATTTATGTGAAAGAAACATAAATAAAATTGATACTTAGCTTGTACGACGCCATGCAACATATACTGGGTAAAATGCACTGATGTTTTCATAAATGCACGAAAAAAAACCAATAAATATGAGATTTCCAAAGAAATATAATGCCACCCGCCACAACAGAGGAGTTATAAGTGCGTTGCCGGCGTTTTAAGCTAAAGATTTCCTTATAAAATATTTACTGATAGTCTAAATAAAATTTGAAATGGATTTTTCTGTTTTTTTACGCATACAAGACTCTAAATAACTTTTTTACTATTGAAACCATAAATCAAAAACAAACATTCAATCAAGCAAGAAAACTAAATCTGAGATCAATTTTTTTTACTATTTTTTTCAAAAATTTGTAATTTTTTTGTCATTTATAAATTTATACACTACTATAATATTTAAGGAGAGATTAAATTATTTACTAAATAAAAAGAAAAAGGGGGAGACTAAAGTAAAAAAGTATGAACCAATATTACTACAACTAGAAAATATTTTTTTAAATTTTTGTTTTCGAAAAAATTAGTCATTATACGAAAAAAAATCAGGAATATATTATATAAATTATATTTTATATTATATATACGTTTCACTACATAATACTTAAATTAAATAAAATGTACTTAAAAAAGAAGATTTCGGTGGATTTTTTTTTTAATTTTTCACATATAAATCCTTTTTTTTTCATTCACTCACGCGTTTGTGTGACTCAAAAGTTCTTATAACTAGAAAAACGGGGCGAAAAATTTCGGTCGGAAACTGTGGCGCAACAGTTGGGCAACTGTCGGCCGACGGCGACGAAGAAACACGTCGCTTGCATATTTAAAGCTCGCCAAATTTAATTCTAATAAAATTGATAATACTATAATTATTTCTTAGGCTTCAATACAGATGCGAGCAGATCATACTATACCAAATTTTCAAAATTTTTTAAGTAAATTTCGATATTATCAAATTAATTAGACATGGTTTACTCACTAAGAATTCGAGGAGAACGCTCAACACGTCGACATCACGTCGATTAAGCTCCCGTCGTGACTTGAAACTAGTCGAGATACCTCGAACAATTTCGTGAGTGAACTTTTTTTTAATTAATATGTGATTTTTCACACTAATCTTGTGCTGAATCTATTTTAAAGTGAATTATACATTTTTTAATTAAATAATTTGAAAATTTAGCATAGTTAGACTTGCTTAGCATCTATACTAGAGTTCCCAGGCCCAAATTTTCCCCCCCGAAACCTTAAGACCTAGTAAAAAATATGGAATTTTTCATTTTTTTTTTTGAACTTTAATTTTCCATTCTTAGAAAGATCACAGTAAGGAGAAGCCTTGGTTGGATGGAGAGCATTTCTTTCATTTAACAACTAATCAACATCATATAAAGAAAAACATTGTAAAGCTTTAGATTTTGGAATTTAAATCTATGAACGTTTAGTTCAAAATTGACTGTAACGACACCTCTGCTTACCCCAATAACGTACGAAAGAAGCACCCTCCATCGCAATGCGCAATACTCTTGCAAAATTGTAAAAATAAAAAGAAAATAATAAAAAAAAAAACAACGTTTTCTCATCGATTAATACTCCAAACATTAATTTATTTACCATTTTCAAAAAATGTTTTGAACTGAATTAATTAATTTAAGATTTTTTTTTTCAAATTTTTAAAAATTGCACCTTTTTTTAATTTTTTTTTTGTCCTTTTATTCGGAAGTTAAACTTAAAACTAATTCGAAACATACGACTGAGCGATAGTGGGACGATTGCGTGGCGACTGGGCGACAGTTTAATAGAAAAATTGGTCATGATAATAGAGCATTGCTATACAAAAAAGTCGGCCGACTGTTGCGCAACTTTATCGCAAGCTCAAAATCTTTTCCACACGATTTTGATTAACAAAACCGTGTGCTGCCATCTAGCCGCCATACAAGCGCACTACGAGCACTCGAACACACAAACATACATACACATTACGGATCACGTACATTTTGACATACTCAAAATCAGGATCGCGCCCTACACTAAAGAGACATAACTTCCTTTTGCAAAAACAAAAAAGAAATCTCAAAATACTTTTGAGAACCTCGGCTTTATATGGCAAGCGTCCACAGGCCCGCATCGTACGCATCGCACGCAACGGATTTTAGTTTGTCTTGTATAGAAACTCATACAACTGCGTCCACTGATCCGCATCGTACGGACCGCGTCATCAGCAATGCCTACATGCGATGCGTACTGATGACGTCATATGGAATGCGTACGATGCGGGCCTGTTAACGCTTACCTTTAGAGACATTTTTCGAAAAGAAAATATAAATTAAGGTAATTAATTAATAATAATACAGAAAAAATGTCTGATTTTCTTTTTTTTGTTTCGTTTATATTAGAGTTTTAAGAATCGAAAACTTAAATATGTATGTAGAAAAAAAAAATGGAAAAATTTTCAGAGACAGGGATATTTGAAATGGTCAAAATAACAACTTAACGTTATACATGACCTGTAGAAGGGTGAGCAGAGATGTCTAATATAATTAAATGCATTATTTTGTCGTGCATTCCACAGCCCTCCCCCTGAGACTAAACATCGCGAGGTAGGAAGTCAATCTGTAGTGACATACAGCGACTGTCGCACAACTACTATTAAACAGCTTTATGTAATTTTGCTTGAGTCAAAATAAGTCATTAGAATTTCACCCCAGACGACAGATCGATCTGATATTTGGTACACTCTTAGGATCGGTTCTTATTTTGACGTAAAATACGTCGAGCGTATCATCGGTCGTACTGACGTATCATCGGTTGAGTGTGAACGGTCAATTGTTTTTCTATACATTTGTCTGTTCTGGCGTTACGCGACCGATGATACGCGACGCATGTTCCGTCAGATATGAACCGACACGTTTAACATAATTTCTTTATGTATTACCCGTTAGTTATTATTTTAGACCAAAAGAATTCCCCGTCTCTTTGTAAATACCACATGACCCGGCCTTAATAGATATGTTTTATTTCATTCATCTATAGTACTAGAATATTATTACAATCAATTCTATGACGGTTGGAGTGTAAAACTGTATAATTAACTACTACATAGGATAAAACAAAGTCTGCCACTATGTATGCTTTTTTTAATAGACTTGAGTGATTCAAGAGGTATTTTTTAATGTTTAATACTCATTTAAGTCTTTGACTGCCAATAGAAAACTGTTGAAGGCAAATCCTCCGCTAACGTCGGTCACCGGTGACCACCACGGCGTTCAATGTGTTAACGCGTGCGAAGTCGCGGTCAAAAGCTATGTATTCAATAAATAGTTGTTTTAAGACAAGTTTCTGGCTTTATTTATGTCAATTATAAAGTTTTACATTCCAACTAAACACAGAAATGACCTATCATAAAACTACCTACCTATAAGACCTTTCAGAATTCGAGTTTGAATAGAAAAATTTAATACATATTATTATTAAATAATAATGTCAAAAAGAAATTAAATACATTTTTATAACCAAATCAAGGTTAGAAGTAGTCATGCATTGGAAAAAATAAATAATAACATAGAAAAAAAAATGCTTGGAATCATTTTAAAATTGTTTTCTTTTAATAATTCTAAAAGATCCTATGTTTTTTGATTTAATTATTATAAAATAGAGCTGCCAGGTACATTATGGTTTATATTTAGCACTAAAAAGTACCGCTCGAACTATAAATGACAACACAAAAGTACCACATGACACTACAATGTAAAGACGATGACTATTACATAATCCGTTTGGCAAGATTATTTATAAAATAAATTAGACACGTATTTCTAACTTTACAAAAAGTATATTTTATACTGCTTTCTTTAAAACCGTGTCTAATATTACCTTTAAATAATCAAACTGACGGACATAATAGTAAATAGATGTTATTTTAATACCCTGTCATCATCTCTTTAAACACATTTTTGTTCTTATCTTAGTAGCCACTCGAGAAATACCGTTTTTTCGTGACACTACGTAGTACCGTTTGAGTCCTAGTACTAAGTTTCAGTTAGCACTAAGATTTACCAGTCATTAAGACACTTAATTGTACCGTATTGCGTAACACCTGTTATAAATTCGATGTATAGTAACTTTAGTAGAGTCGTATGCCACTAAAAAGTACCACACAATTCTTGTTAAACTTTCCACCGGTAATGGTACGTTCTTCCTGACGAATTCTTCGACAGAAACTGCCACTGTTTTGAAATCATATGCCTCTATTAGACTGTTGAGGAGTCATATGACACTAAAAGTAACACAATACTCCATAAAGCCATTCTTCTTATTGCTTTTCAACAGTACTGGTACATTTTCTTCGACGAAAACTTGCCGCGATAAAACTTTTGAGGAGTCATATGACACTAGAAAGTACCACACAACACTCCGTAATTCACTGGGTACTTTGTTGTCTCGAGTGTCACTATATTGTGTTAAGTAGTGTTAAATACCGGGCTGTCTGTTGGACGAGTGGTACTATAAGTACCGTTGGTGCCGGGTCGCGTGGGTGGTTTAGTTGTCACAGTATACCGGTAGAACTGGACTGCGAGGCCAATCTGATGTCTCTTCTTCTGTTTCGCTGATAACACTGCCCGATCTGTTGAGAAACAAATATTATTAATAACATTGTTATTTTGTTTTTAAGTATGGAAGAGCCATGCTTCGGCTCGACCAGAGTGATACCACGGCCTCACAGAAAACTGACGTGAAACAACGTTGTGTGAGTGAGGTTACCGGAGGCCCAATTACTCCCCTTCCCAATCATCCCAATCCCCGATTCCCCAACAACCCTTAAATTCCTAACCCCCAAAGGGTCGGCAACGCACTTGTAACGCCTCTGTTGTTTTCCATTAGCGGCGGCGATTGCTTACCATCAGGTGATCCGTCTGCTCGTTTACCAAATTATTCCATAAAAAGTAATAATAATAAGTTACCTGGTCCTGGTGGGCGTGGCGTCGACCGCGAAGTGTTGCTCTTCTATGGTGGGCAGGAGCGACGTCAAACGATCCGTCGGCCGTAGTACCTACAGACAAACAGAATGATATAATTAAACGTCTGATAACACAGTTTAAAAATCTCCTTTGAAAAAAAAGAGGAAATGCTACACTCAAATTTGTATGTAACTAGCATAGCTACATGAAGATGTAATATAAAAATCATACTAAACTATGTAGCTGTGCGAGGAAGATGCGCAGTTCGAGTATGCGATGTATCGATATTAGGGAAATCATCCATAGCATGCATCTTTCCATATAAAAAACATAGCTTAACTGAGTCCGTTTCCACCAGTGCTAAGCTATGTGTATCATTTATATTATTGGTGGAAGCCAAACGCATCCACAGCAACATAACATAGAAAAGCCAAAGTAATCTATAAACCCTAAAGGCCAATTCCAATAACCTATCCTATCGGTAGATTTGCCTACCAGAGGTAGAATTTTGACACATTTTGTATGGAGCTTATGTCAAAAAACTATCTCTAGTAAGCAAATGTGGTGGTCTGATGGCTCTTTGAGGAGCGTGCAGAACGCTCTGGATCTACGAGTATAGGTGGCAGTACATACCTTGAGGGTCCGCTCGGACAGTCTCCAGACGAGGCGCTGTCGGTCGCGGCGCGCCTCGCAGCGCTCGTACCGCGACACCACGTGGCGGACGCGGGCGCGGGCCGCCACCAGGGACGCCTCGTTCATCTAGAGAGATACATATTTATATTAGTATACATTTAAGTTTCCTTGTGTATAGTCAGTAAATCTGTTAGTTGCTTTAGTCTTTCCCAGACTTACTTCTGTCCTCGAACTACATAGTTGTTCCAGAGTTTAATTGTACGTAAATAAATCAATTTTATATGACATCTAGCATCATGCAGTGTCTCTCGCTCTGTTCGATTTCTATTGATCGTATCGTGATGTTTTATAACCTAAAGCCTTCATCGATAAATGACTATCTAACTCAAAAATATGTTTTTCAATAGGACCAGTAGTTCCACAGATTAGCGCGTTCAAACAAACAAACTCTTCAGCTTTATATCATAAGTAAAGTAAGTAAAGTATAAGATGTATAGCGTATATAAGCACAAACACTCACCTGACAATGCAGCTGTACTTGTCTGGCGAAGTCGAAAAGGTAGTACGCGTGTTCCTCAGGGATCATGTTCTCCTCGTTCGCCGACCACTCCGCTAACTGTTGCTCTGTTGTGCAAAGTAAACTATAGTTAGTTACATGTAATTTTTTAAGAGTTGAAGAGCCATGCTTCGGCACGTATGGAATGGGCCGGCTCGACCGGAGTTAGGCCGAGCATAAAACGACGTGAAATAATTGCGTTTCGTTGTGTTACTTAAGTTACCGGAGGCCCAATTACTCCCCCTTCCCAATCCCCGATTCCCCAACAACCCATAAATTCATAACTCCCAAACGGTAACGCACTTGTAACGCTTTTGGTGTTTCAGGTATCCATGGGAGGCGGCGATTGCTTATAATCAGGTGATCCGAAGAGTAAACGTGGTAACAAGAGTACTCTAGCCCTGTTTCTATGTATAGTCTTTGTCGGGTATCAGATCACACACCCGCGTGAACAGTAGGTCTGATATACCTATTAATCCGTGGTATGTCGGAACGCAGATCTTCACGAGACGCTATATGTTTTCTATTGTGTCTCATATACCGACAGACAAGAGGTTAATGATATATAAAACTCACCAAGCTTATAGTACAGCAACACGAGCGCTAGTTCACTGGTCCGCGTGTTGACGCAGGCCGCGTCGCACGACACGATCTCCAACATCTGAACCAGCTCGTCCTCCTGCGGACAAACGTATTCATTGTTGTATTACATTAAGTGTGGGAGAGCCATGTTTCGGCACGAATGGGCCGGCTCGACCGGAGTTATACTACAACCGAGCAAGAAATCTACGTTAAACAACGCTTGCGATAAGAGTGAAGTTACCAGAGGCCGGCAACGCACTTGTAACGCCTCTGGTGTTTCGGGTGTCCGTGGACGCCGGTGATTACCATCAGGTGGATCAGTCTGTTCGTTTACCACCTTATACCATAAAAAGATGTAGCTGGTATAGTTTTTAAGTCATACAGTTGTCTATAAATATCATTATATAAATGTTTGTATTCCAAAGTCTATGTCCAATCTGAAATAATCCAGAAGGATTGTTGTCTTTGAAAACTAATCTATCTCCATTGACATAACTATAGGTATAAGGACCTGTAGTTAGCTTTTTAGGAGATATATGTGTATTTCAGTACAAAATGTAGAACGACGTGGAATCGGTTAGATAGTAAGTAACATAGCTACATAGCACATCTCTGGTAGAAAAGCACCCTGATTCACTTCAAGTAGTTCCCCCTTCCATTTTTAACCAAAACATAACATTAAGTCTTTGGCCGCCAATAGAAAACTGTTGAAGGTAAATCCTCCGCTAACGTCGGTCACCAGTGACAACCACGGCGTTCAATGTGTTTAATTCCTAACTCCCGAAAGGCCGGCAACGCTCTTGAACGCTTCTGGTCTCGTGATTGCTTACCATGCCAGTTCAGCCTGGTCGTTTACAAGCTTAATTGCTTACCATCAAGTGATCCGTCTGCTCATTTACCGACTTATACCATAAAAACGTTAACGTTATGGAACTCAAAGTCTCTATGTACCAATTTTACTGTAATCATTAGTTTGTAAGAGACTGTTTGTTTCCTAAATAAATAAAATAGTCTTGACAACATACCTGGCATCCAGCGGGCAGTCCGACGCCCAGATGGTCCGCCTGCAGCATCAGCATGGAGCGCAGCAGGCGCAGCCAGTCCAGCGCGGTGACGACGCGGCAGCCCGCCACCAGGCTCAGCTTGTCCACGATCACGCGCGACATGCGCAGCACGTCGCCCGCCGTGCACGCCGACTGGGATATCGATACTGGAATGGAATATGGAGGATTAGTGTTATGGAAAATTAAATTACTTTTGTACGTCGACATTTTAAAATTAAGCTTTTTTAAGGGGGATTGATCATCCAATGACTTCTCCCGCCTTGGGCGAGGCGAGAGGGAGTGTCAGACTCTTACTGACTAAAAACCACCCCGTTCCTTCTCCTGCTCTTCGAGCCGGAGCCCCGGTAAACCCGCTAGGTAGTCCGCAGCTCCGGATAAGTTAGTTGAGGCTGGTATTTCCTATCTGATGATTGCTGTACGCCGAGACCATGAAACAACGATTGCGTTGTGTGAGTGAGAGGTAACCACCAATCCTCGATTCCCTAACAACTTTTAAATCTGTAACCGCCAAAAGGCCGGCAACGCACTTGTAACGTCCGGTGTCCCTGAGCGGCGGCGATTGCTTACCATCAGGTGATCTGTCTGCTGGTTTACCGGCTTATATCATTAAAATGTGCTCACCTAGTTCCTCGACGGAGATGCTGCGTTTGGTGTCAGTGTCGGCGGCGTACTGTTCGAGCGCGATGTTCATGCACGACACCGTGATGCACGGCACGTGGCACGGACGCACCTTCATCTTTGTCAGGAACCTGCCAACAAGGAGATAGACTTATTAGGTACATGTTTGTTTAAAGAAGCGATTAGTTTCCATCAAGTTCTTTTAGAATGAAGTTTGGAGCTGGTAGGCTAATAAGGTTCTATTGATTTACAAGTTTTTTAGCATTTTAACTTTATTTCAGACCTTACTGGCATCCAGTACGATTTTGATTTAAAATCATTTGCATTTAGAAAAATCAACCAGATATTTAAACTTGTAGGGATACTTTAAACTATTTAAAGTAACACTCTCTACTTCTAAGGAAGCCTCTATGGCATTGTCCAATCATGAAACAGCTTCAAACTATTGAACTGAACTGCATATCCTAGTAAACTACTTCCAAAGCTAATTATATTATTATAAGGGATAAGTTACCTGTCGAACAAGTTGATGGCACTGATGAGCACGTCCGCGGGCAGATCGTACCACACTTTGAGACATCTCAGCACGTGGGCCGCGCCGTCTCGCGCGCCCGTTGTCACCTCGCCATTCTGCAACAATCACATACACATATTCAATATTACTCTTTTAGAGCTAGGAAGCCATTGGATGCAGGGATCTTTGGGGGAGGCATTTCTGAGGCAGTAGATAAAATATTTGCATAGGAAACAAAGATATGTTAAAGAATAACAATAATTGTAGTAGCTATAATGGCCCTACGCTTGACAGGCGGATCGAAGATCGCAGTTTAAGAAGTCCAAGCTTATTTATTAGCAGATTTATTTGTTAAACGAAAAAGATTGAAGACTCCTGACCTTATAATTTCTAATTATAAGTTTGAAGCAAGTGTGGTGATTAACCACACTTGCTTCAAACCTTCTTCGAGTGAGAAGAGGCCTTTGGTCAGCAGTGGACACATAGGCTGTTAACGTGTTGTGTAAAAATCATGTGTAGTTATCGTTTGTCCATTTCCCCGACATTTGAACCTAAAATGCTCGACAAACCTTAAAAAGTTCGTCACATTTAATCCAAAATATGACCCATTAATTGCATTTCAATAACCAACATTACAAAATATGAATCCATCACACATTACATTAAACAAGGATACATCTACACAGTTCCGCGAGCGAGTTAAGATAAAAACACTCGCCTGTTTCGAACCCCACGACCTTGACCGACAGCCGAGTATCGGGGGCTTGCGACACGCGGACGTAACATGATCTTGCTGACTACAACTTGATCATGGTGTTTTTGTATATGTAACAAGTTGGTAATAATACTTGTATGTGTTTTAAATCTATGTGTTATGCTTAGAGATTATGATACTAGATGCTATGTGGAGGAGGTCCAGCAGTAGACTGTTGATGATGTAAAAAGAGAAATTAAAAAGGTAGGAATTTCAAGAAATCCTAATACACACCGATATGAAATAACGCTAGCGTTGTGTTTTGATGTTTAGGAGAGGTTGCCGGAGCCTCAGTTACCCTCTTTCCCAATCCTTTAAATGTGTAACCCCCAAAAGGCCACCAAAGCACTTATAACGCCTCTAGTGTTTCAGGTGTCCATGGGCGGCGGCGATTGCTTACCATCAGGTGATCCGTCTACTAGTTTACCGGCTTATACCATAAAAAAGAACCTACATAATTATGTTCAGCAGTAGACGTCCTATGACTGAAATGATGATGGAGGGACAAAGTCTATATGACAAGCGGATTTAACCTAGACAGCGCACTGGGCAAGCACCTCATAGGCGCTTTGAATTTTTTGGTCCCCGCCGTCACTCTATGCGCAGTTTGAAACGCGCGTCTCGCGGCGTCTCCCTATAACCTGGCGTCGTGGAAAGTTTGCCTTACGGATAGTAAGACTGCTATATGAATGTTAGTCTGTTCGTTCTTACCTCAGATTCAGCCGGCAGGCACAGTTTGGGTTGGGACTTATGTTCGAGCAGTAGATACTCGTTTAGCGTCGCGTACATGTGCTGCGCCTCCTCCTCGGGAGAGCGCTGCCGCGACGTGGATGCTGCGGAGTGGCCAGCATCCGGGTGCCCCGCGCCCGATCTCAACATTATCGGGATTTTTGGCGCGAGTTGAGGGTGAATCGGCACCTGGATATGGAGAGAAGGTTCTATAAAATACTGCTTAGGGTGAAATGAGCTGACTAACTAGTCCGCAAAATAAAACTAAATTTGGTTTTTACAGTTGGACCCTGTTAAGCCAGAAAAGGTCCAGCCAACATTTTATAACTTTTGAATAAATTAAATTTAAAGTTAGGTAAATAATAAGAACATCGTATGATACAATACCTATTTGAAATTTAGTAGTATATGACACTACTAATAAACTAACTGTAATGTTGGTAACTTTAAGCTTCATGTATTCAAAAGTAATAAATTCAAATTATAGTGAAAAATTTCTGCATAACAGGGTCCAGTTAATACTACGTCAATTAAGTTTTGATGTTGAAGCACCTTTAAGTATTTAAGTAATTGATTAGCACAACACACCACTCAGTACAGGTAACTTGAGCAATCTATCATCTTTTCATATAAAGCATTGTATGATAAAATGTGCGTAAGTTCAAACAAGTTCGCACATGAATTGAATCCTATGAGTAACGCTTTCATTCGTCATGATGCGATATGCTATAAGTATGTCGAACTTAGTCAGATGATAAATGCATAGCTGTTGCTATTCCAGATTTAGTATAGTGATTGATTGTCTATATTCAAAATTAATAGTAAGTTAATCAGTCAGAGTGAAATAGGCCCCTAAATATTTAGTTCATTTCAAAAAACACTTCAGACAATGTTTACTTAAATAATTCAGATAAACAATCTGCGTATCATTCATAACAATTGTATATTTTATTTATTTATACTAGATTGCCGAATAGGTATTATTCAGCATTTTATTCTGTCGTACGTATTTATTGCAATGGATAACAGAATCGGACGATGCTCCGTCGATTCCGTCATATAAAATGAAATCTTAACGTTAACAAGGAGTCATAAAGAGTCATTTAGATTATGTACTTCCAAAGAAATTGAAAGGTCTGACAACGGACTAAAACAATATTATCAGATAAATATGAACTAAGATTGCGTTCTTTTGAAACATAAACAAATAAGGGCTATCCTTTTTGCGCTGCATAGGTGGCGCTGGCGTAGCTTTAAGTTCTATTACTGAAATCTAATGCATTTAATTTTATTTAGCCAGACTTTGACCACTTTTTTAAAAAGAGTCAAAAGCGATGACAATATTTTCACAATAGTATTGAACAGATTAGATTAAAAGCTGCACCAGCGCAATCTACTTATCGCAAAAACGATTACCCACACTTATTCTTCTCCCAATCATTCAATAACGTTCTAGAATAGCATAAAACAAGTTAAATATCTTACCTAAGCGAGTGCAGGAGCAATCAGCGGCTTCTTGTCGTTGTATATGCCCGCACCGATCCGCCCACAGCTCTCGTTTCCCGACGGTATAGCGACCGGGCGCGAGGGCCCTAGTACCTGACAAAGAGAGAGCGCTGTCAACGCACTGCAGCCTGGACAGGCCGCCGAGCGATGATGCAGGGTGGTGGAGGTAGGCAGTTGGAGGTTGGTGACTAGAGTCACCTGTATGATGTCTAGGAACGGTAGGTCTAGGAGATTCTTAGGAGATAGGCTTTGGAATGTCAAAATCAATTGGAATATGACTTTTGAAGTGAAGTTTTTACAACAAAACAAATATACGAAAAACTTACACAATAAGGATTTTTATCAAATTAAATTAATAATTAAAATTATAATAAATTAATTGTGATGGGAGATTCAAAAATACTGATTCGGTAGGAACTTTTGGATGGGATATTTGGGGGGTATTTGCTCTAGGCTACCGGGAGCAATGTCTTGTTGAAAAACAATTGCCCAGCCGCCTGTGCGCCTCTCAAACACGTCAGATACACTACAAGCAGTGGTTGAGCACTGTTGTAGGCCAGTACAATGCGCTCTAGCGAGTCGCAAAGACACTAAAGCGTTTTTAAAAACACAATAAAGCCACGGTCTCTCCCTTAGCCCTAGTATACACTGGGTAGAACCTCCTGGTTGTACCCTTGATACTATTTTTATGTGAACTTTTGACAGTTCTATCGCAGCAAGCGACTCGGGCTGCTTGACAGGGATAAGTTTACAATAGTAGTAGTATATTTTTTTATAAAGTTACCTGTAAAATTGGAACAATGAATATGGCATATGGATGGATATGAGCTCGATGACATTGCAAGCTTCATTTTATTAGGTAACCAGTGTCTTTTACGTAGATAAAAAGTTACCTTCTACGTCCGAGTCTACACAAAATACAACTTGATTTTTATCAGGTTTTACCAAGAATAAACCTACGGTTTGAGGAAGATTTAAGATAAAAGTAAGCCGGAATCCTAATAGATCTTGACCTCTTGAACGCTTTAGAGACAATAGAAAACATATTTACGTCTAACTTAGGTCTACAACCCCAGATAAATGAAGATGCTTAAGTCGTGTGCCGAACGAACATGCGAGACACAATGTATTTTCTATTGTTTCATATACGGCAAACGAAAAGTTAAAGATTCAGAAAAGGACTCGTACTAATCCGAAGAAATACCTCATTATTTAACAAAAAAGTAAGTAAGTTACTTAAACAGTTTAATTTCTAATTGTTATCGGTCATTGACTGACATCAATTTTAAACAGACGTTTTTGTTTCGTATATTTTTTAGATTATTTCAATGTTTTATATAGCATTATCGACTTTCTTTTTCAACAAGCCGATACACCGACACTGATAATTAACATAATTACATAAACCTACAGTCTAAAAAGAGGTAGACAGAGAAATGACAACACTACATCTTACTAACTTCTCATTAATGAATTCGATCCCAATTTTAGAGTTTTATGACTATTTGATCAACACTCAATCATATTCACAAGAAACTTATAAGTATCTTTAATATTCGAGGTAAACATACTTATGTATAAAGGCGTATAGATATAAAATACCGCTTCCATTTGACGTCACGATGCCGTCAGAGATACGTAAATCCTCAATAGAATGAAGTCAGCAATATAAATGTAAACAAATACTGGTTATACGTACATACAAATTCGATTTAGGACATATTTCCATTCAGTCTAAACTTAAAACACATTTTTATTTGGTAAATACGTCTTCAGTTAGTTACTAACCGAAACTTAACCATTAGTTAGTCATTAATTATCAGTTCAGTAACCTATTTGTCTATCGACAAATAGGTTCAAACGCATTCACAGCAACCTATATGGCCAAATGGCATTTGGTTTTCAAAAAGGTCTGGATTTTCCTATCTATTTAAGAACTTAAACCAATCTATTCTTATTTTACCTTCATTTATAATAACCCAAGTGTACAAATTAAATAAATAAACATTACACTTGCAGTGTTAAGCATGGAATTAAGTATTATCTCGACAATTCTACCATAAATAAGTATATGACCTTAAGCAAAAATACATAATAAAATAAACTGTTGATCAACATTCTAATTTTACGTTGTTTATTATGCATACTCACGGAACATTGGAAATACAGTCTTGTTATTGTGATACTAAAGTTTATTTTTAGTAAGAAAGTGTGAAACTAAAACAGTCATTTTGTAACCCATGGCTCCGGAACAGCAGACTACCTACCGGGGCTCCACCTAGAAAAAGAGGAGTAAGAGTCTGACACTCTCTCTCGCCTCGTCCAAGGCGGGAGAAATTATTGGATGATATTCCCCCTTAAAAAAATGGATAGATATTCTAAAAAGGGTTTACTGGTACGACTAAAAAAATCGTTTATTTTGAATTGAGATACATGAATACGTCAGATTTCTTTCACCATTGAAAATTCCACTATTATTTCATAATTTTTAACCTAATATTTTTACAGGGTCGAGAACTAGTCGGATTCTTGTAAATTACAGGCGGCCGTAACCGCTGTCGGTAAGCTAGTCAATTACAAACTAATTAGAATTTATAATACTTGAATGAAATTAAGCCGTCTACTGATCAAATTACGGACGCACTTTCGTTGAGAAAAAGTGAAATTACTATAAATTACTTCAACTGCTAACATTGCTATGCCATTGTAGGTGTTAAGATACACTTCTAACCGCCGTACTTAAGTAATTTAATGGTTATTTAACCCATGTCTCTGAGTGCGGCAGTAAATTTATTAAGTTTTAATTTAACTGTGCAATATTTTTATGTGTGAGACTCTTACTGACTAAAGACAGTATTTGGTCTTACTCTGCTACGATTCGGATCCCCGGTATCGCGGTAACTAGGATTTGATCTAGGATCTAGGCAAAAGAAACTAGTTCCTTTATCGCATGGCGAGCGGAAACTTAGAAGCTAGAGCTAGAAAGATAGAGGTCTTACTTTTACAACAACCCTCAAACCATGGGTGATTTTCCGAAAAAAATCGCAAAATGTTAACGGCGTTATTAACCTCAACCAAAAGTTAACAATTCTGCCGTGAAGAACACAAAATTTGGTTTCAATAAATTAAGCTGTGACACCGCTCTCAACCAATCCAATAAAAATAAGGATGAAAATAAGCTATCGCGATGCATAATAACGCAGGATATTAATGATTTGTTAAATAAAAGTTAAAGTTTTTTTGAAAAATCACCCCCATACTACCATGACCAGAACTACAAATGATTTGTCTCTGCATCACCCAAAGGTTTGGATGGTAGAGAAAGCCTATGGCATTAAGCCCATCATATGTATATGTACAGATTTACGTGCATGAAGAACTAAAAAAAATAATTTTGCAAATCAAGCGATTTCCGTCATTTGCACAAAAACAAACTAGACCGGGCCGAGTTCAGGCGAGTCGCGAGATCAACGGCCCCTCGGTCATGCGTCGTGGCCCTCAGATAAACTCACTTTCAAACATCGCTTCGCTATCATACTATCATCATTATAATTTATTTGCTAAAAATATATACGCTCGTTTACATAACGTTGTTTTTCACGTAATGTCATGATTTTAATTTTAATCCTATATGTTTTTATGCTACTATCTGTAGCAACAATCTTACATTTGGCGGCCACCGTAGCCTAAGTAAACATTTTTTTTGGCGTAGGGTGGATCTTCATATGACTTCTCCCGCCTTGGGTGCCTAAGTACACCACATTACAGATACCATGAGATTAGTTTTTTAAACATAACAACTAAAACTAATAAACTAATAAAATTAATAAGACTTCTACTGAGATCTAACACTTCTACTACACATAGAGGAGTGGAAGGAGAGTAGGGAGGCCTTTGACAAGCAGTTAGACAATCATAAATAAACAAGACGTCAACTATAGATTACTTTAAACTAAAGCCGTGTATAAAACAATAGCGCAGCGCCCTTCAACAACAAAAAGGGTCATACTAGTTCAATCATAAAAGACATTGAACAAAGCAGTATATAAATTGAGTAAATACCCATTATAGACTCTAGCACTATTGTAATAACTTTCACAATGCAAAACATAAAACAGCTGATCATTGTTTTCATTTACTTATCAATGTGTAAACAATTTAATCATGTGCAGAAAGATAAAGAAAGTCCATTACGTTTAAAGTCATAAAAACTACATTAAACTCTGTGAGGATTGTTTTAAGTCAGCTTCTAATTTGGCAAACTGTTATGAAGATAAAAGCGGGTTGGTCAATTTGTACGTAGATTTTATCTAATAATGTGTCTTAAATAAGTACTAGAAATAGAATCTTATCGCATTTTGTATAAAGCTTATGTCAAAATTGTATCTTTAGTAACCTTTTTTGAGTAGAGAAAATCATCCAATGACTGAGAGAAGTCATTGGATAATTTGAGTGTCAGACTTTTACTGACTAAAAACCCCGTTCTTACTCCTGCTTTTAGAGCCGGAGCCCAGTAACCTGCAAGGTAGTGAACAGCTCCGGGAGAAATTTACTTTGATCTGACAAAGTATTTTACTTTGATCACCAACTTAGGCTACGGATGCCTTTTCTCTTAAAATATAGTAAAACCTACTGCAACTACATTACATAATAATACGATATACAACGAGTCTATGTATAATTTATACCTATACCTAATACTTAGCATATTTTTCTGCAAACAACTATATAATATTATTATCAATACGCGTGTAGTTGATAAGCATAGTGCTAGGTCTTATGTTCTACGGCTGAAAATCACGTTCACGAGAGAACCGTGCGTGATGACTAGTTTATCTGGACAAACATGATAATTTTTGAAGATTAAGCATTTGATAATAATGTTTTCTAAGACAAACAATGTTTTGGCGGAGGAATATTGGCGTGTTATACGTTGTAAATGTTTAAAATGCTCAATCGATTTTGATATAGATTTACGATGGGACACCGGAGACTTAAATATGTCTCGTTTTAACGGTAGGTAAAGCAAATTTTCGTATTATAGTACGTTTAGTATATAAAGTAACGTAACTTCTGTATATAGAAAATAAAATCAAACTTTATTTGTCACTAAAACGCTCGAAATGCTTTAAAATTACAATTCTATTGAATTGCTGATAGTTAGTCTCGCTAAAACACGAGAAAGACTGGACCAATTTCGCAAATTTTGATCTTGTATTATTTCTAAAGTCCAAGGCAGGTCTAAAAGGTGAGAAAAAAAAATGTTTGTAGACGGTACGAAGTTTGCCGGGTCGGCTAATAATGAATAAAACAATGTGATATTATACTGCCTTAATGATTACTCAAACAATTCATTCGTAACAATTTTGTTCCGAAAACAATAGCTAAAAACTGGGTTAAGTAACCATTAAACGACTAGAGCACTAGTCTAACAAAAAACCTTTGATAATAGCCAATTAACTAGAGAAAATTCTAGAACACAATTTAACTTTTAATAAAACTAAAATACCAACTGAAAGACAGAGACAGTATACATTAGAGAGAGATAGAAACAGGGAGAGATAGCGTAGAATAGAAGATGATGACCGGTCACCGCCCACACTATCATTAAACTAAGAAAATGTTTGAAAACAACGTATTAATAAAAACAAACACATTGCTTGCAATTGCGTAAATGTTATGTTGTGTTTAATTTAAGATGTTGCACTTTGTTATGTAATTTAAACGCCGTGTTACCAATGGAGATATTCTCAAAAAAACTCCAAGGTAGGGAAGTTACTCTGATAATGAAATGCTTGGAAAGTAAGTTCAGCTTTAGAGTAATCACTAATCCGCAGCTGCGGACAGCCTAGCGGGTAGGCCACAGCCGGAGTAGGAACAGGGTTGTTTTTACCCGACTGCACCAGAAGGAGGGTTATGTTTTTCGAGTGTATGTATGTATGTATGTATATATGTATGTATGTATGTATGTATGTATGTATGTATGTATGTATGTATGTATAATTGTTTGGCACGCTCTGCAGCCTAAACGGCTTGATGGATTTTGACTTGAGAGGTGTCGTTAGATTCGTATTTGCTGTGAGAGTGACACTGGATATATCAAAATAATAAAAAAAACAAAATGGCGGATTTTTGGCGCCAAATTCGAATAATTCTCACTCTCTAGCCTAAACGGCTTGATGGATTTTGACTTGAGAGGTGTCGTTAGATTCGTATTTACTGTGAGAGTGACACTGGATATATCAAAATAATAAAAAAAAACAAATGGCGGATTTTTGGCGCCAAATTTGAATATTTTCTCTCGATGGATTGCCGCTTGATAGGGGTCGTTTGATTCGTATTTACTGTGAGAGTGACACTAGATATATCAAAATAATAAAACTAAAAAAAAATTAAATAAAAAAAGGTAATTTAAAAAACTAAAAAACCCGACTGCGTTTCTTTATAATATTAAAATGAAAAAAACCCTAAAACAAGAAAGTCATCGTAAAATTTAAGCAGTCGGGACCCATTCTAGAAAGCAAGCCGTATGTGCCCTCACAAAGTCTTCATATTTAGAATGGGTCCCGACTGCTTAAATTTTACGATGACTTTCTTGTTTTAGGGTTTTTTTCATTTTAATATTATAAAGAGACGCAGTCGGGTTTTTTAGTTTTTTAAATTACCTTTTTTTATTAGTCAGTATGAGTCTGACACTCCCTCTCGCCTCGCCCAATCAAGACAAATAGTATATCCCAGTCCGAATTTAAGCACTCTAAAGTTAAGAAAATGTAACATTTCGATGACTTAAAGTCCCATCTACAAATCCTCTGTAAAACGAGGAGGATTATGGCAAAGTCCCTATAAAGACCTGAATCTTAAGTAGTTATATTCTAGCATTTGACTAACGATGACCTATTAAGTAAAGTTTAATCAAGTTTTAAGACCCCAATACCTCTACTACAAATAAAAGCATCTATTCATAGTCAAGCCATTGAATCAATTGAAAAGTTCTAAAACGAGTCCACGGGTAGGCGTAACCGAAAAACATACGAATATCGAATACTTCGTTCTGTTTTCGTTTAAAATTCAGTTCATTGAACTTCGTATGTGTATAATAGAGTACCTACCAACGTAAAACAAAACGAACAATTCTGACCGTTATAGTTATCTACAAAACATGTTATTTTAGTTAGACTATGAATAGGGGCGCTTTGTTTTGGTTTCTGAAATGTCGATGACATTGGTAGAGGTCGAGTGATTATGATTCCAGTATTATAAATATCAATAGTTTCATGATACGTGCAGAAATACTTTACTGACGTTTCGCGAGATTTCTCCCGCGTTATTCCGTGGTTAGATCGTAAAATTGGAAAACTAGATTATAGTCTGTGTATTGTCTGCGAAATATAGTGTGCCTAGGTTTCATCTTCGTATCGTCTCACTTTTTATCACCGAAGTTGTAGGCAGAGATGCACATTATGGCATCAAAAACTTAGTTTCACATCACAATAGCGAGCAAAACACCAAACATTATTCAACTATAACCGCTATCAAATATGGGCATACAAGCCTTTTTTATGTTACTATATCCTACTAATATTATAAGTGCGAAAGTTTGTGTGTATATGTTAAATGTTATGTTTGTAAGTAAATCACGTCAAAACGGCTGAAAGCGTCATCACGAAATTTAGAACAGTGGTAGATTATGTATAGGTAAGTCTGGAATAACATAAGCTACCTTTTCTCCCACGGGAACGGGAGCTAGGAGGTAATCAATCCTCTTTTTTTAAAAGAAACAAACAAAGTATGAATTCACACGGTTTCCTACACAGCTATAATACTGCGAAGCGGTAACTTTCACTGTTTAGATACAACGCATCGTATAGTCTCATTGTTCAAGTGAAATTCATTGTATGCAGTGCGCTGTGCAAGTTTGTTGGTGTATCGCATGAAGCAAGTACAAAGAGGAGATGCCATAATGTGATCGTGCACTGTGACACAAAAAAAATCTCTGTCCAATGATATTATAAGTAAAAAGGTGTAGATAGGTTATAAGCGCTCAGAAAGTGACACATTAAAATGTGGACAATTGGCAACGTGTTTGTAGTATGGGACCGCTAGATGGGAAATAGAGAGGGGCGTGGTTTGTAACGTCCCGCGCTCCCCGTAAAGTGTCACGCATTAATTATGTTAAAGGGAAAATCATGGTATAACGAATAGTTATTTGTCAATTAACTGATGGTGTTGCTAATTGGGAGTTTCGTTTGTGGATTTTTCGGTATAGTATCTTGCAATTTGACTCTATACTATCGGTTATATATACAAAATCCACGTTTTGAATAGTATGTATTACCTATTCATATTTTAATTTTACACACAGTCGCTAAAAGCTAGGGAAAATATTTCATAATGCATAATTTCTAAAGACCGTTACAAATAAAATATAATTATGTATTTAAATACGGCTAACTCTCATTGTTATATAAAACATAATAGGGGCATTGATTAGATAACGTATGTACATGAATATTTTCCTGTGTAGGCCGTTGATCATAATGAGATCATTACAACATTGTATTTCATATTTACTCATCCTTTATTTAAAATGACAATCATTTATTTAAAATCTACCGTGAACAATTTCATTTAATTTTCTTTTTCATTTTAAAAAACGTTGCTCCACATTTGGATTTTCTCCTGTGTCGTGGGTGCGTTTACAAACATACAAGTTCACATGCACATGACACCCAGACCCGGAACAACAATTTGTGGATTACACAAAGAGTTACTCCGTGCGGGAATCGAACCCGCTATACGTTACGCAGCAGCCGGTTGCTCAGCCACCGCGCCAACCGTGCAGTCAAAATTGCGTGCTACTACTGAGAATTTTTTCGAAAATTCGAGAAAGGTCTAGCAATACTTTGCCCGGCAGTCGCACTTGCGACCACTCGACCAACGAGGCAGTCAACTAAAATAGACCAGCTGAAGCGCAAAAACCGTATAAAATATATTAATTAATATTAAACAAAAGAACACATATCTTGCTCAACAATAAAGCAATAATAAAAACAAAAACGGTTTTGAAAGCCGGCGTCCTTATTCGCATGAAAATTAATATTAATGCACTGTCCGTTGGTTGGTTGGCTGTCCAAAGTACTTAATTACACAACGGTGACGTCATCGTATGAAGACGACATATATTATGCAAGCGTGTGTAAGCATACTACGCATGTTTTGAAGAGAAAATTGGAGAGAAGAAAGCGCTTTGAGAGTAAAATTCTACCGATTGATTTCCATAACGTTGTCTGTCTAACTAGACTGGCCCACTACGCAGGAGATATTATTTTATTTCATTTATTTATTATTCACTAGCGACCCGCCCCAGCTTCGCATGGGTGCAATGGTGATATATTATGCATGTATTATACATATAAACCTTCCTCTTGAATCACTCTATTAAAAAAACCGCATCAAAATCCGTTGCGTAGTTTTAAAGATTTAAGTATACAAAGGGACATAGGGACAGAGAAAGCGACTTTGTTTTATACTATGTAGTGATTTACATCAGACATCGAATCCCCATATTAATACAATAATACTATACTAAATCATATAAAATACTATAAATACATAATTATTTAGGTCACACGATGTGGTTATAATGCACAAGTGTGATCGCAAACACAGCTGCACTCTCTGTTCCCTCACTCTCTAAATCATGGGACGGCAGACCGACACGACCGGAGAGAGTATAATACCTATTTAAAATATTGATTTATGGTATTTAATATTATTTTATAGGACAGGCAGAAAACTACATGACATCAACATTTTTATAGAAGAAATTAAGCTTAGTAGCTAGCTTAGACTTGATGGTAAGTGGATCACTTTAATGCATCCAGTGTGTGGTAGGTCTTAATACAAGAATAGGTCCCAACTATGGGCCTAACTAACTAACTAGAACCTAAGTACAACTGCAACACTAAAGGTATTGCGGTCCAAAATACTCCAAAAATCATCAAAAATGAATACTAAAAACTTCATGACTGAATACTAACGCACTTTCATAAAAAAAATGTTCTCTTTACTTTTCCCCACATTAAGATTTTCTCCTGTGTCATGGGTGCGTTTACAAACATACAAGTTCACATACACACTGAATTTACATAGAGGCACATTGAACCGTCAAAATATCTATCAGTCTATCGGTGAAGTCAGGTTCTTGCTCCAAATCATAGATTCGTAGTCATGAATAAACTAGAATTTTGAGCGTTGCGTAAACCTATTTTAATGTTTTATTTACTCCTAACTGAATGTAAATAACAAAATTCCTTTACATATATAAATAATCTTCGGACTATCGACACGATTCCATATTAATGGATTTCGAATTGAACAAATATTATGTTTAATTTTCTTTAGGTTGGCTATCGGTATATTGATAAGAGAAAGTTTTTATAGCTAGCCGCAAAGGGCTAGAAGAGGTTTCACCTAGTCTTTAAAGTACTTTCTTTTTGTTTGATTTCAATCTTAATGACAGATCTTTGCCTTATTGTATACAAACGAGCAAACTAATCATCTGATGGTAAATAGATTAGCACCGCCCATGAACAATTATACCTTTTTTTGAGGTGGAAAATCATACAATGACTTCTCTCGCCTTGGGTGAGGCGAAAGGGAGTGTCAGACTCTTAAAAAAAAACCACCCCGTTCCTTCTCCTGCTTTGAGCCGGAGCCCCGGTAACCTGTTACGTTGTCCGCAGCTCCGGAACACCAGTACCCTTAGTATGAGTTTGCTTCACATTTAAAGTAATCGAAACGTAAAACAACCTCATACTAATGGTACAGAGGATTTAAAACTGCGTTGCCTATCTTTCAAAAAGCACTATCTTTGAAGGAATTTTTGTAGGCAAACAACGAAATTTATCAAAATCGAAAGTTTCCATTATCGTAATTGATGTTCGCTGACGACCCCTAAAACGAGAACACGTTTCTGCATAACCGGTATGGCTGGTGATGTCATAAATAAATATGCGACCTCCAATTTCTTTTTCTAAACCTCGAAGGGCATTTTGTGGAGAAAGAACCTCCGAAACTCATATAATATTGTGGAGAAACATAACAGAAGACGTACATAGACGATCGATGAGCAAATCAATGGATGACCTCATAAAAATTCTACATCGCCCATATGAAGTTTACATGTAAAGAAAATCCCAACAGTTTGGCAGAAAGCTCCCTAGACACGATCACTTCGCCTGGTCGGAGGATCCTCCTATTCATAGGGAACTTTACTATCTATTCCCTAAAAAACAAAAAAAAAAAAACATTGTCTAGACAGTTTAGCTAGACAGACAATACATTTTAATCAAAGGAATCCATCATAAATTGAAATGAAACACAAAACTACTATACAACAAAACTATTGGCATCAAAACCTCTGAACTCCATATTCATTAAGTTTTTCGTCAGTTGACCTCGATTACAATCAGTTTAAGTGTCATTTGACTGGCTATACTACAATTTGTTTACGCCAACTCATTAATTAATCAAATGATAAATATTCTATTTAAAAAAATACTCACTAATGTACAGTTAATTCAAAATTATTACCATATATCTACAAGTCCTAGTAAGTCAACAACAAAAACCGTTACAACATGGCCGCCGTGTCATAGACAGCGTCGTTCCAAATTCGAAATGTTGCGTCTATTCCTGGAGTATCGAGTATTGGCGCGAAATTGGGAACGTTCTGTTATTGCTTTAATAAATCGAGTCCCGTTGGTCTTCATGAATTATGATTTCCATATGCGTTGTATGATAAAGTCATATAAAGTTTATTTCTGTTAAAATCCCCCGCTTTGTTGAGTTTTTTAATTGATAAAATTGTTTGTATCGACATAAAAACATTTTCGATAACACTAACGGTTAAAAAATACAAATACCGACATTTAACTTTAGCCGTTAAATGGCTTAAATTACATCATTTCATTCTAAAAACATGATTTTAACGAATTTCGTTGGCAAAACAAAATCGACATGCGACCGTAGACACCGGAACACAAGCGTCAAGATTAAAGATAACAGTTAACTACAATCTATCAGACGTTTCGGTTAAAAATATAAAGCGATGACATCATAGTTAAACGATAAAACTATTGAGTGACTTCCAAAGTGTTTTTACAGGTTAGCGATCAAAGATTTGATTGAGTGAAAACAGCTGAATCATAAAGATTAAAATTTCAGTTCTTATTGACGTCAAAGATAGATTTAGTATTTAGATTTTTGGACTGTTTACATAAATACATAACCTCACGCCTGTCTCCCATAGGCAGAGACAATGGACCGCCAATTGCTACGAATCTTACATACCTCTTTCGCTTCATCAACAGTCATCAGTCTTTTCATGCATGCTCATCAGATAAGGGTAGTTTTAATTTGGCCACTGAGCGCCTTAGACGGACATATAGACGACGAATTGGTAATATATGTATTAAATGAACTGTTTATCTTTCTTGATATTTCTGGAAGTCAATGCTAGCTGGTTTTATCCGAATCCGACAGTATATCCAATGTTTTAGATTTGTCTATATCCAAAAATATTAGTAGAGTCAGCCTACCTATAAAGTGTTCTATCAAACTCAAAGATATTTTGCCCTCAAACAAAAAAAAAACAGAAAGTTACGTAAGAAGTCCTTAAAATAATCCTCTAGCACAGCATCCGAATAACATTCTTAACTATTTCTTTTATAACGCGAACATCACCATCGCACACACAAGTATTTGGCACAAACAAGTATCGTCGTCAATTTAACGCGTAGATATTTTTAGAGCCAGGTAATCCATACGAGGGCCGGGGGAAACGTTCAAGTTCATCAGCCCAGAATACTGGTGGAACCTTGGCCGTTATTTTGAATCGGTTAAAGAATGAAGGTTTAATTATGTAGGATTATTCAATATTATAAACGCGAAAGTATAGTTTTGTCTTTCTTTCATTCATTCGCAGCGTTCTTGTGGGCCCAGTTTTGTGGAATGCCTAGCGGGTCACCGGGGCAGAATGTAGAGTCTAAAACTCCCTCTCGACTCGTTAAAGGCGGGAGAAGTCATTGGACGATTTTCCCCATTAAAAAGCGTTTTTGTGAGTGTGTGTGTGGGAAAAATAGTTTTCATGTAATTATAGAGCTTGTTTATAGAAATTATGAGCTAGATTACAGGAGATTATTTAGTCTTAAGACTTTAATGGGATAATTTTGAGAGTTGGATTATAAATAGCTAACCTTTTCTCGATGAAATATTATTGACAATTAAGAATGATAAAAAAGAGCTTTTCAGACACAATATTTCCGTATTTCCCTAACCATTTCAGGTGAAAATCTTACAGATGAAGTACAGAAATAGAACAAAAACAATCTCAATAGATTCATAGTCCCATTAATACCAATCCAATCTGAATAGGGGGAGCTATAATAGCTGGCAGGACAGACAAATGCAGTCAAGTTAACTAAAGGTCGTTCAGAAATAACAGGCCACCTTGGCCCGTATGAGTTAAGTGCTGTCAATGTAATCTGGTCAAGGGTTTCTCTTGTGTTAATATGTATTAAGGATCATTTTAGCAAATCGGATTATGAAGAGTAAAGATGTTTTTGGATGCAGTGGAACAGTGTGCGGTTGTGTAAACATGTAAACAATTTTTTTAAAAGTACCAGTTGTTTATTTCTTCTAGCCGGGAGAGTACTATCTATAACAATAGGTAAAAAATCCCGGGTATGGTATATTTTTGTTGGAAAACTTGCAACCAACAGAGTCATGCTCATAATTTTATCATACCAAACGATAAGTGGGTGTATTGTAGGTATATTTTGGGGGGATAAACACAATCCTGGACATTTTTAAAACGCGAATGGAAATCCCGTTGCAAATCTGTATAAATGTTCACAGGGAATTTTCTAGATTATTAGATAAATTATTTCGTCTAAAATTAAACCCCAGTTATGAGCTAGCAACAAGTAAAACCTGAACTATGAATGTATAACGTGGGCAAAAACCGTAAAACCATTGCAAACAAAGACAAAATTACCTCACAGTTATTTCGTAACTGTAAATCTTTACTAGGCAAACGCGAAATGTGGGGAAACCTACGCACAATCTTTGTTATATTGACAGAATATATACGCTTTGGAAGATTTCGAAAATATGTATACAGAGTTTCATCAACCAACAAAGACTGCTGTCTGTATATGATCATCACCTAACTTCATTTTTTATGGAATATGGAGCAAACGAACAAACAGGTCATCTGATGGTACGCCATCAGCGGCGCTCATGGATACCCGCAACACCAGAAAAGTCACAGGCGCGTTTCATCATCATATCAGGCACTAGATGTCCTTTACTAATACCATCAGCCGGATGGCGTCTACTGTTAGACAAAGGTACCACTATTAACATAAGCCTCTCCCAATGACTTCCAAAGCAGCCGTTTGGAAGCGACTTTTACGACCTTTACTTAGCACCTTCATCAGATCATCCATCCTTCTTTGTCTTACACAAAAATCTCTATTTGGGACTCCAAATATTGAATTTGATTGACAATAATCAACTACCGTGTTGTCAGGGCCGAATCTTTCAACATGAAACGACCATCATTCTAATTATTGATTGATACACCACTCACATGCGTACGCTTGCCATTCTACGGCCTTTAAACTACGTAGGCATAGCCAATGGTAAATTTGATAAGAACATTTATCCATGGCCTTTTACAAGGTGTTACGTATGAGTGTGTACGAGGATGTTGTGGCGGAATCAATATTAGTTTTAATGTAAGAGCCATTTATTGGTCATGCCTGCCAATCGCGGAGATTTATGGAGATACTGGTCATAGCTGTCAATTGTGGAGATTTATAGAGGACGTCTCATAAAAAAAGCTGAATGTAGAAATGGAAGTTGCTCTGTAAACAGAAGTGAAGAGAAACGCAACGTTGATAACTCTGTAACTCGCTTCCTGCCAGGACAGCGAAGCAAAGATGTGAAGAAGCACACAGACTTTAAAGATTCGGAAGAAGTAGAAAAATTGTACGAAGTTCTTTCACGAACGGCAATATTTAAAGTCACGGACAAAAGCTAATAGAAAATTAGTACAATACACACAAAACTTTTCAAATTACGACATCATCGGGACGAGACATAGCGTTTTGTATGCTAATACCAAATGACTCAAGGTTGTTTTTTGTACACAACAAAAAACTTGACCAAGGCTACATTGCTATATTTTTTATCGTCTGAGAAAACTGGACTTTTTCGTCGGTTTGCTGTTCGATTTTGGCCTTCCAAAAGAAATCCTAGACACAAAAAGTTTAAAATAAATATTTGAGCACCTATTTTTAGTCTGGATATTCCTAATGAGTAACAATTGGTTCCAAATTTCCAATAACCTATCTATTGATAGATTTAGGTACTAGAAATAGAATTTTGACACATTTTGTGAGAAGCAAATGACCAAATTATAGACCAAATCCACCGACAGATCAGTTTTTGATACTGAAAGCTATAGTGTAAGTCAAAACATTTACACAACTAATATACAGTCCACATCCAAAAGATGGGCTACCAAAAGCATACTAAACTCCGAAAATAGGTCAACGAAGCATTAGCAAAAGGGCACAGTACAGGGCAAGGTACATCAAATTTCAATCTACCAACAAGACGAAAAACATTGTTAAATCCATATGCCAACAATGGTTTGTATTGACGAAATACTGACTAGATGTAACATGTTAATCAACAAATACATTGGTAAACGTTTGCTACGCCTATACGCAATACTGGTAGCTTCATTGATGTTCAATCAGCACGCAGTATTATTGTTCAATTGTGTACAAACGATATCTCTTTAAACTGTTTTGAAATCGGCATTGGAAATTAAAGATTGTGACCTTTTAAGCCCCGAAAGAGTCTTTATTACCTGGCTTTAGGATTAAAATGATAAGACTTATAGTTTGTCAGATTTAATGGATTTTTTTAAGGGATTTAAATCATCCAATTTCTTCTCTCGCCAGGGCGCGGCGAGAGGGAGTGTCAGACTCTTACTGACTAAAAATCACCCCGTTCCTACTCTTGCTTTTCGAGCTGGAACCCCGGTAAACCCGCTAGGTAGTCCGCAGCTCCGGATTAAAAACGGCCACGACATGAGACTTAAAAGAAGAAGCTTATTCATTGAGCATATCTAAATATTTTTTGTGTCACTAAAAAGGGATGAGTATTCATACTAACACCAGTTGAAACAGAAACAAAACCATAGTAGGTAATCCCAACAAAAATAACCAATGACCTTGGCAAAAAAACAACAAAAATCCATCATCTATATGAAACATTATTTATTTTTGCTTTCAGTACTAATTATTAGTTCATATTTCGTAATAATTATCGGTTCAAAGCCATGGACTTCTGCCCAAAACGTTTTTTCCCTCTTCACTGAGTTTCAAGGTAAAATTATTGTTTTCTCTACTGTGTGTGTGTGATGTCAGAATCTCGAATGATCCTGTGTGGGTGTCTTATACGTAGACAACGCTACATATAGAGATATGAAAAGACCAGTTTTATCATGGTCTCGCGTTGTATAATCTTCCCGCACATTCGACGGTCAGTTTATATTGGTTTTTTATAACCGTACTTGCACGTAGAACGTTGACGGAACATCGGCATTTCAAGTCGTACGATTGTCTCTTTTATTTATTTCTTTTGTTTATTTTTAATAGTCAATTTGCGCTGCAGACTTCCTTATTATCAACTGCATATTTTATAGCTACAAAAATTGAGACGTAAAAAATGCGTTTCTTCAACCGACATCCGTTTTTACCGTCATGTTTTGTGGGATAGGTCGGTAAAAGAGCAGCCTGGCCACCTGATGGTAAGCTATCGGTGCCATCCATGGACATACGCAACTCAAGAAGAGTTAAATACTACGTTATCGGCTTACTCACGTAACTGTTTGACGAGGAACTCGATTAGTTTCAAGCCATGCTAGAGGCTCATATTCATGAGCAGGATTTAACACAACAAGAAGACTTGTACGTTGCCGGCCATTAAAATATTTCTTTTAGACAATTAGTCTCAGAATTTCAACAAACTGTTACGTAAGTGTCTAGATAAGAAACACTTAGTGCTAAAGATTAGAAACATACCAAGACTTTTCAAGTTCACAGCACATTATCGTACATTATCGTTATTATCAATTTAGGATGTGTGGACCGACTAACAAAAACATGTACGCGTCATAGAGGTAGGTAGGTAGATCAAAAATGTCACCTTCAGATAAATATTTGCAGATACTTTTAGTAAATTAACACTCGGTAATACGCGTCATTTATTAGTGCACTTTTCCTTTTATTCGACTAGCAACAAACAGAGCAGTTATGGTGACGTTTATACCGCTCACATTTTAAGAGTGATAGAGCCGTGGGCCGGCTCGACCGGAGATGCCACGGCCTCACAGAAAAACCGACGTGAAACAACGCTTGCGTTGTGTTTCGTCGTGGAGACCCAATTACTTCGCTCCCTAACTAGGAATCCCCAACAATCCTAAAATTCCTAACCACTTGTAATGCCTCTGGTGTTTCAGGAGTCCAAGAGCGGCGGCGATTGCTTACCATCAGGTGATCTGTCTGCTTGTTTACCGGCTTATAATACATGATGCTTCATGTATACCCGTGTGTATACTTACGTCTTGTTTTGATCAAGAACATGTTTGTTGATATCTTTATCAAGTTCTATTTCTAGATTATTACATCTATCTACTTATAGCATTCTCTGCCTAGAATGTTGAAGAAGAAAAACGTGTTTAACTCTCCGTAATTTTGAGTTCAAATTATCTAAAGGAAGACAATCAAATTGTAATTTTTCAGACAATTATTCAAATGAGCTGAAAGAAGTTCCGCATTGAACACATCATTATTTTCTACATTTAAACTTCTAACGACAAAAATATGGAAAATTGCGTAAATAAACCTACAAATAAATGTAGCTAGTTTAAACTCAAGGTTGTAAGGATTCGACCATGAAGATTTTAACGTTGCAGTTTATTGCATATTGCGCATACGCACTGTTAGTAAACTTTGTTACCAAGTGGTTTTTATTTCTCTAGTAGGTTTATTTTTCATAATAGTTTTTTGTGATAGTTTTGTTGTAAATAACGCGTGGAATGGACTTTAAGTTGGAAAATATCAATCAATATTAAAATAAAAAAAGATGATTGAAAGAAGAATTCAAAGAAAATAGAGAATAGTCTTTTGATTGAAAGACATATCAGAAACCTCGTATGGGTTCAATGTAATTTCCTTAACTTAAGAGAGAATGAAAACATCCCAAAACACTCAAAAAATACTCCCAGAGACTAAAATTAGCTTTTGAGGCATCTGAATCCCAATATCTAGCAAAGATTGTGGTCCTATAGACCATATTTTAGTACCAATAAAAGACAGGTATAATCCGCAACACAATCGCCTTGATTTAAGGTCAGCGCCGTTTGACTGCCCGGCCTTAGAGCGTTTGTTTTCCTTCCTACAACACTGTGTACAGTTTCCATGACGATTTATTCTCCTTTAGAGGACAAACCGCACCCTAATCTGGTGGAAATAATCGGACGTGTATACGAAAACAGTACTTATTATTTAGAAGATAAAGATCAATAGTGCTGTCGTCATTGACTGCATAATTTCTAATCGATTACGTTCTACGAAAATAGCTGAACATCTATCTGTATCAAATTTTCTTTAGAGAAACTGATTTTTACATATTTTGCGCTGAATTCTACGACAATGCTACAGATTAAAAGTATTATAGACACACTAAAAATTAGCAAAACAGATGAATTAGTCTAAATCCGTTCTTTTTAATGACCTTTTGAGGTTAAATGGGCATGATATTAAGACTTTATCACGTTGCAGTAAGGGCGTAAATCGCATTAAAGTTAGTTTATCTTATTTGACCTTCCTGCGCGTTAATAAGGCTGCATAGCATATGTTCATGAGCGCATTATACGCGCACGTCACAGCCCTGACGTGTCCGTCGTTGCTAAGCAACGCAAAAACGATACGCTGTCGATATCGCACCATGCCCGTCGAAGCGAAACGAAATGACGTTTTTTATGGTTGATAGTACTTTGATAGTTTATGGAACATAAAGTTTTGTATGGAAGGGTGTTAATAACGCCTCGCTGTCGAGTAGGGGGCTGAACAATTAACTTTACTACCCTTTCTTGAGTAGACACGACGAATTGTTCAATGCACAAAGCATTTTATTTAGTAAGACTTTCCCATCAATTCGAGTGGGAATTAAAACCAGTTTCTGTCAACATCACTTGGTATTTTATGTGAAGATGTCATTCTGTATTTTACTACTCAATAGAGGTAAATACAACTTATTTTCTATACATTTGTTCCCATTTTTATCATATCTCAACAGGATCACAACATAAATATCCCTAAATTGACCTCAACACAACAAAAATAATTAGTCCAATAACTCCATACAAGTGCAAATACAGCCAAAAATACCCTAAACGTTACAAAACTTCTAGATTTCAGCTCCAAAACAACAATTACTTTTAAATCCGCCATTTCCAACGCATACATCGTCAAAATGAGGTCAGTAGAATGCGTACGTGATCGAAACAAGGAGGGGATACAAATAAGGTCATGTGAGTTCCAATGTTTACGTTTCATCCTTTTAAAAATATACTGTTTAAAAGGATCCTACATCAAGAGCCCGTGACAGGCTACTGCTGTATCTCTACCATGAGTTTGAAGCAATAGTTTTTGTCGATAGTCGCTAGCGACGACGTCAATTGTTTGTATGGCAAATTTTAGTTACACAGTTGACCGGTAGAGTGGATCACTGGTTTATTTGAGATTAATTACATAATACATACAGAGATCGTTGTGTGGGTCTCATTACCATTGTCAACTGATGGTAGCGGTGACTGTCGAGAATTGAATATAGGCACATTAATTATAATGTTTTAAAAACTATGGTGCTACAGCTAAACAAAATTATCATGGTCATATACACAAGTACCAACAAAAATAAGTGTAAATGAGATAGCAATACAATTTGCATTAAAAACTTGTTTCAAACAAGGCTGTCTTCTTTTTTTATCGTACATAGCCTCAATAATAATAAGTTAATGAGTGTTATAATTTGCAAAGTGTTTGTTACGAATACACCTAAACAGCGGAACCGATTTTGATGAAACTTTTGTGTAAAGATAGATGACATTTTGAAGAGTCGAAATAAATGAATGAATATTTGCATACATCTAGTTCATACAAATAAATACATTTAGGGTCTAAATAACCAAAACATTTCTCTTTATCTGATTAAAGGGGAATGAAAATGGCCATAGGGCGTCGTTGGGGCAAGTAACAAAGGTTGAATCACAATTCATTATTAAAAGGGCTTTTAGATTGACATATTAAACTTGGGATTGTACGAGAGAGGGTAGAAATGTCCATTTATATAAAATACTAGCTTTTGTCCCGTGTTTTCGTGGGACAAAAAGTAACCTATGTGTTATTTTAGATTCAGATCCCTTCAGCCGTTTTAACGTGATTCGAGTAACAAACATATACACAAACATTCACATTTATAATATTAAGTAAGATGAGTTTAGTATAATATTATCATATGAGACTTCTATGCCTGTAATGCACAATCAAACAACTCCTACAAAATAGATTTACAAAAAAAATGCCCTACTACAATGTAGGTGTAGGTCTGCCTTATCAGAAAAAAAATCTATTTTAGTCACACTCGGAACTGCGAACCTAGATATTATTATCAAATACCAAAGTGACCGTTTTTATCATTACCATTTTTATCAATCTACCTACTACCTACCTACCTACATACGTACATACGGACGGACAAAGAAACTAATCAATTATTATTAATACAAGGCCTTTCCTATTTAGGCTAGAAGATACATTTTTTATCATAAATAGGTTAAATATACCAATGTCAGCCTGTGCTGAGCAAAAGGGTCTTCTCATACGGAGAAGAAATGAGCATTAGAGCATTAATTGCCGAAAGAAAACTGTTGAAGACAAATCTTCCGCTAAGCATCGGTCACCAGAGTCCGACATGGCGATTAACGTGTAAATCACCAAGATTGATCAAGGCGGATTAGCGATTTCAAATTAATAATGTAAGAATCTAAAGAAGTATGCAAGGATTGAATACAACGTCCATGGATCGAAGGTGAATATACATTATGTATTATATTTTATTTATCAAATCAAAATACATAACGAATAAAAAAATAAGACGCAATATGCTAATAAGCGCAAATAAAATTAATATGATACCGATACAAGCTCACAACAGCTCAATGATTTTAATTTCAAGGCAAAATACGATTCGTGCAAAATACGCGAAGACTATAATATATTTGTAATCTGACAATTGATCAAACATATATATGTACAATAAGAAATATGTTTTTAAAACGATAACTGGCGTCAACGATATTCTTTATACGCAGTTATAATTATTTATTTTATAATTAACTTAAGGCTCTGTTACATAATTATATACTCTCTTATGAGATAGGGGGTAAAGGGGTAGACGGATCACCTGGTGGCAAGTAATCAGCGCCACTCGTAGACACACTAGGAAAGATAAAAGTGTGTTACCAGCCTATTGAAGAAAGGTGCCTCGGTACTCTTTTTTGGGGTGGGAAAATCATCCAATGACTTGGGCGAGGCGAGAGGGTGTGTCAGACTCTTACTGACTAAAACCACCCCGTTCCTAGTCCTGCTTTTCGAGCCGGAGCCCCGGTAATCCGCTAAGCAGTCCGCAGCTCCGGAGCGGCATCAACCGATCGGCTTCGGTACCTTAACTCGAGAAGTTTCCTGCGCAGTCGTCATATCGCTTCGGTCGGGCCGACCTATTTGTGACGAATCTTATTTGTCCTACATAAAAAAATAGCTCCCGTATTTGTAAATACCTTCTACATAATGCTTCCTTTAACCATCTAAGTAAAATACATATTTAAAAAAAACGTTGAGCCGAGTATTACAAACCAAAGTAACATTTCTTCATATATTTTCAACCTTAGTCTTCGGTAATAACGTCGATTATAAATAAATTTTAACTTATATGCGTCCGTCTGTATGATTTGCCTCGCCAACACAGCTGCATCGTTTGTCTTCACTTTGTGCCAACTTAAAGGACATCGAACTGATGGAAACAAAGGATTTACGAAATGTTTCTCAGTGTACCAAGTAAAATACTGTTAAGTGGAAGCAGAATTTATAATTAGACATACATATTTAAATGTCATAACTAATAAACGACCATTTTTAAAACTGACTTGATACTAAGACTCAGGCAACTAGTCGTAACTTAGTCGGATAGGGGCAAACGAGCAGACGAGTCACCTGATGGTAAGCGATCAGCGCCGCCCATGGACACCCGCAATACCAGAGGAGTTATAGGTGCGTTGCCGGCTTTTTAAAAAGGAATACGCTCTTTTCTTGAAGCTTTTAAGGTCGTATCGATTCAAACATTTCAAAAGCATAATCAAATCAACCGATAAACGTAATTTTATCGACATATTAACAACTATACCAATCACACCAGTATTTCTTATACAAAAAACTGCCTTAAATAAGTAACATTTTTGACAGACCAACTCTTCAGTGACACCAGACAAACAGGGGCCTGTTTAGTCCTACCCACCGATAATCATTGACGTAGTTATACCGAAGATTCGATATCAATAAAATTAGTTATATCGTACATCGTATGAAACAATAAAAACAAGTATAAAACACGACCTTTACACACCTATCGCGGCATGACTCTTCATGATTAAAAATCAGTAAATAAATTGATTATTCACTTCTTTATTTATCGTTCGAAAACCTTTTTTTAATTGTGTGTTTGTCATGATTAAAGTTTTATCAGTAATGTTACAACTAAGATTGAGAAATCCATCTAATGAGTGCATGTTAAGGCAGGTTACCTAAAATGGTCTAATTTGAACTTAAAAGTGTCCTAAAACCGCCAATAAGAGTACTTTCAGGCTTAAAGCTACTTATTATTGTAGCATTCGGTTAATCCTTTAAAGGAAAATCTCCCAAATATGAAATTACATAAAACTTAAATTTCCGCAACGCCTTTTATGGAATGGCGGACATTTTGGCTTTTATTTGAATCTTCAGTCCTATTCGGATCTGTTTATAACGGTTGATGACGTAAACTTGACGTCACAAACAAATAGTTTAGTAGTCATCGTTAAAGAAACAGATTAACTGATTTTCACGTGTTCGACACGTGCGCCGTTGTTTTTATTTCGGCTTTAATTTATAGTGATTATTCGGATCGTTAATTCATGCACGTTGGATGGCACGCCGTTTTATAAATACCTAATAGATTTTTCTTTATATAACGTACTTTAGAGAACGCTTGGAATCTTTAAAGTCTTCAGTGATAAAACCAAATATAACACCTACTTTTCATCAGTTATTAACATCGAGTGCCATATAATAGGGGTGTGAGTCTATTGACTACAACTTTTAATACCTAAAATCGATCTCTGAAGCTTCTCTACAGGGCTTAGTATCAATTACTTACTTCGAAAGTCCCAACTAAAGCCTTCTTACCCTCTGTTACTTAAGACAACGAAAGGTGCACATTAAGTATAGTATTTCGTCTCCAATTTGCACATCCGATCAACTGGCTTGAACATATGCCTGAGGGACAGATGGTGTATCAAATATCAGCTGCTCCGATTGCCTTTTTACGATTTTTATGCCTTCATTTGGCTTCTTTATGATTATTGATTTTAAAGATCGCATTTCGCTGTATTTTAAGTGGTTGGGTTATGTTTTTTAGTCATTTTATTGTCAGGTGAATGACTGCTACTAATTTATATGCCATAGTTTACCTTAAAAGTTTAACTTTTCCTTTATTTATCTTGTTTTCCACAAGCGAATAGCAGTTTTTTCTGTTTGATACTATAATATTCATCTTTATACCAAAATTTAAATAGATTCTTACTAGAAAACCGTCCGAAAAGACCGAAAATCACCAAAAATTACGCATTTAACAGTTTCAATGTAAAACGGAATTAACTAATGTTACAAAACATTGAATTAACGATAATCTTCACGCTGCTGACGTTACAGCCAGCTGCGTAGTTACATGTCGACATTGTATGGCGTTATCTGCCCCAAATATAGAGCTTATCTTTTTTAAAACTCGGACGCGTTCAATAAAAATTGCGTTTAAAGTGCCATGGAGGTTTTATGTTGGGTTTTAGTTTACATGTAATATGTATTGTAGAGAAAAATGTTTTATTCGCAATTGGTGTTCGAAAACAGCAGAGTTAGTTACTTAACATAATGCAATTTAACGCCCAATTTTCGACAGACAACCAGACAATCCCTAGTGATACAAGCGAATCCGGAGTTAGACTGAAAATAGAATCTAAATACCTTAGAAAAAGTTGAAAAATTATCGATCATGTTAGAGAAACCCCCTTCTATAAATCGTCTAAAAATATAAACATACAATTATCACCCGACGTCGATTGTCCTTCATTACGGCTATATAGACGAAAAACAACTCTTTAATAAATATTTATCTAGTTTCAACTGCGTCTTAATTTAATTCGAGGCTATATTTACCTATATGCAGCGTGTCACGTAATCAAGCTATGTATGTGTGTGGTAAAGAGGAAAAGTGGGGACAGAAGCATCTTATAGGATGAAAACGGGGCCGATCTTTAACGACAGACATTTTATGGTTATTTTTAGCTTAAGTAGGTAAATAGGTACCTACAGAAATGTGTATACTACTGAGGAGTTTAGTACGAGTTTGCTTTACGTTTAACGAGATAGATACGAGTCTGCGTTCGGCCCTCTCATTGGCCGACTCTAATGAACCATCCAATCAGATCGCTGAACGCACACTGTTTTAAACGTAAAGCTAACTCATACTAAGTACTCCCTCTGATAGTTATCAGATTTTGGAGAAAAAATAGAGTAAAAATCCAGTAATTTTAAAGTTTCTGTCTCAGTTGTTGTTTTACACATACATTTATGTGTATAAAAAAATTGATAATAATTCTAAGAAAGAATAAACCAATGAACTAATAGAAATAGAATGTGCTATGTACATATGTCAAATTATATCAGCTGTAAAGCGTCCACACAGGAGAAATTCCTAGAGCATTTATTCAAATGAATTCATCTCAATGTCGGGAATCCCACACTAGTTGGAAATCAGTTAGAAATTCTAGGAAACTCATACATGCATACATGTATTTTGTGCTACTATATCCTCAAATTAATATTACAAGGATACCAAAACTTACAAAACCTGTGTAAAAATCAGTGTACACTGTAGTCATTATAACAAATGATGCAAGTCCTAAAATGGTACAAAGGACTCAGATTTTAATGGTGACTCATTATCACTGAGTCAGTACAGAATTACAATACATATATAGTCATACATTATATTGAATATTGCTGACTAGACTATTTTGTGTATATTTGAGCTTTTCACTCAATACCATTAGTATGAGTTTCCTTTATTTAAAGTAATCGAAATGAGAGCATGTTCGGTGTTCTGATTGGTTGGTTTATTCGAGCTGGCCAATCAGAGTGCTGAACACACTCTTGTTTCAATTACTTTAGGCGTAAAATAAACTCATACTAAGGGTACAGTTCTACTTAAGTCTAACCTTGTAATTTTATGCTGAAATAGCTGAATAGTATTTATTATATCTTAGATACACAATAAAGTTGTTTATTTTGAAAAAAGGCTAAAGAATAGTTCTTTGTCATGTCAATATTCTTATAAAGGCAGTTGAATTCAATGTTTTCTAATAAACTACTGAAGAGAAAGTCGAGAGATCACGGTCCAATTTTGAAGTCCAGACATTGGTCCAAAAACAGTGTTTTTTTCCATTATGACAAATGAGTCTCTAATATGAAGTTGTCGACTATACTGCCAGAGATATCCTTAAGAGAGTTGGTGGGATATTCGACTTTAAAACTTTGGTATAATGTAATACAAGACAAAATAATGTTAAAAATCATATTATACAAATCTTGGTAGTATACAAACAAAACGAGTAGGAATCCTGTTAGAAAAAGTACTAATTAATCCCCAAAATTGGTACATAAAGGTATTTCAAATCAACGGTAACATAAATTACTTTTTTTCCCTCGTTAATAAAGTTTTTCTTAACTAAAACTTAAAAAAAAAGTGAAACTGAATTCCCAAGTATTTCACCACAGTACAAAATTACGATTATTCGTGGATAGATAAAAAAAAAGATTATGCAATTCCAACATGTTTCAACATGTGTGTCTAATTTTAGCTGCGGTTTAATCAAACTGAATTAAAACATAGACTTCTAAACTAACTGAAGGTCTCTAGAAATTTCTAGAAACACTTTTAGATGCTAAAACTTAAGTTTCTCTCTTATGATTTAAGTTGTAGGAGGTAATTTCGAAAATTTATGAAATAAATTAATTTTAGGTTATAATTTTAAAAATGAAAATGTGTTAAATATATTCATATAGGTATCATTCCAGCACGACAACGGTGACACAGGTTACATAAAAACTAAGTCTATAGATGACCTAAGTTCTTAGTCAACTTTCTAGACTCAAAAAACTTTTTAAATATCAATTAAAACCGTCGATTTCACTCCTGCGAGGGCCTCTACACATCGTATATGCAAATAAAACACATGCAAATACGGAATTTCGCCATAAAAGACACTGGTTGACCCAAAAAACTGGCTTGACGACCAAAGAGGTTATCTTTTAACAAAGAGAAATATCACACAAAAAGAAAGCGTAATGGCCGCGGATTTTTATGAAATTGTATAGTTAAAGACTTACCCGGATGCTTCCGTGGTGGGTTTTTGTATAAAAACCACCCTATAAGTGATGATTTTTTCGTTTCTCACACTTCACGAACTAAATCAAGAATGCCTGACAGATGACTGATGGTCCAAAGATGGCCGCCCAAAAACGACAATTACGTCATTCCGCGGGAAAATTAAAACGACCGTTACACTTCCTTTTTATGTTTTTTTACACTTTTAAAATAAATAAATGCACTTAAAAATATCACTTACCTCATAAAAGTTAAAATTTGTGTGATGACTGGTAATATCCAATGGACTTTTGTTAATACATCAGTAAATTATTCAGTCCGATTCCTCGCGCTGTTGCCAGATAGGGATTGCGTCAGATAGTGTATAACGTTCAGAGACACACATTTCAAAACACTGTAGCATTACTTTGTGAAATTCACGCACGAAATGATCACAGGTTTAACTTAAGATGCTAAAAATCTAACTAGAAAACCCCTAGTAAAAGATTTCTCTTATAAGAAAAGTAGGGAAGAAGAACGGCAACGTCGCTTTTAACACTGTTTGAACAAAGACTTGTTCTTTTAAAATAACTTTTTTATTCTCACGATGTAAATTGAGAGTAAACTATAACTTTAATTACGAAAATGATATCAAAATTGTATAATAAGATACAAAGTGACGAAATTAACAGACGCTTATTCGAACAAGGTACAAAAATAACTGACTCGCGTACAACTTGTTTTTGTTTCGTTTGTTCTCTGGCGTTGTAAACAATGGGGGTCAGTGTTGCTACTACAATATTGAACCAAAATCTACCGTTATGAACATTTAACTTATATTATTTGTAAATTCTTTTATTAAGTGACGTTATTTAGTGTTTAAAATATTACAGTAATTATTTTAGATACTAATTGGAATCTTATTATATTCAGTTTTAGTTGAGAAGGAAACATTATGTCGTATTTGCTACCAAAACTTTTTGACGTTCTTTGTGTAATCATGTATTTTTTTCTTTTCCTAACTAAGTAATGCATTATAACAATTTATAAACTTGGTAAAATTATACAAAACTTCGATAGTAATGCTTCCAAATCGTATTAAGTTTCACATTTAACAGCTAAATGGTCGAAACAATTACATTTTTGTGCTACGTGACGAGTACCATGTTACCTATTAATCAATATTTTGTTGATTAAATCAGCATTTACATTCATTGGCATTTTTTTTTAAACCTGAATCTCTGCTATATAACATAATTAACTATAATAATATCTGTTGTTTGCAGTAGTCCTAATGGAATTGCCAAGAGACAGCTGCTTAAAGCGCGGGAAAATAATCTATTATATACCCCCCGCAGGAGGTCATTGTTCAGCATTAAACGTATTAAACGCGGTTTTTTGTGAAGATTCTTTCCGATTTCGACAGTCTGTATCATAAAATTGATAGGCATAAGTATAAAAATAAGGATTTCACACACAAAAACATATTTCCCTAGTTTTTCATCGCTGTGGTGGAAGTATTTAACAAAGTCTGTGCTTTCCTGAAAAATAAAAACCTGGGAGTCTTCAAAGTCCATATGAATAGGATGCTATGGAAAGATGTTATCTATCGTAGGCCACATCGGTCATCGAACAGTGGCCAGTAAACGCCGTTGCTATAAGAAAAAGTCTAAGAGTAATGTGGCCTTGCTCTCCAACCCGGTTATCTAATAAGATCCATCAATTTACTAATAGTCGGACATAGCCGAGTTCATAAACCAATCATAAAAATAAACAATAAGGCCCATAGTATAATATAGCATAGTCCAGCTACAGATAGTCACAGATAGACAATGCTGAAGTTACATTATGATTTTTACTGTGATACTATCAACTACCAATCTTTGTTGATGGCTGGAATTTGGGTTTGTTGCTGCTATTCTAGTTGTCTGTTATTGTTTCTGCCACATTCTTTAGGCCAAGAAGCAATATAATCAGACATTATAATCTATAATTAAAATGATCGAATATTACAAGATAAATCGGTGAAATGAGGCATTTATATGAAGTAAAAAACAAGTATAATAAAAGAAACAATTTTATTTGTTTTAAACTTAATTTTAAATAATATGCACTTAAATAACTACAGATATTTATGAAAATCTTAAAGATAAAACAATAATAATATGTCAAAACGAAACTACGGCAAGCTTATTCTACAAAACAAAATGTTATGCGTATACAAAGTTTATAATTGGTAGACATTACCAAATATGAAAAAAAATTACAACGTGATATAGCATAATTTGTATGGAAACATATCCAATTATTATAAAAGAGATCGTATTACTAAAACTAATACACCAATCTCACTTCTCACAAAACTACCATTCTGGTAGGATTCTCAAAAACTGTAAACACAAAAGGAAACATCGTATTTCTGTATACCTTGACCGATTTACTTTATTTTACAGAAATATGACGAAAATATAAAATATATAAGAAACATATAAATATGTGTATCATCGATCAATGTCATATGAAATATGTCGCGATGATTCGGTGCTAAAAATAACAGCACCAGCTGTTTTATATAAAAAATATTCTCAGTTCAAAAATATAGGTATTGGAGGGAAGCGAAGGGTATTTGTTAAAAATCTTGAGAGACACTTTTAGATCGACCTTATTAATGAAAATATAAATGAAGACTAACTGTAAACCGTGACTTTGATAGCGTTAAAATCAAGAACTCTATTTTTTTAATGGATAGTCTTCGATCACTAATATAAAGTGATTGAAGTGGATAGTATATTACTCCGGTATAAAAAGTACCAAGCGCTACCTTAGACCCTAATCTATCTCAGTACGATGTAATCTTTCCTGGATTGAATAACAAACATACAGCCGTATAAACAAAGTATAATAAATATTTTGTTCTTTTTTGTCTCACACCCACATCTATACTACCTAATATATAAAGCTCAAGAGTTTGTATGTATAAACGCAGTAAATTTCGAAACTACTGGTCCAATTTAAATAATAATTTTTGTGATCAGGCTATAAAACATCACGCTACGATCAATAGGAGCCGAGTAGAGCGGGTGAAACAGCGCTGAAGTAGCTAATATGGAAATATACAGCAATTATGTAGTGGTATAATTTCAAGACATTTTTGTGAACTTTCACAATTGAATATTGTTTGAAGGCACTATATAACACCTGCATAAAACTACTTATAATTTATGCTATGCTGGTACACTTTCGGGGCATGGATGTTTTGGGAAGTTTCTGTGTCGCATAGGCAGGGAGCCGGACGCTCGGTGCTATCACTGCGTCCATTGTGAGGAGGATACGGCGCAGCATACACTTGTGGAGTGTGCGGCTTGGGACGGGCCGCGTCGTGCCCTCAAATCGGAGATCGGTGACGACCTGTCACTGCCGATTGTTGTCCAAAAAATGGTTAGCAGTGCAGAGTCGTGGGATGCAGTGGTGTCCTTCTGCGAAGATGTCATGTCGCAGAAGGAGGCTGCGGAGAGGGAAAGGGAAGTCACAACTTCTGTACCTTCTCGCAGCAGGCGCACCGGGCGTCGAAGGAGAGCAGAAATTGCTCTCTTTCGACCCCCCTAAATGGGTCCGGGGACGGTGGACTTGGGGAAGTCCCCGTTATCCCGTTCTATAGGACCCGAGATGGTGGCGCGTGTTGTGTCCATGCGCGCCTCCGAGATGTAGCACAGAGGAGGTCAACACCTCACTCTTCTGTGCATTTTGAGGTGGGGTCTGGCAAAGCAGGCCGCCACGAGTTCGGGGGCCGAGGAAGAATTTCGTTTCCCGCACCCTCGTACCCACGTGTGAGACGGGACACCGGGGTGGGTTTTAGTCAGTAAGAGTCTGACAGTTCCTTTCGTCCTCCCCAGGCGAGAGGGCTCCATGAGGATTTCCCACCTTGGGGTCAAAAAAAAAAAAAAAAAAAAAAAATGCTGGTACACTTGCACAAATAACTATGTAAATAGTTTTAATATAAAACTGTTTTAAAAAACAATTTTGCTTATGCTGTTTCTAAACATGAATGAAACAGTATGAACTTTTTTAAAGTCATACAAACATCTTATTACAATACCATATTGTCTTACTAGACATTACTTTCACATTTGAAAGCATTCTTATAGTTTCACAAACTATAATTTCAGCTAAAAGATTACTTTTTGTAGTAGACGAGCCTACGATGCTAAATTGGTATTTACTCGAGCGTCGTAGACCTACCTAATGGATTTTGAATATAATATGGTGATAGAAAGAAAAAAATGATTTACTGTCATTTCTCGTCCACCGATGGCGAAGAGAGGAATCCACAGTCCTTTAAAATATGGTAGATAACTAATTTCTATTTCAATGTCCGTCTTGTAGATTATTTTGAAATATAAGACACGTATTTTTTATCTTGTTACGGAAACAAAACACTTTCGAAGATATATCGATTTGAAATATCGCGTGACGACACTTCTAGGTACATTTTATACGTAGAAATGATGTATTTGCTCCCACTTCTAAACTTTGATTCGTTTTATCTAGGTATTGTTATCTTATACTTAGATATAAGAGAGTTAAGGCTACAATTTATATTTCACATGATAACAAAACTGACTCAATCATTAGATTTAACTTTGAAAAACTTCTGAATCGACGTTTGAATCAAATTATCCGGTGATTTATCTTGTTTCTTATATTTCCGACGTAATGGCGTGATTTCCTTTTCCGGCTTTACAGAAGAACAGTTTTCGGGCGAACATTCTAAGATATACTGTCTATATTTCTTTGATTTTTTAATCTTATTTGTGTCTTTAATCTGTACTTTTAACTCTTCATCTCTCCAACGAATTTTGACCTTTATATTCTTATCCTTAATCGATATATCTTTGCGAGACTTTTTACGTTTCTTAGACTCGACTTTTAACACGAATTCATCGTTAAGTTTCCTTTTGCGGCATTTCTTAGTTATTTTTTTGACTGTATCTTGGTCTTTTACAGTTTCTTTCTTAGCTCTTTGCAGACCTACCTCATTTAGGTACTGATCTTTGAAACTTTCCACGTCTATATCGATATTCTGGCTTTCTAGCACTTCTTTATTATACGGGCTGAACTTGAAAGCGCATTTCTCACTTTTCTCAGGAGATTTCAGTCCAAGCTTCTTTATGAAATGCTCATTTTCATTATTTTCTATTTTAATAACATCAATATTCACCATTTCGTCTTGTGCAGAGATTTCTAAGCTTGAATTCTTTAGTATGTCTACAGTTTTAAGTTTATTCGGGGACTTGTATGTGGGGTATCTTATGATGTGAGTTTCCTTGTCCATAATGGGTTTTGTTGCCAAATCTAAGTCTGGACGTTTCCTTGGTGTTACATATGTGTCCTGTTCAGAGTTGTTTTCTTGTTTGATGGGCGTTTTCGTATTTTCTTTATCTGTTACGGACGGTGGTGTGTTCTGGAACAAATTTGTGTTATTTTAGTTAGAGTTCGAGGTATGATCATCTGAATCATATGATAGCAAGCAATCGGCGACGCCTATCCGCAACACTAGATGAGTTATCGAACGAAGAGAAAGAAAGTCTAGAGGAGTCTTTACATATGTACATTGACTGGACAATCTCTTTACATGAGCTGCTGTTTACATGTGAACATTAGCTCATGACGATACCTAAGTACGTGTGTCGCCTGGACAGTCACCGCTACCATCAGTTGACTGGACAATCTCTTTACATGAGCTGCTGTTTACATGTGAAAATTAGCTCATGACGATACCTAAGTACGTGTGTCGCCTGGACAGTCACCGCTACCATCAGTTGACTGGACAATCTCTTTACATGAGCTGCTGTTTACATGTGAACATTAGCTCATGACGATACCTAAGTACGTGTGTCGCCTGGACAGTCACCGCTACCATCAGTTGACTGGACAATCTCTTTACATGAGCTGCTGTATAAATAACACTTACATCCACAATTTCAATGACTTCAGGTGTAGTATCGTATTTTTTGGGCGAGCTCCACTGTATGACAGGATCCTTCTGTTTCGGTTCTTTCAGCAAATTATCGAACACTTCGTTCAGGATATCACTGTAAACAAAATATTGTAATTAATATAGAATCATTATAAACAGTTCATGACGGTCTACGGTTAAACTTTTTTTTTTTAAGGGGTGGTAACGGTTCATGACATTTTTTTTTAAGAGTTAACAATAATCCGATAACTTCTCCCGCCTTGGGCGAGGCGAGAGGGAGTGTCAGACTCTTACTGACTAAAAACCACGCCGTTCCTACTCCTGCTTTTCGAGCCGGAGCCCCGGTAACGGTAACCCGCTAGTGAAGCTCTTGTATATGAGAGGGTGTGACTTATAAACGCCTCTCGTGTTTTAAGTGTTAAGGCGGCGGAGATTGCTTACCATCAGGTATAAGGTGGCGACACATGACAAGTGTCAGATGACAGAAGTCGCACAAAGACGATCCACGAGCAAATCAACGGTTGACATCATAAATACTTACCATCATCACTAATCATCATTACTTACCATCAGGCGAGATAGCGGCCAAACATCGGCCCATTTAACATAAAAAAATTCTTCGTACATGTGAAGTTTACATTCGAATAAATATGGATAGAAAATCCTAACGAACAACATTTGGGCAGAAAGCCCGCTACGCATGATCACCTCGCCTGGTCGGAGGATACTCCTACTTTACTCCTAAGATCCCATTAAAAAGAAAACAAATATTAAAAACTCACTTAACAATCTTCCGTTTCTCTCTCAACGGCTTTGGCTTACGGAACTTCATCCTCAGACCCTCGACAGTTTTCTCATCGAGAATGACATTCTTCGCGCCCAAATTCTTCATTTTAACTCGCAACGATTCTTCCAACATCTTCATAGGCGATTGGTACTTGTATTCAAACGTGTCCATTTCCATTTTATTCGGCGATTCCTTTCCTGGGTATGGTTTTTGATTGAGAAGGGTTTCTAGTATGTTAGTGTCTTGTATCTTCGGTGGTTTTAGGTTTAGCTCTTGTCGTGATAGCGATGTGTTTGTTTGTGCTGTAAATATATGAAGAATTATTTTAGTTATTTGACAAAATAAAATATGATGATATTTAACAGACATACATTACCTCCCGTCTGTCTCCCATTGGGGTTGGCAATGGACGCCAAATGCTATGAATCTTACTCTTATCTTGTAAGCATCCACAGGCCCGCATCGTACGCATCGCACGCAACGGATTTTAGTTTGTCTTGTATAGAAACTCATACAACTGCGTCCACTGATCCGCATCGTACGGACCGCGTCATCGGCAATGCCTACATGCGATGCATACGGATGACGTCATACGGAATGCGTACTTACCTTTACGTTTAATCTTATATTAAAGAAGGGCCAAATTAAAAGTACCTTTAACCGACGAGCATGCATAAAAAGACTGATGACTGTTGATGAAGCGAAAGAAGTATGTAAGATTCGTAGCAATTGGCATTCCATTGTCCCATGGGAGACAGGCGTAAGGTTATGTATGTATGTAAAGTATATTGAAGTAAACTTACGTTCAGGTTTGACTTCTTGTTTAATTTCAGTAATACCTGCAGACGAACAGGATGGCCTGGAAATGAAGAAAAAATTAAGGTATGATGCAAAACATAATATGTTTAGAGTCTGGGCACATCCCTCAAATAGCAACATGTGATAGGTGTTATAAGTGTGTTGCCGGCCTTTTGGGGGTTAGGAACTTGAGGATTGCTTGGAATTCGGGGATTGGGAAGATTGGGAAGGGGGTAATTGGGCCTCCGGTAAACTCAAACTCACACAACGCTAAATAATTAATTACTTTTACCGTATAATGTATTGGCTTAAGCTTAAGTGGTAAAACTACGCATGTATTTTCTACTTAAATCAATAAATAAACGCAAGCGTTGTTTCACGTCAGTTTTCTGCTCGGCCGTGGTATCACTCCGGTCGAGCCGGCCCATTCATGCCGAAGCATGGCTCTCCCACACTCTACTTACAAGTCTTAGGAAAAATAACACAATATGTGTGCAACTTACATATTTTGAGACGCATTCCTTTTAGTTCGACGTAGCGACATACGGGACGGCATCACGGGGCCGCGGCGGGAGCGAGACGACGTCTGCTGTTGCTCTTGGGATATTACTATAACACATATGAAAGTTGGTGGAAGCCAAATGCATGCAGCAGTTGGTGGGTTTATTTATTCTGTACCTTATTTTAGTCACTTAAAGGATAATATTATTACAAAAAAAAAAAAAATGCACAGCCCATAGCATAGCACATGTTCCAGTTCGTCTTGAGAATTAGCTGACGGCAAACATGCTGTCGATATGTTTTATTTAATTTGCTTGCACGGCGCTGATTGCTCAAGTCAAAGTCAAAATTATTTATTTCAAATAGACCAGGAAGGCACTTTTACACGTCAAACAAATATTAAGACCGACGTGCGTGCGGCGCGCGGGTCAGGGAACCATGTTAGACCACCACATATGGGGCCCAGTAGGGCTGATGCCCGTCCCGGAGCTGCGGACTACCTAGCGGGATCACCGGGGCTGCTCGAAAAGCAGGAGTAGGAACGGGGTGGCTTTTAGTCAGTAAGAGTCTGACACTGCTCTTGTTTCGCCCGGGGGCGGAAGAAGTTATTGGATGATTTTCCCTCGTAAAAAAAAAGGGACTGACAAGTCAGATATGTTACTTATGGGCAGACGTGCTCCATCGTATCCCGCATCATCACTTACCACCAGGCAAGATAGCGGCCAAACGTCGACCCATCAAACAAAAAAAAGATATCTTTACTTTTCTTCTTTTAGTATTGTAACATACCTGCTTCAATACAGCTAGCTAGTTCCTCTATGCAGTCGGGGGCCGCAGGCGTGCAGTCTGTGCAGACATGCACGCGACTACTATCTGTGCACGCACCATGCACGTGGGCGTTATCCGTGCAAGCATTATGCACACCGCTACTACCGCACAGGAGACATAGTTTTATGCACCAGGAACTAGAAATAGAGGGATTTTTGTTAGTTTTTTTTTGTCATTGAGGCCCGGTAAAGGTGTTCACTGCTAAATATAAAAGCTGCAAAATCATTTATTTCCAATTAGACCAGTAAAGGGCTGTTTCGAACGTCAAACAGAAACAAAGTGTTAGTAGGCAGTCAGTCCTCTAGTTGCTCTATTTGCTCGTTCCAAAATGTAGATTCCTATGGAGAAGAACAAGCAAGAAACTACATAGGTTACTCTACAAACCAGAGAAAGCTTCCTAAAAGCTTGCGTTACGCATTCTACTGTAGTCTGCCAACACTGCTCATGATGAAGAGTCCCTTTGTGACTGGAAACTAGTAGAGCTTTTCTCCATTAATGTACGTGAGTAAACCGTGATTTTTAGTTAATTTGGTATATCTCACGATAGTTATTATAAAAATATCCATATTATAATAAGTGTTGGATTATTCATTAGAGGTAGTGATTACTTTAGTTAAAATAAAGAAAAGGTTATTTTGGAGGAAAAACAAAAGTATAATGACTTGCAATAAAACAAAAGTAACAGTGTAAAGTTGCCAACATAAAAATAATATAAAAAAAATAACTGCCAGTGTAATGAAAAAGGTTGCGTTCAATTATTCAACAATAAGAATACACACCCATTATCCGCATCATGGCTCCGTCCCATGGGGCATTTGCAGTCGGCCGCCGAGCAAGGCACCTCGCGTTCGTATATCTCGGAGAACGCGTTCTGTTCCAACTCCCAGGCTGCGTCTCTGTAAACAAATCATTAATAAATTAATATATCTATCCTACTAATATTATAAATGTAACTTGCACCATGCTCCCGCTACTGGTCGACTCCTATTTTTATCTTTTTAAGTAATTTTATATTTTGTTTTTGTTGTAGTATTTAAAACTGTAATTTTAAATAAATATAGAGAATATAAATGTGAAAGTTTGTAAGTTTGTGTGTGTATGGTTTTTTTTTCTTATAGAATAAGCCGGTAAACGAGCTGACGGATCATATAATGGTAAGCAATCGCCGCCGCTTATGGACACTTGAAACACCAGAGGCGTTACAAGTGCGTTACCGGCCTTTTGGGGTTAGGAATTTAAGGGTTGTTGGGGAATCTGGGATTGGGAAGATTGGGGAGGGGGTAATTGAGCCTCTGGTAACCTCACTCACACAACGCATGTCACGTCGGTTTTCTGCTCGACCGTGGTATCACTCCCGTATCATTATTATTCACATCACATGGTATCAGGTTTTTCTCAGGTGGTAGGTTTCGGCCGTCGGCATTATAACCACCCACCGAGCAAAACCGTGTCGCCAAGCGGCCTAGCCGTGTTCCGCCACGATGCTCGGTGACGCCGTACGAGAGGATGGGTCGAAGTGTTTGTTCCACTATGGGTAGACCGATCTGGCGCGCGCTGGTGTGGCTGCATCGGGTGGCCAGTCGCGGAGGGTAGCGGGATCCGAGGCACGGTGCACCGCTGGCCGACCGCAGATAGTTGGGGGCCCAATTAGCGTGCTAGCCACACGTGAAAGGCTGCCCCGCCATCTAGCGAAAAATCCCACGTATACGCCATCGTGCCGGTTGGCGACCGGAAGAGAGGGCCCGATGGATTTACGTGGGGGCTCAGGCGTCCCCGCAGTCTCCAGGCTGGCCTCCCAATGGTGTAGCCAACTGCGGTGCGCGTCTGGGGGTCGCCTGTGTGGGGAAACATTTCACTACCATTCTCTCAGCAACTTATTTACGATTATGAAAACGAGAGCTAAGAAAAGGGTTCAACAGCGGCTGCACTCCTCTCCCTCAAAGTGCACCTCTCCAACATCCGAGGCTTGCACTCAAATCTCAATGCGGTCCATCACCATCTGGAGACCGAGAACCCAACGCTCTTGTTTCTCTCGGAGACCCAGATCAGATGTCCGTCGGACGTATCATACCTGAACTACCCAGGCTTTTCCCTGGAGCACAATTTCGTTCCCCGTGCAGGCGTATGCCTATACGTCCAAGACGGCGTCTGTTACCGGCGTCTCCGAAACTTTGAGGACCCCAGTTTTTCAACCTTGTGGATACTGGTGGACACAGGCATAGAGAAAATCCTCTATGCCTGTGTCTACCGGTCGCACAGCGGAGATTTGGAGACGACCAGATTAGCGCAGCACCTTGTGGAGACGGCGGATGCGGCTCGGCAGAGGTACCCTTCGGCCCAGTTGGTGTTACTGGGGGACTTTAACGCCCATCACCAGGAGTGGCTGTTCCCATACCAGTGCACTGACCATGCTGGGAGGGAAATGCGTAAGCTTGCGCTAACGCTTGGCCTGACCCAGCTGGTCCAGGAGGCCACAAGGGTGCCCGATGTCGACTCGCACACTGCCAACTGCCTAGACCTTCTGCTGACAACTGATCCAGACAGCTACTCGGTGTCAGTATCTTCACCCTTGGGTAGCTCTGACCACTGTCTGGTGAAATCCGTATCCACGTACTCCCCACCGGATCCTTGTCCCAGAGGATCTCGGCGGATGTGGCGGTACAAGTCAGCAGATTGGGATGGGATGCGATCCTTTTTTGCATCCTATCCTTGGCGGCCTGTCTGCTTCTCTACTGAAGACCCGTCAGCTTGTGCGGATGCCATAACAGGGGTGTTGCGTCAGGGCATGGAATACTACATTCCATTCTCGGACGCGACATCTTTCGGTGGGACTCGTCCATGGTTCGATGCCGACTGCAGACGTGCTGAAGCGCGAAAGCATGCGGCATACTTGGCATGGGCGGATGCCAGGCGTCGTAGGGCTGACGACACTCTTCAGAGGAAGAGAGCCTATAACCGGGCTGCCAAGTCATGCAAAAAGGCATTACGGATGGCCCGGTTCAACCACATTGGCCGAATAGGGAACAAACTGGCTTCTTACCCAGCGGGTAGTAAAGCATTCTGGTCCCTGGCCAAGGCGGTTGAATCGAACTTCTGCCGTCCTTCACTCCCACCTCTCCTGGGGCCTAACGGGACGCTGGCACACACCGCGGTAGAGAAGGCAAACCTGTTTGCTTCTCTATTTGCGGAATCTTCACGTCTTGATACTGGTGGCGCTATACCTCCTTCTCTAAATAACGTATGCGAGACGAAAATGTCGAAAATTCGCATCCGACAGAAGGAGGTGTATAAGACGTTGCGTAATCTCGACGTGAACAAGGCCAGTGGCCCCGACGGAATCCCGGCCGTGGTTTTAAAAACCTGTGCGCCTGAGTTGTCTCCAATCCTGACACGCCTGTTTCGACTTTCCTTGGAGACTGGTCAAGTGCCGGTTGCATGGAAGCTGGCCAACGTGCAGCCTGTGCCCAAAAAGGTAGTCGTGCCGACCCTAACAATTACCGACCAATCTCAGTCACGTCCATACTCTGTAAGAGTATGGAACGTGTACTTAACAACAGGCTCCTGGCATACCTTGAAGGTAACGACCTCCTCAGCGATCAGCAGTATGGGTTTCGCCACAACCGATCCACTGGGGACCTTCTTGCGTATGCCACCCACATTTGGAGCGAGGCCATAGAGAAGCACGGGGAGGCAATAGCGGTCTCACTCGATATATCGAAGGCCTTTGACAGGGTTTGGCACGACAGCCTTATCGGCAAGCTTCCTGCATATGGACTTCCCGCTGATCTGTGCAGATGGATTGCAGACTTCCTGAGGGATCGGTCAATTCGAGTAGTCATCGATGGCTGCTCGTCTGACCAATTTGGTATCAACGCCGGAGTCCCTCAGGGGTCAGTACTTTCAGCAACGCTCTTTTTGCTGCACATCAACGACCTGCTTAAGCCCGGTATCTTTGGGTATGCAGATGACAGCACAGTTGTTGAAAGGTATGTGTCCGATGCGCGGACTAGCGGAACACAGATCCAGTCTCTAAGAGAATCCATGGTCGAACGGTTGAACTCGTCCTTGAAGGCGGTCTCCGATTGGGGTGACGCCAACTTGGTCAAGTTCAACGCTACCAAAACCCAGGCGTGTCTATTCTCTGCCAAACGGAGTCAATTTCCGCTGGCTCCTACTCTCCGAAATGTATCCGTTCCAATATCGGATCATCTAGAGCTTCTGGGCGTAACTCTATCGCCAACGCTAAACTTCGGCTCTTATATAGAGTCGAAGGCGCATCTGGCTGGTAGGAAGTTGGGTATCCTCTCGAAGGTGAGACGGTACTTCACACCGAAACAACTGCTGAGCCTGTACCAAGCGCAGGTTCGGTCATGTATGGAGTACTGTTCTCACCTTTGGGACGGCTCGGCTAGATGCCAGCTAGATGCGCTCGAACACATTGAAAGGCGTGCCAAGAAGCTCATCAACGATGATGCGCTTGTGGAGGCCCGGCTTCAAAGCCTTGAACACAGGCGCAAGGTCGCAAGCCTTTCCGTTTTTTACCGGATACATTTCGGAGAGTGTGCGGGGGAATTGCACAACTTGATTCCCCCTAGTCCTTTTCATCATCGAACCACAAGACAATCGGCGAGGCGTCACCGCTTCATGGTAGATATCCCACCCACTCGCACGAAGCGTTTCGCTTCAAGCTTCCTTGTGCGAACTGCTAGGGAGTGGAACTCCTTGCCGGAGTCTGTGTTCCCTGATGGGTATAACCTGGGTGTCTTCAAGGCCCGAGTGAATAGGTTGCTTATGGGCAGACGTGCTCCACCGTAGGCCGCATCATCACTTACCATCAGGTGAGATAGCGGTCAAACGTCGACCCATTAAATGTAAAAAAAAAAAAAAAAATCATTCTTGCTGAAACATGGCTCTGGTGTTTCGGGTGTCCATGGGCGGCTGTGATTACTTACCATCAGGTGATCCGTCTGCTCGTTTACCAGCTTATTCCTTAAAAAACAAGTAAAATAATACTTTATACCAACCTATCAGGAACGTAGTATCCTTGTGTGACCACCGCTTGGTAGAAGTTGTCCTTATCGTTGCAAAGAGGGCATTTTAAGTAGTGCATGCCTGCACTCAGTGCCATGCGCTGTGGACAAAAGTAATATAGTTATTTTTATATTATGTATAATTTCGTGAGTCATTCCAAATTAATTATTATGTTTTTCAGCTTTTTCACGTAGCTGTACGATGTGGGACTCGACTAGTTTCAAGCCATGCTAGAGGCTAAGAAAAGTAAACTGAAAAACATAACTAATATATACAGTAAAACGGGGTGAATAGGGATCAAGATGTGAATAGGGACAGAAGAAAGGTGAATAGATGCTATACTATTCACCCCGTTTAACGATACAATGTCACACCTTTCATTACCAAAGGAGTAGGCAAAGCTGCACTTGCACATTACGCATTATATTGGCAGTGTACAATGCACTGATAGAAATCAATGAAAAAAACAAATGAGTATACAAAAAAGTTTCTTTAGGAAAGTTGTTTGTAATCATGAGTACAATCACGTGTTTAAATATCGTTCACTAATTACCAGTTACCCTATATAATGAAACGTCGTGTGTACCTGCAAACAACTCCTGTGGAACCAGGCATCTCTAGCGCAGCATGGCGGCCAGAACGTGTTCACGGTGGGGTATCCATCCACCGCCTCGTAGCATATCACACACACTGATTGGGTGTCTGACTCCGGAGCTGAAATAATAAATAACATATTAGCAATCATTTTACCGTCCATGAAGCGTGAGCTCTAACAGTGTCACTCACCGCCACACTCGGAATTATTTAATGGTTACTTAACCCAGTCTTTAGCAATTGTTTTCAGAACAAAATCATTACTAAGGAATAGTTTAAGTAATCATTAAACGACTCTGAATATGGCAATTAGAGCCTTATCATACTAGCGGTTTGCGAGCACCTGCTGGGCGAAACGGTCGCGGAGCGAAAGCGCCGCGAACATACCGTGGCTGCACAACGAAGATGTCGCGGACTCGTGGCAAATTCGCAACGTTTTCGTCGCGTGTTTGTAGCAAGTTAATGACGTACAATACACTCAGTAACATGGCGTCCACGCTGCTATTCGCGGTAATCTCGTTACGTGTTCGAAACGTATTCTTTGCGCACCTGCTCCGCTTTGAGGACGCTCGCCATTCGCTAGTATGATAAGGCCCTTACTGACTAAAAATCAACCCGTTCTTACTCCTGTTATTCAAACTGGACCCCTACCGCGGCTAGCCTTTTGTTTTAAGAGAGGACATCCATCCAATTTTCTTCAACTTTTTTATTAGTAACTTCTCCCGCCTTGGGCGAGGCGAGAGGGAGTGTCAGACTCGTACTGACTAAAAACCACCCTGTTCCTACTCATGCTTTTCGAGCCGAAGTCCCGGTAAACCCACTAGATAGTACGCAGCTCTGGATACTGGGGCTAGCCCTAGTAATCAATTCATAGTATAATAAAACTTACCCTGGTCTCCACTACAAATAGACAGTCCCTTCAAATCCTTGAAATTAGATATCTTCTTCTTATTTCTATTGTCCCTTTGCATCCTCAGCTTGGCATTCGCCATTATAGCCGGCGTGATATTCTGTTTCGGCGCGTGGGACTGACAGAAAGATCTGTAAAATAATTAATTATTGTCAGATTAAACATACTCGAAAAAAGTTAAGGACTCCGGTCGGGCTCGAAACTAGTCGAGTATTAGCGTAAAGTTTCTTTTGATAATAAACAAAATGCTTACTAAGGGTACGTACAATATAGGGATTTTCAAGGCAAGAGTGAACAGGCATTATTTGAGCTTGCGTGCACTACATTTGATTTCATAGTTGCTTCCCATCAGGTAAGATTGAAGTCTAACGCACTCAAATTTTCGTTACAAAAAACTAAATGCTGACGTCCGATCGATCTAGTATTTGGTAATTGGTACACCCTCTTAATCTTGATGACCATACAATAAAATCCCCTGTTTAATATAAAATATAATTTAAGTATTACATCTATTATCTATTATATAAAAATAAGTCGGGTTTTCCTTCCTGACGCTATAACTCCAGATCGCACGAACCGATTTCCACGGTTTTGCATTCGATGGAAAGGTAACGGGTTCCGTGATGTTTATAGCAAAGAAAAAAAAAAAAAAAAAAACAAGAAAAGAGCAGGTGGCGAAACGGAGTTCGCTGGGTTTGCTAGTATGTTATAAAACTCACTTGTAATTCCCATAGAACATGGAGACTGCATTGCGTTCCCTGCCGCATGGCAGATGGAACTGTTTCTTGCACTGTGACACTGAACACCCAAGGTTGGCGCCGGCGCGGTTGCAGTATGAGCATTTCTGAAATAAATTACATCAAAGGGCTAAGTACGAGTTTGTTTTACATTAGTTAGTTCATTCGCGCCGGCCAATTAGTAGTAGCCTTAGAGTAATCTGTTACGTTTTAATTGTAAAGTTTTAAGTATACTGGCTCCAATAAACTAACCAACAAGAGCGCCGAATTCGCTCTCGTTTATTTTTATTTTATTAAAAAAGGAACAACAAACAGCTACACTATGTGATATTACAACATAATAACATATTAACTTAAATAATAATGTAGCCCACAGCGCTGTTCACAGATTAACATTGTTGAATACATTTTTAAAATGCTAGGGAATAACTATTTGTGTATGACAGTTAGTATAACAAGTAAAATAGAAAAAATCACAATAATACAGTAATAATAATATAAAATCACATATCTAAGACCGTAAAAGTGTCTCATACAATTGGCTTCGAAACAATTGCATGGAGCACGTTAATATGTCCAAGTGTTCAAATTCTTTATTGTAAGATGCTGCCATTCGCCAGATTGGTGAATGTTGGCCAGTATTAGATCGGCAGGTACCTATAGCAAATAGCGTACCCGCTTGCACCTGCCTTCTGTGAACAGTCCTAGGGACAGAATAACAGAGTACATTATTTAGATCGATACAGTCAAGTTTAGTTTTCATTCACCGTAAAGCAAACTCCTACTAAGGTTACTAATTGGTTAGTTCATTGGAGCAGGTCTGTGGCGTACATAAGACAGGGGGGTGTCAGTTCAACAGTGAAATCAAATGTGGATATAAAATAATACAGCTGAAAAGGGTGAAAATAAATATTGAAAATTCATGTACTTACATGTTTCTTAGCCCTCTGTATTTCCTTGATGATATCTTCGTACAGAAACCCAAAGAGTCCGTCTACATCCTTGCCTCTTTGTATTAAGCAGGATGATAGGAGCTGAAATTAATAAAGTTTTGTTTATTAACTGATGGTAAGCATTCAGCACCACATGCCTTTTGGAGGTTTATGAATATGAGGATTGTTGGGAATTTAGAGATTGCAGAGGGGACAAATTTGGCCTTCGGTAACTTCATTCACACAATGCAAGCGTTGTTTCATGTTGGTTTCCTGTGTTGCTGTGATATCATTCTGGTCGAACTGACCTATTCGTGCTGAAGCATGGCTCTCCCACAGCTCTCCAAAACTTCATATAAGTGTGAAGTATACAAATTAAACATAACAAAACTTCATGCTTGTCTCCCATGGAAATATGTAGGTAGAGGCAATGGAACGCCAAATTGCTATGATACTTACATACCTACTTCTTCGCTATATTTACAGTATTCATGCATGCTCATATTTTAGTTAATCATCATGTTGTTAAGGTTAAACATACTTTTTAAAATCATTAAATTATGGCCTAGAAACCCAAAATCAACAAGACAGGTAAGCACACAAATTCAAGTCTTATTGTAATTAATGTTAATATTAATAATAGGTATTATAAAGTTCAAGAGTTACTTTTTATGTTTGTTTGAACTGGATAATCTTCAGAATTACTGGTATGAATTCAAAATAAATAACAGATGGAGAGTTATTAGATATTATGTGGAATTAGAATATGATCAATATAATAAAAAGCAATGCCATAGAACCTGTATAGTTTATCTGGCTACTTAATAGCGGAAAAAGATGTCTATGTTAATATAACATGATAAAAAAAAACACCATGGAAGTGAAAATTCCAACTAAAACATCTTAAATACAACACTAGGTCTGTTTGTTACCTCTTTACACTTAATCTAATAGTCCAAATTTACTGAAATGTTGCATACATATAGTTGGGAGTACAGAGAAGGATATAGACTACATTTTCATCGCAAGAAAAAGCTATTTTATGCATAAATTGACCACAAACTTACCACACAGAAGTAGTGACATTGTATCTCTCCTATCGCGTATAATTTCCCGTAAGTTAGCTCATCGTCCACTTCACGCTGGCAAAAGCCACACGGTTCTCTCTTTCCAGTCACTATCTTAGCCACAATTCTGTTTTTACTGCATTTCTTCGGAGCCATCGTCACTGTAATACACTTTCACTTCAACACATAATTTCTCTTAATTTTACCATCACTTTTACACGAAAACTTTGATTTTAACAGTCACTTAAATAAGTAACTCTGAATACTCATCAAAAGACAGATAATGTAAATAATAAACCAATAATTTTGATCCACAAAACTGATAAAATTTGATAACAAACTGAAGTATGGCCGGAGTCATTTCATTTGGCGTTCCCATTTCCTGTGTTACCATCACATGGATATCTTTCTCCCTAAATTTAACGCTCACACCCCTATGTTTGTGTAGCCTAAAATATCAGTGCAAGCTTGAAATAAATAAAGTATATTATTACAGCGTCGGTAAATTATATGAATACAGAGGGTTAATGATGTTGCGCTATGTGTTAGACGCAATTACAACCACATATGTATTGTGAATAATGTTTTTACTGCAAAAATTATAAATTTTTAACACTTATTTCGACTTACATACTTAATTTTTCCAAAGACTTCACAAGCTTGAAAGCAATTCATACAAAACATTCCCCCTGAAATTGACGAGATTATCCGTACGTTGGTATCACTGAGGGCTGTCCGAGTTTGACATATTAGTTGGCGGGAGTTCTGAGTTCCTAATTATTGTGGTTTCGTCTAGAAATTCAGAGATAGAGTTCTTTTGATTTACATAATATTCTCTTTAAATTATTTATTAGGAGTTATAAATACACACTATGAAAACTTATGAAAAAGTTATTTAACAATTCTGTATTTCTTGTTAATGCTTTATTAGGAAAACACCAATTGGGTTGTGAAATATGCCTCTTTTGTTTCTAAACGAAAGACATAGTGGAACAAATTTTTTCTTCTAATGTTGCCCTCCTCAAAACTCTACTTTCCACATCGTCTGATCTCATTGTTCCGCATAAAAATAAGCTTGTCTATGGCAAAAATTATATTAAAATTATGTGCAATTAATCAAACAAGCAGCAACACTATATTAAAAACGTCAAGAAATCTTAAAAAAAAAGCCGGAAGGCAACTTAGTTTTTATTTTTATTGTTATTTGTTTAATTATTGTTAAGATACTATATTAATAGTAACAACCATAATTTTATCTAGTCTTAGAGCTTATTTCGTGTCCAGAGTAATTTAATTGCAAATATCTGTGCTTGTGACGGGTTTATGGAGCCATAAAATTGTTGATGTAAAGTCCTTTGTTTGGGAAACAGCAATTTCTTCGTGTTTCCTCGTGAATAGGGTGTGGAAAACGCATTTGGGAAGCGTATAAGCCGTGCTTTTATTGTTCTTTGTTCGAGTCGGGTGTGAAAAGTGGTTAGACAAGCGTATTTCGTCAATGTTTTATACGCGATTGTGGTTGACCATTAAAACATAAAACTTAAACATTTTGCCGTCACAAATATGGCTGTGTTGCTCAATGCTCGTTGTGAAAACCGTGTAAAGGGAATACGGAACAGGGAAACTCCATTAATAATCCAATAAGAGTGTTGTAAGCTGTGTGAACTGCCCAACATGTCGACCTTGGGCGATAGTGAAGATATCTGGCCACTTTCCGGCAATCGATTGGATTCCAAATACGAAAAATGCCGTAATATAACAGAGGAGATATATAAAAGGATAAATATTACGTTTCAAATAAAGAAATTGGAATCTGAAGTCCGCAGTGATTTATCGGACAACAGGTAAAGTGAAATTGACCTTTTTTCCTCATGAAATCATACTTGTAATACATTTTAGATATTCATTACCTCTAAAGACTACACCTTAACACTTTTCCTTATTAACCATACATAAAAACAATGGCAAAAGTCGACAAACTTTCATTCATACATCAAATTCCTTCATTAATTGCATTTTCAACTCTACTGACCCTAAATTTGACAAAAAAATTACATTTTAAACTTGTAATATCTAACAAATAGAGTTTAAAATAGAAAAACTTGATTTAAATTGTATAAAATGTTGGATTTTATTGTTAAAATGACTTCAAGGCCGTCTTTCGCAACTCAAAGTGTTGTGTTAGGCTATTATGCAAAGTTGGGAAGATTATTTCGACAAAATGTACATCATTATGCTTTTGATAGCTATATTTGTGTATTTGTTAGTATAATTTTCTATTTTAAATTGTTATTTTTGTGTTTCGAAGTAGGAAGATAACCAAGGATATGCGATTGTGTTATGTTTCTTGTTTTGTAAATTTTAGTTTATTTTTAAAACTTTTTAATATGAAATAAGTATTATTTAAAATATAGTAATATTATTCCATTTTTATTTTTGAAAACGAGTAGACAGACAGGATTTGGCATTTTAGGCTAGCCGTACACAGACTGCTCTAGCAGTTAATGGCACAATGGAATTTCATCATGTAACTGATGGCTAGAAGCTGTCGCAACTGCTTGGCAGTTGTATGTATGGTAGCGAATTGAATGACTATGTAGTTTACCGTGTGGTTATGGATTCAAGCAGTTGCTCTTAAATGCTGGAAGCCGTTCATGTAGAACTGACCATAAGAGAAGCAGCTGCACTGATAGACAGACAGATAGATAATTCTGATGGACACACCGACAGACCATTCAAAAGTGCCTAATTAAGGATTCATTAATATAGATGCTTTGTCTTCTGTCTTTTAACAGATTTGAAGTTTCAAAAATACATTAGTCTGACTTAATTTGCAATTAAGTTACTTAAATTTGAACAACTGTTTAAAAATATTTTACATTTTCCTTGAAATTCCAGCTCATTTTGTGAGTCAATTATGACAATTTGTATGATGTCATGTACTTTCCTGTTGGGTACAGAAAAAATTAAAGTTTAATAAATAATTTGTAAGGTATAAGCTATAGCTACATATCGTCAAACTTGTGCCACATTGGGGTAGGCAGATACAGTAGTATGCCCAATGATATGATACTGACGTAGCTCTTTTGCTTCATCAACATTCATGGTACTCATAAATGATATTTATTTCTGTAAGTAGGTTATAAAATAACACTTTTACACGTCAATATTTGAAATAGCTAGATGAGGCCGGCATTTCCTATCGGACTACTCTGAGAAGAAATGCCAAAACAAACTCAGAGGTCATAGTCTCTTTTAAAGTCCAGACAATGAAATAGAGGATAATGCTAAAACTCTCCATGCATACTCTACTATTGAGGGTGCTTTTAATTTAAAATAGTAATGCAGTTCCTCAAACAGTTACGTGAGTAAGCCGATAACATAATAATTAATTTAGTATGTCTCATGAAAGTTACAATAAAATGCAGTTTCCTATGAAGCCACTCAACAAAATTAAAAGGATACAAACAAGGATAAATGCTATCATTAGTGTTTCATATAAATTATGAATCAGACTATTTCTTTTTTCTAGACATTTTAATTGACTATAAGGAAGTGTGTCCAGTATATGGCAATAGGCTCAGCCCCTATTACAAGGGACTCATATATTAAATGGTGAAAAGTGGGTGTACATTGTATAGCGGCATTAATTGCCGTAATGTGCACCTCTGCCTACCCCTTCAGGGATAAAAGGCGTGACGTTACGTTATTATAATACTAGCCTCATAGAAAAACGTAAAGCAACATTAATTTTAAAGTGGTCGCGTTTTTCATGCTTTGAGTCTGCTGATGCTGCAGCCTGCAAATAGGCGATGGTAAAAAAATAGTTTCATTAAAAAAGGAAGCTAAAGAATTCAATGTCCATTTCATGTAATAATAGTTTTAATCAACTGCTTAAGGCTGATGTTGCATGAATAACACGAATACAAAAACGAAGAAAATTATAAAAACTAAATAAAAAATTGTAGCGATTTTCGGAAGCGTTCCGTTTACGCTCTGTATATAAAAAGTCGTATTAGTTACACTATTCTTAACTGGAGAACGCCTAAATCGATTTAGCTGAAAATTGGTTGGGAGGTAGCTTAGAAGACGGACGTAGGATACTTTTTATTGCCAAAAATCCGACGGAAATAGGTAAATAACGAGTAAAGCCTAGCTAATAGTAAATGATTACACATTATATACAAATAAAAAATACCTAAAAAGGAATAAAAAATAACTTAAAACTAAAATAAAAACAAACATTCTCGTTAGGCGTCGAAGTACTTGTCCGCATCGCTGTCACTGGGGAACGTTCCCAGAATCCTGGCCGCATTGCCACGTTGTATGGCAATGCTTATATATCTTCTGACCGAAGAAATAGCCAGCTTTCTGGTCTCGTAATCATAATGATTTGCATAGTGATGATAAATGTATTTTTAACTAGATTCTGCCAAGGCTTCACTCGTGATCCCGTGGGTCAAAAGGTAATCATTATTCTAGACCATAATCTACACTTGTTTCAAATTTCATCCCGATCAAATTTACAAACGATTGAGTAACAAACATGAATACACAAAAACAAAAGACCGGAGTGATACCGCGGCCTCACCGAAAACCGACGTGAAACAACGCTTGCGTTGTGTTTCGTTGTGTGAGTGAGGTTACCGGAGGCCCAATTCCTCACTTCCCAATCTTCCCAATCCTTGTTTCTACAACAACCCTTAAATTCTCAATCCCCAAAAGGCCGGCAACGCACTTCTGACTGACTCTGGTGTTTCAAATATCCATGCGGTGATTGCTTAACATCAGGTGATACGTCAGCTAGTTTACCGGCTTATACCATTAAAAAAAAAATATTTAATTTATATCTCTCTCTTGCTAGACTGCCTCGTTGTCCGAGTGGTTGCGAATGCGACTGCCGGGTAAGAGGTCTCGGGGCTGACTCCCGGGTCGGGCAAAGTATTATTGAGCTTTTTTCGGCTTTTCGAAAATTTCTCAGTGGTCGCACGGAGTCTGGTAATGTGCCTGGTATGTGGCAATAGGCTCACCACCTATTACACGGGACTTACAACATAAATTGTAAAATGCGGGTGTACATTGGCATTATATGCCATAATGTGCACCTCTGCCTATCCCTTCGGGGGATTAAAGGCGTGACGTTATATAATTTATACCTCTCTCTTGCAGTGACCAAATAGACAGCAACGACCTCAGTAATGAAACGGACTTGTTCGCGTGCGACAAGAGTGACTCAATTTCCAGCAGCACGGAGGCTGAGCGGCCGACGGTTACCTGCGAGAAATACATCAATATCAACAATAATGAGGAAACTAAGATGAAGAAAGGAGGCGCTGTTTACAAGAGACCCAGGAAACGGTGAGTGGAATAAAAACACCTTTTTTTTTTTTGAGGGGGATAATCATCTCATGACTTCTCTCGCCTTGGGCGAGGCGAGAGGCAGTGTCAGACTCTTACTGACTAAACCACCCCGTTCCTACTCCTGCTTTTTGAACCAGAGCCCCGGTAAACCCGCAAGGTAGTCCGTATGGATTTTGCTTGTTCTCCTTAGGAATCTACACTTTGGAATGAGCAAATATTGCCGGAGTCTGTGTTTCCTGATGGGTGTAACCTGGGTGTCTTCAAGGCCTGAGTGAATAGGTTGTTAATGGGTAGATGTGCTCCATCGTAAGCCGCATCATCACTTGCCATTAAGCGAGATAGAGGCAAAACGCCGACCCATCAAATGTAAAAATAAAATATAATTTTGGCTTTGTTTTTTAAAGGTTGCCCTACACTACACAGACAGGCAATCACATCAGATAATTATTATTATATTAAAAATAAAGCTTCGATATTCAAATTATGTATTTTGTCAATAAAAAAAAGAAACAGGTAACTTATAGCAAAAGTTAAGTAACAACTAGAAGTCCCATTATTCGTTATGATTTAATTTTTATGGTAAAATGTAAGCATGCTTGAGTTTGCTTTACGTTTAAAGTAATCGAAACGTGAGTGCGTTCGGCGCTCTGATTAGTTGGTTTATTCGAGCCGGCCAATCAGAGCGCCGAATGCACTCTTATTTCGATTACTTTAAACGTAAAGCAAACTTGTACTAAGGGTACTGATTTCCCAATTTATCTCCTTCAGATTCCGTAAAAGAGTAAAGAAGCGCCAGTCGAAGTCGGCTCGGAGTGACTCGGAGGGCTCGAGTGACGAGGCCGTCCCTCTCAGCAGGATTGTGGAGGTGGACAGCAAGTGCATCAACTCGGAGTCCCCCGACAACGTGATGGGAGTGCCCAATATTGTTATATTGACGAGAGGTCAGTGTCTATCCTTCTCCTTCTATTGATAATACTAGCATCGGAGGCTTGGGTTAGGTAAAATTTCTTGCCCGATTGTTCTTTTAAAACTGAACTGCCTGCGGTAAATTGAACGATCGATATAGCAGTTACAGTAGCAGTTACAGTACCAGTTACAGTAGAAGTTACAGTAGTAGTTACAGTAGCAGTTACAGTTAATATAGATGAACTAAATGGTATAGAGTTTGCTGCTCTGCTATTGTAACAGCTACGATTGGGCTTGTTTGTTTTGGCGTTGAATAATTATTCGATTGATATTGCATGGCCATTAAGATTAAGATTGGTTTCAAGAATAAGCACCCTGGTGAATTTGCTTTGACTAGATTTCTTCCACTGCTTTGTCCGCAAAAATTACTCTACATCATGTCCATCCTTCTCTATACATTTATAAAATTCTTCAACAGACTTAAAACCAAAAATCCAACAAGAAAAGAAGTCCCTGAAGTCTACGCCTCCACATGCAAAGACAGTGCAGTCTCAACCAGCTCAGAAGACGAAAGTTATTACCGCCTCACCGCCACAGAAGACAGAAGTCAGCCCCGCCCCACAGCAAAAGGTGACAGAAGTAAGCCCCGCCTCCCAGCACAAAGTGACAGATATAAGCCCCGCCCCCTTGCAAACAGTGACACAAATAAGCCCCGCCCCCCAGCAGAAGATGACAGAAATAAGCCCCGCCCCTTTGCGACAGAAGGAAGAGAAAGGAGCGGGTGAATGGAAGAATTGTACAATGTGCAGTCTTTCGTTTAGAGGAGAAAGAGGATTGAGGTGAGTGATTACGAATTTGAACTTTATTTTCAGTCTTTTAAGGTATATTATAGCTGGAGGATCTAGTTCAGAACGCATCTTACTACTTTTTTATGGTATAAGCCGGTAAACGAGTAGACGGATCACCTGATGGTAAGCAATCGCCGCCGCCCATGGACATCTAAAACACCAGAGGCGTTACAAGTGCGTTGCCGTCCTTTGGAAGTTAGGAATTTAAGGATTGTTGAGGAATCGTAAGGAGGATAATTGGGTCTCCGGTAACCTCACTCACACAACGCAAGCGTTGTTCCACGTCGGTTTTCTGCTCGGCCGTGGTATCACTCCGGTCGAGCCGGCCCATTCGTGCCGAAGCATGACTCTCCCACACTTTTAACACATTGAACGCCGTGGTGGTCACCGGTGACCAACGTTAGCGGAGGATTTGCCTTCAACGGTTTTCTGTTGGTGCAAATATTTACAGTAGAAGCACGGAGTCTGGAAATGTGGCCGATATATGGCAATAGGCTCACCACCTATTACATGGGACTTACAACATAAATTGTAAAATGTGGGTGTTTCTTCTCTTTCGGGGATTAAAGGCGTGACGATATAGTTTTTTATTGGCAGTCAAAGACTTAACTATCTCCATTTTATTGCAGACGCCACATGACGATGTCTCATATACTAATCGATGAAGAAAACAAGTCCAGTAAACCAGAACAACGACACTCGACCATTACAAGCGGGTAATTATTGTTATTATTTATTTATACAACGAGCAGCCATCTTTCAGCAGAGACAGAGACTATACAAGTATGCAGAGGGGTATTAAACCTAGAGGGCGCACTAGGCAAGCATCTCATAGGGTTAGCACACCAATCGAGCGAGCGTCGACCGATGGTAGAATGGATTAGTCGACATCGATCGATAGTTTCTACTAAACCAATCGATCGATTGACGATCGATGGTAGAATGGATAAGTCGATGTCGATCTTAAGCTAAAATCTCAGAAATAAATTCTATAGGATTTATATCGATATTGATCCTATTGTAAAGTTTTTGATCCAAAGATTTTGGTTTGGGATCGTTTTTCGCTTAGATCATTTATTATGGTTATTTGTGAAAGTATTTCGATACAAGAATACCGTTTATTAATGCAATATTGACATGTTTTTTTATAATAACTATCGTGAGAAATACTAAATTAAGTAAAAATCACGGTTTATTCACGTACATTAATTGTACGTACTGCTCATGATGAAGAGTCCCTCTGTGACTCGAAACTAGTAGAACTTTTCCCCATTAATGTACGTGAGTAAACCGTGATTTTTAGTTAATATTAACAGATAAACTGTTGGTTAGTACGCCGCTGGTCGGAAGATACCTTGCGTGTTAAAATAAAAATACTATAATAAATGATCTATGCGAGAATTAACAAAAACGGTGTGTCTCTGTCAATTTGTTTTTATAAATAAATAATAATTATTATAATTATTCTTAAAAGTAAGTGTACACAGGCCCGCATCGTACGCATCGCACGTATCGCACGCATTCCGTATGACGTCATCAGTACGCATCGCATGTAGGCATTGCCGATGATGCGGTCCGTACGATGCGGATCAGTGGACGCAGTTGTATGAGTTTCTATACAAGACAAACTAAAATCAGTTGCGTACGATGCGGGCCTGTGGACGCTTACTTTAAATAGGTGATTTTTAAACGAGAATAGTTTATTGCCAGATAGTTTTGACGCGTTTTAGTGAAGTTTTTATTAATATTATTACTTATTAGGTATGAAAAAAATTAAAATATAATTGTTGTAAGCTAGGCAAGGTGTTGGAAAAGGGGTAGAGTGCAATAAAAAACGTTAATCTTTTAGTTTGGAAATTTATTGAGAGTATCTGTTTAGGGTTGAGTAGCGGAATTGTCGTTTCGAACGGCTATAATTATCATATTGTTATAAATGAAAGTCAAAGTCAACATTATTTATTTCAAATAGACCGGTAAGCTACTTTTTAACGTCAAACAAAATAAAAATGTCCGTCTGTCGGTCAGTTCTCTAGTTGCTCTATTTGCTCGTTCCAAAGTGTAGATTCCTATGGAGAAGAACGAGCAAGAAACTCCATAGGTTACTCTTTTTCAATCAGGTTCACAATACAATTCTTGGTTACATTGTTTCGTTGGTTCAACTATGTGAGAACAATGTAAATCTCTTTAAAAAATATGTGTATTACATCATGACCATGGTCTTCTAATAAAATAGTGTTTTAAAAGTAGTAATTATATACTCTCAATACATTTTCAAATTAAAGTATATTGTTATAGTATTAGTGCCAATGCTGATATAATATTTATTAAAAAACCTGCTTTCTAAAAGCATAAACAAGCTCTCTAATATGTATATTATTTTGTAGAAAATTTATTAAATTCATAGTCTTAACGGCAATAAGTAATAAATATGAGATACATAGGTGTTTATTGGGACAAGTTCGCGACACACTCCCAAACCGCTGCAACTCCTGTGCACCAGGATCTACAGTAGATACAACCATGAAAACACCGGAACACTGAAGTCCAACGTCCCAGGGACATGAATAACCAATTTAAAGCCAGTTAAATTGTAACGTAGAGGCCTAATTGCAATGCTTATAAAGTGAAAATTTGATATTTATAAAGAGATTTAAAATATTTATTAAAAGCGACACAGTCGGATTATTTTTCTTATATTGAAACGTTAAATTATATTATGTATGTAGTATTTATATTTTGAATTAAATTCATGAAAATGTATTTGAGAATAACTATTTTCTAAATTCAATTAGCAACAGTCGGTACTACTGAATGCATCATTATATTATATTATATTATATTATATATATTATATACATATAAAAATTGATTGCTGTTCGTTAGTCTCGCCAAAACTCGAAAACGGCTGGACCGATTTGGCAAATTTAGGTCTTGAATTATTTGTAGAATTCCAGGGAAGGATTAAAAAGTGAAAAAATTATGTTTGAGGCGGTACGAAGTTTGCCGGCTCAGTTAGTATTATATACAAACGGCCTTATAATTTATTATAATATATAATTAAACATATAAATCTGTATTTAGACTAATTAGGTAGTTTCCTAGGTCAAAAATAAATTATATTATTTTGACGTCACAATACAATATCCCAAAAGAATCGCTTCTTCATTAATATGACGATTATACTTATTTTTTAATATTTATAACAAAGGAGGATGCCATAGTTTCTATGATATGTTGTCCCACCTTCCACACTACGTGTATAAATCACAAATGCAATTATAACGTAAAAATATCATTACTTGGCTACTGATAAAACTACCATGTTTAATAAAGAATAACTCTGAACGGACTAAGATTTGTAACTTGGCGCCATAGTAACTTTTATTCAGCTCAACATTACCTATCCAATGATGTAACACACATAGCTATTGGAAGGCGGGACCAGGATTTGCATCCTCATTTGCTATTTGATGCAAAAAAATATGACGTCATTGTTTGCGATTTCATACAAAGGAAAGTATCGAGTTTTTGACATTTCGATAAAAGTATTGAATTTGACTTAAATAATTAAAACTAGCGTATTATCTCAGCATTGGCACTCTGCTACCAGGGTTCGAAGTCTGTGATCTGAAGGCGATATGTGATGTAGATTAGAAATTTGATGGTATGGACATAGATTTATTATTTATTTACTTCACTTAAATGGTCAAAAAACTAAAAAATATAGCCTTTATTGGCTATCAGCCGCCTAACTATCTGCTAAATTATCAGAAACAAAATATAATCGACTCTCGTCATACGGATGATGACGGGGTATGAAAATTAAAAATCTATTTAGTCCGTCAGTTAAGTTATGAAAAAATATTAGACACGTATTTTTTTAACAATACTTAGATAAAACGAATCAAAGTTTAGAAGTGGGTGCATAATGCAAATACGTCATTTCCACGTACAAAATGTACCTAGAAGTGACGTCACGCGATATTTCAAATCGATATATCATCGAAAGTATTTGTTTACGTGAGAAAATAAAAAATACGTGTCTAGTGTTTTAAAATAATCTACTAGACGGGCTCTAAAATAAAAAATAGCCAGATGCCTATGTTTTAAAAAAAAATAGGCAGATAGATGCCTAAATAGGGTAGATACCCTATTCACGGTCAAAGGAATGAATAATAAATCTATGGGCATAGAATTTTTGAAGTGAAAAAAAAATATAAAAGGTTCGGCGTTAATATACAAGTACAAAATTCTTATATTTTAGGGGAAATTTGATCGATGAACGAGATGAGATAAATTTTTGTCATTTTTCTATAAAGCGAAGCGATGTTTTAAAAAAATTAAATAAAAAGTGAAAATTTTTATTACGTACGATAAGCGAGTAAGAAAAAAAAAGAAATAAAATAAAAAAACAAAGTCTAGTTATTAGTCTCTTCTATATTTCATAGTTTTTAAGAGATTTTTGAAAGTGAACCGTTTTTCTCCGATCTGTCTAGCTGTGTTGCCAGTTAAGGTTAATGTTAAGGGTGTTGCAATATGAAAAAAAAAATGTGTTTTTTTTTCGTGACCGCGGTGCTATTTTTAATTTTAATTTTATTGTTTAGTCGAGATATTATATATTATTAGTATGTTTGACTAGTCAGTTAAAGAACTCTGAATTGCCACGTTTTATTATTCCTAGAGCTGATGTTTTTTTTCAGAAATGGTTTTATTTTATTGAGAAGTTATTTAATTTAATTTAAAGTACGATTTTGAGCCAAAAGTATTTATCTTTTCGATATACATAATTTTTTGGTTATTTTTCTTCTAATAATGCAATGGTTAGGTGATTTTTTTTACTTTCGTGGGACATACTAAATTAATTATTATATTATCGGCTTACTCACGCGTCGTGTGTAACTAAATACCTAAGTAATAAGCATAACTTGCCTGGCTGATTGGTTTGCTAATTTCAAAGATCTCAACTCTTTAAATAACTTCTCAATACAAATCATTTTGTGTATAAATCGTTTAAAAATAATGATAATCTCGACTCTATTTATTAGCAAGTAAAGTGCATTTTTCCTATTTTCTTATTTTTTTTATATTATTATTATTAAAATAAATATGTGTGACTATCGACGTTCTGTTGGCTGTTTGAAAATTATTATCTTTTGAAGTGGATGTTTTTGTTACAATTTTATATGGATATCTGAGTTAAAAATTGGTAATCAATAAGTCTTTTAGGTATATGGTAATAGTCTCACCCCCTATTACATGGGACTCATAACATAACTGGTGTAAAGTCTGTCTTATATTGTATATGTACAGTGGAGGACAGATCCGCATGATTATTTTAAAAGCATTGCGTCTTGGGGTATAATATTCACATAATAAATGTTCAATACAAACTTGTATTTAATCTATAATATGAAGTCGGATTTTCCTTCCTGACGCTATAACTCCAGAACGCACGAACCGATTTCCACGGTTTTGCATTCATTGGAAAGGTCTCGGGCTCCGTGAGGTTTATAGCAAAGAAAAATCAAGAAAAAATCAAGATAAAAGCAGGAAAACAGAGAAAATCATTGGTGGCGAAACGGAGTTCGCCAGGTTTGCTAGTTACTCATAAAAATAATGATCATTTATCTATTTTGAAATCATATAAAACTGTACCAAAAATCCACTCGAAATCTTTAAAAATTTGTTAACGTATAAATAAATAAAATATTTTGATTCAAATGATCTCCATTAAGTGTCATCGGATCTTGTTGGTGCAATCGTTAGTGTTGCCATACCTATTATTAAAAAGAAAATACTATTTTATGTTTTTTTCCTATAGTAACGTTTGGTTTTAGTTTTTTTTTGCTTGACAAGTTTTTAATTGTCTTAAATGTATTTTTGAATATTGAAATTGAAAAAATTGTTATAAAGTTATTGATTAACTGATTTGGTTTGTTAAATGCGCGAGTTTGATCAACTATTGGTAAAAAGTTGCGCGTTTTTTGAAAAATAATGTTCCTTAGAATTTGTTTATTTAAGTTTAGTTTCTATTTGTATAATATTGTTAAATTTAAACGTTGGTTCGGATGTAAAAATTAGCATATTTGCAAACTGAGTTTTTGTTCATATCTCACACTAGGGCAGCATTTATTCCAATCAAACCATATACTTTTGAAATGTCAAATTTCATATTATTATAATATTCTCACACGATAAAATATATTGATTGTGGTTTTTATTTGTATGTTACTGCAGGGCTAAAGTAGTCCGGGCCTACAGGCTGCTTATCTATCAATGAAAGTGTGATTATTTTTGGATATGTTATTGTATTGAAGACTCGAAATAAATTATTTTGACTGAGGAAACTACCCAGTTGCCCATTTTTCAAAGTTATTGATGGTTGGAAAATCAAATCAATTTAAAGGGTTGGTTGTTTGAGATCTCAAGTTTGCTGAAGTAATGTGCGATCGTTGTTGAGAGTTTCATTACAGTAACATGTTTTTCAGAGACAGTAATTTTTTCCGAGAATATGCTAGTTTTTATATCCAACCAACGTTGTTTAATTCGATTTAAAGCAAATTGCAGTTTGCACACTTCATTACTTAGCTAGCTTATTTATAAGCATATTTTTTGTTCTTATTTTTTGTTTTTTTAAATAGTGATTAATATAATTTTTGTAAGTTAAATAAGTTTAAATTGTCTATATACCGAGAAGGTTGGAAAGCTATATCTGTGGTTTTAGATAGAAAAAAATGAAATTTGAAATGAAAAAAAAATTGTTGAAAAATCGAAAAAAATTGTTTAGAATTTTTTTAGGGTAAGTCGAAGGTATATAGACTTGGTACTTTTATGTTTTTTTTTTTGTTTAAGAATGAAATGTTTGATCGTTTTTTTGTGCTTTGGAAATTGTAAAAAGAAAATGGAATTTGGGGAATATGGTCAAATTGGATACTGGAGACTTGAGGTACTTTTGTTAGGTATTTTATTTATGAAATTACTGTTTTTATGGCCGGATGCAGATCCATGCGAGACACAATGTGCTTTTATATTGTGTCTAATATACTATACGAGAGGTTAATCTTAATAGGCGATTCTTACAAAAGACTTTTGGATCGGTAAACTCCCATAAAAATATAAAAATAGAAGTAATTTAAACAATAAACCCTATGACTTTTTTAATGGATGTAAAAAATATTATTAATTGTTTGGATTACTCATATTTTTTATATTTACTAAGGACGAGAGGCTTAAAAAAATTACTAACTACTCCTGCGCAGTTTCACGCAGTCGGCTGCTGCTCCTATATTGGTCTTAGCATGATATTTTATAGCCCTAACCTTCCTAGATAAATGCACTGTCCAACACGAAAAGAATATTTTAAATCGAACCAATAGTTCCAGGGATTTTAGCGTACATAAGATAAAAAACGGTAATTTCATAGGTAAACCTAAGTCTTAAACAGACAAATTCCATTCTTCAAGTACACAAAAACGATTGAACTCTTATTTTGGTGATTTCTAAGTAATCTAGTCTAATCTGTTCATTTTTGGTTAAGGAAATTTAAAAAAATACACGGTGTGGATTTACTACGTCTATAGAATCTAATTTTTGTTTGTAATAACTACTACGAAACGTTATCGGTTTTGTTCTCGCCAAGTGGCGCTTGTGTCGAAAATGGTAGTATGTCTCTTAGGTGATGATTGAAAAGATTCGAAAAATATGTGAGTAGCGAAGGATTCAGGCGTAGCCTTTCTAGGTTATTCTTGATGATGTTATTTGAAATGTTTAATTGATATCATAATTACCAAGCATATTTGGAAAAAAATACCAGAAAAATTAACTGCTACTGTCTCTTATAATACTATTCTTAAAGTATTACCCGATACAACTGTGTGTTAGGTCCTTATAATGGTGAGGAAAGGCATTTTCGACACTAGCAACCTCTATCGGAGAGTCAAAACACGATTAATTGTCATTAAGACGAAAATAACAAGATTGTCGACGAAATTCAACTTATCAACAGTCAAAAATTGAATTTCACGGCACAATTTTGCATTATTCGCCTTAAGTTTTAATTCTTAGTCGATTTTTAAACTATCGTCGACTAGTTTAGTCGATTTTATGCCATCTCTAGTGGTAGTTCAGTCAAACGGCTTGTAGGGTATAATGATTTGCAATCGATGTTCACAATAGTTGCTTGTTGAATCGACTAGTCCTTTTTAGTCGATATTTAGGAAGATTTGTAGTTTAAACTAAATACGTTTTAGTCGATTTTTGGCTGCGGTTTTTCGTGGTAAGATTTTATGACTAGAGCCCATTGTTGATTACATTTTTTTGTTATAATCAACAATAAAATGAATAGGGATGATGATAGATTATAGAAAAGCGATCATATTTTTGCTTTTCCAAAATTACTTTGATAATATGAGTTTTTGGGGATTTATGCAGACGTGATTTCATATAATCGTTGTGTTTATTAAATAATAGTTATGTTATAAAATGTTACTTTACTACACAGAAAAATAATGTTTGTTACTCGAGCCAACAGAGTCGCCAAAAATCGATTAAAATACAACTTTTTAAACGCAGATTCGCTCAATATTTCGTAAGATAACTTTTTAATGTCAAATTCTATTAGATAGGTGAATTTTCAAACGTAAGGTTTATGCCATTTTCTGGTTTTTTAAATAAATAAATAAAAATAAATGGAAAAATTGTTACTCGTTTCATGAGTGAACTAATCTTCTTGTTCATCAATATTACCTAGGAATCATTCATTGACTTCCCTTGGGCGAGGCGAGTGGGAGTGTCAGACTCTTACTGACTAAAAACCACCCCGTTCCTACTCCTGCTTCGAGCCGGAGCTCCGGTAACCTACTAGGTATTCCGCAACTCCGGTAAAGTATGAAGCTAAGGTTAAATATTTCAGAGCTGCGGACTACCTAGCGGGTTACCGGGGCTCCGGCTCGAAAAGCAGGAGTAGGAACGGGGTGGTTTTTAGTCAGTAAGAGTCTGACACTCTCTCGCCTCACCCAAGGCGAGAGAAGTCATTGAATGATTTTCCCCCCTCACAAAAAGCGTTAAATATTTGGATGTATGAAAGGATGAGTTCATTCATGAGATATGTTGTTATAAGTGAAAAGATTCGGCCAAGCCTAGCGTGTAAGTTTATGTACAATGGTCCGCAACCACTTTGAATGTGATCCCTAAAAAAAAGTTTATTGATATTTGAAATTTTTGTAGTTTTATTTCTTTTTACCCTAATATCTTCTATACATATATGTAAAAATCAACTGCCTCGTTGGTCTAGTGGTTGCAAGTGCGACTGCCGGACAAGGGGTCTCGGGTTCGATTCCCGGATCGGGCAAAGTATTACTGGTTTTTTTTTCGATTTTTCGTAAATTTCTCAGTAGTAGCACGGAGCCTGGAATTGTGTCCAGTATATGGCAATAGGCTCACCCCCTATTACATGGGACTTATAATACAAATGGTGAAAATTGTATAGCGTATAGCGTTCATTGTATAGCGGCATTACGTGTCGTAATGAGCACCTCTGCCTAGCCCTTCGGAGATAAAAGATGCACATATAAATTAATTGCTGTTCGTTAGTCACGGCAATACTCGAAAACAGCAGGACTGATTTGGATAATTTTGGTCTTGAATTATTTGTCTAGGTAAGGTTAAAAATATGAAAAAAATATGTTTGAGGCAGTACGAAGTTCGCCGGGCCAGCTAGTCGACTACATAAATTACTATAAATCGACTAAAACCAGAAAAAATTAGGTCAGCGCCTCTCTAGTGAAGTTTGACCAAGAATGCAACAAATTCGACTTTATTAAAATTCGGGTTCGATTCCCGCACGAAGCAACTCCTTATAATATGATCCAGATATTCGTGATCGGGATCTGGGTGTCATTTGTATGTGAAATTATATGTTTGTAAACGCACCCACGACACGAGAAAACATTGGTGCAGGGCAAAGATTTAATAAAAAAAAGTACTGCAGTTTCGATTCCCTTAGACCAATATTTGTTTGATTCACAAATGGAGATGCACATATATGATAATGAAAGCGAGTGGGGACTTGTGTTATAACCATGAAGCAAATACAAAGAGGAGATGTCATAACTGGATTTCCCTTTAACATAACGCGTGACACTTTACGGGGAGCGCGGGACGTTACAAACCACGCCCCTCTCTATTTCCCATCTAGCGGTCCCATACTACAAACACGTTGCCAATTGTCCACATTTTAATGTGCCACTTTCTGAGTGTGTTTGTTCATTTGATAGCCCCATATTTTTGTGTCACAGTGCACAATCACATTATGGCATCTCCTCTTTGTACTTGCTTCATGATTACAACCCTTTTTTATTAAGGCAAAAATCCCACACTCCCAGTGTACTAGTTTTTTCCCCAAAAAGCTGGACGCTTTTTGAAGGTTTTTCCCGTCAACAAATAAAGGAAAGGTATATAATGCGTCCTAACATAACTGTATAGACCCAACAGTCATAAGCCGTCTCCCTATACGAAGAACAAGGTCAAGATATTGTTGTTCTATTGGTTTAATAAAAACAATTGAATTAGTCAATCAATTACTTTATTTTAACAATAAGTATGTCACAGTAGAGTATATTAATATTGTATTTACATCATAATACATATAGGTTATAAACAAACAAACTTACGTATACATACAATACAGGTCAAAATCAGAACCTCCTTTTTTGGAAGTCGGTTAAAAAATAGATCAACATAATCATTAGTGTGCTTTTGACTTGACCAGAAATGTGCTATGTAGCTATGCTACGAAGATGTAATAGCTAAGCTGTGAAACTATGTGACCGTTTCCACTGATACTAAGCTATGTAGCTGTGCGAGGAAGATGCACAGCTCGAGTATGCGATGTATAGTGGCGATAGTAGGGAAGCCATCCATAGTATACATCCATAGCACGCATCTTTCCATATAAAAAACATAGCTTAGCTGAGTCCGTTTCCACCAGAGCTATACTATGTGTACCAACGAATATGATTGGTGGAAGCCAAACGCATCCACAGCAACGTAGCATAGTACATCTCTGGTGGAAAAGCAGCCTTAGCCGCTCGGTAGTTTGTCTAGTAAGTGCAACTACCGAGCTAACAGTCTCGGGTTCAATTCCCGACTCTATCTAAGACACCAACATGCATTGGAGTCTTAAATTTGTACCCAATATAATTATTAACTAGCACACCAGGCGAACTCCGTTTCGCCACCAATGATTTTGTCCTGTTTATTTCTTAATTTCTTAAAAAATTAATTTGCTATAAACCTTACGGAGCCCAAGACCTTTTCAACAAATGCAAAACCGTGGAAATCGGTCCGTGCGTTCTGGAGTTATAGCGTCAGGAAAGAAAATCCGACTTATTTTTATATTATAGATGATTTATCATCATCACGTATTCCTGCCTATAAGACAGAACTCTCAACAAAAAGATACTAAATTAACATATCGACGGTTAAAAGGAAATAGGGTATAAGCGACATTTTGGTCAAAAATGAGTTTATTATGCTAACCTACGTAAAATTTTCCGCTCTTTCGAATGCGCTTACTCTTTACGATGACAGTTTTGGCGTGTATAACCTAGCAACAAAAAAAAACATTTTCCTAGTATTCCGACCGCTCTCCTGAATATTTCATTTTTTGTCGCTATTTCCTCTTAACCGTCGATATTACAATAAAAAAATACACCAATAAGACAACTCAATCATCCTCCCTAGTATAACTAATCTTATTAGACTTAATTTGATGAAATATCTTAATCAAATCGGACGTAGGAGCTATAGCACCTTTCGAAACCCAAGATTTTAGAGACTTAGCTAGATCTTCAGTCTTAATATTAATAGTAATATTAATATTCTTGTCTAAGCGACTCCTATCGAAGAAAGATTTTGAAGTTTTTATAGTTAGATCTGTTATTTTAGGTGGGTTCGGTCCAAGGATGTTTTCAACGTAGTTTTCATCGTAGGCTTTGTATGTATAGTCTATACCAGTTTCAGTGATTATTGGTGTTGGCGCGTATTCCGGTATTTCTGCTAGATGGTCAGCGTTTGTATTCCATGCACGGTCATTTATTCGAAGCAGCGATGGGATGTCACGGCCGTGGAGGTCTGCTATCTCGTAGGATTTGTAGCCTAGACCTGGGAAAATAAAGTTAGTTGGTTATAATTGTGAGTGAATATGGGATAGGTATTTTTTATTGAGGATGGAAAATTAGTCAATGACTTCTCCCGCCAAGGCGAGAGGGAGTGTCAGACTCTTACTGAGTAAAAACCACCCCGTTACTACTCCTGGTTTTCGAGCCAGAACCCCGGTAACCCGCTAGGTAGTCTGCAGCTCCGGATCAATATAGATTACTTATAGGGCGCATTTTTAAGTCATTGGGGACGCCTATGTTCAGCAGAAATCGTTTTGTGATTGATATGGAATATAGGGCACAACATTGCCAATATTCTCTTGTGTGAGTTGCTGAGTGCGGGAATCGAACCCGTTACAGGTTGCCCAGCCACCGCAACAACTGTGCAGCCCTCTACTGTTGCGACAGTATACAATATAGACGGCGCTAATCGTTTAACATCAGGTGATCTTTCAGCACTTTTAACCCAATATAAAACTTATACCAGCGGTGTTGCTAGCGCCCGTATCTGCCGTATCAGTTTTATTATATGGGGCGCCGGATACGGGGGAAAGACAGTGCGGGAAAAGAATTTAGATAATTTTCCCCCACAAAAAAGCAAAGAAATAAGGCAGGCACCCAAACAACATTTTTTTATACGGAGCCCCCACCAAGATATGCTACACCAATTACATATACACACCTTCCACGGTAGCCTTAATAAGTCCAACCATGTTGACGCTAGAGACCAACGCGACGGGCTCCCCTGGAGGCGTCGCCACGTAGAGGGCGGAGCCCGACTTGTGTTCCGACACCAGTTGTATACTGAGGTATAGCATGTCGCCTAGCAGTACTGTTTGTACCTGTAGAAGTAAGGTGGGGTGATTATAATGACATGTATTACAATGAGCTGCCCCGTTGGTCGAGTGGTCGTAAGTGCGACTACTCTGCAATTGTAGAGGTAAAGCAGGGTAATTATAATGTCATGTATTAAAATAGACTGCTTCGTTGGTCGAATGGACGTAAGTGCGACTGCCGGACAAGGTGTCTTGGGTTCGATTCCCGTGTCGGAAACAGAATTGCTGGGCTGTTTTCGGTTTTTCGAAAAATTTCTTAGTAGTAGCACGGAGTCTGGAATTGTGTCCAATATATGGCAATAGGCTCACCCCTATTACATAGGACTTATAACACAAATGGTGAAAAGTGGGTGTACATTGTACAGTGGCAGTGCCGTAATGTGCACCTCTGCCTACCCCTTCGGGGATAAAAGGCGTGACGTTGCACGTAATGAATGATTGTATGCACCCAACTTATAGCTCAGACAGAAGATTAAAAAGCGTTTCATAAAGTTACAAAAATATTTCAATCAATCTATTATATAAAAATAAGTCGGGTTTTCCTTCCTGACGCTATAACTACAGAACGCACGAACCGATTTCCACGGTTTTGCATTCGTTGGAAAGGTCTCGGGCTCCGTGAGGTTTACAGCAAAGACAATTCAGGAAAAAATTCAAGAGAAAAGCAGGAAAACAGGGAAAATCATTAATGGCGAGACGGATTTCGCCAGGTCAAAGTCAAAGTCAAAGCATTGATTTCAATAAATCCTAAATAAGGCACTTTTGAAACGTCAAATTGAATTGTCCGTCAGTCTGTCTGTCAGTGAAGCTAGGCGGGTTTGCTAGTTGCTAAATAAAAAAGTAATCCAAACTGACCTCCGGCCTCATAGTCTTCTTACTCTTCCTCAAGGCCTGTGTGATCCTCCCTGGCACGGCCCTCATCGTCAGAGTGACTGGTTCCTCTGTGGTCTTCTCCGAGAGCCTTATCACGTGCCACGTGCGAGGCTGGGTGGCTACCACTGGAAAAATCAATGTTTATAATGTTAGAATTATTTTTTAGGATATTTAGAATACCATCTGCTGTTCTGGTAATATCATGCAACTCTTGCAAGGTAAAAAAATAGCGTGGTTAATGACGGGCGGCACAATACTGAGCAGACGTATCACCTGATAGTAAGCAATCGCCGCCAGCCCATAGATACTTGCAGCACCGGAGGTATTACAAGTGCGGTGCCGGCACTTTAGTGGGTTAGGAATTATTTGTTTGGAGTTATGAAGGGTTGTGGGGGATTCGAGGATTGGAAAGATTGGGAACGGTGGATGATTGGGCCTCCGGTAACCTCACTCACACGAAACACAACGCAAACATGGTGTTTCATGTCGGTTTTCTATGAGGCCGTGGTATCGAAATTCCGGTCGAGCCTGAAGCATGTGCTCTCTAACATTATAAAATAACAAAACCATACTCACATTTCAACCGCAACCTCGCAACAATATCTTCAATCTCATCTGCCGTTAATGCCTTGGACACATGTCTGCACAGTACCCTGGCTACACTGGCCGGCTGCATCGGTAACCGTGCATTGCGCACAGCCTTCGATAGTTCTCTCCATCGGACACCGAACTCAGGGAGTGCAGTCACACAGAACACTTCTAGTGGCATCCGAGTTATTATAGTTTGGAGTTCTGATAGCTCTGTGAAGGGTGAAGTGGGTTTTGTTTAATGAATTATAGATTGATGATGCGTTTGTTTTTGACGTGATAAAGTTGATATTAAGTTTGGCCTAATAACTATTCTATAACTATGTTGCTTCTTATAGGCTGACGATGATGATAATGAATAACTATTCTATCATGCATGCTGTGTTAGCCTTTTATCAGGTAAATTTATTCTCGTTAATGGCTGCCAGTTTTAGGCACTATTCACTTACTTTACGGGTTCCCGGCGGTAAAGAGTATGGCAATGTACTTTATCTTTTACACGTGTTGGCGTAATTTGGCGGCAAAATAGTTACTTCAACATTGATCAGTGAAAAATACTTACTTCAACATTATCAAGAAAAATAATCAGAGTAATGATAATCCAATATTTAATTAACGAATAAATAGATTTTATGGCAATTTACGCATCACTTAATTGATAATAATCTATTTTTGGTTTAAACTAAGAATGGTTTTGAAAACATTACTTATCAAAACTATAAACGATAAAACTTAACACAAACTTACTTTATTTCGATAAGAATTACTAAAACCAGTCCATTTATTAAATATATTATTATACATACAATAATCTACAAATACTGAAGTAAAAATAAAAAAAGACTTGGAAAAACACCATTTAACTTCATAGTTTAAAAAATAAACAATAACTTACTATTTTTGGAGACGGCCTGCATTTTGCTCACTTATTCTTCTTTTTAACTTAATTTTATGTCAGACACAACACTCTTCTCAACATTAACACTATTTTAATTAATTAAAACTACGTTTATATGCCTTTTTAATCAATTTTATTAAAACGAAAATAACAACACGCGAATGACCGTTGCTGTTGGCAATTTTGACATTCGTTTGAATTTCGAACATTGACAATGACATACACAGCCAAATTACGTTTCGTTTCATTATTTGCAGTCGATGAAAAAATATTTTGTTTTAAAAGAAACATTTAATTTATTGATTGAATTTAATGTAGTTATAAATAATTAATAATTTCATAGCTTTTAACCTTGAGTTTCATTTTTAGTTATAAGATTGTAGAATGTGAATGTTAATATAATAGACCAGTAACCAAACGTATTGTCTTGCTGTACTCATCCGAACGGGTATGCAGAGAAGTATAGATATTCATTGTTTATCATTGTTCTTACACACTGGACAGATCCAAATATTATTCATCTTCTACTATGGGTTTTGAACAGAACAGTAAAATTATATAGAGACCCTGGAATTGAACCAGAGCACACTTGTACTTTACAATAGTTTTTTTTTAAATCAGAGTCGTTACAAGTGCGTTGCCGGCCTTTTGGGGTCAGGAATCTAAGGGTTAGTTGGGAATTGGGAAGGAAAGGTAATTGGGCCTCGGGTACCCTTACTCACATAACGAAACACAACGCAAGCGTTGTTTCACATCGGTTTTCTGTGAGGCCGTGGTATCACTCCGGTCAAGCCGGCCCATTCGTGCCAAAGCATGGCTCTCCCACACTCGATTGAGTTATGATTTGACATCAATTTAAAAAACATTTGAGGAAGCAAATCATTTAAAAAATACTAGAAAATATACTGTATTATAAGAGTAAAAAATTAAAACACATTTATATATCAACATACTTTTATATGCAAAACTTAACTAAATAACAAATTGTATGTATTTACACGCACTTACTTAAACTAATCTAATAATATTATACAGCATTTATCTTACGTTAGAGGGATATAATCCCTATTCCCTTTCACAAAGGGGGGAAAATCATCCAATGACTTCTCCCGCCTTGGGCGAGGCGAGAGGGAGTGTCAGACTCTTACTGAGTAAAAACCACCCCGTTCCTACTCCTGCTTTTCGAGCCGGAGCCCCGGTAACCCGCTAGGTAGTCCGCAGCTTGGCAGAGCTACCAGCCTAGGAACTAGGACTAGGCTCGAGAAGTAGGAGTAGCAACAGGGACATAAACAAACCATTATGACAAATTTCATCAAAATCCGTCAATCAGTTTCTGAGATAGTGACAAACATGCTCATAAAGTATTGTTTTTGGACAATATTTTAGCACACATTGATGAAATGGTAAATAAATATATAAGAATACATTATGTACTTATTATTTTCATTCATCGTGTAATCAGCCACGTACTTTCCACTCCCAAAGTACTCCCTCCCCCAATGACTACACATCGCGAGATTGGAAGCGACTTCCACGGTTTTACAAATACAAACTCGCAATCGCAATGTCACGCCTTTTATCCCCGAAGGGGTAGGCAGAGGTGCACATTATGGCACATAATGCCACTATACAATGTACACCCACTTTTCACAATTAGTGTTATAAGTCCCATGTAATAAGGGGCGAGTCTATTGCCATATACTGGGCACAATTCCAGACTCCGTGCTACTACTGAGAAATTTTCGAAAAAAAAAACAGTAATACTTTGCCCGACCCGGGAATCATACCCGAGACCTCTTGTCCGGCAGTCGCATTTGCGGCCATTCGACCAACGAGGCATTAGCAGTAAAAAAAACTGTACATATACAACTAAATTAAAATTATAATACATTTAATACGCTATATTTTAACTTAAATAGAACCATTATTAGCACGAAGCAAAGAAAAAAATAAATTCAAATACATTTTGGGTGAACACCGTACATATAAGGGTGACTGGTAATTAGTGAACGATATTTAAACACGTGATTGTACTCATGATTACAAACAACTTTCCCAAAGAAACTTTTTTGTATACTCATTAGTTTTATTTTTATCACAATAATAAAGTAAAGTTCCAAAATACCTACCTAGTTACTAGTCTTCCGATAACGCGGGCGCCTCGCTGCTAACAGCTGATCATGCGAAAGCAAGAAGAAAAAAATTTGGTATTGTTATTGTGATAAAAATAAAACTAATTAGTATACAAAAAAAGTTTCTTCGGGAAAGTTGTTTGTAATCATGAGTACAATCACGTGTTTAAATATCGTTCACTAATTACCGGTCACCCTATATACAATACAATGTAACACCAACTTTTCACCAGTTATGTTAAGAATTCCATGCAATAGGGACTTCTACACAATAACTAATAAACCAAAAAAGAAACATACACACAAATAAATTCATAATACAAATGTCATCCTTAACGTTTAACAAATAAGAGTCAAAATTGCTTGACAACAAAAACAAAAATAAAATACATTTGTATGTCATGATTGGGAATTTAAATAAGTTTTTTTACCTAAGAAATGGCGAATGTGTGATGACAGTAAAGAACACTACCCCTACTCTTCCTGCAGGTGTCGTATACCCTACAAAGGGTGCTTTTCCGCCAAAGATGTGCTATGTAGCTATGCTGCGAGGATGTAATAGCTAAGCTGTGAAACTATGTGGCCGTTTCCACTGATACTAAGCTATGTAGCTGTGTGAGAAAGATGCGCAGCTCGAGTATGCGATGTATCGATAGTAGGGAAACCATCCATAGCACGCATCTTTTCATATAAAAAACATAGTTTAGTTGAGTCCGTTTCCACCAATGCTAAGCTATGTGTACCAATGAATATGATTGGTGGAAGTCAAACGCATCCACAGCAACAATTGTGTTTGAAAAACAGCAATTTCAAAGGCAAAAATACTTAGTTAATGGCTTTATTACATGAATATAAAGTCGTATTTTGTACTTTAAAGTTCAAACGACTGACTATATTATTTCAATAATTGACAGTTTCTAAAGACGGTATCAAATGCTATTGAAATACAGTCTTTTTGCTTAGAAAATAATCTTTACAGTAATTTATTTCACGGTGGTAATGTATGGTTTCTAAAATGAATAAACGAATGTTCATGAGTCATATCGCTCACCTAGTAATATATTGGCACATCTGCAAAAAATGCGAAATTGACTTAATATTTATTTCCATATTCATCGAGAGAGGTCGTAAGTGTCATTATACCATTATTGTAGTTTCCCCCTCACGCACGTAAAACAACGGTTCATTGGTCAGTAAACTAAAAACTAAACAAGTCAGGTAAACTATGAAAACCGTAAATGTGCCAATATATTACTAGGTGTGCGATATTTTCACAATTTATAATAATTTTTAATCATTAAATAACTATAACGGAAGACTTGTATCACCAAACTTAATTTATATCAAAACTGAAGAAAATCTATACCATAGCCATGCTTTTTGAATCCCTATTGACTTAGGATATAATTTTGACAAATCAATTTCATTATATCAGTCACACTGGGTCCACTGCCTCACACATATCCGAATACTCAAACGCTACTCAATTTTAAGACACTCTCAAATGTAGTTTTGTCACTATCAATCTGTACTAATATTATCTATACTATAATATTATAAAGCTGAAGAGTTTGTTTGTTTGTTTGAACGCGCTAATCTCCAGAACTACTGGTCCGATTTGAATAATTATTTTTGTGTAGAATAGTGCATTTATCGAGGAAGGGTATAGGCTATAAAACATCACGCTATGACCAATAGAAGAAGAGCGGGTGAAACCGCACGGAAGTAGCTAGTTCTTTATAAAATGACAGAGATAGCACAATATTTAAGTACAACTTAAAATTGAGTAGCGTTTCAGTATTCGGGCGACAGTCCCCCAGTGATAGTACATAATAAGCCCACGACACTAAAGGAGGATGCAAATTATGGTCCCACCTTCCAATAGCTATGTGTGTTACATCATTAGATAGGATTTTTTTTAAGGCGTTAAATCATCCAATTACTTCTACCGCATTGGGCGAGGCGAGAGGGAGTGTCAGACTCTTACTGACTAAAAACCACCCCGTTCCTACTACTGCTTGGCAAGTCGGAGCCCCGGTAAACCCGCTAGGTAGCCCGCAGCTCGGGATCAGCCCTAATGGGCCCCATCTGTGGTGGTCTGATGGCTCTTTGAGGCGCGCGCGGAACGCGACGCGCCGCACGCACGGGTCTAGTTCTGGTCGGGCGGCGAGCTACCCTTGCTCGCCGTCCGCAGACCCGATCATTAGATAGGATACGAATGCAATTATGACGTAAAAATAGCATTACTTGGCTACTGATAAAACTACTATGTTTAATAAAGAATAACTCTGAACGGACTAAGATTAGGAACTTGGCGCCATAGTAACTTTTATTCAGCTCAAAATTACCTATCCAATGATGTAACACACATAGCTATTGGAAGGTAGGACCACGACAGCAACAAATCCGTTTAGTCATTAAATTCCAATAATAAAAGAAAACAACGTCACGCCTTTTATCCCCAAAGGGGTAGACAAAGGTGCACATTACGGCACGTAATACCACTATACAATGTACATACACTTTTCACCATTTGTGTTATAAGTCCCATGTAATAGGAGATGAGCCTATTGCCATATACTGCTAGTATAAAGTGTGCAGTATAAATTCCAATTAAATCTTCAATATTAGAATATTATAGTCATTTTCCTGTTGCTTAACTTCATATTTCAAATCTTTAGTGGACCATTTTTTTGTAGAGACACTTTCTTTAATAACTTCTTTACTTTTAACTTCCTTAGGCGACTTCGGTGAAATGGGTTGTTTAGGAGACAGACTCTTAGCTTTAAACTGTCCAATTTTAGTCTTCATAATTTCTTTTTTCCTAATATTAGGTCTTACTTTAGGCGTACTGGCTTCTAGACTTGATCTGAAATTTTGGCCAACGAAATTCATGTATGAATCGTTGAAAGATGGAGATTGGACCGCAGATCTTAACGGTTCATCTTTTCTGTCATCCTCTGTTCTTAAAGATGATGTTTCTGAGGAGTCATCCGCTTTCTTCGTTGTTGCTTCGCTTGCTGTCAATATAGTTTTTAATGAATCTTCGGTGTCAGTCTGTGATAGCTCTGAGTCACTTTTGTTATCATTATTCTTAGTTGTATTTTTAAACGTTACAGATTTAGCTTGCGTTGTAACTTTAGCTTTACTTGTTATGCTATTTTCAACCGTATCTTCTGTAACCGTAGAGTTCCTTTTTATTCTTTTCGGTACTTCTCTTTTAGTCTCTTTTACTTCTATAACTTGTTTGCGTTTCCCTGTCCGTGTCTGCAAACTGTCTAAAGTCTTAGAAATTTGGTCATCGGACAACTTTTTCTTGACCGAAGTGGCACTATGATCACTATTCTTCAAATGCTTTAACAGAGAAGCCATTTCTAGAGCTTTACCTATTAATTCTTTTAACGTTGACATGTCCGCTTTAATAGCATCATGTGCTACGGACATTATAATATTTTTGAACTCTACGTATAGATCGGAGTCATCAGACAGTTCTTTCAGTTCCATTTCTCTAGGATATAAGGATATTGAGTATTCGGAGTACTGTTTCAACGGTGTGCTGTCTACGGTATGACCGCAGTGGTCTTTTAAGTAGGATATGTGGATCCCTTTACTATATGTTCGGGCTATTATCATCGATGGGCACAGCTGTGTATTCTCAGTCACTTTGGCAGGTTGGTGCGAACAATGGTATACTTCTTTCGCTTTTTGTCGGTTAAGCTGTGCGAATTCGATTTTAGTTTGTCCATGTAAACTTTTCTTCCATGATGTGAATTCTGTAACGATGAAATTAGATTTCTTTAGTAAGTAAGTAAGTAGCTGATATTGTATAAGTGGGAAATCTGTTTTATGCCATTTTTGTTGTTTTTATTTACTTTTAATTCGAAAATAAGGTAGGGAATAGTGACATAATAAACCGAAATGCAAAAATTCACTATAAAACAAACAATTATAATTAAAGATAATGTATACATATTCTTATTAAAAGCCTGCCTGTAAATGGACTGATAAAATTAAAATGAATCATTAATTCCAATTAAACTATAAATAGGTAAATGATAAATAAAATAAGTATTGTCAGTCTGTCCGTCAGTGAAGCTAGGTGCTCGTTCCAAGGGGTAGCTTCGAATGGAGAAGAACGAGCAAGTAACTCCATTTGTTACTCATTTAATGCATTAAACGCCTTGGGGGCAAATGTGACAGACGCTAGCATATGATTTGCCTTTGGCAGTCAAAGTCTTACTGCCAGACTCAGAGCCATTTAATAAATAATTATAATATTACTTAGTAACGATTTTGTAACAGAAACAACAGCTAAGGACTGGGTTAAGTAACCATTAAGTGACTCTGAGTATGCTGGTTAAAGATTGAAACATACCTTTACGACTAGGAAAGAAATAATTCTGTGCACCGTCAGAATGCAATCCTTTAACATGGTGCTGAAACAACTGGAGTCCATTGAAAACCTGTTTACATCCCAAACACTCGTACAGGTCTATGTTACTCGGTGCCTTCGGACAGTCGTGTGTTTCTGTCGACCGCGTCTCATCATCACAGGACATGCAGATTTCTACGCGGATTGGTTTTACTAGGTCTGTTGAGTTCGCAGGGCTGAAAGGGATATAAAGGTACTTTTATTATCGATTTCTATTTATTTCCAATACTTAATTTCTAAATATTTTAATATACAAAAAAAAAATGGGAGAAATCCAAACTACCAGTCGGTCCGGCTCTCATGAGAGTCTCAGAAGTACTGTATATGCTCTATTGTACAACTTAGGTTACATACAACATCAAGCCTTTTATCCCCGAAAGGGTAGGCAAAGGTGCACATTACAGCACGTAATGCAGACAACACTTTTCACCATTTGTGTTATAAGTACCATGTAATAGAGGGTGACCCTATTGGCATATACCAGACTCCATGCTACTAAGTACTGACAAATTTTCGAAAAAATAATATTTTGCCCGACCCGGGAATCGAACCCGACACCTCTTGTAACACTTGCGACCACTCCACCAACGAGCAAGTTAGATACATTTATTATTTATTTACATTTATAGTGAAAAAACTACGTGAAAACAAATGACAACACATCAATACATACACTTTATTTCCTTTTCCGTCAACGCAGCAAGATGCGTTCTTCTGGATGTGTCTGAACGCAGTAAAGTACACGGGGAACTTCTTGAAACACACAGGACACTCGAAATGAGGCTTTTTCACCTGATTCAAGTCTTTTCCCGCTAAAATTGGTGCCTTTTCATCGACAGTTTTCACCGGTGTTTTCGCCGGCGTCTGAGGATTAACTCTTTTCAACATATTCACTGGAATAACCTTCTTCTTAGGTAGCCTAGCATCTTCTCGCTTTTTCAACGCTGCCCGCCTCGGTGTTTCAGTCTTTGTATGCAAAAATTTCTTATGAGAAATCAACGCCTGAAGATTAACAAATTTTCGCCCACAAACGTCACATTTCACTGTACGTTGTTTGGTTACTTGTTCAGGTGTTTTAGCCCCCATTATTAACACTACATTAGACTGAAAATTGCTATTTCAGTGAGATTTGTACGCTAAAAATTGGAAAATTCTGATTAACAGCGCCAGGCAAGCGGATAAAAAACTAAATAGAGCGCGCGTTCCAATTTTAAGTTGTTACTTCGGGTTAATTTTAAGCATAAACTAAATTTAATTAGAAAAAGATAACAGTGAAATTAAACGAATATTAATTGACTTTAACTATACTAAAACAACATAGAAACCATATATAGATGTAGTTAAAACTATACGTTGATTTTAATACTATTTAGCCGTAAAATTCTATAAATCTGATAATTTTTCAAATTGATCACAAAAATGAAATGAAACATGTTATGTTAAGAAATGTAAGTAAGTTGGAACGGAACCCTTTAGTTGCGGTTTGACGTTGTTTGGAACATTGATATAGAAATATATTACCAACGAAAAGGTGCATACCTACAGTCAGAAAAAGTGCATAAAATGGCTGCCGTTACTAGGGTTGTGCCCTTTGAGGATTTAACGAGTATCGATAATAGTAAGTAAGTATCGAAGTAAGTAAATAAGTATCGATGATACTATGTAGGGTGATGGTACGTGCGAATCTTCAATGATGATAATCTAAGGTTCGCCTATTCTTTATATTTTGAATATTGTTTCTAGAAAAGAAATGTTGTAATAGTATGAATTGGCATGATGCCATGATACAGGATTATCCTAGTACAGGCATTATACATCAAGAAAAGTTCTGTAATTAAATTCCATTCCATTTCATTCCAGCCCCTGTTGGGACACTGGCTTGCTCTACCTCTTAGAGCCATTGTACCAATAGTGGGAACATAAAGGCTGATGCTGATGAAACCAACGAGGTACTTAGTCAGTTAGAAACATACCAATACAACATTTACTGTTTTTTTACTTCATAGACCCAGCTTATTATTTATTGGATATTTTAATATTTTTAATGCAGACTTACCAACAATTTTGTGGGAACAGAGTCTTCGTGTAATCTTGTAACATCAAGTGTTCTATTAAAACATCTCTCTTCGAAGTGAAGCGAACAGACGTACCAATCTTTATGTCTGGGATTAATATTTTCTTCTCTTATAGCCTTTAACCACTTTTTCCTTAGGTGGTTTTTTCTAGGAAATCTATAAGAAGCAAAATATTTTGATTGATCAATTTATTGACATGATAATTTGAACTAATAAGTAACTAACACTTATAATACATTACTAACGTCATATTTTGTAATTATACAAAACAAAACTCTGGAGTAACTTCTGTAAATAAAATGGATAAGAATATGCAGAATTATAATTTAAGAATATATCGATATTGTTATGGCAACAGTAAGTACAACACTATGCTGTTTATCTTGTTGATTGTAAACAACAAAGTTTACCAAAAATAGTTTCTTAAACAGAAATAAAGCTAAATATCAGTACTTTTGCCATAAATTCATGTTTCCGTAACATTTTTTCAACTATAGGTGAATTATTTGTGTAATAATTCGTAAAAACTTGTTACTTACTAACCTGTGCAATGTCAATCGAGGTTGTTTTTCGTTCTTTTTTGCACCACACTGCACAATACAACACACAGGCATGTCTGTTATGTCCTTTACTATTTAAATAATAAAGTTTTAAAAGTGAACTAAAGACTTTCTCTCAGAAAATCGTGATCACACAAAACTCAGTGACCTTGAGCGCATAAGATGGCCGATATGGCACTTACCCACAGTCTAGATAATGTCAGAACGAAATGTTGCTGAAATACGCAATAATTGACATACCGTTGTCTCTTTTACCAAATGCAGATTTCTGCTTAAAAAGAGTGGGACAAAACCATATTGGATCGTTCGCTTTATATTTCACTCATATTTGTGTAACTATAGATGTGTATAGAACAACACGGCGCCTCTGTACAATTTCTATTGCAATGGTCTGGAAAGCAATGTTTGTCAGCGTTAAATAGTGCGACTGAGACAATCGTGAGACAATGATGAATGCGAGCGAGACCAGGAATCATTCTTGTCTCGCTCGCACTTGTAACTTCAATAATTTGGGAAAAAGAGATAGTTATTGTAGAACAATTTTACGTCATCGGCGCCACAGACCTAGATAATTATTTTCATTTAAAAATGACTGAGTTTTATTTCGTATCGGTTTTCAGGTTTTTTTCAAGTATAAAAGGGAAATTCTCTTTGTAAATGCTATGATTATTTGGGAACAAATGTATGGACTAAAATTACTTATCGACATTGTATAGATACGATACAACACTGGTTCATTGGCTTTAACGAAGCCCGCGAAATTAAAATTTTCAAAGTTTTTTTGCATGCATAACATGTATCTATGTGTTTTCAGTTTACACCTTTTATTTATTATACTTACTCGACTCTTACTCTTTGCAAGATTATTACATATCATAAAATTAGGCATTATATGTTTGTATAATAATGCAACGTCACGCCTTTTATCCCCGAAGGAATAGACAGAAGTACACATTACGGCATGTAATGCTGCTATACAATATACAACCACTTTTCACCATTTGTGTTATAAGTCCCATGTAATAGGAAGTGAGCCTATTGCCATATACCGGACACGATTCTAGACTCTGTGCTACTACCGAGAAATTTCCAAAAATCGAAAAAACCCAGCAATACTTTGCCCGCAGTCGCACTTGCGACCATTAGACTAACGAGGCAGTCGTTTGTAAGGAAAAATAAAACAAAAAATATAATATTTGAATATCTCTCTCTATTCTTCCATTGCCTGAACCCCCCACAACTTGATTTCATCTTCACAAGCAGTAATTAAAAAGTTATCAGTTGGATGATGGTTCAAAGACACAACCGGTTTATTATCACTATGCCGCAACTTCTGCGTACATTTACTACTTATTAGATCATAATAAAAAACTTCACCGGTCGCAGACCCACATATTATATGACTATCTTTCTCATTAACTGCATTTTCTAGCAAATAATCTATACATTCATGTCCCATAAAAGTGTTTAATAATTCCCCGGTTTCCTTATCAAATAATTTTATTGTATTATCGGCACAGCTTAGTATATAACATTGGCCGTCTCTTGTCAGGTTTCCGTAGGTCACAATATGTCCGATGTAATCAGAAATCATCTTTCCAACACGAATATCATACAATCTTATATGGCTATCCACGGATGTAGTCAAAACTTCATGGTCTGTAACCTGTATAGATGTGATCGTGTCCTTTGCATCTTTTAAAACTTGTACCGGTTCTTGTCTACGGCTGATCACGTCCCAAAAACATACAGTATTGTCTATAGATCCTGAGACTGCCATTGTTGATTCTTCGTTGTATTTTATGCAAGTTACAGGGCCTGCGTGGCCGCGGTATCGCCGTAAAGGTTGTCCAGTCGTCACGTCCCATAATATAACCGATTTATCTGTACTACACGATATTATTTGACTGCTATCACAGGATCCGGCCGCGTCTAATACCTCGTTTCCATGTCCTCCATAGGTTTTTAACAGTATTTGTCGATGCGGGTTCCAAAGCTTTATTTTCTTGTCTGCGCCACATGTGAGGCAGTAAGTTCCGTCCACGTTGAACCTGACGGCGCGGACTACTTGCTGCTTGCATTTTATAGTCGATAAAGTTGTTAGTTCAGTCATTTCAACCATTATTTATTACAAAACGAACGTAAACAATCTTCGACCACTTTGTTTTGATAAAATTTGACGTTTTAGTGACATTTTGTAACGTCAAGAAGTTACTACAGATTATCGCAAGTAATTAGGTATTATTATATCAATAAATATTTCAATACTCATAATTATAACAAAATAACAATACGGTTAAATTAAAACCACGATAAAATTAACAAAAAGTAGTACAGAATTTCTTTTCTTCTTACCCTTTCCTACATATTTAAAACAGCGCCATCACTCGTGGGTTTTCCGTAACAAAACAAACGCCATCTACTGGAATTTTCACATAACACGGACGCTATTGTTTTCTTCAATGGCGGCACATCAGCTGTATACTGTATGCGGTTACAAAGATTATTTCATTATATTGCTGTTTACATTGACACAGTGACTCAGTTCGGATCTATTGTTCGCGTCATATATTATGTATAGACATTTGAACGCCCCACCTTGCGCGTTGCGGACGTAAACAGCTAGTTAGGTTGCAATGTTTCAATGATACAATAATGAATGAAGACTATTTATGTAGGTAGGTAGGTACTCCGGAGCTGCGGACTACCTAACAGGTTTACCGAGGCATCGGCTCGGCAATCAGGAGTAGGAACGGGGGTTTTTTAGTTAGTAAGAGTCTGACATTACCTCTCACCTCGCCCAAGGCGGGAAAAGTCATTAGATGATTATTCCCTCTTAAAAAAATGCTTGATAGTTCCTGTCATAGGACAGGGCAATATCTATACTTACCTAGTTTTAAAAATTGCAAATGCTAGCAATCTCACTATCTCAGAATATAGCTGCATTTTCACCTGTTAGTAGGGGGAAAATCATCCAATGACTTCTCCCGCATTGGGTGAGACGAGAGGGAGTGTCAGACTCTTACTGACTAAAAACCACCCCGTTCCTACTCCTGCTTTTCGAGCTGGAGCCCCGGTAATCCGCTAGGTAGTCCGCAGAAAATCAGCAGTAATCTCCGGAACTACGAGTCCGATTTTAATCATTGTTTTTGTGTTGGATAGTGAATTTATCGAGGAACGCTATAGGTTATAGAACATTATGCTACCATAAATAGAAGACTCGCAAAGCGGGTGAAACTGTTACTAGCGTGGAAGTAGCTAGTAAAAATAATAACTATACTACGCATCACAAATCATAACACAAATATAAAAAATTAAAAAATCCACAGCTAATAAATATACTTAGTTCACAAAGACAGCTACGCATTCTGCCTAAAGAAATATTTTACAAAAAAATATTTATAATCCGTATTCCCTGTTAAGTTCCAGTCAATAAATATACTTAGTTTACAAAGACAGCTACGCATTCTGCCTAAAGAAATATTTTACGAAAAATTATTTATAATCCGTGTTCCCTGCTAAGTTCCGTAGTTTGAAGGACGCATTGGCCCGTTGTCCGCATTATGTCTACTGCATGTGGTAGTTACCGCAATCTACTGACCTGTTTTGCCGGTTTCGGCCCGTATGCGATACGGAAACGATTCGGACGGCGAAAAATACTGGAAATATGTCACTGTGTACAGAAAGTTGCTTCTGTATTACGTAATAGCTTAAGAAATTGATAGTTTTTGTGAGATTTTTGTAGATGTTTTTTAAATTATTATGTTTATATAGGCTTTAATTCTCCTCTAATTATATCTTCTGATTTATTTCGTTGCGGGATCCAAGACAGTCATTCATGTCCTTGGGACGCGCCGGACTTCAGTGTTCCGGTGTTTTCATGGTTGTATCTACTGTAGATCCTGGTGCACAGGAGTTGCAGCGGTATGGGAGGTTGTGGCGGGCTTGTCCTAATTAAAAAAGGCTTTATCATGTTTTATTTCAGTGGGAAACGAGCTAACAGATGGTTAGTACCTATGTAAGCAAACAGCGCTGCGCAAAGGGCGTCTTTGCGCAGCGCAACACCATAGGCGTTACAAGTACGTTGCTGGCCTTTTTGGGAGGATGGGGTGGATTGGGCCTCCGGTGAGTTTGCCAATCTCCGTGTTTAGCAGATGGGTTGGACATCGTAGTATAAAAGGTTCAGGTTTATCAGAGAGCGCTGTGTGCTGCTCGGTCTCTGTCAAATGTGTAGTTCCTTAGTCGGGTACCTACACGACATTCGCGGGAAGAGTAGGGGTGGTCGGTTACTTACCAGCTTCAGAGGACTTAGTACGAGTTAGCTTTACGTTTAAAGTAATCAAAACGAGAGCACGGTCGGCTCTCTGATTAGCCGGCACCAATGAACTAACCAATCAAAATCCAAGCGTGCTCTCGTTTCTAGGCTCGTTTTCGTGCTAAGGGTACAGTTTAGAGCTGCGGACTGCCTAGCGGGTTTACCGGGGCTCTGCCTCGAAGACAGGAGTAGGAACGGGGTGGTTTTAGGTCAGTAAGAGTCTGACACTCCCTCTCGCCTCGCCCTGGCAAGAGAAGTCATTGGATGATTTTCCCCACTCAAAAAAAAAGGTACAGTTTATATAATGTATTGAAAACTGCCCACTCATAGCCAGCAAGGGCGTCATAACCTTGCAGAAATATTGATTTCTCGGACAACGAACAACATTAGCTGCTATTCTCAGTATTGGAACTGCATAATATCATATGCAAGCCTATTGATTATTTACTACCTTCAGCCAATGGCTTCGCCCGCAAACCAGTAGAATAAAAAGTATCCTATGTGTTATTCCAGACCATAATCTACCCCTGTTCCAAATTTCATCCTATATGATAATCGAAACGAGAGCGCGTTCGGCGATCTGATTGGTTGGTTTATTCTAGCCGGCCAATCAGAGAGCTTAGTACGAGTTTGTTTTACGTTTAACGAGATCGAAACGAGAGCGCGTTCGGCGCTCTGATTGGTTGGTTCATTCGTACTGGCAAATCAAAGCGCCGAACGCGCTCTCATTCCGTTTTTGTTCACTGTAAAGCAAACTTGTGCTAAGGGTACTGATCCTTTCAGCTATTTTAACGTGATTAAGTTACACATAAACTTTCACATTCATAATAAAGTAAGATTTCAATACTGTTCACAACATTTTTTTTTTGAAGTGAGAAAATTTCGACGATTATGAAAGAGCTGTGCTATTTGATTCTGGTCCTTCACGAATAACAATCTATTAAGTAGCTCTAGACTAATTGTATACAAATAGACTATTAATGTAAAAGGGTACGATGGGGCTGATATATCTATGGTAAAAGCCCCTAAATAAATTTAGATTAAAAAAGTGAGAAAATTATTTAACTACTTCTCCCGTCTTAGTGAGAGGGAGTGTCAGACTCTTACTGGAGTAAAAACCACCCCGTTCCTACTCCTGCCCTAACCCGCTAGGTCATCTAAAGCTAAAGTGAGTTTTAAGTGTGGGAGAGTCATGCTCCGACACTATTGGGCCACCTCGACCGGAGTGATACCACGGACTCACAGAAAACCGACGCGAAACATAGCTTGCGTTGTGTGAGTGAGTTACCGGAGGCGAAATTACCTCCCTTCACAATCTTCCCATTCCCCGATTCCCCAACAACCCTTAAATTCTTAACCCCCAAAAGGCCGGCAACGCATTTGTAACGCCTCTGGTGTTTCAAGTGTCCATGGGCGGTCCCGATTACTTATGCTTACTATCAGGTAATCTCTATGCTCGTTTGCCGCCTTAAACAGTAAAAAAGCCAAAAATCTTGAATAGTTTCCGCCTAACACTGTTTAATTTGTACGCACCGTACCATCGTATCCTCTGCAATGCAGGCAAAGGCAGAATGATCATTAAAGAGAAACCTTTTCGGTAGAAACTTACATAATATAAAGCTGAATGAAAATGGCCTTGTAATATCTTGTTTAAAATAAAATATAAATGAATGTCGTAGACAATGTTTTGTTTTATTTCGTTTTGTAGACTGCCTCGTTGGTCGAGTGGTTGTAAGTGCGATTGCCGGACAAGGGATTTCGGTGTCTTTGGTCGGGCAAAGTATTACTAGGGATTTTTCGGTCTTTCGCAAAATTTCTCAGTAGTCTGGAATTGTGTCCAGTATATGGCAATAGGCTGACCTCCTATTACATGGGACTTATAACACAAATGGTGAAAAGTGGGTGTACATTGTATAGCGGCATTATGTGCCGTAATGTGCACCTCTGCCTACCCCTTCGGGGTTAAAAGGCGTGACGTTGCGATGTTTCTGTGTTTGAATTCTAAGTTATGCAACTAGAGGGATTTTAGATACAAATAATAAAAAGAGACGATTTAATGTTTAGATTTGTAATCTATACTTCTATACTATACTAATATTATAAAGCTGAAGAGTTTGTTTGTTTGATTGTTTGTTTGAACGCGCTAATCTCCGGAACTACTGGTCCGAATTGAATAATTCTTTTTGTGTCGGATAGTGCATTTATCGAGAAAGGCTATAGGCTATAAAACATCACGCTATGACTAATAGGAGCCGAGCAGAGCGGGTGAAACCGCGCGGAAGTAGCTAGTATTCAATAATGAGACTGGATTTTCGTTCTTCAACTGAACTGTTTGCGCGGTAACTGGGAAAACGACTGCTACGCGACGTGTCGCTGGTTCGACTCCCATAGAACCAGAACAATTATTATTTGTATAATCCATAGATTGTGTTCATGTAGGAGAGCCATGCTTCTGTAGGAATGCTGTGTGAGTGAAATGTAGGTCTTGTAATCTCTTTACATGAGCTGCTGTGTACATGTGAACATTAGCTCATGACGATACCTAAGTACGTGTGTCGCCTGGACAGTCACCGCTACCATCAGTTGACTGGACAATCTCTTTACATGAGCTGCTGTTTACATGTGAACATTAGCTCATGACGATACCTAAGTACGTGTGTCGCCTGGACAGTCACCGCTACCATCAGTTGACTGGACAATCTCTTTACATGAGCTGCTGTTTACATGTGAACATTAGCTCATGACGATACCTAAGTACGTGTGTCGCCTGGACAGTCACCGCTACCATCAGTTGACTGGACAATCTCTTTACATGAGCTGCTGTTTACATGTGAACATTAGCTCATGACGATACCTAAGTACGTGTGTCGCCTGGACAGTCACCGCTACCATCAGTTGACTGGACAATCTCTTTACATGAGCTGCTGTGTACATGTGAACATTAGCTCATGACGATACCTAAGTACGTGTGTCGCCTGGACAGTCACCGCTACCATCAGTTGACTGGACAATCTCTTTATGAGCTGCTGTTTACATGTGAACATTAGCTCATGACGATACCTAAGTACGTGTGTCGCCTGGACAGTCACCGCTACCATCAGTTGACTGGACAATCTCTTTACATGAGCTGCTGTTTACATGTGAACATTAGCTCATGACGATACCTAAGTACGTGTGTCGCCTGGACAGTCACCGCTACCATCAGTTGACTGGACAATCTCTTTACATGAGCTGCTGTTTACATGTGAACATTAGCTCATGACGATACCTAAGTACGTGTGTCGCCTGGACAGTCACCGCTACCATCAGTTGACTGGACAATCTCTTTACATGAGCTGTTGTTTACAAGTGAACATTAGCTCATGACGATACCTAAGTACGTGTGTCGCCTGGACAGTCACCGCTACCATCAGTTGACTGGACAATCTCTTTACATGAGCTGCTGTTTACATGTGAACATTAGCTCATGACGATACCTAAGTACGTGTGTCGCCTGGACAGTCACCGCTACCATCAGTTGACTGGACAATCTCTTTACATGAGCTGCTGTTTACATGTGAACATTAGCTCATGACGATACCTAAGTACGTGTGTCGCCTGGACAGTCACCGCTACCATCAGTTGACTGGACAATCTCTTTACATGAGCTGCTGTTTACATGTGAACATTAGCTCATGACGATACCTAAGTACGTGTGTCGCCTGGACAGTCACCGCTACCATCAGTTGACTGGACAATCTCTTTACATGAGCTGCTGTTTACATGTGAACATTAGCTCATGACGATACCTAAGTATCGGCTAATGAGGCGTATCATTAGAGTGTGACGTCACACCCACTCAAATTATGACATTTTCTTTGATATAGCGTGAAAGAAAATGTGGTATTGAGAGTGAGAGAGACAACGATAAGTTTGTCTCTATCTACGTCTCTTTCTACGTTACATTTTCATAGCGTGTTGTTGTTGTTTTTCGAAAATAGCTATTGTTTTTTTTAAGTCTGTTAATTTAATACAATTCTAACTTTTCTTTCTGTGTTGTTAAAATAGTGTTGTTTTAATTTTATAATTCTACAATTTTCAATTAAAACAACACAATTTTCAAACATGTAATTTTTATAAGGAAACATTGATTAGTTTCCTAATTGATGTCTTGGTTATTGCGGTTTTCCGTTTATAATGTCACATAAACTTTAATTAAACATTAAATAATAATATGTAGACCTGGTATATCTTACTTGAACAACGAATATAGGTCCCTCTACCACGCAACAGAGACAAACTTAATAAGCTAATTCATTATAAAACAGATAATTTTCAAGTCTTGTAAAACAGTGATTTCGACAAATATTTCAGTAGTTTCAGCCTACTAACGTATGTGTGTAGCGTGGCTGTGTTCAAGTGAGTGTGTGTCTGTGTGTGTGTACGTTAAAACACTGCATTGTGACTGAAACACTTAGGTAACGAACGCAAACTAAACTAAAAAAATAAAAATTCGACATTTTCTTTCGACGCCATATTGCAATCTACTTTATAGTAGTAAAACTCAAAACTTAAAAAAAAAAACAAGAGAGAGGTTGGTACGAAAGAAAAAAAAAATGTAATAAATACTTTTTTGTCCCCTGAATTCAAATACGGAACGCGGCATGCGCGCGCATCCCACATCGACCGATATGTTATCGCCAGTACCAGTCCAGCCGCCGTCACGGTTGGACGTATGTCTAAATGGGCGAACTGCAATACCCAGGGGCTCCAAGCGTTGCTGATGACGAGAGACAGTACAGAGCGCCTTTCCGTAGGGCGCCTCAGTACAGGTGGCCCGCGCCACAGGCACCTCAGCCCTCGGCCTTTGCCCCGTGGAGACGGGCACCGGCACCGCCACGGCCTCCGGACTACCGTAGAAGTGCATCTTACCCTGGAAAACCTGATGAGACGTACCAAGTAAGTACTTAGTCAAACCACGTATGAAATTATAAAAAAAAAAATATTTACGCGTCAACATTGCTTTAGGCATCAAATACGTGTTACATTAGCATTTGTGCAGGTGTAATTATTGTCGTGTATTCATACTGTTAGCAGTTTCTATTGGTTATTTGACAGTTGTAGTGTCTATTCTAATGTTTTATACTTAATTGGTCCTTTTAGTCAAAGAGTTTTTCAAATGATGCGGATTTTTTTTTTAGTTTTATCGAATCGTTAGTTGTGTCGTAATGAGAAATGTTACAATTTTTTTTTTTTAGTAAAGTGATGATGTGGGTTTTTGAAAGGTAAATTAAATTAAAATGGGTGATAATTACCTATGTTGTTTGTTTAATAAGTTAATAATTCACGATTACATATTTCTTTTATTTCAGTGTTTAACTTAACGTATATATTTTTTAACAATTACATAATTTGGATATTAGTTCTGATGTTTAAGTTGAATTCGGGATTTAAAACCAATGTCATTGTTTCTTAAATACGTAATATATTTTCTGACCCAAAATGATTATCTCACCCGACTAACTTAATTTTGTCACTCACCTTTTAAACCTTCCCTGGACTTCCACAAATAATTCAAGACCAATATTAGCCAAATCGGTCCAGCCGTTCTCGAGTTTTAGCGAGACTAACGAACAGCAATTGATTTTTATACATAGAGATAGAGTCAAATCAAAATCACGTAATTTCAGACGAAAATGCGAAATTTTCAGGTGATATCGTAATAATTTACCTAAGTTATGTTATAAATTAATTCAAGCTATGAATAAATGTGTTACGTCTAAGTTACAGAATTTAAATATTTTAGGGAGTGGTTTTGCGCTGAACATTTTTAATTTTCCGACAAAGTTTGGCATGAAAAATAGATATTTTATATAACATTGTAGATGTAATGTTTCAGTAGATTTACCCAGCGTATAATTGTGTCCAGTACATGGCAATAGGCTCACCCCCTATTACATGGGATTTATAACACAAATGGTGAAAAGTGTGTGTTACTTTGTATTTGCACGTCTGTCTATCTCTTGGGTGAAAGAAAGGCGTAAAGTTACGTTTTATTCTATATGCCGTACTCAAAGACATTTAATGATTACTTAAACTATTCTTTAGTAACGATTTTGTTCCGAAAACAATTGCTAAGGACTAGGTTAAGTAACCTTTAAAATACTGATATCGATAGTGTTTTATTTTTTCTATACAAATTTTGCTTCTTAAGAATCGTTTCTACGATTCGGTAATTTTAAAGCCGTCGAGTTAAATTTCACTGATATTCGATTATCACATGTTTTTTTCTAAATTTCAGTCGATTTAATAAATTGACAAGCAATATTCTCACACTCTCTCCGGGGTTTAATGCACGTTTTACCAACCACTCATATACCATATTTTAACTAAACGTTGCTTAACGACGTCGCACCTAAACTTACATCTCTTTTTGTATGACTTCTCCCGCTTTGGGCGAGGCGAGAGGGAGTGTCAGACTCTTACTGACTAAAAACCACCCCGATCCTACTCCTGCTTTTCGAGCCGGAGCCCCGGTAAACCCGCAAGGTAGTCCGCAGCTCCGGTTATTAAGTTAAGAGTTAATTTTTAACCACTACACGTTACTTGTGTGACCTAGTTTTCTAAACATATGGTTTGGCGCTGATAACAGAGTGTGCTACATACAAGTTGATCTCGTTTAGATAAGAATCTTAAACTATGTAATATATAAATATCACACTAATATTATTAATATATAAAAGTAGACTCACCCCCTATTACATGGGACTTCACTACATAGTATAAAACAAAGTCGCTTTCTCTGTCCCTTTGTATGCTTAAATCTTTAAAACTACGCAACGGATTTTGATGCATAATATGTTTTTTAAATAGCTTCTGCCAGCGTCTTCGCCTGTATTCCCGTGGGATAAAAAGTATCTTATTTTTTATGTCAAACCATAATCTAACTCTGTTCCAAATTTCATGTCGATCCCTTCAGCCGTTTTGACGTGATTGAGCAACAAACATACACACAAACACACAATCTTTCGCATTTCGATACCTTAATTGGCAAACTAGCTAACTCCTTATGAGCAAATTTTTCAGGAGACATTTAAAACTCTATCAAATTTTTGGTTCCAAACGATGTTAACAAAAAAAAAACCTGAATAACTTGGCTGTTTTACAAATTGAGGTATCGATTTATAACATTAGTAAGCATTAGTCGAGAGTCCTTATAATATGAGGTACAAAAAGAACACATTTTTTTGAGTGGGGAAAATCATCCAATCACTTCTCCCGCCTTGGGCGAGGCGAGAGGGAGTATCAGACTCTTACTGACTAAAAACCACCCCGTTCCTTCTCCTGCTTTGAGCCGGAGCCCCGGTAACCTTTTACGTTGTCCGCAGCTCCGGACACATGATACATAAAAGAATACTTGGTATAAAACAAGAAATGTCTTTGGTAGTAATTTCTCGTAGGCTCGTAGCCAATTCGTAGTGAACTCGTAGTAGATTGCTACGAGATAGTTTTATTTTATTGAGTCAGTATTGATCTCGGTGTCATTGGGGGAGGATTGTAGTGGTCAGTATATGGCTTGTATGATGATGAATGATTGATGATGATATTGGTCTTAGGTTTAAGGAATTTTGTTTAGTAAGTCTAGAATATAATTTGGAAATATGCTTGATTTTTATTCCTGCTACGATGTCACAGTCGTTTTTTTTTTTAGTTTTTTTGTTATTGGATTAATTTTTTAAATGTGTCTTACTAGTATCTTGTATTGGTGTCAGGTTGAGTTATTTCGTATACTAAATGTAGAATATAATTTGGAAAGATACTTGATTTTGATGTATGCTACGATATCAGAGTCGTTTATTTATTTATTTTCGTTATTGGATAAATGATATCTTACTAGTAGTATTATAAGTGTAAATTTTTGTGAGTTTATATGTATGTTTGTTACACAATCACGTCGAAATGACTGAAGGGATCGGCATGAAAATTAGAACAGGGGTAGATTATGGTCTATGGAATAATACATAGGACTTTTACTCCCATGGGATGGGCGGATGAAGCCGCTGGCAGAAGATAGTATGCAATTTGTGGTAGTTTTACGTCATAACTAACAAAATTTAGAGAAAATTATCGTTTTTAATATTTCGAAGTAGGTATGTGTAAAATAAATAATTTGTAGTTGAAACGTATTCGAAACCAAATAGGTAATCGCGTTAACAAAATAAATAACTAAACTAACAAATAACCAAACACATTTCTACAACTCTAACGCATAAAAAATGATTTTTTAATCCAAATCCAATTTTTAGCATCATAAAACTCTATAATTATACCAATCCAATCAATCACAACACAAAAAGTAACTAAAATCACTAAAAAAACATTTCAAAAATCCGCCATCTTGCTATCCCGCAATTTTTTGACAAGGCACGGGAAATATCGACATTCAGCCTATTGAGATTTGCCACTTGTGTAAATGAACCTTTACGCGCGGGTTGACAGACAGCTGATGTGCTCTGTCTCTTTCACTCCTTACAAGAAAATCAATACTTCCTAACCTATATTAAACGTGAGTTTTTTATTTTAACTCAGAAGCTATTATAATGTAGGTTAATATTGTTAATCGTGTTTTAAAGGCTGTTCTAAAGCGTTCCTCGTAAATGTAATTTAGTTCTTGCTTTTATTTTATCTGTGGGATAGTAATGGCTGCCTGGAGTTTACAAGCGTGCGTTTATGCGTGAATATTACCTACGTCTGGTATTAAAGTTAGATTTTGGTAGCGATATTATTATATTAGGTAATAATGGATTGTGGATAGCTATATGTCAAATTCAATATTGCTTTTGATATGTCTAAAATCAATAAAATGTGTGCAATGAATTTTGTAAAAGACTGTTTGCGTCACCTATCATTTAGTTTTTATTAAATTAGCTAGAAGATAATTGATAATCAAGTATAAAATCAAATCTATTAAATAATGCATTTGTGATTATTTAACAATATTTTAGTAGAATCAAGTAATTCTAGTAAAATCACCCAATTACTTCTTCCGTCTTGGGCGAGGCGAGAGGGAGTGTCAGACTCTTACTGACTACAAACCACCCCGTTCCTACTCCTTCTTTAACAAACACATTTATTAAGGTAGTCCACAGGTCCGCATTGTACGCATCGTACGCATGTAAGCATTGCCGATGATGCGGTCCGTACGATGCGGATCAGTGGACGCAGTTGTACGAGTTTCTATACAAGACAAACTAAAATCCGTTGCGTGTGATACGTACGATGCGGGCCTGTGGACGCTTACCTTAAGTAAATACTCAGTGAAATTAACAAATGAATATCTAGATCTATCTAGCTTTATACGCTTCTAATAAGAACTAGCAAACTCGGCGAACTCCGTTTCGCCACCAATGATTTTCCCTGTTTTCCTGCTTTTCTCTTGGATTTTTTCCTGAATTTTCTTTACTATAAACCTCACGGAGCCCGAGACCTTTCCAACGAATGCAAAACCGTGAAAATCGGTTCGTGCGTTATAGAGTTATAGCGTCAGGAAGGAAAACCCGACTTATTTTTATATAATAGATGACATAACAAACATATTTATTTGTAATCAATGCTTTCTTATCTTGTTATTTGACCGATAAGGGGTTATTAAAATAATATCTTTATTATTTCATACAATTGGATTATCTGTTTTAATCAATAGTAATAGTAAAGCGGTTGCAAGCACTACTGCGGTTAACATTTTCGTCTGTGATTGCCGGGCCGGGGTTAGCCAAAGTATTATTGAATTGTTTTCTAAAAATCCCTGTTGTATTGTGCTTTATACGCTCATTTTAAATCATCAGATCATTAGAAATTGGCTCGTTGGTCGAGTGGTCGCAAATGCGACTGCACAAGGGGTGACATAGGGGTCTCGGGTTCGATTTCCGGGTTGGGCAAAGTATTGCTGGGCATGTTTCGGTTTATCAAAAATTTCTCAGTAGTAGCACGGAGTCTGGAATTGTGCCCAGTATACTTATGGCAATAGGCTCACCCCCTATTACATGGGACTTTATAACACAAATAGTGAAAAGTGGGTGTACATTGTATAGCGGCATTACGTGCCGTAATGTGCACCTCTGCCTACACCTGCTAAACCCCCATGTTTAGCAGGTGGGATCGGAGGATGTGAACATCCCCACGCTCATATTAATTAAAAAGCGTTGCTGTCCGATTTCTATCAAATGTGTCATAGTCAAAACATTTATTTCACTTACCATCAGGCGAGATAGCGGCCATACGTCGGCCCATTTAACATTAAAAAAACCTAAATTAGGCACTTTTGAAACGTCAAATTGAATTGTCCGTCAGTCTGACTGTCAGTGAAGATGGGTGCTCGTTTCAAAGTGTACCTACCTAGAGGAATTTAAGGCGGTTCCTTGTTATTTTTTTAAAGTATTATACTCGTACTCAACCGCCACCGCACGGCCTAATTCTAAATCTCGTTTTATTAATATCTAATCGAGTTATTTAATTTTGCATACCATTTCACTAACGATGTTATGAAATATTCAACCTGTTTGCTCCCTCTATACCCACGTAGCTGCCAAAGGGTGTGTGTTAAACAGGGGTGTGTGTTGTTTGGGGTACCCCCTAAAGTAAAAATGTATACCACAGTCAGCTGATGTGATTTAGTAAAAGGGTTTTAAAATGGAACAAATTCGCGAGTTGCACACGACTGTGTTGTGGGTTTAATAGATATTCATTTGTTCTTTTTTATGAGTTAAATGTTGTAGAGTCATAATTAGTCGAAATCGTTAGAGGTTTTTACATTTATGTTGTAATTTCTGATTTAAAACTGATAAATAAGGAATTTAGTAATTAAACAATAATATAAACAAAATCCCGAAACAGTTCACCCCTGGATTGGACTAAGTTGTGTCATAGCGTTTATCCCCGAAGGAGGCCGAAAAAGCCACATTATAGTACGGAATGCCACTGTACTATGTACACCCACTTTCCATCACTTATGATATAAGTCCCATGTAATAGGGTGTGAGCCTATTGTTAGTACTGAGAAACTAAAACTTACTGACTAAAAACCACCCCGTTCCTACTCCTGCTTTTTGAGCCGGAGTCCCAGAAAACCCGCTAAGTAGTCCGCAGCACCGGAATAATCAGCCTAAAACTAAGATTTGTACCCTGTTTTACGTATGTTTGCAAATCAACGCATGTGTACATACAATATACATGTTTAGCTCTGTTTCAGTACTTCGTCCGCTATTTTTGCAAACAAACCGACTAACAATAGGCCGAAGGCGTTATGTTTCGAAATGTATCGCAAAAAATGCATGTAAAGTGTAAACTTCACACTCTCATTCATTGTTAGGAATTAACTCCCTTAGTAAGATAATTTTTTTATGGTATAAGCCGGTAAACGAGCAGACGTATGCACCTGATTGTGAGCAATCGCCGCGGCCCATGGACACTTGAAATACCAGAGGCGTTACAAGTGCGTTGCCGGATCTAAGAGTTGTTGGGGAATCGGTGGTTGGGAAGGTAGGGAAGGCGGGAATTGGGCCTCTGGTAACCTCACTTACACAACGCAAGCGTTGTTTCACGTCGGTTTTCGGTGAGGCCGTGGTATCACTTCGGTCGAGCCGGCCCATTCGTGCCGAAGCATGGCTCTCCCACACGTTGTGTTTCGTTGTGTGAGTGAGGTTACCGGAGGCCCAATTCCCCCTTCCCAATATTCCCAATCCCCGATTCCCCAACAACCCTTAAATTCCTAACCCCCAAAAGGCCAGCAACGCACTTGTAACGCCTCTGGTGTTTCAAGTGTCCATGGGCGGCGGCGATTGTTTACCATCAGGTGATACGTCTGCTAGTATACGGGCGTGTTTCACAAAAAAAAAAAAAAAAAACTGTAGGGGATGAGTAGAGAAGGTGACTAAATAATACCCTTTTTAGAGATAATGACTCTAATATCCAATAAATAAAATTCTAAATCACATTTTAATGTGTACATAATCTGTCGAATGTCTGGTCGGTAATGCTGGCACCGCCCCTGCCCGGGTGGCCTATTTTCCGTATTAGGGCGGCCCCTATCCCGGGGTGACCCAGACAGAGTACCCGTCCTTATTTCCACTGATACTCTGATATTAAAACTGATCATTGATTTTCTGTTACATTTATTTGGAACATGAGGAGATACATTTTTGAAAGAAAAACAGTTTATTTGCACCATTTAAAAAAAGAAAAAGATACATTTTGAAAGAAAGAAAGAAAGAAAAACAGTTTATTTACACCATTTAAAAAAAGAAAAATCGGATATCGGAAACTCATCATTGACAAACATGGTAAATATCCCGTTTTAAGTTCTAATTATAATAAACATAAAATTAATAATTCTGGTAAAAAACATAAATGTCGTTTTGTCCACCCTTTTTTAAATATTAGGGTAGATGACTATTTTTATTTTAATGTCCGTCTTGTAGATATTTTAAAATATTAGACACGTATTCTTTATTTTCTTACAGAAACCAATACTTTCGAAGATGTATCGATTTTAAATATCGTACGTTTTATTACGTAGAAATGACGTATATTTGCTTCCCATTTCTAAACTTTGATGCGTTTTTATCTAAGTATTGTTTAATAACTTATATGACAAAATAAAAAAACGGGGCCAATATGTTTTCATTACCTAACTGGCGGGCTAAATAGATTTTTAATTTTCATACCCCGTCATCATCCCTATTTCTCGTGTAGCGTGGGTGCGTTTATAAACATGTAAGGGTCATGTCGTTTGCGCCACTGCGCCAACCATGCAGTCAATTTCAGGACCTCCTTTACTCCATTAATGAATTACATGCTTGGCACAGTGCCTCTAAGTAACTACTTTAGGACATAACAATAGGCTAGTTTCCTACTAGTCAAATTCAATACTTTTTTCGAAACGTCAAAAACGATAATTATTTTCTATGAACTTTGTATGAAATACTCTATTATGACGTCATACGTTTTTGACGTCAAATAGCAGACTTATTTCTAGAAATTTAGCTAGAAAAAATCGAAAATTAAGTAGTTCATCAAATTTATGAATGAGAGTGTGATTATTTTTGAATATTTTATTGTATTGAAAAGTTGTAATAATTTATTTTTGACCGAGGATACTACCCAATTGTCGTTAGGTATTTTTTAGTTAGTAACAGTTTTGTAGTTTTCATTCTATGTCGAACAAACTGTATAGAGTGGGTGTTTGGGCAATCTATCTGCTCGTTTGCCACCTATCCCATAAAGAAAATACTGGATTACTAACGCGTTGTTTTCCCTTCAGTCGTTTTGACGTGATAGAGTAACAAACGTTTACACACAAACACACAATTTCGATTTTTTTTAATGGTATATAAGTAAGAACGAGCAATAAACTTCATAGGTTTTTTTATGGTATAAGTCGGTAAACGAGCAGACGGATCACCTAATGGTAAACAGTCGCCGCCGTCCATGGACACTTGAAACACCAGAGGCGTTACAAGTGCGTTGCCGGCCTTTTGGGGTTAATTTAAGGATTGTTGGGGAATCAGGGATTGTCAGTCGGTTATTGGATATACACTTTTATCTGGCGATAAGGTGACTGTACCTTAATGAAGTACATAGATAGTGAACCTGTAAATGTCAGTTCATATCTGACGGAACATGCGTCGCGTATCATCGGTCGCGTAACGCCAGAACAGACAAATGTATAGAAAAACAATTGACCGTTCACACTCAACCGATGATACGTCAGTACGACCGATGATACGCTCGACGTATTTTACGGCAGATATGAACCGAGCCTAAGCCTCTTTTACTTAAGAGGGTTTCATATAACCTCTACATTTGGTTCGCGGGTTGGATGTCGTAGTTTTAAGATTCAGAAAGGGTCAGATTTGTACATATCTAGTATCAAACCCATGTGTATTTTGAAAGTATGCCAATTACTTTTGCCTATTATGTTTTTCGTAAAAATTTTTCCAATACGGTGTCATAAATACTAAAAGATTATGTGTTTGACCATAGTATTTGATCTTAAAATCAAGTATTTAACTTTAAATCAATGGGAGAGTGGTATATCTTAGTTTTTAAGTCGCTAAAGACATGTATCTATTTAGAAAAGCTACTTTTACGCATTTTTTAATATAAAAACTTTAGTTTTAACACAATATCCATCTTCAAGAGAGATATTTATAGAGATTTTAACTCGAACAAAGCCGGGGCGAACCACGAGTGTTATATACCATCCTACTAAACTCCAGAGTTGGCCTATATAATGTCTGTCAAGGCTGTAGATGACCTACATTTGCACCGCAGTGCGGCGCTCGCGGGGCTGACGGCTAAGAGCCCGGGTTGCTAGCGTGAAAAATACACCCTTCAACTTTATATTTTAGTATGGAAACATTTTTGTTTGTTGTGTGTAGTGTTTTATTTTTATGTTTTGTTTTTGTTTATTGATAGGTTTTTTGTTTATAGTTGTTGTTTAATTTCTTGAGTGGAGATCGATTTTTGAAATGAATTAAGCTGGTTATCTATCAGAGATGTGCTATGCTACGTTGCTGTGGATGCGTTTGGCTTCCACCAATCATATTCGTTAGTACACATAGCTTAGCACTGGTGGAAACGGACTTAGCTAAGCTATGTTTTTAATTTGGAAAGATGCGTGGATGGATTGACGGATGGCTTCGTTACTACCGATACATCGTATACTCGAGCTGCGCATCTTCCTCGCATAGCTACTTTGCGGCGGCACATCTTCATAGCACATCTTACTCACACAGCTACATAGCTTAGTATCAGTGGAAATGTAAGCGGCTCAAGCTTAAGGGGGAAAAATCATCAATTACTTCTCCCAACCTTAAGCGAGGCGAGAGAGAGTGTCAGACTCTTATTGACTAAAAACCACCCCGTTCCTACACCTGCTTTTCGAGCCGGAGCCCCGGTAACCCGCTAGGTAGTCCACAGCTTCGAATCAGGCATCAGCCCTACTGGGCCCCATCTGTGGTGGTCTGATGGCTCTTTGAGGCTCGCGCATATAGGGAAGTATCAGTAAGAGTCTGCTCTTACTGAGTTAAAACCACCCCGTTCCTACTCCTGCTTTTCGACCCAGAGCCCCTATAAACCCGCTAGGTAGTTCGCAGCACCTATTTTTTATAGTGTTGGTTATAAATAACAATAATAACAGTAGGAAACTGATTACGACATTGTTACAATAATGGACACTTAAAAAGATAATGATTACGCAAACTTATGCGGTTACGATTAGAGTGAAGTTATCATAAAGTAGGTTAGTATTACACTCCTCATTCGGTAATTATAATATTATATTTATTTATTTATTACTAGCGACCCGCTCCAGCTTCGCATGGGTGCAATGGTGATATATTATGCATGTAATATACATATAAACCTTCCTCTTGAATCACTCTATCTATTAAAAAAACCGCATCAAAATCCGTTGCGTAGTTTTAAAGATTTAAGCATACAAAAGGGACATAGGGACAGAGAAAGCGACTTTGTTTTATACTATGTAGTGATTAAGTAAAAATCACGGTATACTCACGTACATAAATGGACAAAAGCTCTCCTAGTTTCGCTCTACTACTCTACTATTACTATGTTAGGCGATCTTTAGAGCAGAGAGAGTCATCTCGACCTTTATTTTGTAGGAAATGAGACGAGCATGCATGAAAAGACTGAAGACTGTTGATGAAGCGAAATAAGTGTGTAAGAACCGTGGCAACTGGCGTTCCATTCTCTCTGCCTACCCCTATGAGAGACAGGCGTGAGGTTATATATGTATTATGTATGTTTGTAGGAAATCACAGTTTACAAGCAACTGTATAAAAGTTATAAAAATCATAACAATTTATATTGGTTTCCTTATCATTGATGAATTATAAATGTTATCTAGAAATAGCTTGCAGTATACATATATTGATAATAGTACTTTAATAATATGTATATTATTAATAATGTTTACAGTCTAGTGGTTATAAATAACAACTGTTCGACGCTCGAATACAGAGTTTTTTTTCTTCAGGGGGAAATCATCCAATGGCTTCTCCCGCCTTGGTCGAGACGAGAGGGAGTGTCAGACTCTCACTGAGTAAAAACCATCCCGTGCCTGTCTTTTGAACTCCTAAAGTGGGAAAAGTGTGGAAGATAATATAACATAATATAAAATCAAAGTAGTTGTAGTACTGCGAAAGTGTGTAGTTGCTACTACTGAGAAATTTTCGAAATCCTGAAAAAGGCGTGATTATATGGATTTGTAATGTACATTATTTAAGAAATCCCTTTATAATATTTACTGTCGATAGGGGATTAAATGCATTTATACTTTGATTTTATATTATGTTATAATATCATCTTCCACATTTTTCGGAGTCTGGAATTGTGCCCAGTATGTGACAATAGGCTCACCCCCTATTACATGGGACTTATAACACAAATAGTGAAAACTTGGCGTACATGATTGTATAGCGGCATTACGTGCCGTAATGTGCACCTCTACCTACCCCTTCGGGGATAAAAAGGTGTGACGTTACACTTATAATCACGTCTAATACCAAAAAACATTTTACAACAACAAAATTATATGAAAAAAAAAACAACAATAACTGAAATACAACTGAAAAATATACTAGCAATCGTAAAAGCGTTGTTGTCTCTTTCTAACTTTCGTGTGAGAGTGGGACAGCGAACCGTTCAGTCCACGTGAGATGACGAATACAAAATGGCGGCTAACCTTGAATTTGCTACTGATAACAGAGAAAATTCCACCTAGGTACACTACAATAGTACATTTCTAGCTTACCTTCACTTGAAAATGCTTTAAAACTTCAAACTGCTACGAAATGTAGCGTTTTTGGAATTGAAATTGTTAATTTGCTATGTTATTCTACGGTTCGGGTAAATTAGTATGTATGTTTTTTCAGTTATGAGTACTAATAGTAAGTAAAATACTTAGTTATTTCTGTTTCCACTGATACTAAGCTATGTAGCTGTGCGAGGAAGATGCGCAGCTCGAGTATGAGATGTATCGATAGTAGGGAAGTCGTTCATAGCACACATCTATAGCACGCATCCGTAGCACGCATCTTTCCATATAAAAAACATAGCATAGCTGAGTCCGTTTCCAACAGTGCTAAGCTATGTGTACCAATGAATATGATTGATGGAAGCCAAACACATCCACAGCAACGTAGCATAGCACATCTCTGGTGGAAAAGAATCCTTAAACTCACTAGAAACGAAAAAACGGGATTTTTCAAAGCCAGAGCCAGATTTTTTTTCTATTATAAAAAGTAATTTTGCACGTCAATAAATATGAATTAAAATCTCCTATTAAAGGCATCTGCTTATTAATGTCGTGGTGGCCCGGAGGTTTAAAACGACTGCTTTTCGGACATGGGAGTGCAGGTTTGAAACCGCATCAAAATCCGTTGCGTAGTTTTAAAGATTTAAGCATACAAAGGGACATAGGGACAGAGAAAGCGACTTTGTTTTATACTATGTAGTGATTACAAAAATTTAGGTAGTGGTCCACGGACCATTGGTTAGGAAATGCTTTAAGGAAAACGACCGCGATAATACTATGTAGTTAAAGTAATAGTACTAATAAGATATAAGTTATCAACAATTTCAGGAATATATTGCAAGATTAGGAGATGTTTATCTATCTATCTACGTATGTGTGTATGTAAAAAGTTAAAAATCTGTGACTAATATTAAATGTGAATAGTTTTACGTTGATTCAATTTTCTGCTTTTTTTACATTTAATGGGTCGACGTTTGGCCGCTATCTCACCTGATGGTAAGTGATGATGCGGCCTACGGTGGAGCACGTCTGCCCATAAGCAACCTATTCACTCGGGGCTTGAAGACACCCTTAGCCCTTTCTAGATAGATAAATGACGATTTAAATGGCTAGTATAACGAGTGAATCACACTAATGTTATAAATGATAAAGTTTTTTGTTTGTTTGGATGTTTATCACTGAAACTAACGTCTGGATTTTGTTGAAATTAGATATAAGTATAGAGAAAGGGTATGAGCTGACTTGGGTGATAGGATACTTTTTATCTGACGGGAACACAGATGAAGCAGTTGGCTGAAGTAGAAGTATCAGTGGAAACGGTCACATAGTTTCACAGCTTGGCTATTACATCTTCATAGCATAGCCTACTGAGCACATCCCTGGTGTAAAAGCACCTTAAGGCTGGTAATGAATTTGTAACTCCTATGGTGTTGCGGATGTCCATAGACGACGTACCATCAGGCTCTTGCCACTCTTAAGAAAATCGATCTAAAACAAAATGTTGATGTAACTATTTTTCTCTCAAACTATCTATGTTGAGTACTGCTTACAAATCCACTGTAACTAGGTTATCACGCATCCCACTTGACTTCATAAGCAAACAAACCTTATCAGACGGTTTTGGGACCAAAATATTGTATCTCATAAAACACGGAAATGTTAACCGGCTTAAACACCCAATTTTACTAAAAATATCAGCATTAAAATAAACCTAAATCATTATTTAGGTTATAATCTATCTGTATGCGAAATTTCATTAAAATCTGTTGTGTAGTTTTTGAGTTAGAGCGCAAAAACGTTTCGTTTGTTAATAATAAATCTGTTTACATTTTTTTTTTGTGTGCTTTTATCGGTCATATAGTGGTATAGGGAAGATCTAGGGTATTATTTTCTTGATATGGTATATAGATAGTCAAGTCTGTATACCAAATTTCTTCGAAATCCGTTTAGTAGTTTCAGCGTGATTGACGGACAAACATCTAAACATCCAAACAAACAAACTTTCACATTTATAATATTAGTGTGATGTTTATTTAGTATTTTCTATGGATTCTAGTAATAAGATTATTTGAACACAATATATTTTTAAAGGGGGGAAATCATCCAATGGCTTCTCCCGCCTTGAGTGAGTGTCAGACTCTTACTGACTAAAAACCACCCCGTTACTACTCCTGCTTTTCGAGCTGAAGCCCCGGTAAACCCGCTAGGTAGTCCGCAGCTCCGGATCAGGCATCAGCCCTACTGGGCCCCATCTGTGGTGGTCTGATGGCTTTTTGAGGCGCGCGCGGAGCGCACGGGTCTGGTTCTGGTCGGGCGGCGAGCTACCCTTGCTCAATAATACATTACTGAAGTCACATTTTCTATTGGAACTACAAAATAGTTTATGCTATGAACTCACTTGACATCAAGACAGTCTATAGCCTGACGAATTTGCATTCCTATCTCGTTTAGACAAGCGATAACACTAAAATATCTAGCTGCTAGCACACGAAACGAAATAGTATTTTACTTTAGTATCTGTATATTTCAAAAAACTAGACTTGTATTTTATTAATACAGGGCTTGATACGAGATCGAAACGGTACCACGTTTAGTCTGCTTTTCCACCAGAAATGTGCTATGCTACGTTGCTGTGGATGCGTTAGGCTTCCACCAATCATATTCATTGGTACACATAGCTTAGTACTGATGGGGTTCAACTAAGCTATGTTTTTTATGGAAAGATGCGTGCGATGGATGATGCATAGTAGAGAACTATCTATACATCGCATACTCGAGCTGCGCATCTTCCTAGCACAACTACATAGCTTATAATATCGGTGGAAACGGTTACATAGTTTCACAGCTTACCTTGCTGCTTTGCTTCAGCGGCCGTCGGTTCTTCGCGCTATGTGTAAGCAGGGATAGTGCCAAAATATATTCTACTCTACCATCACTACATAGTATAAACCAAATTCGCTTTCTCTGTCCCTGTGTCCCTTTGTATGCTTAAATCTATAAAACTGCGCAACAGATTTTGATGCGGTTTTTTTTAATAGATAGAATATTTCAACAGGAAGGTTTATATGTATAATACATACATAATATATCACCATTGCACCCATGCAAAGCTGGGGCGGGTAGGTCGCTAGTATAGGATAAATAGTGTGTTATGTTTTTCCCTCGGTTATTATCGTGTGATTTGAACCAGACATTGGTATAATACGTTTATCTTGCTTTATCTGTTTTTTCTAATTCATTGACAGTTCATGACGGATTGCTGTGTTATCGTATAGCGTCGTGTGAATAGTGTAGAGATGCGCTGTTTGGTAGTTGATTTTATAAGGATTAAGATCAAAAACTTAATCTGGAAAGGTAGATTGGGAGATAGAGTATTTATTTTAATAAGTAACTAGCAAACTCGGCGAACTCCGTTTCGCTACCAATGATTTTCTCTGTTTTCCTGCCTTTCTTTTGATAATTTTCTTTGCTAAAAACCTCACGTAGCCTGAGACCTTTCTAACGAATGCAAAACCTTGAAAATCGGTTCGTGGCTTCTGGTGTTATAGCGTCAGGAAGGGAAACCCGACTTATTTTTAAATTACCTATAGATAAATGGGTTTTCAGTAGTAATAAGTGTGTGACAAATATATTTTTTGAATTAAGTTTTAGTACTACTGTATATGTAATTAGTTCATTCTGCCCTTTTTAGGGGAAAGAAAAAAGGTTACTTTTTTGTTTATTTATTCTGTACGTGTAATGTTACATGATACTATATTAAACATACTTATGTAAAAGCAACTTCTATTCCTTTCACAATATAAATAAGAAGATAAAATTATTTTCAAACTGTTGTACATACTTCAATTTATGGCAATACTTTCCTTTTGTACAGATACACCCCAAGAATATTTCGGAGGGAAATTAAACGCGTCACCTTGCCACCGCCGCCATTTTGTAAAATTTGATATCTGTCACAATTGTGACAGGGCGGGAATTTGTGATTTGAGAACGAATTCAATTAAATATTATATTGTTAATTTTGTTGAAAATGATACCTAGATACTTTTGAATATTCAATTCCATTAAATTATAGGTATCTAGATATGTATGTAAGAATTTATAAGTTAAGTCTTTGACTGCCAATAGAAAACTGTTGAAGGCAAATTCTGTTAAACAATAATAGAACTTATACATAAGGTTGCACTTAATACCATGGGTAATTTCTACCAAATAATTTCGAATGGACTATTATTTCAAACAAAACGACTTTGATTTTGACTTAAGGGAAGCAAAACCCTCTCAACAGTAACAATTTGTGACCTCTCGGTTTTGATCGCGACGTGGAAAAGCCCTTGGAGTCCTTCCGTTGTGATTTAGGGGGCCCGACATATACTCTTGCTGAGTAAAAACCACTTGAGAGATCCCTTTAAAATGGGGGTCAGGGAAACCGGATACTTCCGTAGCTTCTGTAGCCATTGAATCAATAGGGCATATATTTTAGGGGCTTTTATACTCTTTTAAATGTATCACTAGCTTATGCCAACGATTTTGTCCGCATTTCCGTGGGATAAAAAATATCCTACCACCCAAAAACTATCGTAAACATCTCATATATCCTCTCTATCATGACTTTAAAAGAGACTATGACCTCTGAGTTTGTTTCGGCATTTCTTCTCAGAGTAGTCGGATAGGAAATGCCGGCCTCATCTAGTTATTTAAGAGATTGACGTGTAAAAGAGTTACATTGTAACTTATTTGCAAAATAAATATCATTTATTTGAATTGACTGCACGGTTGGCGCGGTGGCTGGGTCGGACCGTCTGCCGCGCAACGTGTAGCGGGTTCGATTTCCTCACGGAGCAACTCTTTGTGTGATCCATAAATTGTTGTTTCGAGTCTGGATGTCAGGTGTATGTGAACTTGTATGTTTGTAAACGCACCCACGACACAGGAGAAAATACTAGTGTGGGGCAACGTTTTAAAAAAAAACTTAGTGTGGCCTTAAATCTAAACTCATCAAACGTTTGACGTCGAGGCAAAACTGCCAAAAACGCAATTTTTTTCACAAAACACCTTTCTAGTTCACCAAAAAACTATCCATAAATATTGTTAAAGTTCCATATACCGCAGTACTTGTATACGTAATGTCGAAACCTGTCTGTTTGTTCGCGTTATCACTTTGTTATCTAATCGGAGCCCCATCAGGGACCTTATCACCGCACCAGATGATCTGCCTTGTATGAGTATCATCTATCCCGTTACATTTTTTGAACTGGGTACTGATTATAAAATGTATTATGTGAGTATATGTATCGTTACGCCTTTTATCCCTGGAGTGGTAGGCAGAGGTGCACATTACGGCACGTAATGCCGCTATACAATGTACTCACTTTTCACCATTTGTGTTATAAGTCCCATGTAATACGGGGTTAGCCTATTGCCATATACTGGACACAATTCCAGACTCCGTGCTACTACTGAGAAATTTTGGAAAAGCCGAAAAAGTCTAGTTAGGTTTGTCTGACTTTTTTGTGTTTGATAATGCATTTATTGAGCAAGAACATCACACTGCAATCAATTTCTTTATTTGTTGACGTTTATTTGCATACTTAGGCAAAGACTAAGTATGCAGTTTTTAATGAAGAATTTAGAATATGGTTTGATTGGAATACATGATTTACCTTTGACTTTAATCTAACATATGTATGTGGTTTAAAAATGTCGCTTCTCAAACCTTCTCATGAGGGTGCGCGTTTAAAACCTAACAACGGCTAAGTACCAACTTTAACTTTTTCCGAGTTAGGTAAATGTACTTTCTATTTCTAATTATAGTATAACAAAAACTATCACGGGTGGTTTTTTGTATAAAATAAGTAGCAATTGCACTCATACAAGTTAATAGCATTACGTTTTACCATGCATCTAGGTTTCCGATACATATTTTTAGATAAACGAAGAAAATTACCTTTACGAAGCTAAAGAGCCAATGTACGCATGCAAATGTTTGAAAAAAAGAGAAACACGCATGGTTTTAATAAAATTACGATAGTCTACACGGTGTACAGTCGGCACAGGTATATTTTTCTTTAAAAAAACGTTGCCCCACATAGGATTTTCTCCTGTGTCGTGGGTGCGTTTACAAACATACAAGTTCACATACACATGACATCCAGACTCGAAACAACAATTTGTGGTTTGTTGTCGCATTCGTCAATACCTTTGGTAAACATTTTAGCGTGTAATATCAAAGAGAATAATGTACTTTGTAGCTTAATTAGACCTATTTCGCTAATTTTTTGTGTATCGTTAGCCAAAATAATAACAAATATGTGGTTTAAATAAAGTCCTAAGAGGTTTTTTCATACGGTATAGTCAGCATAGCTATTTAGTATGCAGGTAAGAAAATAAAGATTCAGTACAGAGACAGTAACCATTGGTCGGCTACTGAGTCCACGAACGGTCACAGAAGATACGATTTCGGTTAAACCCGCTTGGTAGTCCGCAGCTTTATCCGAAGCTGCGGACTACCTAGCGGGTTTACCGGGGCTCCGGCTCGAAAAGCAGGAGAAGGAACGGGGTGGTTTTTAGTTAGTAAGAGTCTGACATTCCCTCTCGCCTGCCCAAGGCGGGAGAAGTCATTGGATGATTTCCCCCCTCAAAAAAAAGGTAGTCCGCAGCTGCAGAAACTATAGGACCTAGGACTTATTTTAAAGAATCTTTTCCCACGAACGTAACAGTTCGGATGAAAAAAAAAAGAAAAGCGTCCGTTCCAACTTCACTGCGTTCCATTTTCGAATAGCTTCGGTCACAGATAACCTAATTTTTCTATTACGTCCTGCGATTGGCTGCATTGTATGTCTTGTGATTAAGTTGGCAATGCTTGCTGCTAGCTTGCTTTTGGTCGAAATTGGGCCGTATTGATTCTAATGTGCATTTCTCGGGTAGGGCAAAAAGTTATTGGGGTCTTTTCGGATTTCTCAGCAATACTATAGAGTTTAGAAGTGTATGGCTATAAGCCTCTGTTTTTTACATGGGACTCATAATATACTGGGTAACATTGTATGTACGCATATTAGTCTTTTAAGTGTGGGAGAGCCATGCTTCGGCACGAATGGGCCGGCTCGACCGGAGTGATACCACGGCCTCACAGAAAACTGACGTGAAACAACGCTTGCGTTGTGTTAGTGAGGTTACCGGAGGCCCAATTACCCCACTTCCCAATCCCCGATTCCCCAACAACCCTTAAATTCCTAATCCCCAAAAGGCCGACAACGCACTTGTAACGCCTCTGGTGTTTCAAGTGCTCATGGGTGGCGACGATTGCTTACCATCAGGTGATCCCTCAGCTCGTTTACCGGCTTATACCACAAAAGTCCCTTCAGAAACAGATAGACGTGACTTTTCATCAAAACACACACAACTTCTCGCGTATTTTGAAATAAAAAATCGATTGTAAAGAGTGTTTACATGCTTACCTATTTATACCAAGAAATCACACATTGTTCGATCTCATACTAATTTCTGAGTAGAATGCAAGTACTAGGAACACATAACTGAGTGAGAGATCTGTAAACAGCAGCTCATGTAAAGAGATTGTCCAGTCAACTGATGGTAGCGGTGACTGTCCAGGCGACACACGTACTTAGGTATCGTCATGAGCTAATGTTCACATGTAAACAGCAGCTCATGTAAAGAGATTGTCCAGTCAACTGATGGTAGCGGTGACTGTCCAGGCGACACACGTACTTAGGTATCGTCATGAGCTAATGTTCACATGCAAAGAGCTCTTCCGTAACTAATTATTACAGGATTTGTCTGTCAGTAAAGCTTTTCTATTTTTATTTTACTTCCTAAACGTTACTTTACGTTTATTTTAGTAAGTTTTTGAAGATCAATCAGTTCGTTTGCCGACCAGTCACTAGTTCTACTGAGGGCTTAGAACGAGTTTGTTTTAAGTTTAACGAGATCGAACGCGGTGTCATTTCTAGACTATTCTTTAAGGTAAGCGTCCATAGGCAAGCATCGTACGCATCGGACGTATCGGATCGGCACACTTTGGATCGAGTAAATAGCTTCACTAGAGGATAGTCAGACATTTTTAATATTATTTCATTTCATTTGACGTTCATAAATGCCTTCCTGGTGTACTTGAAATTAATAATTTTGATTTTACCATCAAGTGATCCGTCTGCTAAGCTCGTTCGCCGCCCTATCTATTATATAAAAATAAGTCGGGTTTTCCTTCCTGACGCTATAACTCCAGAACGCACGAACCGATTTCCACGGTTTTGCATTCGTTGGAAAGGTCTCGGGCTCCGTGAGGTTTATAGGAAAGAAAATTCAGGAAAAAATTAAGAGAAAAGCAGGAAAACAGGGAAAGTCATTGGTGGCGAAACGGAGTTCGCCGGATTTGCTAGTATTATATAGAAAAGTACCTATATAATTATCAATACTAGGTATATCAGGAGCCCTTATCATAAGTTTCCATTCATGTAACTTCAGTATTGTTCGTCTAATCTTAGGGACCGAAAGGTTCGACCTATTTCGATTCAAAGATGGCTACCGGCTACACCTTGATATGTCAAGTTTCCCCTTTATAACAGCCGTGAATGTAATAGGGTAGATGACTAATTTTCATTTTAATGTCCGTCTTGTAGATTATTTTAAAATATTAGACACGTATTTTTTATTCTCTTACGGAAACAAATACTTTCGAAGATATATCGATTTGAAATATCGCGTGACGTCACTTTAGAGTACGTTTTATACTCGATAGTGACGTAGTTAGCTCCCACTCCTAAACTTTGATTATTCTTATAATAGCTAAGTATTGTTATCTTATATGACATAATAAAAAAGTACGTGTCTAATATTTTTTCATTACCAACTGACGGACTAATTAGATTTTGAATTTTCATACCCCGTCATCATCCCTATTGGGTGGTTTCCTACTAGTCAAATTCAATACATCGAAACGTCAAAAACGATACGAATATTATATGATGTCATCAGATTTTTACGTCAAATAGCAGACTTATTTCTAGAATATTAGCTAGAAAAAATCGAAAATTAATTAGTTCATAAAATTTATGAATGAAAGTGTGATTATTTTTGAATATGTTATTGTATTGAAAAGTTGTAATAATTTATTTTTGACCGAGGATACTACCCAATTGGGTAGTTTCCTACTAGTTAGATTCAATACTTTTTTGAAACGTCAAAAACGATATTGAAATACTCTATTATGACGTCATCAGATTTTTACGTCAAATAGCAGACTTATTTCTAGAAAATTAACTAGAAAAATTCGAAAATTAAGTAGTTCATTAAGTTTATGAATGAGAGTGTGATTATTTTTAAATATTTTATTGTATTGAAAAGTTGTTACAATTTATTTTTGACCCAGTCATCATCCCTATTGGCTAGTTTCCTAAGTCAAAAATAAATTATTTTGACATTTCAATACAATAAAATATCCCAAAATAATCGTACTTTCATTCATAGCATAGCTACCTAATTTTAAAGAAATAAGTATGCTATTTGACGCAAAAAAATATGACGTCATAATTTGCGATCTCCTACAAAATTCATTGAAAAGTAACGTTTTTGACATTTCGATAAAAGTATTGAATTTGACTAGTTGGAAACTACCGTATTGTTAAAATATCATGAGATATAGGTACTCATGGAAAATGTTTAGGATTCAGTGAAATCGATATTATTGTCTTCAAAACAATCGGTTTTTGGGTATTTAAAGGAAAAATTGGAGAAAATTCTTGTATAAAATACGAATTTCTAGTTTGTAAGACTATGATTTCTATCCTTGTCTTTCACAGTACGATAGAACGAGACAACACGTTATGTTTAAAAACATGAAATAAAAACTGCGATGTTTAAATTATAGTTATTTTCAACACGCAACTATAATTAATATTCCTAGAAAATAATTAATTAAAAAAACTACATTATAAATGCGAGAAAATATAAAATAAACTTTCCATTAAAACGGAATATTCATTCAAAAAAATCAATATTCGAATCAATCATTCGGGCGCCATTACTGAAAAAATCCATATTACGAAGACCCCTCTTATCTCAGTTATTGTATTGCATCAGAGCTCTAACTTAACTGGACGATAAGCCATACTGTAAACCTACTGACCCATTTTCCCGCTACGCAGTGTGACGTCAGTACAGCATTGCGCCATAACGTGAAAGAAGGCCCAAGCTATATTGAATCTTATACACTACAGCATAAAGTTGAAATTAATTATACGAATAGTCACAGTTTTAGAGTGCAAAAGAAAATCAACTCTATTGCCATGCATTAAAGTTGGTTCTTATGTGAAAGAATATTTAAAAAATTCTAGTTCTTTTTAAACACTGCACCTAGGTTAAAAGGTCAACGCAATGCGATTCCAAATTCAAATTGGGTCACGCAGGTCGAGGAGACTAAGCTAGTTTTCAATTACGAATAGGAATGCAGCTAGCTTATGCGACCAATCAAATTGAAGTTAGCTATGCAGCAATGAAATACGATTGGCTGAATTCTGGAGTTTACCTGTTCACGTGAAACTTTTAACTCGCGATCCACGTGTACGTAATTGAAAACATATTTGTTTTATTACTTTTTTTATGGGTAAATAGAATTCGAAGTTTGATTTAGATTGGGTTTTATTTTTTTATTGATCGACCATTTTGTTTGTGATTTGCTTTGATATAAAGTAGGCTCACTTTTTAACAAATATTTATTTATTTAGAATGCTTTTCCACCAGAGATGTGCTATGCTACGTTGCTGTGGATGCGTTTGGCTTCCACCAATCATATTCATTGGTACACATAGCTTAGCACTGTGGGAAACAGACTCAGCTAAGCTATGTTTTTTATTTGGAAAGATGCGTGCTATGGATGGCATCCCTACTATCGATACATCGCATACTCGAGCTGCGCATCTTCGTCGCACAGCTACATAGCTTAGTATCAGTGGAAACGGTCACATAGTTTCACAGTTTAGCTATTATATCCTCGTACTACCTATAGCTAGCACATCTTTGATAGAAAAGCACCCTTAATTTGATTTTTAACTCCCAAACATGGATCGATTTCGATTATTGTTTTGAAAAAGGGAATTATTACTTAGCTCTCGAGTGAAGGCGGGATGGGTGCGGGTAGATAGTAAATTAAAATAAATAACTATTAATTTATGTATCCACGTACTTATATTTAAACAGTTGTTCGTATAAAATAAATAGTTTTATTTATTTTTTTCGCTGTTATGTTATCTTGTAGCCTACATATTCTACTTATTAAATAAATTGCCGTTATTATTACCTATAGACCGAAGTCTGTGTTTCTTGATGGGTACAACCTGGGTGTCTTCAAGGCCCGAGTGAATAGGTTGCTTATGGGCAGACGTGCTCCATCGTAGGCCGCATCATCACTTACCATCAGGCGAGATAGCGGCCAAACATGTAACACCTCTAGTGTTTCAAGTGTCCATGGACAGCGGCGATTGCTTACCATCAGGTGCTCGTTTACAGGCGGTATTTCATAAAAAGAGTTGCCTTTTTTTGAAGGCGGATAATCATCTAATCCAATTGTCTTCTCCCGCCTAAGGTGAGGCGAGAAGGAGTGTCAGACTTATACTGACTAAAAAACACACCGTTTCTACTCCTGCTCTTAGTCTAAAGAAGTCAGTCAGTAACTTTTATCCCCGAAGGGGTAGGCAGAGGTGCACATTACGGCACGTAATGCCGCTATACAATGTATATCCACTTTTCACCATTTGTGATATAAGTCCTATGTAATAGGAGGTGAGCCTATTGCCATATGCTAGGCACAATTCCAGACTCCGTGCTACTACCGAGAAATTTTCGAAAAACCGAAAAATACCCAGTATTACTTCGCCCGTCCCGATAATCGAACCCGAGCCCCTTTGTCTGGCAGTCGTACTGGCGACTACTTGACCAACGAGGCAGTATAAGAGAGGAAATAAGCTATTACTTAAGTAAAGAACGCCGTGTGGGCGGCTGTCCACACCGCCTACACGCTACGCCTCTGCATTGCTACTGTAGAGAAATAAAATCGGCGTGATATAACAGAGCTACTACTTTTCTCTGCCATCCCACGCGGCACCAGCTTTTATTCTTAATATTTACGGCTGAAATTAATAAAAATCATTATACCTACTTATGTTAGCCACATTCTGTCTACTGCTTTACATAAATCTCCTCTAATGACTTCCAAATCGGCAGGGTAGATTGGAAGCGACCTGCGTCCAATGACTTTTTTATGGTATAAGCCGGTAAGCAAGCAGACGGATCACCTGATGGTAAGCAATCGCCGCCGCCCATGGACACTTGAAACACCAGAGGCGTTACAAGTGGGTTAGGAATTTAAGGGTTGTTGAGGAATCGGGGATTGGGAAGGGGATAATTGGGCCTCCGGTAACCTCACTCACACAGCGAAACAACGCAAGCGTTGTTTCACGTCGGTTTTCTGCTCGGCCGTGGTATCACTCCAGTCGAGCCGGCCCATTCGTGCCGAAGCATGGCTCTCCCACACTTAAATAAAATAGCGCAACGTTGCGCATAATAGACTTTTTTATTTGAGAGGGGAATATCATCCAAAATCTTCTCCCGCCTTAGGCGACGCGAGAGGGAGTGTCAGACTCTTACTAACTAAAAACCACCCCGTTCCTATGCGCATAATAGACTTAGCGTAACGTCTCTGTCGTCTCTTGCCTGTGTGAATATCCAATTAAGTGATCTGTCTATTTGTTTTTTAAATAAAGATTTGGTCTGTATTTCTGTACTGGAAATTAATGTTGTCTTATGTATTGTTTCAGGAAAGAAGCGGTTTAGACAATATGCGGTCGTTAGAACATTACTTAACGGATATAATGAGAGCCGACACTTCAGAACACATGAAAGGTAACATTTTATTTTTAATGGCCAAATACTCAAACGTCACTCAATTTTAAAACACTCTCAATCTCAAATATAGTTCTGTCCCTACAAATTCTTTGTAAATGATAGAGATAGCACGAGATTTAAGTATAGACATTCAGCATTCGGACGTAACTCGTGACGTTGATAAGTCTGCATTTATTAAATTCACCGAGAGAAGTGGAAACTATAATTTTCTTTAATAACATCTTCTGATTTGTTTCGTTGCGGTATCCAAGACAGTCATTCATGAAAAAAGTCTGCGTTTGGCCACCAACCCGCTTACTGACAGGACGGCGAAGCGAAGATGTGGCCGAAGATGGAGCACACAGACTTAGAAAATACCTATTCACTCAGACCTTGAAAAGACCCGGGTTGTATTTCTCAGGAAAGATAGAAGCCGGCAAATTGTTCCATTCCCTGGCTGCACGGATTAGGAACGTGGATTCGAACCGTTTCGTTCGCACCCAAGGGAAGTCCACTCTGTAGGGATGATAGTGGGCCGACTTTCTACCATTACAAACATATTTTTAACTACATATTATTTAACCATGAATCTACATATTATATGAATAAGGCCGTCGGTATAGGACGCCCTAGATAGAAATATATCGACTAGATTGGTGATATATTAAAGAAGAGCCAAATTAAAAGTACCTTTAACCGACGAGCATGCATGAAAAGACTTATGACTGTTAATGAAGCGAAAGAGGTGTGTAAGATTCGTAGCAATTTGCGTTCCATTGTCTCTGCCTACCCCCATGGGAGACAGGCGTGAAGTTAGCTAGGTATATTTAACCACGATTTTCTGTCAAGCAAAAAACAACCTTATTTCAAACATTTTAGGTTCTTTTTCGAATGTAGTCGTTCCACATGTCAACAGCTGTTGTTTTTGAGCCAACTGAAAGGCAAAGGTCATCATAATGTTATTCCAAATTCAAAATAAGTCGAGCAAATATTTTTTTATTGAAATAATTACGTAGCGCCATCTTTTAATCGATTATGGTAACTTAATTACGTTATAAAAATATAGATGGCGTTGTAATTAAAATTGTAAAGTTTAATGCTAATTTGCAATGTGCAAGTATAGAAATCATGAATAAATTAGTTTTAAATACACAATACTGTTATTGCTATGTATTGGGAAAGAATTTTATCGAATTTTAGTCATATTTTATACGTACTTAGACAAAAAATATTAGTGAATTTATGTAGGTTACTAAAATATCTAGACACACGGCAGTGTGTCCGCCAAGTTCGAGCAAAAAAACCGACACACCGGCCGTGGGTTATATTACACGAACCATTTCGGGCCAAGTTCGACCCACCTATAACTCAAAATCTATTTTATCTACGCATATGAAATTTCTAGTATCTATCGAGATCTACTTACTTATCTAAAATACAAAATTTCATTAATGTACCTATTGTAGATCTTGAGATATTGACGTCAGAAAATCGCTATTTTTACTATACACTCACTGACTGACTCACTCACTCACTCATCAAAAACCTAGACCACTTCCAATAGTCGTAACTTGAAATTTGGCATGGAGGTAGGTCTTTAGGTCAAGGTAAAGGAAAAAATCTGAAAATGGCCAAGTGTGAGTCGGTTTTAAAAATAATGAAGGTGTAAATTCATACCCCTAAGGAACTAAAACAAAAAAAATATCTATATCTTCCAATGGTCGTACCGACCTAAAATTCGTTACGAAGGTTTGTATTTAGTCAAAGTAAAGTAAAATAAGAAAAAAAGAAAATAAACCTTACAAAAATAAATGAAATCCCACCCAAAACATAAATGTGAAAGGCTGCCAAGTTCGATAATATTGGAATGCTTCGCCTATAAAAGAAGTGAGATCTAAATAAGTACCAAGTTCCATACACAGACCTCAGTTAAAAATGATATAACTTGGCAAGTTTTAATAGAAAATTATATACTTGACTCATTGCGTTTAGTAGGTTCATAACAAAGTGTGTGAAAACTTGCCAACTTGTTATATCATTTTTAACTGAGGTCTGTGTATGGAACTTGGTACTTATTTAGATCTCACTTCTTTTATAGGCGAAGCATTCCAATATTATCGAACTTGGCATCCTTTCACATTTATGTTTTGGGTGGGATTTTATTTTTAAGCTCATAGGCCACAGATAGACAAGAAGCCGGCAGTGGACAGTCACGTACTGTTAATATTGAGACAAATATTATAACCTCTATGTTATATACTCTAGTTTCTATATAACATTTTTTAAGTTACATTAACCAGTATAAACTGACCTCTGAATGTGTGGAAAGATCATACAAAGCGAGACCATGGTAAACTGGTTGTGTATAGCTCCATGCAGCAAGCTAAACCAACCAGTATAAACTGACCTCTGAATGTATAGAAAGAACATACAAAGCGAGACCATGGTAAACTGGTTCTTTATTGCTCCATGCAGCAAGCTAAAGAATCTAGTATAAGCTGACCTCTTAATGTGCGAAAGTTTCATACCAAGCGATACCATGTTATATTGGTTATGTATAACTTGATGTGTCGCCATAGCACGTCATGTTACACTTGTGACATATGATTAGTGTTCTGTGTGTATTGACCAACACTATTGTGTAGGTACTGAGCGCAAGCGGAAGCGGGTTTTGTAGGGCCATTAAAACAGCGAGGAAGCACAAGTATTGGAGTTCTTGAGAAAATGTTCATATTTTTATAATAACTATCGTGAGACATACTAAATTAACTTAAAATCACGGTTTACTCACGTATATTAATGGCGAAAAGCTCTACTAGTTTCGAGTCACAGAGGGACTCTTCATCATAAGCAGCATGTGCGAATGAAACAACCAATCAGAGCGCCGAACGAGCTCGCGTTTCGATTTTGTTTAACGTAAAGTGAACTCGTACTAAGGGTAAAAGCGCCGAACGCGCTCTCGTTTCGATTACTTTAAACGTAAGGCAAACTCATACTAATGGTACTAGTAATACAGATGGGGCCCAGTAGGGCTGTTGCCTGATCCAGAGCTGCGGACTACCTAGCGGGTTTACCGGGGCTCCGGCTCGAAAAGCAGGAGTAGGAACGGGTTAGTTTTAGTCAGTAAGAGTCTGACACTCCCTCTCACCTCACCCAAGGCGGGATAAGTCATTGGATGATTTTCCCCTTAAAAAGGGATTACTTGTAATCTATCCCCGCTAGTTTAGTGGGCCTACGCGTGTAATATCAACATGTTAATGCATCGTGACTTCCTTTTTATCGTCAACTAGTACGGTCAACAGAATCGTCCACACACACACGTAGGTACGGTCAGAAAACAAACTATACTACGTTATACTTTTGGATTCGCTGTTAGAAACTCAGTTGTTAAGTCATTAAACAACAAAATAGTCTATATTTTGGTCTTAAATCGTCAAGTGAATTCCAAGCTAATTAACTTAGCTGACTAAAATACTGTAGAATACGACTCTGTTAAATATTAGATAAGGTACTCTATAAATGGTCAAAAGAAAAAAGGTTTTGTTTTGAACCCTTAATTGACTCTGAGTAGGACAGTTAGTAAGTTATGTTTGTGTAGAAAATATAAGAAGCCAGAATTCCCGCCAACAAACTCCGAAGTTTGGCAAACTAAACTGTAAAACGAAAAATGTAATGAAATCTATATATTAATACGTGATGCAAAAACTTTGGACCGCTTTTTACGAAAATTGCGCGGACGTAGGAGTATAAAATTTGGTACACTTATAGTTTATGTGTAGGAGAAGTGCAGGACGCTAATATTTTTCAAAAATAATGCTTATAAAGTACATTAAATTAATAAATAAAACATTACACCCACATGCATAGTATCTGATCGTATTTGACAAAACGTCAAAATCGATAGACATTGCGATGATATTGACGTCTCATATGAATAGAGTTTTATAAAAGAGTTTGTTTGAGTTTGAGTTAAATAAAAATTATCCTTGAACGTATGTTAAGTGGTATTGTAAATTAAATCGTATATGGTTGAATTTCAACCACTAGGCGACCACTAGTTATACTAAATAAATAAAAAAAACATGATGAAAGTTCCTTCTTCTACATAGGAATCTACACCTTGGAACGAGCAAATAGAGCAACTAGAGGACTGACCGACAGACAGACGTTGTGTTTTTTTTTAATATTGTAATATTTGCTTTGACTTTCAAAAGTGCCTTCTCGGTCTATTTGAAATAAATTATTATAACTTTGACTTCTGTATACTCCTATTACTCCTATTTCAATATGACAATATGGATAAGTTTCCACAGTAATAACTATGTAACAGGTAACTACATAGTTAAAACTGTATGAGTCAAGTTGAGTTTGGTATAGAAAAAAATATTTGGTTGGTACGGTTAGCAGAAGCACAGCTAAAAATGACGTTTTACTGTCATTATTTTTTAAAAAACGTACATACACAGATCCAAAACAAATATTTACCGTTGTGTGAGTAAAGTTGCCAGAAGCCCAATTCCCCACTTCTCAATCTTCCCAATCCCCGATTCCCTACTAACCCTTAAATTCCTAACAAAACACCAGCAAGGCATTTGTAACGCCTCTGGTGATTCGGGTGCCCATAGACGGCAGCGATTGCTTACCATCAGGTGATCCGTTTGCGCGTTTACCGGCTTATACCATCGCGGAAAAAATCGATGATATGTTTTTCCATTTAAAGTCATCTTTTCGGGACTCCGGTTCGAAAAGCAGGAGTAGCAACGGCGTGGTGTTTAGTCAGTAAGAGCCTGACACTCTCCCGCCTCACCCAAGGCGGGAGAGTTCATTGAATGATTTTTCCCCCTTTAAACAAAACAAAAAGTTAGTAATACTGATTGTAAATAACCTGTCACAACTTTAAAATCGCCATTTGACAAAAAACTAATTGTCTTTAAAACAGTTTCATCTTAATAATAAAAACAAACGATCCAACGATGCATTTCTTAATAATGGTAGCAAAAAAAGTCTAGTAATAAAAATATGAATAAACTTGACACAGTTTGTTTTGCCGACCGTACCTACGATTGTTAGAGTTGCGACGTAGATACAAAGATATCATTTGAAAGATGCTAGATGTGACTTCAATTTTTTATTTAATTTTTTTCTTAAAATTTTACCCACACTAGGATTTTCTCAAAGTCAAAATTATTTATTTCAAATAGACCAGGAACTTTTGAACGTCAAAGCAAATATAATAGTATTAATAAAGTCTGTCGGTTAGTCCTCTAGTTGCTCTATTAAAAAACATGCTCGTTCCAAAGTGTAGATTCCTATGGAGGAGAACTTGATCCGGAGCTGCGGACTACCTAGCGGGTTTACCGGGGCTCCGGTTCGAAAAGCAGGAGTAGGAGCGGGGTAGTTTTTAGTCAGTAAGAGTCTGACACTCCCTTTCGCCTTGCCCTTGCGAGAGAAGGCATTGGATGACTTTCCCCCCTTTAAAAAAAGGTTCAGATTTATCAGAGAGAGAGCTGCTTCTCGGTATCTGTCTATTATATAACCCTTTATGACACCCACGGCAAGAGCTTATAACAACAGCACTTTACTCTGCCATAATAATATTATGTTAATATCACCGCGAAAAAAACATGTCACCATTATTTTTTAATTCTTATGACGCCATAACAGTTGTGGGATCAAATAAAACTTTATGGGCATAAAGGTCGGCTAATCACAACCTATTTGTTGGGACCGAAGCTAAATATAGCACACAGCATTTATGGTAAATGTTAATAATACTCATTTTAATGGTGATGATGCAAAGGTATAAAAATTAACGTGTTTTTCGGCGTTCACAGCAAATGTTAAGAGTTTCCGAGTGGATTGCATGCAAATATTTGTTTGTTGCTAAGTTTAGTTTAGTGATGTTTTTGTTTAATGAAGTGCAGTTTTGTTTTGTGGTGTTGTTTTTATTATAATTTGACGAGGTGACGGGAGAGTAGAATATATTTTTTTGTGGTATTAGTCGGTAAACGAGCAGACGGATCACTTGATGATACGCAATCACCGGTGCACATGGACATCTGATACACCAGAGGCGTTACAAGTGCATTGCCAGCCTTTTGGGGTGTTGGGAATTTAAGTCTTTGATTGCTTTATTTTTCGTTATTGGGGAATCGGGGATTGGGACGGGAGGTAATTGGGCCTCCGGTAACCCCGCACTCACAACGAAACACAACGCTAGCAATGTTTCACATCGGTTTTCTGCTCGGCCGTGGTATCACTCCGATCGAGCCCATTCGTGCCACACATAAATTCATTTGTTAAAATCAACGTAACCTCCCCATTACAAGTGCGCTCAAGCCACATCTAGCGTCAGTGTGCGCGTGCGCATTACACAATGCTGTCACAGCCTTCGGTTCGACCTTGGGCGTTTTGTTAACCAATTAACCAGAGCTACTGTATTGCTTACTGCTTTACATACGACTATATATAAATAACACTGTTATATAATGGCTTTTTTAACCTGAAAGGAGGTGGAATCTGAAAAAATGTAGGTACATAATTTACATTAACCAGAGCTACTGTATTGCTTACTGCTTTACATACGAATATATAAATAACACTGTTATATAATGTCTTTTTTACCCTAGAAAGGAGGTAAAATCTGAGAAAAGATGTAGGTACATAATTTACATTAACCAGAGCTACTGTATTGCTTACTGCTTTACATACGAATATATATAAATAACACTGTTATATAATGTCTTTTTTACCCTAGAAAGGAGGTAAAATCTGAGAAAAGATGTAGGTACATAATTTACATTAACCAGAGCTACTGTATTGCTTACTGCTTTACATACGACTATATATAAATAACACTGTTATATAATGGCTTTTTTAACCTGAAAGGAGGTGGAATCTGAAAAAATGTAGGTACATAATTTACATTAACCAGAGCTACTGTATTGCTTACTGCTTTACATACGACTATATATAAATAACACTGTTATATAATGGCTTTTTTAACCTGAAAGGAGGTGGAATCTGAAAAAAATTAGGTATATAACTTACCTAAGTGACCAAACAAGCTATGTTGCGACAATAACCGCGTCATGGGTCGTGAAATGCTGCTCATAAATATGAGCCTCTAACACGGCTTGAAACTAGTCGAGTTCCTCGTCAAACAGTTACGTGAGTAAGCCGATAACATAATAATTAATATATTAGGCATTGTTTTTTTTATTCGGTAAAAACTAAATGCTTGACTACAATCCCACCTGATGGTAAGTATGTAATCGTTGATTGAATGTTACAAAAACCAAAAATTAAGGGATATATATTCTTCTTTTTTTATTATTCTTTTTTACCATTGTTAATCTAATTTATCTTTACGTCTTTAGAATACAAATAAACTTAGAATTCATATTTATAAATAATAATCTTTATATAAGGAAAATCTATATACTTTTCTAAGGTTAACAATAAGAGAAATCTTCAAACAGCCTTCGATTTTATCAATACTAGATAAGAATATCTTAAACAGTATAAATGTGGGAGAGCCATGCTTCGGCACGAATGGGTCGGCTCGACCGGAGTGATACCACGGCCTCACAGAAAACCGAAGTGACGAAACACAACGCTTGCGTTGTGATTCCCCAACAACCCTTAAATTCCTAACCCCCAAAAGACCGACAACGCACTTGTTACGCGTCTCGTGTATCAAGTGTCCATTGGTGGCGGCAATTGCTTACTATCAGGTGATCTGTCTGCTCGTTTACCGACTCATTCTATTAAAAAAAGTATATTTCTAAACTTATCATACTATCAGCTATCAGTGATAGTTCATTTCTGGACTACGAGCTTCCTCTACATATGAGGTTTTGCCATAATCTCTACGCTTAGCAGGCGATTTGGATATCGCAGTTTAAAAGGTTCAGGTTTATCAGTGAGCCGCAAGATAATCTCTGGCTACCGTAAACACGGGTCTGCAGACGACGAGCAAGGGTAGCTCGCCGCCTGACTAGAACCAGACATCGAGCGTTCAGACCACCACAAATGGGGCCCAGTAGAGCTGATGCCGACTCAGAAGTGCGGACTGCATAGGGAGTTACCGGGGCTCCGACTCGAGAGCAGGAGAAGGAACGGGGTGGTTTTTATTCAGTAAGAGTCTGCCACTCCCTCTCGCCTCGTCAAAGGCGGGAAAAGTCATTAGATAATTTCCCACCCTCAAAAATAATGTTTATCAAAGAGCTGCCTTATGCTGCACGGTCTCTATTTAATGAGGGGTATCTTAGTATGGTCTTTCAACACCCTCGTGAAGAGTAGCGTCACTGACAAATATATTCTACTCTACTACCACAAACGTACGCACGAAAACAGCATTTTAAAACCTAAAACTCGAACGAAACTCAACAATTTCGTAATCATACGTGACATTATGCAAATGGGTCACTCTCCATGTTTTAACTTTAGCGATATCTCATAATAGATCTGTAAACTGAAATAAGAGCTAACTAAGTTCTTTATTAATGCAAAATAAACCATTGAGACTGTTTGACATTTTCCATTTTGGCATGCTATTCTAAATGTAGTTAAAAATAACTATTCACGTCTCTAACGAAGATGCTTTAAACCTCGTGATCCAGTAGTAGAATTTCCATATAACCCGGCAAAATTGAAAACGAACCACAATTTAGCAACGCTCACAGAATAAAACAGACTACTCAATTTGTCAGCATAATTTGTCTAGTATAGCGCGGCTAAATTAAAAAGGTTATGTTTGTTTCAAATTCGGTTTTGTCATAGAACATCTTAATTTGGTCGGTTGCTCGATAACAATCGCGTTGAGAATCTGTGATGCGCGCTGTCAGTAGGTGAGCGCGCGCGACCGAGGCGCATGCGTCTGTGACTTTTTAAAAATTTAAATACGAATTTAGAACCGTGGGCGTTGCGTGTTCAGTCTATTTTTGTGAAAAAAATATTACGTCGACCATTGAGACGGGAGTGCAGTGAACTCTATATAAAAAAAAATAGTGTTTTTTTTACGATAAAGATATTTTTCTATATCAGTGTTGGTTTTAAGAAAAGTGGTTATTTAATTTGGAAAATTTAGTTTTTTGGTAATTTTCATTTTATTACTGTTTTCTTAATACTAGGTGTAAATATAATTGAAAGTGCTTGAATTGATATTCATTCAGCTATTAATGCGAGGCGAGGATGTAGCATTTTTCCTTTACCTTGAATTAATAATCAACTATAAATTAAACGTGAAACTGCTTTAGATTAGCTAGAAAAGGGCTTTTTTTAAGGGGGAAAAATCATCTAATAATGCCTAGCGGGTTATCGGGACTCCGGCTTGAAAAGCAGGAGTAGGAACGGGGTGTTGTTTAGTCAGTAAGAGATTGACACTCAAGTCAGGAAAAGTCATAGAAGAGTGAGAGTAAGAGAGTGATTTTCCCTTCTTAAAAAAAGTATCTTCAATTATCACTGAAAACCTAATAGTAAGCTATAATTTGCCAACCAGTGTACTGAACCCGAAAAACCTAGCTCTATTTTTTTTAAGGGGGTAAATCATCCACTGACTTCACTCGCTAGAGCGAGGCGAGAGGGAGTATCAGACTCTTACTGACTAAAAACCACCCCGTTCCTACTCCTGCTTTTCGAGCCGGAGCCCCGTAAACCCGCTAGGTAGTCCGCAGCTCCGGATCAACCTCGTTCGATATCCTTGTGTCATTTTATTTTTGATTCAATGACATTTTGAACGAATGCATTGTTTATTTTTTCGCGCGCTTTTAGCTATGCATAGACTATACACGTTTTATTTTACTACTCGTAGTTCTATTCTAGGGTTGGCAAAGGTATATAATTTTACGGCCAGGTGTAGATGAGCTGAGTGAGATTAGTAAATGTAAATTTTTTTAAAAACGTTGCATTTAATAATCCTGTTAATGGAATTATTTATTTAGAAGCGATTTTAATCAAGAGTAAAATTGTAAAACGTTATTTTTCAAGTTCTATTCTGTTATTGTCTCAGATTTGAACAAAATCTGTAGTGTTTTAGGAATAAAGGAATAACAGACAGACAACAGTCAGTACCTTTACGTTCGTAGCTCTGAGACCAGAAAACCGACGTGAAACAACTCTTGCGCTGTGTTTATTGTGTGAGTGAGGTTACCGTAGACTCAATCACACCTCCCCAATCCCCGAATCATCAACAATCTTCAAATTCTTAACCCCCAAAAGGCAACGCACTTGTAACGCCTCTGGTGTTTCAAGTGTCCATGGGCGGCGGCGATTGCTTACCAACAGGTGATCCATCTGCTCGTTTAAAAAAACATTTATTTATTATTTACTTCGCTTAGTATTTGTACTAGGACGCTGTATGATTACATAATCCCGTGTAAATACTATAATTATCTCCGACAATTGTGTCCGTCTGTCAGTACTTATCTAATAACTGAAGAGACTGTATTTCTCACTACTTTATTTACTGTACAGGTGCTAGCTCATCTCAATATCTTGATACTAGCTTCTAACCGCGGCGTCACCCGCGTTTTCATGAGATAAGAAGAAGCATAAGTGTTATTCTAGACTATAATCTACGCCTGTTCCAAATTTCGTCCTAAACCCGGTAGCGTTTTTGATGTGATTGAATAACAAACATACAAACAAACACATAAACATAGATTTTCGCTTTTATAATACTTATTAAAAAGAAGAAAATATAAAAATGTTTTATAAACAAAAAATACCTAATCATAAACTGAAAAGCTGAATAGTACCTAGCTCTACTTATGATTTAAATCGGAAACACCTTACTTGACTAAGAATAAAGAGATAGAGTCTCTGTAGTTTTTTAATAGCTTTGCCTTTTTTTGATGGGTAAAATTATACAGTGACTTCTCACGCCTCGAGTGAGGCGGAAGGGAGTTTCAGACTTTTACTGACTAAAAACCACCTCGCTCCTACTGCTGCTCTTCGAGCCGGAGCCCCTGTAGTCATCTTGTATCATTCATCCAGGATCATACTACCCCTGCTCCCATGTAATCTAGTCCCACACACGTGGAAAGCAACCTATCATTTAGCCACTGCACCAACCATGTATTCAACTGTTCTATAATTAATATACCTTTTGCCCGACCTTTCTACATACACGTGTAACTTTACTGAATAAATAATATATTACGTTCTACATTCTATATAAGCTTTTACAAGCGGTTTTGCCCGCTTTCCCGGGATAAAAAATAGCCTATAATATCTTCTATATCTTCTATACTAATATTATAAAGCCGAAGAGTTTGTTTGTTTGTTTGTGTGAACGCGCTGAATCTCCAAAACGACTGGTCCGATTTGAATAATTCTTTTTCTGTTGGGCAGTGCATTTATCGAGGAAGGTTATTTATTGGCTATAAAACATCACGCTCGCACGCGGGTTCGAAACTTACCAATGGCAAAATTAGCAATGTGATATTTTCCGAGATATTACACACCACTGACAAACGGTGAAGGAAAACATAGTGTGGAAACCTAAGATATTTATATTAAAAACTAACAAGCCAAGAACTCCGTTTCGCCACCAATGATTTTCCCTGCTTTCCTGCTTTTCTCTTGAATTTTTCCTGAAATTTCTTTGCTATAAACCTCACGGAGCCCGAGACCTTTCCAACGAATGCAAAACCGTGGAAATCGGTTCGTGCGTTCTGGAGTTATAGCGTCAGGAAGGAAAACTCGACTTATTTTTATATAAAAAAATAAATAAAAGGAGTGTTGTTATGTCACATATATGTATGTATATAAAGGTGTAAATAGAAATTGAATGATAGCAATCAATCAATTATATACCTTATGTATACACACACATAGCATTGATTTAAATGAAACTGATTCATGGCGTTGAACAATCCCATAGTTGGATTCCTATAGTCTCTTTTTTCTATTTAACAATAAATATAACAATGTTTAATAATAATATATATTTATTTATATATAATTCTTCTATAAGTGTGTATGTCACTGAACTTCTCTTAAACGACTGGAGTTTGTGTGTGTTCAAGGGGATCTGAGAATGGTTTAGATTCACAATTTTGTCCGCTGGACAATGTTTTTTTAATTAATTTTTAATTTATTAGTAGTTGTTGATTTTGGAATGTTTTACATTGGATCCGACAAATTTTCTAATTAAAGACGTGTAGACAGGACAACGTCTGTCGGGTCCGCTAGTATAGGTATAATAATATAGTACTTCTGGACACAGCGCGTATTGTCCGGAAATACCTCTCTCTTGACCCCTGACCGCCGGTAGCTTGGATTTATCCCGTTACTGGTGGGCTAATGCTTTTTATATTTTTAAATGTTTTCTTTTTCTAATTAAATATTCAAAAATGTAATCAACAAGTATGGTAAATAAATAAAATACCTTAAATTACTAAACAGGGATAGGTAGATAGGTCTATACTACCTACTATAGTAATATTATGAAGTATATAATTATGTATAGTAATTTTATGGTATAATCCGGTAATCGAGCAGACGGATCACCTGAGGCCTTAGTTTGCTATCACAATTGTGTCAGAATGGTCGATCATTGAGCAGTGCAAGAGGGAAGGAGCTATGTAGGTTGTATAGCTACTCCAGGCTAGACCAAGGCCCCTGATGGTAAGCAATCGCCAATATCCATGGACACACGAAACACCAGAGGCGTTACAAGTGCGTTGCCGGCATTTAAGAGGTTAGAAAATTGAGAAGTTAGAAAATCAAAAATAGGGGAGCTTGGGAAGAGGGGTATTTGGGCCTCTAGTAACCTCACTTACAGAACGCAAGCGTTGATTCACGTCGGTTTTCTACTCGGCCGTAGTATCACTCCGGTCGAGCCGGCCCATTCGTGCCGAAGTAATTATGGACAATAGTTAAATTGTAAGCGTGGTGGACAAATGTCACAGTCAAGTAGTAGGTTAGCTGACTGACGCAAGAAACCTTGACATGGCCGTCCGCCGCCGCACTTTTGTTAAAACATACATAAAAACAATGGATACACTTTTTGGGTTGAGGTGAAACAAACACTTTTTATTTTTTTGTCTCTTTTAAAACAACGTTTAGTCGTTAATTTGTTGTCTACTTGATTCTGCCAGCGTTCCCTGTGGGATAAAAAGTTCTATGTGTTATTCCAGACCATAATCTACCCCTGTTCCAAATATCATCCCGATCCCTTCAGCTGTTTTGCAGTGATTGAGTAATAAATAAACATACACACAAACTGGTATCCGTGGGATAAATATTAGCCTCTATTTTATTCCAGAGTATAATCTACCCCTGTTCCAAGTTTCATCCCAATCCCTTCAGCCGTATTTAAGTGATTGAGTAACAAACATACATACAAACACGTGCCTGTGGGATAAATAGTAACCTATGTGTTATTTCAGACCACAATCTACCCCTGTTCCAAATTTCATCCCGATTCCTTCAGCCGTTTTGACGTGATTGAGTAACAAACATACATACATACAAATTTTCGCATTTGTAATAGTATTAAGATTTTGTAGTTGTGTGACAAATCTTTGTGTTTATTCCCGGGTTAGGTTTAAACTTTAAAGGGTCATTTTTTGACGCTCTTTCTCGGTCAAATGTGTAGTCTCTTGCGATCGACGACAAATCGATTGAGATACTATTAGTTTCTGAGAATTCTATTAGTTTCTGTCACGCAATTCTAATCCCTCAAACTCCAAAAGGCCGGCAACGCACCTGTAACGCCTTTGGTGTTTCAAGTGTCCATGCGCGGCGGCGATTGCTTACCATCAAGTGATCCGTCTACTTGTTTGTCGCCCTAATATTCTAAAAAAATACTTGACTGATTTTCAAAACCGTTTCCTTTATCGAATCGTATTAATTTAAATTAATAGAAAAATAAATAAAAATATAAAGAAGAAGGAACGCAATCCATACAAAATTGCCTCACGTCCTGCAACAAAGATATTTTGTTTTTCATAACAGCGCCTGAACTATTTTCACTGCAGTTTTTATGCAGGTGTAAAAAAAAATTAAGTTAGGTACTGGTACACCCACTTTTCACTATTTATGTTATAAGTCCCATGTAATAGGGGGTGAGTCTATTACCAGCCATATACCGGGCATAATTCCAGACCAAATCAAATTAAATCACTTTAATGCATCCATAGTGTACAGTGTGGTGTACAATTTTAAACAGTAATATGTTCCAACTATGGGCCGTTTTGGGCACTGTCGAAGTACTCCATGGTTTTTTTTTGAGGGGGAAAATAATCCAATGACTTCTCCCACCTTGGGTGAGGCGAGAGGGAGTGTCAGACTCTTACTGACTAAAAACCACCCCGTTCCTTCTCCTGCTTTGAGCCGGAGCCCCGGTAACCTTTTACGTTGTCCGCAGCTCCGGATACTCCGTGCTACTACTGAGAAATTTTGAAAATCTGTAAAGCCCAGTAGCTCCTAGTTACATGTGGAACGGCAAGCAAGGTCTGCTTACCTTCTGGTAGCGTTCTTGACGGTGCCATGATAATATTTAGTGTAAACACAGCAAACTGAGGCAAATTGTTGACCTTGAGCTGTTGCGAAAGGCATAAAAACATACTTAGCTTACGTTGTGATTTGTCTAAATTATTCTTTTATAACGTTTTCGTTGATGGACAAGCGTTTTTTCTTATTAGGTTATTGTTCAGCAAACGTAGAGTTGTCTATCCTTTTTTTTTGAGTGGAATATTATCCAATGACTTCTCCCGCCTTGGGTGTGTTTCAGAGTCCTACTGACTAAAAACCACCCCGTTCCTAATCCTACTTTGAGCCGGAGTTCCGGTAACCCGTTATGTTATCCGCAGCTCCAGATCGGGCATCAGGCTTACCGGGCCCTATCTGTGGTGGTCTGGCTTTTTAAGGCGCAGAGTGGTCTATCCTGCATGATTATTGGCAGCCTTTATCTGTTAACTAAGGCCGTAAACTCCTGTTTAAGGCAGATTTTCCATCAGACATGTGCTATGCTCTGTTACTGTGGATGCGTTTGGCTTCCACCAATCATATTCTTTGGTACACATAGCTTAGTACTGGTGGAAACGGACTCAGAGAAACTGTGCTTTTATATGGAAAGATGCGTGCTATAGATGGCTTCCCTACTATCAATACATCGCATACTCGAGCTGCGTATCTTCTTCGCACAGCTACATAGCTTAGTATCAGTGGAATCGGTCACATAGTTTCACAGCTTAGCTATTACATCTACATAGCTATATTCTCTGATGGAAAAGCACCGTAATACCGCGATTAATTTGGCTAATCATTCATTAACCAGTTGTTACCAGTCTATATCTCATTTTGATGAAGCACTTGGCATATAGAGCGATATTACGTCACAGTATCTCATGAATAGCTTTCATTGTGGGAGAGCTATGCTTCGACACGAATGGGCTGGCTTGACCAGAGTGGAGACCACGGCCTCACTGAAAACTGACGTGAAATAAGTGAGCGTTGTGTTTCGTTGTGTGAGTGAGGTTATCGGAGGCCCAATTCCCCCCTCCCAATCTTCTCAATCCCCGATTCTCCAACAACACTTAAATTCCTAACCCCCAAAAGGCCAGCAACGCACTTGTAACGCCTCTGGAGTTGAAATCGACTTGAAGTCGGATAACATACTAAAACCTTACTCAGTGTAACAAACACTTTTCTGCAAAGCGCATCAAAATCGGTTCAGTAAATCCTGAGATAATCGCACACAAATTTACATACATACAGGTTAAACGTAGAACCTCCCTCTTTTGTGAGGTCGGTTAAAAATCAACTCCACCTCTCTCTACACTCTCTCTACACAGTGTGACGTCTCACTATGCATCGTAAGCTAAATGTGTTTGCTCTGGTTACGCAATGGTGATGCTACAACTCAGTGCTCAAACCAAACGCTAGAGAGGTGAAGGTTGCTATATATTATTATAATTTATTTGTATTATTTATTGTTTATTTGTTTAATTTGACTGTGCTTATAACACAAATGGTGAAAAGTGGGTATACGTTTTTGTATAGCGGTATTACGCGCCGTAATGTGCACCTCTGCCTACCCCTTCGGGGATAATATATTTCTTTTATAATTGTCTTTAGTGCCTTGCCTTCCATATTCGGGTCAGGTAAAATACTGTAAGGGTTTTTACCGTACTGCTAAAAGTAGGATAATTTCGATTTTTCACTGGTGATTAGTGGGTGTTACATAGTGGCTGGTGCCTTTTTGTTCGGCTAGGAACCACTATTACTGACATTTTTTTCATTAGATCCCACACAAAAGTTTCTCCGGATTCGTAAGGTTCGTTCTCATAAAAATACTCAATTGATTTTAATAATCAAAAAGGTTAAATCTTGTGAATCTTTCTTATTTAGCGGACCATATTTTGCTTTCTGCGGACCATCGATTGGGAACTACTGCGCGATCTTATAATAATATCTTTATATTATTACTAGCTTCTGATCGCGAATTCGTCCGCGGAAAAAAAAAAATAGGGTTGTACTACCGGATAAGCACAAAAAATTTCATCAAAATCGGTAAAGCCGTTTCGGAGGAGTATGGCAACGAAAACTGTGACACGAGAATTTTATATATTAGACAAATCACATATATACCAATTCAAACACATAGGAAACAGTCATATTATATATATCTATCTGTACGTGTTTGAAAAAATATGATACATCACGTTTCCTAAGATAATATGCTATCATTATCATACTAGATCACAACAAGATAAGTATTCATTATCTCTTTATCAAGATCGTGAGGTCGACGCAAGAGTAAAATAGATTTATCACCACCGCCACTCTTGTTGCGGGTATGTGATACCCAAATAAGGGATAGAGACCAGGTAGCAATGCTGATTAACCTAAACATTTTAAACTGCGATCTCACCATGCATTGATGGAAGAGTCCCTCTGTGACTCGAAACTAGTAGAGCTTTTCTCCATTAATGTATGTGAGTAAACCGTGATTTTTAGGTAATTTAGTAGATACTAGCAGTTACCCGCGACTTCGTCTGCGTACAATAATGACTTGTGGCAGAATTTGGGCTTTGGAATTATTTGAATTTTCTTTGCTATAAACCTCACGGAGCCCGAGACCTTTCCAACGAATGCAAAACCGTGGAAATCGGTTCGTGCGTTCTGGAGTTATAGCGTCAGGAAGGAAAACACGACTTATTTTTATATTATAGAGAAGATGTCTCATGATAGCTCTTACAAAAATATAGTATTCTTAACATTAAATATCCACTTTTCTTAATACCAAAAAATCATGTTTACAGTGAAGTGAATCTAAGATGTGTTTTTGAGTATTTGATTTATCAAAGTTTACGTGTGAAAGTGACAAAATAAATTTGGATACGATGATCAACGAACATTTGGTCAATAACATGGCCTATTATGGTAAGTTTTTATGTTAATTTATATATTTAAATTATCAATACATGTGCGGGTCTGCGGACGGCGAGCAAGGGTAGCTCACCGCCTGACCAGAACCAGACCCGTGCGTACGGCGCGTCGCGTTCCGCGCGCGCCTCAAAGAGCCATCAGACCACCACAGATGGGGTCCAGTAGGGCTGATGCCTGATCCGGAGCTGCGGACTACTACGGAGAAATCATTGGATGACTTTCTACACCTGTAAAAAAAATGTAACAGGGACATCGGCACTGCTGTGTAGGCTCAACCGGAGTCATGACACATTATACCTATGTAAGGCTGCTTTTCGACCTGAGATGTGCTGTAGACGCGTTTGGCTTCCACTAGTGGAAACGGACTTAGTTAAGCAATAGCTTTTTTTTATGGAAAGATGCGTGGTATTTATGCGTGATACTGATGGCTTCCCTACTCGATACATCGCATACTCAAGCTTCCTCACACAGCTACTTTAGCGCGGCGCATCTTCGTATCACATCTTACTTGCATAGCTTAGTATCAGGGGAACCGGTCACATAGTTTCATAGCTTAGTTAGAACATCTTCGTAACATAGCTACCTAGCACATCTCTAGTGGAAACGCTTGCGTTGTGTGCAGTCTATAGCGTTAAGTTGCACCCACTATAGCAAATTAGTGACTCCTCTATTATTGCGGGTGTCCATTAGCAACTCTAATCACTTACCATTAAAATGTTCATCTGTTTATTTCCCAACATTTCCTATGAATTTGAGCCATACATTTTGTATGCCCGTACCACGTAAGCATTCTCATTCTCACACAATGTAATCATTAGCTCGAACTTACGCTAATATCCATATTGAAAGTTGAAACTAATGAAGTATAGTTGTCCCTTTTCATCCCTAAGGAAATGTGGGGACAGGTGCAAATTATCGAGCGAGATAGCGAGCGTCAGGTAGGCTTGACCTACTGAAGTTCTGCGCAAGTTTCATAGAATATTTTCATTTGATATTTTGTAAAATGAATGTAGCAAGGAAAATGGAGGATCAAAGCTGAAGTATATATGCAGTGCTTACTGCGCCTTCTTTTTGTTAATTCAAACTCAATTTCTTCATAATACGGTACTTTCCTACTACTTAGTCAAATTCAATACTTTTATCGTAATGTCAAAAATGTTACTTTTCTATGAATTTTTGTAGGAGATCGCAACTTATGACGTCATATTATTTATTATTTTTTGACTCAAATAGCATACTTACTTCTCTAAAATTCGCTAGAAAAATTAATTAATGAAAGTACGATTATTTTGGGATATTTTATTGTATTGAAATGTCAAAAAAAAATATTTTTGACCTAGGAAACTACCCAATAGGCGTGATTCCTACTAGTCAAATTCAATACTTTTTTCAAAACGTCAAAAACTATAATTTTCTATGAACTTTGTATGAAATACTCTAATATCGCGTCATCAGATTTTTACGTCAAATGGCAGACTTATTTCTAGAAATTTAGCTAGAAAAAATCGTAAATTAAGCTAGTTCATCAAATTTACGAATGAGAGTGTGATTATTTTTGAATAGGATTTTATTGTATTGAAAAGTTGTAATAAGTAATTTATTTTTGACCCAGTCATCCATCCCTATTTCAGAATCCCTTAAAGACTGTACATCAATACCACATCGAATCAGGTCATCTGGGCACTGATGTCCTACATTTCAGTCGTCATGGCAACGGCAGCCATATTGCGGTTGCCATGGTTACGCGCATGCGTGCTACGGCTATAGGCGTGTCGTGTATGGAGCAGGTTTGCGGTATTCTTGACATCTGAATGACCGAGTCTGTTTTTTTTTTCGGAAAAACTGACTTTTCATTGCAGTTTTTCGTGTTATTTTGACTGATCATGCTTTTAGGGGTAGAAAAGAGAGATTTGGCTTTGAAGCCTCTTAAAAATCGATCTCCAATTCATTTGCTAAGCGTGGAGATTGGAAAAAAACCTCATCTTACGTAGATGAGACCCATAGTCCATCAGTAAACTATCACAGACGGTTGATCAATCAACTGTTAACTTATTTAATTCTTTATTATACAAGACTGACTGCCAATAGAAAACTGTTGAAGGCAAATCCTCCGCTAACGCCGGTCACCGGTGACCACCACGGCGTTCAATGTGTTAAATCGTCATTCTTTAAATTTGATTAAATAAATTATAGCCTTTTGAAAGACTCGGTTCAAAGAGTAACTTTGAATTGTTGCAATTTGATCTTTAGATATTAAAAAATAGAACTCATAAACGTATCTAGCGAAATGCCGGTCTTAATATGTCCGAATACTGAAATGCTACTCAATTTTAAGTTGTACTTAAACATCGTGCTATCTCTGTCATTTACAAAGAATTTGTCGTAACCATACTTAAGAGCGACTTAAAATTAAGTGACGTTTGAGTATTTGACCATTACATTTAAAATCATTTCTTTTTTTTTCTTTTTAAAAAAAACGTTGCCCCACATTAGGATTTTCTCCTGTGTCGTGGGTGTGTTTACGAACATACAATTTCACATGCACATGACACCCAGACCCGAAACAACAATTTGTGGATCACACATAGAGTTGCTCCGTGCGGGAATCGAACCCGCTACACGTTGCACGGCAGCCAGTTGCCCAGCCACCGCGCCAACCGTGCAGTCAACAATCATCTCCATGCTTATCCCTTTGGCGAACAAAAAGGGCGTAATTCTGTAATATTTTAAAAGGTTACCCCCAATAGTTACTTAACTTAACTAAGGCTTAACTCCCGCTGATCCCAAACTGTAGTTATTGATAAACTTTTCGGTCAACTCTCGCAGTTAGCGACATGTTTGTTAGTAAGTTTTGCTTCCGATATAGTTAAGGGAGGTTTATACGGTAACTGGGAATCGAAAACAGGGGTCTTTTGCTTGGTAGTTAGCTAGTACGAGGACCTTTAACTGGTATGACAGATACAAATTATGTGGTTTCAAAAAACAAACTCTTGTTTTATCTTACAACCTAGCGGGTTACCGGGGTTCCGGCTCCAAAAGCAGGAGTAGGAACGGAGTGGTGTTTGAAAGACACCCCGAGAGGGAGTGTCGGGACACTCCCTCTCGCCTCGCCCAGGGCGAGAGACGTCTCTTTCGGGGTTTTAAAATTTTTTTTTAGAAAACTAGTTACTTCCTTAGTTTCATCCACTCTGCTCGGATCCTTTTGATCGTAGCGTGACGATTTATAGCCTATAACCTTCCTCGATATATGGACTATCCAACAAAAAAACAACTTTTTGAATCGGACCAGTAGTTCAGGAGATTAGCGCGTTCAAACAAACAATAGTATGACATTAGCATAATTGATTTTTATTTATTTAGCTAATATATTTTTTAAAAAACTTCTTACGATGTTTATTTAAGTGAAAACTGTGTGGTTGGCATTTTAACACCACTTTTGACAAATATCAGACAGGAAAGTTATAAGCTGAAGTCTTGAATCCACCTGACACGTTCTTTTCTATGGTATAAGCCGGTAAACGAGCAGACGGATCACCTGATGGTAAGCAATCGCCGCCGCCCATGGAGACCTGAAACACCAGAGGCGTTACAAGTGCGTTGCCGGCCTTTTGGGAGTTAGGAATTTAAGGGTTGTTGGGAAGATTGAGAAGGGGGGTAATTGGGCCTCCGGTAACCTCACTTACACAACGCAAGCGTTGTTTCACGTCGGTTTTCTGTGAGGCCGTGGTATCACTCACACTTATAGGTAGATCAGGCTCATAGTAGAGCGAGTATGGACTATCATGGGATATAGATATCGTAAGTAAAAGGTAAATAGTCAAACTATTACGCAATAAAACAAAAGGTGTTCAATTCCTTCAGTGAAAGTATATTTAACGAATCAATGGGCTAGAACAAATACCATTGATTGAAAATGTCGAAATTGTGATCAATGAGCATTACCTTCTGGCACTGAGAATGGTAGCAAAGTTATATTATAAGACATTAGTCCTCTGTTGGACTAATAGGTATTATTTACGTAAGAGGAGTTTGCCACTAGATATGTACTATGTAGCTATGTTACGAAGATGTAATAGCTAAGCTGTGATTCTATATGACCGTTTTCATTGATACTAAGCTATGAAGCTGTGCGATGTATCGATAGTAGGAAAGCCATCCATAGTACGCATTTTTCCACCATTGTTAAGCTAAGTGTGTCAATAAATATGATTGATGGAAGCCAAACGTATCCACAGCAACGTAGCATTGCACATATCTGGTGGAAACGGGTGGTAAAAAGTTATAGGTTTATCAGAGAGCGCTGCTGCCCGGTCTCTGTCAAATGTGTAGTCACTTCTTACACGGGTATATGACACCCGTGGGAAGAGCTGAAAGCACAAATATCAGTTCTCCAACGTTAGTACATCATAAATCTATTTTGTTTTGTAATATTTCTACACATAACAAGCAAAATATGTTGAAACATTATTTATAACAGGCAACCTCTAGTGCATCTATCAATAACTTCAATAACCTAGGCTCAAAGGAAATCTAGGTCGCATAGCATTTAGGTAACCTACTTAGCTAATACACCTGCATAGTTCTAAACTGTTTAACTAGAAGATTGCATTCAAGCAGCCATTTTGTATGACATTTGTACCGGAAAGCGCGGGAAAATAGCTGTCATTATAATGTCATATTATTTATGATTGTTTTTTTTCTAAAGAGGTTTGCATAGGTTTTTGATTAATAAGGTAGTTATGTTTTTAAACTGACATGGTCACTAACACTATCATTAGAACTTGAGACGGGATATTTACCATGTTTATTTATGTCTATGAGTTTCCGATATTTCGGCACTGTTGCAAGCGCCATGATCACAGATGAACTAATGACACGTAAAAATGATGATCATTTCTACGTGTAAAACGTAACTAGATGTGACATCACACGCGATATTTCAAATTAATATATCTTCGAAAGTAATTGTTTACATTGTTACGTGTCTAATGATTTAAAACAATCTACAAAACGAATATTCAAATAAAAGTCATCTACACTATTAAAATCATGTGATTTTTGGATGCTTTTTTAATTTACTAATATGCTATTAGAAATAGAAAAATGTAACGAATCTAATTCTACATACGTAAATAATACTCAATTTTATTTCTTTTTACAAACTCAAAGCGTATCTAATACGCTATTGTCTTCTTTAGTAAAAAAAAGCAGATCACTTGTTCGTTTCGTTTTTTTTTTCTAAACACATTTTTAAGATACCACGTGGCAATGAAAACAGATGGTGTTAAGCCCTTTTATTACCTATTACAATACGAAAATAACATAACTAACCTAATTAACTTAACATTACACCTTTTAATAACCGTAAATATACTAAAAAACGCATTATTATAGGTACATATTTTTTTCAGTAAAATTTGGTTAAAATTAGTCAAACTTTAAACAAATTATACTTAATTTTAACCAAATTTAGCCGAAAAACAATGTATAAAATGCCTTTAAAACCCTACATAGACTAAAAAACACATAATTTTACAAACAGAACATATTTTTTTTCGGTAATTTTCGGTAATCTAGGGAAGATCGTAGTACGCATGCGTCGTGCAAGCACGTGCCAGGTCAGTGACCTCACGGGTAGATGTTTGAGCTACTAAGTAAAAAATGCCCGACGCAACATGCCCTATTTTTGATACCATCGCTTGTTTGCTTAACAATTTTTTATGTTTGTTTATTTATAACTTTTTTTTTTTTTTTTTTTTTAAAAACGTTGCCCCACACTAGGATTTTCTCCTGTGTCGTGGGTGCGTTTACAAACATACAATTTCACATACACATGACACCCAGACCCGAAACAACAATTTGTGGATCACACAAAGAGTTGCTCGCGGGAATCGAACCCGCTACCGGTTGCGCGGCAGCCAGTTGCCCAGCCACCGCACCAACCGTGCAGTCAACTATGCAATGTATGTTTAAATTTAATTTGGAGGTGAGATTAGTAAAAAATATGTAGTTTTTAGGTGAAAATGTATCGATTTTGTGCACAAACAGGTGATATTTAATTTGGAGGTAAAATATATTAGTTTTTAGGTAAGAATTTATCGATTTTGTATTAAAACGCGTTGTGCTATTGATGTTATGTATATTATGGCTTCTGTCAGTGGCGTGCTTTGTGTTATCAGGATAAAAATCAGCCTATATATTATTTTAATCTTTATTCTACGTCTGTGCCAAATTTCATTCAGATTCATTCATTCGTTTTTGCGTAAAAGAGTGACAAATATAGGTACACATCAATTCACAAGCTTTCGCATTTATAATATTAGTAAGATTAAAATGATTCGTTTTGTTATTTGTTTTTTCTTTTGCATATTTTATAATTTCAAACCTCAGATCTGCGGACTACCTAGCGGGTTACCGTGGCTCCGGCTCGAAAAGCAGGAGTAGGAACGGGGTGGTCTTTAGTCAGTAAGAGTTTAACACTCCCTTTCGCTTCATCCAAGGCGGGAGAAGTCATTGGATGATTTTCAATAAACGGTGTGTTTTTAGTCAGTAAGTCTGACACTCTTTTTAAAAGCCTCTCGCCTCACCCAAGGTGGGAGAAGTCCTTGGATGATTTTCAAGGAACGATTTTCGCCTCTTTAAAAAAACGATCTCTATATATGTATAGTATTTACATGTAAATATTAGGTCAAATGTAGGCCAACGTTTATAACATAAGTGTAAGACGTAAGTACACCGTCTAAATAGGATTTCGCGCCAATAACTACAAGAATGAGTTAACCGGATTATCTGGTGTTGTTTACTACATTTAAGCCCCTTTATTATTCACGCCCCAGTTTTCTAGGCTGTTCTTAGGGCTTAAGGCTGTTCATGGAAAGATGACATGACTAGTACTTGAGATATGTTTTTTTTTGAGGGGGAAAAATCATCCAATGACTTGGGCGATACGAGAGGGAGTGTCAAACTCTTACTGATTAAACACTTCCTCAGGAGAAGGCTCCTGAGCTGGAGCCCCGCTAACTTGTTATGTTGTCCGTAGCTCCGTGATCGGGCCCTACTGGGCCTAATCTGTAGTGGTCTGGCTCTTTGAAGCGCGCAGAACGCGACGCGCCGTACGCAAGGGTCTGGTGTGGTCTGGTTCTGGTCGGGCGGCGAGCTACCCTTGCCCCGCTGTCCGCAAACCCGTACTTATGGTGGCCAGAGATCGTAGTACATGAGATACCTACATATTTTATTCACCAAAGGAGTTAGAAATGGACATTCAGTTTAATAGATCTCGAGCCAAATCTCTGATTCTCCCACAATCCTCAAATTCCTATTCCCAAAAGGCCGGCAACGCACTTGTAATGCCTCTGGTGTTTCTGGTGTCCATGGACATCGGCGATTACTTACCATCAGGTGATCCGTTTGCTCGTTTACCGGCTTATACCATAAAAAAAGAAAAACATACCTAAAACTACTCTACAATAGACTGAAAATGCTTAGTAGATTATCATTAACTAATGTATTTCACATAATTATATTCATAGCACGTTCGTCTATCGTGACAGACGACTGGCACGTATATGGCGGCATTATCGATTTTTACTAGCGTGACCTAGAAACTAGGTATTATGCATGTAGTCAAACAGCGTAGTATTGTTTGTACACATGTAAACAGCAGCTCATGTAAAGAGATTGTCCAGTCAACTGATGGTAGCGGTGACTGTCCAGGCGACACACGTACTTAGGTATCGTCATGAGCTAATGTTCACATGTAAACAGCAGCTCATGTAAAGAGATTGTCCAGTCAACTGATGGTAGCGGTGACTGTCCAGGCGACACACGTACTTAGGTATCGTCATGAGCTAATGTTCACATGTAAACAGCAGCTCATGTAAAGAGATTGTCCAGAGACAGAGCAGCAGTGCTCTCTGATAAACCTGAACCTTTTAAATTGCGATCTCCTATCCATATGCCTTTGCAGATATGGCAAACTCCTCTCATGTAGAAGATACCTATAGTACAGCCACGGTTGATGAAATATATTAGTAGAAATGACTGCCTCGTTGGTCAAGTGGTCGCAAGTGCGACTGCCAGACAAGGGGTCTCGGGAATTACTAGGCTTTTCAGTTTCTCGAAAATGTCTCAATAGTAGCAAATGACTTTTCCCGCCTTGAGCGAGGCGAGAGGGAGTGTCAGACTCTTACTGACTAAAAACCACCCCGTTCCTTCTCTTGCTTTTTGAGCCGGAGCCCCGGTAAGCCCGCTAGGTAGTCCGCAGCTCCGGATCAGCCATTAGCCTGAGTCTGGAATTGTGCCCAGTATATGGCAATAATAGGCTCACCCCCTATTACATGGGACTTATAACACAAATGGTGAAAAAAACTCATAGAAATAGAAAAACATGGTAAATATCCAGTTTCGAACTCTAATACAAATGGTGAAAAGTGGGTGTACATTGTATAGCGGCATTACGAGCTGTAATGTGCCTACTCTTTCGGGGATAAAAGGCGTGACCTACTAATAATAGAAAAAAATGATAGTTTCATAACAAAATCCCGCTATACACTACGTGGTGTGTAGTCAATAAACATCAATGTTGTATGAGGAATTGCGGTGGAGGTCGCTCGTAATAGGCAGCTTCCTCTCAGCTGAGCTGTTAGCCGACATCCGAAAAGGGGAGTTGTGTAGTCATATTTTAGCTATATGGGAATGTATGTTTTTATACTGGAAGTTCCTGGTTGTTTGATAATATGTTTTGTGAGAGAAATTAGGGTTGTATTCAAGGGCGAATGTTCTGTGAAAATGATCGTGGAATTATATAATAGTTTGGTTGTTTCGAGAAGTTTTATTACTGCTTACCTTTTTTTTTACTACTTTACCGAGGTTCCGGCTCCAAAAGCAGGAGTAGGAGCGGGATGGTTTATGATCAGTAAGAGTCTGACACTCCTCTCGCCTCGCCCTGGCGAGAGAAGTCATTGGATGATTTTCCCCCTTTAGAAAAAACACTACAATTTCGTGATTTTCCAACGAAAATAATTTCCCGCCTTTTAACGTCAAATAATAGTTAACTGTCAAACTGCATTTTTTTTCCACTCTACAGTTCTGTCTATGGTTTCTAAATTTTTAAAAGGAGTTTCTATACGAAAATTATTTATGAATTTAATTAAGTAGGCTTAGTAGTATTTTCACTGCGAATTCAGTAGAGATCACTACATAGTATAAAACAAAGTCGCTTTCTCATTTCTCTGTCCCTGTGTCCCTTTGTATGCTTAAATCTTTAAAACTAGGAAACGGATTTTGATACACTTTTTTTTAATAGGTAGAATTATTCAAGAGGAAGGTTTATATGTATAATACATGCATAATACATCACCATTGCACCCATGCGAAGCTGGGGCGGGTCGCTAGTACTGTATAAAACCCATTTCTCTGCTATGGGCATGGAAACACCGCAGCTACCTTGACTGGTATCGATCGGTGTGGGAACTGGGTCCCTGCAATATTTAATATTCAAGTTCGCACTAACTTATTAAGTGGATATTGTATTGATCCAAATGGCCGTACAGCAGTTTATGTACATTGTACATGCAAATCGTTTGTTATAGAGTTTTATTGTAGTTGTTATGTAATAATGTCTCGTTAGTTGTCGCAACAGGCAAAGAATTACTAGGCCTTTTTCGGTTTTTTGAAAATGCATCAGTAGTGGCACGGAGTCTGGAATTGTGCCCATCTCTTATGTGTAGGAGACCCATAGTCTTGTAGTGAACTGCGCTGTAATCTGAAAATTACTTACCTACTTAGTCTAATCTTCTTGCTAAACCTGAGACCCTTGCCTTCTATTTTGATGACAGGGGCGAAACGTTTAGAAGTCTACTGAAGCTTTTTGGAGAGAAAGACTATGCAGTATGCAGTGTGGAATTTTTACCTCACTATAACCTCTATAACAGGACGAACTCGACATCTATGACAAGGATTGGCTGCAAAAAGCTTTAAACAGAGAGAAGTGGAAGGATGGTAGGGCCAGTAGCTTTGGCCCTGCAGTGGGACGATCATGGCTGAAATCTAAATCTAAATCTATAGCCACCATCAGCTCCTGTAAGGGGCACCAGATCCTCTAATAGACCCAAGGTCCTTGCCCTGCATCCATATTTATGACTCAATCAATAAAACAGTAAACGTTTATAAAAAAAAAAATGTCACCGAAAAAACGTAACAACAAAACGCTAATACGTATAACGCTACTCGAGTCAGCATTGCGACACTTGGCTTGTTCGTGGGTGCTGCAATATGACATTGGCTATGTGCTATATGCGACACGGTATGTCAAGGCGAATGCAACGTCCGAGGAGCTCTATTCTAATGAAACATAATTAATTAAAATTATTTTGACAATACCTAACAAACAACACACGAGTAAACAAAACGTCGTGTGATTTTCCAAGAAAAAAAATAAAAATGACAGCTACACTTTTTAAATTTTGTGTCATAGAATAGAGTCTGTATTTGGCGCGTAAAAAAAAGAATGAGGAAATTCTTATTTCTTTTTATTTAATTGTTTATTCTTTCGTAGTAATTGTTAAATAGAAATACAATCGAACAATTCATTGTTGAACTACTATTTAATTTTAAGAATTAATTAACTAACAACAATATAAATACAAAAAGTATTTAGTTTCAAATTGGTTTGTAGGTGGCCTAATTTTATTGTTAATGTAAAACAATTTAACAAACAAATACAGTTTTAATTGTTGTTTTATTTGCAATCAAAGCGACATTGAAACAATATTAATTAAATAAATACCAAAGAGTTCATTAATAAAGTTATTTTAACGTTATTAAGCAGTTATTTATAACAGTTATTATCGTTACTCGATCGAATACCGCCGGCATGGCATGCTAGATTTAAAAAAGTACCTTTTTGAATTTGGAACATTTGTCGATCCTACTTTTTTTCCATTCGCGTAGTCCGTCGTAGCGGGGGTCACACGTTTTTTCGTAAAAAAATTATAGAAAACGATTTTTTTGCAATTATATATTTTCACATTGAGATAAACCCGCATTTTCGTGAGTAATCGTGTAAAATATTATGTCGGTGCATACTATTCCTCTAGTTACACCTTTCATTAGAGGCCCGAGGTTCCCGTATAGAAAGAGTGAGTGCATATTTTTTTCTTTATATTTTCAGGCAATTTTTTCATGAAATTTCATTAAATTTTCATGGCACATTCATAGCAAAAACACATATCTTTTCAAGGACGTAATTTTAAATTTTATTTACATTCATATTTCGCTTATACCAATGAAAGAAAGTCATCGTGATTTTCAGCGTTAGTCTTGAATTTTTTTTGTTTTTCGCGACATTCGATATTTTTTTAATTATGTATTGTCCAGTCAACTGATGGTAGCGGTGACTGTCCAGGCGACACACGTACTTAGGTATCGTCATGAGCTATGTTCACATATAAACAGCAGCTCATGTAGAGTAGTCTATCCCATTTTAATATTTATTATCTAACATAGCAATAAAATTATGCAATTGTAATTAATTATGTACATATTACATCAGTATATTTGTTGATACCGACATAACTATTCGTTGGCGTATCTCCAAATTGTCAGACATTTTTATTATATAGCTAATTATGTCATTGACTCGTTCGTTACTGGTGTTCGTTTTAACATTTAAAAATTATAATATAAACATACAAATCTTCTGTCTGTCTTTATGATAAGTTACTAGCGGTCGATACAATATCCGGAGTTGCAGACAACGTAAAAGGTTACCGAGGCTCCGGCTCAAAGCAGTAGAATGAACGGGTGGTTTTTAGTCAGTAAGAGTCTGACACTCCCTCACGCCTCACCTAAGGCAGGAGAAGTAATTGGATGATTTTCCCCCTCAAAAAAAAGCGGTCGATACAATGTCTTCTTCCATTTTCCCCTATCAGACGTTATTACATTACAAATTCTTTGCTCTTTCCTATCATTCCTTATAGCGGCTATACACCTTCTGATTTAACTGTACAGTGAAACTGCACGGTTAATACCTAAGGGATGTAGAGCAAACAGTTGATCTGTACATTTTTAATTGAATCGAATCCAGAATATATAAAACTGTACAGTTGAAACTGCATGGTTAAATTGTATAGTGTGTAGGCTGTATGGGCCTACGATTTAATTGTACAGTCCAACTGTACAGTTAAATTGTAAGGTGTGTAGCGTACATAACACAAATCATTGTTTTCTTCAGTTTTATTTCATCATTTAACTATCATTCATAAAAAGTAGAGTCCATATTACATAGAACTCATAACATATTTGGTGAAAAATGCCACTAAACTTAACGATTTTCACCAATTTTTTGTTATTAGCTTCTACCACTGTCTTTGCCCGCGTTCCTGAGGGATAAAAAGTAGCCTATGTGTTATTCTACACCATAATCTACCCCTGTTCCAATTTGCATCCCGATCCCTTAAGTTATTTTGATATGATCGAGTAACAAACCAAACTTTAGCATTTATAACATTTGTAAAATGTGAGCACCTCTACCTACCCCTCCAAAGGATAAAACGCGTGATAAGTTTTCTACATTCGCTAAACTCAACTTGTGACAGACAGAATACAATTTATTTTTATAGTCATAGTGTGACATATAACGCCGTAAAATTGTGAACTAAATAGGGCAACCATATTTTATTTTGTACTAGCGACCGCATTGGTGCAATGGTGATATATTATGCATGTATTATACAAATAAACCTTCCTCTTGAATCACTCTATCTATTAAAAAACTACATCAAAATCCGTTGCGTAGTTTTAAAGATTTAAGCATACAAAGGGACATAGGGACAGAAAAAGCGACTTTGTTTTATACTATGTAGTGATATTCCTTGAATATACTGGAGGCTCTCTAAAATCAGGTTATTTCATAGCGATCGTTATTCCTAGTGGTAGCTTGGTAGTTAATGCGATTACCGAGCTTGCGGTATCGGGTTTATACCCGTGTCAATTAACCTATAGGTATTTGGGGAAAGAAGGTTCAAATTTCTTTAATATTTTAATTATATGGGTTCAGATTTGTTCTTACTATATCTAGTTATAAAAAAAACCGTAAATTATTGTCTTATTGTTGTTCCGTGTCTGCGTATATGAATTGTAAAATATTTATCAACAGTCCATTGCAATCCTACTTGACTATGGATCTCCTCTACATAAAAATGTCTTGGAGATCACAGTATAAAAGGTTCAGGTTTATCAGAGAGCGCTGCTGCCCGGTCTCTGTCAAATATGTAGTCCCTTAGCCGTCTTATTAAACCCGCGGGAAGAGTTGGGTTGGTGACAATAGGGTAGATGACTAATTTTCATTTTTATATCCATCTTATAGATCATTTTAAGACATTAGGCACGTATTTGTTATTTTCTTTTGGAAACAATTACTTTCGGGATATTATGTTGATTTGAAATGTCACGAGACGTCACTTCTAGGTACGTTTTATACGCAGAAATTACGCATTTGTTCCCACTCTTACTTTAATTAGTTTTATCAAAGTATTGTTATCTTATATGACAAAATAAAAAATATGTGTCTAATATTTTTTCATTACCTAACTGACGAACTAAATAGATTTTTAATTTTCATACCCCGTCATCATCCCTATTTGTAGGTAATTCTACCATGGTTTGTGTTAATTTTTCATAGGTACAATCGTGTCTCAATTTGTAGCAAAAAGGATGCTAACCCTCTTGGCAGGACTCACTAGATTTGTGGTTCGATGACCTTAAATTCGTGACCTCTCGGGTCATTGGAGGTCGTCCGTGCTAACTACGGTACACTATGCGCGGCTGATGTAGCTTACATGTCTACAAGGACTATTTATTTGAATATATATTTGTTTGTCTACTCAAATTATTGTTCGTCAACTTTATTTTAAGCTTATGTGTGATAGGCTCACCCCCTATTACATGGGACTCATAATATCATCGTGAAAAAGGATTGTACTTTATGTGCCGTTGCCTACCCTTTTGGAGATTAAAAGGCATGGTGTTATATGAATGTTTTCTATAGTGAAATAAAACATTATATGACAGAAACTAGTAGAGCTTTTCTCAGTAAATTTACGCGAATTACCCTTATTAATTCATTATGTCATGAAAAAAATAAACTCATGTTATTTAGAGTTAATATTACCGAAAATCACGGCTGTTTCTCTCGCAAATATCGGTAATAACGAGCACACGGATCACCTGATGGTAAGCAATCGCCGCTGCTCATAAATACACAAAACATCAGTTATCGGCCTTTCGGGGATTAGGAATTTAAATTAATTAATTAAAATTAGGGTTGTTGGAAGATTGGGAATAAGCATTGGAATAAGCATAGGTATTGGTAATAGGAGTTGGTAATTGGGCATAATGGTATCATACCCTTTATAGGTACAAGAGTCTCATAGTCTAGTGGTAGCCTCTCAACAGTTGCTGACGTTTCAAACATTAGTATTAATATAAAATTTCTATTGTCCACAGGCAAGTCGCCGTTCTTCCCCGGCGTGGAGGAGGCGGCAGTTGCGGGGGGCGCGGCCGGCGCGGGCTCGCCCTCCGTGCCCGACCAGGCACAGGATGTGGTCTCTAGGCTCTCGGCTGCCGGTGAGTAACTACCACTTATAATATCCTAGGTTTTCCGACAGTCTGCGTGCGCCTCAAAGAGCCATCAGACCACCACAGAGGGGGCCCATTAGAGCTGATGATTGATCCGGAGCTGCGGACTACCTAGCGGGTTTACTGGGGCTCCGACTCAAAAAGCAGGAGTAGGAACGGGGTGGTTTTTAGTTAGTAAGAGTCTGACACTCCCTCTCGCCTCGCCCAAGGTGGGAGAAGTCATTGGATGATTTTCCCCCCTGAAAAAAAAGGCGGGAGAAGGCATCGGATGATTGTTCCCCCTCAAAAAAGAAAAACTCCTTTGAAGTTGCGGCTGTCCACAAACGGTGCCGCTTGCCGACCACCAAGGTGATCCCTTACTTACTGTAAGAGTCTGAGATTGTGTTGGACCTAAATTAGGACCCTGGGAATACCATATTGTGTTGTTCGATTGTCATTATCTTTCTTATGTGATAAGCCCGCTACAACCTTCCAGAAATTCTGCAGCTCTTGGAAGCTAGGATCTACAGTAGATACAATCATAAATAAACCGTACCATAGAAATCTAGCGCATCTCAATTAAGTAGATAAAAAATTGTCTTGGATCTAGCAGCGAGATAGGTGCTTTTTCACTAGAGATGGGCTATGTAGCTATGCTACGAAGATGTAATAGCTGAGCTTTGGAACTATGTAACCGTTTCCATTGATACTTAGCTATGTAGTGGTGTGAGGAAGATGCGCATGCGAGGGAGATGAGTATGCGATGGGTCGATAGTAGGAAGCCATCCATAGCTCGCATCTACATATAGCACGCATCTTTCCATGTAAAAAACAGCTTAGCTGAGTGCGGTTCCACTAAGGCTAATCTGTGTACCAATGAATATGGTTGGTAGAAACCAAACGCATCCACAGCAACGTAGCATCTCTGGTGGAAAAGCAACCTAAATCAGAAGATTTCAATCCGTGCTTCTTTTAAATGCAGAAATCAGATTTTTGTTTCTTCGAATTTATAGTGAAAGAGTGATCCATCTCACACCATTTACTGATAGTTTTAACTGATGAAAAAATTATACAAGCGCAATACAGTGATGTTTGCTACGGCCAGGCGTAGTCCTACCTTTGTAGCTAGTTTGAAAACATTTCACATCGATCTTGGTCTAAGTATATAGGTACAATAATTAAGGTTTTTCAAAACACCATTTGTGAGGAATTCCCAACATTGTTTCAGGTCTGTCAATGTGCGTGAGCGCGCTCGGCTCTCCGGCCCGGTCGTCGCCCGTGTCGGCCGGCTCCGAGCACGGAGAGCGATTCAGCCGAAAGGTGTTCGTCGGCGGATTGCCACCAGACATCGATGAGGGTAAGTTCTATTACAATAACATTTCAGTGTACAGATTGTCCAGTCAACTGATGGTAGCGGCGACTGTCCAGGCGACACACGTACTTAGGTGTCGTCATGAGCTAATGTTCTCATGTAAACAGCAGCTCATGTAAAGAGATTGTCCAGTCAACTGATGGTAGCGGTGACTGTCCAGGCGACACACGTACTTAGATACTAATTGCTTACCATCAAGCGACAGGTCTGCTTGTTTGCCTGCTTATCTCATAAAAAATATAATAATAGGCGACACGTACATAAAGTACTAAGGCATCATCATCAGATTATGTTAAACAACAGCTCAAATAAAAGAGATTGACGATTGTCCAGCCGACCAATGTCCAGGCAACACACAGTACTTAGGCATGCAACCACAAACCTAAACATCCTTATTTACCTTGGACACAATAACACAAAACACTGCTTATATAACTTTACATTGACTTTATCTGAAACACAATCCAGAATTAACCCAACCTAGATATAAGTGGCTGACAATGGACATTCAACCATTGTACATTTATCAGTGGCCATTACCGGGACAGGTTGACAAGCCACTGCCTCCATTGTGGTAACTGGGTCAGCAGATATCATTGAAATGAGTTATGCGATCTGATAGAATGCTTCATGATGTAACGCCACCCTTTTTCGCCCTAGTTTGAGTGTGCCAGCTAAGGGATTTTACGGGGGAGATTGTCGTACCTAAGACGGTTTTTTACCTGTAATTTTTTGGAGGTGAAAAGGTGGGGTTTTCTCTTGATTTGTTGGTGAAAATATTGAGAAAATTACGTTCAATAGACTTAGATTTTTTGTGTAAATATTGGCGATGTAATCCCGAGACGTTTTCGTAAAATCAACTGCTGAAGCAAATACAAAGAGGAGATGTCATAACTGGATTTTTCTTTAACATAATGCGTGACACTTTACGGTGAGCGCGGGACATTACAAACCACGCCCCTCTCTATTTCTCATCTAGCTGTCCCATACTACAAACACGTTGCCAATTGTCCACATTTTAATGTGTCACTTTCCGAGCGCTTATAACCTATCTACACCTTTTTACTTATAATATCATTGGACAGGGCCGTGTTTGTGTCACAGTACACAATCACATTATGGCATCTCCTCTTTGTACTTGCTTCATGGAATTAAGTGAAACGATATAATACTTTATACACGCAACATGAAACGATCAATAGTCTGAATTTCAAAATTTTCCATCGATGACACTACTGTATGACTATATAAGCCTTATAGGCTTACCTCCTATTACGCTCTTAACAATATAAGCGACAAAAAGTGGGTGTCTAGGTACTTGAAAAAACGGTACCCATAACGAAATTACTCTATTTATATATATATATACCTACACATAAAATGCTCTTAACTAAATGAAAAATTCCTAATTTTTTACGTACATACATACATCACTCATAGCCGTTATCTATCGGATCTTTTTCTATGGATAAAATGAAGTCGATACCGTGTCGTGTCAGAGTAGCATCCTTATATACCTACTTATACACTCCTGTTTTTCTCGCGGGTGTGAGTAAGAGCCAACTAATGGCTAAATTATTAACCGATCTTAGGGTGAGCGTGTCGTTGCTAAGCTGTTAAACTATGTGACCGTGTCCACTGATACTATGCTATGTAGCTGTGCGAGGAATATGTGCAGCTCGAGTATGAGATGTCTCGATAGTAGGGAAGCCATCCATGGCACATATCCATAGCCACGCATCTTTCCAGATAAAAAATATAGCTTGTGCTTAGCTGAGTCTTTTTCCACCAGTGTTATGCTATGTGTACCAATGAATATGATTGGTGAAAGCCAAACGCATCCGCAGCAACGTAGCATAGTACATCTCTGGTGGAAAATCACTCTTGATCAGAATCTTTCCGTGATTCTGATCGGTACCGCGTCTAGGCAAAAGTTATTGGGGGCCCTTCAGCTAGGTGGAGTGACGATATTCGAAAGATGACTGGCAGTGGTTAGATGTGTAGATTTAAATATGGAGCTGCAGTCGTGTGTCGTGCTATTGGAGAGGCCTAAAATCGGTTCATATCTGACGGAACATGCGTCGCGTATCATCGGTCGCGTAACGCCAGAACAGACAAATGTATAGAAAAACAATTGACCGTTCACACTCAACCGATGATACGTCAGTACGACCGATGATACACTCGACGTATTTTACGTCAGATTTCAAGGAAGGGCTTTTTTCGGGAAGGGGGGAATTGGGCCTCCGGTAACCTCACTCACACAACGAAACACAACGCAAGCGTTGTTTCACATCGGTTTTCTGCTCGGCCGTGGTATCACTCCGGTCGAGCCGGCCCATTCGTGCCGAAGCATGGCTCCCACACTTAAGGCTCGGCTTAGATTGAGGTGATGAAATGATGAATGATAGTTATTGACCACCCAACATTACCCGATTACATTGATAACACAGACAAATACAATCGTAACAAACACGAAATTACTTGAAAAAAATGGTATTTACATAAAAAATAGGTTTTTACATAAAAAGTCAGCCTCGACCGGTGATTATTAGTTCCACAAACATTATTATTCAGGTCAATATCGATGTAGCCTTGGTTCACTCCATTACGCTGCACCAGCTACCATGGCTGTTGTGTATCCGTCGCCTAGCAACCCGTTGTTAGCTCGAAGTCATTTTAACTCTGAATTATTGAGCAGCTTAAGAATGCATTTGGTATAATTGACGATTGACGTTTATGCTTTTTGTTGTTTAATGTGGTTTCCAAATGGCTAGAGGATCTATGTAACAATGCAGTGTTGGTTTTAGCGGATTGTGGAAGTCTGATATTAGTTGGTTTATGTAAAATACTAGCTGACCCGCCAAACTTCGTACCACCTCTAACATTTTTTTCTCACCTTTTAAACCTACCCTGGACTTTTACAAATAGTTCAAGACCAAAATTAGCCAAATTGGTCTAGCCGTTCTCAAGTTTGAGCGAGACTAACGAACAGCAATTATAACGATTTTTATACCTATATAGAGATAAGACATATTACATCTAATCTGATCGATCTTATAGGAAAACGTAAAATAATGTTGAAATGCTGAAATCTCATTAAATATGTATGTTTTCTTACACACATCATCACAGGTGATCCGTCTCACTCGTTTACCGGCTTATACTATAAAAAAAAACTTAACTATCGCCGCCGCCCATGGACACCCGAAACACCAGAGGTGTTACAAGTGCGTTGCCGGCCTTTTGCGGATTAGAAATTTAAGTGTTGTTGGGGTATCGGGGATTAGGAAGTTTGGAAAGGGGGGAAGGTGTAATAGGGCCTCCGGTAATCTCACTCACACAACGCAAGCGATGTTTCTCGTCGGTTTTCTGCTCGGCTGTGGTATCACTCCCGTCGAGCCGGTCTATTCGTGCCGAAGCATGGCTCTCTCACACTTATAGAGGAGCATCATAGTCTAGCAGTAGAAAGCCGACTTATCCTACTTCCAATGACGATTAGATCTCTACCTACACCTTCAGAATAAAACAGTCGTAACACTGCGTAGACACACGACAGTATTCCAGTACAAAAGCAGTGTATATTGGATTATAAGTGCACGTTATACATAAGTGATTACAGCGTATATAAGTGAGATTGTAGACCTTCCCACACGTGGCCTTGTTGACGCGTCGCTAGGTAGGTAGCTGGTACGCGTGTAACGCATTGTAAGCCAGTGCATCGCCACGTGTAGTCTATTGTACTTTAGGTAGGAGTAGATTTAGCATTGATAAACTTATGCTTTAGTAGTTTTGTTCTAAATTAAACTACAGAGCGTATTCTTCTAACGTGCGTATTCTTCTTTACTTCCATCTTGTCACCCTAAGTGCTCCTTAGCACCCATTTTTAATCATCAAATTACTTCTTTCGCCTTGGACGAGGCGAGAGGGAGTGTCAGATTCTTACTGACTAAAAACCATTCAGTTCCTACTTCTGCTTTTTGAGCCGGAGCCCCGGTAACCCACTAGGCAATCCGTAGCTCCGGAGCTACTAGCATCTGTGACCTCATTCCGAAATGTCTTTCCCCTTCTCTTTCTCTTAACGCGTTCAAACTATAATTATGTTTTTTGTGGGACAGGTGGCAAACGTGCAGATGGATCGTCTTATATGTATAGTTAGCAATCCAATCGGCACTGCCTTTAAGCACCCACGACACCTGAGGAGTTTAAAGGTAAGCGTCCATAGGCCTGCATCGTACGCATTCCGTATGATGTCATCAGTACGCATCGCATGTAGGCATTGCTGATGATGCGGATTAGTGGACGCAGTTGTATGAGTTTCTATACAAAACAAACTAAAATCCGTTGCGTGCGATGCGTACGATGCGGGCCTGTGGACGCTTACCATAAAGTGCGCCGATCTTTTAGGGCCTCTCATAAGGAACAAGCGAGAAAATACCTTTCAATTTATCCGTAAGCAGCGTTAACTAGTTTGTGGAGTATAATAAAACCTATCTAACATTGAATTATGTTTGTTGCAGATGAGATTACGTCATCATTCCGTCGCTTCGGGCCGCTCGTCGTGGACTGGCCCCACAAAGCGGAGAGCAAGAGTTATTTCCCGCCCAAGGGTTACGCGTTTCTACTGTTTCAGGTAATTCCCCCGTAAATAAAGTGAAACCGTTTGCCAAACTATCAATATTTGTGGTCTATAAGTTACGTTTTATGCGTTCTCTCATCTTTGTTTGATTGAATAATGATTTTAATGATTGTTTCACATACTACTGTACAACTCTTTGAAGATTTTAAAACGGTTACATTTAGGTTACAATATTTTGTTTTACTGTTTAGAAATTAATTTCAAAAACTGTCACAAGTCTTGATATGACAGTAGTCTTTTCAAAATAGCTGACGAGGAACATGACTAGTTTCAAGCCATGCTAGCAGCAGTAGCAGCGCGACAATCGCCGCATCGTGTGTCGCGGAATACTGCTTATGAATGAGCCTCTAGCATGGCTTGAAACTAGTTCGAGTTCCTAGTTTGTTATTTTGAAAAGACTACTGTATATCAAGACTTGTGACAGTTTGTGAAGAGTATAACATAACGCCGATAACATAATAGTTAATTTAGTATGTCTCACGAAAGTTATAATAAAATAATGAAAATGACCCTTTTCCCCACCCAGGACGAGAGCTCGGTAGCGGCTCTAATGGAGGCCTGTATAACGGACGACGACAAGTTGTACTTGTGCGTGTCGTCGCCCACGATCCGCGACAAGCCCGTGCAGATCCGGCCGTGGAGGCTCGCGGACGCGGACTTTGTGCTGGACGCCAGCATGCCGCTCGACCCTCGGAAGACCGTGTTTGTGGGGGGAGTGCCGCGCCCGCTGAAGGCTGGTGAGTGATTTATTTCGGGAGGGTGGTTATTTTCTAGTCAATTGATGGAATTTCAGGGAAATTTACAGGACTAGATGGTGTGGATGATTACTTTTTTTTGTCAATTCTTCTTTGTAAAATATTATTTTTGCCGTTCAAATGGGTAGTTTCCTCAGTCAACAATAAATTATTTCGACTTTTCATACATATCATACATATCGTCACGCATTTAATCCCCGAAGGGGTAGGCAGAGGTGCACATTATGGAACGTTATGCCTCTGTGTACACCCACTTTTCACAATTTATGCTGTAAGTTCCATGTGGTGGTGACCCTATTGCCATATTTCGACTTTTCAATGCAACAAATTATTTTAAAAATAATCACAGTAGTAGATCGTAATGGCGTCATGCTATTTGACGTAAAAATCCGATTACTTCGTAACGTGCTATTTCATAGAAAATTAATAGAAGATATAGTTTTTGTCGTTTTGAAAAAAGTATTGAGTTTGACTAGTGAGAAACTAGCCTATGAAGTTGTTCTTTAGTTTTGGTCTTTGTAAAACATTTGAAGCAACAATGAAGATATTTCCACACACAAATAATTTAATATCTACAGGTTTTCCATAAGCCAAGATCGATGATTTGTACATTTAAAGTAAGCGTCCACAGGCCCGCATCGTACGCATTCCATATGACGTCATCGGTACGCATCGCATGTAGACATTGCCGATGATGCGGTCCGTACGATGCGGATCAGTGGACGCAGTTGTATGAGTTTCTATACAAGACAAACTAAAATCCGTTGCGTGCGATGCGTACGATGCGGGCCGCCTGTGGACGCGCGTTGGTTTTCAAACATTTCCCATCGATATTGGCCAAGTATAGACAGGTATACCTATAGCTAATTGCTAAGACTGTGAACCGATTTTTTTCAGACCTATTTTTCCTTATCGTTAGAACTTGAGATGGGATATTTACCATGCTTATTTATGTCTATGAGTATAAGTAAACATGGTAAATATCCCGTCTCAAGTTCTAATGATTGTGTTAGTGACCATGTCAGTTTAAATAAAACATTTTTGCTTAAATCTAAAGCATTGTGATGTAATATTTCAGTGGAGCTGGCGATGATAATGGACCGGTTCTACGGTGGCGTCTGCTACGCCGGCATCGACACTGACCCCGAGCTCAAGTACCCTAAGGTCTGGACTTTATACCCTTATCTCCATTTTTTTGTATCTGCAGGAAATATTTCAATCTTTTATTTTCACTTATTTTAAACTATGCCTCGCACTAGGATTTTCTCCTATGTCGTGGGTGCGTTTACAAACATACAAGTTCACATACACATGACACCCAGACCCGAACAACAATTTGTGGATCACACGTACAGTACCCTTAGTACGAGTTTGCTTTACGTTGAACGAAAATCAAACGAGAGCACGTTCAGCGCTCTGATTGGTCGGTTTATTCGGCCGGACAATCAGACGCCTTGGTACGAGTTTGTTTTATGTTTAACGAAATCGAAACCAGAGCGCGTTTGGCACGCTGATTGGTTGGTTTATTCGCGACGGTCAATCACGGCGCCGAACGCACTCTCATTAAGGGTACTTAGGCTTTAATCTACACCAGCGCCATCTACTGAACGCAAAAACTGTTTATCATTAAAGAGAATTGACTTGGAATATTAGTTGAACCTGGTATCGCAATGGTTGCAGGGCGCGGGTCGCGTGGCGTTCTCCAACCAGCAGTCGTACATCGCGGCCATCTCCGCGCGCTTCGTGCAGCTGCAACACGGGGACATTGACAAGCGGGTCGAGGTAAATACACATACTTATAGACACTGTTTTTTATAATAACTGTCGTGAGTCATACTAAATTAACTAAAAATCACGGTTTACTCACGTACAAACCCTTTATAAGGCAAAGGGAACATTTTTACCACCGTGTTTACTTTAACGAAAAGTTCAGTGAATGCTACAAAAAGTAAATATTACAAAAAAAAAAGTAAATATTACAAATATTACCTTTGCCTTATAAAGGGTTAATGGAGAAAAGCTCTACTAGTTTCGAGTCACAGAAGGGCTCTTCATCATGAGCAGCGCTCGGCTGACGTGGCGTCACTCAGTTCACTGGCTCTGCCTTTTTGTTATTTTTTTTAATAGATTTCCAAATTGAATTGTATAAATGTGGCTATTATTTCGTCTGGTTACCAAAGATCTAGTAGTTTCTATCAAAAGTTAAAATGAATCCGCAGATTTTGGACTGAAATTACTTGTATTATAATTTGACCTAATTTATGAATGAATTATAAAGCGAGACGGTGCAACTTGCAGGTGAAGCCGTACGTGTTGGACGACCAGATGTGTGACGAGTGCGCCGGCGCACGCTGCGGATCCAAGTTCGCGCCGTTCTTCTGCGCCAACGTCACCTGTCTGCAGGTATATATACTACTCATTATATACTATGTAGTTAGGTACTATACGCAACGTCACGCCTTTTGTCCCCGAAGAGATAGGCATAGGTGCACATTACGGCACGTAATGCCGCTATACAATGTACACCCACTTTTCACCGTTTGTGTTATAAGTCCCATGGAGGTGAGCCTATTGTCATATACCGGGCACATTTCTAGACTCTGCGCTATTATTGAGAAATTTTTGAAAAACCGAAAAAAACTCGACACAATACTATGCTCGAACTTGGAATCGAGCCCCTGCTTGTAGGTGCCCAGTCTTCAAACTTTTAGTTTTCATTCTTTGTTTTTACAAGATAACACATTTCCATTTGATTGACATAATGACATTACATTTTTAATCGACTTTATTACTTAAAATACCACATTTTTGGCCAAATTTTCCTACATTAATATTCAACATTTAATAATAAAACATACCTTACAATATTGTAACCTGAGTCCATTTGTTTCCAGTACTACTGCGAGCACTGCTGGGCCACGATCCACTCCCGTCCCGGGCGCGAGTTCCACAAGCCGCTCGTGAAGGAAGGAGCCGACCGACCGCGCGCCGTGCCCTTCCGATGGTGTTAGTCACTTATACGCCGACACTGGGGACACTAGATGCTTTGACTAACTTGACGGTACATTTTGACATTTTATCAGGGACCGATTAGGCTGGAAAGGACAGTTTTGGTACTGTTTGGGACAGTTTCTGTCCTGTTCGGGACAGTTTCTGTCCTGTTCGGGACAGTTTCTGTCCTGTTTGGGACAGTTTCTGTCCTGTTCGGGACAGTTTCTGTCCTGTTTGCGACAGTTTCGGTCCTGTTCGGGACAGTTTCGGTCCTATACGGGACAGTTTCGGTCGCGTTTGGGATAGTTTCTGTTAAACCATTTTTTTCTCGTAAGAATAATGTAATTGTTTCTTCATAGGCATTTGTCTAAATGTGGAGAAATAATTACATTTGTCAGAATAATTAAATAATTGGCAATATTTTTTATTTTGTATGACCGAAAACGTTTTCTATAAATAAATATTCAATTAAGCTTTAAATTTAAAGAAAAATGGAAGTATACCGGCTATAATCTGTCCCGCCCATAACCACTAAAATGTCAAAAATGTACCCGAAACAAGCCAAAAAAAAATGTTTACCCAAAACCGATTCAGTATTACTTTTCTTGAGGTTATTTTGGAAACCTCGAGATTGAATGTTCAAAGAGTTGGTCAACAGTAGTGCCCAAGTGTCGTGTTTTAAAACATCGGACAGTACTTGTACCTTACTAACATACGGCGCCATTTTGGAACGGGGTTATTCAATTTTGAAACGGGGGGTTTTTAATTTTGAAAGTGGGGTATTCACTTATGGGGTTTTTAATTTTTAAACTTGGGTCGTTAATTTTTTTTAAAGAAGGGTTTATATTTTTTTACCTGGGTTAATTTTTAAGTGGGGTTTTTTCAATTTATCGTTGTTATTTATTCTAGTTTACAATAAGTTTGCCGATTTATTACCCGTTCCAAACATTGGCGTCTGTCATCTCCCACGCCGCAGTCTCTCTGCAAAGATGAAATATTACAATTTAGCGAATAATTCAACTTTGCACAACAATATCTGCCCAATTCACACATCGGGATTCATCGAGTATAGTACGGAATGGTAGAAAACTAGTCTAAAGTACTGGCAACACCTTGCGAAGCTATTTTTAACGCTAGCAACATTAATAAAATCGCTATTCCTAAAACGAGTTTGGCAGAGAATTGCACATCATTACCTCGATTTTTTTAAAGACTCCCTCATACTTATGAGTCTTTTATTGTTAAATGTTCAAATAAAAATATCTGACTGCACTTTGGCAGATAACGCACTAGGCAGCAGCAAGCAGCAAGCCGCCCACCCATCTTTATCCAAACCGGAGGCGGCAGCCAGGCTGTTTTAGCCTCACCTTGTCTACGACGTACCAGAATGACTGCTGGCTTCTACAGACTGCTGTCTAGTGCGGTATCTAAGTAATTACACCGAGTACTCCTGCCCACATTTTACCGTTAAGGTAAAAAATACTAGCATTAACTAATACTAGACTAGTTTTTGAACATGCACCAACTGGCTAAGATTTTTAACGATGGCAACCATTCACATTTTATATCCATATGTGAAAAGTATTATCCTCAGCTAGAAACGGACATTAAACGCGTTTGTTATCTATGAACATCGATTAGTGGGCAATCGATTTGTAAATCGATTGTTAATCGAATACGTTGCAGCTGATTTTAATCATAAGTGCTATAAAATAGAAGCAATCTAGTAGGTAACTAATTTTTTGATTATTATATTAGTGTGAATTATCGATTCAATACTGTCCTTGTGTCAGACTGCAATGTATACGATTATCGATTACGTCCGAGACCTTTAGTATCGATTTATTTAACAATCGATGTTCATTGATTACTTTTCTGACGATTAACGGCGCTTTGGCGTCTATTAAATTTAAATAAATTGCAACATTATCCAATGTTTAATGTTAAGCAAAATATTTTAGATTGGAAGTACAATGCGTATAATGTGGGGCTTGCCTTTGCAAGAACTACCAGTTTGAAGTATTTGTAACTGTTTCGAGACGATAAACTTTGGTTTAAAGCGCTTTCGAATTACTTTAGGAAATAGGTAGATAATTAACACTCTCAGAATGCAGCGAACGTCTCGTGTTTGGCAAAAGTTTGACAGTTAAATACGTTACAAATATTCCAAAATTGTTGCCAATTCAAAAAACGTGGTACGATTGGTAGTTTTCGCAAAGGCGAGCGGTTTTTGACAGAAATAGATTCGATTTAAGCAAAATATGTATTCCAAAGTTAGCTAGATGTCCGTTGTCGTTTGTGGATAGTTAAGGTCTATCTGTCACGAGGTGACGCATTCGCGACTTGTCGCACGACAATCGCATTTGTGTACGCTCACTTATCGTAAGATACTAAGCGTAAGACATAAGTGGAATGTCTAATTTTTTGAAAATAACTGTACCTGTGTAGCTAGTGACAATTTCCTCATGTTTTTTCCTTTATTTTACATTTGATTATAATTCTGACTTGGATATTGTTGCGGTTGTGTTGTCCCGTTCACGGTTGCGACTGGCGACTAACAGATGTCGTTTTCTACGGTTCTTTTAGAACTACTTTTGTCTGAACTTCAACAAAGAGCGGGTTCGGTTGTCTGACGTTGCACACGACCTTTCTTCAATCATTCCCTTTTATTCCTACGATACTTGGCATGCAACGTAATGTCATGGAGGAGACTTGTCCAGTTTCTATCTCCTTGATACTTCGCCCGCTCTAGAACGTGGACAGCTATATAAAAGGCTAAAGGCTCGTTTGATTTCGACAATGGGAGGCGGTAGGGACACGTTTTTAGTACAAAACTTAACGAAACGGTTACCAATTTGGCTGTAGTGTTTCTTGCAAGTCGTGGGGAGAGAGCCGAGCGGCGTCGCGACGCGAGCGGTGTTCATGAGATAGTAGTCACAGAATAGTAGACATTTTCAAAACTAGCTTCGACTTTACCCATCTTACATGAACGTTCGCGCTCTCCAACATCCCCACACGTTATTATTTTTAGCGTTAAAAAGTAATATATTAAAAAAAAAACTATTTTTTTGAATTCGCCGGGGTAGTGCAATAGAAGGTAGCATAGTATCTAATTATGAACTTCGCTAGCGACCTCTCGAGGTACGGTAGTGAGTCTCTAAAGTATTTAAGATTATATTAACCTTTATAAACCTAGTGTATATAGGAAGGTTTCAGTTTTTGCCTTCGCGCTCGTTCACTTGGGATTGAGATGGACTAAATTTTAAGCAATGACTGCGTTTACTGCTCCCAAGTAATTATACTTTGACTCGTGGCTCTTAAACACTAATCACTGTTTGTGATAGTTATTTTACATCTGTTTTTCATGGCTCTGTTCTCTATTTCGCCATTTTATAAACAGTGATACGTTTCCACCTCAAAATATTTGCTTGAAAGTAGTAAACGCTATCGATCTTAGCACCGATGTTTAATTTGTGTCGTGTATGTCCGCGGATGGACCGATGATATAATTATTCATTACTATTGAAACTTGAAACGTTTTGGAATTGTTTGCGTTGAATAACATCTTTAATCTTAGAAGGAAATGTTTACCGGTGGGTTGGACCGAGCATTGTGCCTTGTGGAACACCATGACTAAATTGGAAGGTTTAAGTATAGCTTTGAAGGGAAAGTTGGCTGGTTAAGATCAGAATAGTGCTTACAGATACAACGCTCGATTTCAAAACGTTTTCATAAGTCGGAAGTCTGTTTATACTTGGTTTTGGCTGCATTATTCGGTCAAACGCTAGAGACAGTGTTATATATACAGTCTTATTATTTCAGCGCTACAGCTTTCCAATGTTACTTTTGACCAAAAACAATGTACAAACCTAAGTATAACGGAGTCAAGTCAAAATTTTTCGAATGTTTTTTCAGAGTAACGTGTACTTAAATCTTAAAGTATAAAACAACGGATACACACTGTATGGAGATAGATAACGTATCCCGAAAGACCACGGAAATAAAATAGACTGTAGTAAAAAGACTTGCGCGGATTTTTTGATAATTTTTTTCATTATTTCGATGAGGTTTTTTCGTGTTGTGTGGTACCTTTTTTCGAAAATTATCATGAGGCTTGATAGTGCCTTGTTGTGGCGTATGAGTTTGGTGTACCCCTCCCGATGTAGCTCGAATACCAGAGGTCTCGTTGCTGACCTCCGATTGGGTCGTTCCACTGTTCCTTGTGACGAGTCAAAATTATTATCGTCGTTTTTCCCCCCTCTGGCTCGTATTTCCATCGAGATATGTGCCAGGTTTACTCCTAAATTCCCCTATTTTTATTGTTCATGATGCGGCCGGGGAAGGCTGGCCCGCACCTAAACGTTAAGTAGGTACAATTTGTATTAATAGTAGAAGCGTTTTAGTAAAAATTTGCCATATAGACGCGTTGCGACACTTTTTATGTCGATGGAAAATGTTCAAGTATTAATCAATTAATGTAGACAAAATATTTGAAAGGGAAATAATAGTAATATTATATTTTTCTTAGAATTTAGATATCTATGTATAGTATTTCGATATAAAAAGTCTCATGACGCGGACAGAATTTATAAGTCATACGCGACCGTGTGCAAATCTCTTATTACGTTCGAGTCCGGCCTAGAAGTGGGGAGGCACCAGTTTGTTAATACTATTGTTATATCGCTCTGTGATCTTACTTGCAAATATTTAAATCATTTTAGATTAACTGGCCTCTCGATCCATTTCTAGACAAGCCTCGGACCTATTAGTAAATTGATAGTTTCAGTATAATAAATAGCAAATGCGAATACAATTTCTCTAAATAAAAATAGAAGTTTCCTAGAAAAATATTTAAAGACACGCCTTGATCGCCCCGAACACCTTATATAGGAACCATTTTCACTCGCGCACTTTGTATCATTCATTCATTTTTATCGACTGATTTTCGTTTTGTACTGCATTTTCAAATTTGGTAGTTTTTCAACGATTTTGTGGCAACACTTTAGAAAAAGAAATTTTTGTTTGTATCGTTTTGATTCTGCGTCGGTGCGTTGAGTTTAGACTTTACGAAAAATTTTATTTTTATCTTTTTCTTTGTGATTTTCGTACACTCGTTCGATGTTTTTGGTGGTTCTTTTTCATGAAATTGCTCAATGGTTTTTTTGTAAAATTGTTTAGTACTCCCTACCCCCCTAGTTGAAGTTAGTATGGCGGGCGATGGTTGAATGTATGGTCGCACTGTCCCATTTTGTATTTTTGTATTTTTATAATAAAAAAAACGTAAATAATGTGAATTCGGATGTGATTTTTTTACTTTACGCGCAACGTTGTAGTGAAAAACGCTTGGGTTAAGGAAATTTTATTAATTAAATTAAAACAGATCTTCAAGCGGACTTGTCGAGGATCCCTTTGAACGCTGGAATAAAATCTATGAAAAGAAAATTAAACAGCACGTTTTATATTAAACTGTGTTGAAATAAAATCATTTGACGAGAAACAAATTGAAGCGACTGTAATCGATTGAATTGCTTTTATAACAAGTTTGTATTGGAAAAGTTAATCATTTACGATGAGTCTATATTTTGTATGAAGTGCGTTCAGTATACCTTGAAGATCTGTTGGACCCAGCGGTAAAACTTAATAATTGGTGTTAGAATAAACCGAGGTGTGTTTGGGATATGTGGTCTGCCTGCGAGCGGTGGGCTAGATTTGCACTATGCCTAGGGCTTTGTGACGATTGTACCGTCATGTGTCGCTGGTCGCCGGCTGCATTGTAAACTAGGCGCCTCTGCTCCTCTGTGTCCCTCCATCCTCTTGCCACTTGGTACTCGCAAACACAAGGACCTCTCTCCATTCTCTCCCCAAGACAGAGACGTAGTTTACAATATCCGACTGTGTGTGACCAGCCGAACGCTTTTCTGCCAATCGGTAGGATGCGATGATTTTTAGTATCTAATTTTGCTATTTGGTTGAATGAATATATCGCGCGGGGGAAAGTTTCAATTCGTCCTCGTACTTTATTATTATTATTGTTTTCTCTTGAGGTTTTTATAACCTATTTTCGCTTGTCTGTTGTAGTTGTTGATGTCGCCTCGCATTATTTTAGTTTTGACTGTCGTTTAGTTTGTTACTCTGTGGCCACTCTGCCCCAATGACGCGGCAGTCGTATGCAGGCTAGTTTGGCGAGTTAGTTGGCACTAGAGGTAATGTTAGTTAATGTATGGTTCGTAGAGTGTTTAGGCCGCGTCACTGCGGCAGTCCGCCACGGCAATCGTCTACTTTTGATGGCATGTAGCGTTTGAAAATGAAAATATTTTTTAGTTGATTTGGAGTGTGGTTTAGTTTGTTGAGGCGGGGCGGCCGTGTTCTCGCACGTACCTTTAGTCGCTAGTTTGTAGTGTTGTTTTGTCGGCGCCGCGGCCGTCGCTGAGCGGCCCTCGTTCACGTTTGTACGTTGTCTGTTTTTTCTATGGACGGGTGTGCTGTTCTCATTAATTTTAGATCGTAATTTTGTCGTTTGCATATCACTGCGTGCGGTCACAGCAGGGGGGCGTCGCGGTGTCATTCTTATACATTTTTTGACGTGAAATTTGTATCTTTATAAATGAATTGTTGTTGTTGATCGATGTATCGTCCCCCACGTTACTCCGAGTGAGTTTCGCACTTCACATGCATGTACATAGGAGTTAGGTGAAACAAGTTTTTTAAAAAATCCGCAATGAGAATGTTTTTTACGATTATGTCGGTGGCGGAACAGAGTTAGTAAAAATTTTTTCGTCTTAGCGCCGCCCGCATCGGCCGGGCGGGTTTTGTAAATTCTTGTGCTAGAATTTTTAGTGAAATTAAAGAATAGCAAAGAGTAGCGCAATTTAAACTAACCTAGTTGAGTCTAATAATGTACCTAATATCTTGTACCATTGCTAGGACAATATTATTGTGTTTTTTAAATTATAAAAAATGATTGCACCGTTTTATCTTCTGGTGTTTTTTCACTGTTTGTATAATTTAAACTATATCGAAAGTTGCGGTGGATCTAAATTTATTTTTTTAAATAGTATTTTCAAAGTTCAGTGGACTCTTGTTCAGATAATTCGAGTGCGAGGACACTGGGGGCTTCGCAAACAATTAGAAACTTTACCATTATTATAATACGGGACTTCATTCTAGACAAATGTAGCTATAAGGTTGAGTAAAATGTGAAGTCTCTTAGCAGTTATTTATACCTTTTAATACTTGTTTGCATTTCCCCAGTGTCCGCGCATTACTTCGTGTCTGTGCCTCAAAAAACAAAAAAAAAACTACCAAAAATTGCCACTCGTAAAATTTATTATCTATTTAGTAGAAATAATATTTCCTCTTTAAATAAATGTTTTTCTGATGCACAGAAACGATTATCTTTGGAGTCCATAATTATAATTTAAATTGATTTAAAATAAGATTTATATATTTTTATATGCAGTTGTTTCATTCATTGTTATATAAAATCAATTTTGTTGATACATTAATATGATACTAAACCAATTTGATTTGCCAAGCGTTGCGTTTGGTGCCTTTGGGTCTAATGTGTGTTCTGTAAGCGTTCTAAGATACCTAGTGACAGCTTTAGTGAGAGATAATTAAGATTAATTTTTAAGCTTTCTTTTTAGAATTAAGTACATTTTCTAAACGACTGTGCGGTGACGGTGAAGTGGAATATGGGTTTTGATGACAGTATAAAGTTGAATATTAGGCATCTTTGGTGTATTTTTAGCAGTTTGGTCCCATATTAGGGCTTCACCCTCGCCCCCATGAGCACCAATGGCACCAGACTACGTGCCCCTTGTGTTGGACACGACACTCGCTTAGTCTTTGATTCACACCCGTGACTTACTTTACGACTATTGTGAGATATTAAAATGAATTTGAAACTTTCTCCTTGTGTTTGTATTGTAGTTTTGCTTTCTGGGGTAGTGCAATGTTTGCCTTTGTTGCGGGGGTGGGGATTGTGGCTTGCAGTTTTGCAAAATGACAAAAAATACCAGAAAATAAACATCTGGTCCTTGAAAAGAGCCTCTATTTTGCATCATGACAGTTTCATGCAATATTCATTTCTTGACAAGTGACAGTACCTATCTAATGACAGACGTAAAGGGTTTTCAAAAGGAATACGTCAGTTTTGACTTTGATCTTGACGGTTCCAACTGCAAAGCACAGTGTCCACTACCCAAGTATGTCACAGATTTATTTTTGTAAGTACATATTTTTTATTAGCTACTTCCTTCTAGTTTCGACCAAAGACAGTATGCGGCCCAAAGTTACCTACCAAAAAGACATAATTGATTCCTATTTTTTACTTAATTCCGTTTAAATGAAAGTCGCTTTTTGTAAACATTTTTTTTTAATCACCCGCTTGTTTTGATGTATTTTTGATGTTATTCCTATTTATTTTTTACCAATTTTTTGTATAACTTTTTTATCGATTAGTAGTTTATAATCACTAGTAGTGTAGTGTTACATTTTTTCAGTATTTTTTTTCGAGTTTTTTTCTATTATTATAGGTAATTTTACACAGATTAGTATAAGCTTTCAGCGAATATAAAGTTTTTGCACGTTGGCCGTAAAATAAGATATATTTATGTATATTTAACTTGAAATAAATAGAAAAAAATGTAAAAAAATCTGTTTGAATATCGCAAATTAGATTGAAATTTCTAAAAAAACGGAGCTTTATTGGTTTTTTCCTTTTTTTCTATTATAAATAAAATGTATTACGATTTTTTATATATTTGTATTTATGTAAAAACTACATAATTATTGTAGATAAGTAGTTTTGGATTTACCTGCGTTTTTCCTTATTTTAAGAGTGATTTTTTAATTTTATTTTGTTGTTTGATAGTATTACTTAGTGTTACGTTTATTGGGGACTGCGTTGAAACGTATCTGTTTATTAATTTGACTTTAGTTAGAGAATTTATTCACGAAAAATGTAATGTTCCTAACTTTATTGTATTGTATGTATTTATATCATGTAATATTAAAATATTTCATATGGTTATAGCGATAAGAATATGTTCATAATTGTTTTTCGAATATAATAACGATTAAAGTAATTCATTAATAATATTTATTCCTATTCTATTATATAAGTACTTAATTTCGGTTTTTTATTATTAAATCTGTAAAATTCGTGTGTAGATAAGTCAGAAACTGAAGTCAAATTAACAAATAATGTTTGGTGTATGCAAGATTACTCGAGTCCCCGGTAAACCAGTAGGTATTGTTTAAAAACTGAAATACTTGAATTTTTATATGAATTTTATTAATATAATATGGTATTTTACTAAATATTAGTCCAATATTAAATCTTTAAATGCTTGTTTTATTTTTGGAACCCTTTAGTTTTGGTTTTACGAGTAGAGCGCCTGTTGCTTGAAAGGAATGATGAAATTTAGCTGGAAAAATATACCTATCTGTGAAAAAATACTGCCATATTGCGATACTAGAAAAATAAACGCTGCCCATGACTTTTATGCTTAGAATTTTAAATGGCACCACAGTTTAGTCGAATAAACAGAATCTTCAGTCAATATAATAATATTATGTATGCTACAAAAATAATGGCAAAAAATGCTAGTTGAATACATACCTAAGTTTTCTCATAGAAGCGATGCTTTGGAGTTACCTTTTCAGATACACAGTCAATGTGTTTCTAGGTTCGATTCCTAGATTATGTAAAACATCAAAAGTGACAACTACGTCAATAATGTTCTAACAGATTTATCCAATTCTTCAAGGGGTAAGCGGAGGAAGTGCTATGATCACTTTATAATAGAAGAGAGTCTATTCAACGTCAATGCGACGTCATGCCTTTTATCCTCGAAGGGGTAGGCAGAGGTGCACATTAGGGCCAACTCACACCGAAAGAGCGGCGAAGGGCAGCGGAGCGCAGCGACCCGCTCGGTAGAGAAGGCGCGAGGATTCCCGTGACTGCTCGAGAAGTCGCTGGAATGCGCGAGAAGTCGCGGGACACCGCGCGCCATCTCGAGCCCGCACGCGATGAATTCACGGGTCGTTCTATGCGCAGTTCACTTTCAATAAAACTCGAGGAAACTTGTGTTTATTTTGGATTTAATTATTATTGCACATATAAATAATTATTATTGCGAGGGGCGGGATATTGCCAGCGGCCGCTCGTGACTGCTCGAGCATTCTCGGGAATTCCCGAGAATGCTCGCGCAGGCGCACGGCTCCGTTTATGGAATTCGCCGGAATTCCTGCGGCTCCGCGGGCATCCGCGCGCCTCGTTCGAGTTTCTCATGCGATAATAGTATTTATAATAATAAAAATTAAGTTAAAATTCTCATGACACTGAAACTGCGCTCCGCTTCGCTGCCCTTCGCCGCTCTTTCGGTGTGAGTTGGCCCTTACGGCACGTAATGCCGCTATACAATGTACACCCACTTTTCACCGTTTGTCGTATACCTAAGTCCCATGTAATAGGAGGTGAGCCTATTGCCATATCCTGGACATAATTCCAGACTCCGTGCTACTACTGAGAAATTTTCGAAAAACCGAGAATTGCCTATAAAGAATCGAACCCTATAGAGAAGAATAGAGGAGAGTCTATTGCCACATGATATACTCAGAGCACAAATAGAAGCTTCGAATTATTCTTGAAATATTTTAGATACCTATTACCCCAACCAATACACTAATATTGCCAATGAGTCGCACTTGTGACTAATGGTATTTCAACGAATTATGTACACTACATACCTAATGGAAAGTTTGTAAATCGAAATAATCATCAATAATGCCAAAGCTATAATTAACATTACCTTTTTTATGGAATAAGCCTGTAAACGAGCAAACGGATCACTTGATGGTAAGCAATCGCCGCCCCCTATGGACACTCGAAACACCAGAGGCGTTACAAGTGCGTTGCCGACCTTTTGGTGGCGGTTAGGAATTTAAGGGTAATTGGGCCTCCGGTAACCTCACTCACACAACGCAAGCGTTGTTTTACGTCGGTTTTCTACTCGGCCGTGGTATCGATCCCATTCGAGCCGAAGCATGGCTCTCCCACACTTATATCGGATAATCTATAATCGGATTGCATTATTGGATCAATCTATAACCTCATCAAAAACTCATAGCAATTATCCGCATTTATAATACAACGCGCGATATGTCGATATGTCGCATCACAAATTCACATCTATATCCCTTTAGTATAATATTTATTCAAATTAAAGATACGCAAAAATACAAAAATGAATAATTAAGATTCTGTTCAACCAAATGATGGCAACATTGAACTTACTACTGTCAATGTCATTACTTCATTGATTGATTAGCGTTGCGTTCCATACATTGGTATATAAAGCATAGAATAAAGATAGCTATATACGAAACGTATTAGAGTGAAAGAGACAAGAAACAAACAAATAGTGTTCTATCAAATCTTGTGCGGCGCGGCGCACGCATTGGGGCGTGCGAAGTTTTCATGTTATCATTTCGCGAATAACAAAAACAAATACACAATGAATGAAGATAAAACTCAATACTACGGAACTCCAATAGCGGGAAACCCGCCAACAGTAGTAAGCGGTGTGAACCCTTATGCTGTAGCTAACCCTGCGAATCAGCGGGATTTACTTAAACACAGAATCTCAGAAGAATTCTCACTATTTTGCTCTCTTTGCGACCTTCCATTCGTCGATAACGTTGAATTTGAGCACCATAACATTGAATTACATGGGAAAAAGAAAGTTCTTTCCTGCAACCAATGCGACGCTACATTTCGGCGCCAGGATCACTTGAAACGACATATCCAAAGTTTACACAACAGCCCTAAGTACTGCGTTTGCCCTGTGTGCAGGAAAGACTGTAAAAGACAAGATATATTACTGAAACACATTAAAAGAAAACATTCAACTACAGCAGAGGTTTTCAAATGCCGGGAATGTGCTTTCGAGTGTACTACGCTCGAAAATTTAGAGAAACATGAATTTACACATCTTGCTACTGATCGTCACCTCTGCCCACATTGTCAAACGACCTTTAAACGTCGAGATCACATGCTGAGGCATGTGAAATCGCAACATATGAAGCAAATGGTAGAGTGCCCGATATGTCGACAGTCCTATAAGAGAAAGGATCATGTTGTTAGACATGTTCGTGAGAAACACAAAATGGGTTTGTTGAATGGCAAGCTAGTTAGTTCTGCTGATATTGTGTAGATTTTTGTACTACTTAAATTAACTATGTCAATACTGGACATGTGAAATAATGTAAGGGACAATTGGTCCAATCAGAGTTTTAGATAAAAATTTTTTCACTATCAACTATATTTAATATTTCAATATCTCAAAAAACAATTTCCCTTACAACACATAGTTTTAGTAGATCTAGACTAACTTTTCAAAAAACTCACCATATATGACATTTTAAATGAATAAAATAAGGAACTGTAAGAAACTTTGCTGTAGACACTTTTTTACATAAACTAATTTTTCAGAAGTTACAGTCAGATTTGCAAATAAAAACACTTATTTTAGCTCTCCTGAAAGCCTGGGTTTTGTCCCTTACATTATTTCATATTTCCAGTATCAATATTTAAATTTTGAGGCTTATTCACATAACTATTTGATCACCACATGCCATTAGTTGTTTAAAGATTATGGGTCCCTAGTGTGGCTTGAAACTGGTTGAGGCACCTTGTCAAATAGTTATATGAGTAAGCAATTGAACATAGTTCTTTGTGTAGATTTGTTAATATTTGTTAACTGTACTAGGAAATAATAATTCTCCACTATACAAAAAAGCTATTTAGATGAACAAATAAGCATGTCAACATCACAAGGTTTTGTATATTTTATAGTGAAACAAACTATCACAAATCACAATTTTAGAATGTTAATACCATGAAGCAAGAACAAAGAGGAGATGCCATAATGTGATTGTACACTGTGACACAAAACAAGGCCCTGTACAATGATATTATAAGTAAACAGGTGTAGATAGGTTATAAGCGCTCAGAAAGTGGCACATTAAAATGTGGACAATTGGCAACGTGTTTGTAGTATGGGATCGCTAGATGGGAAATAGAGAGGGGCGTGGTTTGTAACGTCCCGCGCTCCCCGTAAAGTGTCACGCATTATGTTAAAGGGAAATCTAGTTATGACATCTCCTCTTTGTATTTGCTTCATGGTTAAAGCAATGTGAGGACAAAGGAGTTTATACTTACTTTTAATTTGTGTATTATGAAACTGCACTGAATCTGATTATAATTATTGAGTTTGTTTAAAACAACTAAATTTTTTGAGTGAAGTTTCCTATGAAGAAGAACAAGCAAGAAACTCCATAGGTTACTAAGCTAAACATTTGATAATTCCATGACATAATATGGCAAAAACTATTAAAGTATTAGTTTTCTTAATATGAAATATCCTTAAAGGATATATGTATTAAGACTTTATGTTCAATTTCTAATATAAAAAATATTAAATTAACCACCATACTCAGTCATTTAATGGTTACTTAATCCAGACTGTAGCGATTGTTTTCGGAACAAAATCATTACTAAGGAATCATTAAATGACGGAGTGTGGCAGTAAAATTGTTTCCTATTTTTTCTGTGATTAATAATTTTATTAATTTAGGTATTTTTATTAGATTGTTAAGTTAATTGATCTGCCTATTTACTTTAGTTCTATATTTATTTAATAATATTTAGTGTTTTGTTATTATAATTAAGTCTCCTACTACTACCTACTAATCACCCAAACAACATGTAGTACCTACATACAAAATTGTTACAGCCGGGAATTGAACCTGCAACACTGCTTGTACCAAATGTTAAGTAAAATACTATTGTTTAACGATACAACCATAGGGGTTGTATCGTTAAACAATAGTAGTAGCTAACACAATTTTGATGTATTTTTAACCGACTTCCTAAAAAGGAGGAGGTTCTAAATTCGGCCGGTATTTTTTTCTATGTATGTACACCGTACTACAACACAATTTGGGGTCCTAATATGTAAATTGATGGTGAGATATATATCTCGGGCGCACATATTGGTAATGCTTTATAAAATTAATTACCTATGTAGTGTTACAAAATTGATTACATTTGTTACTTTAGGTACAAAAAATAAATAAAATAATGAACACTATATCGCCTTTTATTCACTGATGAACCAGTCTACTTCTGTCTTTTTTTACATTTTACATTTAATAGGTCGACGTTGGGCTGCTATCTCACCTGATGGTAAGTGATGATGCGGCCTACGATGGAGCACGTCTGCCCATAAGCAACCTGTCTACCCTAAACAGAGTCCCAGACCGATAGCACGTGCTAGAATACCTATACTTACCTAAGCTATTCTATAAATGAGAATTTCTAAAATCAACTACTCCTATTTATTACAACAAGGCAAGGGTAAGGTGATGGTAAGGCTCACTACGGCGACTCGCGCGTGGTGGTAGGTAGCGATCAGCAACCACTGCCTCTTCACCCCCCGCGCCCGCGCTCCGCCCGCCGCACCGCCCTGGTGTGGTGAAGTGGTGACGCTGCCTGATGTGGTAGACGCGCCAACGCAGAGTTAGAAGAGATGAGAAATTGCTATTTATTTATTCTTTAACACATTCAGAGCCGCTCGCCTGGAGAATCCATGTAAATTTTATTACAGTGCTGTAGACTCGCCCAGAGTTCAATGTTTTTGCTCTTTCTTTCCAAAATGCATGGTGTATTTTCTGCTTAAAATAATACTGAAGACTAAAGATACCCTAATCTAAAGAATTGCATAGAGGGTGTGACTCTACGGGTCTGGAACTAAATTTACGTGGACTCTAGGCGTGGTGGCACTGAATGTGTTAAAAGATTTGTATAGGAACGAATAGTCTAATATCTTAAATACTTATCTAACGGTCCTAGCTAAAATTTTTGATTTAAGTAGAGGAGCTACCTAAGTGGATAAAGATGGTAAAGATATTGCTGATTGACTGACAGAGTGGCGAAGGGACCCATGTATAAAATTTTTAATATCTTAACAAATGGTTACTTGTAAATTTTTTATTATAAAAAAAGCTAGCTTCAAAGGACTGGCAGCCATGCGAACGGCACCTCAATGAGTCATAAGACCACCACAGGTGGGGACCAGTAGTGCTGTTTCTTGATCCGGAGCTACGGACTACCTAGCGGGTTTAACAGAGCTCCGGCTTGAAAGGCAGGAGTAGGTTTTTAGTCAATAAGAGACTCTCCCTTTCGCCTCGCCCCAGGTGGGAGAAGTCATTGGATTTTCCCCCATCAAAAAAAGTTTAGGACTAGTCTTGTACTATATACTTGTCTTGTATATATCTAGCGACGCGCATGAATATGTGACCTAGGAATCGAACCCTAAAGCGTACTGCTACGAACCAACAGAATGCATAAACATCTATTTTTGAGTATTAGTGTGTCATACTCCAGATTGTTTTGTGCTAATAATGTGACTCCTCTGGTGTTTTGGGTGTCTATGGGTGGCGCAAATAGCTTACCATCAGGAGATCCTTATAAAAAAAACTAATTAGGTATTACTTACAAAACCAAATATTATGTTTTCAGACCCAAGATCTAACCAAGAACCAAGATTTGACTGCACGGTTGGTGCGGTGGCTGGGCAACTGGTTGCCGTGCAACGGGTAGCGGGTTGGATTCCCGCACGGAGCAACTCTTTGTGTGATCCACAAATTGTTGTTTCCGGTCTGGGTGTCATGTGCATGTGAACTTGTATGTTTGTAAACGCACACACGACACAGGAGAAAATCCTAATGTGGGGCAACGTTTTTTGCCATATAATATGCACAAAAAAAGGATACCTACGACCCCATCAGATTTATTTCTGTGGTCCCAATGTTCGTAACACTTTGCCCGACCCGGCAATTGAACCCGAGACCCCTTGTTCAGCAGTCGCACTTGCGACCACTTGACCAACGAGGCAGAAACAATGAAATATAATAAAAAAAGAAAACTTCAAAATATTGTATACTTAACAATAATTTATTTATTAAGTATGTATATTACATAATTTAAGTTACAATCTCAGTAATCAGGTTTTATTTTAAACATAATCTTAACGCTTTTTACACAATTGGATACATACAGAATGATCCGATCGATACAAAAATCATGGAATATAAAAGAAAAAGATCTATTTTCGAGAACTTTATTTCTAAGTTAGAGGGCGCTGTTGTAGCTTTCGGTCTTGTACCTGATAAGTGTAGGTACACTTTATTTTAAATTTGAAACTTATTAATAAGATTACTAAGTACTTATAGACCAAAAGTATAAAAGGTAGTCTTTCTTTTATACTCCATGATAGATAGTATGTTTTAGCCAACATATATTATATAAAAAAAATACAAAAAAAAACAATTGGATTGTTTGTTAAAAAAATCACATAGACACAAAATGCGTATCATTTCAATGTTAATTTAAATTTTTTTCTATTAAATATGAAGATACAAAATTGGATAATTGTTTTAAGTAATAATAACTGGATACACCATAAATGAACTATGCTTTACTACAGCACTCAGAGACATTTAATGATTACTTAAACTATTCATTAGTAACGATTTTGTATCGAAAACAATGACTATGGACCCAGGTTAAGTAACCATTACGTCTGAGCAAAATATTTAAGCATTAATATAAAATTATTAGTTAATATAAAAAAGGTAACTAGAAAAAAATTAAATCTATAATGTGACGAATAATCAGGTATTAAAGAATTAAAATAAATACAGTTTTTAATTCGAGTTAATTTAAATTTACACCTTTAAAATTTAAATTAACTCGAATTAAAAACTGTATTTATATTAATGCTTAAATATTTACATATTTTGTTTGAAATCGCCAACCTGCATTAAGCAAGCGATTTGATTAAAGGTACGCGTCCACAGGCCCGCATCGTACGCATCGTACGCAACGGATTTTAGTTTGTCTTGTATAGAAACTCATACAACTGCGTCCACTGATCCGCATCGTACGGACCGCATCATCGGCAATGCCTACATGCGATGCGTACTGATGAAGTCATACGAAATGCGTGCGATGCGTACGATGCGGGTCTGTGGACGCTTACCTTTAGGCTCAAACATTCTCCGTGCGAGAAGAGGCCTTTGGACAGTGGACACTTTAGTATAAAGGCAAAAACTAGGCTGCTGATATGATGATAATTCACCAAAAATCTCACAATCTCGCTTAATCTTTGCAACTTAATAATAACTTAAGTACATTACATAATAAAGAAATAAATTAATATTTATCAAAAATGTTAATTTTAAGTTTTAAGTTAATAAGAAAAATATTCACAAATACAAAAAAAAAACTATAAAAAAGTTATGAAGTTATTACTTATTACAATATTAGCTCTTTAGTTATATTTTTAGTTTTATGTGATGTTAAAAATAATTAATTTTTAATTATTTCTTTAGCTTCCATCACATTCATACATCTGATGGTATACAGAAACTACAGAGCGCCACTTACTACGCTCCTTACATACTTCTTTAGCTTACATCACATATTATACATTATAATTTATCTGATTTGTGCAAGGGATCGTCAAAAATAATAAACAGAATTCATATTAACATGACATCACGCCTCTCATTGCTTATTGCGATATAGGTACACTTAAATATACCCGTATTTCACCAGTAACTTCAGGGTTTGAAAATATCCGATAATTATTATAATTACCAAAATATTTGTGATATATATATCAAGTTTTAAAATGATATTCAATAATGATATTAAAATGATAAACATCATGTTACTATTTTATAGTTAAACCCCTAATAAAACTTAATCAATGAAAGAACCTCTCTAACACATAAATCACAAGTAATATTTAGTATGTCTCACGAAAGTTAAGTAATACAATCATTAGATATATATCGGATAATTATCATAATAATATATATCCTTCGAACCCTGAGTTATGTTAGTTATTAATTATTATGTTCTTAAAAAAATATTGTTTATATTAGATATATCAGTATAAAAGGCACTATTTGGTTTCCTGTGGGACAATCCCTTGCACACATATCTGTATTGTATTAAAAATAAATTACAAAAACTGTTTGTTTGTTTGTCTCTTTCACACTTCAAATATCTATCTTTTGTGACGAAATCCAATCAACTGTAAGGTAAGCAACTGAAGTAATCTCTAATACAAGAATTTACCTATAGTAGGGCCATTACAAACTTGTGAGATGTTGTTGTTGTCAGAAGTAATTTAACAAGCAAGTAATTTAAATTATGCACAATATATGGGAACTGGAAAAGAGACTATGACCTCTGAGTTTGTTTTGGCATTTCTTCTCAGAGTAGTCCGATAGGAAATGCCGGCCTCATCTAGTTATTTAAGAGATTGACGTGTAATAGAGTTACATTGTAACCTATTTGCAAAAATGAAATTATCATTTATTTGTCAGCGGAAGATTTGCTAGCAGTCAAATAGGTACTTAATGTATCTAGTAGCCAATAATTATTAAGAGCTTAGGAAGCCAATTATAAGTCTTAAAGTGGGAGAACTAATTAATTATTCTTAGCCAAAGATCAATGTGAAATGTTTATAAACCAACTGAGAAGGTATTAGGTAACTGGCTGTTAAATCTATGAAAGCGAGACTATGATAAACTGGTTACTGGGGGCAAGAGTAGCAACTCCATAATCTTGAGGAGAAGCTTCTATTGACCCTTATAGAGCGAGAGAGAGGATGGGAGTGTGACCGCACACCATGGCATCAGGGTGCTTTTCCACCAGAAATGTGTTATGTAGCTATGCTGTTTCCACTGATACTAAGCTATGAAGCTGTGTGAGTAAGATGCATCCATAGCATGCATCTTTCGATATAAAAAACATAGCTTAGCTGAGTCCGTTTCCACCAGTGCTAAGCTATGTGTGAATATGATTGGTGGAAGCCAAACGCATCCACAGCAATGTAGCATAGCACATCTCTGGTGGAAAAGCACCCTCAAACACACATAGTTCTCTACTTGTATAGTTAATTTGTAAACATTTCATATTGATCTTGTTTTAAGTAGTAGGTGCTTTATAAATTATACAAAATTACAACATGATTTGTCTTATACGAAAGTTATTTACAAAATTATATTTGATAGGATTCTCAACCTTATAACATTACACCTTTTTAGTCAGTTTAGGACAAAAGGCAGGCAGTACTTAAAGTACAAATTGTAATATTTTGTGACAGTTGTATGGTCTATTAGGTTATTTAGGGCTAATTTCTTATCAGAAAAATTGATACTATAATTTATTTTAAAGAAAATGTAATATAAATAATGTTGTGGAGGCCCGGTGGTTTCTTATGCATAAAAGTGCAGGTTGAACGGCACCTACCAATGGCAAGTACCAATGTGCCCTTTTCTGAATTATATGTATTTTCTAAAATTATTTAGACACCATTGAAAACCTGGGCTTATAATTTCTCATTATAAGTTTGAAATCGCCAACCCGCATTGTGCAAACATGGTGATTAATTCTCAAACCTTCCCTGAATGAGAAGAGGTCTTTGGTCAGCAGTGGCCACTTATATGCTGTTGATGTGTGATGTGTGTGTATGGTCAATTAGAACATATCAGATGCGGCCCAGTAGGGCTCCAGCCTGTCGGAGGCGAGAGAAGGAGAACATTGGATGATTTTTGCCCTCATAAAAAAGGGCTAACTTTTTAGCAAAAACATTAGTAGTATACTTTTTTTTAATGTGTAATCATCATCAATAGCCTACCCCATGACAGTCTATTACTATGAACATGAAGCAAATAGATGTCATAACTGATGATAGTGATGTTGGCTCATAATACACTCAATGGGTTAACTGTTAAGATTGAAAATCCTTATCCGATTAATCATATATAATCCTAAAAACGTACCATAGTGTACAAAATTATCTAAACTATAACTAGAATTAGAAAAAAAAGAGGCTTAAACTACGAAAAATTTCCTAAAAAATCATAACAATTTATGGATGCGAGCTAAATGACTCCGCAATGATTCTTCAGCTTTAAACTTTAAAGAACATAGTTCACATTGAAACGTAACATTCTTAAACGTATGTTTATTCTGCACATGTTTGGCTAAACCCTCCTTACTTGTAAACTTTTTCTGACATTTAAAGCATGAATTTTCTTGTAATAGCTGTTTCAATTTAAGATGTCGACGTAAACAGTACCTCGACTTGAATGTAATCGCGCAACTTTCGCATTTGGACTTACTCTTAATTTGATGATGCGTTTGACAATGAAGATCCAAATTACTTTTCTTATTGAAGATTATCTGACAGTCATTGCACTCAAACGTCGCTGCTTTCTGCTGTATCTCGTGGTTCGAAGTCATGTGGCGGAAATATTGACTATTTTGAGTGAATTTCAGACGGCAATACTGACAGGAATAGATGTATTTTCGATCATCGAAAACTCCGACTGGATCGTCAGATTTTCTTGATTTTAACGCAGGTCTGGTGATCCTGATCCTTGGGCCGGTCCTCACTAGTTTCTTATTCATAACTAAGCCGATATTTAACAAGCTTTCATAATCTTTACGATGATTTTTTAATAGAATTTAGTAAACTCAACACGTAGGCAGTCACTTGATTCAATGTCCAGTCTATTTCACTGCAGTTGATATTACACTAGATTTAGGTATTTTATACCTTCGTTTATTGTTTCTGTTATAAATTACGCAACACAAATAAATAATTGAGTATTTTTATGTATTATTTTTGCTAAATTCGATGTAACCACAATTTCGTACGTCAAAACGTAAGTTTGGTGTGCGTTTGGAAACTTTATTACGGATAACTTTCACTTTGTCGTGTTTGAAAAAGTTTAAAATAAAACAAATATTTTCCGAATCTTAATATCTTATAATATTTAAATTATTATTTGTAAGAGATAAATGATAACAGTATGAAGATTTTTTCGAAACAAAAGTCAATAATTAACGAAACAATTAAAGGAATTTGACATGACAAGTTTTTGAATGCACAAAATTCTTTCAAGTCATGTGAGCCAAACAAATTAATTATTATGAATGTTAGCTAAATAAATTGCGTTATTATTTACTAACTAATAATGGAAGTACAGAGATTATACTATAACAAAGAAGGCTAGAAACTAATAGGATAATAGTTAAATGCAAACTATATGAAAATACGCGCGAAATTTTAAATTGTTTTACTAGCTAAGTACTTAGATATTATTTTTGAGCTAAGTAGTATGTTAAGTATTAAGCAGTGGTTAGGTACTTAGGTAGGTACTATACATAATTTTAATTAATGCTACTAAAAACATAATGATCCTAGCAAAAGCTGTTTATACCCTAAAAAATAAGGCAGGGAAGGGAATATTTTCAACTGACTTCAAACAGAAATAAATTCTTAGTTTGACTTGTAATGTGTCACCGGAAAATAACAAGATTCGTAAGTTTATCAATGTACTTACTAGGAAGTATACAAACTTTCGTAGGATTGTAAACATGAGATAAATTGTAATATTTTACGTCCACATTTTCGTAAATTTATAAACTGACTGAACTTATGTATGTACCGTGCATGTTTATCCGCGATTATCTCTACGATTGGCTGTTCGATAGTTTCTGGGGTGGTTTTTAGTCAGTAAGAGTCTGACACTCCCTCTCGCCTCGCTCAAGACGGGAGAAGTCATTGGATGACTTTCTGCCCTCAAAAAAGCTTGTATTGTAAATCGGTATGAATAGAATTCGAGGGGTAAATACCTAGTTGGAAAAATGTGCTAACATCTATTCACCCTTTGAATTATTGAATAAAATTAATTAGGTAGGTATATAATTTCATAATTTATCTAGATTAAATACAATAGGTTGATAACAAAATTATAAACAATTGATTAAAATCTATGTGCAATGTATCGTAATCAGTAAATATTTTGTAATTTCGTCACGTACTTAAAGTTAGGTACATATAGGAAGTTAGATGCCAAGTTATTTCACACTATAATGTTGGAATTCAGCAGGTCGTTTTCGTAAAATCTCCAATAGGGTAGATGACTAATTTTTATTTTAATGTCCGTCTTGTAGATTATTTTAAAACATTAGACACACACACGCACTTACGAGATATCTTTATTTGAAATATCGCGTGACGTCACTTCTAAATATGTACGTTTTATACGTGGAAAATCATCCAATGACTTCTCTCACCAGGGCAAGGCGAGAGGGAGTGTCAGACTCTTACTGATTAAAAACCACCCCGTTTCTACTCCTGCTTTTCAAGCCGGAGCGCCGGTAAACCCGCTAGGTAGTCCGCAGCTCCGGATTAGGCATCAGCCCTACTGGGCTCCATCTGTGGCAATTAATGGGACATTGTTGCTAAAGATACCGAACAATCACTGGAAACGTGTTTGAATGTATCCCTAACTTTATTAAACTTCTCTATAGGTATATAAAAATCAATAATAATTGCTGTTCGTTAGTCTCGCTAAAACTCGAGAACGGTTGGACCGATTTAGCTAATTTTGGGTGAATTATTTGCAAAAGTCCAAGGAAGGTTTGAAACGTGAAAACAAAATGTTTAAGAACAGAAGTTTGCGGGGTCCGCTAGTCTTAAACTCTTCATCAAGCTGAAGAGTTTTTTGAACGCGCTAATTTTCGGCACTTCTGGTCTGATTATAAAAAAAATATTAGTGTTGGATAGTCCATTTATTGAGGAAGGTAATAGGGCTATAAAACATCACGAAGGAGCCTAGCAGAGCGGGTAAAACCGCGCGGGAATAGCTAGTTGGAACGAATTAATAACTCCGCCATGCCTATTTTCAAATCAAATCAAGTCATAAATATATTATGACTGAGCAGTTTAAGTAGATGCATTGCAAGATGTTCAATGAACGAACAGTTCGCGTTTTGCCGATCCTAAAATATAACATTTCAAATATTTATTTAGACATAACAAAGACACCGTTATCAAAATTATAAAGAAATAATGATTTAATTGCAAAACAAAATTATGCAAGATCAGCTGTTTGGTATAAAAGCGGCCATATTGGATTCTTATTTATAGTTCTAAGATATTTATTGAAGGGCGAAGGAAATATGGCATTCAGCCTATTATTTATTTTAGTTTTATTTATCGATTTAAGACAAGTTATTTGTCAAAAAATGAAAACGATGATAGTTGAGACGGAACAGGGCCAAATCGAAGGGTATTTAGCTTCTGTCAAAACATATTATGAATTTTGTGGAATCAGATATGCCGTTACCAAAAGTAGATTTACGGTGAGTGTTTATTTTTTATATTTTTCTTTGAATTATCATAATAATATTGAATTGCTAACATTCACTCTCAGTGAGATAAGAAATGCATCATCGCTTATCGTATTTCTAATGAAATCTATGATTAAATATTACTTTTATGTAATTAAACTTATCTTGTAAATGTAGTCAAAACTATATAAAGTGTTCTAAAATTATCTGCCTCGGCTTTAATGGGAGGTAGTGTTGTGTTTGAAGATTACAATAGTGAATATAAATGATTGATTATGAGTTTTTTTTCATACAAAAATTCTATGCGTGGGTTTGTTATGAAAGAGCTATCTCTTTCCCTGTCTCTGTCGCTTCGTCAGTGAAAACAATTGATAGCAGCGCACTGTGCGTATTTGTAAACCACTTTATGCAGATTAGAGTCAATATTAATTTAACTTCTTTATGTTCTCAAATTGAATAAACTGGTCCGGGGTACGAAATTCCTTCACTATTGTAATCTTCAAACACAACTCTCGTTTCGTTTTCGTTCAACGTGAAGCAAACTCGTACTAAGGGTACTGCAGTAAAAATAAAACCTAATTCTTTGTAAATATCTCTTAACGCAGGCCCCAGAAGAGCCCCCGCAGCACAAGGGGGTATTTAAAGCCGAAGACCGGTTAGTCTTCTGCCCCCAATTCCAAGCACAGGACATATTTGCGAAAGCCAGTGAAAACGAGGACTGTCTCATACTAAACGTCTACGTCCCTATATGGCTCAACAGCCCATTAGTGCCAGTGATGGTATTTCTCCACGGGGGAGATTTTGGCGTCGGGAGCAGCTCCCCCACTTTTTACGGACCCAAATTCATTATGCCCCAAGAAGTTATAGTAGTCACTGTGAATTATAGACTAAATGCCTTCGGATTTTTAAATTTAGGCACTAAAGAAGCGCCCGGCAATGCTGGGCTAAAGGATATAAGAGCGGCTTTAAGATGGGTACAGAAAAATATACGTAATTTTGGAGGAAACGATAGACTTGTCACGGTCGTGGGGCAAGGCAGTGGTGGGATGGCGGCTGTATATTTAACTCTATCGAAATCGTGCAGAGGATTGTTCCATAGAATAATTTCGTCCAGTGGTACTTTGTTCAGTGCGAAATCGTTTGATCCATTTCCCTTAGCCACGGCCTCGCAAGTAGCTAAAGCGTTAGGCTTAAACTCTGTGGACCCTGAAAAGCTAACAGCCTTATACATGAACGTCTCAATCAATAAATTGGAAGAAGCCATAAGCCACCAGATGAATGCCAAGTCCACATTCCTGCCATCAGTTGAGCAGTTTTTGGACGATGAGCCATTTTTAACTGACACTCCATTGAATCTCATGTTAACAAAGAACTTCTATCCCGTTCCCGCCTTGTTCGGAATAAACTCGGTGGAGGGAGTAATTACTGTACTCGATTATTACACATTTACGAGCCAAACAAACAGATTGCTGAACGGTGATTATTCAGTACTTGATCAAAGGAACTTGAAAGTACCTGCCTCGTTAATTGGCCAGTACAGAGGTGATTTAATGAAGATATACTTCCCAAATGTAGATACTGAGCAAGCTGCTACGGGGAGCCTTATCCAATTTAACACGGATTTTTTATTCCTTGGGCCAATGACGTTCTTAATGGAGATCTATAAAAACAATTCTAATGTCGGTGTGTTTCATTACATTTTCGAACATAAAGGGAAAAGGAATTTAGGTACATTATTGACTGGCACGAGTGGGCTGCCGTCGACTACGAATCTGGACGATATGTTCTATGTGTTTGATATAGAGAAGCCAGCCTTATATATGGATAAAGATGATGCAACCATTGTGGCTTTTATGGTCGGTTTATGGACGACTTTCGCCAAGCGTGGGTAAGATTTTCTTTATTTTTTATGTATATCCTCTCAAAGTGCCATCAGACCACCACAGATGGGGTCCAGTAGGGCTAATACCCGATCCGGAGCTGCGGACAACCTAGCAGGTTACCGGGGCTCCGGCTCGAAGAGCAGGAGTATGAACAGGGTGTTTATTAGTCAGTAAGAGTCTGACACTCCCTTTTGTCTCGCCCAAGGCGGGAGAAGTCATAAAAAAGCCTTAACAACGTCGCAACGCACTTGTAATTCCTCTAGTGTTGCGGGTGTCTATGGGCGGCTGAGTGAGGTTACCGGAGCTTAGTAAGGTTATTTCCCAATCCCTTAAAGTCCAGCAATTCACTTGTAACTCCTCTAGTTATGTATCTCCAGCGATTGCTTACCATCAGGTGATCCGTCTCTCGTTCGTCGCCCTATACTTACAAACCGCGTTACTTGTTTGCAGACACCCGACGCCCGACGTCCCGGAGGAAGACATATGGTTGCCATACCCCAAAATAATCAAAATCTCCATCCCGGATGCAGGATATACGAGACCACTGAACGAGTATGGCGCTTCCTTATGGCGAGACGCTTTTGATGCGTTTGGACGTGAAATTAATTAGTAATCGAGCTGCAGTTTTAGATAAGATAATTTTATTGTCACTTTCGTGAGACATATTAAATTAATTATTATTATGCTATCGGCTTACTCACGTAACTGTTTGATGAGGAACGCGACTAGTTTCAAGCCATGCTAGAGGCTCATATTCCTCGTCAGTCGAGTTCCTCGTCAAACAGTTACGTGAGTAAGCGGATAACATAATAATTAAGATAAAATAAGATATTTATTTTTGTAAAACATGAGTACTAATGTTTTTCCATTTGAGGCGTACAAAATAAAGGCATTAAGCCAAAGAAAAAATGTCAGCATTAAAATGTACATTAAAATAAAAATTAACAATGTCAAAGTTTTTTTTTTAATTTTTCTTGATCGCAACCAAGTCTCCAATACAAAGTTGTTGACTATTCTGCCAGTGTCAAAGTTGAAAACAACAGTCAAAATTTAAATAAAAAATACAAAATTCATTATTTAATTATTATTAGATTATCATTTAACAATTCATCCACACTGTAGCAGCTGTTGTAACATATTTCAAGTAACAGCCTCTGAAGGTACTTTTTAAATTTACATATTTACAAGCATAGATTTAATCTTGTCAGGTATTTTATTATAAAGTTTAGGAGCAGTACCAAAGAAACTCTCTTTGAGTTAAGCAGTTTTAAAGCAGTTCCGTTTCATTGAACGAAATAAACCTGGCAACGTATGTGAATGTATCCCTGACTTCATTAATCTTACACTATTATATCAGGCTAAAGAGTTTGTTTGTTTGAACGCGCTAGTCTTCAGAACTACTGGTCTGATTTGAAAACATCTGTTTGTGTTGGATAGTCCATTTATCGAGGAAGGTTTGAGGCTATAAAACATCACGAAGGAGCCAAGCAGAGCGGGTAAAACCGCGCGGAAATAGCTAGTTAGAACGAATTAAAAACTCCGCCATGCCTATTTTCAAATCAAATCAAGCCATAAATATATTATGACTGAGCAGTTTAAGTTGCAAGATGTTCAATGAACGAACAGTTCGCGTTTTGCAGATCCTAAAATATAACATTTCAAATATTTATTTAGACGTAACAAAGACACCGTCATCAAAATTATAAAGAAATATTGATTTAATTGCAAAACAAAATTATGCAAGATCAGCTGTTTGGTATAAAAGCGGCCATATTGGATTCTTATTTATAGTTCTAAGATATTTGTTGAAGGGCGAAGGAAATATGGCATTCAGCCTATTATTTATTTTAGTTTTATTTATCGATTTAAAACAAGTTATTTGTCAAAAAATGAAAACGAAGATAGTTGAGACGGAACAGGGCCAAATCGAAGGGTATTTAGCTTCTATCAAAACATATTATGAATTTTGTGGAATCAGATATGCCATTACCAAAAATAGATTTACGGTGAGTGCTTAACTTTTATATTTTTCTTTAAATTATCATAATAATATTGAATTGCTAACATTCACTCTCAGTGAGATAAGAAATGCATCATCGCTTATCGTATTTGTAATGAAATCTATGATTAAATATGACTTTTATGTAATTAAATTTATCTTGTAAATGTAGTCAAAACTATATAAAGTGTTCTAAAATTATCTGCCTCGGCTTTAATGGGAGGTAGTGTTGTGTTTGAAGATTACAATAGTGAATATAAATGATTGATTATGAGTATTTTTTTTTCATACAGAAAATCTATGTGTGACTTTGTTATGAAAGAGCTTAATCTTCCACAATTGTTTTCATTGACGAAGCGACGCATCGTGTGTAGTTGTAAACCACTTTATGCAAATTAGAATCAACGTTTACTTAACTTCTATATGTACTCAAATTGAATAAACTGTTCCGGGGTACGAAATTCCTTCACTATTGTAATCTTCAAACACAACTCTCGTTTCGTTTTCGTTCAACGTGAAGCAAACTCGTACTAAGGGTGCTGCAGTAGCAGCACCCTTAGTACGTAAAATAAAACCTAATTCTTTGTAAATATCTCCTAACGCAGGCCCCAGAAGAGCCCCCGCAGCACAAGGGGGTATTTAAAGCCGAAGACCGGTTAGTCTTCTGCCCCCAATTCCAAGCACAGGACATATTTGCGAAAGCCAGTGAAAACGAGGACTGTCTCATACTAAACGTCTACGTCCCATCATGGCTCAACAGCACAGTACCAGTGATGGTATTTCTCCACGGGGGAGATTTCGGCGTCGGGAGTAGCTCCCCCACTTTTTACGGACCCAAATTCATTATGCCCCAAGAAGTTATAGTAGTCACTGTGAATTATAGACTAAATGCCTTCGGATTTTTAAATTTAGGCACTAAAGAAGCGCCCGGCAATGCTGGGCTAAAGGATATAAGAGCGGCTTTAAGATGGGTACAGAAAAATATACGTAATTTTGGAGGAAACGATAGACTTGTCACGGTCGTGGGGCAAGGCAGTGGTGGGATGGCGGCTGTATATTTAACTCTATCGAAATCGTGCAGAGGATTGTTCCATAGAATAATTTCGTCCAGTGGTACTTTGTTCAGTGCGAAATCGTTTGATCCATTTCCCTTAGCCACGGCCTCGCAAGTAGCTAAAGCGTTAGGCTTAAACTCTGTGGACCCTGAAAAGCTAACAGCCTTATACATGAACGTCTCAATCAATAAATTGGAAGAAGCCATAAGCCACCAGATGAATGCCAAGTCCACATTCCTGCCATCAGTTGAGCAGTTTTTGGACGATGAGCCATTTTTAACCGACACCCCATTGACTCTAATCTTAACAAGGAACTTCTATCCCGTTCCCGCCTTGTTCGGAATAAACTCGGTGGAGGGAGTAATTACTGTACTTGATTATTACACATTTACGAGCCAAACAAACAGATTGCTGAACGGTGATTATTCAGTACTTGATCAAAGGAACTTGAAAGTACCTGAAACATTGATAGCAACGCTTAGAAGTGATTTACAGAAGATATACTTCCGAAATGTAGATACTGAGCAAGCTGCTACGGGGAGCCTTATCCAATTTAACACGGATTTCCTATACTTTGGCCCAATGATGTTCTTGATGGAGATCTATCAAAACAATTCTAATGTCGGTGTGTTTCATTACATTTTCCTACATAAAGGGAAAAGGAATTTAGGTACATTATTGACTGGCACGAGTGGGCTGCCGTCGACTACGAATCTGGACGATATGTTCTATGTGTTTGATATAGAGAAGCCAGACTTATATATGGATAAAGATGATGCGACCGTTTTGGCTTTTATGGTCGGTTTATGGACCACTTTCGCAAAGCGTGGGTAAGATTTTCTTTATTTTTAGGTATATCATATTTTGTCTTTATACTAGTTACTTCCACACGGTTTTACCCTCTCTGCTCGGCTCCTATTAATCGCAACATGATGATAAATACCATAGAGCCTTCCTCGATAAATACACTATCCATCACAAAAATAATTATTCAAATCGGACCAGTAGTTCCGGAGATTAGCGCGTGGTAATGTAACAGTGACACCCATATTCACCAGTTATATGTCATGAGTCCCATTATATTAAGGGGGGAGCCTGGAAATCCTCTTAAAGTGCCATCAGACCACCACAGATGGGGTCCAGTAGGGCTAATACCCGACCCGGAGCTGCGGACAACCTAACAGGTTACCGGGGCTCCGGCTCGAAGAGCAGGAGTGTGAACAGGGCGTTTATTAATTAGTCAGTAAGAGTCTGACACTCCCTTTTGTCTCGCCCAAGGCGGGAGAAGTCATAAAAAAGCCTTAACAACGTCGCAACGCACTTGTAACTCCTCTAGTGTTGCGGGTGTCTACGGGCGGCTGAGTGAGGTTACCGGAGTTTAGTAAGGTTATTTCCCAATCCCTAAGGAGCCGGCAATTCACTTGCAACTCCTCAAGCAAGGGTAGCTCGCCGCCCGACCAGAACCAGACCCGTGCGTGCGGCGCGTTGCGTTCCGCGCGCGCCTTAAAGAGCCATCAGACATCAGACACAGATAGGGCCCAGTAGGGCTGATGCTTAATCCGGAGCTGCGGACTACCTAGCGGGTTTACCGGGGCTCCGGCTCGACAAGCAGGAGAAGGAACAGGGTGGTTTTTAGTCAGTAAGACTCTGACACTCCCTCTCGGTTTGCCCTTTTTTTTTTTGAGGGGGGAAAATCATCCAATGACTTCTCCCGCCTTGGGCTAGGCGAGAGGGAGTGTCAGAGTCTTACTGACTAAAAACCACCCCGTTCCTACTCCTGCTTTTCGACCCGGAGCTCCGGTAAACCCGCTAGGTAGTCCGCAGCTCCTGATCAGCTCGCTTTGCCCTGACGAGAGAAGTCATTGGATGATTTTCGCCCCTGAAAAAAAAAACTCCTCTAGTTATGTATCTCCAGCGACTCCTCTAGTTATGTCAGAATGGTCGATCTCCAGCGATTGCTTACCATCAGGTGATCCGTCCCTCGTTCGTCGCCCTATACTTACAAACCGCGTTACTTGTTTGCAGACACCCGTCGCCCGACGCCTCGGAGGAAGACATGTGGTTGCCGTTCCCCAGAATTGTCAAAATCTCTGTCCCGGATGCTGGATATACAGATCCAATTAACGAATATGGCATTTCTATATGGCGAGACGTTTTTGATATGTTTGGTCTTGAAATTAATTAGTAATCGAGCTGCAGTTTTAGATAAGATAAGATATTTAACCACAGAATGATGATTTTTTTTCTTTCTTTTTAATTGTTATTCTTTATTTTATTTTATTTTTTCAACTTGTGATCGGTATACAATCATTTATTTATTAATGTATTTTAAAATTATTGTTGTATGTTTATTTTAATACCTATTTCTCCTATTTTTTAATTTTTTATTTTGTTGTGTTACTTTTATGTCGTCTTATTTTACGTTCCGTCTGTGGGTCACTGAGAGTGCCAACTGAAAACCAGAGCTGGGTACTTTCGTTGCCCAGCTCATACTGAGGTGGCAACCCTTTTGGCTAGGGCACCTTGCCACCTTGTTTTTATGTTAAGTTTGTTTCTTATGAAAAAAATGCATTAATATTTTTACTATGAATGTTTTTAATTTATTTTACCTGTTTTTTTCTTTCTTTTCTATTATTTTTTGTGTTTGTTTTTGGTGCATCGAGCCCGGTGCCAAATAAATGATTTTTTCTTTCTTCTTTCATTTATTTTTCAATGACACTCATTTTTCCACTTTGGAAGCTATCGTGAAGTCTATCTTTCATTTTGATGAAAAATGGTTTTAGGAACCATTACGTCTTATTTAATATCCTATCCATAGACAACCATCACGGACAGGCTGGATGAAAAAAATTTTTTTGATGTGATGCAGTGACCGCGCCCTTTCCGCCCTCTATCTCAAAAACGGTTCACCGTATAAAAAAAAATGTTTCAACAAAAGTTGTAGAAAATATTGTATTCTACAATATTGTTAATTTTATTAATTGTATTCTATAATTATATACAAAACACCGATTTTTGGGACCTTTAACCTTAAAAATTAGTAAAATAAAAAACATAATTTTTCTACAACGTTTTTATTGAAAAATCTACGTATGGTAAGTTGTCTCACATTGAACCAGGTAAATTTCAAAGTCTCATAGTGGGCTGGATTTTCAATCAATGTCTTTAATTTTTTGTGTATACTTAGCAAATTTATCTAGCTTTAATTTTGTAAAACATTAATTTCTCATATTCCTTTTAGTTTCAGTGTAAACAAGGTTTTCATGAAAAATGATTTTTGGTTCAATGAGTACTTCAGGTGGTACACATTTAACCAGGGTATGGTCCACATTTAGCCACCTTATTTCTATGTATTCTAGTTCCATTTATAAGCGAAATCAAAGCGAAAAGCTTTGTGAGAATAATAAAAACAGGAATAGTGAATTATAAAATTTTTATTAATTATAAAACAAACTATTCAACAGTCTAATAATCAGCCTTATATTTAATTTTACTAAAATCACTTTAAATCTTATACGAATACTTTCACCTGTGCAGTTTAAGGGCTTTAAGTATGTTGCCAGCCAAATGTCCACCACTTTTCTTGTTAACACTTCGTTTCGCACCATTTTATAACAAATTAAAAACATTTCTTTAAAAAAACTCATTTAGTGACTGGAATGTACGTAATGTTCCAGGGCTCAATGTGTACCACCCTCAGGTGGCTCACTGTGAGACACACCACGTTTTGATAACTAACTTCAATATTTTACCGGCAAATCAATCTCGTAAAAACACGAATTATAGCGCTTTTAATTGTTAACTAACCATAGAAAACAATGTGTATATAATTAAATTGATATTATTTAATCGAAAAAAGCTAAAAAAGAATTGAATTTGCAAAAAAGATTTACTTTTTGAGTCAGTTTGCTTTCGAATGCTCCTCATAAAAACACTTTGCTCGTATCGCCACGTAAATAAAACGTAAATACCTCATTTTTCATATTAGCGCACTTTAGCAATGTCACATTTTCGAGATTCGGCGGTGGTTAAATGTAGCTGCCTGGTTCAATGTGAGACACCCGACCCTAAATATTTTATTGAAAAATACATAATTATATATGTACTTATAATAATAATTAATATTATACTTACATTGTGCAATGCTTAAGATTATTTGACTATAATAGGCTAGTTTCCTACTAGTCAAACTCAATACTTTTTTCGAAACGTCAAAAACGATATTTTCTATGAACTTTGTATGAAATACTCTATTATGACGTCATAAGTTATTGACGTCAAATAGCAGACTTATTTCTAGAAATTTAGCTAGAAAAAAATCGAAAATTAAGTAGTTCATCAAATATATGAATGAGAGTGTGATTATTTTTGAATATTTTATTGTATTGAAAAGTTGTAATAATTTATTTTTGACCCAGTCATCATCCCTATTGAGCCATTACAAACGTGCCAACTGTCACATTAAAGGTATGTGACAATCCCGGACAACTCGCATATGTGTGACATTTCGCATACATAAAATGACTTGTGACATTTCGCATGATTGTATTGGCCCAACTGTAGGTTTCAAATACATAATATCCAAATCTTAAGTGTGGGAGAGCCATGCTTCGGCACGAATGGGCCGGCTCGACCGGAGTGATACCAGTCCTCACAGAAAACGATTGCGTTGTGTGAGGATGCCCAATTACCCCTTCCAAATTCCCGATCCCCAACAACCCTTACATTACCAACCCCCAAAAGGCCGGCAACGCACTTGTAACGCCTCTAGTGTTTCAAGTGTCCAAGGATGGCGGGAATTGCTTACAATCAAGTGATCCGTATACGCGTTTACCGGATTTTATATTTATATCATAAAAAATATCTATCCTTTATAAAATACCAACAATTTATTTATATAATTTCATCATACTTATTAAACCTCAAAGCCATGGAGGTCACACATACACATTGCAACAACCCACTTTTCGGCAGTTATGACAAACAATTATAAGTCGATAACATGTAATAGAGGGTGAGCAATAAAATAATTGTTATACAACGAGCATAATTTCAGAGGTCAGAGGTCTACGCTAGACCATGAGAACTTTTAAAATATATCTATCGACGGTTTATGGTAAGCGACCAGAAGTCATTCTGTCTGTCTGCGTCAGGCGGTAGATGAGGACGCCATGACGCCTCTCTAGCCACTCCTCAAACAGGGATGACTTACCTTACCTCTGCAATGACAGCGAGCCCAGTCCTCGGTTGCGACAGTCGTTGCTGCACAACACACATTGTTTGTACACGTGGTGGTGCAGATGAATAATACTTTGCGGCGCTCGTACGCCAAAAACTATTGATTTTATGAAAAAGTTATCAATACATAAATTGTAGGAAATTTTTTCTACTTTAATTTTGTAAATAAATATTTTTTCGTAAAATGCGTCGGAACGGAGATATTAATAAAAAACCGTTTTTAGGCGCCATTTTTTCAATATGGCGGCGCGAGCGGCGTTTGTACGAGGTGGCAAAGTTGAAATTCGAAAAGAGCATACCCAAATTTATAAATTCACCAATTTTCAAAACTCCCGGAAAACTTTCCAGGTAAAACTACCAAATGACTGGACTAGAAGATATTATTAGAGGAGAAGAAAAAGAAAACGATAGTTTCCACTTCCCTCGGTGAATTTAATGCGGGAGACAGAATGACTTAAGCCTAAAGGCACAAAAGAGACTGCACAACTGGGAGAAGCCCAGTCGCCAAGTACCACGGAAATTTGACTTAAACTGTCCACTGCCTCCCACAGTCCTCTCCCAATGAGCTACAGCAAGGGTAGCTCGCCGCCCGTCTAGAGAAACTTTTGCGTGAAGAGAGAGCCATTGACCACCACAGATGGGGCCCAGTAGGGCTGATGCCCGTTTACGGAGCTGCGGACAAGTTCGATAAAATGTTACCGGAGCTCCGGCTCAAAGCAAGAGCAGGAAGGGGGTGGTTTTTAGTACAGTAAGAGTCTGACACTCCCTCCCGCTTCACCCAAGGCGGGAGAAGTCATTAGATGATTTTCCCCCCTCAAAAAAAGGCCTTTATCAAGACGTCCTGCGCTGCGCTTATCATTATATATCTCCATTTAATATTTAACACGTATATTACATAAATATAACAATTTTCCAATAACATTTATACTTATAAACTACCAAACGCCATTTTGATAATAACAGCGCATTTTCAATATACATTATTCCTTTAAATATCGCAACAACAATTTTAATTCAACGTAAAATTAAATTGCTTACATACATAATATTTTTATTACTTATAATACAACTTCCAACATCATAAAACACTTCAAACGTCGATGCCAAAAAGCCCGATATCCAAACTCTGTGGCCAAAGACAAGAGAGGTTAAACGCAAAGGCACGCACCTGTACAGCCTGTCAACTTCAACTCGAGCTGTCAGTGTCACTGTCACTACTGTCATGTTTCTTTTTGTTTCGTTTCTTGTCTTTATGTTTGTCTTCGTGTTTCTCTCTGTGTCTGGGACTTCGCTTCGGGCTGTCCCTGCGCACCCGATGATGTCAAATGCCCGAGTCGTCTGTCGTATGATGAACGTTGTTCAGTGATTCTTCTGAACTCTCCGATTTTTGCTTTTTCTTGGTCCTAGAAATAAAACAGAGTTATTGGGTTAGGATTTTGTTGAACATTTTAAATATCTATATTTTAGATTATGTAGGAAGCTACATTTTAAATTGGATAGTCAAATGCTTAAGTTTGTAGGACTGCCAGTAGAAAATCTGTTAAAAGCAAATTTTTAACGTCGGTCACCGGTGACCGCGTTTAAGATAGGTTAAATATTTGTTTGGATCAAGACATTCCCAGCATAGCCTTTGCAATTGGGTAGTTTCCTAGGTAAAAAATAAATTATTTTGACTTTTCAATACAATATAATATCCCAATATAATCCTACTTTCATTTATTAACTCTATGATATACTTATTTTTTTCTTGCTATTTTTTGCGAAACATAGCATACTGCTATTTGACGCTAAAAAATATGACGTCATAGTTCGCGATCTCCTACAAAATTCATAGAAAGGTATCGTTTTTGACATTTCTATAAAAGTATTGAATTTGACAAGTTGGAAACTACCGTATTGTCTAGATCATTATCGAGCAGTATAGATTCATTATCTATGCTATATGTATAGGCTCAGGGTAGTACAGCTAAACAGAAATAATTCAAGATCGATATCAGTGGCATGTTACTGGAGAGAATAATCCTCTCATGTCCGAATACTCAAACGCTACTCAATTTAAAGACGCTCTCAAATGTAGTTCTGTCACTATTGATTCTTTATGAAATGACAGAGATAGCACGATTTTTAGATAGCGCGTTTGTCCAGCAGTGGTCGGAAAAAGACTGACGGATAAGGAGATAGTACTCACCCTTTTTTCTTCTCATTCTCAGTCGAAACTTGGTCCTTGAACAGTTTGGACAGCTCCAATTCTTTGATTTCATCCGAATTTGTCAAGATAATGGCTCTGAAAAGAAAATCAGGCTTCATTAGTGTATTGAAAAAAATGTGGAAGGCGCCGGCAGGACTAGACCGGAGTGATTCCACAGTCTCCTGAACAAGCGCAAACGTTGTTTCACGTCAATGTCCTATTGACGTGAAACAACGTTTGCGCTTGTTTGTTGTGTTTTACCCTGTGAGGGAGATTATCGGAGCTTCCCCACCCTAATCTCCCTAATCCCCGATCCACAAATCTCTAAAGCCTAAAGGGCCAGCAACGCACTTGTAACTCCTTTGAAGTTTCCGGAGCTGCGGACAGCCTAGCAGGTTCACCGGGGCTCCAGCTCAAAAAGCAGGAGTAGGAACGGGGTGATTTTGTAGTCAGTAAGAGTTAGACACTCCCTCTCGCCTTGCCCAAGGCGGGAGAAGGCATTGGATCATTGTTCCCCCTCAAAAAAATACTCCTTTCAGTTTCGGGTGTCCATAGGCAGCGCCGATTGCTGACCACCAAGTGATCCGTCTGCTTCTTCATATATCTATCACATAAAAAAGGGGCAGGAAGAAGGGGAATATTACTAGCGAATGTAACTACCCATTCCTTCAAAAAACAGGCTTGTAAAACTAATATTAGAACTTAAGACGGGATTTTTACCATGTTTATTTATGTCGATGAGTTCCCGACATTTCAGAACTTATGCAAGCGCCATGATCACGGATGATCAGTTCATCCGAAATATCGGAAACTCATGGACATAAATAAACATGGTAAATATCCTGTCTTAATGGGGCCCAGTAGGGCTGATGCTTGATCCGGAGCCGCGGACTACCTAACGGGTTTACCGGGGCTCCGGCTCGAAAAGCAAGAGTAGGAACGGGGTAGTTTTTAGTCAGTAAGAGTCTGACATTCCCTCTCGGCTCGCCCAAGGCGAGAGAAGTCATTAAATGATTCCCCCCCCCCCTCAAAAAAGTGTTAGTGACCATGTCGGTTTAAAAACTCACAGGCTTGTAAAACCTCATTATCGATTCGATACACCCTCATAAAACACTATCGAACAAACAGATCATAAACGCCAGCCTTCGAAATCCCCAATCCGAACTATTCACACAGAATCAAGCCTTTTATCAATATTTACTTAGGTACTTAGCATTACCCGTGTGGGAGAGCCATGCTTCGACACGAATGGGCCGGCTCGATCGGAGTGATACCATGGTCGAGCAGAAAACCGACGTGAAACAACGCTTGCGTTGTGTGAGTGAGGTTACCACAGGCCCAATTTTTCGAGTATGTGATCTATCGATAGTAGGGGAAGCCATCCATAGCATGCATCTTTCCATATAAAAGAAAAACAGCTTAACTGAGCCCGTTTCCACCAGTGCTAAGCTATGTGCATCAATGAATATGATTGGTGGAAACCAAACGCATCCACAACAACGTAACATAGCACATCTCTGACAGAAAAGGGTTATGAAAATTACAAACGTATTATAAACATATTCTACAACTAGCGACCCGCCCCAGCATCGCATGGGTGCAATGGTGATATATTGTGCATGTATTATACATATAAACCTTCCTATTGAATCACTCTATCTATTAAAAAAAAACCGCATCATAATCCGTTGCGTAGCTTTAAAGATTTAAGCAACAACAGAGAAAGTGACTTTGTTTTATACTATGTCGTGATACACAATTCTGTATACCATTTTGTTAATTGCACAACCTATTGTAAAAGATGTCTAAACTCCCTTTGACAGAGCTCAATCAGTGCGCTACGTACATTAAGGTAAACAAATCCGTGTGTATATATATGTATGTATAGCGGGGCGCCCTATACAAACAGATATACAGATTATACGTACATCTAGGGATAGGTAACCCCATCGTTTGCCGCGCCCTCTCGTAGTGGTGCGACTTTGAAGTCTAATGTCGATAGATTTTCTGTTAAAACATTAGACACGTATTTTTTAATTTTTTACGGAAACGAATACTTTCGAAGATATATCGATTTGAAATATCGCGTGACGTCAGATGTCACTTCTAGGTACATTTTATACGTAGAAATTACGTATTTGCAACCAACCCTTTTTTTTTTGAGGGGGGAACATCATCCAATGACTTCTCTCATGAGGTGAGAGGGAGTGTCAGACTCTTGCTGACTAAAAATCACCCCGTTCCTACTCCTGCTTTTCGAACCGGAGCCCCGGTAAACACGCTAAGTAGTCCGCAGCTCCGGATTGCTCCGAACCCTAAACTTAGATAAAAGCTAAGTAATAAGTATTGTTATCTCTTATATAACAGAATAAATAAAAAAGGGTCTAATAATTTTTCATTACCTAACTGACGGACTAAATATATCATTAATTTTCATACCCCGTCATCATCCCTATTCTCTGAACAGGTAGGCAGAGAGGTTCTACAGATTACGATACTTATTTTATTATATTACTAGCTTTTGCCCGCGACTTCGTTCGCGTGGAATAGTGACTTCCGGCAAATTTTTGGTTTTAACCACATAGTTCCCGATCTCGCGGGATCTCTTCAAAAATGAGATGTGGAAGATATTCCAGGGAACTCTTCAAAAATCAACATAATGAGCTCTGCGTTTGAATTTAATAGATGTATTTATTTCACTTAGGGCATTGAAAAAATAGTTTAAAAACGGACTTAAACTAACTTAAAACTAAAGAAAGCTACGAATTACGAATTTATAACAATTAAAAAAGAAACTATATTACAACCTATCCTCTATGCTATAATAACCAAGCTTAAACTAAATAATTTAAAAGAAAAGACTTAAATCTAATCTAATTAATTTATAAATTAGACTTACAATTTTATTAAAAAAACTAACTACAGTAACTACTAATAATCGATATCAAACTAAACCTACGTTAAATAGTTTAACCAAAAAACCAGGAAAACCCAACAAATAAACTTATTAATTGACAAATACAACGAAACCAATTTAGAATATACGAAACAGCAGGACCACTACAGACAAATAATCATACGACTGATAATACACTTTTTCTACGATAGTACCGAAGCGCTCGGCCGATACCCAACCAAATGAATGTAACGAAACCATAGCGCGATCTATTTCGATCCCAACGCCGTCTATCGAGGATAAAGACAACTTGGATTATTTATTTATACTCCGTTCGGGCATTTTCTTTGTACTAAAAGTTTAATTATATTGATATTATTTTTTTCATACCTTTTTACTATTTATTTACTTTTTTCGATGAATTAAAACAATAACATGAACCGAAGTCGTGTAACGATCGACATAGAATTATCTATACTCCGTTAGAGCATTTTCTTTGTACTAAATGTTTTATTATACCTATTGATATTATTTTTTTCATACCTTTTTACTATTTATTTACTTTTTTTCGATGAATTAAAACAATAACATGAACCGAAGTCGTGTAACGATCGACATAGAATTATTTATAAATAATTTATTTCTTATTTTTATTTTTTGATTTTTGAAATAAAAATATATCTATGTCCTTTCTAAGGTTCTAAACTATATCTGTACCAAATTTCAACCAAATCCGTCAAATAGTTGCGGAGATTAATGGTATAAGCATAGAATGTTCGACGTGATTCTTTAATTTGACATAACTTTTTTATTTATGAACCGATTGACATGAAACAAACACTAAATGTAAATTTAAGCTTCCCACAATATATTCGTGAAAACCGCATCCAACTCGGATCAGCCGTTTCTGAGATTAGCGCGCACAGACGAACAGACAAACAGACAAACAGACAAACAGACAAACAGACAAACAGACAAACAGACAAACAGACAAACAGACAAACAGACAAAAAAAAAGTTAATTACATTTTTGGGTTCGACATCGACATAACAATAACCCCTGCTATTTTTTTTATTTTTATTTTCAATGTACAGACAGCACTTTTCTACGATTTTATTATATGTATAGATTATTAAACCTGAACTTTTATATCTTTAAAATTGCTGTGCCCAAACTGGGTCCATAATTGTTACTTTTACCTTTAAGAACATATATGTACATACATTGTGGAAAGCAAATAAATGAATATGAATACGAAACATCTATAAAACCTATCTAAACCAAACCAAACTTGACTCGACTTTAATCGACACATTAAACAAGAAACTTAAAAAGACATCGACATCAAAAACATCGACACGTACCCGCAACACTAACAAAGGTTGATTCCAACGGGTTTGTGTCAAGGTGATGACCGCCCGTTCTGGCGACCCCTCCACTATATACACCTCTATGATATATATGTATATTACTATACAACACTCCACATTCAGCGAATCAGCTTTACTTTTCACTGTAGTCTAATGGATGAAGAATATTATTTTGCCGGTAATCGTCGCCGCCCATGGACACCCTAAACACCAGAGACGTTACAAGTTCGTTGTTGCCCTTTTGGGGGTTGGGAATTTAAGGGTTGTTGAGGATTTGGGAAGATTTGGGAGGTGGGTAATTAGGCCTCCGGTAACCTCACTTATTTCATTCATTTAAAATCCGAAATATCGAAAACTCATAGACATAAATAAACATGGTAAATATCCCATCTTAAGTTCTTATGTTAGTGTTAGTGACCATGTCAGTTTAAAAACTCATAGGCTTGTAAAACCTCATTATCGATTTGATACACCCTCATAAACCACTTACACAACGAACACAACGCAAGCGTTGTTTCTGTGAGGTTATTTGATCTGTTACTAATTCCATAATTGGCATGAGCTAGCGTGGAGGTTAATGTTTATACGTTCTCCGTGTGAGAAGTGTGCTTTGTTCCAGCAGTGGCCACTTATAGGCTTTTTCTTTTTGTTTAAATAAACTTTGCCTTACACTAGGATTTTCTCCTGTGTCGTGGGTGCGTTTACAAACATACAAGTTCACATACACATGACACCCAGACCCGAAACAACAATTTGTGGATCACACAAAGAGTTGCTCCATAGAATGACCTATTCCAGAGCTGCGGACTACCTAGCGGGTTGCCGGGGCTCCGGCTCGATTCAACGTTTTTTTCTTTAAAAAAAAAAACTTGTCACTTAATCGGATCTTACGATACCCGAGATAAGAGTTGGTGATAAATGCCAGCACCTAATGGTACCACATAATATGTACATAGGTACGTATTTACAAAGTCTATATTTCGCAAATCCTTTAATAAAGACTACTGCTGTCTGAGGTGCGGCTGTCTGCCATACAATAACTATGGAAAGCTAATCCGAGCCAATCTATGCAGGGTCGCGCTTTTGTTCAATTTCTAAAGGGGATTACGGAGTGAGTCATAGTTCTGACTGTATTATTTGATGACTGTAGTTTGCGACGCGGGTTCACTTGGAAGTTTAACACAGGCTAGTTTTCGTAATTGGGTAGTATCCTCGGTCAAAAATAAATTATTACAACTTTTCAATACAATAAAATATTCAAAAATAATATAATCACACTCTCATTCATAAATTTGATAAACTACGATTAATTTTCGATTTTTTCTAGCTAAATTTCTAGAAATAAGTCTGCTATTTGACGTTAAAATCTGATGACGTCATAATAGAGTATTTCATACAAAGTTCATTGAAAATATAATTTTTGACGTTTCGAAGAAAGTATTGAATTTGACTAGTAGGAAACTAGCCTATTGTTGTTGTATGTAGTGATAAAGTAATTTATTTCTGTGAGTAGGTTATAAAATAACACATTTACACGTCAGTATTTCAAATAGCTAGATGAGGCCGGAATTAGCTATTCGATTACTCTGAGAAGAAATGCCGAAACAAACTCAGAGGTCACAGTCTCTTTTAAAGTCCAGACAATGAAATAGAGGACAATGTGAGAGAAGAGAGATAATAAGAGAGAGATAAGAGAGATATATAAGTGAGATATAGTGTAGTGTGTGACACCTCGCCTAAATAAGTAGCAAAAGTTAGTTGTATAGGACAGTTAATTAAAGTTAATTCGTAAGAATAAGACGTCTCTCCATTGCAGTAGTAAAAAAAAATCACTTCGTATGTATTCCTAAATTACCTGTCATAGTACGTAGCACGTAGCGTTTACTACGACGTAGCCGGGTTACGTAGCGGGCACCTACGCATGGGTTACGCCGTAGTAATTTGCTACGCGTAAGGTTAAGGGACTTTTATTGAAATTAATTAAGTTAATTTTCTGCCTCATTTGTGGAATGGTTGCCGAGTAAGAGGTTTCGAGTTCGATGCCCAGGATGAGCAAACCAACATGGGCAGTTATATATATTTTCGTGTATTATGCCCCCTGAGTTTCTACGCGATAAAAAGCCTGCGTTATTCCAGACCATCATCTATTCGTTCTAAATTTCATCCTGATGCGATATCTTCAGCCATTTTGACGTGATTAAGTAACAAACACATAAAACTCTGAGCCTGACTAAATCAGTTTCAGCATATTTCACACATTTTTTTTAGGAAAAATCATCCAATGTCTTCTCCCGCCTAAGGCGAGGCGAGAGGGAGTGTCAGACTGTTACTGACTAAAAACCACCCTGTTCCTACTCCTGCTTGTCGAGCCGGAGCCCTGGTAAATCTACTTTCTGCCTCGCACAGCAAAACAGTGGAATGAACTGTCGTCGGCGGTAATTCCGAACCGATACGACCTTCAAACCTTCAAGAAAAGAGCATACTCCTTTTTAAAATGCCGGCAACGCACCTGAGACTCCTCTGGTGTTGCAGGTGTCCATGGGCGGCGCTGATCGCTTACCATCAGGGGCCTTAGTCTGATATTACAATTGTGTCAGAATGGTCGATCACTGAGCAGTGCAAGAGGGACGGAGCTATGTAGGTTGTATAGCTCCATCCCTCTCGCACTGCTCAGTGATCGACCATTCTGACACAATTGTAATATCAGACTAAGGCCCCTGGTGACACGTTTGCTCGTATGCTACCTATTCCATAAAAATAAATACTAGGCAGTCCGCAGCTCCGGAACGCGAAAGTAGGTTGTAAACAAACACATACCTGATCCGGCCACCATCACCTCGATCGTGTCTCCTGTCGCTGATGACTGATATGGAAGTCTCACCGATTTCATGTTTCTTCTTATGTTTCTTGGATTTGTGTTTACTGTGAAAAAAAAACTAGTGTTAACTTTACATCAACAGCCTACAAGTGGCTTAGCTTTAAATTTTATTAGCACGCGCTCGTATGTTTCAAAGTATCTACTAGTCTTCTGATAACGTGGGCGCGGCAGCTGATCATGCGAATGCGAATTTTGTTGTTTTGTTATTGTGATAAAAAATATTATTATTTATTATTATTATAACTTCACGCCTTTAATCCTCGAAGGGGTAGGCAGAGGTGCACATTATGGCACATAATGCCAATGTACACCCACATTTCACAATATATATTGTAAGTCCCATGTAATAGGGGTGAGCCTATTGCCATATACCGGGCACATTTCCAGACTCCGTGCTACCACTGAGAAATTTTCGAAAAACCGAAAAAAGCTCAGTAATACTTCGCCGACCCGGGAATCGAACCCGAGACCCCTTGCACAGCAGTCGCACTTGCGACCACTCGGCTAACGAGGCAGTCTTTTTTATTTTACTCAATCATTCTTATCACCGTATTATTTTATTCTATTTACTATCATCGAAATCTAACATTTTCAATCAATTTTCTTGTATAGAATCAGTTCACGTCTCTCTCATTCTCTCTCTCTCTCTCTCTCTCTCTCTCTCTCTCTCTCTCTCCTACTTACCTATGTTTCTTCTCCTTCTCTTTCTTGTCAGTGCTCCTATGTTTGGTCTTCTTTCTGTACACGGAGCCCCCATTCCCTTCATCCACTGTCTCCAAGTGTAAGACATACAACCTATATATTTGTAGCAAGATTACCTATAAGAGAAATACATAATCATCATCATCAGCCCATAGAAGTCTTACAGCTTACTGCATAATTTTACAGCTTAAGCCAATACATTATACAGTTAAAGATAAAATAATATAGTATAATAATTTTAATTACTTAAAACTAATTCATCAGCTATCCATCTTCTAACAAAACCTTAAACATTCACGACATACATCCTTCCATCTCGCTGAACAAAGCCATTTCTACCAGAGATGTGCTATGTAGCTATGCTACGAAGATAGTAGTAGTTAAGCTATGAAACTATGTGACCGTTTCCACTGATATTAAGCTATGTAGCTGTGCGACGAAGATGCGCAGCTCGAGTATGCTATGTTTCGATAGTAGGGAACCGATCCATAGCACGTATCTTTCCATACAAAAAACATAGCTTAGCTGAGTTCGTTTCCACCAGTGCTAAGCTAAGTGTACCAATGACAAACACATCCACAACAACGTGGCATAGTACATCTCTGATGGAAAAGCAACCTTAAAATCTTAAGAGGTGTTTTTATGGTGCAAGGAAACAAACAAGTTGACGGATCACCTGATAGTAAGCAATTTGCGCTGTCCATGGACACCCGCAACACTAGAAGCGGTATAAATGCGTCATCAGTCTTTTAGGGGCGAAGGGGAGATTGGACCACCAGTAACCTCAATTACACAACGAAATGTATGTGTGTTTTTGAGTGTGGGAGAGCCATGCTTCGGCACGAATGGGTTGACACGACAAGAGTAATAGTAGTATTACTCTTTAGGCCGTAGGGCCTCACAAAAAACCGCCGTGACACAAACACGTGGCTTGCGTTATGTGAATGAGGTTACCGGAGGCAATTACCCCCCTTCTCAATCATCCCAATCCCCGATTTCCCCAACAAACCTCAAATTTCTAACACCCAAAAGGTTGACAACGCTAACGTCACGCTTCTGGTATTTCGATTTTCCACAGGCGGCGATTGCTTACCATCAGTTGATCTGTCTGCTCGTTTACCGACTTATATCATAAAAAAACTCTATTATCTGCGTCGCAACGTCAAATTACTTTACTGAAGTTGCAACAGTTGCTAGCAACACATGCCACAGGGTGTTGCTAGAGATTAAAAAAAATACAAAGCAACTTTAAAGACTAAATTAATATCACAAAAATCACTCACCAAAGTATTCTTACACGTGAAGAAAATGTTCATATAGTTTATTATTTTATAATGGCATATGATTAGCAGTCGGAACGCCAAAAACGGAGCGTCTTGTAGCGCTATATTCATTATTATAGCACATACTTCTATAGAACAGCAACAAGCGCGGCTGTTTCTGTTTATAGGAAGAAAATAGAAGATTAGAAAGAGATGCAATATAAGGGTTGGTTCTGATAGGTTAAGCAAGAAGTGTAGCTGTGTAGGCTGTGATGGGTTTGTTAAACGTAACGTGAATTGTGTATGTGTTAAGCTTGCTAAGCATTTTTGTTTTAACATCGAATATTTTAATCCCCAAAGGAGATGAAATGAGTTGAAATGAGATGAGATGAGATGAGATGATATAAGATGCCATAAGATGAGCTGAAATGAAATTAGATGAGATGAATAGAGATGAGATGATATAAGATGAGATGAGATAAAATGGGTTGGAAATGAGATGGATAAAATGGATATTACAAGATGGGTTGAGATTAGAATTGACTCAATTAGATGAGATAAATAGAGATGAGATGATATAATTGAGATTAGATTAGATTAAATGAAATGAGATGAGATTACATTAGATTAGATGAGTTGAGATGAGATTAGATGAAATGAGACGAAATGAAATGAGACGAAATGAAATGAGAAGAGATGAGATGAAATGAGATGAGAAGTGAGATGAAATCGTGGCCTATGAATGCTTGCAACACTTAAGGCATTACATACGGTTTGCCGACCCTTATGAAACCTATTAAGTTAACCTTAAGTTACGGGTGGTTTTTTAGTCAGGAAGGGTCTGACACTCCCTCTCGCCTCATCCAGGACGGGAGAAGTCATTAAATTATAAGATATATAAGAAAATATTTTATTCAGTGATTTTTGTCAGAAAGTGTTGTAAAATTGTGCAGTGTGTTTTAAGAAAAAAGATTAACATTAAAAATGTTATATAGTTAATTAATATATTATACATACATACATACATAGTTTTATGTAAAGTATATATTGTAATAAGAATATCGGTTTAAATGGGAAAAGAGATTTTTTACATAAGAAGTTTTGTTACGTATGAGCTTCATAACTCAAGAACGACTTGACCAGTTTTGATGATCTAAAAAAGTTTTTTTATAGAATAGGGGCAAACGAATTACCTCTATTAGTGGGATAAAACAACCCTCTTTATCTGGGATTCGTTCTTTCGATGTATCATCATAGTTACCTCTATAACTGAGACAGCAAGTACATATTAAATACATAAACCTCAGTAACTGAGATACATCGTTTTGTTTGCCGACTTACTTATTCGTATTCAATTACAATGTGCACATAACACATACTCCTATTTAAGAATCACACCTCTTTATCTGAAATTACCTGTATTTTCACCTCTATTAATGGGACCCTCTGTAAATGAGACAAATATTTATTTATACCTGGTTATCTGAGATACTGGGTTAGTGGTAATACCTCTATAAGTGATACGAATTTAAAGACCCCTTGATGTCTCACTTAATAAGGTTTCACTATATTAAGTATTATTTAAGTATTTTAAGTATTTTTTTTTCCTCCTTATTGTCATTTGTGGACTTTAGTTGTCTTTATTAATAAAGCTTATTTATTTATTTATTGGCAGAGAAACTACCAAATAAAACACTTAAGACCAAAACCATCTCAATGCCCATTCCGTAACCGACTTACAAAAAAAGTGCTATAAAGTGTTTAGCGAAGCAGGTGCAAGTGTAACACATATTTTACATACATGTCCGACCTATTGGCTGTTCCTCGAGACTTCCTCGACTTGGTGGCTGTTAGGACGACAGTGAACTGCATCAGAGACCAGGACCAGATCGCCAGGGTTAGGAGTACGAGGACTTTCTCCGTCGCCACCTTCTCATCTTTGAAGGAGTCGAAGAATTCTATTATGTCCGCTGCCGTACCTTTGGTGGGGAAGGAAAGTTGTACTAAGTTTAATGTTCATAACATACATATACATACATATCGTCACGCCTTTAATCCCCCAAGGGGTAGACAGAGGTGCACATTATGGCACATAATGCCACTGTGTACACTCACTTTTCACAATTTATGTTGTACGTCCCATGTAATAGGTGGTGAGCCTATTGCCATATACCGGGCACATTTCCAGACTCCGTGCTACCACTGAGACGAAAAACCGAAAAAATCCCAGTAATACTTCGCCCGACCCGGGAATCGAACCCGAGACCCCTTGCCCGGCAGTCGCAGTTGCAACCACTCGGCCAACGAGGCAGACTGAAACACAGACATGTTCATAAGAATCCCCTATTTTAAAAATCAAAGCTACTGGCGGTCAGGCCTCAAGAGAGGGGAATTTCCAGACAATACGCTCCGTGTCCAGAACTACTGCTTTCTGCATCAGGCTCTTGATGCAACCATCTAAAGTTAACCTACTCAGGTGTTGAGTCGAGGCTTTTGGCTATGTGGACTTTGGCAGATACGATTATCGGCACAATGATTGCTGAATCTACATATAACAACCTCATGAGCTAAATCAAGACATATACTGGCTTTATCTTTTTCAGCTTTTCTCGTCATGTGGGATTGTTATATCAATTATCATTGTGCGACGGCTTGATCGATCTATCCACAATGACAGGTTTAAAAATAAAAACTATTTTTTATCACTCACTTTTCACTATAAGTAAATGTCCAATTATTTTCCATTTCTATACAGAAACACATTATCAAAGAAAGCATATTTTATTTATTACTCACTTTTCTATAAAAGTAAATGTTCACATTGTTTCCATTTCAGAAACAGTATCAAAGAACATACTCCAAAATCACTTACCAATATAAACAAGCAGTAGCTGACTCAGCTGATCTCTGGTCAGGTCTCCCTTGGGCAGTAGCCACCGGCCCACAATGAGGGTGAGCATCAGGAACTGTTCTATAAGAGTCACCCACATATCTGTGGGGATCTTCGTGGCGCCCGGTATTGGGAGGTCTGTCTAGGAGTCAGAAAATGAAGAGATTAGGTTATCTTTTAAAGGTAATGACGGAAATAAGTGTGGGAGAGCCATGATTCGGCACGAATGGGCCGGCTCGACCGGAGTGATACCACGGCCGAGCAGTAAACCGACGTGAAACAACGCTTGCGTGGTGTGAGTGAGGTTACCGGAGACCCAATTCCTCCCTTCCCAATCCCCGATTCCCCAACAACCCTTAAATTCCTAACCCCCAAAAAGCTGGCAACGCACTTGTAACGCCTCTGGTGTTTCGGGTGTCTTGTATCACACATAGGAGCCATTTAGTTTTACTCCGTGGTGCTTGGCGTCTGGGCTTCTCTTAGTTATTTTTGAGCCTTTAGGATCCAGTCATTCTGTCTTCTATGTAAAATTTCACTGAGAGAAGTGGACAGTTTTGTTTTATTTTGTCTCCTCTAAGTATTTCTTCTGATTTATTTCATCAGAGGCGTCAGAAGTGTGTTACCAGCTTTTTGGAAGGTTATTTAAGGATAGTCGGGGATTCGTGGATTGGGGAGTTTGGGAGTTCAGTAACCTCAATCACACGACGAAACAATGGCAAGCGTTATTTCACATCAGTTTTCTGTGAGGATGTGGTATCACTCCGGTCGAGCCGGTCCATTCGTGTCCGGCATGGCTATCGCTCATTTGTCCATTCGATTAATTTCAAAAATCGACTTTGATCTCCATTGATTAAGGTCGGTTATTCCTTTCGGCGTAGGTAAGTAAAAATTGTTGTCCCTTTATTCAACTGGTAACGGTTTGAACAATTTATAAAATAACATCCGATTGGCGATATATTAAAAAAGGGCCAAATTAAAAGTACCTTTAACCGACGAGCATGCATGAAAAGACTGATGACTTTTGATGAAGCGAAAGAAGTGGGTAAGAACCGTGGCAATTGGCGTTCCATTGTCTCTGCCTACCTCCATGGGAGACAGGCGTGAGGTTATGTATGTATGTATGTATAAAATAACATCCCTACCAAGAATTAAAACTCGTTAATGATAATGAAGTACCTGTAAACATTGTCAAGGGCTCTCAAAAGTCGGTTTTATATCAAAGTCCTATAAGAGTGCTTTTACAACGAGCAGATAATAGTTGATTGAACCCTTATATGAGTAAAACCATATCCTATATTTGTTTAGCAACGTCACGCCTTTTATCCCCGAAGGGGTAGGCAGAGGTGCACATTACGGCACGTAATACCGCTATACAATGTACACACACTTTCCACCATTTGTGTTATAAGTCCCATGTAATAGGGGGTGAGCCTATTGCCTTAAATACTGGGCAGAATTCCAGAGCCTATTGCCCGAGTCGGGAATCGAACCCCCTTGTAGAGTCGCTGCTCGAGTCGCACTTTTTTTATTTTTTATTAATTTTATTTTTTGAGGGGGGAAATCATCCAATCATTTTTCCCACCTTCGGAGGGAGAGGGAGTGTCAGCTGCTTTTTGAGCCGGAGCCCCGGTAAACACGCTAGGTAGTCCGCAGCTCCGATCAGGCATCAGCCCTACTGGGCCCCACCTGTGGTGGGCTGATAGCTCTTTGAGGCGCGCGCACTTGCGTCCACTCGACAAACGAGGCAGTTGTTATTATTCACAATAATACAGAATAGCTTACCTCTACATAAGTGACATTGATCGTCTTCTTCTGCAGCCTCAGGTCCACTTTGTGCAGCTCCAGTAACCATATCGCCGGCACAACCAAGCCCAGGTAGATGAACACAGACGGACAGAACCTGGGAACAATATATATATTATTATATAGACAATATCATATAATTTTAAGTGTGGGCTCGCCATGCTTCGGCACGAATGGGCCGGCTCGACCGGAGTGATACCACGGCCGAGCAGAAAACTGACGTGAAACAACGCTTGCGCTATGTTTTGTCGTGTGAGTAATGTGTGTCGTGCGTGTGTGAAAATAACCGGAGGCCCAATTAATTACCCCCTTCCTCAATCTTCCCAATCCAACGGGGAATCGGTCCCCAACAACCCTTAAATTCCTTTGGTCTCCTCGCCTCTGGTGTTTCAAGTGTCCATGGGCGGCGACGGTTCCCTAGCATCAGGTGATCCGTCTGCTTACTGCTTGCGACTTGTTCCATCCGCCATGAAATAATGTTTACATGTGAACATTATCTCATGACGATACCTAAGTACGTGTGTCGCCTGGACAGTCACCGCTACCATCAGTTGACTGGACAATCTCTTTACATGAGCTGCTGTTTACATGTGAACATTAGCTCATGACGATACCTAAGTACGTGTGTCGCCTGGACAGTCACCGCTACCATCAGTTGACTGGACAATCTCTTTACATGAGCTGCTGTTTACATGTGAACATTAGCTCATGACGATAGCTAAGTACGTGTGTCGCCTGGACAGTCACCGCTACCATCAGTTGACTGGACAATCTCTTTACATGAGCTGCTGTTTACATGTGAACATTAGCTCATGACGATAGCTAAGTACGTGTGTCGCCTGGACAGTCACCGCTACCATCAGTTGACTGGACAATCTCTTTACATGAGCTGCTGTTTACATGTGAACATTAGCTCATGACGATACCTAAGTACGTGTGTCGCCTGGACAGTCACCGCTTCCATCAGTTGACTGGACAATCTCTTTACATGAGCTGCTGTTTACATGTGAACATTAGCTCATGACGATACCTAAGTAAGTCACCGCTACCATCAGTTGACTATAATTACCATACAAAAACGTTTACAATTTGATGTTTTCTATCATTATTATCAACGGAGTTATTTGCATACTAAGTTGTGCGGTGGATCGTTAGTAGATGGCTATTAGCAGCGGGGAGTGTCCGGAAACGCGACGGCATCGCGGCGGCAACGTGACGGCTGACAGCTAATGTTTCAACGCTAATCAATACCAATGATTGACAGACACCGCTACCATCAGTTGACTGGACAATTTCTTTACATGAGCTGCTGTTTACATGTGAATATTAGCTCATGACGATACCTAAGTACGTGTGTCGCCTGGACAGTCGCCGCAACCATCAGTTGACTGGACAATCTCTTTTCATGAGCTGCTGTTTACATGTGAACATTAGCTCATGACGATACCTAAGTACGTGTGTCGCCTGGACAGTCACCGCTACCATCAGTTGACTATACTACCATATAAAAACGTTTACAATTTGATGTTTTCTATCATTATTATCAACAGACTTATTTGCATACTAAGTTGTGCGGTGGATCGTTAGTAGATGGCTATTAGCAGCGGGGTGTGTCCGGAAACGCGACGGCAACGCGGCGGCAACGTGACGGCTGACAGCTAATGTTTCAACGCTAATCAATACCAATGATTGTGCCGTCAAAATTGCTCGGTTTTGGCGTTGGATCGCGGTTTTACTTGTATAAAAATGATGGTATTTTTTTAGGTTTGAAATATGTCTTCCTTTTTTGTTGTTGGTTCAAGTTTGAGGTATTTTTATAATTATGTTATTTATAGCATTGTCTCCGGGTTCCAAGTAAATGTGAATAAAGGTTTTCATAATGGCTGGCTTCGACTCAACCGGAGTGATATATCGGTTTTGGAAAAAACTGGCGTAAAACAACGTATGAAAGAGGTTACCGGAGGCATCTTCATTATATTCATGACAGAAAAAAACTTAATTTCCTTACATAATTTCACATTTTTGCTTTTTGTAAAGGTATACAGAAACAGAGCGCCACCTACTACGCTCCTTACATATTTTTTTTATGATATAAGCCAATAAACGAGCAGACGGATCTCCTGATGGTAAGCAATCGCCACCGCCCATGAATACCCGAAACATCAGAAGTGCGTTGCCGGCCTTTTGAGGGTTAGGAATTTAAGGCATTATGGGGCCTCCAGTAACCTCACTCACACAACGAAACGCAACGGAAGCGTTGTTCTACTTCGGTTTTCTGCTCGGCCGTGGTATGACTCCGGTCGAGCCGGCCCATTAGCTTCCATCACATTCATACATCTGATGGTATACAGAAACTAAAGTCGAGTCACATCCATCCGAAGATAGGTATAGACATGTCTATAGTTCCACAGTAGTGTATCGATTTGGCCCGGCTTGATACCGTCACCCTTTCGCCATGAATGGAAGAGTGGCATTTAACCGACTTTGTGAAAGATTAGTCATGTGTGACGCCCTTGGGTGTGTTAAATACATTGTTTTTATTGGTATTGGAACGTGGAAGTGAGGATTACGATAGAAAATTAAGCAAGAATCTTTACTTCCGATCCAATTCTGATCGATCGACATTGATACTGTGAAATTTGCTTACGCCCGAATGCTGATATGCTACTCAATTTTAAGTTATACTTAATATCGTGCTATCTCTGTCATTTTATAAAGAATTGATAGGGACAGAACTAGTTTTGAGAGCGTCTTAAAATTGAGTAGCGTTTGAGTATTCGGACATTACTCACGTAACTGTTTGACGAGGAACTCGACTAGTTTCAAGCCATGTTAGAGGCTCATATTCATGAGCAGCATTCCGCGACACACGACGCGGAACGCTGCTACTGTCGTGCTTTATTTCAAGCCATATTACTGGCATGAAACTAGTCGAGTTGCTCGTCAAATAGTTACGTGAGTAAGCCGATAACATACTAATTAATTTAGTTTGTCTCTCGAAACGCAACCGTTGTTTCACGTCGGTCTTCTGCTAGGCCGTGGTATCATTCCGGTTGAGCCGGCCTATTCGTGCCGAAGCATGGCTCTACCATTTATGGTTTATATCATAAAACAATTTGGTTATTTGGACTGTAACTAATAGTAATAGTTGTAGACTACTTAGTTTACTCAATCATTTTAAAAGTTTTCCCATAGCCCGGATAGCTCAGTCGGTAGAGCATTGGACTTTTAATCCAAGGGTCCAGGGTTCAAGTCCCTGTCCGGGCGATTATTTTGATAATAGTCGTTTAGTTCATTGTTTTTGTAATTATGAAATATTGGTTTACACATCTGAACAGGGGGTGTACTCTAATTCAACGAAAAACATAGTTTCGTCCGAAGCTTCGCAGATTGCATACTATAATTCTATTTATTGTGAACTTTCGTGAACATAAATGAACGAATGAAATGTTAATAAATAAATAGATTTTGATATGAAATTAAAAATATAACGTTATTTCAGAGTAATTCTATTAATAAATCAATAAAACCTACGGCCGAAGATTAAACGAAACTTCGGATTCGAGAACCGGAGTAGGCCCCCAGGTCATTTAATTATGAGACAATATTTTATGATTGTATTAGTTTTTTTTTAAGGGGGAAAAATCATCCAATGACTTTTCCCGCCTTGGGCGAGGCGAGAGGGAGTGTCAGACTCTTACTGATGATTTTGTTAGCTGGACCAACACTTGTTAATTCGTATTTTTATGTATTCTATGTAGCTTCTGCTTCGTGATTCACGACCATAATCTACTCCTGCTCCAAATTTCATCCAGAGCCGTTTTGCCGTGATTAAGAAACCACAAACTTTCATATTTATAAAATATTAGTAAGATGTAAGTACAGCCAGCCAATTTATTTAGTACGCAGGTAAGAAAACAAAAACAGATTCAGTACAGAGACAGTAGCTATAGTTACACTAAATTGTACGCTTTGTAACGAAGCCATATCTTTTGTAACCATTCGTGGACTCAGTAGCCGACCAATGGTTACTGTCTCTGTACTGAATCAATATTTACCCGACTGCGCCAGAAGGAGGGTTATGTTTTTCGAGTGTATGTATGTATGTATGTATGTATGTATGTATGTATGTATGTATGTATGTATGTATGTATGTATGTATGTATGTATGTATGTATAATTGTTTGGCACGCTCTGCAGCCTAAACGGCTTGATGGATTTTGACTTGAGAGGTGTCGTTAGATTCGTATTTACTGTGAGAGTGACACTGGATATATCAAAATTAAAAAAAAACAAAATGGCGGATTTTTGGCGCCAAATTCGAATATTTCTCACTCTCTAGCCTAAACGGCTTGACGGATTTTGACTTGAGAGGTGTTGTTAGATTCGTATTTACTGTGAGAGTGACACTGGATATATAAAAATAATAAAAAAACAAAATGGCGGATTTTTGGCGCCAAATTCGAATATTGCTCACTCTCTAGCCTGAACGACTCGTATTTACTGTCAGAGTGACACTAGATATATCAAAATGAAAAAATAATAAAACTAAAAATAAATAAATAAAAAAAGTAATTTAAAAAACTAAAAAACCCGACTGCGTTTCTTTATAATATTAAAATGAAAAAACCCTAAAACAAGAAAGTAATCGTAAAATTTAAGCAGTCGGGACCCATTCTAGAAAGCAAGCCGTATGTGCCCTCACAAAGTCTTTATATTTAGAATGGGTCCCGACTGCTTAAATTTTACGATTACTTTCTTGTTTTAGGGTTTTTTCATTTTAATATTATAAAGAAACGCAGTCGGGTTTTTTAGTTTTTTAAATTACTTTTTTTTATTTTCTTACCACACACATACACAACGTCACGCCTATTATCCCCGAAGGGGTAGCCAGAGGTGCACGTTACGGCACGTATTGCCACTATACAATATACACCCACTTTTTACCATTTGTGTTATAAGTCCCATGTAATAGGGGATGAGCCTATTGCCATATCCTGGACACAATTCCAGACTCCGTGCTACTACTAAGAAATTTTACGAAAATCCGAAATAAGCCCAGTAATACCACTCGACCAACGAGACAGTTATTTTCTTACTTGCATACTTAAGATCTTGGTTTATTATTACGCATAGTTTTCTATTACAATATTTCTTTGTGAATCATACGTAAGACCACTTGCTTGGCAAACATGGCGGGTTATGAAGCCACTTGAACAAATAGAAATGTAATTTTCTACGTAATAGTCAATTAAACAATGAAATCTAGCAAATATTTATAAAAGTTTAAGTGTGGGAGAGCCATGCTTCGGCACTGCTGGGCCAGCTCGACCGGAGTGATACCAAGGCCTCACAGAAAACCGACGTGAAACAACGTTTGCGTTGTATTTCGTTGTGTGAGTAAATTTATCGGTGGCCCAATTACCCCTCTCTCTTTCGAATCTTCCCCAATTCTCTATTCTTTAACAACACTTAAATTCCTAACCCCCAAAAGGCCGGCAACGCACTTGTAACGCCTCTGATGTTCTGGGTGTCCGTGGGTTTGATTCACGCACGGAATAACTCTTTGTGTGATCCACAAATAGTTGTTCCGGGTCTGGGTGTCATGTGTATGTGCACTTGCATGTTTATAAACGCACCCACTACACAGGAGAAAATCCTAGTGTTGGACAAAGTTTAAAAGAGAAATCGTTCATAATTTTTTGTTTGTAAATCTGCACCAAATCTAAGTCTTTGACTGCCAATAGAAAACTGTTGAAGGCAAATCCTCCGCTAACGTCGGTCACCGGTGACCACCACGGCGTTCAATGTGTGTTCAAAAGCGAACGTGAAGCCGGGGGGAGGGGGGGAGCACACACACAACACACAACGTCACGCCTTTTTATCCCCGAAGGGGTAGGCAGAGGTGTACACCCACTTTTCACCATTTGGGTTATAAGTCCCATGTAATAGGGGGTGAGCCTATTTAAGGTGAGGGGGGGGAGCTAGTTAGCAAAAGATAATTTATGACGATCTGAACAAACACATATGTATTAGTATGTAATTTATATTAGATAGATAGTAGTATTCATATTTTGCGTAGTTTGAGACATAATACCAAGGCCCGGATAGCTCAGTCGGTAGAGCATTGGACTTTTAATCCAAGGGTCCAGGGTTCAAGTCCCTGTCCGGGCGATTATTTTGATATTTTTACATTAATATTTTTTTGTTGTATATTTTATGAGCTCGCGTTCTGTAGAATAAAACTGAAAATTAAGTTTTTTTTGCTACGTATTTTTCCAGGATTTTATGGCCAGGATAATAAGGCACTATTATACCAAGTTTCATCAAAAAAAATATTTTAATCACATATTTGGGTTTGGTATCGATCCAGTAACAACCCCTGCAATTTATTTTTTCAATCTTTTAAATGTACAGAATTAACCCTTCTACAGATTTATTATATTATTATGTATACTGTATAGATATAAAAATAAGTCTAGTTTTCCTTCCTGACGCTATAACTCCAGAACGTACAAACCGATTTCCACGGTTTTGCATTCGTTGGAAAGGTCTCAAGCTCTGTGAGGTTTGTAGAAAATTTTAAAAAATCGAGAAAAAAGCAGCAAAACAAGTAACATTATTGGTAGCGAAACGGAGTTCGCCGGGTTTGCTAGTACTTAATGAAATATAGTGTAACAAAGCATAACGATGCTTGATCAATTAGCGTAGCACATGGACAGTTGGATACCCGTTTATGTGTTTGTGAGTATGTTTGTTACTCAATAACAACAAAACGGCTGAAAGGATCGGGATGACATTTGGAACATGGGTAGCTTATGGTCTGGAACACAGAATAGAGAAGAAGAGATAGAAATAGTATACCGCTTGTGTTAGTATCAGAACCAGCGTGGCAATTTTTCTGAAGCCACGCCCAAATTAACACATCTCCAGGATAATCATAATATGTCACACTAGCAAAATCTTTCCGTGACTGGTCCGTGTTAAATAGCCTTTAAATCAGCCGTCACCACTTTGAAAAAAAACATTAATTACATATTAATAGAGTTGACTCTTGTCTACTAATTTTAAAATAACGAATCTTCTTTTTCAATGCAACATAATTTCACTAACAAGTTCTGCTACTCGACGCTAGATGTCACTATCATAAATGCATTCAATTACGCTGTATTGCTATCAAGTTAAGGTTGCCTTTTGTTTAACGAGCTACTTTATCGCTTGTATTTTCTCTAGCGATGTTCCGATATCGAAAGTTTACTTATCGATATAATTAAAATGTTCAACACATTTTAATACTCGTATACATTATAATATTTTATCAGATTTCTATAGGAATAAACATCTTTCCTTGTAAAACTGTAAATATATATTTTTTTCTTTTCTAAACTATAATTTTAAAGAGATAGTATTTGAAGGATTTAGATTTGTTAGTACACAGAATAATAAAGTAAGTATACATGTATTTGAAGTAAGCAGCGTCCTCTGATGAACTAATGTAGAAAAGGTGTACTAGTTTCAAGTCACATCGGGCGCAGCAAACTGAAACTGGACTGAAAAAGTAGTAGTATCTATCTATCTATTATCATCATCATCAATAGCCTATAAGTGGCCACTGCTGACCAAAGGCCTCTTCACCCACGGAGAAAGTTTGAGCATTGCTCACCACGCTTGCCAAATGTGGGTTGTCGATTTCAAACTTATAATAGGTAATTAGAAAATAATAAGATCAGGTTTCCTCACGATGTTTTCCTTCACCGTTTGTCAGTGGTGTTTTAATGATCTTAGTTAAGTACATATAACTCGGAAAGAGTCACATGCCGTTCGTAGTTTTCTAACAAAATTTGTATTGCAAAAATAAAAAATCACACTTTATATATAAAGTATTTTTTATTACGGTCGGTACGGGTATATGTTACAAAAAATAGAAAATAAAACTGAACAACAAAGTTACTTCCTATAACGTGATTAGGTATTTCTGCCTGCACAATCTGGAAATTTAACTGATTATTTATAGTAAAAAATTGCGCATTTTTTTTCGGTAATACTCATAATATAATATCTTGTTGTACAACATGGTCCAAACAAATTGTACTAGTTAGTGGCAGGAAACCAATTTTGTCTTCCAGTCATCTCGATCCATTTTCCTTTTATTTCTGGATCCTTCGGAAATCTAAAACAATATAATTAATGTTTAATAGTTACTTATTATCCATTTTTTTTGTATTTATCTATATTCGTAATAAAAAGTTTTAATTATATCGACAGCTTGTTATCGATAATGTCAATCCCTAAACGGGTAGCAAAATTTTAGATGTCACGAATGAAATCTTCTAGAACAGCAGGTTTGCGTTTGAAAGAAAGTAGACCCTATCATCTTAGACATAAACTTATATTTAGTTTGTAGATTTAAAAAAATATATGTCACTAGTTTCAAGCCAAATATAAATTAAAATAAAATAAAATAGCACTTACCGATGATACGATATACCACTACTAGGCACATTTTTATCATGGCTTTCATCTTTTCACTATAAAATAGCACATTTTGTCATTTTTATATTTTTTTACGATTTTTTGACGCTTTTTTCCAAGACTAATTGACGTAATTACAGTCCAACGAAGACTGATATGCGTACAAACGTCTAAATGACAAACATAAGCATATCTGTACTTATCAGGGGCTACGCGTGCCCCGCCTACATACTACTTCTACTTCTTTTTCTCTGTTCTGTGGTCTGGAATGACACATAACTACTTTTATCCCACAGGAGCGCCGGTGACCGCTGGCAGAAGAAGCTAGTAAAAAAAAAATGAAACAAAACACAATACTATAACAGTCCTTGCTAAAATACTCATAGTACTCTATTTTTTTTCAGTCATTAGACAGTAAGATAGGTTTAGTGGACTAGTCTTTTCTCTTAAGGTGCTTTTCCACCAGAGATGTGCTATGCTAAGTTGTTGTGCTAGACTATCTGTATCTCCGGAGCTGCGGATTACCTAGCGGGTTTACCGGGGCTCCGGCTCGAAGGGCAGAAGTAGGAACGGGGTGGTTTTTAGTCAGTAAGAGTCTGACACTCCCTCTCGCACAAGGCGGGAGAAGACAATGAATGATTTTCCCCTTAAAAAATAATAAAGCTATCAGTTTCTTACAGGAATGCGGGCAGACACTGGCATACGCTATGTTGCTATATAGTTATGAATATAAAACACTTGAGTAAATACATTGTACATAATATATTTATGTTATGTAAATTAACTAGGGTAATAAAGTACGGTACTTAAATAAAACTAGTAATTGTCTTATTTTACGTAATTTCAGTTGTACTTCTACGGCCCGGATAGCTCAGTCGGTAGAGCATTGGACTTTTAATCCAAGGGTCCAGGGTTCAAGTCCCTGTCCGGGCGACGCTTTTTTATTTTTATGTCATATTTTTATTTTGCTTCTTCTTACAATTATATAAGTTAAAACTTGAATTATCATCATAGCAATCAACGATTGATGAGAGTCATCTACTGGATTATAATTATGCCTCCTCTACAAAAGAGTGGTATGCCATAATATCTAAGTTTTTTTGAGAAAGGAAAATCATCCAATGTCTTCTCCCGCCTAGGGCGAAGCGGGAAGGAGTGTCAGACTCTTTCTGACTAAAAACCACCCTGTTCCTACTACTGCTCTACCATCCGGAGTTCCAGTAATACATCAGGTAGTCCGCAGCTCCGCATCATGCATCAGCCCTACTGGGCTCCATCCGTGGTGGTCTGATGGCTCTTTTCGCTGTATAATATCTATCTACGCAGGGCAGGCGATTTGAAATCACCGTTTGAAAGATTCAGATTTAGTAAAGAGCGCTGATACCCGATCACTCTTAAGTAAGGAAGGAGTTCTTTAACCGATCTCAAACGACATTCTTCGGAGTAATATCGATTTTTGATATAACTTGTATGGAGTTTATCTACTCTATCAAATATCAAAGTTTTGAACATATGTTATTTTAGCCGTAATCGGCTCTATGTGACATTCATAAGAGTCATATAGGTCTACTTTTAGCACTTAAAACTAACTATCTAACTGGTTATTGGGCTCCGGCTCGAAGAGCACGAGTAGAAACTGGTTGGTAACACCTTGCTCAAGCCTCATCCAAGTGAGAAGTCATTGGATGATATTTCCCCATAAATAAAAACAAATTAACTAAAAATCACGGTTTACTCACGTATTATTAATAGAGAAAAGCTCTACTAGTTTCGAGTCACAGAGGGACTCTTTCATCCATACATCCTTTGCCCAAAAATTCCTCAACTATAGAAGCAATAATTTATATAATAAAGTAAACAAAAAACTTGAAATCGTCAAACTGTCCAAATTAGAATGTAAAAAAAAAGTTACTCAATGGCTTTTAGAACTAGATTACGAACAGACAGAACAACTACTCACTACTTTATGCTAGCGAATGTCATTGGTCACACATTCTCACAACATGGTATACATGCATGCGTACATCACTTCACACACAAATATGTATCACTTTTCACCACATACACACGCACGCGCGCGCGCACACACACACACACACACACACACACACACACACACACACACATACACACACACACACACACATACACACACACACACACATACACACACCCACCCACACCCACACCCACACCCACACACACACACACACACATACAGATTGGTACTTTTTAAACTTTTTAAATTTTTAAATTTTATTATTAATATTTTTTTCATCTTTTTGTTTAGAAGAAGTTTTAGTTTTGTTTATTGAATTCACTTTCATATAAATTTATATAATTTATAAAATAATAGTCCATATCCGTGAGGGAAAGGCCAGGAGCCCATAGTACAGGTTTTCCTAGTTTGGGTTCCTGAATCCCACCACTTGTTATTTCAATTGTTTTAAACCTGGTCGTGTAACTTGCTACAGAATTTATTATATTATTAATTATTATTTAAGCTTAGTTTTTAAGACTAATGTCTGTATAAATATGGTGGAAAATAAATAATTTTTATTATTATTATTATTTTTATCTAGTAAAGCTTTTCTCCAGTGAGTAAACTGTGATTTTTAGTTAATTTAGTAGGTATATCTCACGATAGTTATTATAAAAAGAAACACTTATTACTGCCGCATTCAGTCATTTAATGATAATTTAAACTATTACATAGTAACGATTTTGTTCCGAAAACAATTGCTAAAGGACTGGGTTAAGCAACCATTAAATAACTTTTTTTTACGTTTGATGGGTCGACGTTTGGCCGCTATCTCACCTGGTACCTCATCATGGTAAGTGATGATGCGGCCTACGATGGAGCACGTCTGCCCATAAGCAACCTATTCACTCGGGCTTTGAAGACACCCAGGTTATACCCATCAGGAAACACAGACTCTGGCAAAGAATTCCACTCCCTAGCAGTTCGCACAAGGAAGCTTGAAGCGAAGCGCTTCGTGCGAGTGGGTGGGATATCTACCACGAAACGGTGACGCTTCTCCGATTGTCTTGTGGTTCGATGATGGAAAGGACTAGGGGGAATCAAGTTGTGCAATAGGCATGTTTCCTACTAGTCAAATTCAATACTTTTTTCGAAACGTCAAAATCTGAGTACGGCAGTTTAATAAATGATATTTATTTTTCCAAATTAATCTCCTAAATAAATAGATGAGGTTTAAAACTGATGACAACATGAAACAGATGAGGTTTAAAACTTAAATAATACTATATTAGAACTTATGACAGGATATTTACCATGTTTATTCACTTCGATGAATTTCCGATATTTCGGCACTGTTGCAAGCGCCATGATCACGGATGAACTCATACATGGTAAATATCCCGTCATAAATTCTAATAATAGTGTTAGTGACCATGCCAGTTTAAAAACTTAAATAAAACTCACCATTTCCATTCCTGATTTTCTTTTATTGTTAAAGTGAATACTCCTTCAAAAATTAGCAGCATTATCGGCGATGCTAAATACCAGTATTCAATGTCGTCTTTAAATAATGTCACTTGCCATATAGCTATTATGCCGTGGCAAGCGAAAACCAATCGTGTTATAACAGCTTTTATAGTAGCTAATACTTTTCCAACATTCGCCATATTGAAATTTATTTTGTCTATATTTTAAATGCTAATGCTCTAATGACGTAACGTTTAAATTTCGAATTTAGTAACACAAGATGGATGCTTTGTTGCTTTTTTTTTATTTTTGTTTTTTTTTGTTGTTGTTGTAGTTTTAAGTTTTAAGGCACTGTGTTTTTTTTAATCTACGTTTTGTCACTTATTTTATTTTAATATTTATTTTTAATAAAAGCACGACTTTAAAGGCACGTTTGTTATATATTTTTTTCTTCGTCTTGTTGTTAAATAAACATTTTAGATTTAGTTTTGTGAATTAATTAAGTTTTTTAAACACATATTTTTTTTCGGAGTCACATTTTGAGTTTGATCTCCGTATCTTATTGCAATGGATTGCGAACTACAACTAAATAGCGAGACCCATGCAACGAAAGTAGTAAAAAACCTTAAAAGATAGAAAAACGAGATTCCCTCTTAACACAACATACATTGCCGCATAAGTCCTAACAACAAAACTATTTCTCTGAACAAAGTCGTCAATGTAAAGAGTGTAGGACTAGAAATCCGCCAATCACGTTAGACGAATGCGCGCGCAACACCTAAATTGGCCAATCACAGGTTACTTTCTCAAGAAAAGGGCTTGGGAATTTAACCTATATTAGAATCACCTGGATTAGCAACCACTTTAACTCTTATTCCTTTAGCAATAAGGTTGATAATCGCATAATTGAACTGTTTCCTAAGTTTGTTTTTTGTTTTACCTGGATTAGCCATTACTAAAGCACTTATTTCGTTAGATATAAGGTTCAAATTCCTTTGTTTTAATTGTTTGCCTTTCTTCACTTGTTCGTGGAAAGTTGTTTCAATAAAATTCGTGTTTGCATGCTTTGTTGGGGTTGTATAATGCGTGGTTCTGTGTTTGATTCTCGTGTTGAGTAAAAGATTTTGACTTTAAAAGATATTATATTAGACAGACATTGACCGTTGGCTTTGGAGTTAGATAATTTCTAAACGCCATTTCGTAAATAAAAAAAGTGACTGCCTCGTTGGTCGAGTGGACGCAAGTTTGACTGCCGGATAATGGGTCTCAGGTTCGATTCCCGGGTCGGACAAAGCATTACTGGACTTTTTTCGGATTTTCGAAAATGTCTCAGTGGGTAGCACGGAGTCTGGAATTGTACCCGGTATATGGCAATAAGTTCACCCCCTATTACATGGGACTTATAACATAAATGGTGAAAAGTGGGTGTACATTGTGTAGCGGCCTTACGTGTCGTAATGTGCACCTCTGCCTACTCCTTCGAAGATAAAAGGCGTGACGTTGCCGATACTAAGAATTATATTGTGAACCTGATTGAAAAAGAGTGACCTATGGAGTTTCTTGCTCGTTCTTCTCCATAGGAATCTATACTTTGGAACGAGCAAATAGTGCAACTAGAGGTCTGACCGACAGACTGACGTTATTAATATTATTATATTTACTTGACGTTCAAAAGAGCCTTCCTGGTCTATTTGAAATAGATCATTTTGAGAAATGTCTCTGCAAATGATGTAGTCACTTAGTCGGGTATATGACACCCACATCAAGAGTAGAGGTGGTAACTAATGTATGCTACTCTGCCTTCACCAAACGACACAAAACAAAATAATCTTCCAATAACGAATTGAAAAAAAAGACAATTTTACAGTAATTTCACACTTTTAATAGGTGTATAATCCGATTACCTGGAGAAATCAATGTTGCTTCTTAATATCTATTTGATATTAGTTAGGTATTGGTCGTTCACGTTGGAAAAATGAAAGACTACAATGTCTTGTATTGTTTAATAATATTATTAATCAGTAAGTATTTTTCTTTTATAGTTTTTTATCTTAGGGCTATTTTCCCCGAGCTGCGGACTGCTTAGCGGGTTACCGGGGCTCCGGCTCGAAAAGCAGGAGTAGAAACGGGGCTGTTAGTCAGTAAGAGTCTGACACTCCCTTTCGCTTCGCCCAAGGCAGGAGTAGTCATTGGATGATTATCCCCCCCTCAAAAAAAGGGTGAATTTCCACCAGAGATGTGCTGTGTAGCTATGCTTTTTGATATTTAAGGGGGAAAATCATCAAATGTCTTCTCCAGCCTTGGGCGATGTGAGAGAGAGTATCAGACTCTTACTGACTAAAAACCACACCGTTCCTACTCCTGCTTTTCAAGCTGGAGCCCCAGTAAACCCACTAGGTAGTCCACAGTTTCCGATCAGGCATCAGCCCTACTGGGCCCCATCTGTGGTGGTCTGATGGCTGTTTGAGGCGCGCGCAGAACGCGAAGTATCTTACGCACAGGTCTGGTTCTTGTCGGGCAGCAAGCTACCCTTGCTTGCCGTCCGCAGACTCACAGAACACCCATAGCTGGGTAAATGAAAGTGTGAGAATGCTTTTCCACCAGAGATGTGCTATGCTACGTTGCTGTGGATGCGTTTGATGATGAATAATTTTCCCAATTAAAAAAAAGGTGTCACTTATTTATTGGTGAAAAGCCTAAAATGTATGTCACCTTCCTTATTAGTTTGGGGGTTCCTTCAAATTTAGGAGACTGTTAGTGAAAAACGGGCACCAACCATTTAAAATGAATCATATACCACGAAGAATTTATTTATTTTATTTTATTTTTAAAAACGTTGCCCCACATTAGGATTTTCTCCTGTGTCGTGGGTGCGTTTACAAACATACAAGTTCACATGCACATGACACCCAGACCCGAAACAACAATTTGTGGATCACACAAAGAGTTGCTCCGTGCGGAAATCGAACCCGCTACCCGTTGCGCGGCAGCCAGTTGCCCAGCCACCGCACCAACCGTGCAGTCAACTTTTGATTGGTGAAAATCCCAAAATGTCGTCCCCTTATTCCCTTCAAATTTACGAAACTGGTGGCGAAAACGGGCACCAACAATTTTAAAATGTATCATATACAACGTGTAACAAAAAGGGGGTATACATATCAAGTACACGGCTTCTAGATAACATAACAAACGATACGGTAAGGGTTTTTTAAACTCATTTTTTCATGGTACCAAGTTATGAATTTTTCAAATGGCTCCGCCGCGTTATTCAAAATTAGGTAGACAGGTACTAGGCGATCAGATTGACAGAATAAATGTTTCGTAATATTAGCGAGTGACCCCTGTAGTATTGTGACATGTTTGTATGATTTAAAATCAAGAACCATGCGATACAAAGTATTTGGTACCAATTTTTTAAACGTATTTTAAGCTGAAACTTCGTGTAAAGAGTCTATTCAACCTGTATTCATCAGCGCTTCTTGATGTATATGGGTATTTTGTTACACGTTGTATAACGAAGAATTTAATTCCCATGTATTATACCCTCATATTCACGTGAGACAAGACAGGGGGATGGTTTATAGTGAATAAGAATCTGACAGCCCCCTCTTACTTTCTCAGACGAGGGGGCTCCGATTCAAGGACCTATCACTTGACGGTTAAAACGAGTATTTCACTCTGTCTGTCCAGACAGACAAAAAATTAAAAAAGTAAATATTATTTCGGTGTAACTTTCGTGAGACATACTAAATTAATTATTATGTTATCGGCTTACTCACGTAACTGTTTTGCCGAGGCGATTGTCGGGCTGCTACTGATAGCCTCGTCGTGTGTCGCGAAGGTTGCTTATGAATATGAGTCTCTAGCATGGCTGGAAACTAGTCGAGTTCCTCGTCAAACATTACGTGAGTAAGTAATAACATAATAATTAATTTAGTATGTCTCACGAAAGTTACACCGAAATAATATTCATGTATATTCATATGCATGTAAAAAGCTGTTATTCCAATATTACAAACAGACACTCCAATTTTATTTATTAGGCTTGACTAGACTTAATAGTGTGATACATTTAATTTAAAAAAACATTGCCCCCACCCACATACAAATTCACATACACATGACATCCAGACCGGTAACCTATTTCTAGACTACACAAAGAGTTGCTTCCTGCATGAGCTACTTAGCTATGTTGCGCGGTAACCGGTAGTCCTGTCACCGCACCAACCATACAGCCAGATTTTGTGATACAAACATTAAATTAAATTAGAACTTGCAACGGGATATTTACCATGTTTATTTATGTTTATGAGTTTCCAATATTTCGGCACTGTTGCAAGCGCCATGATCACGGATGAACTGAATTAATTAACATGGTAAATATCCCGTTTTAAGTTCTAATGATATTAATTATTATGATCGGCTTACTCACGTAAATGTTTGACGAGGAACTCGACTAGTTTCAAGTCATGCAAGAGGCAGCGCGACAATCGCCGCGTCGTGTGTCGCGGATGCTGCTTATGAATATGAGCCTCTAGCATGGCTTGAAACTAGTCGAGTTCCTCGTCAAACATTTACGTGAGTAAGCCGATCATAATAATTAATTTAGTATTCTATTTTCAATTTTTTTTTTAAACCTTGCCCCACATTAGGATTTTCTCCTGTGTCGTGGGTGCGTTTACAAACATACAAGTTCACATACACATGAACTTGTATGTTTGTAAACGCACTTTCGTATGTCTCACGAATATTACAATCTAATGATATTGTTAGTGAAATAGTGATCATGTTGGTTTAAAAACTAAACACATAACGTTTCAATCCCACCAGCCCTTCATCACACACAGCAAAGAAAAACAAGACTACGGACCGGCGAAACTATAAAACCGATCAACGCTGGTGAAAAATTCAACGTAACCCAATTTCTAAACAGTATTATGAAAGACGCCAAACGTATAGAACTAAAACGTAAACTGAAGCATGTAAAGCCGAGTGAAAACTTTGAGAATAATTATGATCTGATGGCTGGTCATCGAAGGTTTGATGATGATGAGGATGTTGATGAGCTGACGTATGGTCTGATTGATGGTGTGGAGTTGAGACATCCGTTGGTCGAGGACTGATGATTGAGTAATAAAGGATGTGATTCTTTATTGGCCTTTTTATTTTATTTATTAACTATGTTCGTTAAAATCTGCTTTCATCCATCCTTTCTACGTGTCCAACCATTTATAGTATAAGCCGGTATACGAGCAGACGGATCGACTGATGGTAAGCAATCGCCGCCGCCCGTGGACACCCGAAACAATAAAGGCGTTACAAGTGTTTTGCCGGCCTTTTGGGGGTTAGGAATTTAAAGGTTGTTTGAGAATTTGATATTGGGAAGATTGCGACGGGGGGTAATTGGGCCTCCGATAACCTTACGCAAACATCGAAACACAACGCAAGCGTTGTTTCACGTCGATTTTCTGCCCTGCCGTAGTATCACTCCGGTTAAACTGGCCCATTCGAGCCGAAGCATGGTGAACCGACACTTAAAATAATTTATTAGTTGGTCAAAATCTGCTTTCACCCATCGTTTCTACATCTCCAAACCATAACTTTCAATCCTTAAGCAAGCAGATTTCCTGACGCAGGTGCTTATCGGACACGGAAGTTTCGGTAGGTCCCTCTCGCCTCACCTAGGGCGGGAGAAGTCATAGGATGATTTTCCCCCTAAAAAAAAAAAAAAAAATTGCATACATGAAAAGACTGATAACTGTTGGTGAAGCGAAAGAATTATGTAAGATTAGTAGCAATTAGCGTTCCATAGTCGCTAACTACTAACATGGCCCAAAAATCTATTCAGTCCGTCAGTTACGTGTCTTATATTTTTTCATTACCTCATGTCTTATATCATTTTAAAAAAATACATATTTTTTTATATTTTTAAGACACGTATTTTTTATATTTTGCCATATAAGATAACAATACTAAAATAAAACAAATTAAAGTTTAGGACTGATCAATCTGAAATAATGCTTCTTTACAAGGAAAAAAAACTAATCTCCATGTTTCAATAATAATTAAATGGTCGATTCCATAAATCAAAGCTTGCCACGTCATCATTTGTACCTATACAACTTCCAATCAGCTACCAATCAATATAATTTATTCATTTGACAACCCTTTTACTAAATACAAACTACCATTGAGCGGTATACAAACTCTTTGGTTAGCGACCGCGCTACCGTGCAACGTCAAACGTGGCTTGCAATTATCGGAGCCCAATTGGGCTTCATATTGTAGTCAGGGTTGCTCGGTAAACGAATAGGGATGATGACGGGGTATGAAAATTAAACATCTATTTAGTCCGTCTGTTAGGTAATGAAAAAATATTAGACACGAATATTTTTTTTATTTTGTCGTATGAGATAACAATACTTAGATAAAACGAATCAAAGTTTAGGAGTGAAAGCAAATACGTCATTTCTACGTATAAAACTTACCTAGAAGTGACGCCACGCGGTATTTGAAATTGATTTATTATTAAATCGATACGTAAACACGTAAAAATGACGCATATTTGCTCCCACTCCTAAACTTTGATTCGTATATGCAGAGAAAACTGATAATAATTTCAATGGAAACTAACAACGAGAATTGGTTTGAACGAGATATCATTATTAGTTTTTAAGAAATAAAACATTTTCAAAAACCGCAAATATAACTTTGTCGTTCATACAAATACTATGTAAAACCAAGTTATTTTACAACTTTTATATTATGTCATCTACTTGCTGTTACGGAACCCTTCATGGGCGAGTCCGACTCGCACTTGGCCGGTTATTTTATTTTCTTCCGGAAACAAATACTTTCGAAGATATATCGATTTGAAATATCGATCTGAAAATGTGAATTTTGTACGTAGAAATTACCCATTTGCTCCCACTCCTAAACTTTGATTCTTTTATTTCATTACCTAACTGACGGACTAAATAGATTTTTAATTTTCATACCCCGTCATCATCCCTATTGTTTTCTAAACAAAATCGTTACTAAGGAATAGTTTAAATAATCATTAACTAACTCTTGGGTACGACAGTCAATGTACCAAAAACTCAATCTTAGTGGCGCCCAAAAGGGCCCGCGTCGATAAAGCTACCAAAATGCATCGGGAGTTTTTTAAACACTGACACTAGCCACACCGGCTGACGTATGGCGCTATCCACCGGTCGATCGATGACAAATTGCAAGATGAATAGCCATTCGAAGACAGACGATCGCATCCACTACGCATAGTTGGTGCGATCGTCATTAAAAATAATTTTAAAAAATAGTACAAAGTATTCAAAACGACTTCTAAGACTATTAAAATTATGTTTTGTAAACGTTTTGTGTGTTCCTGTTATAATATCGGAGTTTATCGGTAAGTTATATATGAATTTTTGAAAATTATTAATTTGTTGCGAGTTAACAAGGCAAATGGATTTTAAATATGGCTCCCATCGATCGATTGGGAATATGTTCTGATTTATTTCGTGTTCATATTTCTTGTTTATTTAGTGATTTTAAAACGAATGCAGCTAGTATGGAGTATAGAATTAACTAAATTATTCATGATTTGGAATATTTTTGAGTATTTGTGAATTATATGTAATCCTTTGTCAAGGACAATGCCCGGGCTTGCAGCGTAGGTCGACAGCCCTGGACTAGATAGCAAAAATCGATACAGCCGAAACTCAATTAAGCAGATTTATATTAAGTTCAAAATGTATATGAGCCAATGTGTTGTTTATAATAAGCGAATATAGATTATGCATTGCGTTAAGAAATTTGTTTAAAAAAAGATTTTGTCTTTTGCGAATCGTTTTAGTAAGCAAGCTATTTATAGTTTTTTTTTGTGCTTTTGTGCGGCGAATAGTGAATTAAATGTAATAATATTTCGGTTGCGATTTCATAGTTGCAGTACCATGTTGGGCGCCAATACGCGTGTCTCATTGCCGGGCGTCCCATGTTGGGCGCCAATATAATTTGTTGGCTGCCAATGTTTTATGTTGGGTGCCAATACAATAGGGTAGATGATTACTTTTTATTTTAATGTCCGTCTTGTACATTATTTTAAAACGTTAGACACGTATATTTTGTTTTCTTACGGAAACAAATACTTTCGATGATATATTTGATGATTTGAAATATCGCGTGATGACACTTTTGATTACGTTTTATACTCAATAGTGACGTAGTTAGCTCCCACTCCTAAACTCTGATTCGTTTTATTTAAGTATTGTTATCTTATATGACAAAATAAAGAAATACGTGTCTAATATCTTTTCATTACCTAACTGACGGACTAATTAGATTTTTAATTTTCATACCCCGTCATCATCCCTATTTGTTGGATGTCAATATAATTATGTTGGGCGCCAATACAAATTATTGGGTGCCAATTCAAAATTTTGAAGCCCGATATAAAATACACCCGTATCTTATAATATGGTGCTTACATGGTCTACCTCGACAAAAGTGATACCATGGCACCACATGCAACTGCCGTGAAACAACGCTTGCATTGTGTACAACGGCACCACATGCAACTGCCGTGAAACAACGCTTGCATTGTGTACAACGGCACCACATGCAACTGCCGTGAAACAACGCTTGCATTGTGTACAGTGTAAGTGAGGTTAGCGGAGGCCCAAACTGTGGTACTGCAACTCCAGTTTCGCGCATGTGCGTCAATCGGCAGTATCGATTACCTACTATCAAAAGCCTCGGTACGAAACAAGAACACGTTTGGGGCTTTGATTGGCCGGCGCGAATGAAACAACCAATCACAGCGCCGAACGTGTTCTCGTTTCGTTTTCATGTAAAACAATCTCGTGTTAAGAGTAGAGGTGATCCGTCTGTGTGCTGCTTTGACACCTAATCTATACTTATAATAAATCTGTAGAGAGGTCAATTCTGTACATGAAATATATTTCCAAAATAACTATCAGCGGGTGATTAGTGATCGATACTGACGCCAAAAATGCAATTAGAAAAATTTTTGTCTGTCTGTCTGTCTGTCTGTCTGTCTGTCTGTCTGTCTGTATGTTCTTTATAGAAACAAAAACCACTCGACAGATTTTAACGAAACTTGGTACAATTGTTCTTTATACTCCTGGGCAGGTTATAGTATACTTTTCATCACGCTGCGATCAATAGGAGCGGAGCAGTGAAGGGAAATGTTGGGAAAACAGGAGAACTTACTCCATTTTTTAAGCTTCCGTCGCGTGTGCAGCCTTAATGGTTAAAGCTACACAGAAATCATGTATGACGGAAATGTTCTCCTTAAAATTGTTTAAAAAATATTCCACGATAGCAAATGTACATTTTATGGTTGATTCACAATGACACGTATAACTCCCGATAGCTTAGTGGTTCGGAGCTTTCTGATTATATTTGTCTACTCTTACGTTTATAACACTCTCATTCATTCATTCATTCATATTATTATAATAAGTCTGTAGAAGGGTCAATTTGAAAGAATAAATAGAAGGGTGTGTTACTGGATCGATCGATACCAAACCCAAATATGTGATTTTTTTTGTCTGTCTGTCTGTATGTTCAGGCATCACGTGAAAACAAACGGTTCGATTTTAATGAAACTTGGTATAATTATACCTTATTATCCTGGGCATAAAATAGGATACTTTTTATCCTGGAAAAATACGTAGAAAAAAAATCTTAATTTTTCAATTTTATGCTACAGATCGCGAGCTCAACAGCAGTAGCTCAATAGAGGGATCTCCTTAATTATTATGGGTCTAGCCGTATTTGGGTCCAATAGATATTTATAAGATATCATTGTTAGAGTTACTCAAAATCGAGAAATAAAACATCCACGCGAAGACAGACATCCGCGCGGACGGAGTCGCTGGCAGAAGCTAGTCTAGAATAAAAGCTGTATATTTTGCAATCTTTTATCTGGGACTATTTTTCATGTCACGCACGCTCTTCCGCGAAATTAGTGTCAGTTTGGTGGATATGAGACGTAATTTTAGTTCAGTTAGGTAAGGTTTTTAAATGTAGCTTAAGTGTACTGTCCACCATGCGTCATTTGACGATTGCACCTTAAATTAATGACGATGATCGGGAAGTGAGTAAAAGAATTGTGTCCAGGATATGGCAATAGGCTCACCCCCTATTACATGGGACTTTAACACAAAAAATGGTGAAAAGTGGGTGTACATTGTATAGCGGCATTACGTGCCGTAATGTGTACCTCTGCCTACCCCTTCGGGGATAAAAGGCGTGAAGTTATGTGTGTGTGTGAATAAAGGGAAGCGTCCACGAGCCCGCATAGGGCGCATTGCTGGCATTATGTGGGCCTATAGACGCTTACCTTAAGTGGTCATTCAAGTTTTACGTTGGCAGTATGGGGAGGTAAGGGGGGTTAAATGTAATACTTCAGTTGCGAGTTTATACATAGTTGCAATTTACGTTTTAGTTAGATTATATTTATTTTTTATTTTTTTTATTTAAACCTTTACAATCAGGCAACTATGGCCCATAGATATATACCTTAAACTAACATATATATGTCATATACAGAAACATATTAGTAAATAAAACTTAAAACTATGTTAGTATCACTTCCTATGCACTACGTCACTGTGCGCTCGAGTGGCACTTGTCCGCGGAAGCGACGGAACACCACGCCCTGTGGCCAGAAGTTTTCGTCCAACACGAGGTGCAGGAAACACGTTGGCACTCGCACCACGAACGCCTTAAAGTTGGCATTATGGCGCGACTCCAGCAGCTGCACTCTCGGGGCGTACTTCAGCTTCTGACGCACGTACTCCACAATGTCCTCCGCCTTAGTGGTGTAGTGTAGGCGGGAGATGTACACCGGGATATTCGGCTTTGCAGCACGGATTTTGATGTTAGACTCCGCAGGAGCCGTGCCACAGCGATTCTTGTTAGTTCGCTGACGGCGTTTCTTCCTTTGCACCGTCACGAACCCATCCTCATCAGCCTGATCGGTACCCTTGACGATAATAGGCTTCCTTGTAGCACCAACTGAGCTACCGGCGACGCTGGCATAATCTCGACGAACACCTTGATGTTTCGTCGAGGCTGCAGAATTAAGCAGCTGGTCGAGCGGTCGAGCGGCGGTGCGGGGAGGACCCACAGGGACGGGAGCGGGGCAGCGGGGCGCACGAGGCGCGCACTGTGCCGGCTCAGCATTCGGCGGTGACCGCGGCGATGGCGACAAAACTGCTGACGCGAAACTTGCACCCGATACCTCGAGGCACGCTCCGCGCCGCATGTTTACGTTCGATGCACCCGTTGCCGGTGACCCAGTTACCGTTGCCGATTTACGCAACTCGTTGAGTTCGCTGCGCAAATCAGCCACAGCAACCTGGGATGCATCCAACTTCCGCTGCACATCCGCCAGACTTGCCTTCAGAAAGACGATGTCCTTCAACAGGCTTGTTACGTCGACGTGGTCGAAGGTGACGGGTGGGAGCTTGTTAAGATCCTTCGCCACAAACGTAGGCACGTCGTCCGGATCGGTCTCTTTTAGCAGCGTGATAATGTCTTGTATGCTCTTCTTTGTCCCGTCACGCCGGCGGGACACCATCTGGTCGCTCTTGTTCAGCAACCGGAACAGGAGCTGCTTGGAAGCAGCGACGTCAGGCTCGCTGAAGTTCGATGCGCAGATCTGGACAGCGGACACCTCATCCATCACGTCCAGCTTTTGCTGCAGGAACGCCAGCAGTTCATTCGCCACAAGTTGTTCACTCATGGCGATAAAAATGACGAGCAACGGCTTGCGCCGCGCTATAACAATTGTGTTATTAAATTTAATGCGTCAGCAACACGACTGCGTCGAATCACAGCTAGTACGAGACTGAATATTATATAGCTACTTCCGCGCGGTTTCACCCGCTCTGCTCGGCTCCTATTGGTTATAGCGTGATGTTTTATAGCCTATAGCCTTCCTTGATAAATGCACCATCCAACACAAAAATAATTATTCAATTCGGACCAGTAGTTCCGGAGATTAACGCATTCAAACAAACAAACTCTCCAGCTTTATAATATTAGTATAGATTAGTATAAGGTATGTCGGGACATATACACATTCGTGTAAAAGTCACCAAAAATAAATAAAGAGTAAAAAATAATAATAGTTGCAGTACCATGTTGGGTGGCAATACATGTTTCTCTTTGCCGGGCGCAAACTTATTTACTTATTTTGGATGACATCGGAGTAGAGGAGTACGGGTGATGATTATGTCATCAGTATTTAAAAACGAAACTCATTTTCGGAGATTCTTGCCAATAAATATAAACGCATTTGTTTAGGCACTATTACATGGGACTTACAACATAATTGTAGAAAGTGGGTGTACACAGTTGCATTACGTGCTTATAATGTGCACCTCTGCCTACCCCTTCGGGGTTTAAAGGCGTGACGATATGTATGTATGTTATTTAGGCACTCGCTTTACAACCGAATAGGCAAATTATTATTAATAGGGTGCCGTCAACTGAGACTGGTCAGCTCAAGACTGTATTATTTTACTGTCCTTAGGGACAATAGTCTTTTAGGACCAAGCTTAAGCTTAGTATTTTAAGCCAAAGGGATCGACCCTTTGGCTGAATATTGATGTTACATTGGTCTCACATAATTGAACCAACGAAACAATGTAACCAAGAATTGTATTGTGATTCTGATTGAAAAAGAGTAACCTATGGAGTTTCTTGCTCGTTCTTCTCCATAGGAATTTGGAACGAACAAATAGAGCAACTAGAGGACTGACAGACAGACAGACATTTTGTTTTTTTTATATTTTAATATTTGCTTTAACATTCAAAAGTGTCTTCCCGATCTATTTGAAGTAAATAATGTTGTCTTTGACGTTTGACTTTGATTATAATTTTGTTTTTATTTTATTTTTTACGTAAGCTTGGGGTAGGGGGTAAGAGCATTGTTAACTTTTGCTAACAAGGGGTGTAGGGGGGGAAATAATTGTAATAAATCTGTTTACGTAATATTTGAAATGCCCTAACGCAAGATGCAAACATTTCGTCATTAGTATGCCGCCTATAGTCATTTGTAGGTTGCATGCATCCGTCAAACAACGCGTCGTAGACCTTAGGGTCCGTTCACACAGACCGGCTCGGAGAGCCGTATACGCTTGAAGTCGGTCGCAGCGGAATCGCCAACTATTTTACATAGACCGGTTGGAATCGGATGCGCTCGGAGCTGATCGGCTGCGCGAGCAAGAAAGAGCCCGCGATCGGAGCCGATCAGCTCCGTTTATTATCTCACACCAAGCGCCGTTAAGCATTTTTAATAACAAAAACGACAATCCGAACGCTGCCAAAACAGTGGTCGCAGTCTGACAAATTAATCCGTTTGACGCGATAGGTCCCATGCGTGCGTGCATGACACTTTAAAAATAAACCTTAATACAAACACGTAAAACTCAGTTTTCAACGTGATAAAAATTTGCTCTCCTCTTTAAACCGGTCTGCGTGAACGATACCCTAGTCTTTTGGTCTGTAACCCATTGAAAATAATATCTACCTGATAAACGTCTTTAACACGGCAGTTTCTCTTCCAGGTACTTCGCCAATTAAGCAATAAGAAGCCCTAAATAAAATGATAAAACTTCACAAACGCACATTTTATAAAATTAACAAAAGAAAAACAAGCATGAAATTAAATATGTCGGACACACTGAAACGTCGCTAAAATCCCGTAACATTTATATAATGGTACCACCGGATAAAACCTAAAATAATTACTCACCACAAATAGAAAAAAAAATGGGAACACACAGTTAACTAATCAACAATAAAAAACTAATAACAAAAATGGCTCTCACAAACAGGAACCCGGAACAATCAGTAATTCACTATGCATCGAAAAAACACCGTCAACCAAATCATTCTAATAATCCACCCTATCCCATCCCCCCAAGACATCATCAACCATATAATCATTCCAATGATTCACTATTCATCCCGCCCATTCCACCCAACCCTCCCGTCCGCAATCAACCCATCGATCCAGAAAATTGGCTTAATAATCCCCCTTCACATCCAACTGCTAACTTAAATCCACCCAACCCCATCCCCCCCGCCCCCCCAAGACAACCTCAACCGTATAATCATTCCAATGATTCACTATTCATCCCCCCCGTTTCACCCACTCCTCCCGTCCGCAATCAACCCATGGATCCAGAAAATTGGCTTAATAATCCCCCTTCACATCCAACTGCTAACTTCAATCCACCCAATCCCATCCCCCCAAGACAACCTCAACCAAATAATCATTCCAATGATTCACTATTCATCCCCCACGTTCCACCCACTCCTCCCGTCCGCAATCAACCCATCGATCCAGAAAATTGGCTTAATAATCCCCCTTCACATCCAACTGCTAACTTAAATCCATCTTTACTATCTTCTGTTGACTACTGGTCACAGCATCCTGCTCATCCGAATTACGTTAGTCCTCAACAGCCTAATTACCCCTTTAACTCCAATTACACTCCCGTTCAAACTCGAGCCCCTACCCCCATCGAAATGCATTACAGTCGCAACGTTCCGTCTAGATTGGAGCACCAATTACCTGAAATGTATCGTCCGATACGACACAGTGCATATCCTCAATGGTTCTCAGTGTTTGATACGCCTCAACGCACGTCTCCTACAGTCCCACCCACCTTTAACTTAAATCATTTGAGAGAAAATGATGATGGGGTTAATGAAACAATTCCATCTAGTAGTCCAGTATCATCAGAGTTCAGAACTGCTCCATACACGTCCCCTGAACGACCTCCTATTCCTAGGTCCACATTACCTCTTGATCTTTCAATACGTCGAAGACAAAGTCCCATTGATGACGACCAAATACCCAGATTTGATATACCTTCGACAACTGTTTCAACCCCTTCTGATTGCACACCATATTACAATTATCCTGCAGGTCTTTCTATCTCGGATAGCGACACGCCTCCATATAACCTGATTTCCAATCTGACTCCTCAGTACCCCGCCCGCACGTCCACAGTCACATCTCCAGCCAACTCCAGGCGTTCTCAAAGACACACTCATTCAGGGTCCTCCTGTTCCACTCTTCCGCCGCTGCGTATTTCCGAAACACCATCTGATACACCTATGCCTCCTCGCATACGCACACCAGTAGGTCTTCGGTCCCCCAAGCTCTTGCCTCCCAATAACTCTATCGCACCTCAAAATCCAAACCGTGATTCACCTATTACTCCCTACCTTAATAATGAACGCCGAACGCCCTCCCCCATCCAACATGACACTGTTCCCCAACTATCCCCTAGCTTAATCGGACTTCCAAACTATAATACATATAGTTATAACTTTTTTTCCCAACCTCAGTCCTCCGTTTCACCCATACCTTCGCCAACTATTCCTCCTTCTCACACAATTTCTTCAAATCCAAATATGGTTTCCAATTATGCACCTTTGTCATCTGATAATCTTGTGTTTAGCAATAATGTCAAGTTTCCTATAAGGCGCTCTTCTCTTTTATTGGACCATATATTGGCCACCACTTCGCCGCCCATAGTTCGCCCTCAAAGACCTCACTCTACCTCATCTTCAATTAACAACAATATTGATTCAGCATCTCAGTCCTCTCTTCCATCTATAGCTCCTTATTCAATTTCTCCTATACCAAATCGGTCACAAAATCCCAACTCAACTGATACTTTACAAATGTTAAAATTTGCGCTTCGCTATACGGGTCCTAGTTATATTCCTTCTACGAGTGAAAATTACAACCCGACTGCAACTGTTGACCATAACGGTTCTGCTGAAGTTCAATCCTGCATAGATTTTCCACAAGCTCTTCCAATACATGAGCCCAACCCATCTGTTTCCCCTTCCCTAATTTCTAACCAAGCTAACTCTCCTGAAATGGAGAACCCAAGCTCACCTCTACCTGTTGAACGCTACATTACCGCTGAACCTCAATACCCTATACCAAATATGTATGAGTCATCTATTCCATTTATGTCACCGTACTACGCTATGCTACCAGAAAGGCAGAGCCCTAGTCCACAGTTGCAGTCACAACAGGTGCCCATTAGTCAACGTAAATGTAAAGTAGTGTCTTCTCAAAGAGAAAGCCATGGTCCGCTTGCACCAACGCTTGGTCAACTAATGTCTTCTCACATTGAAAGTCATAGTCCGCTTGTAGAATCAGTTGGTCAACCAATGTCTTCCCAAACAGAAAGTCATAGTGCGCTTATAAAAACACTTGGTCAACCAATGTGTGCTCAAACAGTAAGCCATAGTCCGCTTGTAGACCCGTTAGACCCGTCACTTGGTCAACCAATGTCTGCTCAAACAGTAAGCCATAGTCCGCTTGTAGACCTGTCACTTGGTCAACCAATGTCTGCTCAAACAGTAAGCCATAGTCCGCTTGTAGACCCGTTAGACCCGTCACTTGGTCAACCAATGTCTGCTCAAACAGTAAGCCATAGTCCGCTTGTAGAATATCTTGGTCAACCAATGTCTGCTCAAACAGTAAGCCATAGTCCGCTTGTAGACGCGTCACTTGGTCAACCAATGTCTTCTCAAACAGTAAGCCATAGTCCGCTTGTAGAATCACTTGGTCAACCAATGTCTGCTCAAACAGTAAGCCATAGTCCGCTTGTAGACCCGTTAGACCCGTCACTTGGTCAACCAATGTCTGCTCAAACAGTAAGCCATAGTCCGCTTGTAGACCTGTCACTTGGTCAACCAATGTGTGCTCAAACAGTAAGCCATAGTCCGCTTGTAGACCCGTTAGACCCGTCACTTGGTCAACCAATGTCTGCTCAAACAGTAAGCCATAGTCCGCTTGTAGACCCGTTAGACCCGTCACTTGGTCAACCAATGTCTGCTCAAACAGTAAGCCATAGTCCGCTTGTAGAATATCTTGGTCAACCAATGTCTGCTCAAACAGTAAGCCATAGTCCGCTTGTAGACGCGTCACTTGGTCAACAAATGTCATGTGCTCAAACAGTAAGCCATAGTCCGCTTGTAGACCCGTTAGACCCGTCACTTGGTCAACCAATGTCTGCTCAAACAGTAAGCCATAGTCCGCTTGTAGACCCGTTAGACCCGTCACTTGGTCAACCAATGTCTGCTCAAACAGTAAGCCATAGTCCGCTTGTAGACCCGTTAGACCCGTCACTTGGTCAACCAATGTCTGCTCAAACAGTAAGCCATAGTCCGCTTGTAGACCCGTTAGACCCGTCACTTGGTCAACCAATGTCTTCTCAAACAGTAAGCCATAGTCCGCTTGTAGACCCGTCACTTGGTCAACCAATGTCTGCTCAAACAGTAAGCCATAGTCCGCTTGTAGACCCGTTAGACCCGTCACTTGGTCAACCAATGTCTTCTCAAACAGTAAGCCATAGTCCGCTTGTAGACCCGTCACTTGGTCAACCAATGTCTGCTCAAACAGTAAGCCATAGTCCGCTTGTAGACCCGTTAGACCCGTCACTTGGTCAACCAATGTCTGCTCAAACAGTAAACCATAGTCCGCTTATAGAATCAATTGGTCAACCAATGTCTTCTCAAACAGTAAGCCATAGTCCGCTTGTAGACCCGTCACTTGGTCAACCAATGTCTTCTCAAACAGTAAGCCATAGTCCGCTTGTAGACCCGTTAGACCCGTCACTTGGTCAACCAATGTCTGCTCAAACAGTAAGCCATAGTCCGCTTGTAGACCCGTTAGACCCGTCACTTGGTCAACCAATGTCTGCTCAAACAGTAAGCCATAGTCCGCTTGTAGACCCGTTAGACCCGTCACTTGGTCAACCAATGTCTTCTCAAACAGTAAGCCATAGTCCGCTTGTAGAATCACTTGGTCAACCAATGTCTGCTCAAACAGTAAGCCATAGTCCGCTTGTAGACCCGTCACTTGGTCAACCAATGTCTGCTCAAACAGTAAGCCATAGTCCGCTTGTAGACCCGTTAGACCCGTCACTTGGTCAACCAATGTCTGCTCAAACAGTAAGCCATAGTCCGCTTGTAGACCCGTTAGACCCGTCACTTGGTCAACCAATGTCTGCTCAAACAGTAAGCCATAGTCCGCTTGTAGACCCGTTAGACCCGTCACTTGGTCAACCAATGTCTTCTCAAACAGTAAGCCATAGTCCGCTTGTAGACCCGTCACTTGGTCAACCAATGTCTTCTCAAACAGTAAGCCATAGTCCGCTTGTAGAATCACTTGGTCAACCAATGTCTGCTCAAACAGTAAGCCATAGTCCGCTTGTAGACCCGTCACTTGGTCAACCAATGTCTGCTCAAACAGTAAGCCATAGTCCGCTTGTAGACCCGTCGCTTGGTCAACTAATGTCTTCTCACATTGAAAGTCATAGTCCGCTTGTAGAATCAGTTGGTCAACCAATGTCTTCCCAAACAGAAAGTCATAGTGCGCTTATAAAAACATTAGCTAGTAAACTAAAGACTTCTCAACTAGGAAGACGTAATCCGGTTGATCAAACATTACTTGTTGAACTAATGGATTCTCTAAGAGAAAGCCATAGTCCGCTTGTACCAACATCATCTGGTCAATTAATGTCTTCTCGAAATGAAAGCCGTAGTCAGCTTGTACAATCACTTGGTCAACCAATGTCTTCTCCAAGAGAAAGCCCTACTTTACATTTACCTACGCTCACTGATCCACCTACCCCCCACAATACATCTTCTAGCCTTCAGTCTCCCAATCCTTTGCCTCCATCTCCCATTAATCCTCCCACTAACATCATGCATCAAGAGCAAATGGCACATAGCGATTTAGCAATACCTCTTACGTCTTTAAATATTCAGTCTTCCACATCTGTACAATCATTGCCAAATAATCTGTCTGGTAATACCAACACCCATCAATCTCCGCCCACCGTTTCACATGTATTACAAGACGATAATGACCATCTCCAAACTCAAATGCCCATTGAACCAGTTTCAAAAATATTATTCATCATACCTCCTACCCACACGATTTCCAGAAAAAGGCGAAATACCGAATCACCAGTACGTAGCTTGTCAGACTCGCCTACTACAGAAGACTATGTCATTTGCAGAAAAAGACTGAGCCTACACTCGCCTTTACCTAGCAGTTCGTTTATGTTTAATGCTCCAGAAGAGCCCGACATTCCTACCTCTCCGTCACCAGTACCTATTAATTACAGCATGACTTCTCCACAAGATTTAAATTCATCAATCTTATCACAACTTGAGTGCTCCGTGGAGTCAATTCCTACCGTAGCCGCTAACGACACATCCGAATCGCAAGATTCCCAGTCACCTACTGTTATCGATTACTCCTGTACCTTCGCCCCTGTTCCTTCACCATCAGTTCCTCTTATAACTCCCACGGCGCCTTCTCCAAGGCAAAATTCCAGTTCACCTAAAGCTACTGACCAAAGTACGTCATCACAGTCTCAATTTTCCGTAACACCTGTAACAATGTCCTCAATTAACTCCAATCCGTCAGTACCTTTGAATGCTACATGTTCACATCCTCAACCTTCTAAAACTCCTTTACCTTCATCATCAAGTCCTCCTCAAACTCTTAATGACCCAATACCTCAACCAACACTAAACTCCAGTTCACCAATCCCTCCTAAACGTCCAACATCAGCACCTCCTTTATTAACTTTTAATAACACAGTGAATCCGCCATTACCTCCAGACGACAATGTCTATTTGTCTCAGTCCCCCGTTAATCCCGAACTCTTGGCGACAGTTCCTCTTATATCCCCTACTGACACACTACCCGTTGATCCACAATACCCCGTCCTTCACATACCTTCACCAACACACTCTGAACTCACTGACGACATTGTATCTGAATTTGATAGTCAGTGTTCACAAATGACTGCTGGAGAAAATGTTTTGGAACAGCCACATGCCCCAACTATTCCTCTACGTGTGCCAACTACAACCCCTGATGACACCACGCCTCAATTGCGGAATGAGAACCCAGTGCCTAATTCCCCAATTATTGTTCCTATCCGCCCTAAACACCCTGGCCCTCTACCCCGTAAATGGCGAAGTGATTATACACATGTAAGATCCAATGACAATGTGCCTCCCCGACCTGATTGCCAAATCTCCGTTCCTCAATCAAGTTCCACTGGATCCCCTGAAACGGTGACTCCTCAAATACAAAACAACGAAGACGGTTCACAATATATAGTCTTCTCGACCCCACAATCCCCAGACTCCCCACAGCCTGAGACGTCTATTCCTCTCGTTATAGTTCCCTACGAGTTCCCTAGTATTTCACTGCGTACCTCCCCCGCTTCTACTGGTAGAGCTTCAGCCCCACCAGTAGAAGAGTGGGATGTAGCTCCATCAGTAAATTCTCCGTCTCCTAGAGATGTCATATCAATTGATAGTTTATTAAGTTCATCAAGCGATACCGTTTCTTCCCAAAGGCGGGAGTCTAATTCAAGTATATCTGACGATAGCGACTCGTCTGCACCCCAGTCCCCAAGTTCTCCTTTACCTCATTCTGAACGTGAGTCTCTCAGTTCCGCATCACAGTCACCAACTCCTTTGCCTCCCAACAACATGTCTCCCCATCGGAGCAGATCCGATTCATCTGAATCCGAACACCAAGATCTTACTTCATCCGACGATGACGTTGCTTCTGGTAATATATCTTCTCCTGAACCTCCGTCACCCACTCCTTCATCTCCCACTGCCTCACACCCCGTTCCTCTGTCTTCTCATTCTTCATCCTCAAATTCCTCACCCTCACCTCCGCCATCTTCGATCCCCTTGTCTCCCGTTCCTCTTTCCTCGACTTCTTCATCCTCAAATCCCTCACCCTCACCCTCAACTCTTCCAGCTCCAATTCCCTCACCAGCACCACCCGTTCCTCCATCCTCTACTCCTTCATCTCTAAATCCCTCACCCTCAATACCTCTATCTCTGATTCCCTTACCACCTGTTCCTCTATCATCTGCTCCTTTACCCCCATATCCCCCACCCCCACCCCCACCCTCAACTCCTTCATCGTCAAATCCCAGGCCACCCGTTCTTCTATCATCTGCTCCTTTACCCCCATATCCCCCACCCTCAACTCCTCACCAAATCCCAGGCCACATCTATCATCCTCTATCACCAAATCCCAGGTCACCCGTTCCTCTATCATCTGCTCCTTCATCCCCGAATCCCTCACCTACATCCTCTATTCCTTCATCCTCCAATTCCTCACCCTTACCTCCACCAGCCCCGATTCCCACGCCACCCATTCCTCCATCCTCTACTCTTGCATCACCAAATACTTCAGCACCAATTTCTCCGACTGCGTCCGAAGACAGTAACAATTATGTTCAATCCCAAACAATTACTTCTGAACCTCTGTCCCCTAATCATTCATCTCCCATTCCGTCACCCCCGTTCCTACATCGTCTATTCCACCATGCTCCAATTCCTCACCCTTACCTCCACCAGCCCCGATTCCCTCGCCACCCGTTCCTCCATCCTCTACTCTTGTATCACCAAATACTTCAGCACCAATTTTTCCGATTGCGTCCGAAGATAGTAACAATTATGTTCAATCACAAACAATTAATTTATCCGACGTTGACGTTGCTCCTGAAATCCTTAATCCTTCTGAACCTCTGTCCCCTAATCATTCATCTCCTATTCCGTCTCCCCCCGTTCCTACATCGTCTATTCCTTCATCCTCCAATTCCTTACCCTCTCCTCCACCATCCAAGATTCCCTCGCCACCTATTCTTCCATCCTCTACTCCTTCATTCCCTGATTCCTCAACATCAATGCCTCCATCCCTGATTCCCTCGGCCCCCATTCCTCCATCCTCTACTCTTTCACCCCCAAACACTTCAGCACCAATTTCTCCGTCTACATCCGAAGACAGTAACAATTATGTTCAATCCCAAACAATTACTTTATCCGAGGATGACGTTGCTCCTGAAATCCTTAATCCTCCTGAACCTCTGTCCCCTAAACATTCATCTCCCATTCCGTCACCCCCCGTTCCTACATCGTCTATTCCTTCCTCCAATTCCTCACCCTCACCTCCACCAGCCTCGATTCCCTCGCCACCCGTTCTTCAATCCTCTACTCTTTTACCCCCTGATTCCTCAACCTCAATGCCTCCATCCCTGATTCCCTCGGCCCCCATTCCTCCATCCTCTACTCTTTCACCCCCAAACACTTCAGCACCAATTCCTCCGTCTACATCTGGAGACAGTAACAATTATGTTCAACCCCAAAGTCTTACTTCGTCTGACGATAACATTGCTCCTGAAACCCTTAATCCTCCTAAACTTCCGTCCTCCAATCCTTCTCCCATTCCGTCGGCCCCCGTTCCTACATCGTCTATTCCTTCCTCCAATTCCTCACCCCCAATGCCGCCACCCTCGGTTCCTCCATCCTCTACTACTTCGTCCCCAATCACCAGAGAATCCCCAACCACCCTAATACAACCACCGAAATTTTCAATGTCCCCTTCAGGCGTTGTAGTTGCTGAACATGCCAATATTAACGTTCCTTCTAATCCTGAACAATATCAACCCTCAACTTCTGCTCTACCTTCAGTGCCACAAAACACATCTGAGGACATTGTGACACAACCACCAATTGTTGTCAAAATTTCACTCTCCAAGATTAAACCGACCTTTCCTTTAAAATCACTGCTGCTATGCCCTATTTCTCCTGAAACACCATCCACAAGTGATTCTAATTGCTCGCCTCCTATTCCTAATCCAAACATTATTCGAGCACCTCAACCCCTAAATGTTAATCCCCTGCCCTCTACTGCTCATGCACCCCCTACTCCTCCTGAAAGACAATCCTCCACAATGCCTAATCTATCTCCACTTCATTTAAATATCACTGCTTCTCAATTCTTCAATACTTTCCTGCCGTCCCCTCCGCACTCTGAATCTCCTAGACATACAAACCCTGATCAAACTCGCCCCTCTACTGGTTTTGAAGCGGCATACGCCTCTTCACTTGCATCTATGACCAGAGTCCGTCCAGCACCTGTTCTATTTCGTCCGCTACCAGCCATCCGACCCAGGCCTCGTAGTCTTCAAGTAAATCAAGTAAATACAGAACCTTTTATACCAACAGTTGTCTTGGCTCCCGTACGTTTCTCGTCAGTCGACGATATACCTCAACACCTAATTATTAAACCTCCATCTCCCACACCTGACAGTATCCCTCCAAAACCTCCTGATCCTCAAAATAAAAAAGATTCCTGACATTACGCAAACCATATGAAGGGGAGATACTTCATAAATATGGTATTTGGCTATGAAGTGACACAACGGATATGCTTTACCATCAGACATCTGCAAGATCCGTAGAAGGACTTTCAAAAACGAACAGCAATTGATGACTCATTGGGAAAAGCTGATTTGTGGTTACGGTTTCGATCCTATCCGATGTGATATTCATACTACATTAACATATAATGTGAATTTCGCCACTGACAAGTCCACTTAAAAAACAGCAGCAGAAAATAAACGGCGAACAAGACACTCCAGAAACATGAGCCACTTAATGCTGTGGAGAGATTGGGATCAAATAAACAGATAAAGAAAAGAAGACAGCCTTTAATGGCGCTAAGAACTGCTAATTAATAGGTTGTTATAGCCTCAAAAAAGCAAGAGTCTGAATTACGAGTTGTGGTCTACACTCCAACGGTTGTTTAAAGTAGCTGAATAACTAAATATTTGAAGAAGATAACTGCACAAGAAGGGCGCTTACACAAGTACTAGATAGAACGTCCATTGCTGAAGAAAGGCTCCACCTGGGAGGACAGCTCATTCATTTCTCCCCTCGACCTTGACGATGTCGGTGGTCCACCTAGCGAGAGGCCTATCTCGCGTCTTCCGATCCGGTACCTACTTCACTGGCGTAGAGGACAGCTCACATCCAATGGCTCCCCGCGACTCTGACGATGTCGTCGGTCCACCTAGCGGGAGGCCTATCTCGCGTCTTCCGATCCGGTACCTACTTCACTGGCGTAGAGGACAGCTCACATCCAATGGCTCTTCGACTCTGACGATGTCGTCGATCCACCTAGCGGGAGGCCTATCTCCCGTCTTCCGATCCGGTACCTACTTCATTGGCGTAGAAGACAGCTCACATCCGATGGCTCCCCTCAACCCTGACGATGTCATCGGTCCACCTAGCGGGAGGCCTACGCTACGACTTCCGATCCGGTATTTCACTGGCGTATCGGCCGCCAGTCAATCCTTCGAGCGATGTGGCCTGCCGATTGCCACTTCAACCTGTAGATGCACGAGCTTATCGGTACTTATTTGGCGAATTTGTACATTACGTACGAATTCTCATGTATAATTTGGCAGTAAGTAGAGACTGCAGGTGAAAGGAGCAACGCTTAAAGTGCTGGCCGAAGCACAAAATTAGTTATAATAAATAATTCGTGATACAGACACTACAAGAAGTAATTAATAAATGTGACGTGTGTGTGTGCTTGAGACTTCTGTGCGTGCGTGAGACTTCTGTGCGTGCGTAAGACTTCTGTGCGTGCGTGAGACTTCTGTGCGTGCGTGAGACTTCTGTGCGTGCTTGAGACTTCTGGACGCGAGTGAGACTGTATCTGACAGTCTAGCCAATGGGTTAAAACCCAGTGATTTTTAATAACTTTAAATGTAAGATGCCTAAATATAAGCTGTGATTTTTTTTAAGTTTATTCGTCGGTACGGCGATTAGATATTATTCTTCTAAATTGATGGCCTAAGGAGGGTAATTAAATATAAGGATATTTGTATTCAATGCTCATCCAGAACTCTTGTTCAACTTATTCTAATTTTTTTATGAAATTTTTGATCATGTTTTACTCCTAAAAAAATGTTATTCGTTATGTAAGATGTCCAAATATTGAACTTAATATTAGATGTAAACAAGAACTATCTTAGATTTGAAGACGTCTCTCGTTTCGCCTAAAACCCAAAGGGTGTATTCATAAAAAATACAGTGATTGTTAATGAAAGAAAAATACTGTATCGTTAGAACTTGAGACGGGATATTTACCATGTATATTAATTTCAATGATCCTCCCATATTTCGGTTTTTAATTTTAATGAATCTCCGATATTTCGGTACGAAATTCATCCATGATCATGGCACTTGCAACAGTGCCAAAATATCGAAAACTCATAGACATAAATAAACATGGTAAATACCCCGTCTTAAGTTTTGATGTTAGTGTTAGTGACCATGTCAGTTTAAAAAGAAAATACTGTTTTAAATGGTGTTATAATTTTGTATATAAAACACTCTTTTTCACTTGTAAAATTAAGCATTAAATGTAACCTATTGATATATATTTTTTTTTATATTATATATTTTTGAAGTATTTGTGTGCCAATCATCTGCAAAATTGTCTGCAGTAGTTTTTGAAAACGACTTCAAGAATATATTTTCTTATGGGCGACCAAAAATTGGTTTTCCTCACATTTTAACTATTTGTATCTATCTTGTATATTAGAATATAACATATCCAATGTATTTTTAAATTAAGGTTGTAAACTATGGTGCCCTTTTCACCAATCTCTTAAATTTTAAGAAACCCTTTAGCTGAGTACTTTGGTTTAGTTGAACCAACCTATATAGGGTGACTGGTAATTAGTGAACGATATTTAAACACGTGATTATACTCATGATTACAAACAACTTTCCCAAAGAAACTTTTTTTGTATACAGTCACCCTATAAGTGGCATCCAGTGTTCCTTAAAAGTACGGGTAAGAATCACGCTTATACTTTAGAAATGGGTACTTAGACTATTTCTTGTTTCATCGAAATGTGATTTTTCTCTGTTTCTAAACGATATATGTGTGTAGTTGCCTGTCTATTAGGTGTTTTAACCTTTTAACCACCATGGTCGGCAATAGACTACAAAAAATATATTAAAAAGTATGACGTTTTCTTAGCTGCGGCGAACTGGCCTAATTTTTATTTGTCATCTATATCCGACCGTGGCATTAAGAATAATAATGGCCTATCTTTAAGGCATTTTAATAAATTTTACGCCCGAATACTGAAATGCTACTCAATTTTAAGTATACTATATACTATACTTAAATATCGTGCTATCTCTGTCATTTTATAAAGAATTGATAGGGACAGAACTAGTTTTGAGAGCTTCTTAAAATTGAGTAGCGTTTCAGTATTCGGACATTAGATATTTAAGCAATGTTTTAAACACTTAGTTCTTTGTTGTGGCCAATTTCTAACTATATAGAGCTGGTTGGGATCGACATAGAGCTCCTTTTCATCAAAGCACCATAATTATACGACCAGGGGCCTTAGTCTGCAGTGCAAGAGGGACGGAGCTATACAACCTACATAGCTCCGTCCCTCTTGCACTGCTCAATGATCGACCATTCTGACACAATTGTAATAGCAGAGTAAGGCCCCTGCAACGATGCTAGAAAGTTCTGGCTTTTTTTGTTCCAATACCAGGCGCCACTTTTCTTTTCCATCATCAGGTTTCTGTCGATAGATGCGTGGGTTCGTAGGTCCCACTTCTTATGCTGCTGGGGGTAGCATAGCTTCTTCTTTAGCAGCAGTGCCGGCGTTAGAGGGGAGGCGTGGTGGGGAGATGGCCCAGGGCGATAAATTCTGGGGGGCGCCAAGGTCTGAAGTTGGAGTCTCTTGCCTCTCCTGGTGCAAACCCTCAGAACTGTGCTCTACGCTCTGTGCATATGCATAATTTTTATTGAGATTTTTTTTAGGTGGATTTTTTGAGGCAAGAGCCCCCTTGAGTCAGGTGGGTGCCACAATATTTTCGCCCGGGGTATCAGTGGCCCTTACGCCAACACTGTTTTACAGTCATATTGAGTATCAGACTGCGCAGCCTACAAAAAGTAAGCAGTTGTATCGAAGGTCAATTTGGTTGGGCAACTTTCGCTGACAGAAGGAACCTTTTTTTAAGGGTGGAAATTCAACAAATGACGTCTCCTGCTTTGGGAAAGGCGAGAGGGAGTGTCAGACTCTTAGTGAGTGTAAGTCTATTATCCAATGACATCTCCCGCTTTGAGCGATGCGAGAGGGAGTGTCAGACTCTTTCTGACTAAAAACTACCCCGTTCCTATTTCTGCTTTTTGAGCCGGAGCCCCGGTAACGAGGTAGGCAGTCCGCAGCTCAACCAAATGAACCCTAGCATTTGTTCTAGTCTCTCCCTGTACACAGAGACACCTTATTTGAGGAACTCGTTGCAAGACCATGGTGCTCCAATGAAAAGGAACCTTACATCTTGTATGTCAGTACATATTATATATAATGACTGTTGTTTTCTTCATCACTATAAAGGTAAGCGTTTACATGTCCGCTTCGTACGCATCGCACGCATCGTACGCATTCCGTATGACTTCATCAGCAATACATACATGCGATGCGTACCGATGACGTCATACGGAATGCGTGCGATGCGTACGATGCGGGTCTGTGGACGCGTACCTTATATGTGACTTTTTGTAAGACAACTTTGATTAACATGCCAAACTATTAGATAGAGATGTTTCAGATTATTATAATTTTTTATTAAGTATATTTTTCTATGAATTTTTGTAAAGGACATTTATTTTAATTAAGTAATTATTTAACTTAACTACTCATTATTATAAGTTAACGATAAAATCGATGAACGAAACTGTGATTTATTTTTAAATACATTTAATGGAATTGTGATTAATTTTAAAATACTTTAATGCCTTTGTAAATTGAAATAGTTTATTTTTGACTGATTATAAAGCATCCTAATTGTGTTTTTTTTTTGTATAACAATTACTTATGTGCATTTAATGTTTTAGATACTATATACGAGTATACGGGTTCTTTTAACAATGAAATTTTTGTAAGCTCGCTCAAATATGAATGAATTGTTTATTTTCCTATACTTTTGTAACTAAGTTTAACGCCCAGTTTCAATAACCTATCTATCGGTAGATTTGCCTACTAGAGATAGAATTTTGACACATTTTGTATGGAGCTTATGTCAAAATACAAACAAAATACAAACCTAACCCAAACCTAACCCAAACCTAACCCAAACCTAACCCAAACCTAACCCAAACCTAACCCAAACCTAACCCAAACCTAACCCAAACCTAACCCAAACCTAACCCAAACCTAACCCAAACTTAACCCAAACCTAACCCAAACCTAACCCAAACCTAACCCAAACCTAACCCAAACCTAACCCAAACCTAACCCAAACCTAACCCAAACCTAACCCAAACCTAACCCAAACCTAACCCAAACCTAACCCAAACCTAACCAAACCTAACCCAAACCTAACCCAAACCTAACCCAAACCTAACCCAAACCTAACCCAAACCTAACCCAAACCTAACCCAAACCTAACCCAAACCTAACCCAAACCTAACCCAAACCTAACCCAAACCTAACCCAAACCTAACCCAAACCTAACCCAAACCTAACCCAAACCTAACCCAAACCTAACCCAAACCTAACCCAAACCTAACCCAAACCTAACCCAAACCTAACCCAAACCTAACCCAAACCTAACCCAAACCTAACCCAAACCTAACCCAAACCTAACCCAAACCTAACCCAAACCTAACCCAAACCTAACCCAAACCTAACCCAAACCTAACCCAAACCTAACCCAAACCTAACCCAAACCTAACCCAAACCTAACCCAAACCTAACCCAAACCTAACCCAAACCTAACCCAAACCTAACCCAAACCTAACCCAAACCTAACCCAAACCTAACCCAAACCTAACCCAAACCTAACCCAAACCTAACCCAAACCTAACCCAAACCTAACCCAAACCTAACCCAAACCTAACCCAAACCTAACCCAAACCTAACCCAAACCTAACCCAAACCTAACCCAAACCTAACCCAAACCTAACCTAACTCAAACCTAACCCAAACCTAACCCAAACCTAACCCAAACCTAACCCAAACCTAACCCAAACCTAACCCAAACCTAACCTAACCCAAACCTAACCCAAACCTAACCCAAACCTAACCCAAACCTAACCTAACCCAAACCTAACCCAAACCTAACCTAACCCAAACCTAACCTAACCCAAACCTAACCCAAACCTAACCCAAACCTAACCCAAACCTAACCCAAACCTAACCCAAACCTAACCTTATCTATCCCAACCCAACCCAAACCTAACCTATCCAAAACCTAACCCAAACCTAACCTAACCCAAACCTAAGCTAACCCAAACCTAAGCTAACCTAACCCAAACCTTTTTTTTTGTCGGGGTGAAATCCTCATGGACTTCCTCTGGCCGGGGAAAGGCGGAGGGGTATGCCGGACTCTTACCGGCTAAAACCCCCCGGTGTCTACTCAGCACGTGATCGTGGGGGGCGCGGGAGTCCAGATTCTTCCGCAGCCCCACGTCACATGCCGGCCAGGTCCGCCCTGACCTCATCTCTTGCACGGGGTAGGTACGTTTGGGCTACCGTGTGCATCGTCTCCGAGGCGCGCGCCGACACCCACGCACGCCATCATCTCGGGTCTATGGAATAGGGGGCGGGGACTTCCCCAAGTCCCGCGCCTCTGGACCCATTTATGGGGGCTAGAATTGGGCGTTGTCCACCCTTCTCCTGCGCCCGATGCGCCTACTGCGGGCGGGGAGGGGAGTCGAGGTCTCCTTCTCCCGCTCCGCAGTTTACTTCTGTGACAATATCACGTCCTCGCAGAAGGACACCACCGCGTCCATCAACACCTCGGGTCCATGGAAAAGGGGGCGGGGACTTCCCCAAGTCCCGCGCCCCTGGACCCATTTATGGGGGCTGGAAGAGGGCGTTGTCCGCCCTTCTCCTGCGTTCGGTGCGCCTACTGCGGGCGGGGAGGGGAGTCGAGATCTCCCTCTCCCGCTCCGCAGTTTCCTTCTGCGACATCACGTCCTCGCAGAAGGACACTACCGCGTCCCACGACTCCGCGCTGTCGACCATCTTGCGTACGACGGCCGGCAGCGACAGATCGCCTCCTATTTCGTTTGTCGGCAACAGCCGATCCTTTCAGGTTGGAGGACTTCGGAGGCCACCTCCAAAATTTCCTCCTTGTCCTCCAGCGCCATTTGCGCTAGCTCAGCCACTGAGTGGTCTGCGTAGAGGACGTTGGAAGCCCCGTAGCCGGCCCTGGACCTTGCGGCACCGGTTGCGCGCTCCTTGGCGGCGACCTTCTCCTCCAGGTCCTTTTGAACCTCCACCCGCTTGGCTTGCGCCAGAGACGCCCTCAGTTGGCGTTGAGCTTCATCAAGTCCCACATCGTGGGAACTTGATTTCGCCTTCACCTTTTTTACCCTACCAATTACTGGTTCCGACGAATCGTCGGATTCTTGCCTCAGGTGCCCCTCTCGGGGCAGGACCACTCGTTAAAGGTTCCATCCCCACTATCACTACTTTCTCCGATCTCTAGTTGCGAAAAAAATATAAAATGGTTGAATTATTTACAATAATGTAATAAAAACTATTCATAAACTGACAGTAATTTAAGATGTATGAGTACAGGGTTGGATAAGCTGTCGGATAAATCTGACAATACATCCAATGTACAAAACTAATGCCAATTTTCACTAACCATTCCTAAATTTTAGGGAACTCCTAAGTTAAGATGCGACATTTTGTCTTTCACCAAGTTATACGTACCTAACAATACAAGTAGGAGTTAGTTTAAGGTGAGGTAATATTTTGGGGGTGATTGGCGAAATTGGCAATTTTGATGTTCACATTTTAGGCAAATAATATTATATTTTTTATCCGAAAACTTTAGTAAATAAATTAGACAATGTTGTTTCATTGTAATAGCTGAAAAAAAATTAATGGTTTAAGGTATCGAGACGCACAAACAATAATTGTTAGCGCAAATTATTTTGATTCTGTCCAATTTTTTATTAATATAATTAATGTAATCCTCTTTGAAAAGGAATGTAAATACAAATCGGTGTTGTGATTACCTAATGTACGTTTTAAGGATAATTATTAGACCCCAAATCGGGGACAAAGTTACAATGTGTATATGACCCCAAATCGGGGATAACGTTACAATAATAATATGTGTATGACCCTAATTTGGGCATAAAGTTACAATAATATGTGTTTATGACCCCAAATCGGGGATAACGCTACAATAATATGTGTATGACCCCAAATTGGGGATAATGTTACAATAATATGTGTATGACCCCAAATCGGGGATAATGTTTCAATAATATGTGTATGACCCCCAGATAGTGGGGGTCTTTGACTATAAATGGATATAGTTTTAGAGAAATTGTTATTTCATTGACATGATGACAATACAATTTTGAACCCACTTCCATGGGTAACATGTATACGTACTATTTAATAATTAAGGATATTAAGAAAACGACTTTTTTGTTCAAAAGCATAAATTAAGAATCTTATGCACGACATATTATTATATGCATAATAACAGGAAGATTGCCCTTCAACACTTACCTACGGCTAATAATATCGACATCTGGTGAACAAAATAATTATGCTTTTTGACAAAAAGTTCATCCCTAATGGCTATGTTTCACCGAGACACCATGGCGGCGCACCAGTACCCGCTCCCGCTACCAACAAAATGTATGCAGCTCTACAACGTGTAACAAAAAGGTGGTATACATATCAATTGCACGGTTTCTAGATAACATAACAAACGATACGGGAAGGGTTTTTTAAACTCATGTTTTCATGGTACCAAGTTATGAATTTTTCAAATCGCGCCGGCGCGCGAATCAAAATTAGGTAGACAGGTACAAGGCGATCAGATTGACAGAAAAAATGTTTCGTAATATTAGCGAGTGATCCCTGTAGTATTGGGACACGTTTGTATGATTTGAAATCAAGAACTATGCAATACCAAGTATTTGGTACAATTTTTTTTTTAAATATATTTTCAGCTGAAACTTTGTGTTGAGATTCTATTCATCCTGTATTTATCATAGCTTCTTGATGTATATGGGTATTTTGTTACACGTTGTATAGAGAGTCAGGCGCGACGCTCACACGATTAACAGTCGAGATGCAAGTCAGGCGCGGGCACATAAGAGGTACGCTGCAGCTAGGTTTTCTTTACAAATGAATGGCAGTGCGCTCATTTACAAGAGTCGGGCGAGGTGAAGGCGGGACTAAGGCGAGGAGCAAGGAGGCGCTGAAATGTACCCAAGCCATGAACGACTCCACCGCTATTTTGACAATTTTTTGCCATTTTTTACATAAAATGTGAAGGAAGCATAGCCGCCTGCGCCTCGACCGTGTCCGCTTGGTTGCGCAACCAATATGGCAGCACGATCAGCTCAGACGGTAGTATAGAATGTTACTGGTCACGGCACCACTAATTACTATAGCGCTGTATGGTGTCTCATGCAAACGCCAGTCCTATCTCTTCGAGGTCCATTTTGGTGTGGTGTGGCGACTCTGGTGTCTTGTTTGGTGGCTTACAGACACCACGATAGTACGACAGGGGTCTTAGTCTGCTATTGCAATTGTGTCAGAATGGTCGTGCAAAAGTGCAAGAGGGACGGAGCTATACAACTTACATAGTTCCGTCCCTCTCGCACTGCTCAATGATCGACCATTCTGACACAATTGTAATAGCAGACTAAGACCCCTGTCGTACTATCGTGGTGTCCCGGAGAAATACAGCCCTTATAGTAACCTAATTAATAATAATAAATAATAAATGTGTAACTTCGTATTATCTAATATAACTGTATTATTTTTTTAATCACTGTTTTTATATTTAAATTGTAAATAACCACGTTAAACCAAAGAGAGAGAGAGAGAGAGGATTTTCATACATTCAGCGACGTCAATTTTGTGTAGCGCTATCTTTTTCTGACAGATCTCCCGTCCTTGTCTAATGCTGGCTTTATTATTTTTCTGATTCGTGACAATCTGTTTACCTTAAGTCTAATGGGCGTAATAGTTTTTTTGTCACCTATCAAGAGGCTTCCAATCACAGCTAATTGATCCAATGGTGTGACCCATCTCTATTAGACGAAAAATTTTTCACTTTTGCATTATTGACGCAAAAATATAATATGCATTAGAGGTTACATTGTTGTCCAATCAAAAACAAAGAAAGAGAGAGAGAGAGAGAAAGAGAGAGAGAGAGAGAGAGAGAGAAAGCATATTTCATACGTTCACCCGTCCTCATCTACTTGTATTAACAGAATGTCATTCTGATTGAGTGACAGAGACAGCGCTATACACTGAAGCTAGCTATCTCACTCTTTCGTTAAACGTGGTTGTTCCAGAGATCTCTAATGAATTTATTTAAAAGAATTTCAACCTTACGTTTATGTAATAAAGACTAGTATCCTTCACCTCTCTAGGACATAAAAATCGAATTTACTTTATTATTTTTTAAATCTGTGTATTGTAAATAATGGATGTATAATGTATCAATGTTATTTTAATTCAACAAGTAAATGTCTAACATGTATAGCTTTTCTTGTTTCATTTTACCCCTTTTTAAATACTAGCACTAACTCTCTTATCGTGGATGCTCGACTAGTTTCAAGGCACATCGGGGCTCATAATACAGAAAAAAGTCGGGACAGGTGAAACCGGAGGCCCAATTACCCCCTTCCCAATCTCCCCAACCACCCCTTAAATTCCCAACCCCCAAAAGGCCGGCAACGCACTTGTAACGCCTCTGGTGTTTCGTGTGTCCATGAGCGGCGACGATTACTTACAATCAGGTGATCCATCTGATCGTTTACCAGCTTATACCATAAGAAAACCAAATAGAAATTTACAAAAACTTAAAACTTCTATTAGTCTGTAAATTCTTGTGGACAAGAGGAGATGGGACTTGGTTTGGGTTCAATTCCTGAAACATTTAATCCTTTACATATCAACAAACTTAATAAATTCTTTTAATCTAATCGATTTCAAATGCCTCAGTTATACGAGTAGGTTTGAATCTGGAGTTTTGCAAAAATGGTTTATAAAGAATACACAAAATTAAGTTTAAAATTAATATAAGATCAATTTATTCATATAAATATTACAATTTCATATAATAAATAAATTATAGGGAGACCTCTAATGTCCTCTTAATGTAACATCCACTTTTTCACGGCGATTACTTACCATCAGGTGATCCGTCAGCCCATTTACCAGCTTCACTACATAGTATAAAACAAAGTCCCTTTCTCTGTCCCTATGTCCCTTTGTATGCTTACATCTTTAAAACTTTTTTATAAACGCCATAAACGAGCATACGTATCACCTGGTAAGCAATCGCCGCCGCCCATGGACACTTGAAACACCAGAGGCGTTACAAGTGTATTGCCAGCTTTTTGGGGATTAGGAATTCAAGGGTTGTTGAGGAATCGGTGATTGGGAAGATTGGGAAGGGGGGAATTGGGCCTCCGGTAACCTCACTCACACAACGCAAGCGCTGTTTCACGTCGGTTTCCTGTTCGGCCGTGGTATCACTCCGGTCGAGCCGGCCCATTCGTGTCGAAGCATGGCTCTCCCACACTTAGTTTATTTGTATAAACATACAACAGTACCAATATTAACACATTAGCTACGTAGTTTTGCTAGTATGGTGTATGGCTCTAGCGTGTGCGGACAAGGCGGTGCTCTGTGCGAACCGCGCGTTACATATGTTGCACGCGTGGGGCTTCTCTCCAGTGTGGGTGCGGAGGTGGTTTGTCAGGATCTTGTTTGTCTGTAAGAGATATACTTTTAATTAATATTTGTTACATCACTACTTTAGTAACATTAGTTTATGTTACCCCGTCACTAATGTCCGAGGTCAACGACCACTGTCGTTCTTGTGTGTGTCGAGTGCAGTCGCACCTACTTATAAAATAATCAATTAATATTGTAATATGTAAAGTAAAATACAAGTCATCCTATTTAAAGTCGTTTAATTTAATAACATAACAACAATACAATATTGTTTTACCTTTATAGCAGGGTCAGGTATAAGTCAAATATCAAACCCTATTATTTCTATAAATAAATATCAAATAATCAAACATTAAAAATTCCTAATTTTTATTTAATTTCAGAAATAACAAAAGTCCAAATAATCAATTCTTTTTTCCGCGTAAAGGCAAACGACCACAGGCCCGCATCGTACGCATCGCACGCAACGGATTTTAGTTTGTCTTGTATAGAAACTCATACAACTGCGTCCACTGATCCGCATCGTACGGACCGCATCATCGGCAATGCCTACATGAGATGCGTACTGATGACGTCATACGGAATGCGTACGATGCGGGCCTGTGGACGCTTACCTTAAAGCATGCATACAAAAGTAGGCAGAAATTTTAGAAAAACTATGTCATCATAAGGGCCCTTAAACATAGGTTTCCTGTTATAGCATCGGTAACTCCCCTCTTTAAGGCTTAGAGACAGGGCGGGAAGAAAATATTTTGGAGAATCGCCCGGGCCCCCAAACAATTTTTTATATGGAGCCCCGTCAACGTATATTACGTCACTGGTAAGTAGAAGACATACTCACGGTAAAACCGCGGCCGCACATATAGCATATTTTATTTTTCGGCGGCAATATACCTTCGTGGACTCGTCTGGTGTGCTTCACTAAGTCTGCGTTACGAATAAAGTTCTGAAATAACCTTGTCACACTGCTCGCATCGATATTTGTAACACTTCAAATGTACTAAGTTGTAGTGATCTTTCATGTAGATGTTCTTTGAGAAGATCTTGTCGCAACCCGGGCATGGGATCCTGGAATAAAACGACACATATTATACATTTAAGTTATAGTTAAGTCTTTGACTGCCAATAGTAAACTGTTGAAGGCAAATAATCAGCTAACGTCGAACGATCAATCGATCAATCGAGCTTCCTCGAAAACGAGGAAGCTCGATTGTTTTCAAGGAATTCTCGATTGATTTCGCGGAATTCTCGATTGTTTTCGCGGAATTCTCGATTGTTTTCGCGGAATTCTCGACTGTTTTCGAATAATGCTCAATTGTTTTCGAGGAGTTATCGTCTATTTTCGAGTAATACTCGATTGTTTACGAAGAATCCTCAATTATTTTCGAGGAATCCTCGATCGTTATCAATAGTTTACACCGATATATCAACAATTATGTACTCACCTATGTTTCTTATGCTTCGTGTGCCTAGTACTGTTGGCTATATGCCACCTGTACCTATATATGTCCCGGTACTGTCTGTCACACTCGACACAGTACGCCGTGTTATGCACCGTGTGCGTTGTTTATATATTATATATACTCACCTATGTTTCTTATGCTTCGTGTGCCTAGTACTGTTGGCTATATGCCACCTGTACCTATATATGTCCCGGTACTGCCTGTCACACTCGACACAGTACGCCGTGTTATGCACCGTGTGCGTTGTTTATATATTATAGAAACTCACCTATGTTTCTTATGCTTCGTGTGCCTAGTACTGTTGGCTATATGCCACCTGTACCTATATATGTCCCGGTACTGTCTGTCGCACTCGACACAGTACGCCGTGTTATGTACCGTGTGCGTTGTTTATATATATACAGTACATAATATAGAGGCTTTATATATTTTATATACATTATTTACTGACCTTATAGACACTTTAAAAAGCACTATAACAGCCGCATTTTCGTATAGCAAAGATTAATGTATCAGACAAATTATGTGTGTTTGCTTGTCTGTACAGAAAAAGCTAAATATCTCGAAAACTACTGAACCGATTTTGAAAATTCTTTGACCTACATAAAGCTAGATTATTGACGAATCTTATATGCTAGGTTTTATGCCAATATCATGACACTTTTTCAAGAAAAGACTAATGAAAGATAAATTTGTTAGTTTGTCTGTCTATATTATAGAAACTTACCTATGTTTCTTGTGCTTCGTATGCCTAGTACTGTTGGCTATATGCCACCTGTACCTATATATGTCCCGGTACTGTCTGTCGCACTCGACACAGTACGCCGTGTTATGCACCGTGTGCGTTGTTTATATATTATATATACCCACCTATGTTTCTTATGCTTCGTGTGCCTAGTACTGTTGGCTATATGCCACCTGTACCTATATATGTCCCGGTACTGTCTGTCACACTCGACACAGTACGCCGTGTTATGCACCGTGTGCGTAGTTTTGTTGTGAAGCCATAGACCGTTGTATCGAGCCCATTTCTTGTTGCACGGCTTGCATTCGAAGGGAGAGTGTTGTTTTCTGTGAAATAAGGTTCATAATGTGTTAAGGTGCTCCCACACAGCGGTTATATAACGTTATACAACAATGCGTAACAAATTATAACAGTGGTTGTAGAGTATGTTACATGCTATTATAAATGTTACACAATGTTTTATAACGTTATATAACTGCTGTTTCGGAGCACCTATGATTTTTTTATGTTACTAGCTTCCGTCCGCGACTCTGTCCACGCGGATGTCGGTCTTCGCGTGGAAATTTTATTTCTCCATTTTGAGTAACTCTGACAATGACATCTTTTAAATATCAATTGCGCCCAAATACGGCGAGGCCCATAATAATGAAGGAGATCCCTCTATTGAGGTACTGCTGTTGAGCTCGCGTGGTCATAGCTACCTTTTTAGTATAAAAAGATAGATATAAAGACAAGCCAGTAATTACCAGGAAAAAGACCAAGGGGCAGGAGTCCGATACGTTGTTCGGACCAAATCCGTGCCACACTGGAGACCACAGTCTGCGACGCCATCCACATCGCCGAAGATATAGCAATATGGCAAAATATAGTCAACTAGAGAGTTATTCGTCGGGGTCACGACCCTCAGCATTGAGGATAAACGACGCAAGGAGGAGGAGTAGGTAGTTATCAGAATTGGAACCTATTACCTACCTAATATGATCCTTAATACAGTAGCGCATTTTGAACGTGATGCCGCAGTAATCACATATAAACTTCTCGTGCCAATCCTTGTAATGCTTGAAGAATTCTCTTCTACTCCTGAAACAATAATAACACACTAAGTTAACACCACATAGTATAAAACAAAGTCGCTTTCCACTGTGAAAATCAACAAAAAAATGATTTATTTCAAATAGACGAGGAGGCTCTTGAATATCAAAGCAAATATAATAATAATAAAATGTCTATCTGTCGGTCCGTCCATTAGTGATACTATTTGCTCGTTCGAAAATAATCCAGGACTTTTGAAAGTGATCAAGGAATTCCGATCGCTTTCAAGTAACGCCCGATTGTTATCGAGTAAAGCTCGAAAGTGATCAAGGACGCCCGATTGGTATTACGCATAAGAATAGAGCTGTACATTAATGGCAGGGGCAGAGAAAGCACTTACAATGCGCTAATAATGATAATAACTGAAAATTATACTTACCCAAACTTCAATCGACATTTCAGACACTGGAACAATCGTCTATGTACCTTCTCTATATGATATAGTCTATGTGATTTACTATAACATGTATATTCACATATACTACATATATACTTCACATAATGACGCGATATATGTTCAGAAAGCCGACTCCTCGTTTTTATATGGGACGTACATATGTCACATGTGTATTGGGTTGCCTGAAAAGTAAAAAATATTATATTAATGTCACTATAATTTTATTGTAACTTTCGTGAGACATACTAAATTAATTATTATGTTCAGTAGCAGCGCGACAATCGCCGCGTCGTGTGTCGCGGAATGCTGCTCATGAATATGAGCCTTTAGCATGGCTTGAAACTAGTCGAGTTCCTCGTCAAACAGTTGCGTGAGTAAGCCGATAACATATAATAATTAATTTAATGTTACTGTTTCAGAAAGGCGTATTTATTAAGTGTGGGAGAGCCATGCTTCGGAACGAATGGGCCGGCTCGACCGGAGTGATACCACGGCCGAGCAGAAAACCGACGTGAAATAACGCTTGCGTTGTGTGAGTGCGATTATCGGATGCTTAGTTCTAATCTTCCCAATCCCCGATTCCTCATCAACCCTTTAATTAAAATTCTTAACCCCCAAAAGACCGGCAACGTACCTGTAGCGTTTCGATGGTCCTTGGGCGGCGGCGATTACTTACCATCAGGTGATCTGTCCGCTCGTTTACCGGCTTATACCATAAAAAAATGCAATATTAATAAATAATGGCAAAGAGAGAACAAGCGTAACTACATAGCTAGAAGATTTCGGAATTGGATTGAGAAGATTGGGGGGGGGTAATTGGGCCTCCGGTAACGTCACTTACACAAGGAAACAAAATGCAAGCGTTGTTTCACATCAGTTTTCTGCTCGGCCGTGGTATCACTCCGGTCGAGCCGGTCCAGCAGTGCCGAAGCATGGCTCTCCCACACAGCCCACACTTAAATTATACTAATTTGTTTGGTGTATCGAATGTATGTTCATACGCATGTAGAAAATGCGATTTATGACAAACAGACACTCCAATTTTATTTATTAGTCTATTTCTAGATTAGTAAAGAAGTCTAACTATACCTTTTCATGAAACATTCCATTATGTTTCAGTAAAACCTCTTCGTTTTCAAACACTAGGACACAATTATCACACTTGTATCTCTTTGACTTAAAATATTCGCTGTCTCTTTCACTCTCCATACATTTTCGAACATCAGCATCATCTATCTGTACTCTTCTAAAGCAGTTCTTGTCTTTAATAATAATTTTGAATTTCGGTTTTTTATTTTGTAACGCTCTCTTTTTCGCCCAGCGGTTGTTTTTCGGTTTTTTCTCTGGTTCTGTAATAAAAAAGATATATAGGGTGACCGGTAATTAGTGAACGATATTTAAACACGTGATTGTACTCATGATTACAAACGACTTTCCCGAAGAAACTTTTTTTGTGTAGTCATTAGTTTTATTTTTATAACAATAACAATTTGACTGCCTCGTTGGTCGAGTGTTCGCAAGTGCGACTGCCGAATAAGAGGTCTCGGGTTCGATTCCCGGGTCGGGCAAAGTATTACTGGGCTATTCGGTTTTTCGAAAATTTCTCAGTAGTAGCACGGAGTTTGGAATTGCGTCCAGTATATGGCAATACGCTCACTTCCTATTACATGGGACTTATAACACAAATGGTGAAAAGTATAGCGGCATTACGTGCTGTAATGCGCACCTCTGCCTACCCCTTCGGGGATAAAAGGGGTGGCGTTGCATACGTTGCATGCAAATTAAGAAAAAATCATTAGTACGCACGTATATTACCAAAATACCAACTGTACCGCGGGCGCGGGCGCCTCAAATTTTGTTGTTTTGTTATCTTAGTAATAGCTTTATATCAGCTTCATAGCACATCTCTTGTGGAAAAGCACGCTAATAAAAAAAATACCTGTAGTTTCAACCACAATTTCTTCTTTCAAATCATCATGAACAGCTTCAAACTCCTTGTCATCATGAGCGCTTCTATCATCAACAACATCCTCATCATCACTACATTTGTCACATGTCTTTATATCCGTCTGTATGTTGATATCGTTTATGTATATTGTATGTGGGTGCGAGTCGTTCAGTGTGATCGTTGTGAGACTGGACTGTGTGCCGAAGAGGTAGCTCTGTAAAAATAGTTATTACTATTAAATTACATATTGTATAGGGCGCCCACACCCGCGTTATCGGAAGACTAGTAACTATATAAGTAGGTATTTAAGAACATTACGCGCGCGTGTTAATGACATTTTGTTGTTTTGTTATAATATAAAACAACACCTTCACCTACAATGAGTACAATATAACATCAAAACCAAACAACAAATATATGTATTGTGATTCACATATAACTACGAAATTCCAAAAAAAATATTATACTGGGGCATTGAAGTCCTCTGAAGGTATAAGATGCCCGCTTCTCATGCATGAGGGTGCGGATTCGAAACCTATCAAGGCGAGTACCAATGTGACTTTTTCTGATGTATGTTCTTTTTATAGATTATTTAGGCACCAAAATTATTTTCACAATAATTCCCTTCACAGTTTGTGAAGGGAATTATTGTGAAAATATGAGTACCTACTGACTATTTGGTCTATAGTTTTCACTCACCTGACCCAACAGTAGCATTTCATTAGCTTTCACAGCTTGCTGCTGAAACCTGACAGCTCTGTGGAGAAATGCAATACACTCCCAGCATAATCTTATACTTTCTAAAGGAATAGTATTCTGAAAATAAAAAAATATCAGAATTTACATCTAAGAGATTGTGTGAACAGCATTCTTGCTTTCCCAATTTGTGATAGGGTAAAAATGTTATACAAATTAATCTGTAGACCATAAGTTTATAGACTATACTGTTTAGACCATTAGTAGCTATTTAGTTTTGTTTTTTATAAGTTATTATGATTTTAATGGCACTGAGCGATGTTGTCTCTGAGAGACAAAGGTCCCATAATAAATTATAAAAATAATCAATCAGGTGAAAAAATAAGTAGAAATATGTATATACACAGAGCATACACTAACTGTTGTTTCCCATATTTTTAAGATTGTCTGTATGTATCTTAGTTGGTAAGCCTTAATAAATAAATAAATAAATAAATATGTCTTTCGATAGTTATTATAAAAATGGTAATTCTACATTTATATTTAATAGTTAAATTAAATGTTAAAAGAAAACTTACATAAACTTCTAAATCAGAAATAAGTAGTTTAAACACATTCAGATACTGCTGTAAAGGAGATAATTTCCTTCCAATGCTTAAACAGACTGAGCATTGATTCTCTTCATTAGGAAACTCATATTTTATTTCTATTTCATCCATTATTTAGGTTTTAGGCTTCAGCAATTGTGATCCAGAGCTGCGGAATACCCTGCGGAAAATTACTAAGGTTACATTTTGTCTCTTTTTAACCCTCCACTTCCCTAAAATGAGGGGTGGAAGTTTACCACAGATGGGGTCCAGTAGGGCAGATGAGCGTGAGATTTCAACTTAAACAACCCACTGATCGTAATCTTCCAATAAGTAAACCAATGTTAAAAATAAAATAAAAAATAATTTCAGTTTTAATAATATGATTGGAAAAAGTTTACTTAACGTATTACTTTTTACTTAAATACTTATAAGAATGTATTATTTTACCGTGAATAATTATCAAATAAGTATTTCCTAACTAAATAAACTTTAAAGAATTTATTAATGTTTTGCATTTGCTACTGTCAAACCTAACAGCTGATTTTGTTGACATACATTTATAAATCCCGTTTCATTCTAATCAGCTTAGAACTTAGAAACTTAGAATACAAAAGAAATCATAATTCAACATTTTTTAATTAAAAGTATTGATAATTTTTCAAATTAAAATAACGTTATTGATACAATTGTGATAATCAATTAATTTTCAAGCATTATTTTCTTAGTTTCAACCGTTCATTTAAAAACCGATAATAATATCGTTTTCTTTCTGTTTGACAGCCAAACGTGTGATGTACAACACTAGTAACAAAATGGCATCGATTTGTGTTTATTGTTGTGTTTTTAAAAATAATTAAATAAAAACGAGTGTTTTTAAGCTTTTTTTATGCTTAAAATATACGCTTTATTTAGATAAATCGCATGAGTCGATATTTATCACCTTTCGAGCTGAGAATGAATAGGTTTTCATTCATAATTCTTGTTTAATCTTAGTGTCTAGTGAAAGTTGATCGTGAACAAAAACAAATGTTAACGAATTTATCATTAAAATGGATATTAAAGAAGAACAACTATGTTATAAACTACTTTGCAACGCTTGCCTCTGTGTTGGAAGGAAGTTACATAAAATAACTGATGAGAAAACACGAAATTATTACTTGAATGCGTTGGGCGAAATTCCTGTAAGTAAATCAGTTTTTTTAAAAAAACTATTCGATCCCACTGACCGATTTTTGGTATAAAATTAATTTAAAACGATCTAGAATTCATTTTAAATATAAATACCTTGTAAAAACGTGTCACTTTTAAGCATAAATATTTTATTGTTGCATTTGGGGCTTAATTTTAAAGAACTAAAGTAATATACCTATTTTCACTCTCCAGCCTCATATCTCTAGGCACAAAAAAGATCTAGATAAAATTTGGACCAGGGGTAGATTATAATCTAGAATAACACATAAGACACTATTTATCCCATAGCTAGTACTTAATTATTATAATTAGTTCTTCCTTTAACTAAAAATCATGGTTTACTCACGTAAATTAATGTAGACAAGCTCTACTAGTTTTAAATCACATAGGGACTCTTCATCATGAGCAGCATGCACAGATGCGGCGACGACTGTAGGCTTTAACTAGTAAAGTTTTTCTCCGTTAACATGTGTGGGTTAACCGTGATTTTTAGTTTATTTAGTATGTCTCACAATAGTTATTATAAAAATAGTAATTCTTTTACTTTAATTTCAGTTGTACAACCCATCTACAGTGAATCTCCAGATATGCTGGGAGTGTAACGCACTGCTGCAGAAGAGTGTGGCTTTCAAGGAGCAGGTGCAGGACTCATATAGGATATTGCAGACTTATACTAACGAGGTGAGCTTCAAGAGAGGAAAATAGTGCTTTCACTATGTGACATGTAGACCTCTAAACTAATAAATAAAATTGTAGTGTATCATGGAAATAAAGATATCGACGGTTAAAAGGAAATAGGGTATAAGCAGCATTTTGGGTCCAAAGTGAGTTTATTATGCTACCCTATGTGAAATTTTCCGCTCTTTGGAATGCGCTAACGCTCAAGGCTCTACGATAACATTTTTGGCGTTTATACCCTAGCAAAAAAAATATTTTTCTAGTATTCTTTCGACGGCTCTCCTGAACATTTCATTTTTTGACATTTATTGAGCTGGAACCCCTGTAAACCCGCTAGATTGTCCTCAGCTCCGGATAAAATTATGTGTATTGAGTTAAAGCATATGAAGAAACATACAATACATACACTAAAATATTTTTTACAATTTTTGTCTGTCTGTTTGTTCAGGCTAATCTCTGAAATGGCTGGATGGGTTTTGATGGTACTTTTAGTAAAAGTCTGTCACTCTCTCTCGCCTCGCCCAAGGTGGGAGAAGTCATTGGATGACTCGTAACCCATAAATAAAATTTTTGTTAAAATTTTGAAAAGTTGGTGTTGGTTATGACTTTCAATAAAAGGGGTTACCTGTTATGCTCCACTGCATACTTCAGGTGTTATATAATATAATGGTCAGTGATGAAAACAGCGCCGTGCGTGACTCGAGCTGTCATGTTCGGGCTATGTCATTTTAGCTGAGCACTGGCTTTTTTGCGCCGTGTTGATTGTTTATCTACTTTTAAATTATTTTCTTGCAATATTTTTTAATGGTGCATATTTTTTTTATTTTTTGTTTGAGAAGACGTTGCCCCACACCAGTATATTCTCCTGTGTCGTGAATGCGTTTCCAAACATACAAGTTCACATACACATGACACTCAGGCCCGAAACAACAATTTGTGGATCACACAAAGAGTTGCTCCGTGCGGAAACGCGTTACATGTTGCACGGTAGCCAGTTGCCCAGCACCGCACCAACCGTGCAGGTTCCCAGTAGGGCTGATGCCTGATCCAGAGCTGCGGACTATCTAGCGGGTTTACCAGGGCTCCGGCTTGAAAAACAGGAGTAGGAATGGGGTGGTTTTTAGTCAGTAAGAGTCTAACACCCTCTCGCCTCGCCTAAGGCGAGAGAAGTCATTGGATGATTTTCCCCCCTAAAAAAACCGTGCAGACTCATTTTCTTATATGTAAAATTTTATTTGTAGAATCTCCACGAATGCCTGCTATCCGACGTGAGTCGTCCGCCTCGGTTAAAGCTCCATAAAGCTGATCCAGTCAACATACTGCCGTCTGATGGCTTGCAGACCTTTTCAGAACCTATCAATTGCCTTAAAGATGAATTCAAAGAGGAGTGTAGAGATGATGGTATGTACTTAATTGTTTATTTAATTGATTGATTGACTGCCTCGTTGGTCGAGTGGTCGCAATTGCGATTACCGGCTGTCGGACAAAGGGTTTGATTCCCGCGTCGGGCAAAGTTTTACTGGGCTAGTTTTCACCACCCTCTCCAAATTAAAAGGAACTCCTAAGCTAAGATGGATTTTTTATGGTATAAGCCGGTAAACGAGCAGACGGATCATCTGATGGTAAGCAATTGCTGCCGCCCATGGACACCCGAAACACTAGGGATGTCACAGTGCTTTGCCGGGGATTAGGAATTTAAGTATTAGGGAATCGAGGATTGGGAAGCGGGTAATTAGGCCTGCGGTAACCTCACTCACACAACGAAACACAACGCAAGCGTTGTTTCACGTCGGTTTTCTGCTCGGCCGTGGTATCACTCCGGTCGTGCCGGCCCATTCGTGCCGAAGCATGGCTCTCCCACACTTCAACACTTTCAGAATATAACCAACATGATATTATAAGTTTTAAAACTGACATGGTCACTAGTAATATCATTAGAACTTAAACGCGGATATTTACCAAGTTTATTAGCTTTTATAAATATCGGAATCTCATAAAAAATAAACATGGTAAATATCCTGGTTTAAGTTCTAATTATACAACATGATATTATATTATATTTCAGACGATGAAAACGCGTTGGAAGATGATGGCATACTGTCAGATTCATCTGACAATACCAAACGATCTGAATCTGACATCCAGGATGTTATGTGTTCCGTGAAGGGTAGAGATAAGAGAAAGAGAGTTAGCACTAAAACTAGGAAAGCTAAAAAAGGGAAGAAAAGTAAAGTGAGTAGAAACAAAATTAATAATAATTAATAATCTTTTGTAATATAAAAATTAATTCCACTTCCTTTTAATTGTAATGTTATCGGCTTACTCACGTAACTGTTTGACGAGGAACTCGACTAGTTTCAAGCCATGCTAGAGACAATCGCCGCGTCGTGTGTCGCGGATTGCTGCTCATGAACATGAGCCTTTAGCATGGTTTGAAACTAGTCGAGTTCCTCGTCAAACAGTTACGTGAGTAAGCCGATAACATAATAATTAATTTAGTATGTCTCACGAAAGTATACATTTCCTTTTGTTCTTATAGCCATAATTTTAATTTTTTTTTAGAAGAATAAAGTTTTTTCTTTCTATCTTTCTATAACTAATGTTATATTTCTTTTCGTCTGTCATTATAGGAGCTACAAGACTGTCTGGAATTAGATCATCAAGAAGACACAGTTCCAGAAGTATCTATGGTGTGTGTCAAAGAAAAATTCAAAGAAGAATGGGAGGAGAAAGGTATTCTATTCTTCTGTAAGCCAGTGTGTGATTTGTTACCATCTCTATTCTATCATGCTTCGGCACGAATGGGCCGGCTCGACCGCAGTGATACCACGGCGTCACAGAAAACCGACGTGAAACAACTCTTGCGTTGTGTGAATGCGGTTACCGGAGGCCCAATCAACCCCCTTCCCAATCCCCTATTTCCCAACAACACTTAAATTTCTAACCCCCCAAAAGGCCTCACTTGCAACGCCTCTGGTGTTTCGGGTGTCCATAAGCGGCGACGATTACTTACCATCAGACTCCATGCTACTACTGAGAAATTTTCGAAAAACCGAAAACAACCCATAATACTATACCCGACCCGGGAATCGAACCCGAGACCCCTGGCCTGGCAGTGGCACTTACGACCACTCGGCCGACGACGTATTCTTACTATTAAAATTCCTTGCTTTTTTCAGAAGACATAAATGCACTAGGCGACGTTGATAACGACATGCTATCGGACTCGTCTGACAATACGAAAGCATTAAATGATATCCAGGATACTACGTGTGTGAACCAGGCAGACGAGGAACCAAGAGTCAGAACAATGGAGAAAGCTAAGAGAGTCAGGAGAGGTAGGGTGAGTAGAAGATTGGTGTTTAACTGCATAGCTTACACACACACACATACAACGTCACGCCTTTTTATCCCCGAAGGGGTAGGCAGAGGTGCACATTACGACACGTAATGCCGCTATACAATGTACCTACACCAACTTTTCACCATTCGTGTTATAAGTCCCATGTAATAGGGGGTGAGCCTATTGCTATATACTGGACACAATACCAGACTCCGTGCTACTACCGAGAATTTTTTGATAATCCGAAAATAGCCCAGTAATACTTTGCACGACTCGGGAATCGAACCCGAGACCCCTTGTTCGGCAGTCGCATTTGCGACCACTCGACCAACGAGGCAGTCTAGCTTAATATGTAATATGTAAGAAATCCATGATTCACAAAGAATATGTTTCTAACTTTAGTCAATAGATGGCGCTTTTTATTTGAGACACTACTTTTTATATAAGCCGGTAAACGAGCATGCGAATCACTTGATGGTAAGCAATCTCCGCCGCCTATGGACACCCGAAACACCAGAGGCGTTACAAGTATAAGAAGGTTGTTGCAGAATCGGGGATTGTTGTGATTGGGAAGGGGGTTAATTGGGCCACCTGTAACCTCACTCACACAACGCAAGCGTTGTTTCACGTCAGTTTTCTGCTCGGCCGTGGTATCACTCCGGTCGAGCCGGCCCAGCAGTGCCGAAGCATGGCTCTCCCACACATTATAATTTGCTTTTCTCAATATAATTGTATCGTACTACCTTCTTAAAGGTAAGCGTCCACAGGCCCGCATCGTACACATCGCACGCATCGTACGCATTCCGTATGACGTCATCAGTACGCATCGCATGTAGGCATTGCTGATGATGCGGTCCGTACGATGCGGATCAGTGGACGCAGTTGTATGAGTTTCTATACAAGACATACAAAAATCCGTTGCGTACGATGCGGGGCTGTGGACGTTTACCTTAATTCTCTGTTTCATTTTACAGCCAAAAACAATAAAATCTTTGCGGCAAAATATTCTAACTATAGAGCTAACGTATGAAGAGTTACTCGTAGAAAGAGACAGAGAATCGGCGAGAGAGAGTTACGTAAAGGCGCAATACAAATGCGAGAGCTGTTTGATTGGATTCAATTATAACAAGTCTTATCAAGCTCATGTTGCAGCTAAACATTCCGAGGTAAGTGATAAACATACCAACAAGTAATAATATAGGGTGACCGGTAATTAGTGAACGATATTTAAACACGTGATTGTACTCATGATTACAAACAACTTTAGTGAAGAAACTTTTTTTGTATACTCATTAGTTTTATTTTTATCACAATAATAAAACACCAAGATTTCATTACAACGCGCGCGTAAAGTTCCAATATAACGCGGGCGCGGGCGCCTCGCTGCTAACAGCTGATCATGGGAAACAACGCGCGCGCGAAATTTTATGCGTGCTCGTCGGTTAAGGGTAGTTTTAATTAGGCCCATCCTTAATATATCGCCAATCTGGTCGATATATGTCCTTCTAGGACGTCCTTTAGATGGCCCCATTCATATTCTCCTTGTATATTTCTTTCCTAAATCTGCCTAACCTTATCCGTGTGAGAAGAGGCCTTTGGTCAGCAGTGGCTGCTTACAGGTTGATGATGAAGAAGTACTTTTAAATGTAGTATAATAACAACAAGTAGCACTCATTTTTCACCAGTTATGAATTACCATGTAACATGTAAATAATACACGTGTTATGTACGTTCAAATAATCACTATATAAAAAAACAATTGCTGTTCGTTAGTCTCACTAAAACTCGAGAACGGGTGGACCGATTTGGCTAATTTTGGTCTTGAATTATTTGTGGAAGTACAGGGCAGGTCTAAAAGGTGGGAAAAAAAATGTTTGAGGCGGTACGAAGTTTGCCGGGTCAGCTAGTTAAAGATATATTATTTGTTATAGGACCTGGGCGACTACATATGTCCCATATGTAAGACCATAGTACCGTCCATAGACTCATTCACCGCGCACTACAAGCGGCATATGAGAAGGTATGTAACATTACATTACAGATGTTAAAGTTTGAGATTGTTAAAGTAATCAGAATAAGCATAATTAAATGTAGTAGTTAATATTCATGATATCTCTCTCTCTCTCTCTCTGTTACACTCCCTTCCGCCGCTTTCCATCCCCCACTCTCCCCTCTCTCGCCCCCTCTCTCCTACCCCCTCTCCTGATCCCCCTCTGTCCTCCCTCCTTTCTCTTCAACCTTACCTCGCCTCTCCCTCTACCCCTCCCTCTCTCTCTCTTCCCCTTACCTCGTCTCTCCTCCTCCTCTCTCTCTCTCTCTCTCTCTCTCTCTCTTCTCCTATTTCCCCTTTTCTATCAGCTTCTATCTCTTGCGCTATTTCCCCGCTCTCAGTCTATCCCCCCCTCATTATTTCATAATTATCTCACCTCTTATTACTATGTTCGCTTCTAGTATGAATCAATATATTTTCTCCACAGATACGAGTGCAGTATCTGCCACAAGCGCACCCTGGACATCAAGGTGATGCAGCAGCACTACTACTCCACGCACGAGATCTCGCTCAAGGAGTACAAGTGTAATATTTGCGGGAAGGTGTCTAAGTAAGTATATACTAGACATCAAGGTGATGCAGCAGCACTACTACTCCACGCACGAGATCTCGCTCAAGGAGTACAAGTGTAATATTTGCGGGAAGGTGTCTAAGTAAGTATATACTAGACATCAAGGTGATGCAGCAGCACTACTACTCCACGCACGAGATCTCGCTCAAGGAGTACAAGTGTAATATTTGCGGGAAGGTGTCTAAGTAAGTACATATATACTAGACATCAAGGTGATGCAGCAGCACTACTACTCCACGCACGAGATCTCGCTCAAGGAGTACAAGTGTAATATTTGCGGGAAGGTGTCTAAGTAAGTATATACTAGACATCAAGGTGATGCAGCAGCACTACTACTCCACGCACGAGATCTCGCTCAAGGAGTACAAGTGTAATATTTGCGGGAAGGTGTCTAAGTAAGTATATACTAGACATCAAGGTGATGCAGCAGCACTACTACTCCACGCACGAGATCTCGCTCAAGGAGTACAAGTGTAATATTTGCGGGAAGGTGTCTAAGTAAGTATATACTAGACATCAAGGTGATGCAGCAGCACTACTACTCCACGCACGAGATCTCGCTCAAGGAGTACAAGTGTAATATTTGCGGGAAGGTGTCTAAGTAAGTATATACTAGACATCAAGGTGATGCAGCAGCACTACTACTCCACGCACGAGATCTCGCTCAAGGAGTACAAGTGTAATATTTGCGGGAAGGTGTCTAAGTAAGTATATACTAGACATCAAGGTGATGCAGCAGCACTACTACTCCACGCACGAGATCTCGCTCAAGGAGTACAAGTGTAATATTTGCGGGAAGGTGTCTAAGTAAGTATATACTAGACATCAAGGTGATGCAGCAGCACTACTACTCCACGCACGAGATCTCGCTCAAGGAGTACAAGTGTAATATTTGCGGGAAGGTGTCTAAGTAAGTATATACTAGACATCAAGGTGATGCAGCAGCACTACTACTCCACGCACGAGATCTCGCTCAAGGAGTACAAGTGTAATATTTGCGGGAAGGTGTCTAAGTAAGTATATACTAGACATCAAGGTGATGCAGCAGCACTACTACTCCACGCACGAGATCTCGCTCAAGGAGTACAAGTGTAATATTTGCGGGAAGGTGTCTAAGTAAGTATATACTAGACATCAAGGTGATGCAGCAGCACTACTACTCCACGCACGAGATCTCGCTCAAGGAGTACAAGTGTAATATTTGCGGGAAGGTGTCTAAGTAAGTATATACTAGACATCAAGGTGATGCAGCAGCACTACTACTCCACGCACGAGATCTCGCTCAAGGAGTACAAGTGTAATATTTGCGGGAAGGTGTCTAAGTAAGTATATACTAGACATCAAGGTGATGCAGCAGCACTACTACTCCACGCACGAGATCTCGCTCAAGGAGTACAAGTGTAATATTTGCGGGAAGGTGTCTAAGTAAGTATATACTAGACATCAAGGTGATGCAGCAGCACTACTACTCCACGCACGAGATCTCGCTCAAGGAGTACAAGTGTAATATTTGCGGGAAGGTGTCTAAGTAAGTATATACTAGACATCAAGGTGATGCAGCAGCACTACTACTCCACGCACGAGATCTCGCTCAAGGAGTACAAGTGTAATATTTGCGGGAAGGTGTCTAAGTAAGTATATACTAGACATCAAGGTGATGCAGCAGCACTACTACTCCACGCACGAGATCTCGCTCAAGGAGTACAAGTGTAATATTTGCGGGAAGGTGTCTAAGTAAGTATATACTAGACATCAAGGTGATGCAGCAGCACTACTACTCCACGCACGAGATCTCGCTCAAGGAGTACAAGTGTAATATTTGCGGGAAGGTGTCTAAGTAAGTATATACTAGACATCAAGGTGATGCAGCAGCACTACTACTCCACGCACGAGATCTCGCTCAAGGAGTACAAGTGTAATATTTGCGGGAAGGTGTCTAAGTAAGTATATACTAGACATCAAGGTGATGCAGCAGCACTACTACTCCACGCACGAGATCTCGCTCAAGGAGTACAAGTGTAATATTTGCGGGAAGGTGTCTAAGTAAGTATATACTAGACATCAAGGTGATGCAGCAGCACTACTACTCCACGCACGAGATCTCGCTCAAGGAGTACAAGTGTAATATTTGCGGGAAGGTGTCTAAGTAAGTATATACTAGACATCAAGGTGATGCAGCAGCACTACTACTCCACGCACGAGATCTCGCTCAAGGAGTACAAGTGTAATATTTGCGGGAAGGTGTCTAAGTAAGTATATACTAGACATCAAGGTGATGCAGCAGCACTACTACTCCACGCACGAGATCTCGCTCAAGGAGTACAAGTGTAATATTTGCGGGAAGGTGTCTAAGTAAGTATATACTAGACATCAAGGTGATGCAGCAGCACTACTACTCCACGCACGAGATCTCGCTCAAGGAGTACAAGTGTAATATTTGCGGGAAGGTGTCTAAGTAAGTATATACTAGACATCAAGGTGATGCAGCAGCACTACTACTCCACGCACGAGATCTCGCTCAAGGAGTACAAGTGTAATATTTGCGGGAAGGTGTCTAAGTAAGTATATACTAGACATCAAGGTGATGCAGCAGCACTACTACTCCACGCACGAGATCTCGCTCAAGGAGTACAAGTGTAATATTTGCGGGAAGGTGTCTAAGTAAGTATATACTAGACATCAAGGTGATGCAGCAGCACTACTACTCCACGCACGAGATCTCGCTCAAGGAGTACAAGTGTAATATTTGCGGGAAGGTGTCTAAGTAAGTATATACTAGACATCAAGGTGATGCAGCAGCACTACTACTCCACGCACGAGATCTCGCTCAAGGAGTACAAGTGTAATATTTGCGGGAAGGTGTCTAAGTAAGTATATACTAGACATCAAGGTGATGCAGCAGCACTACTACTCCACGCACGAGATCTCGCTCAAGGAGTACAAGTGTAATATTTGCGGGAAGGTGTCTAAGTAAGTATATACTAGACATCAAGGTGATGCAGCAGCACTACTACTCCACGCACGAGATCTCGCTCAAGGAGTACAAGTGTAATATTTGCGGGAAGGTGTCTAAGTAAGTATATACTAGACATCAAGGTGATGCAGCAGCACTACTACTCCACGCACGAGATCTCGCTCAAGGAGTACAAGTGTAATATTTGCGGGAAGGTGTCTAAGTAAGTATATACTAGACATCAAGGTGATGCAGCAGCACTACTACTCCACGCACGAGATCTCGCTCAAGGAGTACAAGTGTAATATTTGCGGGAAGGTGTCTAAGTAAGTATATACTAGACATCAAGGTGATGCAGCAGCACTACTACTCCACGCACGAGATCTCGCTCAAGGAGTACAAGTGTAATATTTGCGGGAAGGTGTCTAAGTAAGTATATACTAGACATCAAGGTGATGCAGCAGCACTACTACTCCACGCACGAGATCTCGCTCAAGGAGTACAAGTGTAATATTTGCGGGAAGGTGTCTAAGTAAGTATATACTAGACATCAAGGTGATGCAGCAGCACTACTACTCCACGCACGAGATCTCGCTCAAGGAGTACAAGTGTAATATTTGCGGGAAGGTGTCTAAGTAAGTATATACTAGACATCAAGGTGATGCAGCAGCACTACTACTCCACGCACGAGATCTCGCTCAAGGAGTACAAGTGTAATATTTGCGGGAAGGTGTCTAAGTAAGTATATACTAGACATCAAGGTGATGCAGCAGCACTACTACTCCACGCACGAGATCTCGCTCAAGGAGTACAAGTGTAATATTTGCGGGAAGGTGTCTAAGTAAGTATATACTAGACATCAAGGTGATGCAGCAGCACTACTACTCCACGCACGAGATCTCGCTCAAGGAGTACAAGTGTAATATTTGCGGGAAGGTGTCTAAGTAAGTATATACTAGACATCAAGGTGATGCAGCAGCACTACTACTCCACGCACGAGATCTCGCTCAAGGAGTACAAGTGTAATATTTGCGGGAAGGTGTCTAAGTAAGTATATACTAGACATCAAGGTGATGCAGCAGCACTACTACTCCACGCACGAGATCTCGCTCAAGGAGTACAAGTGTAATATTTGCGGGAAGGTGTCTAAGTAAGTATATACTAGACATCAAGGTGATGCAGCAGCACTACTACTCCACGCACGAGATCTCGCTCAAGGAGTACAAGTGTAATATTTGCGGGAAGGTGTCTAAGTAAGTATATACTAGACATCAAGGTGATGCAGCAGCACTACTACTCCACGCACGAGATCTCGCTCAAGGAGTACAAGTGTAATATTTGCGGGAAGGTGTCTAAGTAAGTATATACTAGACATCAAGGTGATGCAGCAGCACTACTACTCCACGCACGAGATCTCGCTCAAGGAGTACAAGTGTAATATTTGCGGGAAGGTGTCTAAGTAAGTATATACTAGACATCAAGGTGATGCAGCAGCACTACTACTCCACGCACGAGATCTCGCTCAAGGAGTACAAGTGTAATATTTGCGGGAAGGTGTCTAAGTAAGTATATACTAGACATCAAGGTGATGCAGCAGCACTACTACTCCACGCACGAGATCTCGCTCAAGGAGTACAAGTGTAATATTTGCGGGAAGGTGTCTAAGTAAGTATATACTAGACATCAAGGTGATGCAGCAGCACTACTACTCCACGCACGAGATCTCGCTCAAGGAGTACAAGTGTAATATTTGCGGGAAGGTGTCTAAGTAAGTATATACTAGACATCAAGGTGATGCAGCAGCACTACTACTCCACGCACGAGATCTCGCTCAAGGAGTACAAGTGTAATATTTGCGGGAAGGTGTCTAAGTAAGTATATACTAGACATCAAGGTGATGCAGCAGCACTACTACTCCACGCACGAGATCTCGCTCAAGGAGTACAAGTGTAATATTTGCGGGAAGGTGTCTAAGTAAGTATATACTAGACATCAAGGTGATGCAGCAGCACTACTACTCCACGCACGAGATCTCGCTCAAGGAGTACAAGTGTAATATTTGCGGGAAGGTGTCTAAGTAAGTATATACTAGACATCAAGGTGATGCAGCAGCACTACTACTCCACGCACGAGATCTCGCTCAAGGAGTACAAGTGTAATATTTGCGGGAAGGTGTCTAAGTAAGTATATACTAGACATCAAGGTGATGCAGCAGCACTACTACTCCACGCACGAGATCTCGCTCAAGGAGTACAAGTGTAATATTTGCGGGAAGGTGTCTAAGTAAGTATATACTAGACATCAAGGTGATGCAGCAGCACTACTACTCCACGCACGAGATCTCGCTCAAGGAGTACAAGTGTAATATTTGCGGGAAGGTGTCTAAGTAAGTATATACTAGACATCAAGGTGATGCAGCAGCACTACTACTCCACGCACGAGATCTCGCTCAAGGAGTACAAGTGTAATATTTGCGGGAAGGTGTCTAAGTAAGTATATACTAGACATCAAGGTGATGCAGCAGCACTACTACTCCACGCACGAGATCTCGCTCAAGGAGTACAAGTGTAATATTTGCGGGAAGGTGTCTAAGTAAGTATATACTAGACATCAAGGTGATGCAGCAGCACTACTACTCCACGCACGAGATCTCGCTCAAGGAGTACAAGTGTAATATTTGCGGGAAGGTGTCTAAGTAAGTATATACTAGACATCAAGGTGATGCAGCAGCACTACTACTCCACGCACGAGATCTCGCTCAAGGAGTACAAGTGTAATATTTGCGGGAAGGTGTCTAAGTAAGTATATACTAGACATCAAGGTGATGCAGCAGCACTACTACTCCACGCACGAGATCTCGCTCAAGGAGTACAAGTGTAATATTTGCGGGAAGGTGTCTAAGTAAGTATATACTAGACATCAAGGTGATGCAGCAGCACTACTACTCCACGCACGAGATCTCGCTCAAGGAGTACAAGTGTAATATTTGCGGGAAGGTGTCTAAGTAAGTATATACTAGACATCAAGGTGATGCAGCAGCACTACTACTCCACGCACGAGATCTCGCTCAAGGAGTACAAGTGTAATATTTGCGGGAAGGTGTCTAAGTAAGTATATACTAGACATCAAGGTGATGCAGCAGCACTACTACTCCACGCACGAGATCTCGCTCAAGGAGTACAAGTGTAATATTTGCGGGAAGGTGTCTAAGTAAGTATATACTAGACATCAAGGTGATGCAGCAGCACTACTACTCCACGCACGAGATCTCGCTCAAGGAGTACAAGTGTAATATTTGCGGGAAGGTGTCTAAGTAAGTATATACTAGACATCAAGGTGATGCAGCAGCACTACTACTCCACGCACGAGATCTCGCTCAAGGAGTACAAGTGTAATATTTGCGGGAAGGTGTCTAAGTAAGTATATACTAGACATCAAGGTGATGCAGCAGCACTACTACTCCACGCACGAGATCTCGCTCAAGGAGTACAAGTGTAATATTTGCGGGAAGGTGTCTAAGTAAGTATATACTAGACATCAAGGTGATGCAGCAGCACTACTACTCCACGCACGAGATCTCGCTCAAGGAGTACAAGTGTAATATTTGCGGGAAGGTGTCTAAGTAAGTATATACTAGACATCAAGGTGATGCAGCAGCACTACTACTCCACGCACGAGATCTCGCTCAAGGAGTACAAGTGTAATATTTGCGGGAAGGTGTCTAAGTAAGTATATACTAGACATCAAGGTGATGCAGCAGCACTACTACTCCACGCACGAGATCTCGCTCAAGGAGTACAAGTGTAATATTTGCGGGAAGGTGTCTAAGTAAGTATATACTAGACATCAAGGTGATGCAGCAGCACTACTACTCCACGCACGAGATCTCGCTCAAGGAGTACAAGTGTAATATTTGCGGGAAGGTGTCTAAGTAAGTATATACTAGACATCAAGGTGATGCAGCAGCACTACTACTCCACGCACGAGATCTCGCTCAAGGAGTACAAGTGTAATATTTGCGGGAAGGTGTCTAAGTAAGTATATACTAGACATCAAGGTGATGCAGCAGCACTACTACTCCACGCACGAGATCTCGCTCAAGGAGTACAAGTGTAATATTTGCGGGAAGGTGTCTAAGTAAGTATATACTAGACATCAAGGTGATGCAGCAGCACTACTACTCCACGCACGAGATCTCGCTCAAGGAGTACAAGTGTAATATTTGCGGGAAGGTGTCTAAGTAAGTATATACTAGACATCAAGGTGATGCAGCAGCACTACTACTCCACGCACGAGATCTCGCTCAAGGAGTACAAGTGTAATATTTGCGGGAAGGTGTCTAAGTAAGTATATACTAGACATCAAGGTGATGCAGCAGCACTACTACTCCACGCACGAGATCTCGCTCAAGGAGTACAAGTGTAATATTTGCGGGAAGGTGTCTAAGTAAGTATATACTAGACATCAAGGTGATGCAGCAGCACTACTACTCCACGCACGAGATCTCGCTCAAGGAGTACAAGTGTAATATTTGCGGGAAGGTGTCTAAGTAAGTATATACTAGACATCAAGGTGATGCAGCAGCACTACTACTCCACGCACGAGATCTCGCTCAAGGAGTACAAGTGTAATATTTGCGGGAAGGTGTCTAAGTAAGTATATACTAGACATCAAGGTGATGCAGCAGCACTACTACTCCACGCACGAGATCTCGCTCAAGGAGTACAAGTGTAATATTTGCGGGAAGGTGTCTAAGTAAGTATATACTAGACATCAAGGTGATGCAGCAGCACTACTACTCCACGCACGAGATCTCGCTCAAGGAGTACAAGTGTAATATTTGCGGGAAGGTGTCTAAGTAAGTATATACTAGACATCAAGGTGATGCAGCAGCACTACTACTCCACGCACGAGATCTCGCTCAAGGAGTACAAGTGTAATATTTGCGGGAAGGTGTCTAAGTAAGTATATACTAGACATCAAGGTGATGCAGCAGCACTACTACTCCACGCACGAGATCTCGCTCAAGGAGTACAAGTGTAATATTTGCGGGAAGGTGTCTAAGTAAGTATATACTAGACATCAAGGTGATGCAGCAGCACTACTACTCCACGCACGAGATCTCGCTCAAGGAGTACAAGTGTAATATTTGCGGGAAGGTGTCTAAGTAAGTATATACTAGACATCAAGGTGATGCAGCAGCACTACTACTCCACGCACGAGATCTCGCTCAAGGAGTACAAGTGTAATATTTGCGGGAAGGTGTCTAAGTAAGTATATACTAGACATCAAGGTGATGCAGCAGCACTACTACTCCACGCACGAGATCTCGCTCAAGGAGTACAAGTGTAATATTTGCGGGAAGGTGTCTAAGTAAGTATATACTAGACATCAAGGTGATGCAGCAGCACTACTACTCCACGCACGAGATCTCGCTCAAGGAGTACAAGTGTAATATTTGCGGGAAGGTGTCTAAGTAAGTATATACTAGACATCAAGGTGATGCAGCAGCACTACTACTCCACGCACGAGATCTCGCTCAAGGAGTACAAGTGTAATATTTGCGGGAAGGTGTCTAAGTAAGTATATACTAGACATCAAGGTGATGCAGCAGCACTACTACTCCACGCACGAGATCTCGCTCAAGGAGTACAAGTGTAATATTTGCGGGAAGGTGTCTAAGTAAGTATATACTAGACATCAAGGTGATGCAGCAGCACTACTACTCCACGCACGAGATCTCGCTCAAGGAGTACAAGTGTAATATTTGCGGGAAGGTGTCTAAGTAAGTATATACTAGACATCAAGGTGATGCAGCAGCACTACTACTCCACGCACGAGATCTCGCTCAAGGAGTACAAGTGTAATATTTGCGGGAAGGTGTCTAAGTAAGTATATACTAGACATCAAGGTGATGCAGCAGCACTACTACTCCACGCACGAGATCTCGCTCAAGGAGTACAAGTGTAATATTTGCGGGAAGGTGTCTAAGTAAGTATATACTAGACATCAAGGTGATGCAGCAGCACTACTACTCCACGCACGAGATCTCGCTCAAGGAGTACAAGTGTAATATTTGCGGGAAGGTGTCTAAGTAAGTATATACTAGACATCAAGGTGATGCAGCAGCACTACTACTCCACGCACGAGATCTCGCTCAAGGAGTACAAGTGTAATATTTGCGGGAAGGTGTCTAAGTAAGTATATACTAGACATCAAGGTGATGCAGCAGCACTACTACTCCACGCACGAGATCTCGCTCAAGGAGTACAAGTGTAATATTTGCGGGAAGGTGTCTAAGTAAGTATATACTAGACATCAAGGTGATGCAGCAGCACTACTACTCCACGCACGAGATCTCGCTCAAGGAGTACAAGTGTAATATTTGCGGGAAGGTGTCTAAGTAAGTATATACTAGACATCAAGGTGATGCAGCAGCACTACTACTCCACGCACGAGATCTCGCTCAAGGAGTACAAGTGTAATATTTGCGGGAAGGTGTCTAAGTAAGTATATACTAGACATCAAGGTGATGCAGCAGCACTACTACTCCACGCACGAGATCTCGCTCAAGGAGTACAAGTGTAATATTTGCGGGAAGGTGTCTAAGTAAGTATATACTAGACATCAAGGTGATGCAGCAGCACTACTACTCCACGCACGAGATCTCGCTCAAGGAGTACAAGTGTAATATTTGCGGGAAGGTGTCTAAGTAAGTATATACTAGACATCAAGGTGATGCAGCAGCACTACTACTCCACGCACGAGATCTCGCTCAAGGAGTACAAGTGTAATATTTGCGGGAAGGTGTCTAAGTAAGTATATACTAGACATCAAGGTGATGCAGCAGCACTACTACTCCACGCACGAGATCTCGCTCAAGGAGTACAAGTGTAATATTTGCGGGAAGGTGTCTAAGTAAGTATATACTAGACATCAAGGTGATGCAGCAGCACTACTACTCCACGCACGAGATCTCGCTCAAGGAGTACAAGTGTAATATTTGCGGGAAGGTGTCTAAGTAAGTATATACTAGACATCAAGGTGATGCAGCAGCACTACTACTCCACGCACGAGATCTCGCTCAAGGAGTACAAGTGTAATATTTGCGGGAAGGTGTCTAAGTAAGTATATACTAGACATCAAGGTGATGCAGCAGCACTACTACTCCACGCACGAGATCTCGCTCAAGGAGTACAAGTGTAATATTTGCGGGAAGGTGTCTAAGTAAGTATATACTAGACATCAAGGTGATGCAGCAGCACTACTACTCCACGCACGAGATCTCGCTCAAGGAGTACAAGTGTAATATTTGCGGGAAGGTGTCTAAGTAAGTATATACTAGACATCAAGGTGATGCAGCAGCACTACTACTCCACGCACGAGATCTCGCTCAAGGAGTACAAGTGTAATATTTGCGGGAAGGTGTCTAAGTAAGTATATACTAGACATCAAGGTGATGCAGCAGCACTACTACTCCACGCACGAGATCTCGCTCAAGGAGTACAAGTGTAATATTTGCGGGAAGGTGTCTAAGTAAGTATATACTAGACATCAAGGTGATGCAGCAGCACTACTACTCCACGCACGAGATCTCGCTCAAGGAGTACAAGTGTAATATTTGCGGGAAGGTGTCTAAGTAAGTATATACTAGACATCAAGGTGATGCAGCAGCACTACTACTCCACGCACGAGATCTCGCTCAAGGAGTACAAGTGTAATATTTGCGGGAAGGTGTCTAAGTAAGTATATACTAGACATCAAGGTGATGCAGCAGCACTACTACTCCACGCACGAGATCTCGCTCAAGGAGTACAAGTGTAATATTTGCGGGAAGGTGTCTAAGTAAGTATATACTAGACATCAAGGTGATGCAGCAGCACTACTACTCCACGCACGAGATCTCGCTCAAGGAGTACAAGTGTAATATTTGCGGGAAGGTGTCTAAGTAAGTATATACTAGACATCAAGGTGATGCAGCAGCACTACTACTCCACGCACGAGATCTCGCTCAAGGAGTACAAGTGTAATATTTGCGGGAAGGTGTCTAAGTAAGTATATACTAGACATCAAGGTGATGCAGCAGCACTACTACTCCACGCACGAGATCTCGCTCAAGGAGTACAAGTGTAATATTTGCGGGAAGGTGTCTAAGTAAGTATATACTAGACATCAAGGTGATGCAGCAGCACTACTACTCCACGCACGAGATCTCGCTCAAGGAGTACAAGTGTAATATTTGCGGGAAGGTGTCTAAGTAAGTATATACTAGACATCAAGGTGATGCAGCAGCACTACTACTCCACGCACGAGATCTCGCTCAAGGAGTACAAGTGTAATATTTGCGGGAAGGTGTCTAAGTAAGTATATACTAGACATCAAGGTGATGCAGCAGCACTACTACTCCACGCACGAGATCTCGCTCAAGGAGTACAAGTGTAATATTTGCGGGAAGGTGTCTAAGTAAGTATATACTAGACATCAAGGTGATGCAGCAGCACTACTACTCCACGCACGAGATCTCGCTCAAGGAGTACAAGTGTAATATTTGCGGGAAGGTGTCTAAGTAAGTATATACTAGACATCAAGGTGATGCAGCAGCACTACTACTCCACGCACGAGATCTCGCTCAAGGAGTACAAGTGTAATATTTGCGGGAAGGTGTCTAAGTAAGTATATACTAGACATCAAGGTGATGCAGCAGCACTACTACTCCACGCACGAGATCTCGCTCAAGGAGTACAAGTGTAATATTTGCGGGAAGGTGTCTAAGTAAGTATATACTAGACATCAAGGTGATGCAGCAGCACTACTACTCCACGCACGAGATCTCGCTCAAGGAGTACAAGTGTAATATTTGCGGGAAGGTGTCTAAGTAAGTATATACTAGACATCAAGGTGATGCAGCAGCACTACTACTCCACGCACGAGATCTCGCTCAAGGAGTACAAGTGTAATATTTGCGGGAAGGTGTCTAAGTAAGTATATACTAGACATCAAGGTGATGCAGCAGCACTACTACTCCACGCACGAGATCTCGCTCAAGGAGTACAAGTGTAATATTTGCGGGAAGGTGTCTAAGTAAGTATATACTAGACATCAAGGTGATGCAGCAGCACTACTACTCCACGCACGAGATCTCGCTCAAGGAGTACAAGTGTAATATTTGCGGGAAGGTGTCTAAGTAAGTATATACTAGACATCAAGGTGATGCAGCAGCACTACTACTCCACGCACGAGATCTCGCTCAAGGAGTACAAGTGTAATATTTGCGGGAAGGTGTCTAAGTAAGTATATACTAGACATCAAGGTGATGCAGCAGCACTACTACTCCACGCACGAGATCTCGCTCAAGGAGTACAAGTGTAATATTTGCGGGAAGGTGTCTAAGTAAGTATATACTAGACATCAAGGTGATGCAGCAGCACTACTACTCCACGCACGAGATCTCGCTCAAGGAGTACAAGTGTAATATTTGCGGGAAGGTGTCTAAGTAAGTATATACTAGACATCAAGGTGATGCAGCAGCACTACTACTCCACGCACGAGATCTCGCTCAAGGAGTACAAGTGTAATATTTGCGGGAAGGTGTCTAAGTAAGTATATACTAGACATCAAGGTGATGCAGCAGCACTACTACTCCACGCACGAGATCTCGCTCAAGGAGTACAAGTGTAATATTTGCGGGAAGGTGTCTAAGTAAGTATAGTATAAGGCTAGTATCCTACTGACTACAGAATGCTGAGCAAGGGGACTCAAGTTCCATTCCCAGGTCGGGCGAAGTATTGCGGGGTTTTTTTCGGTGTTTGAAAATTTCTCAAGTAGCACGGAGTCAATTTAAGTTCCTTCCAAATTCAATCATTTTTTCGAATTGTAAAAAGCTATGTTTTCCATGAATTTTGTATGAAATATTGCGTTATGACGTCATCATATTTTTACGTAAAATAGCAGATTTATTACTAGAAAATTAGCTAGAAAATATCGAATCCTAAGTAGACTACCAAATCTATAAAGGAAAATTGTGATTATTTTTCCAAAAGTCGAAATATTAATATTTTTGTCTGAAGTAACTAAATAGGATAATACAAACAAAAAACGTTAAAATAAATAGAATAAATCCTGCTTATTTTATAAACGTTAAAGTTTTTAAAGTATGTTATTGTTTCACGCAAAAACTACTGAGAAAACGTTATTTTCTAGTCAGTACCCATAGTATGAATTGGTAGTAATCGAAACGAGACCGCGTTCTGCGCTGTGATTGGGCGACTCGAATAAACCAACCAATCACAGCGCCGAACGCGCTTTCGTTTTGGTTACTTTTAACGTAAAGCAAACTTGTACTAAGGGTACAGAACATATATACATGTTATTTTTCTCCCCCCCTACAGCTCCATAGACTCGCACCGCTACCACAAAGACACGCACAAGGCGCGCCTGCAGTGCACAGAGTGCGACAAGACGTTCCGCCATCGGACGGGACTTATGAATCATAGGCTGTGAGTATTTTACTTATATTTTTTTTATGAAACACGCCGGTAATCGAGCAGTCGTATTACCTGATGGTAAGCAATCGCCGCCGCCCTTGAAACACCAGGCGTTAGGAATTTTAGGGTTATTGTTCGGGAATCTGAGATTGGGAAGATTGGGAAGGGGGGAATTGGGACTCCGGTAATGTCAATGTTCGGTAAATATAATATATATATACTTAAATATTCTACACTAGCAAACCCGGCAAACTATGTGGGTATAAGTGTGGGAGAGCCATGCTTCGGCACGAATGGGCCGGCTCGACCGGAGTGATACCACGGCCGAGCAGAAAACCGACGTGAAATAACATATTTGCATTGTGTTTTGTTGTGTGAGTGAGGTTACCGGAGGCTCAATTACCCCCCTTCCCAATCTTTCCAATCCCCGAATCTCCAACAACCCTTAAATTCTTAACTCCCAAAATGCAACGCATTTGTAACGCCTCTGGGGTTTCGCCCGCTCCCATATTATCGGGAGACTAGTAGGTATTTTGGAACTTTACGCACGCGTGCTAATGAAATTTTGTTATTGTGATAAAAATAAAACTAATAAGTATACAAATAAAGTTTCTTCGTGAAAGTTGTTTGTAATCATGAGTACAATCACGTGTTTAAATATCGTTCACTAATTACCTGTGGCCCTATATACTTAATTGTGTTTATATTACAGGGCGGTACACGAGTATCACAACGCGTTCCCCTGCACCGTTTGTGAGAAGGTATTCAGATGGAAGACCAGTTTAAAACGGCATCTAGAGAAGCATGAGGTTATGAAGGTAATTATCATCATCAAATATGGGAGAACCATGCTTCGGCACTGCTGGGCCGGCTCGACCGGAGTGATACCAAGGCCGAGCAGTAAACCGACGTGAAACAACGCTTGCGTTGTGTGAGTGAGGTTACTGGAGGCCCAACAGCCCTTAAATTCCTAACTTCCAAAATGCCGGCAACGCCTCTGGTGTTTCGGATGTCCATGGGCGGCAGCGATTGCTTACCATCATCAACAACCTATAAGTGACCACTGCTGACCAAAGCCTCTTCTCACACGGAGAATTTGAACATTAATCACCACACTTGCTCAATGCGGGTTGGCGATTTCAAACTTATAATTTAGAAATTATTAGCCCACGTTTCCTCACGTTTGTTTTTCTTCACCGTTTTTCAGTGGTGTCTAAATAATCTTAGAAAGTACATACAACTTAAAAAAAGTCACATTGTCTCGACCTTGCACCCTTATGTATGAGAAGCTGGTGCTTTTTAGATTTAGGATATTCCTCTGTTAACTAAAAATCACATTTTACTCACGTATATTAATGGAGAAAAGCTCTACTAGTTTCAAGTCACAGAGGGACTCTTCATTATGAGCAGCGTGCGCAGACGCGGTGACGTCGCGCAGCCTACTGATTATTATATTCCTTATTACTAAGCACATAATATTTTTGCTTTTCAGGGCAAATCACCATCGTCCGCAGCTTACTGTTCAACTTGTAATATTAACTTTTCGTCCATATGTTCCTACCAACGACATCTGAAGATCAGTTTGAAACACGTCACACAGGATCAATTCAAGTAAGTTTAAACACCTAATACCATCTTTAACCAACGTCACTGTTAAATTCGAAGTTATTCCTCTTGAGTCACTCCATGATTTAAAAAAAAAGACTATCAAAATCTGTTTCGTAATTTCAAAGATCAAAGGATACAGACACACAGATGGCGGGTAACGACTTTGTTTTATACTGTGTCGTGTCATAATATAAAGCTTAAGAGTTTGTTTGTTTGAACGCTCTAATCTCTAACGAAACGAAACTACTGGTCTGAATTGAATAATTATTTTTATGTTGGTAGTCAACTTTTTAACGAGAGATATAAACCACGACTATCTAAACATGCCTCCGAAATTAAGCGATAGAAAACGAAACACAAGGAACATTTAACCTTGCATCTGGACCCAGTAGTAGCTGAACTGTAGAAACCGACGGCTGTGGTGAAGAGGCTGAAGAGGAACCACTTTCTATAAGCGGGAGGATCAGCAATCCTTCATCCACCGTAGCGCCATTTTAACTCTCAACTAATTCCCTTATGATCTGGCGACTGATTGCAAATGAAAGGAATAGGAGAAAAAAGGTTTATAATTATGTGTTTTTTTTATATTTTCAGATTTATATGTGATCACTGCAACAAAAGGTTCTCTGATAAAACGAAGATCAGGGATCATATAGAAGAGAAACATCTACATAAGACGTTCCAATGTCATATATGTCTTAAGGTAAATATAACATACCAGCTTATTTTTTATTTTTTTTGAGGTGGGAAAATCGTCCAATGACTTCTCCCGCCTTGGGCGAGGCGAGAGGGAGTGTCAGACTCTTACTGACTAAAAACCAACTCGTTCCTTCTCCTGGTTTTCGAGCCGGAGCCCCTGTAAACCCGCTAGGTAGTCCGCAGCTCCGGATCAGGCATCAGCCCTACTACTACTACCTATGTCCGGTAAGCACCTGCGTCAGGCGGTAGGTGAGGCCTCTCTAGCCACTCAAAGTTAAAGTCAAAGTCAAAGCATTTATTTCAATTAATCCTAAATAAGGCACTTTTGAAACGTCAAATTGAATTGTCCGTCAGTCTGTCTGTCAGTGAAGCTAGGCGCTCGTTCCAAAGTGTTGCTTTAAATGGAAAAGAACGAGCAAGAAACTCCATCGTTACTCTTTTTAAAAAAAGTTTTTACAATATCCTCCTCAAAGAGGGGACTAACCGCTGCAATGATAACGAGCCCAAACATACTAGTTTCTGCCAGTGGCTTCGTTCGTGGGACAAAAGTAACCTACAAGTAATTTTTTTTTAAAAAAAACGTTGCCCCACATTAGTATTTTCTCCCGTGTCGTGTGTGCGTTTACAAACATACAAGTTCACATGCACATGACACCCAGACCCGAAACAACAATTTGTGGATCACACAAAGAGTTTCTCCGTGCGGGAATCGAACCCGCTACCCGTTGCGCGGCAGCCAGTTGCCCAGCCACCGCACCAACCGTGCAGTCGAATTTCCAGACCATAATCTACCCCTGTTGCAATTTTCATCCCGATCCCCAAAAGCCGTTTTGACGTGATTGAATAACAAACATAAACATACATTAACTCAAAAACTTTCGCGTTTATAATATTATTGAGATATGTAGTAAGAAACACTATAACATAAGTGTGTAAGAGCCATGCTTCGGCACTGCTGGGCCGGCTCGACCGGAGTGATACCACGGCCGAGCAGAAATCCCACGTAAAACAACTCTTGCGTTGTGTTTCGTTATGTGACTGAGGTTACCGGAGGCCCAATAACCCCCTTCTCGATCTTCCCAAACCACGATTCCCCAACAACCCTTAAATTCCTAACCCTGAAAAGGCCAGCAACGCACTTGTAACGCCTTTACTGTTTACGGTGTCCACAAGCGGCAGCGATTGCTTACCATCAGGTAATACGTCCGCACGTTTAACGGCTTATACCATAAAAAAGAATACTTTCCTAAATTTTACTCTTAATATATGTCTGGTATATTAGTTTAAAAATATAACTGCCACACTCAGACTCATTTAATGGTTACTTAACCCAGTGCTTAGCAATTGTTTTCGATACAAAATCGTTACTAAGGAATAGTTTTAGTAATCCTTAAATATCTCTGAGTACGGCAGTTAGACACATATTCTTTATACCTATACCATTAAAAAGTATTATTTTGTTTCCAGACTTCAAAGAACCGTGTGGGCTTGGACCAACATATAAGGAACGTGCACAAAGGCAGGCCTAACAACAAGATGTGCCATCACTGTGGGAAGGGATTTCCGGTGAGTACTAGAAAATGCATTGATTAATTAGCATTACTGACTAAAGTACATAAAATGAGACTATGTATCAATTATAAACTAGATGAAAAACATGTTCTAAAAAATTATTGAAATAGGAAAAGAAAATTGCTGCTTACAGAAATATAAAACATAAAAAACATATTATTTTAACTTTCGTGAGACATACTAAATTATTTAATACTAGCTTCCGCCCGCGACTCCGTCCGCGCGGATGTCGGTCTTCGCGTGGAAGTTTTATTTCTCCATTTTGAGTAACTCTGACAATGACATCTTATAAATATCTATTGGACCCAAATACGGCGAGGCCCATAATAATTAAGGATATCCCTCTATTGAGCTACTGCTGTTGAGCAGAATAAAAATGAAAAATAAAGATTTTTTTTCTACGTATTTTTCCAGAATAAATAGTAACCTATTTTATGCTCAGGATAATAAGATATAATTATACCAAGTTTCATCGAAATCAAACCGTTAGTTTTCACGTGATGCCTGAACATATATAGACAGACAGACAAAAAAAATCACATATTTGGGCTTGGTATCGATCCAGTAACACCCCCTGCTTTTTATTTTTTCAATATTTTCAATGTACAGAATTGATCCTTCTACAGATTTATTATAATACGAATATGAATGAATGAATGAGAGTGTTATAAACGTAAGAGTAGACAAATATAATCAGAAAGCTCCGAACTGTTAAGCTATCGGGAGTTATACGTGTTATTGTAAGTCAACCATAAAGATAGACATTTGCTGTCGTGGAATATTTTTTAAACCATTTTAAGGAGAACATTTCTGTCATACATTATTTCTGTGTAGCTTTAACCATTAAGGCTGCACACGCGACGGAAGCTTAAAAAATGGAGTAAGTTCTCCTGTTTTCCCAACATTTCCCTTCACTGCTCTGCTCCTATTGATCGTAGCGTGATGAAATGTATACTATAACCTGCCCAGGAGTATGAAGAACAATTGTACCAAGTTTCATTGAAATCTGTCGAGTGGTTTTTATTTCTATAAAGAACATACAGACAGACAGACAGACAGACAGACAGACAGACAGACAGACAGACAAAAATTTTTTTAATCACATATTTGGGTTTGGTATCGATCCAGTAACACCCCCTGTTATTTATTTTTTCAATATTTTCAATGTACAGAATTGACCCTTCTACAGATTTATTATATGTATAGATTATTATTATCGGCTCTCCCACGTTGCTTGACGAGGAACTCGACTAGTTTCAAGCCGTGCTAGAGACTTCTATTTATGACCCGTATTCCGCGACAATCGTCGCGTCGTATGTTTAGTATGTCTCACGAAAGTTATAATAAAATCATAAACGATTTTCTCATAGTTTTACGTTTGTTTCAGACAAAAGTGCAGCTAGAATCGCACATCCGCACGCACACTGGAGAGCGACCGTTCATCTGTGAGTTCTGCCCGACCACGTTTTCTCAGCAGTCTAATCTATACAAACACAATCGACAAGTAAGTTACATTATAAGTTTCAAACTGACAAGGTCACTAACACTATTGTTAGAACTTATGACGGGATATACAATGTGATAGGGGTGAGACTTCTAACCCGTTAAGGCTGAGTTCTACATCTAATTTTAACGACAAAAGTCGGGGGTCGAATGGGTCGAATCCCCTCCCCCTAACTAATTCATTACTTTTTTCATATGTTTGATAATGTTTTGGTGAGAAAAAAAATCATTTGTGAATTTTTTTACCGAAAAAATCACAATTTTTCAATATTTCCAATTAGGGGTTCAACCCCCCATATTATTTTTTTGTCAATAAAATTAGATGTAGTACTCAACCTTAACGGGTTAGAAGTCCCACTCCTATCACATTGTATACTATCACTTTGAAGAGTTTCCGATCCGAGAGTTAATCCGTGATCATGGCGCTTGCAACAGTGCCGAAATATCGGAAACTCTTCAAAATGAATAAACATGGTAAATATCCCGTCATAAGTTCTCATAATAAGTTACACTTCTTCGTCTTCTGATTTATTTCGTTGCGGGATCCAAGACAGTCATTCATGTCCCTGGGACGCGTCGGACTTCAGTGTTCCGGTGTTTTCATGTTTCTATCTACTGTAGATCCTGGTGCACAGGAGTTGCAGCGGTATGGGAGGTTTTAAGGCTTGTCCCATTAAAAATAAAGTAAGTTACACTGTATTGTACAAGGCCAAGTCAATGTAATACAGTGTTGTACAGGACTAAATTCAATGTGTAGGGTGACTGGTAATTAGGGAACGATATTTAAACACATGATTGTACTCATGATTACAAATAACTTTCCCGAAGAAACTATTTTTGTGTAGTCGTTAGTTTTATTTTTATCACAATATCGTGCAACACGCGCGTGCTAATGAAATCTTGTTGTTTGTGTTGAACTTTACACGCGCGTGTAAAGTTCGAAAATACCTACTAGTATTTAAACATCCTTCACTTATTACCAGTCACACTATATACGTCTCGCCTTTTATCTCCGAAGAAGTAGGCAGAGGTGCACATTACGCCACGTAATGCCGTTATACAATGTACACACACTTTTCACCATTTGTGTTAAAGTTCCATGTAATAGGGGGTGAGCCGGGCACAATTACAGGCTCCGAGCTACTACAGAGACATTTTCGAAAAATCCAAAAAAGGTTTACTCACGTAACTGTTGGACGAGGACCTCGACTAGTTTCATTAGCAGCGCGACAATCGCCGCGTCGTGTGTCGCGGAATGCTGCTCATGAATATGAGCCTCTAGCATGGCTTGAAACTAGTCGAGTTTCTCGTCAAACAGTTACGTGAGTAAGCCGATAACATAATAATTAACATTACTTTTTGTTTACAGGTACATTTAAACATTAAATCTAAGCGCTATCCTCTAGGTAAGGGGAAGATTGACAAGCCTCCAGAAATACCTACTTTAGACCCTACGCCCATGGACCAATACAGGCTACCTATGTTACAGTATTCTGCTGAAAAGTCTTTCGTCATATAATAGAGGTGATGACGGCGTATAATATACAATGTGATAGGGGTGAGACTTCTAACCCGTTAAGACTGAGTACTACATCTAATTTTATCGACAAAAAAATAATATGGGGGGTGAACCCCCTCCCCCTAAAAAGTATGGCTATTTTAATATTTTTTTTACTTTATGTGATATCAAAGGTTGTATGCGTCGTAGAAACAAAAACAAAACGACAAACGGTAGCTAATAACCTTGGCTAACTAATTCATTACTTTTTTTATAGTTTGATAATGTTTTGGTGAAAAAAAAATCATTTCTGAATTATTTTTACCGAAAAGTCACTATTTTTCAATATTTTCAATTGGGGGTTCAACCCCCTATATTATTTTTTTTGTCGATAAAATTAGATGTAGTACTCAGCCTTAACGGGTTAGAAGTCCCACCCCTATCACATTGTATACATTCAGGTTTTTTTCTCTGATCCGGAGCTGCGGACTACCTAGCGGGTTACCGGGGTTCCGGCTCGAAAAGCAGGAGTAGGAACGGGGTGGTTTTTAGTCATTCAAGAAGTAATTGGATGATTTCCCCCTTAAAAATAAAGATTTTTTCTATATTTTTACAAATTAATTTATTATTGAATCTGTTATTTACCAAAATTTTAGGTCTCTACAACGCTTAGTTTTAAAGATCTCTATGGCCTCGCGGTTCGGTGCGTTTATAACATTATATATAACATTACTTAACTTTAACTTATAACATTTTGTTGGTAATTGAGAACGCAACCTTTGTCATTTTAATGTTGTCAGATTTATAAATAAATCGTTATTGTTAGGTTGGCAACACCTTTTTCTCTCTATCTTATGTTTTTAGCTAGTTTAACTCAATATATTCTAGCCACTCAAACGTTCGCGTGCGACACCTGTCAACACCTTGTACGTTCACGCGCTCGATCTGTGTTGAACCGCGTCGAGCGCCCCATGCCGTTACCGATTCAAAGTGTATTTTCTAGCAAACTATTGCAGCTATAGCAAAGTAAAAAATACCAGTATAAAGCTGAATTATTAAGGAATCAAAATATATACTAATTAAAGTACAGAAATCAATCACAAATGCATAAAAAAAGTTGAACTTAACAGAACGGGCTAAATATTTATTTGTTTTTTTGAACAAGTTTTAACTAAACGTTATTTAATTATTTATTTTCGTTGTTTTATTTTGAAAGAATGAATCTTAAGGATTATTTTACTATACAACACTAATACAGTAGGATGATAAATAAATGAATACTTCAATTTTAAACGCAAACACTTCACAAAACTTGACACACAGTTTAAACAATTATTTTTTATATTCTTGCTGTCACCTGGCATACTGTTTTACCGTCCAATAGATGCGTTATTTAATACAGATCCATCTAGTGTAACATTCGTAAAGCTCTTTGAAGCTTGTCATAGATAAAAATTCGTTGGAAGTGAACAAGTCAAATGGGCTGCTATAGTCGCCCGGACGTTTAACGCCAAATATTTTTGGGCGACTATAGTCGCCCGGACGTTTGAGTGGCTAGTATTTTTCCGTATTCTAAACAGTTTTGTTTATCACCCAACTCTTAAAATCCTCACTTTCTAACCATAATTTTGACAAATTTAAGCTTTTGGCAATCAACTTTGACTAATTATAACAAAATCTTGAGTTTTTTTATGTAATAAAATTGCCATAGCCGCGCGGTCGAAACGGACATCTTTGCTCCCAAGTGTATTGAACTTGTATTTTTACCGACTTCACAAAAAGGAGGAGGTACTATGTTCGGCTGTTTGTATGTTTTTTTTTTTTTGTATGTTTGTTCATCGAATACTCCGTCAATTGTCGACGGATTTTCAAAATTCTTTTTTTGTTCGAAAGTAGATAGTTCTGAGGTGGTCCCATTGTCACCAAGTTAGGATCTGATGATGGAATCTTAGAGAAATCGAGGGAACTCCTCAAATATTATAGGGAACTATATAGTGATTTTGGTATATTCATCTAGAATTGAAGCATTTACCGTCAAAAAGTAACCTTTGAAGAGGTGGAACTGATGAAGAAGACCAGAAATGGCCAATGGAACTTCATACTCACATAGAAATCACAATAAAGTTAATTAATACTCCGTCAATTGTCGACGGATTTTCAAAATTCTTTTTTTGTTCGAAAGTAGATAGTTTTGAGGTGGTCCCATTGTCACTATGTTAGGATCTGATGATGGGATCTTAGAGAAATCGAGGGAACTCCTCAAATATTATAGGGAACTATATAGTGATTTTGGTATATTCATCTAGAATTGAAGCATTTACAGTCAAAAAGTAACCTTTGAAGAGGAACTGATGAAGAAGACCAGAAATTGCCAATGGAACTTCATACTTACATAGAAATCACAATAAAGTTAATTAAGTGACTGTGACAATACAAATAAATAAAGTAGTTATTGAGATAGAGAATTTTAACTGACTTTTTTAGTTGCGATACTGAGTATCGCAACTAAAAAGTGTGAAATAAAATACTTTTTACAAAATAAACCGACTTCACTAAAAAAGTTAAAAATAACTTTAATTTCGGAAGTCGGTGTAGCAAACTAATAATACCGAGAAACACCGACTTCCGAAATTAAAGTTATTTTTAACTTTTTTAGTGAAGTCGGTTTTAATGTATAATATTGTATACTGTATAGTAGTAAGAAATGTATTTTGCATGTATAATAATAAATATGAAATTGTATGCAATGTCTTTATGTATTTTTATTTATCGACACTATCTATTTTCGTATCTTTTTTATGGTAATTATAAGCCGGTAAACGAGCAGACGGATCACCTGATGGTAAGCAATCGCTGCCGCCCATGGACACTCAAAACACCAAAGGCGTTACAAGTGAGTTGCCGGTTAGGAATTTAAGGGTTGTTGTGGAATCGGGGATTGGTAAGATTGGAAAGGGGGGTAATTGGGCCTCGGGTAACCTCACTCACACGACGAAACACAACGCAAGCGTTGTTTCACGTCGGTTTTCTGCTCGGCCGTGGTATCACTCCGGTCGAGCCGGTCCAGCAGTGCATGGTATGGTAACCCGCTAGGTATTTCAAAGCTTACTTCACCATTTAACACTAATATTCTGTGAGATTGTTGTAAAAAAAAACGCACACACAATAACATTTATTTATCTATATAAAGTACCTAAGAAAAGCTATATACAAATATATTTTTACATAAATAAAAACTTGAAATTTCGCTTCTAACGTCGCAATGTGTAGTTATTGGAGAAGGCAGTGAACAATGTAGCTAATCATCATCTTCATCTCTATATATAAAATTCAATGGCTGTTCGTTAGTCTCGCTAAAACTCGAGAACGGCTGGTCCGATTTGGCTAATTTTGGTCTTGAATTATTTGTCGGAACTCCAGGGAAGGTTTAAAAGGTGAGAACATAATATTTCAGGCGATACGAAGAGTTTCCAGGTCAGCTACTGATGAATAATATGATTTAACACAGTATTCAATTGAAAAAGAGTAACCTATGGAGTTTCTTGCTCGTTCTTCTCCATAGGAATCTACACTTTGGAACGAGCAACTAGAGGACTGACCGACAGACTGATAGTTGCGCCAATTTTATTGGATTGGTCTCAACCAATCAAAATTTTGTGTTTCAATCTGCAGAATTGTTAACTTTTTTTTGAGGATAATGACGCCATTGACTTTTTGTGATTTTGTTTTGGAAAATCACCCAAATATTAGGTAAATTATGATTTTAAAGACTGCACAATAAGTTCCATATTATCAACGACGATTTCGTTAAAACCGCTTCGTTTTTTATCTTTTTTTGATCTTTCAACACCAACCCTTTTTTCCTTATCCCCTCTCGATCTACGCGTTTCCAAATTATTTTCTATAGAACTAGAATTTGTCACATCATCAATTGCATATACAATTTCTTTTGTAGGCTTTACATTTTTCTTTTTAATGGAATGTTTCTCTTTAAATTCTTTATTTTTTACTTCAATGTAATCTAATAAAACTTTCATCTCTCTAACAAACATATCTCTACCAGGCACATTGAGTTGACTATATTTATCAATAATCCCAATTTGTATGAATTCTCTAACAATTCTTGTTGCATCAGATTTATTATTATTTTCAATGGCATTATCTAATTTTCTCAAACATTTCTGTAGCTTTTTCAATTCCTGTTGCGTATACATTCTTTCCATTTTTCTAGCGAACTTCTTAAACGCGATATTTTTATGACAATATTTGACATTACTTTTGGCGCCATCATAAGATTCGTCCAAAATTTTCTTAATATTTTTATCAGGTATAATTTCTTTTAAAATTTCCTGATTTGAGTCGAGTATTTGATTAATTTCCTTTTTTATAACTGTCAAGGATTGTTCCAGTGTATTCGAAGTTATATTGGATACAAAATCACAGAATTCTTTATACAAATCTATGAAAAATAACTTTCGAGATTCGAGTTGTGTTTGTGGGTGAATATCAGCCCTAAATTGTTGCAAATCTGCTGGTTTTTGTGAACTGCTATATTCTTTAACTTGCGGTGCTAACATTGAATAAAGTTTGTCTAAGAAATTCTTTACATTTTTAACAAATTGTAAGTTTTCATTAATGTCTTTGGGTTCGAATAGGAACGATGTTTCTAGGGCTACATTGACGCTTCTTGGTGAGGGCTCTTGGACGGCTGTTGATGCTGAAAGATATTTTAATAATGGAGTAAATTATAATCTTTGTTTTATGTATAGATCTACTAATCTAAGTATACTGTTTTTATAATAATTACCTATCGTGAGACATGCTAAATTAAGTAAAAATCACGGTCTACTCACGTACATTAATGGAGAAAAGCTCTACTAGTTTCGAGTCACAGAGGGACTCGTCATCATGAGTAACGTGCGCAGAAGCGGCGACCTCTGCTAGAGATTTTCTCCATGAATGTACGTGATGAGTAAACCGTGATTTTTAGTTAATCCATAGTCTATTAAGTCTATAGTAATAAATAAAGCTGAAGAGTTTGTTTAAACGCGATTGTTTAAATTAATCTCCTGAACTGCTGGTTCGAATTTAATAATTATTTTTGTGTTGGATACTGCTATGACGCTTTGATTGTATTGATATGTCCATATATAGTTTTTCACCCACTGCTCAACTCTTATTGATTAAAACATGATGTTTAATAGCCTACAGCCTTCCCCAATAAATGGAATATCCAACACAAAAATAATTATTTCAATCCAACCCATAATTCCGAAGATATGCTTGATCAAATAAACAAAAAACTTACCATAAGCAAATAACGATAACAAAATTACAATTTTCATATTTTCACGTAAATAAACAATCATTTTTATATTTTATTTTTATCATTGCTTACAACACATTGTGTGTTCACCGTGATGGCGGTATTATTGTAAAATAATAAAAGTTGAATGATTTATGCTTTAGCATCGAGTTTGAATTTTATTACGACTATTTCTCTGTGTTGCATAGAAATTTATAAAATAAAAATCGTAGTAAAACATTGGTTTATTTCCACACGGATCTAATGTTTGTGTGATCCACAAATTGTTGTTTCTGGTCTGGGTGTCATGTGTATGTGAACTTGTATGTTAGTAAACGCACCCACGACACAAGAGAAAATTATAGTGTGAAGCAGAGTTAAAAATAAGTTTTTGTTCCTTTACTGGTCTGGGTGTGAATATTTTTATGTAGATATTAGGTACTATATATTGAAAAATTCTCAAAACGAAGGTAAAACAGTGAATAGATACAGAAGAGCCGTGAATAAATGTTCACTGGTTTCAAAATAAAACAAATATTAAATAGTTTGTACATTCATTGTATTCACAAATATAGCAAAATATTCTTATTTACAATACAGATATAATAATTACAATTATACAATATTTTGTCGAACCTAGAGGGCGCTGGTGTAGTATTAAGGCAACAAATATGTTTTTTATATTAGAACTTGTCACGCAATTAATAAAAGCTATATATACCCTTACTTTTACTTCAAAAAAAGGACTTTTCCCACTTATGAGCTATACCAAATTTGCAATTTATTATCAGTTCGTAAATTATATATCATACACTTAGTACTAAAAAAACATAAAACCATACCATTATCTTCCGATATATCAGCCAGAAGAAGGAAGAAAAACAACGTTGCCTGTATGCCTTTTGTAAAAACAGAATTCGCTAAAATTCAGTACGACAAACGCTCATCTTACTTATACAACAAAATAAATAAACAAATAGACATACATACCAAACCTTTTAAAGAATGTAAATCTTTACTGATAAAATGGATTAACAAGTTAAGCTATGATGTAGTGGAAAATCTTTTGTTGAATGTAATGTGAACACACACACACACACACACACACACACACACACACACACACACACACACACACACCACATACACACACACACAAACACACACACACACACACACACACACACACATACCAAATATTAAAATTATCTAGTTTTAAGTTGTTAATTAATTATTAAAATTGTAAGATATAAAAGAGCGGCGCCTCCTGGCACAGGCATATATATGCTTAAAAGGAGACGCCACCCACTGTATAACACTGTAAAATCGTGTATTAACGAAATAAAGCATTTTTGATTTTTTTTTGATTTTGATACCCATGGAAGGCTTAAAACTGTGTGACAATGGAGTTACGAACTTAAACTTCCCACGGGTGTGTTATACCCGCCTTAGTAGCATTTTTTGAGGTGGGAACCCGATTAAAAACATATTTCAATACTTTTTTTAAGGGTTGAAAGTCATCCAAAGACTTCTCCCGCTTTGGGCGAGCCGAGAGGAAGTGTCAGACTCTTACTGTCTAAAAACCACCCCGTTCCTACTCTATGATACTAGACGTAGGTCGTCGATCAACTAGTAGATTGATCAGGATAATGATGATGATACCTAGCCACCACCGCCACTCCACCAGCTGGGTAAGACACACCCTACATTAACCAACCACTATATACCCTCATTTCGTCGAAGATCACGGTTTACCAAGCTGCGGATGTAGTTTCTTGGTGTGTCGCGAGAGACAGGAGAGCCAGCTGAAGCGGGCCCCGCACGTGGCACACTTGTACGCGGCCTGACCGCTGTGCAGCGCTAGCATATGGTTGCGGAGCTTGGATTGGTTCTGGAAGATAAATATATAGGTCAAAATCGTGCTTCATCGTAGGTCGCATCATCACTTACCATTAAATTTAAATAAAAAAGGCATTTTCTTTATTTTTCTTCTAAGACTAGGGCTACTTTGGTTCTCTAAAGCGATGTTTGTATAATCTTCGGCAGTAGGTTTTATTGATTTACTAAACAAATTACTTAAAATAACGTTTTAATTTTAATTTTATATCAAAACCTATTTGTTATTATTATTTTGTTTTCTTCATTTCATTCGTTCATTTTTGTTCACGAAAGTTCGCAAAAAATAAAAACTTAAACTTAAATAGAAACTTCGATTTTCGTTGAATTAGAGTAGACCTGCTTCTCATGCATAAGGACGTAAGTTTAACCCTTTAACCGCCGCAGTTGTATATAAGCAACTTAATATTTTATAGTTGCTTATATACAACTGCGGCGGTTAAAGGGTTAAAACCTACCAACGGCAATTATTACATTTTCTTAGCATAGCTACATAGCACATCTCTGGTGGAAATGCACCATAAAAATGACGGGTAAAGGTAAGGGATTAGTTTAGGTGCTTCCTCACGCTAATTAGCTTATAATTAAGAGATGGTTTTAAGGTAGGTGTCGTGGTGTGCCGGAGGTTTAAGACGGCCGCTTCTCATGCATTAAGATGCGGAAAAGTGTGGGAGAGCCATGCTTCGGCACTGCTGGGCCGGCTCGATCGGAGTGATACCACGGCCGAGCAGAAAACCGCCGTAAAACAACGCTTGCGTTGTGTGGGTGAGGTTACCGGAAGCCCAATTACCTTCCCAATCTTCCCAATCCCCGATTCCCCAACAACCCTAAAATACCTAAACCCAAAAAGCCGGCAACGCACTTGTAACGCCTCTGGTGTTTCAAGTGACCATGGGCGGCGGCGATTGCTTACCATCAGGTAATCCGTCTATAAACATTTGCATTTACCTGCATACTAAATAACTCCTCTACCTATGTGTTTACCAAATATTTTGTTTAAATACTTACTGCAAAAGATCTCCCACAATGGTGACACAAATGTTCTGTATTTTCAGATCTGTGTACAACTTGTTTATGGAGGTATAGAGAAGTCTTGCTCTTTAAAACCTGGAAATAATAAATTCGTAGTAAGAAATATATAAATAGTAAATATCGTCACGACTTTTATCCCCGAAGAGGTAGGCAGAGGTGCACATTACAGCACGTAATGCCGCTATACAATGTACACCCACTTTTCACTATTTGTGTTTCAAGTCCCATGAAATAGGGGGTGAGCCTCTTGCTATATACTAAGCACAATTCCAGACTCTGTGCTACTACTGAGAAATTTTTCGAAAATCCGAAAAAGCCCAGCAATCATTTGTAACACTCGGGAATCGAATCCGAGACCCCTTATCCGGCGATCGCACTTGCGACCACTCGACCAACGAGGCAGTTTACTCTCTATTCCCTTAAGGTAAGCGTCCACTGCAAGAAGAAAAAAGTGGAAACTATCGTTTTCTTTTTTCTTCTCCTCTAATAACATCTTCTGATTTGTTTCGTTGCGGGATCCAAGACAGTCATTCATGTCCCTGGGACGCGCCGGACTTCAGTGTTCCGGTGTTTTTATGTTTGTATCTACTGTAGATCCTGGTGCATAGGAGTTGCAGCGGTATGGGAGGTTGTAGGGCTTGTCCCAACAAAAAAAAAAGCGTCCACATATCCGCATCGTACGCATCGCACGCATCGTACGCATTCCGTATGACTTCATCAGCAATGCCTACATGCGATGCGTACTGATGATTTCAAATCAAATCACTTTAATGCATTCATAGTGTACAGTGTGGTCTACAATTTTAATACGGTAAAATGGGGTGAATGGAAATTCAGGGGGTGAATAGAAACAACATTTTTATTAGCATTATTAGTTTGTTTTCATATTTTTGGTTTTAATAAAGCATTTTTGGTTTTAATATTGAATTAATAAAAAATATTTAAATGGTGTAAACAGTTCTAAATTACGTGAAAACACAACAAAATGTTGTTCCTATTCACCCTCTGATTTGTTTCTATTCACCCCGTTTTACGGTACAGTAATATGTCCCAACTATGGGCCCTATTGGGCACCGCAAAAGTACTTAATCTACTTACATATTATTTTTTTATTACATACTTTTCTTTCTTTCAATTTTATTAAAAATCAAATATAATATAATATATTAAAATTTATAGGTTGGTAACATTAAAACTATCAAATGGTTTAATAATAATGTGGTGGCAATAGACTCACCACCTATTACATGGGACTTACAATATAAATTGTGAAAAGTGGGTGTACATTGTATAGTGGCATTACGTGCCATAATGTGCACCTCTGCCTACCCCTTCGGGGATTAAAGGCGTGACGATATGTATGTATGTATTAATAATAATATTTTATTACGTTAACAGAATGGTTAACCAGAATGCGTACGATGCGTACGATGCGTGCGATGTGTACGATGCGTACGTTGCGGACATGTGAACGTATATCGTAAAACGTAGACTAACCTTCTGACACTGATTACATTTGTGTACATAATTCTTCAAATGTTCCCAATCCACGTGGTCCTTTAGCTGTGTCTTATTGGGGAACCGCTTTCCACAGTCACTGCACATATACCTGTGGAAAACAACAGTTAACATAACAAGATTATACATATTATAAGTATTTTTAAGACAGTTTGTATGTGAAACTTATATGTCTAAACTGTTGCATCGATTTTGATGACATTTAGGATAGATATAAATTTTCCTTTACCTTGGAATCCTTTAAATTGAATTTAATTAGTTTTTTCCTAATTCTTTTTACTTTAAGATACTTAGAAATGACGTATTTGCTCCCACTCCTAAACTTTGATTCGTTATATCTATATGACATTGTCATCTTATATGACAAAATAAGAAAATACGTGTCTAATATTAAACTTACGGACATACCCTGTCATCATCCCTATTGAAATAAATTTATTTATTTATTTTACTCTTTATGTACATGATTGTGTACATAGATGGGCTTAATGCCGTAGACATTTTCTACCAGCCAAACCAAAAGGTTTACTTTGACCACACAGGCGAAGTCAGTGGCAGAAACCTAGCTATAATACAAAATACAAGTACTTACTTAAAATCATTCTCGCTGACGTGTTTCCTGCTGATTTTCATATGTTGTTGGTATGTGGCTATTGATGAAAACGTCCTGTTACACGGCTTGCATACCAAGTTGCCGGTAGCTCTGTAAATAACATAAAAATATATTATAACACTTTTTTTTAAGGGGTAAACGGAAAATCTTCCAATGACTTCTCCCGCCCTGGGTGAGAGGGAGTGTCAGACTCTTATTGAGTAAAAACACACCCCGTTTCTACTTCTGCTTTTTGAGCCGGAGCCCCGGTAACCTACTAGGTAGTCCGCAGCTCCGGGTTCGCAGCGCGGAACGCAGAAAATATCGTTTGCTCATGATCAGCTGTTAGCAGCGAGGCGCCCACGTTATACGAAGACTAGTAACTAAGTAGGTATTCTGGAACTTTACGCGCGCGTGTTAATGAAATTTTGTTGTTTTGTTAATATCGTGATAAAAATAAAACTAACGAGTATATAAAAAGTTTCTTTTTTATATATTTGTTGGGTCGACGTTTGATTGCTATCTCACCGCTATCTCGCCTGATGGTAAGTGATGATGCGGCCTACGATGGAACACGTCTGCCCATGATAAACCTATTCACTTCTTTGGGAAAGTAGTTTGTAATCATGAATATAATCACGTGTTTAAATATCGTTCACTAATTACCTGTATCTCTATATACAGTACTAGCTGACCCGCGCAACTTCGTTTGCGTGTATCCCGCTACTTCGACAAATACAGTCAACGCACCAACACATATTGGATACTAATTTTCAATTCACAATAACTTCTCTTTCCCTTAACCGCGTTTAAAATATTAAAATGTTTTTTGGTTTCTGTGAATCTTCTTTGATCGCCCCCCCTATCAGTTTTTGGAAAAAATATTTAAGTAATGTAGAGATTTTTTTTTGTCTTATATGTATAGATCAAAGTCGTAGTACCTACTTTTTAATATTATTTATTTTTTATGTACCGTTTTTTTATATTTTTTGTTTTTTTTTTATGTACTTACCTACTTTTGTTATACATATACAATATACATCTCACTATTATTTTCTTGTTTACTTTTTAAATTATTTACATTCTACATTTTATTACTTTTACTTACTTTTTATTTACTTAAAACAATTAATTTTTAGAAGATTAACGTTGTGTACCTACATTTTAAACTTATTTACTTTTTACATTTTTATTTTATCTTTACAACAATTATTATATTACAGAATGTCTTTATATACAACGTTCACAGCTTTTTTGTCATTAGACAATACAAACATGTTTTCTCGAGAGGTTACTCTTGAAAGAGCGACATACAGTTGGCCATGTGAAAAACAGTCAACGCTCAAATCTAAGCCTGCAACGTTGAAGGTTTGACCCTGTGCTTTATTAATGGTCATTGCAAAAGATGTCTTTACCGGAAACTGTAAACGTTTAAATTGGAAGGGTAAATCCGATGGTATCAGGGGGATTCGGGGAATCAATACATCTTCTCCGGTACCACATCCTGTGAGTATTGTGCATCTATCCCGAGCCTGACTGAGGCTTTCCTCACGTTCCGTTAACGATTCTCCATCTCTTGCTGAACGTGTTCTTCTGGCATTCACTGTACTACGACCTATGTTAGAACGTCCACGTCTTCTAGGCATGACTATATTTAATTATTACACGCACATTATGACACTAACTGAAATTAACTGAATGAATGATGAAACAAAAGAAAGATACCTATTCTATTAAGTTCTTTTTCTGAACTTATCTTACCTTAAATTACGTTTTTTTTTTTAATTATTTCCCTAATATTAAATTGACCTAACTTTAAATTTTAACCAAAATCTTAATAGAAAATATCAAAAATAAATGCGATTTAATACTAACCTTAGAATACAATACCTATTATTATCATACAATTATTGTTGTCGCGCTGAAAAGCACGTTTTATTTTTCTCAAAGAGCTGCGATAAATAAACGCGTCCGATCGCTTCCAATTTCAAAGTGCTAATGGGGAGCCGCTGCCGCCGACGCGCTATTTATAGGGACGCTGCCCCCGCCGCCGCGGCCAGCCCGTACCGTGCCGCAATACTAATATCGTGATATCTCCTAAACTATATGTCTAAATAACACACTGTAAACTGCAAAAATAATCTAAATTAAATGCTCGTGATGATGAACTTACTTATTATGATAAGGATATATGTATTATTGGTTATATCACCAGTTAAACATCACCCAACGAATTAAATGTTTTTTTAATACAGAAAAGTAGTTTTTGTGACTTAAATAAAAAAGCTGGATATATGTCATCGCGGACTTTTTTGTAACTTTTTTGTGTAATAAAGACCAATGTTTTTGCTATACATTGTTCTTACTTGTATCCAACGGAATAAGCGGCGCACGCACAAATGCAGTCTTCAATTAGATTTTTTTTCTGACTTCTTGGACATAAATCGCTGTAACTCAGCTAATATAGTTTCAATGTATTTCAATTATATATAAAAACCTGTCGGAGAAAATACTCTTTCTATTAGTGAAAACCGCATCAAAATCCGTTGCGTAGTTTTAAAGTTTTATGCATACGAGGGGACTACAGACAAAATGGGCGACTTTGTTTTATACTATGTATAGATGTTAATTAACAGAGTGCGTTCCTGTTAACCCGCAATAGTATAGCATTCATACATGCAAAAAAAATACCATTAAATAAAACAATGTTATTTTTTTAATATTAATATATTCACCAAACATTTAAATCGATACCTAAAAGAAACACTCTGTGCACGCGTAGTTGAAGGAAGGCAACGTTGCAATTCATTGCTTATTTTTCTATGCTGATATTTTTATTTTAATCCATTAATGATATAGATTAACGAGTTTAAAGGAACGCCCTCTGTTAGTTAACATACTGTATGTACATCTATACTAATATTATATTGCCTTAAGGCATTAAGTCCGCCATTCACTGTATTTGTGATGAAGTTAAATAAATAAATAAAAATAAATTATAAAGCTAAAGAGTTTGTTTGTTTGATTGTTTGTTTGTTTGTTTGTTTGAACGCGCTAATCTCCAGAACTACTGGTCCGATTTGAATAATTCTTTTTGTGTTGAATAGTACATTTATCGAGGAAGGCTATAGGCTATAAAACATCACGCTATGACCAATAGGAGCCAAGCAGAGCGGTGAAACCGCGCGGAAGTAGCTAGTAAGTAATATCTCTCACCTAGCAACATGACTATGCACATGCCGCAGTAGATTCCCCCGCCACTGGAACTTCTTGTCACACTGGGGACACGGGTACTGTTGCCTCGACTTCTTTTAAATATCGTTCACTAATTACCAGTCACCCTATGTACATATGTACATCTATACTATATAATATATATATATATAATATATAATAATATTATAAAGCTAAAGAGTTTGTTTGTTTGTTTGAACGCGCTAATCTCCGGAACTATTGGTCCGATTTGAATAATTCTTTTTGTGTTGAATAGTACATTTATCGAGGAAGGCTATAGGCTATAAAACATCACGCTATGACCAATAGGAGCCAAGCAGAGCGGGTGAAACCGCGCGGAAGTAGCTAGTAAATAATATCTCTCACCTAGCAACATGACTATGCACATGCCGCAGTAGATTCCCTCGCCATTGGAACTTCTTGTCACACTGGGGACACGGGTACTGTTGCCTGGACTTCTTCACCGAGCACTTGATCTGTTCTATGTGTTGATCCATGTTCTGTTGGCCATTCTCTGCGGTGCTCGAGTCTGGGAGTACTTCTGTTAATTTCCTGGAAATATTGTTTGATTTCATACATACATAATACTAGTGTTAGTGACCATGTAGCGACTATATCGCACATAAAATATTATCACGTATAAAGATAGGGCACAAGCATAAATAGGATTACTGATTAACTAATGTGTATATGATAGCACGTATAACATAGTATATGCCTTGTCAGTTTAAAAACTTATATTATACATACATAATTGTTTAATTTCATATATCGTCACGCTTTTTATCCCCGAAGGGATAGGCAGAGGTGCACATTATGACATGGTAATGACACTGTACAATGTACACCCACTTTTCACAGTTTATGTTGTAAGTCCCTTGTAATAGGGGGTGATTTAATTAGATGGTGGTTTTATTTATTTTTTTGTGAAAAAGCCATGTATAGGCACTGTTATAGGTGGGAGAGCCATGCTTCGGTACGAATGGGCCAATGCATGGAGTGATACCACGGTGAAACAACGGTTTTTCGCCTTGGGTGAGGCGAGGGGGAACTTACTGACTCAAAACCACCTCGCTCCTTCTAGTTGCTTATTTTTACACCCTTCCCAATTTCCCCAATCCCCGATTCCCCAACAACACTTAAATGCTTAACCCCCAAAATGCCGGCAACGCCCTTGTAACGCCTCTGGTGTTTCAAATGTCCATGGGCGGCGGCGATTGCTTAGCAACAGGTGAACCGTCTACTAGTTTAAATGTTATCAGCTCAACCGGAGTGATACGTCATATAAAAGAGGTTAGCGGAGGCCTAATCAAGACTTTACTGTGTTCCCTAAATATCCTAATGTTTTGAATGTCCATGGACGGCGGCGATTGTTTACCATCAGGTGATCCTTTCGCCTTATACCAAAACAACGCAATATCTAGACTACTGTATTACTTACCTAAGTTTCAATTGAATTTGATGATTAGTACTAGTTCGCACGTGTTTCTGTAAATTCGCTGTGTTCGTGAATGACAATCTGAAAATATAAAAAAATAATTCAATGATGTTTAATTAACAATTATTTTTTAAATATTACCTTAACCCCAAACTAGGATTTCTCCCCCAAAGTAGGATTTTCTCCTGTATCGTGGGTTTGTAAACAAACATTAAGTTCACATGACATCCAGACCCGAAACGACAATTTGTGAATCACACAAAGTAGATTCAGAGTTCACACAAAGAGTTACTCCGTGCGGAAATCGAACCCGCTACACACTGCGCGCCGTGACCGTGCGTTGTCGCTGGCGGCGTTGAGCGTCTAACGTGCCCTCTGCCGGCAAACACGTGTGTTACGTCAGTTGTCACTTAGATACATAGAGGGCGCACACACTATACAATATATACTAGAGTCCCTCTGTGACTCGAAACTTATAGAGCTTTTCTCCATTAATGTACGTGAGTATCGTGATTCTTAGTTAATCTCTATTGACTTACTTGCACGGCTCGCAGTACGGTTTCCGTTTCTGGCCGGTTTCGATCCGATGTATTTCTATATGTTTGCGTAGCGACGCCTTCCATTTAAACGATTTATTGCACGAGTCACACGCGAACAACGGGGGTGTATTTGTTGTACTGAAACATAAATTATCTATAACTTAATATATAGAGCTGATGAGATTGTTTGATCGCGCTAATCTTCGGAACTACTGGTCCGAATTGAATAATTCTTTTTGTGTTATTACTTTGGTAAAAAATAGAGTAAAAAAATGTAGTGTATATGAAATGCATTGTGTAAGTTTAAAGATCTAAGCATACATAGAGATAGACAGCGGAAAGTGACTTTGTTTTATACTATGTATTCATACTCTAATTCCTGCCAAATTTCATCTAAATCTTTATTCCCTACAATCTCATTAATCCCCGAACCCCATCTCTATCTCCCAAAAGGCCAGCAACGCACTTATAAAGCCTCTGGTATTTCGGGTGTACATGGATGGCGGCGATTGCTTAATATCAGGTGATCCGTCAACTCGTTTACCGACATATATCATAAAAAGCACCTACTTTTCACTAGTTATGTTATGAGTATCATAAAATCGATTATAGTTTATTAGTCTAGCTAAAACTCGAAAACGGCTGGACCGATTTGGCTAATTTTGGTCTTGAGTTATTTGTGGAAGTCCAGGGGAAGGTATAAAAGGTGAGAACAAAATGTTTAACGGTACGCATCAACAGGCCAGCATCGTAATATGTTTAAAGGTAAGCGTCCGCTGGCACGCATCGCACGCACCGCACCAAACGGATTTTAGTTAGTCTTGTATAGAAACTGATCCGCATCGTACGGACCGCATCATCAGCAATGTCTACATGGGATGCGTGCCGATGACGTCATCGTCATAGGATGCGGATCAGTGGACGCAGTTGTATGAGTTTCTATACAAGACTAACTAAAATCCGTTGCGTGCGATGCGTACGATGCGGGCCTATGAACGTTTACCTTAAGGCGGTATGAAGTTTGCTGGGCCAACTAGTAATATAATGTCATATTTACCTTTCATCGATAACTTCTGCACCATCCTTCGATACTCCATTTTGATTATTTTGTACATTTTGATCATTTGACACGTCTATTTGTGTTCCATTATTCGGTACGTCTAGTTCTATTTGGTTGCTTCGTACGTTTATGTCTATTGAGGGGCTGAAAAAAAATTGGTAGTCGTTGTAACATTATTTTAATTTTCTAGATCGTTGCTAATTTAAGACTACCTGCCGCACTCAGAGACATTTAATGATTAGGAACTTAATTTTGTATCGAAAACAATAGGGTAGATGACTAATTTTTATTTTAATGTCCATCTTGTAGATTATTTTAAAATATTAGACACGTATTTTTTATTTTCTTACGGAAACAAATACTTTCGAAGATATATCCATTTGAAATATCGCGTGACGTCACTTTAGAGTACGTTTTATACTCTATAGTGACGTAGTTAGCTCCCACTCCTAAACTTTGATTCATTTTATCTAGGTATTGTTATCTTATATGACAAAATAAAAAAATACGTGTCTAATATTTTTTCATTACCTAACTGACGGACTAATTACATTTTTAATTTTCATACCCCGTCATCATCCCTATTGCTAAGGACTGAGTTAAGTAATCGTTAAATGACTCTGAATACGGCTGTAAGTGTAATGATGTTTAGAATCGAACATGAAACAACGCTTGCGTTAGTAAAGGTGTTGACAAACTATATAATCTAATCTAGCGTCACAGATGATGCACGTACAGTGCCGGCGTAAGGGCCACTGATACCCCGGGCGAAAATATTGTGGCGCCCACTTGAGGGAAGCAATATCAAGTGTTCGTGTTTTGCTGATCCCAAGTAAAATTATATTAAGAATTTCATCTTTCCTTTAGCGTTACCCAGAGCTAATGACGCTGACGTAAAAAGTTTTGTTCTCAATAAAAAATATGCATATGCACAGAGCGTAGAGCACAGTTCTGAGGGTTTGCACTAAGAAAGGCAAGAGACTCCAACTCCGACTCACGCCCCTCCCCCCCTAACGCCGGCACTGTGCATGTATTAGCCTCACCCATGACAGTGCGTACTCTCGTAGTGTTTGGCGACGGCTCGCTTGCTGGGGCAGCGCTCGTGACACGCGCCGCACTCGTACCGACGGATGTGTTTGTTCCTGTGGTAGTTGAACGACACCTCCGACGCGAACGAACACTCGCATATCTCGCATTTGTAGTTAGATTTATTCTGTAATTAAATAAATCTATTCATCATCATCAGTTGAGAGACGTCCACTGCTGAACAAAGGCTTCCCCCTTAGTCCTCCACGTAGAACGACAAGCCTCCACCTGCATTACAATCTATTAACTATATAAAATAAGTCGGGTTTTCCTTCCTGACGCTATAACTTCAGAATGCACGAACCGATTTCCACCATTTTGCATTCATTGGAAAGGTCTCGGGCTCCGTGAGGTTTATAGCAAAGAAAATTCAGGAAAATTTCAAGAGAAAAGCAGGAAAAGAGGGAGAATCATTAGTGGCGAAACGGAGTTCGCCGGGTTTGCTAGTACCTATACATATTATAGGAACTTTAAATGTATCGGCCACGGTGTTGTGTTTGAAAATTACAATATATACAACCTACTTGGAATACTCGCACATAACTTGAACAGCTTGTGAGTCCAAAGCTTTGTTAACTGTGGGAGAGCCATGCTTCGGCATGAATGGGCCGGCTCGACCGGAGTGATACCACGGCCGAGCAGAAAACCGACGTGAAACAACTCTTGCGTTGTGTAAGTGAGGTTACCAGTGGCCCAATTACCTCCCTTTCCCATCCCCGAATCCCCAACAACTCCTAACCCTCAACAGGTCGGCAACGCACTTGTAACGCCTCTGGTGTTTCAGGTGTCCATGGGCGGCGGCGATTACTTACCATCAGGTGATCCGACTACTCGTTTACCAGCTTGTACCATATAAAAAAAAAGTGTAAAATAAAAATACATACCAACTCATGTTTAACATGCAAATGATCCTTCAAATCCTCTGCATTAGGAAAAGAAATAATACACTTTTCACACTTAAACATCGCATTCACGTATTCTTCTCTCAACATACTAATTCTTCTGTCTTCTACCAATTCTTCTCTACTCAATTCAATCTCTTTATACAACTCTATTTCTCTATTTTCATTTCTCTTTCTCCTTTTCTTCTTAACTCTGCCATTTTTCGGTTTATTATAAGTCTTATAGACTATAAGCTTTTCATCATCTGAATTATTCTCTTCTAGATTGTCGGTGTATTCTTCTTTAATGGGTATTTCTGTGTTGTGTGTTGGTATAATTTGAAACGGTTTGTGGTCTGTGTTTAGGAGATCAAAGTTGAATATATCGTGCTGTGTCAAACGGGGGCGGGGCTGAAGTTGTGGTAGGTTGGTGTTCTGTAAACAAAATTAGGGTTAAAACTTAAAATAATCATAGTGAAACAAATACAAAACTGTTAAACTACACATTTAAAGTTTGTATCAAAGTAATATTAGTTCTTGTGTACTAGCTCCACCTAGTGTCAATTATGTGTACTAGGTTAAATAGAATATAAGCAAGCAGTGATAGGAATAGGTAGTGCTTCAGTGCTTGTTAGCCTAAACTTTGAAGAACAGAGAAAAGAAAAATATATGGTACTAAGGAAGTCTCCTTTTGTATTCTGTGTTCTCTGTTTAAAGTTTACAGTAATAAGCACTACCTATTCTTATCACTGATAATAATAAGTAAGAATAGAAATAAATAGTCTATTTTCAACTAGCAATTCATTTGCTGTATTAGACTCAATATTATTTATTCTCCTTAGACCAAATCTTTAACACCCTAAGGACCAGCATAGCAAACTTCTCTGTTGTAGCGAGTATGGACACCCACTGGGTGACGCTAAAATTTACCAACAAGTGATCTGTCTCATCATGCGCCTATCCCATACAAGAACTAACTGCACAGTTAGCGCGGGGGCTGCCGCGTTACGTGTAGTGGGTTTGATTCCCGCATAGACGAACTCTTTTTATGAGCCACAAATTGTTATTTCAGGGCTGGGTTTCATGTGTATGTGAACTTGTATATTTGTAACCACACCCACAACACAGGAGCAAATCTGAGTGTAGGCCAAATAAACACAAAGAAATGAAATTACCTGTTTAACGAAATCAAGAAACATCAAATAGGATGTCTTGACTCTGTTCTTGAACTTTGTGAACTGGTGTAAGTGGGCGTCACACTCCCAGCACAACCAGACCGGTGTACTGTCTCCGTGGGATAGCTGGAATATTCAGATACAACATATAATAAAATTAAGAAAGAAAAAAAGTTTATTAGCCTCATTATAAAATATTGCGGACAAAACAAGAAAATCATTTAATAATAAATTTATAAGTAACATGTCGCTAATAGGCCAATGCTCAGCCAAAAAGCTAGCCCAATCAAGACGGCTTGATACTAATTTATTTTATGACACAGCAAAAAATGTATAGAAACTATAAGAATATTTTTATTAAACTATCATGAGACATATTGAAGGTCGGGCAAAGTATCATTGTAGCCAATAGCAGCGATGTTCCTCATGAATATGACCCTCTAGCATGGCTTGAAACTAGCCGTATTCCTCGTCAAACAGTTACGTGATGTGAATAAGCTGATAACATGATAGTTAATTTAGTATATAAAGTATTAGTAAAATAAAGTATCACTGGATTTCTTTATGAAACATTTTCATTAGAAGCACAGAGTGCAGTACCCAGTATATGGCAATAGGCTCACCCCTTACATGGGACTTTATCAACAGTGCCGGCGTGAGGGCCCCTGACACCCCGGGCGAAAATATTGTGGCGCCCACTTGAGGGAAGCATTATCAAGTGTTAGTAGTAGTTTTTAATTTTTTGGCGCCCCCCAGAATTTATCGCCCCACACGCCCCCCCCTAACGCCGGCACTGTTTATCATACCTGGTGAGAAGGTAGGCATGCAAACACACAGGCAACTCTGCCTACCCCTTCAGGAATAAAAGGGGTGACGATTTTCATGTTTACATTAACAAATGCAGTATAAAAAGTAGCTTAGTGTTCGAAATATGATTCTTAGAATTCTATAAGCCCCATTACATTAATAAAATATGTAATATTATTATGCTAGATGCACTAGCACTAGAAGAAACAAACATTGCATGTTTGTGTCAATTCAACCTTAATTTTTGTCTAATAAGAGTAAGTATAATTGAAGTTACATTATAATTATAAATTTATATAATCCTTGAAACATATTAAAAGCTTTTTAAGTAAATACTTACAGTAAATTCATTGATTATTTCAGAAAAAGTAAGTTTCTTCCAATACTCTACTTGCAATATCATTTTTCGGCCCTTACTGAGACAACCACAGCACAAAACATTTTCTTCGGAATCCATATCGAATATTTAACGTAAATAATGAATTTGGAAGTCGTATTTCATTCAGAAATTCAAATTAAATAGTGAATATTGAAATAAATGAAATGTTTTGCGCGAAAGCTCACGCGAACGCCATTATTATTTAAATGTCAAAAACGTTTTGTTATGATTAAAGGACATTTTTCTATCTTTTCATTATTTAGAAAGAAAATAAGGGAATTTATCAGGTTACATGACTTGCTAGAGTATTATAATATTAAAAGGTTTATCAAAATTAATTATGGCGTGAATCAAAGTATTAATAAATCAAATTAATAGAAAACTCTAAGGCGAAATAAAACGTTGTTTTGAATGTCATCGATGGAAAGGCTACTGACATTACAACGAAAAAAAAAACAAATGTGTTATGGTTCTTACGAATTTGCGATAATCGTAAGCCGAAATACAGAACTTATTTAAATAAAAATGTCTTCGCTATTGCATTTAAACATGCAAGATCCTAATTGCTACGCTCTAATATGTATTTGCTGCGCCTCACAAAGTCCCGTTCTAATTAACATGAGTACATGTAAACATACACATTTTTTAACAAATTACTTAAAATTAGAGGTGAGTTTTTTAAACAATGTTTAAATTAAGTAACCTTTTAATTGTTTTATAAGTTTCCAATACTGTTTGCTTCAATTTCATTGATAAATTCATGATTTTCTAAGTGTAGGAATGATATTTTGTATTGGCATCAGAATCGAAAATGTGACGAAGCCATTTCAAGATGGCTGTACTGTACTATTTTTTTTTTATATTTTCTTTCTGTTTATGTTTACGATAAAATAGGAATAATGACGACTAAATCGATTTAGTTCGTTAGATAATGAAAAAAATATTAGATACGTATTTTTTATTTTGTCATATAAAATAACAATACTTAGATAGAACGAATCAAAGTTTAGAAGTAGGGAGCAAATACGTCATTTCTACGTAGAAGTGACGTCACGCAGTATTTCAAATTAATATATGTATCTTCGAAAGTATAATTGTTTCCATAAGAAAATAAAAAATACGTGTCTAATGTTTTTAAATTATCTACAAGACGGACATTAAAATAAAAATTGTTCAATTATTTTCAGCTTGAACTGAAAAAGATGTACATCTGCAATTTATGCCATAGTATGCTGAAAAAGATTGAGATATTTAAACAACAGGTTGAGGACAGCATGGCTTTGCTTCTAAATCAGGTATAACTAAATTTATTAAGTTATTTTTAAAATAAACTCCATTATTATTGAGGCAACCCAACGCCGCTACCTAATTTCAAATTACAAGCTTTCATCACCACTTACCACCATTAATTAGTGAACGATATTTAAACATGTGATTGTACTCATGATTACAAACAACTTTCCTGAAGAAACTTTTTTGTATACTCATTAGTTTTATTTCTATTACAATAACAATACAACAAAAGTTCATTAGCAAGTGAATAAAGTTCCAAAATAAAAAGTTTCCTTGGGAAAGTTTTTTGTATTCATGTGTACAATCACATGTTTAAATATTGTTCACTAAGTACCAGGCACCTTATATACATTTAAAAAAAATGAGCAAGAGCCATAGAAAAGAGTGTAATTTCTCCCCATCCCTCTTTACCCTGTATTGCCTAAAACATGTATGAAATATTAGTCTAAGCAAATGACAATTCAAAATGAAATCATATGCCTAATAAACACAAAGTACAATTTCCATCCACAGGCCCCCATACTGAAAATAAATAAACTACACAACATGCAAATACTACCAGTAAAATCCTTCACACATCTCACCGTAATAGAAGTGCAGAAAGACATCAAAATAGAACCGATTACGGACCATGTATCAGACAACGAAGAAATGAAAAACGAAGTGGAATCATCAGACAACGACACTGAAGTACCTCTATCAGTTTTGCAAAGTAATAAGAGAAGAACAAAGAAAGATACGCTATATGAAGGACAGATTCAAACGGTATATTTGACTGAAGAAGATTTGAGGATTGAGAGAGAGAAAATGTTAGCCGATGAGAAATATTTGAAATTGCCATATAAGTGTGAACTATGTATTGTGGCTTTTGACCATGAATTGACGCTGAAGAATCATAATGAAGGAAGGCATTATAAGGTAAGATTTTTTCCAGAAATAGAGCCATGCTTCGGCACGAATGGGCCGGCTCGAACGAAGTGATACCACGGCCGAGCAGAAAACCGACGTGAGGTTGCCGGAGGCCCAATCACCCCAACAAACAAGTGTCACGATCACTTAGCCTGGGGCCTTAGTCTGCTATTACAATTGTGTCACACTGCGAGAGGGACGGAGCTATGTAGGTTGTATAGCTCCGTCCCTCTTGCACTGTTCAGTGATCAACCATTCTAATACAATTGTAATAGCAGACTAAGGCCCCTGGTCGGAGGATCCTCTTCTTTACTCTCTGTTCCCTAAAATATAATACTTACTTTTATATGGTATAAGCCGGTAGACGAGCAGACGGATCACCTGATAGTAAGTAATCGCCGCCGCCAATGGACATCGGAGTGATACCACGGCCTCACAGAAAACCGACGTGAAACAACGCTTGCGATGTGTTTCGTTGTGTGAGTGTGGTTACCGGAGGCCCAATTACACCTCTACCTAATCTAATCTCAAATCACTGATTCCCCAACAACCCTTAAATTCCTAACAAATTCCTCCCAAAAGGCCGGCAACGTCCATGGGCGACGGCGATTGCTTACCATCAGGGGCCTTAGTCTGCTATTACAATTGTGTCAGAATGGTCGATCACTGAGCAGTGCAAGAGAGACGGAGATATACAACCTACATAGCTGCATCCCTCTTGCACTGCTCAATGATCGACCATTCTGACACAATTGTAATAGCAGACTAAGGCCCCAGGTGATCCGTCTGCTCGTTTACCGGCTTACTTACTCTAACTGACTATGATCACATTAAGGGTCTGTTCACACAGACCGGCTCGGCTCGGAGAGTAAATTTTTATCACGTTAAAAACAGAGCTTTAACTGCCGCACTCAAAGACATTTAATGATTACTTAAACTATTCCTTAGTGATGATTTTGTATCGTAAACAGTCGCTAAGGACTGTGGTAAGTAACCATTAAATGACTCTGTGTGCGGCGGTAAGTATTTGTATTAAAGTTTATTTTTTAATGTGCACTGTTAATTGTCATTAAAAATGCTTGATCTAATGGGCGCTAATAATAATATCATTTTTTTTTTTCAGGACGTAGATGGTTTCGAGTGTAATGTATGTAAATCCACGTTGAGTACGAAAGTTTCTTTCAAAGAACATGTACAGAGACATTTTAGACGGTAAGTAGATATTATTTATAATTTCTCAGTAGTAGCCAAAGGAGTCTGGAATTGTGTCCAGTATATGGCAAAAGGTTAGGTTAGGTTTAGATTAGGTTAGGTTTGTATTAGGTTAGAGCCAGTCCACACGGCGCGTTGCGGTGCGTTGTTTCATCGCAACGCAAATATTTTGACGCATACCCGGCCACACGGGCGCTGCGCCATCGCAGCGTTACTATGACGCAGTCTTCACGTCTTAAATACAAAAACGTAGACGTCCCACGAGTACACCCCCTCTGGCTTCGTCTCGGGGGCTGCTGTCCGTCATGTGTGCGTTGCGACGACGCAACGCGCCGTCTGGATTGGCTCTTAAGTTTGGGTTGGGTTAGGTTAGTGGTAAATTAGTGAACGATATTTAAACACGTGATTGTACTCATGATTACAAACAACTTTCCCAAATTCATTTTTTTTGTATACTTATATTAGCACACACACAACGTCATGCCTTTTATCCCCGAAGCGATAGGCAGAGGTGCACATGAGGTGCAATGTACACCCACTTTTCACCATTTGTGTTATAAATCCCATGTAATAGGGGGTGAGCCTATTGCCATATACTGGACACAATTCCAGACTCCGTGCTACTACTGAGAAATTTTGGAAAAACCGAAAAATTAAAAAGAAATAATCTACACTAATATATTATATAGGGTGACTGGTAATTAGTGAACGATATTTACACACGTGATTGTGCTCATGATTACAAACAATTTTCCCAAAAGAATTTCTTTTTAACCGACTTCCCAAAAAAGAGAAGGTTCTCAATTCGGCCGGTATGTTTTCATTTTCTACGTATGTCCACCGATTATGTTGAGGTTTATTTGTTTTTTAACAAACAAACAGACAAACAAACAAACAAACAAACAGATTTTAGGGTTAGGTTAGGTTTGAGTTAGGTTTGGGTTAGGTTAGGTTTGGGTTGGGTTAGGTTTGAGTTAGGTTAGGTTAGGTTTGAGTAAGGTTTGGGTTGGGTTAGGTTAGGTTTGAGTTAGGTTTGGGCCAGGTTAGGTTTGGGTTAGGTTAGGTTTGAGTTAGGTTAGGTTAGGTTTGAGTAAGGTTTGGGTTGGGTTAGGTTAGGTTTGAGTTAGGTTAGGTTTGGGCCAGGTTAGGTTTGGGTTAGGTTAGGTTTGAGTTAGGTTAGGTTTGGGCCAGGTTAGGTTTGGGTTGGGTTAGGTTAGGTTTGAGTTAGGTTAGGTTTGGGCCAGGTTAGGTTTGGGTTAGGTTAGGTTTGAGTTAGGTTAGGTTTGGGTTAGGTTAGGTTTGAGTTAGGTTTGGGTTGGGTTAGGTTAGGTTTGAGTTAGGTTAGGTTTGAGTTAGGTTAGGTTTGAGTTAGGTTAGGTTTGGGTTAGGTTAGGTTTGAGTTAGGTTTGGGTTGGGTTAGGTTAGGTTAGGTTTGGGTTAGGTTAGGTTTGAGTTAGGTTTGGGTTAGGTTAGGTTAGGTTTACCCAACCCAAACCTAACCTAACCCAAACCTAGCCTTACCTTACCCAAACCTAACCCAAACCTAGCCTTACCTTACCCAAACCTAACCCAAACCTAGCCTTACCTTACCCAAACCTAACCTAACACAAACCTAACTCAAACCTAACCTAACCCAAACCTTTTTTTTTTTTTGTCTGTCGGGGGGAAATCCTCATGGACTTCCTCCGCCCGGGGAAAGGCGGAGGGGCGTGCCGGACTCTTACCGGCTAAAACCCCCCGGTGTCTACACAGCACGTGATCGTGGGGAGGGGGGCGCGGGAGTCCAGATTCGTCCGCAGCCCCACATCACATGCCGGCCAGGTCCGCCCTGACCTCATCTCGGGGTAGGGGACTACCCCGTAACCTAACCCAAACCTAACCTAACTCAAACCTAACCTAACCTGGCCCGAACCTAACCTAACTCAAACCTAACCTAACCCAAACCTATCCTGGCCCAAACCTAACCTAACCCAACCCAAACCTAACCTAACACAAACCTAACCTAACTCAAACCTAACCTAACCCTAAAATCTGTTTGTTTGTTAAAAAACAAATAAACCTCAACATAATCGGTGGACATACGTAGAAAATAAAAACATACCGGCCGAATTGAGAACCTTCTCTTTTTTGGGAAGTCGGTTAAAAAGAAATTCTTTTGGGAAAATTGTTTGTAATCATGAGCACAATCACGTGTGTAAATATCGTTCACTAATTACCAGTCACCCTATACCGTGTGACTGGTGAAATACGTTCAATACTTATGGAGAGTGCTCGGTACTCGATGCTCGTTAACTTGTTATAAAAAATAGGTACTTAATTTTTTATCGAAATGTCTCTAAAAATGAGTGAAATTTGGATAGGTCTCGATGTAGGTAGGCAACAGCTGTACAGTGTAGGTACCTATGTATTCTGTGTTGATAGCGCGCTGCGCGACCCGTGCGTCCGCGCGGTGTCCAAGTATTCCGCAGTTAAATAAATAAATACTGGACTCTCGGTGTACTGTGTACGAAGTTTACTAAGAAATTATTTAATATTTCGTTTTAATGTTATTTTATTTCATGATATATGTTCGCATACTATTACGTCCTCAAATATTGAACGTATCTCACCAGTCAGTCTGTATATTAGTATAGACTAGTGGTCGCCTAGTGGTCGAAATTCGACCATATACGATTTAATTTACAATACCACTTAACATACGTTCAAGGATAATTTTTATTTAACTGAAACTTAAACAAACTCAACTCTATTCATATAAGACGTGAGAATATCATCGCAATGTCTGACAATTTTGACGTTTTGTCAAATACGATACTATGCATGGTAGTGTGTGTAATGTTTTATTTATTGATTTAATGTACTTTATAAGCATTATTTTTGAAAAATATTAGCGTTCTGCACTTCTCCTACACATAAACTATAAGTGTACCAAATTTTATGCTCCTACGTCCGCGCAATATTCGTAAAAAGAGGTCCAAAGTTTTTGCATCGCGTATTAATATATAGATAGTTTCCTCTCCATTCCAGGCACGAGTGCATGGTGTGTCACAAACGCTACCACCATATGAGTTCTGCGATCCAACATTATGTGGAACAACATGCCGATGGTGATATACCACTCTTCTCTTGTAAGAAATGTGACTATACTGCCAGGTAAGTTACACGACACTAAAGTGTGGGCTCGCCATGCTTCAGCACTGCTGGGCCGGCTCGACCGGAGTGCTACCACGGCCGAGCAGAAAACCGAAGGGAAACAACGCTTGCGTTGTGTGAGTGAGGTTACCGGAAGCCTAATTACCTCCTTCCTAATCCCCGATTCCTCAACAACCCTTAAATTCCTAACTCCCAATAAGCCGGCAACGCACTTGTAACGCCTCTGGTGTTTCAAGTGTCCATGGGCGGCGGCGATTGCTCAGGTGATACGTCTGCTCGGGTTACTGTTACGTTACTGTTCCATATTCATGTTCTCATTCACACAACGAAACAACGCAAGCGTTGTTTCACGTCGGTTTTCTGCTTGGCCGTGGTATCACTCCGGTCGAGTCGGCCCATCAGTGCCGAAGCATGGCTCTCCCACACTTGCGTAGTTGTTTATTTCATATCGTATTACTACCTATGTTATGTTTATTTCAGTACCCGTCGAGCCTACCGCTATCATCTGGACAAACATAAAGCGAAGCCTTCCTGCAAGATATGTGGCAACCAGTTTGTGAACAGCAACGGCTTGAAAGTTCATATGTAGTAAGTATAACTTACCTATATTTATTGATCTAATCCCCGTTGTCAACCATTACCCCCTTTTTTTGAACCTTCAAAAGGCGCCTAGCTTTTTTGGGTCAAAGATTAGGGAGTGTGGGATTTTTACCTCAGTAAAACCACCTCGGTGGCCACCCTCTACACCTGTAAGGAGCACCGAAACCTCTTAGTAGACCTGCTCCGGAGCCCCTGAAACACCTCTTGATTAAAAGTTATTTAGCGTGACGTAATCCCCCTTTTTTGAGGGGGGAATATCATCCAATGACTTCTCTCGTCTTTGGTAAGGCGAGAGGAAGTGTCAGACTCTTACTGACTAAAAACCACCCCGCTCCTACTACTTTTCAAGCCCCGGTAAATTCGCTAGGTAGTCCGCAGCTCCGGATCAGGCATCAGCCCTACTGGGCCCATCTGTGGTTCCCCTTGATCCCCTTGCTCGCCGTTCACAGACCCGCACTGATTGTGGCCGGAAATCGTCGCGCGATCCCCGACGCCCGGAGTTTCTCTCGTGACGGCTGGGGCGTGAGGAGAGTCGTTTTATCACGCGCCCTGCCTCCTCCCTAGCTAGCATGACTGCTTTACAGAAGGAAGACCCCTTGCTCCGCACCAAAGCCTGAACCAAAGCCGGACGCGAGAGGTCACCGCCGTCGAACGCGGGAATAGCTAGTAGATTTCCGGAGCTGCGGATTACCTAGCAGGTTTACCGGGGCTCCGGCTCGAAAAGCAGGAGTAGGAACGGGGTGGTTTTTAGTCAGTAAGAGTCTGACACTTCCTCTCGCCTCGCCTAAGGCGAGAGAAGTCATTAGATGATTTTCCCCCTCCAAAAAAAAAATTCCGTTTGCTCCGCACCATGGCCTGAACGTGAGGTCGCCGAATTTTCATACCCCATCAACATCTTTTTAATTTAAATGAAATTTTAAGTTTTTGACATTTTATTTTTCAATTTGCATAATGATTGTAATAATTAAGTTGATATTTTGAATTCAATAATTTTATTTAATGAGAATGTATGTCACTCTATTTAAATGTTTTGATTAAATGTTTGCATGCCGAAGGGTGAAATATGGCAGAACTATGATATTGTAAACTTACCACCTTTCTATGTACCTATTACCCATATTTGCAAATAAATACTATTCTATTAGGCTCACCACCTATTACATGGGACTTACAACAGAAATTGTGAAAAGTGTACACAGTGGCATTACGTGCCATAATTTGCACCTCTGCCTACCCCTTCGGGGATTAAAGGCGTGACGATATGTATGTATGTATGTAATAATTAATATTTATCCTTTCAGCACAGTACATGAGCAATCGTCACGTAAATACAAATGTGAGGAGTGTAACAAGCAATATAGGGCTCGTTCAGGACTCGAAGCCCATCGAAAGTCGGTCCACGCTACATCGGACAACAGGGCATTCTGTGTACCATGCAAGACTTACTTCAAGAACAGAAATACTCTCAACCATCATATGCGTACGCATTCCAAACATATCGACGAGAATGATAAGCGGTGAGTGGGTTTTAAATCTATTTACAGTATGGAGTTCACTCATATGTTTTAAATGAAACTACAAGTAGTACTCGTCCATAAAAGCATAATACAACTAAATATTTCAACGAGGCAGAAAATTTAAAAATTTATCCAATGTGATAGGGGTGAGACTTCTAACCCGTTAAGGCTGAGTACTACATCTAAGTTTATCAACAAAAAAAATAATGTGGGGGGTTGAACTCCCAATTGAAAATATTGAAAAATAACGATTTTTTGGGTAAAAATTATTCAGAAATGATTTTTTTCTCACCAAAACATTATCAAACATATGAAAAAAGTAATGAATTAGTTAGCCAAGGTTATTAGCTACCGTTTGTCGTTTTTCTTTTGTTTCTACGCATACAACCTTTGATATCACGTAAAGTATCAAGCGCGCCGTAATAGCCATAATTTTGAGGGGGAGGGGGTTCAACCCCCCATTTTTTTTTTTGTCGATAAAATTAGATGTAGTACTCAGCCTTAATGGGTTAGAAGTCTCACCCTTATCACATTGTATATTACAAACAAAATTAATAATGAAATTAATCTTGTATTAAATTCTGTGGGATCAGCTCCATGTTCCTTGACCACAGAAGAGCTGTAATGTTGTAGGTTGTCTAGGAATGTTACAGACATGTGGCGTGGCTGTTATAATGCCGTATTTGTAAAGAGTGCTTAAACAGAATAATGCAGAATAAAAGATTTATTTCATGTCACTATGTTACAGACTTATTTGCAATGAATGTGGTGCGAAGTTTCTAACCAAAGGCAGTTTGCAAGTACATATAAATTGGGAACATTTGAAGATAGCTCATAAATGTACACAATGTTCTAAGGTAAGTTAATCACAGCTAAAAACAAGGGGGAAGGGGTAGGCAGAGGTGCACATTACGGCACGTAATGCCACTATACAATGTACACACACTTTTCACCATTTGTGTTATAAGTCCCATGTAATAGGGGGTGAGCCTATTGCCATATAGGCAGTTAATCAAGTTATATAATCAGATCAGATCAGAGATCCGGAGCTGCGGGCTACCTAGCGGGTTTACCGGGGCTCAGGCTCGAATTTATTAAAAAAAAATGTTTATCGTTTTTTTAATGGTGCAAATAAACTGTTTTTCTTTTTTCTAAAAGCAGAAGTAGAAACGGGGTGGTTTTTAGTCAGTGAGAGTCTGACACCCTCTCGCCTCGCTTAAGGGGGGAGAAATCATTAGATAATATTCCCCCTATAAAAAAGTGTATCCTTAGCTTTACATGAGCTGCTGTTTACATGTGTAGTTTTAAAGATTTAAGCATACAAAGGGACATGGGGACAGAGAAAGCGACTTTGTTTTATACTATGTAGTGATTTAGTATGTCTCACGATAGTTATTATAAAAATGTGTAATATTATTACAGGTTTTCAAGAACAACTACACGTTGAGTCGCCACGTAATGTATGTGCATGACAAGCAGCGCCCGCCGAAGAACAAGATATGTGATTACTGTGGAAGGGGGTTCACTGTGAGTGTGGCATTACTACCTACTAATATTATAAGTGCAACATTTTGTGAGTTCGTGTGTGTGTTTGTTAGTCAATCACGACAAAACTGCTGAAGGGATCGGGTTGAAATTTGGTACAGAGATAGATTTTATACACACACAACGTCACGCATTTTATCCCCGAAGGGGTAGGCAGGGGTGCACATTACGACAGGTAATGTAGCTATACAATGTACACACACTGTTCACCATTTGTGTTGTAAGTCCCATGTAATAGGGGGTGAGCCTATTACCATATTATATTGGGCACAATTCCAGACTCTGTGCTACTATTGAGATAATTTTCGAAAATCCGAAAAAAGCCCAGTAATACTTTGCCCGACCCGGGAATCGAACCCGAGACCCCTTGTTCGACAGTCGCACTTGCGACCACTCGACCAACGAGGCATTACTACCTACTAATATTACAAATGTGAGAGTTCGTGTGTAAGCAGATTGAAAAAGTAACAAACACTTTTACTCATTCGATCAATCGACATTCAATTCATACAATGTGACGCAATACAATACATACACACAATGTGACTGGCCAAGCAATGTGTAACGGGTTCGATTCCCGCACGATGCAACTCTTTGTGTGATCCACAAATTGTTGTTTCGTGTCCGAGTGTCATGTGTATGTGAACTTGTATGTTTGTAAACGCACCCACGATACACGTGCAACGTTTTTTGTTAAAAAAAAATCGGATCGAAGGGATCGGGATGAAATTGGTTCAGAGATAGATTTTATAGTTTAGAATAGAATATAAATAAATGCACATAGGCTACTTTTTGTCCCACGGGAATGTAGAAGCGTTCGGCGCTCTTATTGGTTGATTTATTCGAGCCGGCCAATTACACCGCCGAACGCGCTCTCTTAACGTAAAGCAAACTCGTACTAAGGGTTACTATACCTAAATAAAATTAATAATATTGTTTTATATTTTTCAGACTGTAACGATCCTCAGGTCCCACATTAGGACCCACACGGGAGAGAGGCCCCTACAGTGTAGACACTGTACCGCTACATTTGCGCACCCTGCCGCCTTGTATACTCATAAAAAGTTACTGCATTCTGGGAATAAATAGTTATGTAAGGAGCTTTAGGGAACAGAGTGTAAAGTTCCCTAAGAAAAGAAGGATCCTCCGACCAGGCGAGGTGATCATGCCTGGCGGGCTTTCTGCCCAACTGTTGTTGGTTGGGATTTTCTATCCGTGTTAATTCGCATGTAAACTTCACATGTGCGATGCAGGATATTTGTGAAGTCATCCGTTGATTTGCTCGTCGATAGTCTATGTGCGACTTCTGTCATCTGTCACTTGTTACTTGTCAATGTGTCGCCACAGAGCTTTAAACGTATCTGCCACCGGCTTTAATGGAAGCTCGTGTTGTGTTTGAATAATTTTGGCTTTAACTTTGAATACTTACCGCGAAGGAGGGACCAGGTAAGAAAATAAAGATAGATTCAGTACAGAGACAGTAGCTATTGTTATACAAAATTGTACGCTTTGTAACGAAGCCATATCTTCTGCAACCATTCGTGGACTCAGTAGCCGACCAATGGTTACTGTCTCTGTACTGAATCAATCTTTGTTTTCTTACCTGCATACTAAACAAATTGACTAACTGAAGAAACATGAAACTTAAGTTGAAGATTGGTTGCTATCACTTTTGGAATAAGTAGAGGGCACTACTGTCGAGTTATGTCCTTGTCAATCCATAAATATTGTAATTTGAAAAATATTAATACCCTTTAAGGTGCTTTTCCATCAGAGATGTGCTATGTAGCTATGCTACGAAGATGTAATAGTTAGTTAGGCTGTGAAACTATGTGACCGTTTCCACTGATACTAAGCTATGTAGCTGTTCGAAGATGCGCAGCTCGAGTGTGCGATGTACTTATCGATAGTAGGGAAGACATCCATAGCACGCATGTTTTAATATAAAAAACATAGCTTTTAACCAGTGCTAAGCTATGTTTACCAATAAATATGATTGGTGAAAGCCAAACGCATCCACAGCAACGTAGCATAGCACATCTCTGGTGGAAAAGCAGTCTTACTTTGTACAGTACTATAAATGAATGATTTATATATTGACTAGGTTAACACATAAGATAATATACAATGTGATAGGGGTGAGACTTCTAACCCGTTAAGGCTGAGTACTACATCTAATCTTATTAGCTAAGGTTTGTCGATTTTTTTTTTTGTTTCTTCGACGCATACAACCTTTGATATCATATAAAGTACAAAAAATATTAAAATAGCCATAATTTTCAGGGGGAGGGGGTTCAAGCCCCCATATTATTATTTTTGTCGATAAAATTAGATGGAGTACTCAGCCTTAACGGGTTAGAAGTCCCACCCCTATCACATTGTATAAGGCTGAATATTACTTTATGTAATTTTAATCGAATAAAACGATTATTTAAGTTTTACAACATGTTTTATTTGTTTACACCTATCTCTCTCCGTCGGGTGCCATTTCCTTGTTAAATGGCGAATTATTCTTTCAGATAAACCTTGTTCTATCTAATTTGGTCGAGTAGTTTTGGAGTTATGCGCTTACATTCATTTTGGTGTGTTTATTTTATATGATCATTACATTATAAAAATAATCCCAATCAACAATTAATCTTTTACTTTAAAATTGTTCTAATTTCATTTATAAGAAACCCTTTGATTATGGTTAAAGCTAACCCCACATTAGGCGTGCGCTATCCTCGGGCGTGTGAGTAGCGCGGGCGTGGCGACCGCGTTGCGTTAGCGTCGCGTTTTACTGCCGAAGACTGCTAGCGACGTGCCCGCGGTGCTTTGCCCGCTACTAAAGGGATTAAGGGCCCTCGCCCACGGCGACTTTTTGTAGCGCATTCACTAAACGCGCGACAGCATTTCTACTAACGCATGTTACTTTTATGTGCACTTTGCGATTGTATCGATGCAGACGCGCGACAGCATCGCTACAAAAAGTCGCCGTGGGCGAGGGCCCTTAGGCGCTGGCTCCACCAGCGAGAGAATCGCGGCGATATTATCGTCGTGCCACGTATTTCTAAACACTCTCTATGGAATCGTCTCCACACGGCGATATTATCGCCACGATGCGACGAGTGGCAATGAGCGCGCGAAACGTCATTACATCGTCGCTAGCACGCCGCGACTAGCACCGGCCCTCCGCGACGAGCACGCAGCGGGCGCGCAGTAATTTCAACGTTGCCTCTCGTTAAGCAAGGTTGTTTCGAGAAGGTTTTTAAACGTGTCGTCAAGGAAACGTGGGGATACCGTTACGAGTCACCACGGAAACGCTGCGATTACATAACGACTCGCGACGACACGCGGCGACTTATCGCTCGTTCGTGGAGATTAGCCGACGATATAAGAGCGGACGCGTCGCGATTCTCTCGCTCGTGGAGCCAGCGCCTAAACGCCTAGGCGAGCGCCGCGCGGTCGCTGCATACAAGTCACACGGCGACAACACGCGACGCTCACGCACCGTCCTCGCCCGCTCTACTCACACGCCTGAGAAACGCGCGCTTTTAATATGGGGGAGGCCTAAGACTGTGTGACACAGAGGACATCTTGAGGCTGATACGAAGATGAAATCACATCTTTATGTTGAGTTTTCTGGTGCGTCGTCATGGCATATTTCTGCGCGAAGGCCGCCGGACAGTAGCCACACTTGTACGGTCTCTCGCCAGTGTGTGTGCGTCTGTGGTGTGTGAGGACTCGGTTCGTCTAGAGCAGAGAAAATATATGAGATTAAGTCTTACTTTAAATACAATGTGATAGGAGTGAGACTTCTAACCCGTTAAGGCTGAGTACTACATCTAATTTTATCGACAAAAAAAATAATATGGGGGTTGAACCCCTAATTGAAAATATTAAAATAGCCATAATTTTTAGGGGGAGGGGATTCGACCCCTTCGACCCCCGACTTTTGTCGATAAAATTAGATGTAGTACTCAGCCTTAACGGGTTAGAAGTCTCACCCCTATCACATTGTAGAATACATAGGACTTTGAGACAAATACTATCCTCATAAACCACAGATTTAATACACACAATTACCTAATTTGGTCAAGTGGTTTTGAAGTTATACGCACATATACATTTCAGTAATTCGTTTATTTTATATGATCAATACATTAAAATTATACATCCAATAAATTATTTATTATTTGCTTTGAAATAGTTTCGATCTCATTAATAGGTACACCTTCGTTTAAAATATTACAAACAACTTTCCCAAAGAAACTTTTTTTGTATAATCGTTAGTTTTATTTTTATCACAATAACAATCTTTTTACATGAGCTGTTGTTTACATGAGAACATTAGCTCTAAAGAGTAGATACTTTGGAACGAGCAAATAGAGCAACTAGAGGACCGACCGACAGACAGGCGTTATTAATATGCTTATATTGGCTTTGAGCATGCATGAAAAGACTGATGACTGTTGATGAAGCGAAAGAAGTGTGTAAGAACCGTGGCAATTGGCGTTCCATTGTCTCTGCCTACCCCCATGGGAGACAGGTGTGAGGTTATGTATGTATGTATGTATGTATGTATATTTGTTTTGATGTTCAAAAGTACCTTCCTGGTCTATTTGAAATAAATAATTTCGACTTTGATTTTGATCAAATAACATTTTTGTGTTGAGTTTTCTGGTGCGTCGTCATGGCATATTTCTGTGCGAAGGCCGCCGGACAATATTCACACTTATACGGTCTCTCGCCAGTGTGTGTGCGTCTGTGGTTATTGAGAATGTTATTTGTCTGTAAGAGAATAGAAAATACATAATATTAATCCTATATTATTTATACATTAATTTCGATCGAGGGTAAAATCAAAACTGTTTCATCGTTCAGTTTATGGGATACCGGTGCTGTCCGGTCTCTGTCTCTCTTTCTGCCTCGCACAGCAAAACTGTGAAATGAGCTGTTTTTATGGGACAATCTCCCAAAACCGCTGCAACCCCTGTAAGCCAGGATCTACAGTAGATACAACCATGAAAACACCGGAACACTGAAGTCCGGCGCGTCCCAGAGACATGAATGACTGTCTTGGATAACAACAAAATAAATCAGAAGATATTACTAGAGGAGACGAAAGAGAAAACGTTAGTTTCCACTTCCCTCGGTGTATATAATGCCGGAGACAGAATGACTTAAGCCTAAAGGCACAAAAGAGACTCCACAACTGGGAGAAGCCCAGTCGCCAAACACCACGGAAATTTGACTTAAAACTAAGTGGATCCTATGTGTGAGCTGTTATACTTTCTTCTAATAATAGATATGGCAAAAACGCCTAACCGCACGTGTACGAAATGAGCTGTCGTCGGCGGTATTTCCGAACCGATACGACCTACAAACCTTTAGCTTCTTTTTAAAAGGCTCGCGACGACCCTGTGACTCTTTTGATCACTTGGATCACTTACCATCAGGTGATCTGTGTGCTCGTTTGTCTCCTATCTCATAAAAAAGCACCCACACTGAAGAGTAGGGTTGGTATCTCATATACTCTATTCGGCCACCGTCTTGATATATTATAAGTTTTTAAACTGACATGGTCACTAACACTGTTGATATATTATATAGTAAATATACTTACATGAAATCCCCTCCCACATAGGTCGCAAATCTTGTCTTTGGGTTTAGGAATCTTCTGGTGGACACTCGCGAAATGAGTCCGTTTACCAAACCCAGTGGCGAAGTACTGAAATATGAATATAATCCTTGGTTGAATAGTAGATACTTGGCTAGTGCTAACATTCACCCTCCACAATATGCCAGGTGTCTTACTAATATTATAAATACGAAAGTTTATGACTCCGTGCTATTACTGACGAAATTATCATAAATCCGAAATAAGTCCAGCAATACTTTGCCTGATCCGGGAATCGAACCCTAGACCCCTTCCACCGACAGTCGCATTTGTCATGCATATCTTACTAATATAATAAATGGGAAAGTTTGTGACTCCGTGCTGTTTTTGAGAAATTTTCGAAAATTCAAAGAAAGCCCAGCAATACTTTGCCCGACCCCAGAATTGAACCCTAGACCCCTTGCCCATCAGTCGCATTTTTCATGCATATCTTTCTAATGTCATAAATGCGAAAGTTTGTGTGTGTTTACTTACTCAATCACGTCAAAACGGCAGAGCTTCGCCCACGTTCCCATTGGATAAAATGTAACCTATATAATATTATACCAGACCATAATCTACCCCTGTTCCAAATCTCATCCCGATCCTTTTAGCCGTTTTGACGTAATCGAGTAACAAACATACACACACAACCTCACAAACTTTATAAATATCACGCTGTTAGCAGCGAGGCGCCCACGTTATCGGAAGACTAGTAACTATGTAGGTATTTTGGAACATTACCGCGCGCGTGCTAATGTAACTTTATTGTTTTGTTATTGTAATAAAAATAAAACTAATGAGTATACAACATAAGTTCCTTTGGGAAAGTTGTTTGTAATCATGATTACAATCACGTGTTTAAATATCGTTCACTAATTACCGGTCACCCTATATACTAGTATACGTATATAATGTACTCACCTTATCACAGATATCACAGTAATGCTTTGTCTTATTCGTATGAAACAGTCTGTAGTGATTGTTTCTGTAAGACGCTTTGCTAAACATTTTGTTGCAAACCGGGCAAGGTACGCTGAAATAAATAAATAATATTACTTTATATAAGCGAGCAGACGGATCACCTGATGGTAAGCAATCGCCGCCGCCCATGGACATTTGAAACACCAGAGGCGTTACAAGTGCGTTGCCGGCCTTTTGGGGGTTAGGAATTTAAGCGTTGTTGGGGAATCGTGGTTTCGGAAGGGTAATTAGGCCTCCGGTAACCTTACTCACACAACAAAACACAACGCAAGCGTTGTTTCACGTCGGTTTTCTGCTATCATACCGGTGGAGCCGGCCCGTTCGTACCGAAGCATGGCTCTCACACACATAACATTGAAAAGGGGTAGCTTTTCAATATCCCCAATCCCCTTACCCTAACAATCCTCAAATTGCTAACCACCAAAAGGCCGGCAACGCACTTATAACGCCTCTAGTGTTACAGATATCCATTGGCGGCGGCGATTGCTTACCATCAAGTGATCCGTCTGCTCGTTTATTAGATTACATACATACATAACCTCACGCCTGTCTCCCATGGGGATAGGTTCTTACACACTTCTTTCGCTTCATCAACAGTCATCAGTCTTTTCATGCATGCTCGTCGGTTAAAGGTACTTTTAATTTGGCTCTTTTTTAATATATCGCCAACCTGGTCGCTATATGTCCATCTGGGGCGCCCTCTACCGACGGTCCTACTCATATTCGCCTTGTATACTTCTTTCGTAAATCTTATTCGTAAATCTTATTGGATTATACCTTAAAATAACATATTAGTAGTATCTTACCTAACTTTCGGCCGTGGCGTATGCTTCGTAGACCACTTGACATGTTGCTTATATAAGTACACACTGGCAAATTGCTTGTCGCATTCAACACAGTACCTTAATTCCTTACTGGTAAGCTTTATTTTTGTATTTATCTTGATCGGAGCTAATTCCGGGTGATAGTGTTTCATGTGTAGAGTATATTTGCTAAAGTTTCGGTAATTTTTCTTACATATACTGCAGGAAAGGGGGAAGTGCAGTCTTCTGAAAAAAATAATAATTATTAAAAGTTGTCGAATCACCTCCAAGCAATCAACAGCCTATAAGTGTCTACTGCTGACCAAATGCCTCTTCTCACATGGGGAAGGTTTGAGCATTAATCACCATGTTTGCCCAAACTTAGAAACTTTAAGCCCAGGTAAGGAAGCCCGTAATACCTACTATTTAAACTACCTAGCGGGTTTACCGGGGCTCCGGCTCGAAAAGCAGGAGTAGGAACGGGGTGGTTTTTAGTTAGTAGGAGTCCCTTTCGCCTCGCCCAAGGCGAGAGAAGTCATTAAATGATTTCCCCCCTCAAAAAAAAACTTGGTCTGGACCTGCACTAATAATTCAAGACCAAAATCTGCCAAATTGATTGATGCAGTTCTCGAGTTTTAACGAGACTAACCAACAACAATAGATTTTCCCATCCATTATCCCCCCCCCCCCGCAAAAAGGGGGGAGGGGATTACAATTACCAAATTTGACCCAAACAAACGGGGCAAGCTAAATAAAACCATTTAATAATTATTAATGACATAAAATATACTTACTTGATATGCGCTTCGAGCCTGAGTTTGACCTTAAATTGTTTCTGACAGTAGTCACACTCAAACACCTCATGTACATTCTTATAATGCTCTCTGAAGATACGTAACGTTCTGAAATATATAAACACATAATTATATTATTACTAGGAAACCCGGCGAACTCCGTTTCGCCACCAATTATGTTTTTCTCTTAAAAAAAAATCTGAATTTTTGCTATAAACCTCACGGAGCCCCGAGACCTTTCCAACGAATGCAAAACCGTGGAAATCGGTTCGCGCGTTCTGGAGTTATAGCGCCAGGAAGAAAAACATTTTTTTTAACGTTGCCCCACATTAGCATTTTCTCCTGAGTCGTGGGTGCGGTTACAAACATACAAGTTCACATACACATGACACCCAGACCCGAAACAACAATCTGTGGATCACACAAAGACACGCTCCGTGCAAGAATCGAACCCGCTACCGTTGGCACGGCAGTCGGTTGTCCAGCCACCGAGTCAACCGTGCAGTCAAATCACAATAATTGTATTGTAACTTTCGTGAGACATACTAAATTAATTGTTATCGGCTTACTCACGTAACTGTTTGACGAGGAACTCGACTAGTTTCAAGCCATGCAAGCGACTCATATTCATGAGCAGCATTCCGCGATACACGAAGCGGCGATTGCCACTGCTACTAGTAGTAGTTACAAACATATCCTGCAGGAATCGAACCCGCAATACTGAGTGCAGCCAACTGTTTAAAATACACGCGTGATCCAGAATTTTTTCTTCTCGGATCATGGTCACAGACTGTTAAATTAAAGTTAAAACTAATCATCAATAATTGCTACTCACGGAAACTCCAGCGCACATTTATCACAAGTATATATCTTGGTGTGCGTCCTGTTCAAATGTTTCTTTAGTTCCCCCTTGTTCCGCGAGATGTCGCCACAGTACTTGCATCGCATCATGATATTGTGTCTCTGTTTCCAGTGCGCGTGCAGGTGGCTCGCTGATGTTATAGCTTCTTTGCATATCTTGCAATTTGTTGGGTAGCTGAACTGAAAATAAAAAAAAACTTATTTTTTTATGTTAAATGGGCCGACGTTTGGCCGCTATCTCGCCTGATGGTAAGTGATGATGAGCACGTCTGCCCATAAGCAACCTATTCACTCGGGTTTTGAAAACACCCAGGTTATACCCATCAGGAAACACAGACTCCGGCAAGGAGTTCGACTCCCTAGCAGTTCGCACAAGGAAGCTTGAAGCGAAGCGCTTCGTGCGAGTGGGTGGGATATCCACCATGAAACGGTGACGCCTCGCCGATTGTCTTGTGGTTCGATGATGGAAAGGACTAGGAGGAATCAAGTTGTGCAATTCCGCCGCACACTCACACTATTGCAGTGCAATATTCAATTTAACACCCAATTTGACAGGTATATTATAAGTTCCATGTAATAGGTGAGCCTTTAGCCATTATGACAAAATACTACGCATTCGGCGCTCTGATTGGTTAGGATATTGGCGCCGGCCAATCAGTACCCTGAGTACGAGTTTGTTTGTTGAAAAACATACCGAATAACACTTTACGTGTCTCGAGAATCGAATCCGAGACCACTTGCTCTGTAGTCTGTAGTATCACTCACAAGGTAAACAGCACAATAAGGCCAATGCGGTCCTTGTTAGTCGAATAACTGTATTGTAACACACCAAATTACATAAATATAAAAAATCTTACCTCAATATGTTTAAAAACATTATGCCTGGCATAATCCAAATACTTTATAAAGCCAATTTTACAAATCTTACAAACAAATTTAGCTTTTGTTAGACTACATTTTATATTGTTCTCTTTTATGTCACAGAAATCTAAATTTACAGCATCATAAAATTCTTCTACTGCATCCGTAAAAGTATCATGAATAACTCTACATGTAGTGAGATTAGCATACTTCTTTAAAGACTGATATCCATATGGTTTCTTTTTCTTCTCTTTTTTTTTCTGTATAAGATCTCTTTCTCCTTCTTCTATTTTATAATCCGTGTCAAAGAGATCTATGTCATCATTATCGTTACAATTTAAACTATCAATCTCATCTTTGACTCCGTTATCAAATTCTTCTTTTATCTCTTGTAATAAGTCTCCATTCTCTGCTATAAAATTGTCTTCTTGATCTACATGTAATTCTTCTTTAGTGTCTAATTGCATTTCTATTTCGTTTTGTGTGGAAAATACATCTATTTCTTTGATTTCTTCTTCATAAACATATATGTAATCACATTCTGGGGTTTTGGTATTTGATAAATGGGTGTAGGTACTGAATTTATTCTGAAATTTTGAAAAAAGTAATTAAATAAGCTACATCACCAAAGGAGAGTAGGAAATTGGTCAATCCAGCCCATTTGTGCCGAAACATGGCACTCCCACACTTAAACTAAGTTATTTATAATTAAATAAGAGTTACCTTATCATAAATATAACCATTGAGGTAGTCCACTAGTTGTTTCTGAGCCGCCTTGATCCGAGTTTGGAACTGATGAGTTTTATTTAACAATGCTTTACACTCCCAGCATAGTAGTAAGTCTTGGTCCTGTTATAATAGTATATTGCACTTTATTAAAGTAACACGCATCACATCACATCAACAGCCTAGTAAGTTGCAAAATAGTGGCCACTATTGATCAAAGGCCTTGACACAGAGAAAGTTTGAGCATTAATCGCAAAGCTTGCTTAATGCAGGTATTTCTTATTACAAATACGATTACAAATTATAAACCACCAGGATCTACAGTAGATACAACTATGAAACTACCGGTTCCAGGGACATGAATGACTGTCTTGGATCCCACAATGAAATAAATCAGAAGATATTATTAGAGGAGAAAATAATTAACTATAGGGTTGGCCGGTCTACTGCATGTATACCTACTCCTTTAATCACCTCTTACAACACCAGCAAGAAGAATTTGGAATTACTTAATATAGTCTATTCTGTCTTTGCTATACAGATTCTATAATTAAGCCCAAAACAACGTCATAACAATAAACAATCAATTTTGACCTCAAACAACAAAGAATAAGGATATAGTTAAAATAACAAAAAAACAATTTCATTATAAGTTTCGTGAGAGATACTAAATTAATTATTATGTCATCGGCTTGGTATCGCATCGTGTGTCGCGAAATGCTGCTCATGAATATGAGCCTCTAGCATGGCTTGTAACTAGTCGAATTTGTCGTCAAACAGTTACGTGAGTAAGCTGATAACATACTAATTAAAAAATCTAAATAATATAAATAATAACAAAAGAAAATCGGCTTAAAAACATACATTTTCATTCCTCTTGTCGCCTCTTAGTTTTGTAAACAGTGTCTTTCTCCGCCCAGTTACGTATGAAATCTTTCTGTCCGCACTCAAACAGCCGTGGCATAGCACCAATATACGTTCACATTCAACCGTAGCTTGCATTTTAGTAATTAAATTGGATATTTTGGCATTTATTTTAATGTTTTCTCAAACACAATTCGACCAAGCGACAAATCTTCCTAGCAACTTTTGACAGTTTGAAAATGACAATGACAGTCAGTCAAGTTGATAATAAAGTCAAGTAAAAAAGTATCCCTGCTTTTTTTACCCGACTGCGACTCAGAAGGAGTTATGACTTCTTCGAGTCGTCATGTATGTATGTATGTATGTATGTATGTATGTATGTATGTATGTATGTATGTATGTATGTATGTATGTATGTATGTATAATTGTTTGGCACGCTCTGCAGCCTAAACGGCTTGATGGATTTTGACTTGAGAGGTGTCGTTAGATTCGTATTTACTGTGAGAGTGACACTGGGTATATCAAAATAATAAAAAAACAAAATGGCGGATTTTTGGCGCCAAATTCGAATATTTCTCACTCTCTAGCCTAAACTACTTGATGGATTTTGACTTGAGAGGTGTCGTTAGATTCGTATTTACTGTGAGAGTGACACTGGATATATCAAAATAATAAAAAAACAAAATGGCGGATTTTTGGCGCCAAATTCTAATATTTCTCACTCTCTAACCTGAACGACTCGATGGATTTCCGCTCGATAGGGGTCGTTTGATTCGTATTTACTGTGAAAGTGACACTAGATATATCAAATTAAAAAAATAATAAAACTAAAAATAAATAAATAAAAAAGGTAATTTAAAAAACTAAAAAACCCGACTGCGTTTCTTTATAATATTAAAATGAAAAAAACCCTAAAACAAGAAAGTCAACGTAAAATTTAAGCAGTCGGGACCCATTCTAGAAAGCCAGCCGTATGTGCCCTCACAAAGTCTTTATATATAGAATGGGTCCCGACTGCTTAAATTTTACGTTGACTTTCTTGTTTTAGGGTTTTTTCATTTTAATATTATAAAGAAACGCAGTCGGGTTTTTTAGTTTTTTAAATTACCTTTTTTATTTTTAAAGCTGGACTCATGTTGGTTGAACTTCCTCGTCGTCACGCCTTTTAACCCCGAAGGGGTAGGTAGTGGTGCACATTATGGCACGTAATGCCGCTGTACAATGTACACTCACTTTTCACTATTTGTGTATGTCCCATGTAGTGGGGGGTGAGCCTATTGCCATATACTGGGCACAATTCCAGACTCTATGCTACTACTGAGAAATTTTCAAAAAACTGAAAAAAGCTCGGCAATACTTTGCCCAACCCAGGAACCCAACTTCTATCTGGCAATCGCACTTGCGACCACTTGACTAACGCAACGAGACAGTCTTGAACTTTCCATGTTGACTTTTTAACATTGGACGCTATCATACTGTGGTCTAATCTATGTGACCGACTCTGACTACTGCACAATGTACGAAGGCCCAAAGGCTCCAAGGATTCATTGAAAATGCCTAATAAAAAATATATTTTAAAGATGACTAGGACTGCCTCGTTAGTCGAGTTGTTGCAAGTGTAGAATAAATATGTTTTCAGTACACTAAAAACCACCTCGTTCCTACTCCTGCTTGTCGAGCCGAAGCCCCAGGAAACCCGCTAAGTAGTCCGCAGCCTAATCCGGAGCAGCACAGATTAGGCATCAGCCCTACTGGGCCCCGTCTGTTGTGGTCTGATGGCCTTAACTTGTCTTGGCTGTTATCTATCTAATTTGGTCGAGTAATTTTGGAGTTGTGTGCTTACATTGATTTCGGTGATTTCTTTATTTTATATGATCAATACATTAAAATAATAATTTCAATAAATTATTCATTATTTGCTTATAAATTAATTATTATATTATCGGCTTACTCACGTAACTGTTTGACAAGGAACTTGACTAGTTTCAAGCCATGCTAGAGGCTCATATTCATGAACAGCATTTCGCGACACAACGCGGCGTTTGTCGCGCTGCTACTCAGTAGCAGTCGTGTGAATATGAGCGAAATGTATGTAAGCGCAAAACTCCAAAACTACTCGACCAAATTAGATAGAACAAGGTTTGTATGAAAGAATGATTCGACAATTTCTAAAGGAAATAGCACCCGACGGAACGAGCTGGGTGTAAACAAATAAAACATGTTGTAAAACTTAAATAATCGTTTTATTCGATTAAAATTACATAAAGTAATATTCAGCCTTATATATTATCTTATGTGTTAACCTAGTAAATATATAATTATTCATTTATAGTACTGTACAAAGATTTTAACATAATGTAGCCTATGTCAATTAATAAAGTGATCAAATAAAAAAAAACGGTGAATGCTAAGAGAGTGACAGTACACAGCTGTAACTACTGCGCGTAGCAAGCTGTGTGACATGTAGCGCGCTGTAGGTAAACGTCCACAGGCCCGCATCGTACGCATCGCACGCAACGGATTTTAGTTTGTCTTGTATAGAAACTCATACAACTGCGTCCACTGATCCGCATCGTACGGACCGCATCATCAGCAATGCCTACATGCGATGCGTACTGATGACGTCATACGGAATGCGTACGATGCGTACGATGCGGGCCTGTGGACGCTTACCTTAAGAGTGATGAGAGAAGATTTACAGACATTCCTACAAAAAAGATTTTTTTATGAGCAGCCGTAAACTACATAATCATACAAGAAATATGAGCATGTAACTCTATGTTGGGCAAACATCACATCTCTTCAGAAAGAGAAACAGATTGGTGGCTATAGAATAGACTTACAGAATTGTAAGTTCAAGTATTCTTTCAAACAATATGACTGCACGGTTGGCCCGGCTACTGCGAATCGTGTAGCGGTTTCAATTCCCGCACGGAGCAACTCTTTGTGTGATCCACAAATTGTTGTTTCGGATTTACAATGATTAAATTACGATTTACAATTTGACATTTGACAATCTTATACACAATAATTTCATACAAATAAAAAAAAACACTGTTATAAAGGTGCGTCTACATCCAGCAAGATTAGACGCACATTTCGCAAGTTGCTCGCGAGCTGCGGCGTATTTGTTGAATGTGGACGCACCATAACATTCAATTTATAATAATTACAATAACCAACCTTACCTGATGCGAAATAAAAACGTTTTCACGTTGTTAAGTAGATCTATGTACATTTAGCCAAATTATTTAGCATGCTGTACGGCGCTCTGATTGGTTGATTTATTCGAGCCGGCCAATCAGAGCTCCGAACGCGCTCTTTTCGATTACTTTAAACGTAAAGTAAGAGTATTGGTAAGAAAATAAAGATTGATTCAGTACAGAGACAGTAACCATTGGTCGGCTACTGAGTCCACGAATGGTTACAGAAGATATGGCTTCGTTACAAAGCGTACAATTTAGTACAACAACAGCTACTGTCTCTGTACTGAATCTATCTATATTTTCTTACCTGCATACTAAATAACTTGGCTGATTGTAGATTTCTTTTACGAAACATAATTAGATTTATGCCTTATTTGACGTCATATTTTTTTGCAAATATTCGTTGACATTTTAGAAAGATCTAAGTTCATTTGATGAAGTAAAAATACATCATCCGTTAGGTAGTATAGGTCAATGAAAAAATACATTGTTTTTAAGTAAATATAAATAAAAATAAACATTTTATAGTATGTTAAAACAGTGAATGCCATTGCTATAGAAAACCAAACAGAGTGATATGGTGGTGTTTTTTCTCTATTAAGTAATAGGATTCTAATATGAAAACAATATTATATTTTATTTTTATAATCTAATTATAAGGAGATACTTTTTTTAATGGAAAGCTTTAAAGTAGGGGCAAAGAGACTTGTGTAAAACAAAGTATATTTTCATAGAAAAAAAAGTTATATTGATTTCGAAATATACGCTTCACCGTGTTTACAGGGGATCCGACTCGAAAAGCAGGAGTAAAAACGGGGTGGTTTTTAGTCATTAAGAGTTTGACACTCCCTCTCATCTCGCCCAAGACAGGGGAAGCCACTGCATGATTTTACTCCTTAAAAAAGTATGTTCTTAGTGTGATCCGTATGTATGTCTGTGCGCGGTTATCTCGCGTTTGCCTGAACCGATTTTGATGCGGGTTTCAGCATAGTATTTTTCAGACTTAGGAGAAGGCTCTATAGATATCAGTTACGTGACTTAAAAAAATGGAGGCGATGAAGATTATTGAAGGCGGTCCCCCTTTTAAACAAAAAAAAAGGTTTATTTTAAACTGCCATCTACTACACGCATGTTAAGCGTGGAGATTATGGTATAGGAAACACGTTTGATATAAATTATCCCCCTCCTCAAAATACTTCTCCCCCCCCCCTCCAAAGCCTTCCATTAAAAAAGCAAACCCTTTGCATTGATTTCAATACTTTTTTTCCATGTACATTTATATCATCACATTTCCCCAATCGATTTTCAATCTTATCCTTTTAAAACAGAGTTGAATATTGATGAGTTCTATTGTTACATGATGTGCTAGTATCTGTATAATATTTATAGGTACTTTCTAGGAACCTAGACCAGAGGGCTTAGAACGAGTTTGCTTAACGTTGAACGAAAACGAAACGAGAGCGCGTTCGGCGCTCTTAGGGTCCATCGATGCCACCGATCGTCATTAATCGATTGGTGTGGCACCTTAAATTGATCGACGTATACCAGTCGCCTAACCAATCGATCGATTGCCAGTCGATCGACATCGACCGATTCATTCCACCATCGATCGACGATCGCTCGATTGGTGTGGTCCTAATTGGTTGGTTCATTCAAGCCGGCCAATCAGAGCGCCGAACGCGCTCTCGTTTCGATTACTTTAAACGTAAAGGAAACTCGTACTAAGGATACGGACAGTGCCGGCGTTAGGGGGGGCGACATGGGCCGATGGCCCAGGGCGACAAAGTCTAGGGGGCGCCAATAAAATGAAAAACTACTACTAACACTTGATATTGCTTCCCTCAAGTGGGCGCCACAATATTTTCGCCCAGGGTGTCAGTGGCCCTTACGCCGGCACTGGATACGGATAATTACATGGTAAGTCAAATGTCAAATAAACATAGTCCACTATGTTTATTTTTTTCAAAATATTGTATTACTGGCCAGTGTATTTTAGTTGGTGATCGACAACCATGAAACTAGTACAAAGAGGAGATGCCATAATGCTATTGTGCACTTTTTATGGTATAAGCCGGTAAACGAGCAGACGTATCACCTGATGGTAAGCAATCGCCGCCGCCCATGGACACCCAAAACACCAGAGGCGTTACAAGTGCGTTGCCGGCTTTTTGGGGGTTAGGAATTTAAGGGTTGTTGAGGAATGGGAAGATTGGGAAGGGGGGTTATTGGGCAAATGGTAACCTGACTCTCCCACACTTAATACTTTGATAAGTTAAATGGGTCCTGCCCAATGATATTTTAAGTAAAAAGGACATCTCTTTGTATTTGCTTCATGTCGACAATAGATAGTTTAACAGATGCTCGGACTCTACCCTTTTTTTGTGTGTGGAAAATCATACTATCACGGGAGAACCTCGCGACCTGGAGCTGCGGACTACCTAGCAAGTTACCAGGCTTCCGGCTCGAAAAGCAGGAGTAAGAATGGGTGTGGTTAGTAACATGGAAAACTTTGGGTACATATATACGACTTCTCTCGCCTTGGGTGAGGAAAGACTCAGCATCAGACTCTTACTGACTAAACACCACATCGTTTCTACTCCTGCTTCGAGCCGCAGCCTCGGTAACCTACTAATCCGTTCACAGCTGCAGTGGAGTAAACCAATAACAATCTGACACTCCCTCATGTTTCAACCAGGTCGGGAGAAAAGATTATTTAGATTTTTTCCCACACAAAAAAAAGGTCTCTAATTCAAAAGTGGTAGAGCAGTATCGGTCAAACTATACATTGCATTAATGTGAAACTGGCATTATTTATTCAACTGTAGTTCTATCTCAAAATCAACTAGTTACTGGATCATTTTGTTGTTATTCAAACTGTTAGTTATTTTATTGCAATGAATTAACATTTATTGTGAGCTTTATTGCTGATTTTATGGTAATCTAATAAGACTAGTATATTAATGAGGAAGCACGCAACGTCACGCCTTTTATCCCCGAAGGAATCGGTAGAGGTGTACATTATGGCACGTAATGCCACTGTACAATGTACACCCACTACACAATTTATGCTGTAAGTCCCATGTAAGAAGTGGTGACCCTATAACTGAGAAATATTCGAAAAACCGAAAAAAGCCCAGCAGTAAATCGAACAAATTGTCATTCTGGGTCTGGGTGTCATGTGTATGTGAACTTGTATGTTTGTAAACGCATCCACGACACAGGAGAAAATCCTAGTATAGGGATGCATTGAAAAGTGTAAAATTGAGTACCTAGAATAGTCTTATTAGCATTTATAAAATTAGTATTAATTTTCACACATCTCTTTCCAATAAGAATACAGATGGTTTCTCATCATCCTACTAATATTATGATTATGCAAAAGTTTGTTTGTTTGTTTGTTAGTCCTTCAGTACAAAACAAGAGAAGGCATCATGAAATAGGGGTAGATTATGGTCTGACATAACACATAGTTATGCCACTTTTAATCCGAACACAGGCCAAACCGCTGGCAGAAGCTTGTCATTCATGAAACAACAACAAAATGATCCATAACTCTAGTTTCACGAACAAAACATAACATTATTGATATAAATCTCATTGTAACCTACGTTAATACGATACCGGTGGTACGTGCGGCATCATGGTTGTGTATACGCACTGATTGTCAACCGGTTTCATCACCTGTTGCATAGGTTGGTGTTGCATGATATTCGGGATCTGCGGTTGAGGCTGCGGCGGCTGGGGCTGCTGTTCCGGAGGCTTCTTATTCTTCTTCTCACACTTCTTAAACTTAATACCGAGCTTGTTTAGTAATATTAATCTTAAAGACTCCTTACCTCCTCGGTAGTTCAATTCAACTTTAGCGGCGTTGAGGATTTTTCCAAGTGTTGGAACCTCTTTTCTGACTGAGTAACTGTTCACTATACCTCTTAGAGCGCATAGCTGGAAGTAATCAAGTTGAACTTTTGTTTTTCGAACCCTTTTCTTCTTAGGGCCAGCGATTTTCGTCTGTGTTGCTTCAGCTTTCAAACCGTCGCGTTTTATTCTTTTAATCGTGCTTTCAGAGAGTCCTGTAGCCGCACACGCTCTTTTAACAACATTCTCTACTGGGTACGCGTATCCTCTGTTCTGTTTTTCACTCTCAAAGAACTTTATTACCTTAAAAATAATCTCCCTAGCTTGCCCCTCGATAGCTTCCTTCTTTTTCTTATCGATTTTCGGTTTTCTCTCAACAAGATGCTGTTGTTGCGGTTCTGGTGGGTTTACCTGGGGCTGGGGCTGCTGTACATGGTTCTGTTGAGACTCTGGGGGCGCCGGCTGGTGCATTATAACAGCATTCACCACGGGAACTTCATAAACATTGACGTTTATGTTCATTTTCGTTATAAGCAATTTACGCGTTTCTCCAGATATATTTGTGTGTTCTTCATGAATGTAACGCTGCTTTGTGGTTTTGGATACCAGAAAATCTTGTTTTCGTGTTTATTTACGAATTATACACAATAGAAACAATAAAATTAATGATACAGTAGCCATAGGCCATTATTTAGGTAGGTGTCATAGACAAAATTGTTTTGTTTCCTAAACTTTCCTCATAGCTTGTTTTGGGATGTCAGCCTCAACGTACAGTTTCCATAAAAACGGTTCAGTTTTTTTTTTAGTTTGACTCATTTTGATGATCAATACAATGTTATCAAAACTTTTGACTTGCACAAATATTTAAATTTTAATAAAAATTTCATATAAAAATACGTTTGTATTTATAATTTTATAAATTTCAAAATAAATACTAAAGTAATTTCCGATTTTAATGGGTAATTTATTATCGTATACCATAGACAAAACAAGAACTAACACTTCTTTGACATCTAGTCTGGTGCTACAAACGTTAAAAAAATTCCCTATGTGAGGATACATTTTACCCATAATTAGAACATGAATAAATTCTCACAGTCAACACAAAACATGTAAAGAATGTGAAATAATATTAAAAACATTTTGTGATACTTCAAAGACCGATTTGCTAAGATAGTAGATAAAATTTTCAAATACTAATATGTCTGTAGGGTGATTCTATAAGAGTTACAGCAACACTTCTATTAATTTGTCATTTGATTTTTGATTTGTTTTGCATACAAATTGTAAACTTTACGATTTTTTATATTTTCACTATAATTTAAGTAATAAAAATGGATGATAGCCCAGAATTAGAGCTAAAAAAGCTCTGCTGTACCTGTTTAAGCAGAAATCGGAAGCTATTTCAGTTATGTAGATTACCCGATGGAATAAATAATTTATATTCGCTATTATCTTACGATTCTGAGGCTTACAGAGTGAGTAAATACTTTATGAATAAATAAATTATACATACATAACTTCACACTTGTCTCCCATGGGGTACAGCAGAGACTATGTAACGCCAATTCAGGTCCTACGAATCTTACATATCTCTTTCGCTTCTAAGTAAATAATAAATAATAAAAATCTTTATTTTCTCAAATTTCTTTACAATTACACATCTTTATAGTGATAAATTATAGTTATTTTAATTCCAATTAGACTTTGATTTATTAATTGATTTATAAGATACTAGCTGATCCAGCTTCATAACACCTCAAAATTGATTTTTCGCACCTTTTAAACCTTTCCTGGAAAAAGAAATAATTCAAGACAAAAATTTTCCAAATCAGTCCAGCTGTACTCAAGTTTTAGGAAGACTAACAAATAATACCTTGAAATAGAAACCAAGTGCATGCAGGTGAAGCCGCTGACAGAAGTTTAATATAAATTCAGTTATTCATTTATAAATAGAACCTCATTGTTGATTTTAAATATCTTTTCTCCCATTTACAGGAAGGTTTCTACAGAGACACAATGAGTTTGTATATTTGCTGGGAGTGTCGAGCTGTCATGAGTCGGATTACGAGGTTTAGACTACAAGCCTGTACAGCATTGAAGCATCTCAGTGACATCGCTGATGGTCGAACTAATGTAAGTAGTTTGTGGACTACTTAGTATATTTTTATAATTAATAACTATTGTAGACATACTAAAGCCCATTAGTGCTTACCAATAACCAAACAATACTATCTCCAACCCGGGAATCTAACCCGAAACGCCTTGCCCGGCAGTCGCACTAGCAACCACTCGGCCAATGAGGCAGTGCCTAAAAGCACACACACCCCTGAAGGGGTTGGCAGAGGTACAGATACAATGTAACACCCATTTTTAAGCAGTTATGTTATGATACCCATAGAATAGGCATGAGCCTAATGAACCTAATCATATTTTTTCCTATCAGGTAATCAAACTTGAAATCTAAGTGCCTGGCAGTCCTACTTTGCTACCATAGTAACACTGAGCCAGACATGTACTAACATAAATAAATTTCTATTTACAGGTAAAGTCAACATGTTTATCCCGCCTCACTAGTCAAAAACTAAACGAAATAGCCGTCACATCAAAATGTATGAACACAGACAATTTCATAAATTTAACAGAAGATTTCATAGATTGCGGCCCAACTACAGATTTACTCATAAAGCATGAATATGATGATGATGACATTCCATTATCCGAACTCAACAACTGGTCAGACCATGATCCAGCAACCGTCAGAGACTGCAAAGATGAACTGTCTATAGCCAATGAAAATGAACTGTCAAAAAGCATAGACAATAAGGATGAACTGTCAAAAACCATAGACCATAAGGATGTACTGTCAAATACCATAGAGCATAAAGATGAACTGTCAAAATGCATAGACAATAAAGATGAACTGTCAAAATGCATAGACAATAAAGATGAACTGTCAAATAATGTGTTGCCAGGTGTGAAAAAGAAGAGAAAGCATGTGAAAAAAAGATTTTCTCTTGTCTCTATTGATGATTCTGAATTGGAGAAGATGAGAAGTGATTGTAGAATGGATGCTGAATATTTGGCGGCTAGTTTTAAGTGTGATAGTTGTATTGAGATATTTGATAGTGAAACTAAAATGAACGAACATAATTCATTACATTTAAAGGTATGCCTTATTTATCCTTACTTTTATGGGATACTAGCTTCTGCCGGCGGCTTCGCCCGCGTTTCCGTTGGATGAAAAGTATCCTATCACTCAAGTCAGCTCATAGCCTGACTCTATAAGAAATTTTATCAAAATCCGTTCAGTAGTTTCAGCGTGATTGACGAACAAACAAACTTTCACGTTTATAATTTTAGTGTGATGTAGGTAAATGACCAGATAGATCACTTGATGGTAAGCAATCACCGCCCCCATGGACACCCACTATACTAGAGGAGTGCTGAAGCATGACTCTTCCATTGCACGGTTGGCGCACTAGCTGGGCAATCGTCTGCTATCCAACGTGTCACGGATTCGATTCCCGCACAGAACAACTCTTTGTGTGATCCACAAATTATTGTTTCGGGTCTGGGTGTCATGCGTATGTGAACTTGTATGTTTGTAAACGCATCGACGACACAGGAGAAAATCCAAGAGTGGGGCAAAGTTAGTTAGTTTAAAAAGTTTCTTTTTAATATCTTTTTCGCTTTCAGAAACCAAATCACTCACAATGCGATGTTTGCCTCGTCTACACATCTACGTCATCGTACACACGCCATAGACAAGAACACTACCATAGACACGACTGTAAGTTGTGTAAATACACAAGTTTGAATGAGAAAGCTATTTCTGTACATTTGGAAACTAAACATGAGATTAAAGAATATTCTAATAAGAAAACTAAAACGGTGAGTAGTCTTATTTTATAAGATAGGTTGGTAAACGAGCTGGAAGATCACCTGATGGTAAGCAATCGCCGCCGCCGATGGATATCCGAAACACCAGTGACTTTTTGGAGGGTGGATAAAGTGATTAAACTACTTGGTGACTTCACTTGGTCAATACCTCTAAAGTAGCGACAGTAGGATATTTTTTTTTTTCATGGGACTAGCCCGCCACAACCTTCCATACCGCTGTAACTCCTGTGCACCAGGATCTACAGTAGATACAACCACGAAAACACCGGAACACTGAAGTCCGGCGCGTCCCAGGGACATGAATGACTGTCTTGGATCCCGCAACGAAATAAATCAGAAGATGTTATTAGAGGAGAAAAAAAAGAAACTACCCAGTCCTTAGCAATTGTTTTTGGAACAAAATCGTCACTAAAGAAAAGTTTAAGTAATCATTGAAAGACTGAGTACGGCAGTTATTTTATAAGATACGTTGGCAAACGATTTACTGGGACTCCGCCTTGAAAAGCAGGAGTAGGAACGGGGTAGTTTTTAGTCAGTAAGAGTCCCACACCCTCTCTCCCATCGTCTAAGGCGGGAGAAGACAGTGGATGATTCCCCCCCTCCATAAAAATAATAATAAAAGAGCATGCAACATATGATGACCTTAATGTTTTTTTTTCTTGCAGAATAAAGTGACATTGAAAGAAGACTCAACGACTACAAAACTAAAAGACCCGTCTTTAGAATACAAGTGTGATGAATGTGATCAATATTTTGGGTAAGTAATTTTGCCTATTCAACGTCAACAGACGAGAGAGATTGTGACGATCCCAGCCACCGTAAGTGCGGGCCTGCGGTCGGCGAGCAAGGGTAGCTCGCCGCCCGAACAGAACCAGACCCGTGCGTGCGGCGCCGAGCTTCCACGCGCGCCTCAAAGAGCCCGACCACCACAGATGGGGCCCAGTAGGGCTGATGCCCGATCCGGAGCTGCGGACAACGTAACAGGTTGCCGGGGCTCCGGCTCAAAGCAGGAGAAGGAACGGGGTGGTTTTTAGTCAGTAAGAGTCTGACACTCCCTCTCGCCTCGCCCAAGGCGGGAGAAGTCATTGGATGATTTTCCCCCTCCAAAAAAAGGCCCAGAAGGAGATGGCGGGACGAACTTGACACCTACGATAAGGAGTTGCCTCAGAAAGCTCTGCACAGAGAGGAGTGGAAGAAGGGTAGGGAGGCCTTTGGCCCGCAGTGGGACGATGACGGCTAAAAATTAATAAATAAATGATCAATAATATTTATTTCTGTAAATAGGTTATAAAATAACACTTTTACCCGTCAATATTTCAAATAGCTAGATGAGGCCGGCATTTCCTATCTGACTACTCTGAGAAGAAATGCCGAAACAAACTCAGAGGTCTTAGTCTCTTTTAAAGTCCAGACAATGAAATATAGGATAATGTGAGAAGGAAGAAGGGTAGTTAGGCCTTTGCCTTGCAGTGGGACGAACACGGCTAAAAATTTATAAATAAATTTTGTATTGGGACAAGCCCGCCACAACCTTCCATACCGCTGTAACTCCTATGCACCAGGATCTACAGTAGATACAACCATGAAAACACCGGAACACTGAAGTCCGGCGCGTCTCAGGGACATTACGCGCGCGCGTTTTCGCATGATCAGCTAAGATTCTAAAATACTTACCTAGTTACTAGTCCTCCGATAATGCGGCCACGGGCGCATCGCCTCGTGAAATTTTGTTATTGTAATAAAAATAAAACTAATGAGTATACAACAAAAGTTTCTTCGGGAAAGTTGTTTGTAATCATGAGTACAATCACGTGTTTAAATATCGTTCACTAATTACCAGTCACCCTATATACAAACTTTCGCCTATATAATATTAAAAGGATTTTAACTTTCAGAAATAAGAGTGCGCGATGGAAACATGTACAGAAATGCCACAGGGAGGGATTCGAATGCGCGACCTGCGGGCAACGGTTCCCATTTAAAAATAATCTTAGAAGACATGAGCAGTAAGTATCAAAATTGATTGGCAAAATGTTAAAAGTATTGTACCCCGTCATGGGTATGAATATTAAAAATCTATTTAGTCCGTCAGTTAGGTAATGAAAAAATATTAGACGCGTATTTTGTCAGGTCTTAATATCCCTAAAGCCTTCTCCTAAATCTTAAAAATACGGTGCTGAAAACGGCATCAAAATTGGTTCAGTCAAACTTGCTTGCTTTTTTTTTGAGGGGGGAAAATCATCCAATGACTTCTCTCGCCTTAGGCGAGAGGGGGTGTCAGATTCTTACTGACTAAAAACCACCCCGTTCCTACTGCTTTTCGAGCCGGAGCTCCGGTAAACCCGCTAGGTAGTCCGCAGCTCCGGATCAGGCATCAGCGCTACTGGGCCCCATCTGCGGTGGTCTGATGGCTCTTTGAGGCGCGCGCGGAACGCGACGCGCCGAAACTTCCTTGCTTGGCTTAATATTGTCGCGCGAACTGGACGCGGTGCCGTCACATTTTTATTTATAACTAGCTGTCCCGGCAAACTTCGTACTGCCTCAAACATTTTGTCCTCACCTTTTAAACCTTCCCTGGACTTCCACAAATAATTCTAGACCAAAATTTGCCAATTCGGTCCAGCTGTGCTTGAGTTTTAGCGAGACCAACGAACAGCAATTGATTTTTATATATAGAGATGTCGGAAACAGAAACAAAACGAAACGATCCAATGTACGCGTCCACAGGCCCGCATCGTACGCATCGCACGCAACGGATTTTAGTTTGTCTTGTATAGAAACTCATACAACTGCGTCCACTGATCCGCATGGTACGGACCGCATCATCGGCAATGTCTACATGCGATGCGTGCTGATGACGTCATACGGAATGCGTACGATGCGGGTCTGTGCACGCTTACTTTAAGTCGACTACCCCATAACCAAATTATATACAATGTGATAGGGGTAAGACTTCTAACCCATTAAGGCTGAGTACTACATTTAATTTTATCGACAAAAAAATAAAATATTGAAAAATTGCGATTTTTTCGGTAAAATTAATTCAGAAATAATTTTTTTCTCACCAAACATTATCAAACATGAAACAAGTAATGATTTAGTTAGCCAAGGTTATTAGCTACCGTTTGTCGTTTTTTTTGTTTCTACAACGCATACAACCTTTGATATCACATAAAGTAAAAAAAATAAATTAAAATAGCCATAATTTTTAGGGGGAAAGGGTTCAACACCCCATATAATTTTTTTTGTCGATAAAATTAGATGTAGTACTCAGCCTTAACGGGTTAGAAGTCTCACCCCTATCACATTGTATACATATATCATGTTTAAAACAATTTTCAGGCGCCACAAATCCCCGCCACCTCGCGAAGAATGCGAGATCTGCCACAAGATGATCAGGATATCTTTAAAAGCGAACCACGCGAAGATACACACTGAACGGCCGCGGTACAGATGTGAACAATGCGACAAGACGTTTGTGAGTCGCGAGTCTTACGAGAATCATTTGAAGTATTCCATGGCGCATGCTAAAGTGGATCTGTTGAAGTGAGTTCGTGTCTCTTGTCATCTATTTGAAACAAAAAATATGCAAAATTATTTAAGAGCCATCTATTAATGACGTCACTCGTTAAGGGGGAGGGGGGTCGACGAAGTGTGACTTTATGTGACGAGGGGGTGGGAGGGGGTCTTAAATTTAGTGACATCACATTCCAATTATTGTAATTTAACTGTTATCTTATGTTAGTTATACTAAAAAATATTTTTAATTGAAATAACACAAATTTCGGAACTGCTTTTTGAATTAAATAATTATTTCTAGATGTACTTAATATTATAAAATGTGACGGCACACTAGAGAGGGGGTGGTCTCAGAAATGTGACCAATTGTGACAAGGACGGGGTGAGTGTCAAAAATCGTATGACGTGATTTATGGATGGCCCCTTATTTCAAATAAACCAGGAAGGCACTTTAACGTCAAAGCAAATATTACAATATTAAAAGAGCAAAATATCTGTCTGTCGGTCAGTCCCCTAGTTGCTCTATTTGCTCGTTCCAAAGTGTAGATTCCTATGGAGAAGAACGAGCAAGAAACTCCATAGGTTACCGGAGGCTCAATTACCCCCTTTCAATCCCCGATTCCCCAACAACCCTCAAATTCCTAACTCCCAAAAGCCAACAACACACTCTAGTGTTTCAAGTGTCCATGGGCGGCGGCGATTGTTTACCATCAGGTGATCCATCTGCTCGTTTACCGGCTTATACCATACAAAATCTGATCGGAGCCGCGGACTACCTAGCGGGTTTACCGGGGCTCCGGTTCGAAAAGCAGGAGTAGGAACGGGGTGGTTTTTAGTCAGTAAGAGTCTGACACTCCCTCTCGCCTCGCCTAAGGCGAAAGAAGTCATTGGATGATTCCCCCCCCCCCCTCAAAAACAAAAAAAAGTGTTGTTTCATACCCCGTTATCATCTCTATTATATTGTTTCAGATACAAATGTAGTATGTGTGAGAAGGGGTATAGGTCTCGCAATGAGCTGAGGGACCACGTCAACTACCAACATATGGGGAAGACGCAGCATAAATGTCCCATCTGTGAAAAGGTGAGTGACATAATTACACACACGCACACATCGTCACGTCTTGTTTCCCCGAAGGGGGTAGGCAGAGGTGCTCATGTAATGCCGCTATCCAATATACACCCAATTTTCACCATTTGTGTTATAAGTCCCATGCCCCCACACACTTCCAGACTCCGTGCTACTACTGAGAAATTTTCGAAAATCCGAAAATAACCCAGTATTTCTTTGCGCGACCCGGGAATCGAACCCGAGACCACTTGTTCAGCAGTCGCACTTACGACCACTCGACTAACGAGGCAGTCTGACATAATAATTACGTTATTTTATTAAAATACTAGTTACTTCCGCGCGGTTTCACCCGCTCTGCTTGTCACCTATTGAATCGACGTGAAACAAAGCTTGCATTGTGTTTCGTTGTGTGAGTAAGGTTACCGGAGGCCCAATTACTCCCCCCACCCCCTTCCCAATCTACCCAAGCCCCAATTCCCCAACAATCCTTAAATTTCTCACCCCAAAAGGTCGGCAACGTATTTGTAACGCCTCCGGTGTTTCGGATATTCATGGGCGGCTACGATTGCTTACCATCAGGTGACCCGTCTGCTCCTTTACCGGCTTATACCATAAAAAAGAGCTGCTTCCGCCCTAGTTTGTTGGCTCGGCGTAGGCGTTACAAGTGCGTTGTCTCTTGGGGGTTAAGAATTTAAGGGTTTTTTTTTGGAGAATCAGGGATTAGGAAGGCGTAATTGGCGTAATAGGTGTAATTGGGTATCCCGTAACCTCACTCACACAACGCAAGCGTTGTTTCACGTCGGTTTCCTGCTCGGCCGTGGTATCACTCCAGTCGAGTCGGCCCAGCAGTGCCGAAGCATGACTCTCCCACACTTAAAATGTAGTTTATTTATGTCCATTTATAATTTACAGGCTCTAGCCACAAGGCGTTGTATCACGCGACACGTCAAGCGCGCTCACGAAGGTATCAAAGAAAATGTTCGGGACAAAATGTGTCAGACTTGCGGGAAGGCTTTTACGGTGAGTTTTATAACTACTAGCCCGGCAAACTTCGTACTGCCTCAAACACCTTTTAAGCCTTCTATCCATCCTTTTATCCATCTAAATTGAATAACATCAACACAACATGATACACACACCAAAATAATATATTTTTAAATTTGTGTCAGCTGGACCGATTGTGACGGGATTTTTATTGGCAGGTGGCTGATATACTAAAGAGTAACTTAGGTTACTTTTATTCGTCACAAAGTCCGTATCTAATCCACGCGAGCGAAGCTGCGAGTATCAGCTAGTCAACTAACAACATACATGTCGTCACGCCTTTAATCCCCGAAGGGGTAGGCAGAGGTGCAAATAATGACACGTAATGCCATTGTCTACACCCACTTTTCACAATTTATGTTATAAGTCCCATGTAATAGGTGGTGAGACTATTGCCATATACTGGGTACAATTCCAAACTCCGTGCTACCCCTGAGAAATTTTCGAAAAACCGAAAAAAGTCAACTAACAAATTATTATATTTTCTTTTTCAGCACAAGAAGAGTCTAATTGAACACGAACTGATTCACTCAGGCGCCCGCCCGCTCTGGTGTGAGCTATGTGGCTCTACGTTCAGACAGAGTGCGTCTCTATATACACATAGAAAGAGAGTGCATCGACTACATACTGCGAGGAAAACTGCTACTCTGTTACATACTTGAGTTTTTGTTATATAAGTTTTAAAACTGACATGGTCACTAACACTAGTATTAGAACTTGAAAAGTGGGTGTACATTGTATAGCGGCATTACGTGTCGCAATGTGCACCTCTGCTTACCTCTTCGGCGATAAAAGGCGTGACTATTGGTTACTTTTTGTGAAAAAGATAAATAAACAAATGTAGGTTTATTTACATGGATTTTCTAGTCATTGTAATTATGTAAAATATATCACATTAAAATACTTTAGTCATATAGTAAGACAGTCTATTTAAAAAAATATTGTTAGAATTTTAAGTCAATTTTATTTATATTTGATTTTGTATTTAGTGATTGTACGAGTATGTACCTATAGGTATTTAATGTATCAGTATTTTAATATATTTAACTTTTATACAGTAAAATTGGGTTTTATTCATCTAGTCATTTAAGAGATTGACGTATGTATAAAAGAGTTACATTGTAACCTATTTGCAAAAATAAATATCATTTATTATTTATTTACTAGAACCACGCATGTGTGACGACAGGCTGTTTCTTTTTTTTAAGTGGGGAATAACATTCAATGATTTCTCCCGCCGTGGGCGAGGCGAGAAGGAGTGTCAGACTCTCACTGACTAAACACTACTCCGTTCCTACTCCTGCTTCTCGAGTCGGAGCCCCGGTAACCCACTAGGTAGACCGCAGCTCCGACTCTTGTTAAGAGGTTAGAGAGTGATCTAAGTATGGGAGAGCCAAGCCTCGGCACGAATGGGCCGGCTTGGCCAGAGTGATACTTACCATCAGGTGATACGTCTGCTCGTTTACCGGCTTATCCCAAAAAAAAAAATATAGAAAGAATACTTTTTCATTACCGTAGATGAATCTGCGAGGTACGCTATAAATTAAACAAAATATACCATGATCTGAGTATTTCTTTAATTTTTTTTCTTAACAATATTTTACAATATAGTAGATAGGTACAAAAAATGATTATTAAAATAAATATTTAATTCAGATTCTAGATTTCCTTATTAAATATAGTATACCTAAAACCTATCGACACATAATAGCTACATAAGTACATTAATACGTGCGTGACATCACACTAATACAGGCCCGCATCGTACGCATCGCACGTATCGCACGCATTCCGTATGACGTCATCAGTACGCATCGCATGTAGGCATTGCCGATGATGCGGTCCGTACGATGCGGATCAGTGGACGCAGTTGTATGAGTTTCTGTACAAGACAAACTAAAATCCGTTGCGTGCGATGCGTACGATGCGGGCCTGTGGACGCTTACCTTAAGATGTACATAGAAGTCATACTCATATGACTACACCCATTTTTCACAATCAGGCAGTTTGTTAAAATTTTCGATTTTAAAATAAAACGTTGTAACAAAAATATAATAGGAATATGTAGTATCAAAATTTGTTCGTATAATATTTATAGGCTTTTTATCCCACGAACGGGAACGTGGGCGAAGCCAGGCAGAAGCTAATAGTTCATACAAACACACACACACACACACAACTTCACGCCTTTTATTCCCGAAGGCAGAGGTGCACATTACGGCACGTAATGCCGCTATACAATGTACACCCACTTTTCACCATTTGTGTTATAAGTCCCATGTAATAGGGGGTGAGTCTATTGCCATATACTGGGCACAATTCCAGACTCCGTGCTACTACCGAGAAATTTTACGAAACTCCGAAAAAAGCCCAGTAATAGATACTTTGCCTGACCCGGGAATCGAACCCTTGTTCGGCAGTTGCACTTGCGACCACTCGACCAACGAGGCAACGAGGCAGTTCATACAAATTACAGTCTATATTTCAATTTATCTGATACATAAATCCTACAGACACTGTCAAACACGCCCTAAACTATCCTCATTCGTTCATCTTACAACCAATTCACATTACAATAAAAAATAATGTACAAATCTTTAACTATCGCTCCCTACTTCACTCGAAAACGTTCAAGTTATCTCGAAACAGTTCGGGTATGCTCGAGAATTATATTTGTTGTCGGAACATCGCTGTGATTTCTTCTACTGTTTTGTTTTTAGTTTCAGGCACGCGACAGTATATGAAGAATATGAATATTAGTTGGAGAACCGCAAATATTATGAACACGTTCGCTCCGAGTATTGCCTGTGAACAAAGAAATACATATTTTAATTATATATAGCTTCACATGCGTGCAATGGTGATATATTACGCATGTATTGCACGCATCCATAGGACGCATCCATAGCACGCGTCCATAGCTCGCATCCATAGCACACATCCATAGCAAATATCCATACCACACATCCATAGTACACATCCATAGCACACATCCATGGCACACATCCATAGCACACATCCATGGCACACATCCATAGCACACATCCATGGCACACATCCATAGCAAATATCCATACCACACATCCATAGTACACATCCATAGCACACATCCATGGCACACATCCATAGCACACATCCATGGCACACATCCATAGCACACATCCATGGCACACATCCATTGCACGCATCACTAACATGCATCCATAGCTCGTATCCATAGCACATATCCATAGCACGCATCCATACCACACATCCATAGCACACATCCATAGTACACATTCATAGCACGCATCCATAGCATGAATCTATATTGCACGCATACATAACACACATCCATAGCACACATCCATAGCACACATTTATAGCACACATCCATAGTTTTTTTTTTTTATGGGACTTGCCGGTAATCGAGCAGACGTATTACCTGATGGTAAGCAATCGCCGCCGCCCATGGACACTGGAAACACCAGAGGCTTTACAAGTGCGTTACCGGCTTTTTGGGAGTTAGGAATTTAAGGGTTGTTGTTCGGGAATGGGGATGGGGAAGATTGCGAAGGGGGGAATTGGGCCTCCGGTAACCTCACTCACACAACGAAACACAACGCAAGCGTTGTTTCACGTCGGTTTTCTGTGAGGCCGTGGTATTACTCCGGTCGAGCCGGCCCATTCGTGCCGAAGCATGGCTCTCCCACACTTAAAAGTACGCATCCATAGCACACATCCATAGCACATATCCATACCACACATCCATACCACACATCCATAGTACACATCCATAGCACGCATCCATAGCACACATCCACAACACACATCCGTAGCACGCATCCATAGCACACATCCATAGCACACATCCATAGCACGCATCCATAGCACGCAACCATAGCACACATCCATAGCATGCATCCATAGCACGCATCCATAGCACACATCCATAGCATGCATCCATAGCACACATCCATAGCAAATATCTATCGCACACACCTATAGCACACATCCATAGCACAATAACTTGAGATAACTTGTAATAAAAAATACCTATGGTGTTTACGTAATTTATTTTTTAATGTAACATACTGCATGTGGGTTCACTTTCTCCACTCTGTCACATAAACCTTTAAAGGTTTCAGACAAGTGTTTTGTAATACATATGTATGTAAATTGTAAATTTATTGAACAACTAGCGGACCCGACAGACGTTGTCCTGTCTACACGTCTTTAATTTGAAAATTTTACATTGGATCCGACAGACGGCGCTACCAACACAGTGTCAAATATTTTTAGTCTGTCCCGACAGTTAGCGCTGCCAAAATCAACAACTATGTACTAATAAACTAAAAAATAATTTAAAAGAACATTGTCCAGCGGACAAAATTGTGAATCTAAACCATTCTCAGATCCCCTTGAACACACACAAAAAATTTCATCAAAATCGGTCCAATCGTTTAAGAGAAGTTCAGTGACATACACACGCACAGAAGAATTATATATATAAAGATAAAAAATATAACTTACAGAGAGTTGCAAGAAGCTGAGTCCGATGATAAAGTTGGCTGTCCAGTTGACTGTCACCGCCACTGATGTAGCTGCCGGCCGAGACGATTGGTTGAACAGTTCTGTGGAACGAAATGTATGGTGGAATTATTAAACACTTGTGTTAGTTTTATATACAATCCCATACAAACCCAATATTAAGAGTCTAACCTCTTAAACAGCTACGATTGGGCTACTTACGATAGTCAATAGGGCTGATGCCGATCCGGAGCTGCGGACTACCTAGCTACCGGGGCTCCGGCTCGACAAGCAGGAGTAGGAACGGGGTGGTGTTTAGTCAGTAAAAGTCTGACTCTGGTCTGATTAAAAAAAACGTATAACACGCTACGAGAGAAGAGATTTTTTTTGAGGGGGAAAATCATCGAATGACTTCTCCCGCCTTGGGCGAGACGAGAGGGAATGTCAAACTCTTACTGACTAAAAACCACCCCGTTCCTACTCCTGCTTTTCGAGCCGGAGCCCCGGTAACCGGTGGCACAGTGGTCACGTGCTGCTGTGCAACTTGCACAACGAGGCTAATGGGAGACACACGTCTCCCTAGGGATGTGCCGTAACAGGCGTTGCACCGTGGGGGCTCCGGAGCAGGTCTACTAAGAGGTCTCGGTGCCTCTTACAGGTGCAGAGAGTGGCCACCGGGGTGGTTTTAGTGAGGTAAAAATACCACACTCCCTAGTCTTTTATCTTTTGAAGGTTTCCCCCCGTCATCAAAAAAAAAGGTAGTCCGTATCTTCGGGTCGGCATCAGCTCTACTGGGCCCCATCTGACAAGAGTAGGGCTTCTGTCGTATATTAGAAGAGAGGACGCTACTCACCAGTGACGAGGAACCAGGGTATGGAACCAGGACCCACGGCGAACATCACCACGAAGAGAATCACCAACGCGATGCACACGTACGATACCCAGGAGAGCGTGGACTGAAAGGAAAATATACACGGTGTTTTAAAAAGGGGGTAAGTGCACGGTTTCTAGACAACATAACAAACGATACGGGAAGGGCTTTTTAGTCTCATGTTTTCATGTAACGAAGTTGTGAATTTTTCCAATACATAAAATTCCAGAAACCGAACCTCAAAATTATGTAGATACAGGTACTAGGCGATCAGATTTACAGAAGAAATGTTTCGTAATTAGCGAGTGATCCCTGTAGCGTTGTGATACGTTTGTATGATGATTTTAAATCAAGAACCATGCGACACCAAGTATTTGGTATCAATTTTTTTAAACGTAGTTTAAGGTGAAACTTTGTGTAGAGATTCTATTCAGAGGTGCACATTACGGCATGTAATGCCGCTACTGTAATATGTATAATGTAGGTACATCCACTTTTCACAACTTATGTTTTAAGTCCCATGTAATAGGGTGTGAGCCTATTGCCATATCCTGGACATAGTTCCAGACTCCGTGTAGATAAATTTTCGAAAAACCAAAAAAAGCCCGGTAATGCTTTGCCCGACACGGGAATCAAACCCGAGACCCCTTGCCCGGCAGTCGCATTTGCAACCACTCAACCAACGAGGCATCAATTTTTTTATTATACTAGTTATATTATACTTTTTAATTTACAAGATAGGTATAACAATATTTCAATAGAATTGAAAGTAACAACGGGATATTTACCATGTTTTTCAATTTTAATGAGTTTCCGATATTTCGGCACTGTTGCAAGCCCGGGTAAATATCCCGTTGTAACTTCCAATTATAGTGTTAGTGACCATGTCAGTTTGTTTTTTGTTTTTTTTTTTATTTAAGTTTTAAGTTAGTTTTTTATTCCTTTTCAGGTATTTTAAGTTGTAAATAATTTGCAAGATAGTAACAATATTTAAATACTCACATATAAATACGCGACACACAGACCGACGGAACACAGGAACATGCCTCCGAAACCAATCAGCAGTAACGTCTTGCGGCCCGCTATCTCCACTAGCAGTAGACTGATGATTGTCATCACTACATTCATTGCTCCCATACCTTGAATGACACATACATAGGTATTCAATATTTTTCATTTTAAACTTTATGTACAACTAGCTTTTGCCCGCGACTTCGTCCGCGTGGAATAATGATATCTGGCAGAACTTGAGATTTTTAATTAGGTAGTATTTTCCAAGTTATACTATTCTATGACTATAGTATAAGTGTTTATAGTAAGTTTGGGAGAGCCATGCTTCGGCACGAATGGGCCGGCTCGACCGGAGTGATACCACGGCCGAGCAGGAAACCGACGTGAAACAACGCTTGCGTTGTTTGGGTGAGGTTACCGGAGGCCCAATTCTCCCCTTCCCAATCTTCCCAATCCCCGATTCCCGAACAACAAACCTTAAATTCCTAACCCCCAAAAGGCTGGCAATGCACTTGAATTTAACGCTTCTGGTGTTCAAATGGGCGGCGGCGATTGCTTACCATCAGGTGATCCATAAAAAATATATTAGATACTTGCTAGTTTCTGCCAGCAGCTTCGCCTGTGGTAAAAAAGTACCCCTGTTCCAAATGTCATATCGATCTCTTCAGCGGTTTTGACGTGATTGAGTAACAAACATAGGCACAAACTTAAGAAAAATACTGATAGGTACAGTATTTTATTTAATCATAATATTTGTTTAAAAAGTTAGCAACCGGTTGGGGGGTCATATACCAAGTTCCAAACAAAAAATACACCAACCTCCGTACTCAGAGTCATTTAATGGTTATTTAACCCACTCCTTAGCAATTGTTTCGGAACAAAATTGTACTTTGACTGCCAATAGAAAACTGTTGAAGGCAAATCCTCCGCTAACGTCGGTCACCGGTGACCACCACGGCGTTCAATGTGTTAAGTAATCATTAAATTAATGTCTCTGAATACGCCAGAAAATCGAATGTAAATGAACTCACCAAGCGTAGCATACTGCGACTGCGTGTGTCCCAACTGCACCCGCGTGAAGATCTCCGTAGAGAAGAATATGACGGCGTTAATCCCCGAGAACTGTTGCGCTATCATCATCACCATGGCGATTATGAGCGGCTGGCGGAGTTGGCGATTAGCGAATAGTTCGCGTAGAGTTACTTTTCGGCTTATTTTGTTCTTCTCTGCTTCCTGGAAGAAAATGTACATAGGGATGTTTAAATTATGACTAACTTGTTGAGTAGAGAGCCATGCTTCTACACGAATGGACCGGCTCGACCGGAGTGATACCACCGCCGAGCAGAAAACCGACGTGAAACATCGCTTGTGTCGTTTTTGTTGTGTGAGTGACGTTACAGGAGGCCCACTTCCCCCTTCCCAATACCTGATTCCCCAACAACCTTTACATTCTTCTTCTCAATCTTACACTCTTGGCAAAGTGGTCGTGGTTGCTTCGATGATTATAACCATTAAAATCCTAACCCCCAAAAGGCTGGCATCGCACTTGTAACGCCTCTGGTGTTTCAAGTGCTCATAATAGGCAGCGGCGATTGCTTACCATCAGGTGATACGTCTGCCCGTTTACCGACGTGTTCCATAAAAAAAGAAGGACTAAAAACCATTCCGTTCCATCTCCTGCTTTGAGCTGAAACCCTGGTAACCTGTTTGGTAGTCTGTAGCTCTGGATCCGGCATCAGCCCTACTGGGCCCTATCTGTATTGGTCAGTACCCTTGGTACGAGTTTGCTTTAGGTAGGTACATTTAAAATAATCGAAACAAGCGCGTTCGGTGTTCTGATTGGTTGGTTTATTCGAGCCGGCTAATCAGAGCGCCGAACGCGCTCCCGTTTCCATTACTTTAAATGTAAAGCAAACTCATACTAAGGGTACTAAGCTGAGGGTCTGAGGTTCGATTCCCATACCAGACTTTTTAGAACGCTATGCTGTAGTGAATATTTTTAGTGCCCACCTGGTGCATTTCTTCAATTTCTCCGTGGACGGCTACATCTCCTCGCAACCAGTTTAGAGCTGAAACAATTTCATTAAATTCCATTAAGTAAATACACAGGTACAAAGTAATATGGATGCCAAGCACAATTTTTAGATTTAAAACAAGAATTTATCGAATTGTCTAATGGTTAGCTATGTTTTCTATGTTATTTTTTGCATTATTGCGTTGCTATAATTGGGCATTCAAGTATTACGTACCGCTATTTTATTTATTTTTAACCGACTTCCCAAAAAGGAGTAGGCTCAATTCGACCGGTATGTGTTTTTTTCCCTACAAAAACTACAGAAAGCACCCCTTGTAACACAACGTAATGGCTTTCTGTACCCCTCTCCCCCCTCTAAACGTTACGTAACACTCAAGTGACAATTTTTACCCTAAAAGTTGCAAAAAGTTATGTTATAGTTTTATCCTTGGTATACTTTTTATTGCCATTGCGGTAATAACATCAAATAAAACAAGAAATTTTTAATCCGCAACACCTGCATATTTCCGTGGAAGGAGGGTAAGGAGACTTTTGCCCCCTTCTTTCGAGGGGGGACAATAATCCAATGTCTTCTCCCGCCTTGGGCGATGCGAGAGGGAGTGTCAGACTCTTACTGACTAAAAACCACCTCGTTCCTACACTTACCCTTCGAGCCGGAGCCCCGGTAAACCCGCTAGGTAGTCCGTTGCCCTGCAGTTGACTATAATGGCTACAAATTAGTATTTTTCAAATACTCACCCCTCTGAGCATGCAATTCCTGCCCCTTATTGAGCAACAGATACTTGGGTGACTCTGGACACAGCGGTAATGTGACCACCTGAATAGCTGCCGGTATGGCCGTCAAAGCGAGGAGGTATGGCCACCCCTTGGGAGTACCTAGCACGGACTCCAAACCTAGGACTTGGGAGAGCAGGATGGTGATCGTTATCACCAGCTGGTAGACTGTGCCTATCTGAAAAAGGGGGGTTAAGTTATAGTAGATGGTAGAGTAGAATACATAGTTAATCTTTAAACACAACACTACCTCTATAAAGTCGTGGCAGATACTTTTAGAACACCTTGTATAGGGTGACTGGTAATTAGTGAACGATATTTATACACGTGATTGTACTCATGATTACAAACAACTTTCCCAAAGAAACTATTTTTGTATACTCATTAGTTTATTTTTTATCAGGATAACAAAGTAAAGTTCCAAAATACCTAGTCGCGGGCGCCTCGCTGCTAACAGCTGATCACGCATAAGAACGCGGTAGTAACTAGATAGGATTTTAGAACTTTATTTTATATTTTTTCATCACCTAACTGACAAACTAAATAGCTTTTTAAATTTTCATACCCCGTCATCATCCCTATTACATAAAAATACACAAATAAAATACTCACAGATCCCCTCAGTGACACAGGCGATATTTCAGCCAAGTACAGAGGCGCTAGCCCGGCATTGAGGCCGCTGTTTATTCCAATAAGTAATCTGAAACAATACGTGCGTTGTTCGATGTACATACTTCATGCATTCAGATCGGGTTTCTTACTGTAGTCGGTGACACAGTGACATATTGCAAGCGAAATCAATAGATACCGGATCCAAGAGAACATTTTTTTTTGAGGGGTGAAAATCATCCAATGACTTCTCCCGCCTTGGGTGAGGCGAGAGGGAGTTTTAGACTCTTACTGACTAAAAACCACCCCGTTCCTACTCCTGCTTGTCGAGCCGGAGCCCCGGTAAACCTGTTAGGTAGTCCGCAGCTGGATCCAGAGAACTTGGATTAAAGGTAAGCGTCCACAGGCCCGCATCGTACGCATCGCACGCAACGGATTTTAGTTTGTCTTGTATAGAAACTCATACAACTGCGTCCACTGATCCGTATCGTACGGACCGCTCATCGGCAATGGATACCGGAATGCTGATGCCAAAAATCCGAGTGAAATTGGTATCGGCAATCCGATTGCTAATACTAACGTCGGTAATTCGAACACTGCCAATACAGTGGCGCAGTCAATCCGTTTGATGCGATCCGTCCAATGCGTGCGATGCGGGTCTGTGAACGCTTACCTTAAGGTGGCTCTACTCATTCTTTTCTTAAGTGTGGGATAGCCATGCTTCGGCACGAATGGGCAGGCTCGACCGGAGTGATACCACGACCGAACAGAAAACCGATGTGAAACAAGGCTTGCGTTGTGTGAATGAGGGAAGCTCAATTAACCCCCTTCCCAATCCCCGATTCCCCAACAACCCCTAAATTCCTATCCCCAAAAGGCCAGCAATGCACTTGTAACGCCTCTGGTGTTTCAAGTGGCGGCGATTGCTTACCATCAGGTGATCGATAGGCTCGGTTACCGGCTTATACTATAAAAAAAAAACTTAAAGACAAATAAAATTTTTGGAACTTAGAAAGATTTTAATTTTTTTTATTTTAAATTTTACTTTACTATGGACAAACATTTTTGGTGCACAAACACTTACCTGCCCAATATAAGCATTTCAGCGGAATTTGCGACTTTAGACGTCCCCTCTAGTACAGCGGCTACAAACACTAGCAGATTGTTCCAGAGTAGACCTCCCTGTCTGCCTAGCCTGTAACGAAATATAAAGGATTGAAGTTTGTAACAAATACATACACACATATCATCACGCCTTTAATCCCCGAAGGGGTAGGCAGAGGTGCACATTATGGCATGTGATGCCACTGTACAATGTACACCCACTTTTCACAGTTTATGTTGTAAGTCCCATGTAATAGGGGGTGAGCCTATTGCCATATACCGGGCACATTTTCGGAAATTTTCGAAAAAAGCCCAGCAATACTTTGCCCGACCCGGGAATCGAACCCGAGACCCCTTGTCCGGCAGTCGCACTTGCTACCACTCGACCAACGAGGCAGTCGTAACATGTGTAAGAGGTGAAGCGTCTTAAGGCTTACAGTGACAAAAACCGGGCAGCAGCGCTCTCAAACCTGAACTTTTAACACTACTATTACCAAACCACCTGCCAAGAAAATTATATAGGGTGACTAGTAATTAGTGAACGATATTTAAACACGTGATTGTAGGGGAGACTGGGGGCAGTAGTAACAGGGTACAATTGTAACATTGGCGATATTTTGACTATTAAGCCATTAACGCATGTGTGGTCCCCTCAAAAAAAAAAGGGTATCAGTGGCCCTTACGCCGGCACTGGCTCTTATTGTACATACCTATCAGCCACAATTCCCGTGATGATTCCTCCGATCATTCCCCCCACGCAGTATATTGCCACGGCTATGGAGAGGGCAGTCATCACCTTCGGGTCGTCTGTAGCCCGCAGAGTCAAGTTTGTACCGGATAACGCATCTTTGTGTAGCCAATCTGCAATTACCTGAAATAAAACATTGATACATTTAAGTCTTTGACTGCCAACAGAAAACTGTTGAAGGCAAATCCTCCGCTAACTTCGGTCACCGGTGACCACCACGGCGTTCAATGTGTTAATTGTTATGCTATCGGCTTACTCACGTAAGTGTTTGACGAGGAACTCGACTAGTTTCAAGCTATGCTAGAGGCTTATTTTCATGAGTTGCATTCCGCGACACACGACGCGGCGACTCGAGTTTCGCGCCTATCGCGCCCCCTGCCTTTTTTTTAAGGGAGGAAAATCATCCAATGCCTTTTCTCGCCAAGGCGAGGCGAGAGGGAGTGTCAGACTCTTACTGACTAAAAATCACCCCGTTCCTCCTAATGCTTGTCAACCCGGGGCCCCGGTAAACCCGCTAGGTAGTCCGCAACTCCAGACTGCCTGGAATCACGAAACTAGTCGAGTTCCTCGTCAAACAGTTACGTGAGTAAGCCGATAACATAGTAATTAATTTAGTATGTCTCACGAAAGTTATAATAAAATTATTGATACATTTATTTACTTTTACAAAACTACGTTGCTGCACACTAGAATTTTCTCCTGTATCGTGGGTGCGTTTACAAACATACAAGTTCACGTACACATTACACACAGACCCGACTGTTTTGTATTTCGCAGTCTTGTTGATATTAAATAACTGATGTATTCGTTATGTGTTGAATAATGCATTTATCGAGGAAGGCTATGTGCTATAAAACATCACGCTATGACCAATAGAAGCCAAGCAAAGCGGGTGAAACCGCGCGGAAGTAGCTAGTTTTTTTAATAAAGATTTAAAAAAAAGAGTGACTTACCGCTTGAGGTGCATTCAAAACTCCTGTGTTGTAACCATGCTGGAAGGCAGACCAGCACGCTGATGACAGGATGGCGAAGGCGAGACGTGGGTTCATTCCCTGTGAAAGAAAAAAAGTATAAAATAAGCAAAGCCGGAGAGAAAATGAGGGTCAAACTAGAAGCTGGATGACCTGATGATGATAGGTGTTCACAATAACCAATTTATAGTTGAAACAACATTGGGACTTAAGACTTTTTTTAAGGAATAGGAGGCAAACTAGCAAACGAGTCACCTGATGGTAAGCGATCAGCGCCGCCCATGGACACTCGCAATACCAGAGGAGTCACAGGTGCGTTGACGGCCTTTTAAAAAGGAGTATGCTCTTTTCTTGAAGGTTTGCAGGTCGTATCGGTTCGGAAATACCGACTTATTGCCAGTCAAGATACTGAGATAGGGTACACCGGTAATATGCTTATTATACTGACTTAAGTGGTCCATGCTACTCATAAGTTCAGAGTTTAGTCCCCCCAGCCAGCCGGAGCTGCGGACTACCTAACGAGTTACCGGGGTTCCAACTCAAAGCAGGAGTAGGAACGGGATAGATTATAGTCAGTAAGAGTGACAATGTACATATCTTGCCTCACATAATGCTCTCGGATAGCGGCGTGACACAACGCTTTTCTAGTGTCACGTCGGTAGTGTGAAACCACTGCCGAAATATGGCTCTCCCACTTTGCCTGATACAGAATTAAAACCGCCGTGAACCGTAAAGTGCGGTACAAAACAGTATGAAGATTATTTATAGCCAAACGTACCTAGTTTCAGTACTTTCAGACATACTTATGTACATACTCACCGACCGAATTGTTTATGTTTTCGCGGTAGTTATATGGAGTAGAGAACTAATGAACAGTCGTGTTTGTATTTAATAATATATTCACTCCAGTCGAGCCGGCCCATTCGTGCCGAAGCATGACTCTCCCATACTTATTAAGATAGCCACCACCCTAATTTTTAATTATTGACGTTTGACGAGGAATTCGACTAGTTTCAAGCCATGCTAGAGGCTCATATTCATGAGCAGCATTCCGCGACAATCGCCGCGTCGTGTGTCGCAGAATGCGTGAGTAAGCCGATAACATATTATAATAATTAATTTACTATGTCTCACGAAAGTTACAATAAAACCTTAATTCTTGTAAACCACACATTTATTCCGTACGGGAATTGAACCCGATACACGTTGTACGGCAGCCAGTTGCCCTGCCACCGAGGCAGCCGTGTAGTCGAGTAGCGAATTATGCTGTAGTAGCACAGGTAGTAGCTTCTGCCAGCGGTTTCGCCCGCGTTCTCGTGGGACAAAAAGTAGACTATGTGTTGCTCCTGTACCAAATTTCATCCCGATCCTTTCGGTTGGTAAACCTATTATTACCACATAAGTATTATAATTCCAGACGTGACGCGTGCTTTTATCATTACTCTGAATCATCTCGTATTGTGGGCTATCCCTTCATCGTATTGTCACGCCTTTTATCCTAGAATTTCCAGACTCCGTGCTACTACTGAGAAATTTTTGTTAAACCGAAATTTTTGTTGCCCGACCCGGGAATCGAACCAGGGACCCCTTGCGTGAAATAACAATTGCGTTGTGCTTCATTGTGTGAGTGAGGTTACTGGAGGCCTAATTATCTCCCTTCCCAATCCCCGACTCCCCAACAGCCCTTGAATTCCTAACCCGCAAAAGGCCGGCAACTCGATTGCTTACCATCAGGTGATCCGTCTGCTCGTTTACTGACTTATTCCAAAAAAACGTTAACACAAGACACCAGTTAACGATTTTAACACCTATCATCGAAAATTCTTAGTCTACTCGCCTCTCTGACTCACCACACAACTTAACAACAAGTTGGTTGAACAAATAAAACCTTTTTTGTTCCTACGCAGCGTGACGGAATGATGATCATATCTGTGCTTGAACTACTTAAAAAAAAATGGAGAAACGAGTTCCCGCCAAAAACCGGGTCGAATGACCTTTTGACAGGCCATGCGTATAAGAATGCAGTATTTAGCAATGCAACCAATTATTTCATTTTACTTTATAATGACTAGCTTTTTGACTGCAGTTTTGTCTGCATTGGTCTGTCTGTGTTCGTCTGGGATCGCACAACGATCTCCGGCCACCGTAGATGCGGGTTTGCGGACGGTAAGCACTAGAACCAGACCCACCAGAACCAATCCCGTGCGTTCAAAGTTGGTACCACCATCAGACCACCACAAGGTGGGACCCAGTAGGATCGGAATCGGTGCTGCGGGCTACCTAGTGGGTTTACCGGGGCTTCGGTTCGAAGAGCAGGAGTAGGAACGGAGTGGTTCTTAGTTAGTAAGAGTTTGAATATGCCTCTCGCCTCGCCCAAAGCGAGAGAAAGTCATTGAATAATTTTGCACCCCCAAGAAAAAAAAGGAGTAGTCTTCCTTTTGTGCCTTTTCCTTGTAAACTGTGACTTTTAGAAAATGATAGTCATGATATAAGCATCGTGCTAGGTAAATACGTTATTTTTAGCAATATTTTCAGAAATATTGTTAATGGCATTGTATTTATAATAATTATTCTAATCCTGTGTCAATACTGTGGCTCGTGCGTAACCGCAGTCTATAGGCTGGCATAACCAATGATGTAGCTAACTGCAGTGCGCGTCTGGGGTCGCCTGTGTGGAGGAACATTTCACTGCCATCCTCTCCGCAACCTTACACTCCTACCATGAGAACAAGAGAAAAGAAAAGGGTACAACAGCGGCTGCACTCCCTCTCCCTCAAAGTGCACCTCACGAATATTCGAGGCTTGCACTCAAATATCAATGCGGTCCATAAAACATCTTGAGACCGAGTACCCTATGGAGTCTATGTTATCTCTCGGAGACCCAGATCAGATGTCCGTCCGACGTTTCTTATCTCAACTACCCAGGTTTTACCCTGGAGCACAATTTTGTTGCCCGTGCAGGCGTTTGCCTGTACGTCCAGGACGGCGTCTGTTACCGGCGTCTCCGAGACTTTGAAGACCCCAATTACTCTACATTGTGGATACTGATGAGCACAGGTATGGAGGAAAATTCTCTATGCCTGTGTCTAATCGGTCGCACAGCGGAGATTTGGAGACGACCAGATTAGCGCAATACCTAGTGGAGGCGGCGGATGCAGCTCGGCAGAGGTACCCTTCGGCCCAGTTGGTGTTACAAAGACGGGGACTTTAACGCCCATCACCAGGAGTGGCTGTTCCCATACCAGTGCACTGACCATGCTGGGAGGGAGATGCGTAAGCTTGCGCTGACGCTTGGCCTGACCCAGCTGGTCCATGAGGCCACAAGGGTGCCTGATGTCGATACACAACTGCCAACTGCTTAGACCTTCTGCTGACAACAGATCCAGACAGCTACTCAGTGTCAGTTTCATCACCCCTGGGTAGTTCTGACCACTGTCTGGTGAAATCTGTATCCACACACTCGCCGCAGGATATTTAGTCCCAGGGGATCTCGGCGGATGTGGCGCTGTACAAGTCAGCAGATTGGGATGGGATGCGATCTTTCTTTGCATCCTATCCTTGGCGGCCTGTTTGCTTCTCATCCAGTGACCCGTCAGCTTGTGCGGATGCCGTAGCGGGGGTGCTGCGTCAGGGCATGGAATACTACATCCCATTCTCGGACGCAGCATCTTCCGGTGGCACGTCCATGGTTTGATGCCGACTGCGGACGTGCTGAGGCGCGAAAGCATGCGGCATACTTGGCATGGGCGGATGCCAGGCGCCGTAAGGCTGGCGACACTCCTCAGAAGAAGAGAGCCTTCAACCGGGCTGCCAAGTCATGCACAAAAGGCACTGCGGATGGCTACGGTTCAACCACATTGGCCGAATAGGGAACAAACTGGCTTCCTACCCAGCGGGGAGTAAAGCGTTCTGGTCCCTGGCCAGGGCGGTTGAATCGAACTTCTGCCGCCCCTCACTTCCGCCTCTCCTGGGGCCTGACGGGACGCTGGCTCACACCGCAGTAGAGAAAGCGAACTTGTTTGCTTCCCTATTTGCGGAGTCTTCACGTCTTGATACTGGTGGCGCTATGCCTCCTTCTCTACATAACGTTTGCGAGACAAAAATGTCGAAAATTCGCATCCGACAGAAGGAGGTATATAAGACGTTGCGTAATCTCGACGTGAATAAGGCCAGTGGACCCGACGGAATCCCAGCCGTGGTTTTAAAAACCTGTGCGCCTGAGTTGTCTCCAATCCTGACACGTCTGTTCCGCCTTTCCTTAGAGACGGGTCAAGTGCCGGTTGCATGGAAGCTGGCCAACGTGCAGCCTGTGCCCAAAAAGGTAGTCGTGCCGACCCCAATAATTACCGACCTATCTGGTCACGTCCATACTCTGCAAGAGTATGGAACCTGTGCTTAACAACAGGCTCATGGCATACCTTGAAGGTAACGACCTCCTCAGCCAATCGGCAGTATGGGTTTCGCCGCAGCCGATCTACTGGGGACCTTCTTGCGTATGCCACTCACATTTGGAGCGAGGCCATCGAGAAGCACGGGGAAGCATTAGCTGTCTCGCTCGATATATCTAAGGCCTTTGACAGGGTATGGCACGACAGTCTTATCGGCAAGCTTCCTGCGTATGGACTTCCCGCTGATCTGTGCAGATGGATTGCAGACTTCCTGACGGATCGGTCAATTCGAGTAGTCATCGATGGCTGCTCGTCTGACCAATTTGGCATCAACGCCGGAGTCCCTCAGGGGTCAGTACTTTCAGCAACGCTCTTTTTGCTGCACATCAACGACCTACTTAAGCCCGGTATCTTTGGGTATGCGGATGACAGCACAGTTGTTGAAAGGTATGTGTCCGATGCGCGGACTAGCGGAACACAGATCCAGTCTCTAAGAGAATCAATGGTCGAACGGTTGAACTCGTCCTTGAAGGCGGTCTCCGATTGGGGTGACGCCAACTTGGTCAAGTTCAACGCTACCAAAACCCAGGCGTGTCTCTTCTCTGCCAAACGGAGTCAATTTCCACTGACTCCTACTTTCCGAAATGTATCCGTTCCAATATCGGATCATCTTGAGCTTCTGGGCGTAACTCTATCGCCAACGCTAAACTTCGGTTCTTATATAGAGTCGAAGGCGCATCTGGCTGGTAGGAAGTTGGGTATCCTCTCGAAGGTGAGACGGTACTTCACACCGAAACAACTACTGAGCCTGTACCAGGCGCAGGTTCGGTCATGTATGGAGTACTGTTCTCACCTTTGGGACGGCTCGGCTAGACACCAGTTGGATGCGCTCGAGCGCATTGAAAGGCGTGCCAAGAAGCTCATCAATGATGATGCGCTTGTGGAGGCCCGGCTTCAAAGCCTTGAACACAGGCGCAAGGTCGCAAGCCTTTCCGTTTTTTACCGGATACATTTCGGAGAGTGTGCAGGGGAACTGCACAACTTGATTCCCCTAGTCCTTTCCATCAACGAACCACAAGACAATCGGCGAGGCGTCACCGTTTCATGGTGGATATCCCACCCACTCGCACGAAGCGCTTCGCTTCAAGCTTCTTTGTGCGAACTGCTAGGGAGTGGAACTCCTTGCCGGAGTCTGTGTTTCCTGATGGGTACAACCTGGGTGTCTTCAAAGCCCGAGTGAATAGGTTGCTTATGGGCAGACGTGCTCCACCGTAGGCCGCATCATCACTTACCATCAGGCGAGATAGCGGCCAAACGTCGGCCCATTCAATATAAAAAAAAAAAAAAAAAAAAAAAAATATGCTTTGTCATACTTATAAGGCAGTGTTAAAATACAACATTATGTCATCATTTCACTGACAAATGTTATTTTTTACGGCAATGATGTCAATATACCAAGTCATTCGATATTAGTCATCACTTTTATGGTACTTGAACATATGTGGATAGACCTCTTGGCCTTGAAATAAGTTTTATGATCCTTTGGCATACCCAATGGCAACTATAACCGAGAAATTCGGTAACTCATAACCGATCTTTATGATATCACATCAACAGCCTATAAGTAGCCGGAGCTGCGGACTACCTAGCGGGTTTATCGGGGCTCCGGTTCGAAAAGCAGGAGTAGGAACGGGGTGGTTTTAGTCAGTAACAGTCTGACACACCCTCTCGCCTTGCCCAGGGCGAGAAAAGTCATTGGATGATTTTCCCCCTCAAAAAAGCCTATAAGTAGCCACTGCTGACTAAAGGCCTCTTCTCACATGGAGAAGGTTTGAGCATTAATCACCACTCTTGCTACCAGCTGCACAGAATACTGACTCCGTCAAAGAATTCCACTCCTTGGCAGTTCGCACAAGGAAGCTTGACAATCGAAGCGCGTCGTGCGAGTGGGTGGGATATCTACCATGAAGCGGTGACGCTTCGCAAATTGTCTTGTGGTACGATAATGGAAAAGACTGAGGGTTTAGGGAACAGAGAGTAAAGTTTCTTAACACAAGGTGGACCCTCCGACTATACGAGGTGATCGTGTCTGGCGGGCTTTCTACCCAACCAACAGGGGCGATGGCCCAGGGTGACAAATTCTGGGGTGCGCCAAGGTCTGAAGTTGGAGTCTCTTGCCTCTCCTGGTGCAAACCCTCAGAACTGTGCTCTACGCTCTGTGCATATGCATATTTTTTATTGAGGATTTTTTTTAGATGGTTTTTTTGAGGGTTTGTGCTTACGCTTACGATTGGTGCAATACTTCTACTGCCAAACCGATACGCGTCATTACTTGGGATCAGCAAAAAACTAACACTTGATATTGCTTCCCTCAAGTGGGCGCCACAATATTTTCGCCCGGGGTGTCAGTGGCCCTTACGCCGGCACTGTCTCTGAGTCAGTTTTGTTACGGACACGTCCATCAAGACAAAATCGAAAGTATACCTAGGTAGTCTACAGCGTTCAATAGCTTGCGATAAATACTATGTTATCTAGAATAGAATGTTATCAATTTGAATGTATAATTAAAATTGAATAGTTCAATGGTTGAATGAACCGGTTTTTTTTTATTATCAACCTTGACATTATACACTTAAAGTTGGAACTCGTTTAAACTAGTTTTCTAATACTAAAAATAGATATAGTTACCTACTGGAGACGATACAATTCTTTATAATATTTATTACTAGCTTCTACCAGCGGCTTCATCCGCTTTCTCGTGGAATAAAAAATATCCTATCAACCAAGTCAGCTCATACCCTGTCTGTATACCAAATTTCATCAAAATCCGTTTAGTAGTTTCAGTGTGATTGACTGACAAAACTAACCATCTTAAAAAGCATAGCTTAGTTAAGTCCCTTTCCACCAGTGCTAAGCTATGTGTACCAATGAATATAATTGGTGGAAGTCAAACGCATCCACTGCAACGTAGCATAGCAAATCTCTGGTTGAAAAGCAGCCTAATGCTTCAGCATGAATAGATGGGATCGACCAGTGATACCATGGCTTCACAGAAAACCGACGTGAACAATGCTTGCGTTGTGTTTCGTAGCGTGACGTTTTCAGAGGCTGAATTTCTCCCCATTCTCCTAAAATACCTAACCCTCCAAAAGGCCGATAAATCACTTATAACTTTTTTATAAAGGCAAGCGTCCACAAACTCGCGTCGTACGCATCGTACGCATTCCGTATGACGTCAGCAGCACGCATCGCATGCGGATCAGTGGACGCAGTTGTATGAGTTTCTAAACAAGACAAACTAAAATCCGTTGCGTGCGATGCGTACGATGTGGGCTTGTGGACGCTTACCTTTAATCTTTAGTGTTGCCCTAACTGATTGATCTGGTAAAATGGGGTGAATAGAAACTCAGGGGGTGAATAGAAACAAATTTTTTATTAGGATTATTAGTTTGTTTTCATATTTTTGGTTTTAATAATGAATTAATAAAAAATATTTAAATGGTGTAAACACAACAAAATGTTGTTCCTATTCACCCCCGATTTGTTTCTATTCACCGCGTTTTACGGTACCTAATTTTAGCCGGACACAATGTCGATGATTCGAAACAACGGTATAAAAATGTTTAATTAAATAAATAAAACAGTATTCAGCAACGTCTTTGTTTTATCAAAAAGAAAGTGACAGGGTATATAGATACGACTACTAGTTACTTAAAATATTAAACAAATATTTTGGAAAACTTTTTATCTATGTACAGTAAATGATAAAAGGTATGTCTACCTAATGAAACGGCTATTTATAGTATTCGAATGCTCATATGACGCATAGGTACATAGAGGTGTAAGTAGTGTAGGTATAGAAAACATAAATATGTCTTAATTTCAACCACATATTTGTAATCATCTTGGCTGACAATATACGAAAAATTTGCGTAATAGGCCCAGTAGTTAAGTCAAAAATGCATTTTTCTCTTTGAGCTACAAAGGAGCACGTCTGCTCATAAAATCGGCATCGGTTGATCGATTGATGTGGTAGTTTTAATTGATCGACGGGTACTGGTCAACTAGCTAATCAATCGACGTTGATCAAGCGGGTGGCAGGTGGGCAGTAGGTAACTCAAGCAGCTCGCTCTACGTAAACTTATCCACTCTACCTTCGATCGACAATCGATCGATCGATTCTATCAGACCAAAGACTTTGACTTATTAATCCATTCTACCATCGATCGACGATCGATCGATTGGTGTGGTAACACCCTTAGGCAGTTGTCCCACCAACGGCGAGTGAACGACTAACTATCGGCTATTTTCTCGCTCAAGAAACGTACAATAGATATACTTTCCGTGTAAACAAAAGAGATGCATATACAAATAGTTGATCGCTGACTGTTCACACTGCCGGCGAGTGCTCGCTTCACTTGTTTGTTTTTGTTTTCACTCGTTTTCACTCGTTTCTAGTTCTAGCTCTACTCGTTACTCGTTCATCGTTGCCGGTGGGACAACTGCCTAAGAAGATAGATTCGTGCTATTACCATAAAAATCTTTATTCTGCAAATAATAATTATACCTAGTACTTTCAAAATAAGTACTTAAGTACTTAGTAATATCTCTAATTAAATATGCAGTATAGGTTGATGACTCCCGGTGACTTTGAACGCATTTTTTATTGCTAATACGTTGGTGAAAAGTGGGTGTTACTTTGTTCATGTGCACCTCTGTCCACCCCTTTGAAGATTGACGATATAAATATGTTATTATTCTAGTGTAGACTAGCTGATGCCCGCGCCTTAGCTCGCGTGGATTATTTCAACTTATTCATTAAAACCTAATTTGTAAGCTATTTATATAAGTAAGCTATAATATTTTGATATGAGTAAAGTTTTTTAAGTCGGTATAAAGTGGCCTAAGTTACTCCTTAATACATCAGCTACCTGCCAAGAAAAGTCCCGTCAAAATCGGTCTAGCCATTTTAGAGATTAGCCAGAACAAACAAACAGATAGACAGACAAAAATTGTAAAAAATATTATTTAGAAATGTATGTATCGTATGTATATTAATATGCATGTAGTAAATATCAGTTATTTGAATATTAAAAACAGACACTCCAATTTTATTTATTAGTCTAGAACTTAGAAGTCTAGATCGTTATTCTTGACCTATGTCCTATGACTTCAAGGATAATTATTATGCACTTTGTTATTATAACTATTAACAATGGTCTATGCATTATTATCTCGATTTAGTACAATTTTTGTCTGTCTGTCTGTTTCTTATGGCTAATCTCTGAAATGGCTTGACCGATTTTGACGGGACTCTAATTGGCTTTTCTTGCGAAGCCTAGGTACTCAAGTGGAGTCGCCGCGTCTGCGCACGTTGCTCATGAAGAAGAGTCCCTATGTGACTCGAAAGTAATAGAGCTTTTCTCCATTAATGAACGTGAGTAAACCGTGATTTTTAACCAAAATTCTGTCAGAAGTTATTATGCTACGCGAACAAAGTCGCAGGCAACAACTAGTATATGCATAATAAAAAATAGAAGTAAACACCTAAGTATTTAATATTAATTCCCTGACTGCCTTTGTCGAGTGCAAGTGCGATTCTCGGGTACGATTCCCGGCTCTGGCAAAGTATTTGTTAAGCTATTTTCGCTTTTTCTAAAATTTCTCAGTAAATATGTCCAGTATATGGCAGGCAGGTTTAGCTCATCTCTTGTTACATGGGAGGTACATAACACATGGTGAAAAGTGGCCAAACACATCCACAGCAACATAGCATATGCTTCGGCACTGCTGGGTCGGCTCGACCGGAGTGATACCACGGCCTCACCGAAAACCGACGTAAAACAACGCTTGCGTTGTGTTTCGTTGTGTGAGTGAGGTTACCGGTGGCCCAATTACCCTTCCCAATCCACGATTCCCCAATGACGCTTAAATTCCTAACCGCCAAAGAGCCGGCAACGCACTTGTAACGCCTCTGGTGTTTCAAGTGTCCATGGGCGGCGGTGATTGCTTACTATCAGGTAATACGTCTGCACGATTACCGGCGTGTTTCATAAAAAAGCATCTCTTATTCTTATATCTGTACCTTATAGGAAGCGTGGGTGATGACGACACATGTATCCATCCAGTAACCACTATAAACTGACCGCTGTATATACAGAAAGATCATATACAGCGAGACCAAGATAGGATGGTTATGTTCAACTTGATTTGTTGTCTTCTGTACAAAACTGGTCGTTTTACGTTATTTTGTTCCCGTGAACTGGTTTGAAGTAGTTAAACCGGTTGTGACAGGAACAGTGCGCTACCCAGCGTTCAGCTTTTATCTTAAGGTAACGTTTGTGAGATGAAGTAAAAGTATTGAAGAACATTTTCTATTACGATTTTTATGTATAGGTACAAAAATTTAAATAAATTTTTAAATTTAAATTTTCATTAATTAATTTTAATTTTAATTTTTTTTTGTTTTTTAAATTCTTTTTATTTCCTACTTTTTATTTATCCGTAACTTTATCAGAATAATTATTAAGTAACCAAGGGTCCTATTTTCATTGCATAAATTTTGATTAATTTACTTTTCTTGTACATTTATGAAATTGAGTGGGGCAGGATCTGGCATTGTCATTTATATCAAATCAATAGACTATTTATTAGGGTGCTTTTTCACCAGATATGTTCTATGTTACGTTGCTGTGGATGCGTTTGGTTTTCACCAATCATATTCATTGGTACATAGAGCTTAGCACTGGTGGAAACGGTTTTTTATATGGAAAGATGCGTGCTATGGGTGGCTTCCCTGCCATCGGGACATCGCATACTCGAGCTGCGCATCTTCGCGTACCGTGAACCTAGTTCGTTTCCCGCACGGAGCAACTCTTTATGTGATCCACAAATTGTTGTTCCGGGTCTGGGTGTCATGTGTACGTGAACTTGTATGTTTGTAAACGCACTTACGACACAGGAGACAATCCTAGTAAGAGGCAACGTTTTTTATATAAAAAAAAATATCTTAATTATTGTGTTATGAGCGTCTAGCATAGCTTGAAACTAGTCGAGTACCTCGTCAAACAGATACGTGAGTAAGCCGATAACACAATAATTAATTTAGTATGTCTCACAAAAGTTATAAATATAATAAAAAAAATCTTATTATAACCTTACAAAGTTCTTTACTTATTAATCTGTGGTTCTACGCTAACTAAAGATTTATTTATAAGTTGATTACTATAAAGAGTCGTCCTTATGCGTCAATGCATTGTGTACTGACCATGTGACCGTCACGGTACTCGACTGGAGGGTACAACAAATGATATTTACATAAACACATCACGGTATAGTTTATTTTTGCAGGGGCAGATCTCATTGGTATTGTAATAATAAGCAGTAGACATAATTTTACAATACAATAATTTTAATCCCTTTACTGCCTCTACCTTCATCAATAATTAAAATTCTTACCACTCCCTAATCTTTCAAAAAGTCAGTCTAGTCTTTAGCAATTCGGCTCCGGCTCGAAGGGCAGAACTAGGAACGGGATGGTTTTTAGTTAGTACGCTCTCTCTCGCCTCGCCCAAGGCGAAAGAAGGTAGTGAATGATTTCCCCCCTTAAAAAAAGAGATACGTCTCTCATTATGATCATCATCATCATCATACCAGTCCAGTCCAGTTTCACACACTGCTGTGTTAGGCTCCCCTTTTCCAAACATATCTGTTTTCAGCAATTCTGACGATATTGACTACCTAACGTATTTTCAGATAGCGGAAGGCTTTCCTAACTTTGACCACCAAAAATCTTCTCCAATTGTCTTGGGTGTATAATTTATAAACATACAAGTTCACATATAAGTGCATCACACCCAGACCCGAAGCAACAACAACAACAGTGGATCACACTGAGTTGTTCTGGGTGATAATGGAACCCGCGACGCATTGCACAGGAGCCAATCGGCCACCCACTACGCCAACCACAAAATTCTGGACATTACTCGAAGAAAGATGAAATATTTTGGTTTTATAATCCCGGTAATAATTTATTAGTTAGTATACGGGACTTTATAACTGATTGTTATGCGTCCCGTTACGCGGCGCGTGCGCTCCGCTGGTCATAACTGCGCTTGCGTCTATTCATGTGTGTACGGTAAGACCGGGGTAATATGAGGATTAGAACTGTATGCGTAAACGCGTAGGCATAGACACATAATTAATACATAACTGAAAAGTATAATAAATAAATAATTATTAGGATAATCTATTTATTCACATTCACGAGTTTCTTCTGTGTTGTTTTTTTGTGATATAAGCCGGTAAATGAGCAGGCAGGGGTTAGAAATTTAAGGGTTGTTGGGTTCTGTAACCACACTCACACAACGAAACACAACGCAAGCGTTGTTTCACTTCGGTTTTCTGTGAGGTCGTGGTATAACTCCGGTCAAGCCGACCCATATTATAATAATAATTTTCATACCCCGTCATCATCCCTAAATTCTTAATAGTTTAAGAATTTAATTATGCAACTCGGTATAGGTACAAAATACACGGTCATCCGTTACTGTTTTTAAAGGTGGTAAAATCATCCAATGACTTCTCTCGCCTTGGGCGAGGCGAGAGTGAGTGTCAGACTCTCAGAGACATTTAACAATAACTCAAACTTTTCCTTAGTTACGATTTTGTATCGAAAACAATTTCTAAGAACTGGGTTAAGTAACCATTAAATTACTCTGAATTTGGCAGTTACTGACTAAACACCACCCTTTAGTTTAGTTCCCAGCAAAAACCAAGTAATTAATAACAAAACTAAACCGTCCATTACAAGTTACCGACTTCGAGAACACGTGTTAAACGCATGTATTTATATCCTGTGACGTCATATCCGGATATATATGGGTTTTACGGCTCAAATACTCGCTGCAAGTGTGTGGTAACTGGCTATGAAACAGCATTACTGACACATATTTGGGACTAAAACTGGAACTGGGTTCTGAAGCGCGGTTTTACGCGCTGCTCGGCTCCTATTGAGCGTAGTGTGATGTTTTTAGCTCTATAGCTTCTGCCAGTGGCTTCGCCCGCGGTCCCGTGGGATACAAAGTGTCCTATGTGTTATTCCAGACCATAATCTACACCACAAACACACAAACATTTTTGGCGAGAGGGAGTGTCAGACTCTTACTGACTAAAAACCACCCCGTTCCTACTCCTGCTTCTTGAGCCGGAGCCCCGGTAACCCGCTAGGCAGTTCGCAACTCCGGACTGTTACCATGGCTGAATTCGTAAACGATTTTTTCCCGTAGCTTTTATGACACACTCGTGTCTGCATTATATCCTATGCTTTATTCCAAACTATAATCTACACCTGTTCCAAATTCCATACCGATCCCTTCAGCCATTTTAACGTGATTGAGTAACAAACATTTTCAGAAACACACAACATTCGTATTTTATAATATTATTAGAAAGACGGCCTTCCTCGATAAATGGACTATCCGACACAAAAGGAATATTTTAATTAGGATCAGTAGTTCTGGATATTATCGCGGCTAAACAAACAAACTCTTCATGAGAATTTTTTTTTTTCATCATTACAACCCATAAAAGGTTTTGAATACTTTCATAACAAAAAAAAACAAACTCCTCAGATTACAATATATAAAAACCGACTTCCGTCCACCGACACGACCACCGGCAGTGTCATTTGCTAATTGCTTCTTCAAACTATGCCGATATCGGATTTCATCACAATCTGGTTAGCGGTTTAGAGAAAAAGGGGTGACAGATAAACAAATAAACTGCTGTAAGTAAAAGTAAACGGTACCTATTGTATACCTAAAATAAAACTGAGGTTTAAAGCTGCTAAGCGAAAAGGTAAAACATACCTAAGTAAGTATTGTACAATACTTACTTAGGTATGTTTTACCGGATTATAGAGATGATGACGGGATATGGAAATAAAAAATCTTTTAGTCCATCAGTTACAAGTGTGTTGCCGGCCTTTTGTATTTTTTTAATTTATTGGTTCTCCACGGATACTTGATCCTTGTCACACAATTTTGCCTTTTGGGAAAATTGTGTGACAAGAAATTGAAGATGGTTAGGATTCGAGGTTTGAGAAGATTTGGGAGTGAGTTAACTGGGCCTCCGGTAACCTCAATCACACGACTAGCCTTGTTTTACAACAGTTTGCTACTGCAGTTGAGCCGGCCCATTCGTGCCGAAGTATGGCTCTCTCATACTTATAATTACGAGGGCGGGTCAATAAGTCCGTGACTTTTTGAATAAAATACAGGATTACGGATATTTTTTGATTTTATTTTTCAACATACTCTCCTTTGAGATCCACATACTTTGTCCAAAGACTCTCCTATTTTTTTATCCCTCCCAAAAATGAGATTTCCCGAGGTCATCAAAATAGGCATTAGTTTGTGAAATGATTTCATAATTGGACTCAAATCTCTTTCCACCAAGCCACTTCTTTAAGTTTGGGAACAAGAAATAGTCACTTGGGGCTAAATCCGGAGAATAGGGTGGATGAGGTAGCAATTCGTAGCCCAATTCTTGAATTTTCGACATGGAAACTGCACATAGTGTGCACCCTTGCATTGTCCTGTGAAAAAGAACTTTCTTCTTGTTCAAATGCGGTCGTTTTTTTTAAACTTACATTAAATTGACCCAATAAGTTGGCAAAATATTCACCATTTATTGTTTTACCCTTTTGAAGGTAGTCCACATGGATAATGCCGCGTGCATCCCAAAAAACGGTCGCCATAACTTTATTGGCTGACAAACCCACCTTGGCCTTCTTTGGGGCCGATTCACTCCGAGAAACCCACTGTTTTGGGTGGTGGTGTGTTGTAGTGGATCTATGTTTCGTCCACGGTTATGAAACGATGCAAAAACTCTTCCATATTACGGTTGAACAACCCCAAACACGCTTGCGAAGTTGTCACACGTTTGCGTTTGTGGTCGATTGTGAGCAATCGCGGCACCCATCTTGCGGAATGCTTTCTCATAGCCAAGTGATCATTTAAAATTGTAACCACTGAGCCATATGAGATGCCTATGACTTCCACAATCTCTCTCACTTTCAACCTCCGATCGGTCAACACCATATCGTAGATTTTTTCAATGATTTCGGGTGTAGAGACGTCAATTGGGTGTCCAGAACGTTCAGCATCTTCCGTGCTCCTTAGGCCACAACGAAATACTGTGAACCACTTTTTTACCATTGAAATTGATGGTCCAGAGTCTCCATAATATTTATCAAGCTTAGCCTTGGTTTGCGATAAAAATAATGCTTAATGAGCACACGAAAATCAATTCTTTCCATTTTCTTTAAATTACGCGGTAGTATGCTCAATCAAGGGCTCTCAAAGACAAACCTAAAGCCGCAGCTTCTTCAAATTTTGCCAGAAGTTAACTGATAGATGCCTGTTGACAGGAGCAGTGTTTCCCTTTTAATTAAATAACAAGAAATAAAAAAAGTCACGGACTTATTGACCCACCCTGGTATATCACTGATTATTTGGGAGTAGACAAAACGATAGCTACTTTCCACTTAGGGAAATGAGGCCGAATATCGACAAAAAGTACCTAATAGTAAGTAAGTAGGTTAGTTTTTCGGCGCGCCGTCTAGTCGCAGTAGTCGCACGATCATGCTATATTATGTTTCCAATGACCACGCTTGGGAGAATAGGTTCCGCTCTGAATATTGTGATTCAATAATAATCTAGTTAATGCCTACTTAAGTGTTTGGCTTTAAGTCTACAATTACAATTATAAGTGTGGGAGAGCCATGCTTATTGTCAGGTATCCGGAGCTGCGGACTACCTAGCGAGTTTACCGGCTTAAAAAGCAGGAGTAGGAACGGGGTGGTTTAGTCAAATTACGCCCTTCCCCAATATTCCCAATCCCGATTCCCCAACAACCATGTTTTTTTTTTATGTTAAATGGGCCGACGTTTGGCCGCTATCTCGCCTGACCCCCAAAAAGCCGGTAACGCACTTGTAACGCCTCTAGCGTGTCAGGTGTCCATGGGCGGCAGCGATTGCTTACCATCAGGTGATCCGTCTGCTCGTTTGCTGGCTTATACCATAAAAAAATATCTTCTGAAGTTCTGATTTCTTTCTTTACGGTGTCCAAGACTGTCTAAGTCACTAGAACGCGCGCGGACTTCAGTGTTCCGGTGATTTCATGGTTGTATCTACTGCAGATCCTGGTGCACAGGAGTTGCATCTTAAACCTCCGGGCCACCAAGACTAGTTTTCAGCATTAATGGAACAATTTTTAACACTTTAATCGCCACGGGAGTCACCGGTGACCGACGTTAGCGGAGGATTTGCCTTCAACAATTTTCTATTGGCAGTCAAAGACTTAAGAAAAATATGAAACTCGAGTGAGTCGTTCTACATAAATAAGTAGGTACCGTTTGGCAAATATCAGTATCTACGTATAAAATCACTGGTTGGTTCTATAGGCAATAATCTAAGCACCAATGACAACGGTACTTTCTCCAGTCACATCTAGGCTACGGAACAGCTTGTTCAAAGTCTACATCAAATATGTATATAAAGACTAGCTGATCCGGCAAACTTCGTTCGCCTTTACATTTTTTCTCACCTTTGAAACCTTCTTTTAAGTTAGCCCTCAAATTTGCAACGCCTGAAAAAGGCAGTTAAGATGTACTTAACATTTAAATTAAGACCTGTAATACCTACCTTAACGTGCAAATAAATATTTTGAGTTTGAGTTTCTCTGGACTTCCCCAAATAATTCAAGACCGAAGTTTACCGAAACGATCCATCGAAATTCGTTCGACGAAATTCGTTCTCGAATTTTAGCGATACTAACGAACAGCAATTGATTTTTTAAGTATAGATAGTATAACACCAATATGGAAGGTTTTTTTAAAGGGGGAAGCTCATACAATCACGTCACCCGCCTTGGGGCGAGGCGAGAGGGAGTGTCAGACTCCTACTGACAAAAAACTACCCCGTTCCTACTCCTGCATTATTATTATTTTATTTTTTATTTTTTTATGGAACAAGCCGGCAATCGAGCAGACGGATCACCTGATGGTAAGCAATCGCCGCCGCCCATGGACACTTGCAACACCAAAGGCGTTACAAGTGCGTTGCCGGCTTTTTGGGAGTTAGGAATTTAAGGGTTGTTGTTCGGGAATCGGGGATGGGGAAGATTGGGAAGGGGGGAATAGGGCCTCCGGTAACCTCACTCACACAACGAAACACAACGCAAGCGTTGTTTCACGTCGGTTTTCTGTGAGGCCGTGGTATCACTCCGGTCGAGCCGGCCCATTCGTGCCGAAGCATGGCTCTCCCACACTTAAAAATTTCCCTCCCACACAATTTCGAGCCGGAGTCTTGGTAAACTCGCTAGGTATTCCGCAGATCCGGATTATAGAAGACACAGAAGACAGTCGCACTTGCGACCACTCGACCATTTATGCATTATTTATGCATTTTTTTATATAAACGTAAAAGTTTTTAAATTGTGAATACTTAGGAAAATAACTATCATACTTCGATAAACAGTGGATGGGGCAATGGCCCAGGGCGACAAATTCTGGGGGGCGCCAAGGTCTGAAGTTGGAGTCTCTTGCCTCTCCTGGTGCAAACCCTCAGAACTGTGCTCTACGCTCTATGCTTATGCATATTTTTTCAAAAAACTAACACAATATTTTCGCCCGGGGTATCAGTGGCCCTTACGCCAGGGCGATAAAGAGACAACTTTTAAATGGCAATGAACCGTCTGGTAGGTATACATTTACTTCAATGATTCTAAAGACGGTACTGTAAAGCGCATAGCTAGCTTCCTAACTCCTTGGTCTTTAGTCAGTAAGAGTCTGAGACTCCCTCCCGCCTCGCCCTAGGCGGGGAAGCCGCTAGATGATTTTTCCCCCTCAAAAAAAAGCTTTAAAACCGGAAGTTTCTGCCGATCCCTTTAGTAGTTTTGACGTGATTGAAAGAGTTTGTTTTTTGAACGAGCCAATCTCCGGAACTACTGGTCCGATTTGAATAATTCTATTTGTGTTGGATACTGCATTTATCGAGGAAAGTTATATGGCTATATAACATCACGCTACGATAAACAGGAGCCGAGCAAAACGTATTGAAACCGCGCGAAAGTAACAAGTAAATGATAAAACTATTTGCCAAAGAACTCAACTCAACCACAAGCTTTTAACCAAGTATTTTAAGATAGAAAAACAAACATATAAACGTAAAATAGTACTTTACCGCCATGTTTAGTATCCGGGCAACAGTTTACACGCACAAAACACTATTTTAAATATATATTTGCACTTATAAACACCTTAAATTCACTTGTATAAACAAATTTTTTACGCGGAATGGTAAAACTAATTCGCGGTATTTTCGGACGCACGGCGCAGGCGTGTGCGTTCGCTTCGAATTTCAAATGAACTGACGCGACGCGGGATGGATTGTCTTGCGTATGACGTCACTGTAAAACTAAGTAGTGTTTTTGGGAATGTAGCGTTTTAAGCGCTGTAATTGAGATCAATTTTAATATTTTTATGTAAATTAAGTGTTAGTTATAAAGGTTGGCAGATAACTTGGCAAGATTTTGTTATCATTTTTTCAAGAAAATTACTTTATTAACTAAAAATACGCGGACGCGTACGTTCATTAGTCAGCGCAACGTCGTCGCCGCGTCTGCACACGATGCTTGTGAGGATCAATCCCTGTGCGATTGGCGGAACTTTCTTATTAATAAAAAAAAAAAAAGGAATTGCCAAGTTACGTGCCTAAGACTATACCCGTATACAGGGTAGGTGTTTAGTAAAACAACCTTCTTTTGGGGCGTTTATTTGTTCATTTCAAGGTGTTGCAGTATACGTACCGCAATTTGAGAGGGGTTGGTCTCGTTCAAAGCAGTAGTAGGAACGGGGTGGTTTTTAGTCAGTAAGAGTCTGACACTCACTCTCGCCTCACCCAAGGCGAGAGAAATCATATGTTACATGACTTCAGGAAATATCATACGATATTCCCTCCTGAAAAATAGGGGAAATCTCGTAGAACGTTACCTATATTGCGTTACAAGAGGGGGAGGGGTCAAAAATCCTCGCAAATTGTGTTACGTAATACTTGATCGTTCCCTTTTTGGTACTGATTGGGACTCGATGATTTTTTTTTTGTTTTTCATGAATATTTAAGCCTCAGTAACAGTACGGAACTACGGAGTTTTGTAATGTGCCTGATGCGGCTATGTATGACAATCGGTTCATCCCCTGTCAGATGTAAGACAGTTTGTCAGTGAGTGCTGCTGCCCAGGGGCCTTAGTCTGCTATTACAATTGTGTCAGAATGGTCGATCACTGAGCAGTGCGAGAGGGACGGAGCTATACAACCTACATAGTTCCTTCATAGCAGACTAAGGCCCCAGTTATAGTCAAACGACTACCCCGATAGTTTATTACTATATTAATTATTATGTTATAGGCTTACTGTTTGACGAGGAACTGTTTGGTCAGTAGTAGCGGTACAATCGCCGCGTCGTGTGTTGCGGAATGCTGCTCATGAACATTAGCCTCTAGCATGGCTTGAAACTAGTCGAGTTAGTTGTTTTTTTTTTTTGCCGGGGAAAATCATCCTATGGTCTGTTTAAAAAGCACCCCGTTCCTTCTCCTGCTTTGAGCCGGAGCCCCGGTAACCTTTTACGTTGTCCGCAACTCGCGTGAAGCGCTGTAGCGGCTTTACGGTAATCTCAAACGGAGGTGTGCGCAGAGGCATGTCCGTTGACGTCACACGTACGTGTGATCTGTCTATGTGTGTGTGAGCCGTGCCTTTCGCTACGGTACTTTGTTAAATGTTTTATATTTTAATCGTAAAGTTTGTGAGTTTGTGTGTATGTTTGATACTCAATTACGTCAAAACGGGTAAAGGGATCGGGATGATATTTGGAACAGGGTTAGGTTGTGGTTTAGAATAACCGATACGCTACTTTTTATTCCACGGCAATGCGGGTGAAGCCATATACAGATGTTAGAAATATTTTGTGAAGACTTGGCTGTCTCATTGCAAATATAATGCAGGTTCGATACCAAGTATTTAGCGTCATTTTTTAGTGTAACATTTGTTAACTGTTCAGGATTTTTATTAATATTAAAAACGATTATACTTAAAATTAAACACAGGAACATATACTTATTTCTTTTAGATACTTATTCATTAATTTATTTGTAAAAGTTCACAATTAAAATATTAATTATTTTGTTATATGAATACATTTGATATGTTTCTTCAAGTTGGAATTATTTGAGAATGTCTGAAACAAAAAAGGTAAAATATATTAATCTAAACATAAATAAAAATGAATCGCCAAAATGTATGTAGGTACAGTCGTACATTTGGTGCAGTCGTTCAGTAGTTATGCGCAACTACTGAACGTCTGCACCAAATTAGATGTTTTTGTAAATGTATTCTTTATAGTCAGTAGAAGGCTTGTAGGTACCTATAAAAAATATATAGAAAAGACTTGCTGTTCGTTAGTCTCGCTAAAACTCGAGAACTGCTGGACCGATTTGGCAGATTTCGGTCTTGAATTATTTGTGTAGGTACAGGGAAGGTTTAAAAGGTGAGAAAAAAAGTTGGAGGCAATACAAGGTTTGCCGAGCCAACTGTTATAAAGTTTTCACACAAGCCCTCAAGTAATAAATGTGTCAAATATGAATCTCTTTAAGCTGATAAACAGAATTAATCATATCATTTGGTTTGTTAATCAAAGCGATTATAGCTTTCATTAATGTTATATGTATATCATCATCTGTGATATCATCAAAAGCCCGGGACAATTCTCTTTTTTTAATCGGGAAAATCATCCAATGTCATCTCCCGCCTTGGACGAGGCGAGAGGGAGTGTCATTAAAAACCACCCCGCCTGCTCTTCAAGCCGGCGCGGCACCCCGATAACCCGCTAGGTAGCCACAGTCCGGATAGCTGCCAACTGGAATTGTATTTCCTAGTGATGAGCAGTTTCAAACCTTCTCCGTATGAGAAAAGGTCTTTGATCTGCAGTGGGCACTTGTAAGCCAGTTAACGAGCAGACGGATTACCTGATAAGCAATCGCCGCCGCTCATGGACGCACGAAACACCAGAGGCGTAACAAGGGCGTTGCCGGCCTTTTAGGGGTTAGGAATTTAAGGGTTGTTGGAGAATCGGAGATTGGGAAGATTGGAAAGGGAATTGGGCCTCCGGTAACCTTACTCACACAACGCAAGCTTTGTTTCACGTCGGTTTTCTGCTCGGCCGTGGTATCAATCCGTTCGAACCGGCCCATTCGTGCCGAAGCATGGCTAAGGATGTGAGGTAAGGTATATAAAAAGAAACCTGGATCCCACGCTTGCATGACTTCAGACTAGTACAATACAATAGTACATCTTACATTGTTTACTCACAAAACAACATGGATCATTACAAAAACGTTAATAATGGTCACAAGTTATCCTCAAACGCAATACAACGTTCCGCTGATGTAATCAAGTGATGTCACTATAGGTGATTAATTATTTATTACTTAGAATTCTCAGTACCTATACTACCAACGTTTAGCAACGTCACCCCGTTTATCCCCGAAGGGGTAGCCAGAGGTGCTCATTACAACACGATGTATGACGACATCGGTACGCATCGCATGTAGGCATTGCCGATGATGCGGTCCGTACGATGCGGATCAGTGGACGCAGTTGTATGAGTTTCTATACAACATAAACTAAAATCCGTTGCGTGCGATGCGTACGATGCGTACGATATGCGAGCCTGTAGACGCTTATCTCTAGTCACAAAATATAAACAGATGTCGATAAAGGGGTGCAATAAGTGTAGTTTCGTTGTTGATTTTCTAACGCTCATACAACGGGAATCTTGAACTTTCTGCTTCGCACAGCAAAACTGTGGAATGAGCTGTCTTCAGCGGTATTTCCAGACCGATACGACCTTCAAACCTTCAAGAAAAGAGCGGATTCCTTTTTAAAAGACCGGCGACTTTGACTCCTCCGGTGTTGCGGGTGTCCATGGGCGGCGCTGATCGCTTACCATCAGGTGACCCGTCTGCTCGTTTACCCCCTATTCCATAAATAAATAAATAAATCGTGTTCATACCTTATCACACTGTGGACACTTGTATTCTGTATCATGTCGTGAATTGATGTGAGAATTCAGTAACTTTTCAGTCGAAAACTCTTTTGTGCACTCCTTACATGGATATCTGGGAAAAAGTACTGCATTTAAATATCTTCCTTTTTAAGATTAATTACATAGTATACTATTATTGTCACTTGTGTCAGCAGTTCGGCCACGTTAGGAAACATTGCACGGTTAAAACACCCACCTGCGGTAATTGTGCTGAGGCGCATGAATCACACGACTGCCCTCATATAAATAATAAAAATTTTATTCCAACATGCGTGGCGTGCAAACGTTTCAAAAAACCTCACGACCACCGTTGTGGTTCGCCCGAGTGTGGCACCTACAAAGCTAAACTCGAACAACTCATATTAAACACCACCTATTAAATAATAATATGGATAGGTTGACTATAGGGCAACTAAATCTACATAACGACAGGGTTGCGACGTCCGAGTTAGACAAACTAATAGTCGACTATCAGCTTGACATTGTACTTGTTCAAGAACAGTATCAAAATGCCCACTTAAGGCACAGGGTAGTGCAGCTGAACAGTAGGTCGCGAGCTGGAATTTACGTCACGAGATCATCTAATTTCACAGTAACATCTATAACTAATTTAATGACGTCACACTGTGCCGTGGCGGAGATTGCCTCAGAAAACTTTAAACTTTACGCTGTGAGCTGTTACTTTCAATATTCTGACTCAGTTACTCCTCACATTCATCACCTCCGTCACGTCTTGCAGTCGCTTGCGGGCTCCAAAATTATAATTGGCGCCGACGTTAATGCGTCTTCATCCTTATGGTATGGCAAAGTTAGGGCTACTGACATGGAGCGGCGTTGTGCCGTTGAAGAATTCATTGCCGAAATGAATCTCTCCATACATAACACCCCTGATGCACCACCTACTTTTTGCAGCCAAATGGGCGAATCTTGTATTGACGTCACACTTTCTAGTTCGGACGTTAGCTTGGATAGGTGGCGTGTCCTACCGGATGCGTCATGTAGTGACCATCGCCTGATCGTGTACGAATTTGTCTCGGGATTACCCCGGGGTCCAACGCTTTGCAGTAGTGGCTTTAGATATAAAACTAAGGGCGCGGACTGGAACTTCTTTAGCTTATTATTTGCATCTCAGGCCACAGACTTCACTCGCAAAGACCTTTCGGCAGAAGAAGGTGCTGAAATCATGTCGGATACTTTTACTTACTGTGCCGACATTGCGTTTGGTCGGGGATCCTTGACCAGTACGCGCAGATGTGACTGGTGGAATAATTATCTAGTCGAACAACGTAAATGTTTTCGTAAAGCGCGCAAACAATTAAATAGACTAAAAAAACGTAAAGTTACTGGTTTTGCATTTGATGAAGCATTGATTGCGTTTAGAGTTGCCAGGTCACGTTATAGGGCTTCAGTGGAGAAAGCTAAGGGTAACCTGTTGCGGAGAGTAGTGCAGAGGCTGGAAAGCGAGGGTCCGTGGTCGCCTCTGTACCATGAGTTCAAAGCCAATAGATCCGTCGATCTGGCGTTCGTACAGAACATAAAAGTCAACAATGTTCACACCACTGGTATTGAGGAGACAACGGAAGTTCTACTCGATGAACTCGTCCCTGACGATGTATCCGAGACAGATAGCGATTATCATCAACAGATTAGGTCGTGGGCGGCTATACCACCCAATTCACCGGTGTCTGATCTACCTTCCATCAATGAGCTCGTAACTGTTATTAAAACGTTGCCTATGAATAAATCGTCTGGTGAGGATAAAGTTTCAAATAAAATGATAATAGAAGCGTGCAAATCTGCGGCTGACGCGATCCTGTCTGTCTTTAATCGTTGTATAGCGGAGGGCGTCTTTCCTCATATATGGCGACGTGGATTCATTCGCATAATACCTAAGAATGGAAATAAACCACCCGATGACCCTAAGTCATACCGGCCTATTACGCTTTTACCATCATTAGGAAAACTTCTTGAGCGGCTTATCGTTCCTCGTTTGCTGCCCGGTGGACCGAAATTTCACAATAATCAATTTGGTTTTACTGTGGGTAAATCTACTGTAGACGCAGCTCTCTCTGTCCGAACCATAGTGACTTCGTCTGAGCACAAATATGTAGTAGGCATTTTTCTAGACATTTCCGGTGCCTTTGATAACGCGTGGTGGCCAATGCTACTCCTTAAACTGAAGGGTCGTGGTTGCTTTAGTAACATATACAAACTATTATACACTTATTTTCTTCATGGTTCTGTAAAACTGAAACTTGGTAATTTTTCTCGGTCGAAGTCGTTGTCAATGGGATGTCCTCAGGGCTCGGTTATTGGCCCGTATCTGTGGAATTTAGGGTTTGATGACTTGCTCGCGACCCCCCTTCCTTCTGGTTGTACGTTGACTGGATATGCGGATGATGGCCTTTTGTTAATACAATCAAATACTCGAGCCGGACTAGAGAATTTAGCTAAGGACTGCCTCAGTAGGATCTCGCGATGGGGCGAACGTAATCGATTAACTTTTGCACCCCATAAAACCTATCAATTATTGCTTAAAGGAAATTTGAAATCATGGCCGTCTATTAAATTCAATAACGTTCCCGTCAAACGTAAGGAGTCGGTTTGCTATCTCGGTCTAGTCCTAGAAAAAAACTTTTCTTTTATTGAACATATTAAGACTATTAGTGAGAAAGCCAAAAACAATTTCTATGCGCTCACGCGAATTTCGAAGGCTACCTGGGGTCTCTCTTTTCTTACGCTCAGAACCATCTACGGAGCAACCTACCTGGGATGCGTGAGCTACGGGGCACCAGTGTGGGCTGATAGGGCCACAATAGGCGCGGTACGGCGAAAGCTTCTCCAAGGTCAGCGTCTAGCCTTGATCTTTCTGTGTAAGGCTTATAGGACGGTTAGCACAGAGGCCCTACCTGTGCTCGCGGGACTACTTCCAGTCGATCTTGAGGTGCAGCGACGTGCTGCCATGTACTATAATGCGAGACCTAACTTTTCCGCAAACTTTCTAGCACAACGTGATCGAAGCAAAATTGATAGATTGCTCAAGCCTTTAACGGACGTCTGGGATGAACTTCTGACTGAGTGGCAGTGTAGATGGGAATCTTCTACCAAGGGCCGCCACCTCTATCAATTCTTTCCATCCGTGCATGAGCGTCTGGAGAGGACATGGTTGGAGGTGGATCACTGTGTTGCCCAATTTCTTACTGGCCATGGCAACTTTAAAAGCAAATTGTTCTCATTTAAACTCGTTGATTCACCATGGTGCCAATGTTCGACAGCGGAGTTGCAACATGAGCAATCCGCCCATCACATACTCTGGGAGTGTGGTCTCTGGCAATCTGAGCGTGACACTATGTTGGATAATTTAATTGTTTCATCAGGTGTAGTTTATTACACGGACCTTGTGGAGTCTCGAGCAAATTTCCGTGCGTTTAGGCGTTTTTGCCATAATAGGTATGGAAGCAAGTATAACAGCTCACGCATAGGACCCATTTAGTATTAGCATTTAATATTTTAGTTTTAAGTAAAATTTCCGTGGTGCTTGGCGACTGGGCTTCTCCCAGTTGTGCAGTCTCTTTTGTGCCTTAAGGCTTAAGTCATCCTGTCTCCTGCATTAAATTCACCGAGGGAAGTGGAAACTATCGTTTTCTTTTCTTCTCCTCTAATAACATCTTCTGATTTGTTTCGTTGCGGGATCCAAGACAGTCATTCATTTCCCTGGGACGCGCCGGACTTCAGTGTTCCGGTGTTTTCATGTTTGTATCTACTGTAGATCCTGGCTTACAGGAGTTGCAGCGGTATGGGAGGTTGTGGCGGGCTTGTCCCATTAAAAAAAAAAAAAGTATACTATTATTAATGTAAAAGTTTGTTTCGATGTTTGTCCGTCAATCACGCAAACGGAAATGAGCGGTCAGAAAACGGACGTGAAACAACGCTTGCGTTGTGTTTCGTTGTGTGAGTGAGGTTACCGGAGGCCCAATAACCTCCGTTTCCACTCTTCCCAATCTTCGATTCTCCAATAACCCTTTAATTCCTAACCCCCAAAAGGACGGTAACGCATTTGTAACGCCTCTGGTGTTTCAAGCGTCCATGGGCGGCGGCGATTGCTTACCATCAGGTATTCCGTTACAGACACCCTGTCTGTATACAGAATTTCATGAATTTTTTTTTTTTTGAGCAAATATATTTTTATAGAATTTAAAGAAAATATGCTACTCACAATTTAGAACTCGAAACAGGATATTTACCATATTTTTCTATTTCTATGAGTTTCGGATATTTCGGCACTGTTGCAAGCGAACTCAGTTCATCCGTGATCATGGCGCTCATAGAAATAGAAAAACACGGTAAATATCCCGTCTCAAGTTCTAATACTACTACAGTGTTAGTGGCCATGTCCGTTTAAAAACTTATACTCACAATTTATTCCCCACAGTCGCATGTTTCGCCGACACTTTAAAATGTCGTTTCAAACTCTTCTCAGACTTATAGTAAATGTGGCATTCTACGCAGTAGTGCAGTGGGTCCTGTGTGTGCACCGCACTGTGGGCACGCAGGTTCGATCTTGTTGAGAACGAGCGTGAACATTGCAAGCAGGAGAATGGCTTTATACCGGAGTGTGATCTGTAATAAATAGATATTTAATATTATAATATTTTTTGGTGTGGTATTTGTTTTTTGATTGGGAAAATCATCCTATAAATTCTCCCGCCTTCTCGGGCGTGGCGAGAGGGAGTGTTAGACTCTTACTGACTAAACACCACCCCGTTCTTTCTCTGTCTGCTCCTCCTCTCCTCCTGCTTTTTGAGCTGGAGCCACGGTAAACCCACACAAAGAGCTGCGGACTACCTAGCGGGTTTACCGGGGCTCCAGTTTGACAGGCAAGATTAGGAACGGGGTGGTTTTTAGTCAGTAAGAGTCTAACACTCCCACTAGCCTCGCTCTGGGCCCTCAAAAAGAAAAAATGGTTTCGATTCTCGTGTCAAGTAAATTAAGTTTTAGAATTCTTGATGTTTGTCCTGAGGGGCCGAGTATGGATAAGTTTTTTTTGTCTGTCTAGATAACTTTTGTTTAGCAACTGAAAATGTTTTGTAAAACCAGAAAAAATATACTATTTTGCCCGATCCAGGAATCGAAGCCGAGACTACAACAAAGCAGTTAATGCAAACTCAACTATTTCGTATCGATCTAATTAAAATTCTACTGGGGGTCATAAGTCTTTTAGGGATTGGTTAAAGTTAGTTGGTTAAAGTAGTAGTAAAGTTGGTCGTTTGGGGTCATTAGACATTATTTTATAATCAAAACATCTAGTATCGTTGTAATTTAAATTATATCGGGGGTCATAACTCTTTAATATGTTTTAGGGGTCGCTTAACCGTTTGGGGTCATTAGACATATTTCGTAATAATAGTGACGTAAAAAAATTACCTGATATGCACTTTCAAATGGTGTTTACTCATGAATTTCTTGCCACATTCAGCACAGCAGTATTTCCTCTCAGTCTTATGTAGTTTCATGTGGATTTTCAGAGAATGTTCGTTGCTAGAACAATTGATTATATTATTTGTTTTTTTCATAAAGTTCTAGAGACCGGATCATCAGTCAACCCGCATTGAACAAGCGTGATGATTAATGCTCAAACCTTCTACGTGTTAGAAAAGGCCTTTCACCATCAGGTGATCCTTACCAGCTCATTCTAAAAAAGTGGCCTTCCGCGCTTACGTGCAGGACCGGGCAAGGGGTTGCGGGTTCGATTCCCGGATTGCGTAAAGTATTGTTGGGTTTATTTCGGTTTTCCGAAAATTCCTCAGTAGTATAGAAATGACAAGGACATGGGACTTGTAATACAAATTGTAAAAAGTGGATGTACTTTGTACATGCCATTATATGCACCTCTGCCTACCGCTTCAGGAAAAAAGGGGTGACGATACAATCAACCGTCACAGGCTATTAAAGTAGGAACTTACTTGAATATTTTAGAGCATTCCCTACAAATGGTTGGTTCGACAATCCCGCCACACTTGGTCCTATGCGACAAACATTGGGCCCAACGTTTGCACATATATGAGCACCGTAGACACTTGAATCTCCGTCTGTGTGACAATCTATGTTGGGTTAGTACATCTTGAGACTTAAAGTGTAGGGCACAGAGTACACATTTGTAGGGGCCTGATAGCTGAAATCAAGTGAAATATTATTAAAGGTTCTTTCAGTAGCAGTGTGATAATCACCGCATCGTGTGTCGCGGAATGCTGCTCATAAATATCCTCTAGCATGGCTTGAAACTAGTCGAGTTGTTCGTCAAATAGTTACGTGAGTAACCCGATAAATTCTTGACTTGATGCGACATGCAGTCTTAGGGAGCTTTTCCACCAGAGATGTGCTATGCTACATTGCTGTATGTGGGTTTGGCTTCCACAAATCATATTCATTGGTACACATAGCTTAGAAGCGGTGGAAACAGATTCAGTTAAGCTATAGGGAAATGTGTGCTATGGATGTTTTTCTGCTTGTCTGTCTGTTTGTTTAGGCTCATCTCTGATATATCTGGACCGATTTTGACTCGACTTTCATTTGTTTGGAATGGCTTATCTCTAAAAAAGCTAGACCGATTATGACGGGCCTTTCATTCGTAGGTAGCTTCCGCGCGGTTTCACCCGCTCTGCTTGGCTCCTATTAGTCATAGCGTGATGTTTTATAGCCTAAAGCCTTCCTCGATAAATGCACTATTCAACACAAAAAGAATTATTCAAATCGGACCAGTAGTTCTGGAGATTAGCGCGTTCAAACAAACAAACAAACAAACTCTTCAGCTTTATAATATTAGTATAGAAGTATAGATAGTATAGATTAAAATATTCTATTTAAAAAATATCAATAACCCAAATTCTATCAGAGTCCCTATCAGAGTCAGAAGTCATTATACTACGCAGACGAAGTCGCGGGCAACAGCTAGTTAGTAATTAAGCACTTCTTACCTTAGTATGCCTAACTTTATGATCATCCAACACATCTTTAGTCAAAAATCCCAAACCACACTCTTCACAAGCAAATTCAAAATCCTTACATTTCGCCTTTTTCAATTCAACCTCTTTTAATTGCTCGTTTATGTCCAAAAATATAGTTTCAAAATTATATTCTTTATAATCTACATCTTGTTTTTTATTTTTATTCTGTGCAACTGTCAATGTCAAATCATTTTCAAATATGGAATCTTTCGAATTGTCCGTTACTTCAATCTTCGTAGCTGTCAATGTCAAATCATTTTCAAATATGGAATCTTTCGTATAATTGTCAGTTATTTCGTGAAATTCGAATTGTGTGTCATTATTTATTTTAGCTTGTTTAGTATCTTTAGATGAATATATTGCTATTTCATATTCTTCTATGTCTGTCTCTTTTTGTTTTTTTGTCATACCTTCCTTGGGTGGTATGTCTATACAAAAATTTTGTATGGTATTTAATGTATGTATGCTTTTTTGTTTTACAGGATAATTGGGAGCAATCTGAAATTAAAATGTTTAAATATTAGGTACATAGGTAATTTAGTTGCCTGAGATATAGCAAGTGAGACTTTCAATCGAAATGGTTTAATTAAAATAGGGATGAAGTCGGGGTACGAAAATTAAAAATTCTATTTAGTCCGTTACTTAGGTAATGAAAAAATATTAGACACGTATTTTTTTTATTTTGTCATATAAGATAAAATATGTATCTTATATAAAATGAATCAGAGTTTAGGAGTGGGAGCTAGCCACGTCACTATTGAGTATAAAACGTACTCAAAAGTGAAGTCACGCGATATTTTAAAACGATATAGTTTCAGAGGTATTGGTTTCCGTAAGAAAATAAAAAATACGTGTCTAATGTCTAAAAATGCCAGACGGAACACACAGAAAACCGACGTGAAACAACGCTTGTATTGTGTTTCGTTGTGTGAGTGAAGATACCGGAGGCCTAATTCCCCCTTCCTAATCTTCTCAATCCCCTACTTCCCAACAACCCTTAGATTTCTAACCCCCTTTTGGGGCCAGCAACGCACTTGTAACCTCTGCCTCTGGTGTTTCGGGTCAGGTTTCCAATCATGGGCGTGGGTCCATCGGCGGCGGCGATTGCTTACCATCAGGTGATCCGTATGCTCGTTGACCGAATTTTTTACATAAAAAATACGTGTTTTTTTTTTAATAAATCGTGAATTATTTGAAATAATCTACCCAATTATTACCTGAGTCTGTAATATTTCTTGTGATTTCGAAGCTAAATTCAGGAGAGCCATAGTTCTTCTTAATGTGGCTTTACACCACATACAAAGGAATAGTGTTTCATTGAAGTTCTGTAAAAAAAATATTATGATTGAGAACTATTTTACCCACTCATGAACACAACAAAACAAAGTGAAACGTGAAAGCGGTTTCGATTCGGTTCCCGGGTCAGGCAAAGTGTTAAATTTAACGAAAAGCTCATTGGTCGAGTGGTCACAAGTTCGACTGCCGAGCGAAGGGTGGGTTCGATTCCCGGGTCGGGCAAATATTTGCTGGACTTTTTTCGGTATTTAGAAAAATTCTCAGTAGTATAGAAACACGGAGCCTGGAATTGTGCCCAGTATATGGCAATAAACTCAACCCCTATTACATAAGACATATAAAATAAATAGTGAAAATTGGGTGTACATTGTAATTGTAGTGGCATTGCAATGCAGTCCTGGCGATGATCGCGGACCGGATGGACTGCCCATATATACGGCACTGTTCGAATAGGCATGTTGCCGTCGGCAGAGCCTATTAAATATAAGTATTTTTAATTATTATTATTATTTTATTGTTAATTGTAATTGTGTTTTTATTTATGTAATTTTATTTGTAATTGTGGTGTATGAGCTAAAGTTGCTTGAAATAAATGTATTTTATTTATTTATTTATTTATTACCTGCCGCGTGCCGTAATGTATACCTCTGCAAGGGTAGCCCTTCGGGGATACAAAACCGTCCTGACACGATGATTTAAATACAGAAAAAGCTCAGTGTATGTAACACATATTAACGAAATATCTATATATAATATAAGAGGTTATAATAAAACACGAAACTACTTACTTTTAAAGCCAAAATTTGAATGAAAAGTCTGGAATAGCACGATGAATCGGTTATATTATCACTTTCTTTAGTTGTTAAGCAAATTCGACACGTTAACATCGTGTTATATTTTAACTAAATTCTGTTAAAACAATGTTTATACCGGTTTTGAACACAAACAAATTCAATCAGCTGTTTTAGCTGTCAGTATCAAATTGACAGATACATTATTTTATCTCAAAACTCGACGTCCAACGCACACGCTCATTCAGGCTAGTTAAAGGTAAACAACATTGAAAAAAATTAAACATGACAGAAATAACATATAAATAATTTTACAAACACTAATTCATACTTAATTAAATGATGATTTTGCTTTAGATATTAATAACCAGGTAAAAAGATTTTCAAATCTCTTACAAAACTGAAAACTTAAGGTATCAAACCGAATATGACAATGACAGGAACAGCAACATTAAAAAATATAGATTGTTGCTCTTGTGTGTTGTGAGTTGTGACAGCTTTTCTTGATAAATAAATCGTTAATATATTGAAAATTAAGGTGCAAAACTTATTAGAAATGGGAGATACAACGAAGATATGCTCAGCTTGTCTCAGTACGGATCGTCGTTTAATGCCTTTGGATAAGATAATGGCTATTATAGAAGAAATTCCGTTACCAGAGGTAAGTACTACTTTGTAAGTCTTAAAACCCAGAAAAGTACGTAAAAAAGGCTGTATATCTCCTAAATTGAAAGGATATGTAGACAACTCGTTAAGCACAAACACAGAGGCAAAAATCATACCTGAAAATGCATCGTTACTCTGTTATTTGCAGTTCGCTACTCCCGCGCGGTTTTACCTGTTGCTCGGCTCCTATTGACTGTAGCGAGATGTTTTAGAGCCTTCCTCGATTAATGAACTATGTAACACAAAAATAATTATCCAATTGGAATCAGTAGTTCTGGAGATAAACGCGTGTAAACAAACAAAGCCTCCAGTTTTATAATAATATATGTATACGTAACTAGCTGACCTGGCAAATTCTATTACTTTCTCACCTTTTAAACCTTCCCTGGATTTCCACAAATAATTCAAGTACAAACTTTGACAAAATAGTCCAGCCATTCTCGAGTTTTAGCAAGACTAGCATACAGCTATATTGATAGAAGATATTAATTCTGTGATTTTCAGCTGAAGAATTCTATCAGTAATATATGTTGGGAGTGCTGGAGCATAATAAAGAAGTTCTACAAGTTTAAGAAGAGGGTTCAAGTTGCACAGGCCATTTTAAAATGGACAACTGAGGTACATACATTATATTTAAGTTTTCTATCCATATTTATCATATGTGCGATGTAGGATTTATGATGTCATCCATCGATTTGTTTGTCGATTGTCTACCTGTCATTTGTCCGGTGAGGCAAAACAACCTCATACTTCTTTTTCCTGTGTCATGGGTGCGTTTACAAACTTACATGCTCTGATGCACAATGACTTCTTTTATTTTTTCAGGTAACAGTAATAAAACCGCTATCCACACTAACCGTTACCACCAATCTTAACTACGATTATCAATATATATACAATAAGGATCCCCTAATTAATAAACAAGAATTAAACACATTTGTAAAAGAAGAATACGGTCACCAATCAGACGATAACACCGAAACATTAGACACAGACGAAATACTCCAAAGTCCTGTTAAAAATAGCGATAAATTTGATACAAAAACTAACATAGAACCTACCCAATTTAATGTAAACGATTTTGAAGCAACCGTAACAAATAATACAGATTATAAAGATGATATTTCAACCATAAACATGTATACGGACACAATAGAAATAAAACCAAACAAGAAAATGATAAGAAAAGTAAACAGAAGTCATATTAGTAGGTCATTAAAATTAAAACTAAGAGAAGAAGATGAAGAATTTAAGAAGAAGTTCGTAGAAGTTGTGATAAGCGAAGAAGAAATGGTAAAATTGAGGGATTTGAGGAGGAATCATTATAATTTTAAGAGGATACCGTACAAGTGTGAGACCTGTGTTCTAAGTTTCACTAAAGAAGAGAATTTTAAACAGCATATGCTGAAGAAACATGATGAGGTAAGGATGGTAAATAAAATGGTTGTATCCTCATGTAGCAAGTACAAAGAGGAGATGCCATAATGTTCCATCATCCGTCATCCATATAATGTCCAGTGATATTATAAGTAAAAAGGTTTTGCTGCTCAGAAAGCGCCACATTAAAATGTGGACAATTGGCAACTTTTTTGTAATAATAAGATATTGCTAGATGGAAAATAGAGAAGTGCGTGGTTTGTAACGTCGAGTACCAAAATATATGCCCAAACCGGTAGGCAGAGGTGCACATTACGGTAGGTAATGCCATTGTACAATGTACACCTACTTTTCACCATTTGTGTTATAAGTCCCATGTAATAGGGGGTGAGCTTATGGCCATATACTGGGCACAATATGATTGCCAATTTTTTATCATGAAAATTTAGGAAAACACTAATATACATCTGAAAATAATTACACCAATAAAGTAGATGACTATTTTTTTTTTAATGTCCGTCTTGCAGATTATTTTAAAACATTAGACACGTATTTTTTATTTACTTACGGAAACAAATACTTTCGAAGATATATCGATTTGAAATATCGCTTGACATCACTTCTTGATACGTTTTATACGTAGAATTTGTTAGTTACAATACAAAAACTATAATTTTATTGTAACTTTCGTGAGACTAAATAAATTATTATGTAGTTCAGTAGCAGCGCGACAATCGCCGCGTCGTGTGTCGCCGAATGCTGTTCATGAATATAAGCCTCTAGTATGGCTTGAAACTAGTCGAGTTCCTCGTCAAAACATTACGTGAGTAAGCCGATAACATAATAATTAATACAAAAACTGTTCCTATCCTTCCAGAGTATAGGCCCTCATCAATGCGATGTATGTAGCGTCCGTTTCCCAACAAAATACGCAGCGGAGAAACATAAACGTAAACACTACGTGTACTATAGATGTTGTTGCTGTCGGTACAAGGTGCATGAGGTCTGGTCAGCTTTGAACCATTGCAGGACTAAGCATTTGACTGATGAGCCGGATAGGATACATTGTGCGCAGTGCGATGTTGTTGTCAAGTAAGTAATTTAACATTAACTAAAAATCACGGTTTTTTTTAGGGTGGATAATCATCCAATGACTTGTCCCGCCTTGGGCGAGGCGGGAGGGAGTGTCAGACTCTTACTGACTAAAAACCACCCCGTTCCTACTCCTACTTTGAGCCGGAGCCCCGGTATCCTTATACGTTGTCCGCAGCTCAGGATTGCGCATCAGCCCTACTGGGCCCCGTCTGTAGTGGTCTGATAGGTCTTAGAGACGCGCGTAGAATGCGACACACGGGTCTGGTTCTGGTTCGGCGGCGAGCTACCTCTGCTCGCCTGCTATACTATACTGAAAACCGCATCAGTCAAATGCAAGATAATCCCGCACAAACATACATACATAAACAAGTCAAACTGAGAACCTCTTTTGAAAGTCAGTTAGTAACATTGTAATTTTTCAGAACTCCCGATGAATTAGAAACTCATATAAAAGAAGTACACGCCCTGCACTGCAACGAATGCGGAGTGAAATTCACATCGAGCAGCAATTTAAGGAGACATAAAGCGTAAGTACTGTGGTGGTCACATGCGCTTGACCACTATTAAATTAATGTTTTTTTTATTATATGTATAAGCCGGTAAACGAGCAAACGTATCACCTGATGGTAAACAATCGCCGCCGCCTCTGGAAGCTTGAAACACCAGAGGCGTTACAAGTTCCGTTGCCGGTTTTTTGGGGGTTCGCAATTTAAGGTTTTTTTTTTACTTTTAATGGGTCGACGTTTGGCTGCTATCTCGCCTGATGGTAAGTGATGATGCGGCCTACGATGGAGGACGTCTGCCCATAAGCAACCTATTCACTCGGGCTTTGAAGACACCCAGGTTATACCCATCAGGAAACACAGACTCCGAACAAGGACTTCCACTCCCTAGTAGTTCGCACAAGGAAGTTGATGAATCGGGGATTGGGAAGATTGATGACACAACGTTTGCGTTGTGTGAGTGATATATGAAAAATATGTGTATAAAAAAGCCAGTATTTTTTTTTATGAAACACGCCGGTAGACGAGTATGCGTATCACCTGATGGTAAGCAATCACCGCCGCTCATGAACACTTGAAACACCAGAGGCGTTACAAGTGCGTTGCCGGCTTTTTGGGAGTTAGGAATTTAAGGGTTTTATTGCGGGAATCGGGGATTGGGAAGACTGGAAAGGGGGGAATTGGGCCTCCGGTAACCTCACTCACACAACGAAACACAATGCAAGCGTTGTTTCACGTCAGTTTTCTGTGAGGCCGTGGTATCACTCCGGTCGTATAAAATAAGTCACTGGGCTAGATGGGATACACTCTTGGCAGGCACCCGTGGACAAGTACTTTGACGGCGTTGAGCGACAAAAATAGTAATTATGTTCTATCGTTTACTTTAATTTAACCTAACATTAATATATAAACATTTCTTTTCCAGACGCATACATTCAGTAATTCGAGATTTCATATGCGATATATGTTCAAAAACATTTAAAACTAAGACTCGTTTAGAATCACACATGGTAAAACACAACGCTAACATAGCGAAGAAACTAGCTTACTGCACTATATGTAAAGTGCAGTATAAGAACATATATGTGTATAGGAACCATTTGAAATCCAGCGCTAATCATACGGAGAAATTGTGAGTATTTGTTTATGAAAAAAAAGCTTCGTCGTGTCTTTTTATCCCCGAAGGGTAGGCAGATGTGCACTTTAGAAAGGAAGAAAGAGAGAGAAAGAGAAAGATACAAATATTATAAAAGAAAAACGCACACACAAATACTTATAATAATACTATCTACTAAATAATTACGGCACGTAATACCGTGATACAATGTACACCCATGTTTTACCATTTGTGTTATAAGTCCCATGTAATAGGGGGTGAGCCTATTGCCATATACTGGGCACTTGGGAACACAAATGGTGAAACGTGTGTGTACATTGTATAGCGGCATTACGTGCCGCAATGTGCACCTCTGCCTATCCCTTCGGGGATAAAAGGCGTGACGTTGCAAATTGTAGATGGCGTTACTGTAGTTTTAGGTCTCCCTCATCTTTCAATTTATGTTTTTTAAAGCTGAAACTATGTTTTGTTTTAAATTTTCAGCTACTCGTGCCCTGTTTGCAGTAAGAAGTTCGCGTCAAAAGTATATTGGACCAACCATTATAATTTCTATCATTTGAAGAAATCACAGTATAAATGTGATGTTTGTAATAAGGTAAGGATTTAATATGATGTTATTATCTGGATGCTTTTCAACCAGATGGGCTACATAGCTATGCTGCGTGGATGAAATAGTTAAGCTGTGAAACTATGTGACTGTTTTCACTGATACTAAGCTATGCGAAGAAGATGTCCAGCTCAAGTATGCAATGTATCAATAGTAGAGAAGTCATCCAAACCGTGCGTGCGGCGCGTCGCGTTCCGCGCGCCTCAAAGAGCCATCAGACCACCACAGATGGGGCCCAGTAGGGCTGATGCCTGATCCGGAGCTGCGGACTACCTAGCGGGTTTACCGGGGCTTCGGCTTGAAAAGCAGGAGTAGGAACGGGGTGGTGTTTAGTCAGTAAGAGTCTGACACTCCTTCTTGCCTCGCCCAAGGCGAGAGAAGACATTGGATGACTTTCCCCCCTCAAAAAAAGAAAAATCTCGCCTCACTCAAGGCGGGAGAAGTCATAAAAAAAGGGGAAGTCATCCATAGCACACATCACATAGAGACAGATAGTGAAATGCTATTTTGTTTCATACTATGCAGATGTTTATATTCATGTATTCGTGTATTATTTTCAGATGTTTATATCACATTGGAAATTAAAGAATCACAAGCAGATTTACCACGGACTATCTCGAACAAGGGACCATGCTTGTGATTTGTGTTCTAAGAAATTTTATGTAAGTATTAAACGGTTATTTATCTATATATTAATACGTGAAGCAAAAACTTTGTAACAGTTTTTACGAAAATTGCGCGGACGTTAGAGCATAAAATTTGGTACACTTATAGTTTATGTGTAGGAGAATTGCGGAACGTTAATATTTTTCAAAAATAATGCTTATAAAGTACATTAAATCAATAAATAAAACATTACACACACATGCATAGTATCTGATCGTATTTGACAAAACGTCAAAATCGATAGACATTGCGATGGTATTCTCACGTCTCATATGAAAAGAGGTTTCTAATTGAAGGAGGTTTGGTTATTCATGATGCGCCGGAATATATTAATTTGAATTTTACAAAACTAATAGCAATTCGTTAAATACAAATTATCCTTGAACGTATGTTAAGTGGTATTGTAAATTAAATCGTATATGGTCGAATTTCGACCACTAGGCGACCACTAGTTTATATAAGGTGTTCTAAAAGTATCTGCCACGGCTTTAATGGGAAGTAGTGTTGTGTTTGAAGATTACAATAGTGAAGAAATTTCGTACCCCGGACCAGTTAATTTAAGACTTCTCACTTAACTTAGAACTTAAAATATAGATTGGTTCAGTACAGAGAGAGTAACCATTGGTCGGCTACTGAGTCCACGAATGGTTACAGAAGATATAGCTTCGTTACAAAGCGTACAATTTAGTACAACAGTAGCTACTGTCTCTGTACTGAATCTATCTTTGTTTTCTTACCTCTATACTAAATTATTCCTATATTATACTGCACAAAGTACAGTACTCTCAACGGATCTTGGCAGGTCTGAACTACGTGCAGAAGGCTGCGCAATAAGTGTAAAGGGTCAATTGTATTTAGAAATGGTCAATCTCTAGCTTAGATCGCCGCCCCCCGCACCTCGCCTCATGCCACCACTTGGTTCTAAAAAATACTTATTGCGCAGCCTTCTGCACGTAGTTCAGACCTGCCAAGATCCGTTGAGAGTACTGTAATCAAAACGAGAAAGCGTTCGTCGCTCTGATTGGTTGTTTTATACCAGTCAGCCAATCAGTGGACCGAACGCGCTCTCATTTCGCTTACTTTAAACGTTAATCAAACTAAGGGTACTGAATCCGTCTTTATTTTCTTACCTGCATACTAAATAATTTGGTACTCGTATCGTCACGCCTTTAATGTACACCCACTTTTCACTATTTGTGTTATAAGTCCCATGTAATAGGGAGTCTCTTAATAGAGCCTATTGCCATATACCGGGCACAATACCAAACTTCACACGTTCGAAACGACAAAAGCCCAGTACTATTTTTACCCGACCCGGGAATCGAACCGGAGACCATTCGGCCGACGAGGCGGTAAATATCTTGGTACAGTAGAATCTGGTTATAACGACTGGCAAGGGACCGGTGACATTACGTCGTACTAACCGGAAGTCGTAATAAACGAACAGAAAAAAATTGTTTTTGTATAACAGATATTACAGTTAAATGCCCGTTGAGGTGATGAACAGATAAAAGAAAATTCATTTTAATCAAAATAGTTATTTATTAATTACTAGCGGACCCGGCAAACTTCGTACCGCCTCAAACATTATTTTCACACCTTTTAAACCTTCCCTGGAGTTTAACAAATAAATATAACCAAATCGATCCAGCCTTTTTCGAGTTTTAGCGAGATTCAAATTATGTAAGGATGTGTAATGTACGTAGGTACATAATGTACCGCTTTCTTATATGTAAGTGTAAATCTGTTCTAACAACTTTACATTTAATGCAAAAAGTCTGAAATTTTTGTTTGTTTTCTGGTTTTATTCGCGTTTTATCGCGTCACTTGGATTTACCTACAAATTCGTACTGCCATAAAATAAACAGTCAATTTCCAATCAGAGGCGTCGCGCGGGGCGATAGCTGAGATAGCTATTCATTTATTTTTTCATTCTTTTCTATGAATTATTTGTAAATACGGCAACGCTCGTCGTTGTGTCGTTGTAACCGGACAATTATTTGTGAAATTCGGTCGTTAAAAGCGGATGGTCGTTGTAAGCGGAGTCGTAATAAACGAATGTCTATTTATGCAAGTTTATACTAAAACCAAACAAATGCCTAAACTTTCGTCGCTAAAAACGGTCGGTCGCTATATGCGAAGTCGTACTAAACGGACTACACTGTATATATAAATATTAAATATCTTTTATAAGTGGAAACTTGTAATTGGCCTTATTTTACTTACTGTCAAATAACTAAAAGATGTATTAAGCCGGATTTACATTTGTAGCTGTAAGTTTTCTTAAAAGTAATAAAATACATAAAATATTGTACTAATCTAATGTTCTAACAACACATTCCATTTCCAGACACTCCCCACTCTCCGCTCCCACCGATTAACACACTCGGAGCAACGATCCTACATGTGTGAGGATTGCGGACATACGTTCAAGCAACGAGCTGCACTATACACGCATACTCGGTTACTGCATCGACAGACTGCGGATACCTAGATGCCTAGGTTAGCTTAGACCTAGGAACCTCATCATTATCATCATCAGCGGGAAAACAATGCAACGTCACGCCTTTTATCCCCGAAGTGGTAGGCAGAAGTGCACATTATAATGTACACCCACAGGGGGTGAGCCTACTGCCATATACATGACACAATACCAAATTCCGTGCTACTACTCAGATATGTTCGACACGACAAAAGCCCAGTACTATTTTGCTAGACCCGGGAATCGAACCTGAGACCATTCGACCGACGAGGCAGTAAATAACTTGATATATAACTAGCTACTTCCACGCGGTTTCACCCGCTCTGCTCGGCTCCTATTGGTCATAGCGTGATGTTTTATAGCCTATAGCCTTCCTCGATAAATGCACTATCCAACACAAAAAGATTTTTTCAAATTGGACCAGAAGTTCCGGAGATTAGCGCGTTCAAACAAACAATCAAATAAACTTTTCAGCTTTATAATATTAGTATAGATTTACTAATATCACATTCCACTCCCAGACACTACCCACTCTCCGGTCCCACCGATTAACACACTCGGAGCATCGATCCTACATGTGTGAGGATTGCGGACATACGTTCAAGCAACGAGCTGCACTATACACGCATACTAGGTTACTGCATCGACAGACTACAGATACCTAGGTTAGCTTAGACTAAAAATAAGACGTAGGATTTTCACCTGTGTCGTGTCGCCACAACCTCCCATACCGCTGCAACTCCTGTGCACCAGGATCTACAGTAGATACAAACATGAAAACACCGAAACACTGAAGTCCGGCGCGTCCCAGGGACATGAATGACTGTCTTGGATCCCGCAACGAAATAAATCAGAAGATGTTATTAGGGGAGAAGAAAAGAAGTTGTGGGTGCGTTTACAAACATATAAGTTCATATACACATGACATCCAAACCCGGAACGACAATTTGTGGATCACATAAAGAGTTTTTCTGTTGGGGAATCGAACCCGATACAAGTTGCGCGGCAGCCGGTCACCCAAACGGCGCCAAACGTGCAGTCATAGACTTGGGATCAATCATCATCATCATCAGCTGGAAGACATCCACTTTTGAACAAAGGCTCCCCCTTTGGAAGGGGGAGGGGGTTTTGCCATAATTCCCCCTTTACAAGTATGACTAAGGATTTCTTTTGTGGAAAAAATCATCTAATGATTTCTCTCGCCTTGGGCTAGGCGAGAGGGGGTGTCAGACTCTTATTGAGTAAAAACCACCCCGTTCCTACTCCTGCTTTTCGAGCCGGAGCCACGGTAAACCCGCTAGGTAGTTAACTTAGGATACCTACTCGATTTTATTTGGAAATAAGTACTGTGATTTTTCATGTAATATTATTTACTTGAGATATGTTATAAGAATAATATTTAATTATATTGTTTTTTAAATGATAATTCTTTTATTTATTTTGTAACTAACTGTTGCCCTCCTCTTTCTCTGTCTAACAAAATTAGAGGTTTTGATCATGAAATATTATAAATAAAATATGTTTACTTAAGTTATGAATTATGTTTATTCGTTTGAACTTCACAATTAAACATTTCAATACATCTATCAAACAAAAATACAGCATCCAATCTACAATCACTTCTCATCTTCTCCAATTCAGAATCATCAATAGAGACAACAGAAAATCGTCTTTTTCACATGCTTTCTCTTCTTTTATACAACTGGCAACACAATTTTATTATCATCTATATTTTTTGACAGTACATCATTGTTGTCTATGCTTTTTGACAGTTCATCCTTATTGTCTATGGTTTTTGACATTCCTGTCATTACTGTGTCCACTCCTGCCCCCGTTTGCTCTTCAAGTGTATATATTTAATGTGCGACAGCATTGAAGTGCGCTGCGTGAACTTGGACGAACAATATTCACACTCGTACGGCCTCTCGCCGGAGTGAGTGCGCATATGATTCAGTAGCGTTCGGTTCGCCTGGAAAATTAAGAAAGGAAAAAATAAAAAATAATTACATATAAAAAACTTCACGACTACCGAAAATAGGGTGTCGCGTTGAATGTGCTGGGGCCAAACAAAATATTGTTAAATTTTCCGAAATTTTCTCGTAGATACTAAGTATTAATACCAGGTACTATTTTAACGTTTTAATTTTAACGTTAAGATTATTAAAAATAATCTAGATGAACTGTTAAAGTAGGTGTGTGATTCTAAAACACTGCGGCCTTTGCCGAGTCTTAGCTCGCACCCGCCGAGAGTCGAACGGACGCACGTGTGAGTTTCGGGCACACGAGAAGGATAAACATTGAACGCATTAGAGCGACACTGTAAACGTAAGCGTCCACAGTCCCGCATCGTAAGCATTCCGTATGACATCATCAGTACGCATCGCATGTAGACACTGCCGATGATGCGGTCCGTACGATGCGGATCAGTGGACGCAGTTGTATGAGTTTCTATACAAGACAAACTAAAATCCGTTGCGTGCGATACGTACGATGCGGGCTTGTGGACGCGTACTTACAGCAAATCCTCTCCCACAGATATTGCAGAGTTTATTTTTCTCTTTCTTGACTCCTTCGTGGTTGTACCTCATGTGGTCTATGTAGCGGGTCCGGTTTAGGAAGTGCTGAAACCAAATAAACTAAATTATTATTTTTGCCATCCACAATGTCCTCTTTATCAGGAGAAATGGACATATCTAATGAGCCTTAACTCTATATTATGTTTACTAGTAAGCGAAAGTGAAAAACGACGGAAATATTTCGATACAAATGACTGACTGGGTGACTGGTAATTAGTGAACGATATTTAAACACGTGATTGTACTCATGATTACAAACAACTTTCCTGAAGGAACTTTTTTTGTATACTCATTAGTTTTATTTTTATCACAATAACAAAATTTCGCGCGCGCGTGCTTTCACATAATCAGCTGTTAGCAGCGAGGCGCCCGTGTTATCGGAAGACTAGTAGTAACTAGGTAGGTATTTTGGAACATTACACGCGCGTGCTAATGAAATTTTGTTATTGTGATAAAAATAAAACTAACGACTACACAAAAAAAGTTTCTTCGGGAAAGTTGTTTGTAATCATGAGTACAATCACGTGTTTAAATATCGTTCACTAATTACCAGTCACCCTATATGAGTAGCTATGTCACTCACCCTCTCACAAGTGCTGCAATAGTATTTGGACTGGTTCATGTGTACGTGTCTGTAATGGTTCATCATATACGCGCGCCGCGAGTATGTGTTGCTGCAGTCTGGGCACGGATATTTCTTTTTTACCCTGGAAAACACATAAAAATATGTTAAAATATTCATACTTATTAATTTTTATAATAGGTAACTATAGTGAGACATACTAAATTAACTAAAAATCACTGTTTACTCGTGTAAATTCAGTAGGCTGTGCGACGTGGCTACGTCTGCGCATACTGCTCATGATGCTCATGATGAAGATTCTCTCTGTGACTCGAAACTAGTAGACTAATATTTTCTTCTTTAATTATTTACGTGAATAAACCGTGATTTTCAGTTAACATATTAATTTTAGTGTGCGAGAGTCAACTCTCACAGTAAACTGGCGTGAAACAATGCCAATCAAATAACAGCGGTGTTTCGTCATACGAGTGTAATAAGAAGAAGCTCAATATTATTGCGTCATTGTCTTTTTTAAAGTCCAGGGAAAAAATTAAATAAAAAAGGTGATGTGTGAGAACCGTGCAGAGTGAGTTCGTTCTGTAGTGGCCTTTGAGGAAAGAGCCACAACAGTTTGAGCGGACCCGTTCTGATGGCAATGCGCATGTGTCGATCCATTAACTGATAGTACAATGTATCACTGATCCGACAAACAATACCTATCAAAAGAGTCAGTGCCGGCGTGAGGGCCACTGACACCCCGGGCGAAAATATTGTGGCGCCCACTCGAGGGAAGCAATATCAAGTGTTCGTTTTTTGCTGATCCCAAGTAAAATTATTTTGTTTGAGTTATATATATTTAAATACGCCCTGATTAAATCTACATCTAACACAGCATTCAGAACAGAATCATGCCGGTGTCACCAGGAGAGGCAAGAGACTCCAACTTCAGACCTTGGCGCCCCCCAGTATTTGTCGCCCTGGGCCATCGCCCCATCACGCCCCCCCTAACGTCGACACTGAAAAGAGTATGAGTTATTATTGCATCTCTCTACTTACTGTATCTCCCTCTCCCTTGTATGCGCGACGCTAGTATGCACGTGTCGCCTATACACGTATTCGCTCGCGTACTGCTTGTCGCACAGTACGCAGTACGCCTGCAAAGTCAAAGTCAAAATTATTTATTTCAAATAGACCAGGAAGGCACTTTTCAACGTCAAAGCAAATATAATAATATTAATTTGCTAAGCTATTTGCTCGTTCCAAAGTGTAGATTCCTATGGAGAAGAACGAGCAAGAAACTCCATAGGTTACTCTTTTTGAATCAGATTCACAATACAATTTATGGTTACATTGTTTCGATTACTTCAACTATGTGAGAACAATGTAAAACTAATATACAGTAAGGCAGTTGTCCCACCGGCAACGATGAACGAGTAACGAGTAGAGCTAGAACTAGAAACGAGTTAAGCGAGACGTGGCGAGCGAGTGTGTAGTTCTGATATTTGTGTAGCTCGGCTATAAGCGAGTGTGCAAGTGAGGCGGGCGATTACTCGCACTACGATACGCACTGTAGAGAAATGACCACTGGTTGCTCGCTCGGCGTGAGTTTTAATCGCTTGGCGAGTGTCGCCGAGCGAGTGTTATCTTTCATAGCTCTTGTCGCTCAGCGACAAACTAGTGAAGCGAGCACTCGCCGGCAGTGTGAACAGTCAGCGATCAACTATTTGTATATGCATCTCTTTTGTTTACACGGAAAGTATATCTATTGTACGTTTCTTGAGCGAGAAAATAGCCGATAGTTAGTCGTTCACTCGCCATTGGTGGGACAACTGCCAAAGCGACAGAAAAAGAAAATAGAAAATAACCTGCTCCGCTGTACACGGCGCGTGTTTCAACGCGTAATGCTTGCGTAGCGCCGCCCTAGACTTGTATTTACGGCTACATGTTGAACATACGTGCGTGTCTGCGTGTCGACTGTGGGAAGGAAAATTTATTTAGATAGTAAGTATTTGCTTAAGTTGTGTGTACGACATCTTTGACAAGAATTGGCAGAAAAAAGTTTAAAAACAGAGAGGAGTGGAAGGGAGGTCTTTGCCTTGCAGTGGGACGATCATGGCTGAAATCTAAATCTAATCTCAATCTAAGTTGTGAGCTCTGATGTGGTTCGAAATTAGTTGAGCTTTCTCGTACAGTTACGTAAGCAGTTATGTTGGAGTGTATTTCACGACGACAGTATACTTTATACCAAAATGATGGTCAAAATGAAACATTAATGCATTATACTACATATCGAGTGGTCGTTACACAAATAGGTGACATAAGTTTTTAAACTGACATGGTCACTAAGACTAATATTAGAACTTGAAACGGGATTTTTGCTATGTTTATTTGTGTCTATAAGTTTCCGATATTTCGGCACTGTCATCAGTTCATCCGTGATAATGGCGCTTACAACAGTGCCCAAATTTAAATTTTAATTGCAAATTGCCATTGAATGTGGCAATGCTGCCAGTCTTTTAGGCACTCTACCTCACGACACCGATGAGGACTATTTCTTCGTCATTTTAATTTGATTTAAGATTTGAAACAGGGGCAAATTATGGTCTGGAATAACACATACATATGCTACTTTTTATTCCACGGAAACGCGGCCGAAGCCGCAGACAGGAGCTAGTATTGCAAAAGTTCGTTCTTAAAACATATATTTGAATCTCACCTCATATGTTTCTCCAGCATATATTTGGTTTTACATCGTTTCCCACAGTGATCACATAGGAACACGCTATGTAGGGACTTATAGTGCACGTAGAAAGATGATACATCCCTGAAAAAGTATACCTAATATATAAATAGAATATATAGGGTGACAGGTAATTAGTGAACGATATTTAAACACGTGATTGTACTCATGATTACAAACAACTTTCCCAAAGAAACTTTTTTGTATACTCATTAGTTTTGTTTTTATCACAATAACAAAACAACAAAAATTCGCGCGCACCCGTAACGAGAATGCTCGCCACATGGATTTCCGTTTATGAGATTATGGGTTCCTTTCATGGTTTGAAACTAATCTAGTTACCTCGTAAAATAGTTATAAAAGTAAGCCAAACATTTTATTAATTTAAGATTTTGACTGCCAACAAAAAATCTATTGAAGGCAAATCCTCCGCTAGCGCGAGACACTAGCTCCCCATGGCGTTTAATGTACACACATACATAACCTCACGCCTGTTTCCCATGAGGGTAGGCAAAGACAATGGAACGCCAACGGTTCTTACACACTTCTTTCGTTTAATGTGTTAAGGTACTTACTGAAACTCAGCCTCACAGTAAACACATTGTACAGTCCTATGTCCGTTTATATGCGAGTTCAGTCGCCGTGCTGAGTAACATTGGAACCCACATTTCATGCACTCCCATGCAAACATATGCGACCGTGCATGATTGTTGAGTGCAGTCTCGTTGTCAAAGTGTGTGTTGCATGTTTCACATTTGTACGGCCCTGTGGACTGTGGAATATATTATTAGAACTCTTAGAAGAAGGGGTAACTTTTTTATGGTATAAGCTGGTAAACGAGCAGACGTATCACCTGATGGTAAGCAATCGCCGCCGCCCACGGACACTTGAAACACCAGAGGCGTTACAAGTGCGTTGCCAGCGTTGGGGGGGGAATTGGCTAGTTTCCTCAGGCAAAAATATATTATATCGACTTTTCAATACGATAAAAAAAATCACACTTTCATTGATAGATTTAATGATCTACTTAATTAAAGATTTTTTTAGATAATATTCTTGAAATAAGTCTGCTATTTGACATAAAAATCTAATGATCATATCACAGTATTTCATACAAATTTCATAGAAAATATCGTTATCGACGTTTCGAAAAAAGTATTGAATTTGACTAGTAGGAAACTTGCGTATTTAAGGGTTGTTGGGGAGGTGGTTCATTCGAGCCGGCCAATCAGAGAGCCGAACGCGCTCTCGTTTCGATTTCGTTAAACGTAAAGCAAACTAAGGCCCCATGTAAAAGGATACTTACTTTATCGTGCCGTTTTAAGACGTGGGATTTTAATTTCTCCTTAATTTTATATCCATTTATACACAGCTTACATTTATATTTAAACTTCTTATAAAAATCGCTTTTTCTCTCATTCTCTAACCACAAATCCAACTCTTCAGGTTTGATAGCAAATTTCTTTCTCAAATCCTTTTTTGAATTCTGTTCATAGACAATCCTGTAGTGTAGAGTTTTATTTCTTTTGACAGTTCTGCCTATGTCTATGGTCTCTTCTTTTTTTATTTCTTGGTTGAGGCAAAGATCTATGTTTTGTTCATAATTATAATTCTCATCAGATTGGTTTTCTACTTTAATTTCAATTTTTTGTTTATATTCTTCTTCATCTTCATTGTAAATTATATCTACTGTGTGATCTGAGTATGTTTTTGTTAATCTTGATAGAGATTTCAGTAGAGATCTCTGCAAAGAAGAATAAAGAAAAACTATAGGCAATTTTGAGAAATTGAGACACCACCTCAATATGAGTATAAGCAATAGGATCCCTCAATAAAAAAAGGGGTTGACTCATTGGTGTAGTATGTCATCAAGGCCTAAGTGAATAAGTTGCTCATGAGCAGACATGCTCCCTTGTAGGCCGTAGCGCTAACCGCTAGGTGAGATAGTATCCAAAGGTCGACTGATCAAACATATTATATCAAACAAAAGCTTCTATTCCATAGTTGGGCTATTGAGTATATTTAGTTTTTTGATAACTTTGCAGTAATATCACGGAAATTATACCCAGTTTATTGGACAACTGGTAAAAAACAGGGAGTGCCATTTATAAAATCTGTCTCTCTACCTATAAGAGAGTAGAAGCATGCCATATTGTATGTCTCAATATGTTACGGTAGTTAATTTATGTTGATAAAAAAATTAATTTGTTTTTACAAAATTACCTGTTTAGTAGCATAATGGTATGCTAAGATTCTCTGTGCTTCTTGTAATTTGGTTTCGAAACATTTTATCTTTTTCACTATGGCCATGCATTCCCAGCATATGAGAATCGGTTTTGGTAATGTCTGCAAGAAAAATAAATTTGCTTTATTTATATATTTTGTTTTATTTTACAGTGATTCTAGTTGGAGTCGAGTTTAAAAGGTAAAAGGATTGTGGAATTACAAAGTATATTTATATTATACGAATAGTAAGAAAGTAAAATTATTTTTTAAATAAATTTAGTGTAAGAATATGTTGTCTTAAATTTATTAATTTTCAACATATGTTACATTGTTTCATCACAAATAATAGGGCAAATTATTTAGCAATAATCAAATTAATTATTTTAATTCAATAATACGTTTAATTATTTACCTTTTCTAAAATATTTTTGAAAATATCTTCATGATCTTGATCTACTGGAATTAAATTTCTATCTGAACTTAAACAAGCCTGGCAAAACGAAATGCGACAACTACTGTCCAATTCATCCTTAAATACTTCCACTTCATACATATTCATTTAGACTTTCATTAATATATTTGCAAAAATTCCTATTGTTTACTATTTTTTTCACTATTTTGCAAAAGAAACACAAATTCACCTTTCTTTTGACATTGACATTACAGTGTTGCCAGGCATTACTGTTTTTTTTTTTAACGAAGTTACGTTTAGTTTGGCTTTATTGCAATAAAAGCACTTTTATACAGAATTTAATGATCTAATATTAGAACAAGACTAAATAATTGCTTGTATTATAGTTACGCGCAATCACAACTCGGTGTTCTACTTGTTCAGCCGAATACAAATACATATCATACTACTCTTTTTAATTTGTTCAGATTTCTTCAAAAGTGTGTCGAAAGCAATAAAAAACAGATTGCTTTGTAAACGTGTAAGGAGGAGTGTTACAAAACAATACAAATTATCCGAATACAAAGTTCTGAATTCTTAAAACAAACAACCTTTCTTTAAATACATCAGCTGTTGCACCCACGTTGAACCGCTAACGCAAACGGAATTATTATTTTTATATAGCAACACTAGGTAAGGCAGCCATTTTGTGGTGTCGCATTGCAGTTTAACGTTGTTCATCAATTTTCGTCTATTTTACATGGGAGTATTACTTTTTGTTTTGATACCGAAAATTAATCACAACAAATAAAAAGTTCGAGATATTTAAAAGTTTTTAGAAGTTTAATAAAATGGAACAGGACGTTGAAGCTCTTAGTTTCCCAGTACTGCGGTACAGAGCATTATGTAGTGCCTGTTTAAGCAATGATCGAGATTTATTCGAATTGAATAGTGAGGCGCAAGATATTTTCCGCCGATTACTATTTACGGGCGACAGGGTAAGTTTCGTTTTCTATCAATTAAAACGCACGCTTAATGAATGGTTACGTAAATATTAAGGTCACACTAAAGCATATATTTATGCTAAGTAGTTTTATTTACGTGTATAATCTGCTAAAATTATTTACACAGTTAATATGAATGAGGATATTATAAACCGCTAATTTCACGGTATTAGTTGTATGAATGTAGATATTTATCGTTTTAATTGTAGAGTTATCATTATATTTTAGTTTTTTTCTATATCGTCACGCCTTTAATTCACGAAGGGGTTGGCAGAGTTGCACGTAATGCCACTGTACACTCACTTTTCACAATTTATGTTGTAAGTCCCATGTCTTGTGGTGAGCCTATTGCAAAAACTATGCCGAGCACATTTCCAGACTCCGTGCTACCACTGAGAAATTTTAACCGAAAAAGCCCAGTAATACTTCATCCGACCCAAGAATTGAACCCGAGTCCCCATATCCGGCAGCCCCACTTGCGACTCGCATATGAGGCAGTCATATAATTTCATGATCATAGTTGTATGAATGAAGATACAACAATTAACATTTTAGTCATCATTATATTTCAAAATATTATAATCGAAATAAAAACACCCATAATAACTGCTTCATAACACCTTCTAGTTCAACGAACCTGTGCCGGAGATGGACCACCTGGTCTGCTGGGAGTGCCTGGCTCTGCTGAAGAGGTTCCACAAGTTTAAGTGGCAGGTCCACACTGCACAGGAGCATCTTAGGGTCATGGCCCTCAGCAGGACGCAGGAGGTATGTTTCTTATTGGAATAGCTTTAATTTTCCTTAATAATATTGTGAAAGCGTGTGTTTCTGAGTTTGTATGTATGTTTGTTACTGAATCACGTCATATAACAAATAAGATACTTTTTATCCTATGAGAATGGGGTGAGGCCGCACTCAGAAATAAATAATTTCAAATTACTTATCCTAACCAGCAACTCAAGACTCCTTGCTTTGATATGTGTACCAATGAATATGGTGAAAGCCAAACGCATCTATAGTAACATAGCATAGCACATCTTTTGTGGAAAAGCATCCTTACATTCCCTTGCTTGCTTGATTTCGAGAGGACAAAAAACAAGACTCCATACTCAATAGTTATGCTCAGGATGAGAAGATCTGTAAAGCAGTTTACTTTTAAAAATACTAACATTTTTTTACTACCAATTTCAGAGCATGGATCACACATACATGTCTCAATCTCTCTCCTGCCTCGAGATGACGACCAAATCGGAATACGACAAGATCTTCTTTGACTTCTCTACCGGAGAAGAAGGGTACATCATACAGACGCAGCCGCAGAACGTTAAGAATGAGCAGTATGATGTTAGTCAGGTGCAGGAAACCAGTATATTGGATATTGATGAGCATATTTTGGAAGGTGAGTTTATGACAACACTAGTTAGTTCTTGATACCCTTGAGTAGGCAAAACGACGCGTAAAGCGTGGTCGTCCACGGCAAACTTGGCGACGTACTGTAGTGGTGGAAGCGGCGGGTATCAGCATGACGTGGAGCGCGGTGAACCTTTTTGGACGCCCTCTGCCCCATCTAGGGGACATGGACCTTAACTGAAGTCAAGGCAAAGTCTAGATACCCATTAAAGGTTTTCGGGTTTAGCCAATATTAAAGACGTTACAAGTGCTTTGCCGGTCTTTTGGGGGTTGAGAATTTAAGGGTTTTTAGGGAATCTTGAATTGGGAAGATTGGGTAATTGGGCTTCTGGTAACCTCACTTACACAACGAAACGCAACGCAAGCGTTGTTTCACGTCGGTTCTCTGCTCAGCCGTGGCATCACTCTGTCGAGCCATACTTAAAACTTATGGGCTATTAATGTGATTTATTAATATGTTTTCCAGTGCCCGAGATAGTATTGGAGAATCCGGTGACCGGAGTGATGTCTCACATTGTGGTGGGAACTGACTCCTTGGATCTGGATTCTGGACCCAGCGATGCTGTCATGTCTCATCTTACTATTGGGTAAGTTGTGTCAACATTTTCATGGTATAAGCCGGTAAACGAGCAGACGGATCACCTGATGGTAAGCAATCGGCGGCGCCCATGGACACCTGCAACACCAGAGGAGTCACAGGTGCGTTGCCGGCCTTTGAAAAAGGAGTACGTTCTTTTCTTGAAGGTTTGAAGGCCGTATCGGTTCGGAAATACAGCCGACGACAGCTCATTCCACAGTTTTACTGTGCGAGGCAGAAAGTTTGGTGAAAAAAGTAACAGACGAATCACCTGATGGTAAACAATCGGCTTGGCCCATAGACACCCGCGATACTAAAGGAATTATAAATGCGTTTCCATGGGAAATTGTCGTTTTCTTTTCTTCTCCTTTAATAATATCTTCTGATTTATTTCGTTGCGGGATCCAAGACAGTCATTCATTTCCCTGTGACGCGCCGGACTTCAGTGTTCCGGTGTTTTCATGGTTGTATCTACTGCAGATCCTGGTGCACAGCGTTTGGTTGTATCTACTGTAGCGATGCTGGCTTATAGGAGTTACAGCAGTTAAAGAGGTTGCCTTGGATTTATTCCATCTTCATAGCATAGCTACATAACACATGTCTGGTGGTAAAGCACCCTAATCAGAGTGTTGCTGCTCGGTCTCTGTCAAATGTATAGTCCCTTTGTTGAGTCTCACACAAACGCGGGTAGAGCATGGTGACATTTAACAATTTTGTTTGTTATTGTGATAAAAATAAAACTAGTGAGTATATAAAAAAAGTTTCTTTGGCAAAGTTGTTTGTTATCATGAGTACAATCACGTGTTTAATTATCGATCACTAATTACCAGTCACCTTATACAATATAATACAAACCGCAATATTTTAAATCTCTGCTATGACCACTTTATAATAATGTATATTTCTTTTAATTACAGGAATCTAACCAAGACGCAGATTGATTCAATAAATATAATCACACAGTCGGACGCTAAACCGAAGCTAGAGAAGACGGAGCCCAAACTGGGATATGTCACGGAGTATATGACTGAAGCTGATATGCTGAAATGCAGGTAATATTATACTACACTAACTAGTGCCGCGAGGTTTCAGCTCAGCAGTACTTTGCTTCACCTGGGAATCGAACCCTAGACGCCTTGCCACACATGTGACCACCCAACCAAAGTGGTAGCTTGTTTTTTATGGAATAGTGGGTCAGCGTGGTGGATCAGCGTTTTATTTACTTATTTATCTTACTAATATAAACTAGCCACACCCGCACGGTTTCAGCTGTTAATCGGCACCTTCTGATCGTACCCTGTAGCCTTCTTCTATAAATGCACTATCTAACACAAAAATAATTAATCGGACGAGTAGTTCCGGAGATTAGCGCATTCAAACAATCTCTACAGTTTTAAGTAGAGCTAGTTTTAAAGTAAAGCTTTATAGTATTGTATAATAATATTAGTATAGTTAAAAAGACTGGCAACAAGCAGACGGGTCATCTGATGGTAAGCAATCAGCGCCGCCCATAGATACCTGCGTCAGTAGAGAATTACAAGATAGATTTAGTGCCCCGGTGTCGCTCGAAATTAGTCGAACTTGCTCGAAAGTAGTATAGATAAGATCAAATTTATTGTCTAGCAACTAACTAATGCATATTTCTATATTACAGAGATGAAGCCAAGAAAAAGGTGCAGTATGCAAGCTCGGTGTACAAATGTGAACTATGTATCATTGGGTTCTACACACAGCAACAAGTTGAAGACCATTTCGTGTCTGCACATAGGGCGGTAAGTACATACATACATTCATAGTTTTTTTTTCTATGACGGGGCAACATTTTAGCGGCGCCTAGCTTTTTAGGGATAAAAGACTAGGGAGTGTAGGATTTTTACCTCACTAAAACCACCCCTGTGGCCACTCTCTGCACCTATAAGGGGCACCGAGTCCTCTATATAGACCTGCTCCGGAGTTCCCACGGTACATCGCCTGTTACGGCACATTCCTAAGGCTACTGAATACGTTTCCCTTGAGTCCTTGCTGTGCAAGTTGTCCGGCCTTCTTTGCACCCGCGGCCCCACGTTCCTCAACTCAGTCGATTAGTAATATAACAAAGTGTATTTAAGAAGCAACAGTTCATAGTAATTAATTTAGTATGAGTGACGAAAGTTATAATATAAACATATAAATTTATCTTTTTTTCTATCATTAGAACTTAAAACGGGATATTTACCATGTTTATTAGTTTTTTCGAGTTTATATAGTTTCCGAAATATTACGGCACTGTTGCAAGCGCCATGATCACGGATGAACTGGAGTAAATGCGGGTGGATGTTTATGAGCAGACGAATCGGTAACAGTGCAGAAATATCGGAATCTCGAAAAAAAAATATAAACATTATAAATATACCGTTTTAATTATTAGAACTTATGACGGGATATTTATCATGTTTATTCACTTTATCTTTTCGATATTTCGTTAGTTAATCCGTGTCAGTTTAAAAACTTATACCGTTTTAAGTTGACACGATAGTACTAGTGACCATGTCAGTTTAAAAACTTATCCTTTTGTTTACAGAAACCCCGTCAAGTAGCGTGCAAAGTATGCTACGTGTATGTAGACGAGAGTAAGATAGCGTCGCACACGGACGCGCACTACCTGAAGTACCGCTGCAAGCTGTGCGCGCACGAGGAGCCCGCAGCCAAGCTCATGCAGATGCATGTTAACACGCACATGCACAAGCAGGCTAATAACATGTCCACCATCAAAATTGGGGATTTGAAGAGTAAGGTAAGCCATTTTGGAGATATCCGAGCCACAGCGAAGGTACTGACGATAAATCAATTGAAAATAAACCTTACCTCTATACTCAGAGTTATTTAGTGGTTACTTAAGCTAGTCCTTAACAATTGATTTAAGGAATCATTAAATGTATCTGAGTATGACAATTAATTACTGTGACATATGGATAAAAACGGCATATAGTATTGTAAAAGACAAAAAATCTTAATAATTTTATTGAAAAATATGTGAACAATGAGAAAATTGCATTATTGCGGTCGACGCATTTACTTCCTTCGTCCTTGCCCGACAACAAAATTTTGCGCGCGCATACTTTCGCATGATCGGCTGTTAGCACCGAGCAGCCCGCGCCCGCGTTATCGGAAGATAAAAAGGTAGGTATTTTGGTACTTTACGCGCGCGTGCTAATGAAATTTTGTTGTTTTGTTATTGTGATAAAAATAAAACTAATGAGTATACAAAACAAGTTTTTTCGGCAAAGTTGTTTGTAATCATGAGTACAATCACGTGTTTAAATATCGTTCACTAATTATCAGTCACCTTATAAAATATAATACAAACAGCAATATATTTAATTTCCAGGGCAGAAAGAAGAAAGACAAGGAGACGAAAGAGCAGAAGGATCCACCGAAGCCGGGAGACTTGCGCAAGTTGTTGTCCAAGACCTCCATAGAAGGGTACCAGTGTTTGGAGTGTGATATGTTCTTTAAGTAAGTTCTTTCATTAGTCACTAGCGACCCGCCCCAGCTTCACATGGGTGCAATGGTGATATATTATGCATATCTATATTTTATATATAAGTCAATTGCTGTTCGTTAGTCTCACTAAAACCCGAGAACGGCTGAACTGATTTGGCTAATTTTGGTCTTGAATTGTTTGTGGAAGTCCAAGGAAGGTTTAAAAGGTGAGAAAAAAATGTTTGAGGCGGTACGAAGTTTGCCGGGCCAGCTAGTAATAATATAAACCTTCCTCTTGAATCACTCTATCTATTACAAAAAGCCGCATCAAAATCCGTTGCGTAGTTTTAAAGATTTAAGCATACAAAGGGACATAGGGACGGAGAAAGCGACTTTGTTTTATACTATGTAGTGATTAGCTGACCCGGCAAACTTCATACCGCCTCAAACATTTTGTTCTCACCTTTTAAACCTTCTCTGGACTTCCACAAATAATTCAAGCTGTTCTCGAGTTTTAGTGAGACTACCTAACAAACAGCAATTGATTTTTATATATTGTTCGCACTACTAAGAAATGTTTAATAAGTGGACTAAATTGATAGACCCGGTTTATTGCCTTTTTAATTACAAAATTAAAGATACTGCTGACAAAGAAATGTATTTAAATTAAACGAATGTATGTATGATTGCTCCGATCGATTACAATAGCATTCAGAGTACGGAATATAAAGCCAAACTCAATACCATTTAGTTCTTTCAATATCCATACAATACGGATGCAATGGGCGCTAGTTGACTGCACGGTTGGTGCGGTCGCTGAGCAACCGGCTGCCGTGCAATGCAGCGGGTTCGATTCCCGCACGGAGCAACTCTTTGCGTGTTCCAAAAAATATTGTTTCGGGTCTGGGTGTCATGTGTATGTGAACTTGTATGTTTGTAAACGCACCCACGACACAGGAGAAAATTCTAGTGTGCGAAAATTCTAGTGAAAGGTATTTCAAGAAAGAAAAAGATACAAAATTAAAAATGTAGGAAGTAGCTAGTAATTTATTAAATGAACTATGATTTTGTTTCAGAAACTCGCGAGCACGCAAGAACCACGTGGCTCGCTTCCATAGAGAAGGACTACAGTGTGACCATTGTAAAAAACGGTTCGTCAACAGAACTACGTTGGCAACACATCTCAAGTGAGTACACAGATGTTGAAATAATAGAACAAGATTTTAATCAATTATGGTGAACAAACCTACCTATACAAAGGGCAAGGTTCCTAGTACATTAAGTGTGGGAGAGCCATGCTTCGGCACCGCTGGGCTGGCTCGACCGAAGTGATACCACGACCAAGCAGATTTTTTTATGGTATAAACCGGTAAACGAGCATTCGGATCACCTGATGATAAGCAATCGCCACCGCCCATGGACACTTAAAACACCAGAGGCGTTACAAGTGCGTTGCCGGCCTTTTAGTGGTTAGGAATTTAAGGGTTGAATCGGGGATTGGGAAGATTAGGATGGAGAAAAATAGGGCTCTGGTAACCTCACTCACACAACGAAACAACGCAAGCGTCACGTCGGTGTACTGCTCGGCCGTGGTATCACTCCGGTCGAGCCGGCCCATTCGTGCCGAAACATGGCTCTCCCATATTTGGATGTTTAATATAATAATCTTTGATAATGTTACTTATTTTTGAAGTTGTTATTTAACTTACAATGTATATAATTATGTGAGTGCGTGCGTTGCGTGCGTGCGTTGCATGCGTACGTGCGTGCGTAGTGACATAAATGCTTCCGAAGCTGCGGACTGCCTAGCGGGTAACCGGGACTTCGGCTCGAAGAGCTGGAGTTTAATTTGGTAGTTTCCTAGGTCAAAAATAATTTATTTTGATATTTCAATATAATAAAATATCCCAAAATAATCGTATTTTCATTCATTCATTTGATGTTATATGATATACTTATTTATTTAATTTTTCTTGCTATTTTTTGCGTATGCAAAAAAATTATGACGTCATAATTTGCAATGTCATACAAAATTCATAGAAAAGTAACGTTTTTGACATTTCGTTAAAAGTATTGAATTTGACTAGTTGGATAATACCCTATTCAAATATATTTTCTTCCAGACTCCACGAAGGTCCTCTCCCGCGATCAGAATGCCCGATCTGCCACAAGATGGTCCGTGTGATCCAGCTGAAGTACCACATACAGCGACATCAGAACAAGAGTCGCTACGAGTGTACTGACTGTAACAAGACGTTCTCTCACCTCGCCACGTATCAGGCGCATCTGAAGTACTCTAGGGCACATGCGTCGGAGCAGGTTTTCAAGTAAGTCGTTATAAATTTATATTACTAGCTCCCGACAGCGGCTTTACCCGCTTTCCCGGGGAATAAAAAGTAGCCTAACCTAAATATGACAAGACACCACACCCTACAGATGGGGCCCAGTAGGGCTGATGCTCGATCCGGAGCTGCGGACAACGTAAAAGGTTACCGGGGCTCCGGCTCAAAGCAGGAGAAGGAACGGGGTGGTTTTTAGTCAGTAAGAGTCTGACACTCCCTCCCGCCTCACCCAAGGCGGGAGAAGTCATTTGATGATTTTCCCCCTCAAAAAAAAAAAAAAAGCTGAAGTACCACATACAGCGACATCAGAACAAGAGTCGCTACGAGTGCACGGACTGTAACAAGACGTTCTCTCACCTAGCCACGTATCAGGCGCATCTGAAGTACTCTAGGGCACATGCGTCGGAGCAGGTTTTCAAGTAAGTCATTATATAATATACAAGCTACCTCTGCTCGGCTCCTATTGGTCATAGCGTGATGTTTTATAGCCTATAGCCTTCCTCGATAAATGCACTATTCAACACAAAAAGCCACGTATCAGGCGCATCTGAAGTACTCTAGGGCACATGCGTCGGAGCAGGTTTTCAAGTAAGTCATTATATTATAGTAATAGCTTCAGCCAGCGGCTTCACCCGCTTTCCCGGGGGATAAAAAGTAGCCTAACCTAAATATGACAAGACACCACACCCTACAGATGGGGCCCAGTAGGGCTGATGCTCGATCCGGAGCTGCGGACAACGTAACAGGTTACCGGGGCTCTTCAGCTTTATAATATTAGTATAGATTTAAAAACAAGAGCCGCTACTAGTGTACCGACTGTATCAAGACGTTCTCTCACCTAGCTACGTATCAGGCGCATCTGAAGTACTCTAGGGCACATGCTTCGGAGCAGGTTTTCAAGTAAGATTTTTAAATTTTATTAAAAAAATAGAAACATAATTTCTCCTGTGTCGTGGGTGTAGTCAAAGTCAAAATTATTTATTTCAAATAGACCAGGAAGGCACTTTTTAACGTCAAAACAAATATAATAATATCAATAACGTCTGTCTGTCGGTCAGTCCTCTAGTTGCTCTATTTGCTCGTTCCAATGTGTAGATTCCTATGGAGAAGAACGAGCAAGAAACTCCATTGGTTATTCCTCTATACAATGATACATAAAAATTACTATTGTTAGATTATTGATGGCTAAATTGGCACTTGCATCGTATCGTCACGCCTTTTAACCCCGAAGTGATAGGCAGAAGTGCACATTACGGCATGTAATGCCACTGTACAATATACACCCACTTTTCACCATTTATGTAATAAGTCCCATGTAATAGGCGGTGAGCTTATTGCCATGTACTGAACAATGCCAGAATCCGTGCTGACATTTTCAAATAACCGAAAAAAGCCCAACAATACTGTGCCCGCCCGACCCATGAATCGAACCACTCGACCTACGAGTCAGTCTTATTTACTTGGCACTTGTTTATAACTAAAGCATTTTAGGGAACAGCGAGTAAAGTTCCCTAAGAAAAGGAGGATCCTCCGACCGGGCGAGGTGATCAGCCTGGCGGGCTTTCTGCCCAACTGTTGTTCGTTGGGATTTTCTATCCGTGTTATTTCGCATGTAAACTTCATATGTGCGATGCAGGATATTTATGACGTCATCCGTTGATTTTGCTTGTCGATAGTCTATGTGCGACTTTGCGACTTCTGTCATCTGTCAACTGTCACTTGTCAGTGTCGCCACAGCATTATAACTTTATGTTTTTTATTTCAGATTTCCCTGTCCTATGTGCAAGAAAGGCTATCCTACTAAAGAAGCGATGCAGGACCACTTCAACTACCAACATCTTGGCAAGACTATACATAAGTGTCCCATATGTAATAAGGTAAGTTATATATGGTATAAGCCGGTAAACGAGCAGACGGATCACCTGATGGTAAGCAATCACCGCTGCCCATGGACACTTGAAACATCGGAAGCGTTACAAGTGCGTTGCCGGCCTTTTGGGGGTTAGGAATTTAAGGGTTATTTTAAAATCTTCTCCTAAGTCTGTCAAATACTATGCTAAAAACTGCACTAAAAATCGGATAATTGGGCACAGGTACATGACACAATCGCGCAGACACATTCATATATAAATACAGGTTAAACAGAGAACCTGTTTTTTTTTTCAAGTCGGTTAAAAGTAACTTTCTAAAAATCCCTACTTCTTTGGCTTACATGACATAAAATGCTTTATTTCCAGCCGATAGCGTCCCGAGCGAATGTAGACAAGCATATGATGAGGATACACGGGCAGAAGAAGGAGAAACCGCGGACGCATATATGCCAAGAATGTGGGAAGGCGTTTACGGTGAGTATTGTATAATATCAGTATTTTTTTTTTTAATAATAAGTTCTGTAACATACATATCAAATTATATTAAAAAAATATATAGCCTACCATGAACAGTTTGTGCGGGTCTGCGGGCGGCGAGCAAGGGTAGCGACAAGAACCAGACCTGTGCTTACGGTGCCGAGGCAAAGAGCCATCAGACCACCACAGATGGGGTCCAGTAGGGCTAATACCTGATTAGGAACTGTGGACTACCTAGCGGGTTTACTTACCGGGGCTCCGGCTCGAAAAGTCTCTGACACTCCCTCTCGATTCGCCCAAGGCGGGAGAAGTTATTGGATGATTTTTCCCCCCTTAAAAAAACCATGAACAGTTTGAGGATGCTCGGCTAGTTTCACGCAATACTGGGAGTAATAAAATTCTAAGCGACACTAATCGTCGCAGCTGAACATTAGATTTTAGACAGGGGAGTAGCTAGCGCCGTATCAATTATACGGGGCCCCAAACATGGGCTACCTGTTATAGCAGGAATAAATCCACTTTGAGTGGCTTGAGAGACCGCCTACCGCCTGACACCGGTGCTTACCGGACACGGATGATTCCGTAGGTTCCTGTTAGACACTCTCTCTCGTCTCACCCAAAGGAGGGCAAAAAGTCATTGGACGATTTTCCCCCCATGAAGAAATAAAATAGGGCTCCAAACAATTACTATACGGGGACCTACTAAGTCACGCTACGGCACTGATTTTAGACTCTAGATTACTTTACCTGGGAATCAATTCCGCATTATACAGAAACCTATCCAACGCTCTATCCGGGAGATCTTATTTAGTTCGTCAGTTAAGGAATGAAATAATATTATAAATGAAGTAATCAGAGATGTCATTAGATGATAATCCCCCTTAAAAAAATAACCTGCTCTAGCATACAATAACATAATTTATATTTTCTTACAGGACAAAAAAGCGCTAACACAACACGAAGTAATCCATTCAGGTGAACGACCTCTCTCCTGCGATATTTGCCAACAGACGTTCAAGCAAAAAGCGTCCTTATATACACATAGGAAGCGAGTACATAAAGTGATACCTAACAAACGGCTTGTCGAGTATATGGACGATGATGTGCAACATTGCAAGGTCGAAAGGTTTGTTGTATGAGATTGGGGTCACTAAAGCAACTTTTTAAGGGGTCATTGTGAGTTTGGGGTCATTAAAGCAACTTTTCAAGGGGTCATTGGAGAAAATTGCTAGCAAAAGAACCTTTTTTGTGACTTGTTGACTTATTTTCATTGAAAAAGCGTAATTTTTGAGTGAATTCGAGTGTAAAGATACTGTTTCTATAAATTATTAGTTAATTTTCAAGTAAAAAGCGTCCTTATATACACATAGGAAGAGGGTGCATAAAGTGATACCTAACAAACGGCTTGTCGAGTATATGGATGATGATGTTCAACATTGCAAGGTGGAGAGGTTCGTTGTATGAGATTGGGGTCATTAAAGCAACTTTTTAAGGGGTCATTGTGAGTTTGGAGTCATTAAAGCAACTTTTCAAGGGGTCATTGGAGAAAATTGCTAGCAAAAGAACCTTTTTTGTGATTTGTTGACTAAGTTTCAAGAAAAAAGCGTAATTTTTGAGTAATTTCAAGTGTAAAGATACTGTTTCTATAAATTATTAGTTCATTTACAAGCAATAAGCGTCCTCATCTAAGGTGTTCTAAAATGATCTGATTACAAATTGCATTGTATTAATTTATGACGATTTTTAATATAAAACTACGTTTTAAATGAATACGATGAACGTCTATTTGTGCTTTAACTCGTGCTTAAAAATACAAAATTACAGTATTTTTTAACAAATAAAAAGTTGTTTATTATGTTATCGGCTTACTCACGTAACTGTTTGGCGAGGAACTCGACTAGTTTCCTAATTAGAGTCTGTGTTTCCTGATGGGTATAACCTGGGTGTCTTCAAAGCCCGAGTGAATAGGTTGCTTATGGGCAGACGTGCTCCATCGTAGGCCGCATCATCGCTCACCATCAGGCGAGATAGCGGCCAAACGTCGACCCATTAAATGTTTGAAGTCGTGCTACTCAAATATGAGCCATATTTGAGTTCCTCGTCAAACAGTTACGTGAGTAAGCCGATAATATAATAATTAATTTAGTATGTCTCATGAAAGTTATAATAAAATTAAAAAGTTGTGTATTTTAGTATATTTCGTATAAAGAATTGATATTAGAAATAAATAATGCTGTGTATATATAAACTAATTATGTATGTTTTTTAATGTTTTTTTAATTTAATTATATTGTAATTGTTGAAAAAGATGTACTATTAAATAATTATGCGCCTCTATTGTAATACCAGGGGGCTTACTATTGAATCCAATTTCGATCGATCGACATTGATATTGTGAACGTACTCTTGAGTTGCAACACTAGCGCCCATTGCATCCGTATTGTGTGAATATTGAATGAACTAAATGGTATTGAGTTTGGCTTTACATTCCGTACTCTGAATGCTATTGTAACAGCTACGATTGGGGTTGTATAGTTTTGATATTGAATAATTATTGAGATTTTATTGCATTGACATTGAAATTGGTTTCAAGAGTAAACGCCCAGTAACCTTAATACAAGTTAGCTTTACGTTTAAAATAATCGAAACGAGAGCGCGTTCGGCGATCTGATTGGTTGGTTTATTCGAGCCGGCCAATCACTTCTTTCGTTTTGATTACTTTAAACGTAAAGTAAACTTATACTAAGGGTACAAATCTTGTTAAGTACTATGCTGTGTTCTAAAAACCTTAATTAAGAGTGATTTTAATTGAAATCAGATATTTATCTTGCCTTTTTCCATACATAATAAAATAAACTATGCTAAATGCGAAGCAACTCTTTGTGTGATCCACAAATTGTTGTTTCGGGTCTGGTTGTCATGTGTATGTGAACTTGTATGTTTGTGAACGCGCGAACACGGGACAATGTTTGAAAAGGGGCTTGAAAAATAATGGTTTTAATTACAATCACTCTTTACTTGTGTCAACAAAATAAACACATTGCATAGCTTTTCAAGCCATTTTACTGAACTACATTATTTGTATAGTTTATATCATGGCTTGAATAAGCACTGGCAAGTTGTTTATTTTGTCCTATTATTTATGTAGGTAATTGTGGCTAAACTATGTAATGTAAAGTCAGACAAGTTATTTAATAATGCACTTTGGGTAATAAATATTGAGGTAGTAGGTAGTATAGAGACAGTAGCTATTGTTATCAGAGGTGGTTTAAAGAGCGCCTTGTCATTGTAGAAATTCATACTAAGTGTAAATAGCTGAACGCGCTCTCGTTTCGATTACTTACTTTAAACGGAAAGCAAACTCGTACTAAGATAGCTTGAATAAACCTGATTGGCCGGCTTGAATAAACCTTATTGCCCGGCTTGAATAAACCTGATTGGCCGGCTTGAATAAGCCTTATTGCCCGACTTGAATAAACCTGATTGGCCAGCTTAGATTAACCTTATTGGCCGGCTTGAATAAACCTTATTGGCCGGCTTGAATAAACCTTATTGGCCGGCTTGAATAAACTTGATTGGCCGGCTTGAATGAACCTTATTGCCCGGCTTGAATAAACCTGATTGGCCGGCTTAAATAATCTTGATTGGCCGGCTTGAATAAACCTGATTAGCCGGCTTGAATAAACCTGATTGGTCGGCTTGAATAAACCTGATTGGCCGGCTTGAATAAACCTGATTGGCCGGCTTGAATAAACCTGATTGGTCGGCTTGAATAAACCTGATTGGTCGGCTTGAATAAACCTGATTGGCCGGCTTGAATAAACCTGATTGGCCGGCTTGAATAAACCTGATTGGTCGGCTTGAATAAACCTGATTGGCCGGCTTGAATAAACCTGATTGGTCGGCTTGAATAAACCTGATTGGTCGGCTTGAATAAACCTGATTGGTCGGCTTGAATAAACCTGATTGGCCGGCTTAAATAAACCTTATTGACCGACTTGAATAAATCAACCAATTAGTGCGCCAAACGTGCTCTCGTTTCGATTACTTTAAACGTAAAGCAAACTCGTACTAAGGGTACTGTCTCTATACTGAATCAATCTTTGTCTCTTTACCTGCATACGAAATAACTTTAGACTATACTATAAGTCTTCTCGATAGCAATACAATAAAAAGATTTTATATTTAATATGAAATAATGAAAGTGCAACTTATAAGAGATACATTTAAATATATTTTATTTACAAATAAACGTTATGATAGACTTAAGTATTTATTTTGTTTGTTTCATTTTATTTCCCATACCTAAAAGTGGGGGTGAATATGTACAGAAGAGGGGTGAATAAATGTTCTAACATATATTCACATCATTCCTCCAGCTATTCCGTTTTACCGTTACTTTAATTTTACTTACTGCCTGCTTGGTCGAGACTCGAGAGGTCGCAAGTGCGAGGGCAAGGGGTCTCGGGTTCAATTTCCGTCGGGTATAGTAGGCTCTTCTCACATGGAGAAGGTTTGAGCATTAAAAGGCAAAGGCGTGACGCTACATAGATGCTATAAATTTTAATGGGACTAAATCACCTGATGGTAAGCAATCGCCGCCGCCACAACGCAAGCTTTGTTTCACGTTTCCATTATGGTATAAGCAGGTAAACGAACAGACGGATCACCCGATAGTAAGCAATCGCCGTGGACACCCGACACATCAGAGACGTTACAAGTGCGTTGCCGGCCTTTTGGGGGTTAGGAATTTAAGGGTTGGGGAATCGGGGATTGGGAAGGGCGGTAATTAGGCCTCCGGTAACCTTACTTACACATCGAAACCAACGCAAGCGTTGTTTCACATTGGTGTATGAAAAAAAAACAAACATAAATAGTATAAAATTTTATTTTAATAATTGAAACAAATCATTTTTAAACATGCACATTTGTTTATAATAATAATCATATTATTACACAAACTATACTAGAAACTAAACCATACAATTAATACATTTTCCATATTTACAATTTCGATATAAAACTAAGATTTTTAAATCAATAGATACAATGTCACATTTTTTCATGTAACACCCACTTTTCATCATTTATGTCATAAGTCCCATGCAATAGGGGGTGAGTCTATTGCCATATAGGGGGCACAATTCCAGACCCTATGCTATTACTGACAAAATGACAAGCTGAAAAGAAACTCAGTTTCTTACTCGTTCTTCTCTATAGGAATCTACACATTGGAACGAGCAAATAGAGGACTGACCGTACCGCACGCGCCTCAAAGAGCCATCAGACCACCACACGTGGGGTCCAGTAGGGCTGATGTTAGAACCGGAGCTGCGGACTCCCTAGTGGGTTTACCGGGCTCAAGCTCGAAAAGCAGGAGTAGGAACGGGGTGGTTTTAGTCAGTAAGAGTCTGACACTCCCTCTCGCTTCGCCCAAGGCGGGAGAAGTAGGTCATAGGATAATTTACCCACTCAAAAAAAAAAAAAAATGCAGATTGGCACTTTTTGTTGGACGGTCAAAATTGCCTTAATATTGGTCTAATCTTACTATAATATTATAAATGCGAAAATTTGTATGTTTGTTTGTTACGCCTTCACGCAAAAACGGCTGAAGGGATCTTGGTGTTAGGAACAGTGGTAGATTATGGTCTGGAATAACACATAGGCTATTTATCCCACGGGAATGCGGGCGGAATCGCTGGTAGAAGCTAGTTTTAATATTTTCTAGAAATTCGCGATCCAGAAATTGAATAGGTATCGTATCTAAGCTGTGGGTGGGAAAGAGTAGTTCTTCAAAAACAAATCATAAAAAGTTAACGGCGTCATTATCCTCAACCAAAAGTTATCAATTCTGCCGATTGAAACACAAAATTTGGTTTCAATAAATTAAGCTGTGACTCTGCTCTCAACCAATCCAATAAAAATAAGGATGATAATAAGCTACCACGATGCTCAATAACGCGGGAGAATAATGATTTGTTAAAAAAAGTTAAAGTTTTTTGAAGAAACACCCGAAAACTTCAATACAGATATAAGAATTGAAATAATAAAGATGTATAAAATTTGTACTATTATCAATAACATTTATTCGTGGTTACATTTCATCATACATTAACATTTAAATCCTACCAAATAATCTACCTATATGAGCCTTATTTTATACTTTGTTGGTCCAAATGCTATACAGCTAGGCTATTCTGTAATTTTATTATAACTTTCGTGAGAACTAAATTAATTATTATGTTATCGGCTTACTCACGTAACTGTTTGACGAGGAACTCGACTAGTTTCAAGCCATGCTAGAGGCTCATATTCATGAGCAGCATTCTGCGACACACGACGCGACGATTGTCGCAGCGCAACAAGCCAGTACCAGCGCGATAATCGCCGCGTCGTGTGTGTGTCATGACTTGAAACTAGTCGAGTTCCTCGTCAAACAGTTACATGAGTAAGCCGATAACATAATAATTAATATACTGTATTGTCAATTTGAAGCAAGCTCGATCTTGGTCCACCATTTCATTGGTTGTGAGAATCATCTCTACCAATGACGGGTGAGAATGCAATAGAGCTCACTTGAAATGTTTCAAATTGACAATTACAGAGGGCGTAGTACGAGTTTGAGGGAAACGAGAGTGCGTTCGGCACTGTGATTGGCCGGTTCAAATCTATACTATTTGTTTGTTTGTTTGTTTGTTTGAACGCGCTAATCTCCAGAACTACTGGTCCGATTTGAATAATTCTTTTTGTGTTGAATAGTGCATTTATCAAGGAAGGCTATAGGCTATAAAACATCACGCTATGACTAATAGGAGCCAAGCAGAGCGGGTGAAACCGCGCGGAAGTAGCTAGTGAACAATACAATCAAAGCGCCGAATGCGCTCTTGTTTCGATGAAGCAAACTCGTACTGAGGATACAGAATAGCCTAAGAGTTAGTTATCATAACACTTCATATATTAAAAAACAATTGATTCTAATTAGAAAAATACAGTCAGCCAAGTTATTTAGTATGCATTTAAGAGAATAAAGATTAATTAAGTACAGGGACAGTAGCTATTGTTATACTAAATTGTACGCTTTGAGGGGGCGTTGAAGTATTACGTTACGCATTTTGGAGGGAGGGGTGTCTCGTAAAACATTACGATTCGTTACTAGGGTGGTAGAAAGACCCCTTTCTTACAACACAAATATAATATAAATAAAATGCGCAGGTGTTGCGGAGTAAAAATGTCTTGTTTTAAAAAAAAGCAACGTCACGCCTTTTATCCCCGAAGGGGTAGGCAGAGATGCTCAATACGACACGTAATGCCGCTATACAATGTACACCCACCTAGAGGTGAGAGAGAGGTGAGCCTATTGCCATAAACTGGGCACAATTCCAGACTCCGTGCTGTCACTGAGAAATTTTCGAAAAACCGAAAAAGGCCCAGTAATTCTTTGCCCGACCCGGGAATCGAACCCGAGACCCCTTGTCCGGCAGTCGCACTTGCGACCACTCGGCCAACGAGGCAGTCAAAAATGTCTTGTTTTATTTAGTATTATTACTGCAAAGCGAATTAAAAGTGTACCAAGGATAATAACTATAAACATAACATTTTGTAACTTAAAAATGGTCACTTGGATGTTACGTAACGTTTAGAGGGGGAGTGGGGTACATAAAACTTTACGTTGCGTTACAAAGGGGAAAGGGGGTCAACCATCTTCAAAAATTGCGTTACGTTATACTTGTACGCTTTGTAACGAAGCCATATCTTCTGTAACCATTCGTGGACTCAGTAGCCGACCAATGGTTACTGTCTCTGTACTGGATCCATCTATATTTTTTTATTTAAATACTAAATAACTTTGGTATATGATCTTGTAAATTTTTCTACCATGTCATGTTAACTGTCCCATATGTTACAATTTAAGGCACTTATATTGCTTATTATACAATAATTAATATAACTAATTATTATTAATAATGAATAACAATATAAAATCAATGTATGTTAGTAAAATTATCACAGTAATTATTTGAAACCTGGTTTTTAGTACGAACAAAATGATTATTGACAAATATTTATACCCGACATGAAAGAAAGTAAGATTTTGGCGTAGTAGGGGTCGTATTTTCTCAATTTAACTATTATTGTTAATAGGGACGTAATTTTACAATATCATTCTAAATTATATTTCTTATGTTAACTTTCTTCCAAATAGACAATGATTCAGAGGCTCCAGGGCTTCAGGGGCCAAATTACTTGAGAAAAATTCACAAATAATAATTTCTTTTTTTCCGCGTAAAAGTTGGCAGCAATTTAGGATAATTAATGTCATTATAAAGGGCTAAAAGAGCCCAAACATGGGCCCGATATTATAGTAGCGGTAAGTTCCCTCTTTGAGTCTTGAGAGACGATGAGGGAAAGTGGTAATTTTTTCCTCTCGAAAAATAAAAGAATAAAAGGGGCCACAATTTTTTTTAAAGCGGTAGGTTAAGCGTTTTATCTCACGCGAACAGACTAGTGATGAAATAATGAGAAAATACACAATGTGCGAACCTACAACTACAAAATCTTGCCAAATAACGTGCCGGGCGGTATACAGTGCTGCTATTAAAAAAATCGATATTAAAATGGGAATCGAACTAAAGACTCCATATTTAGCTGTTTCGTTAGCTACCACTACTTACAAAAAACATCATAAGTTAGCAAAAATGTCATATATTTTAGCCAATCAGTTAAAAAAATCAAGTGTGGGTGAGCCATTTTTTCATTATCTAACTGATAGCCTAAATTACAATTAATAATTTCATAGATCACTATTTATAATAAACCCTTATATACAAATGCTAAAAGGTAAGCGTCCACAGGCCCGTATCGTACGCATCGCACGCAACGGATTTTAGTTAGTCTTGTATAGAAACTTATACAACTGCGTCCACTGATCCGCATCGTACGGACCGCATCATCGGCAATGTCTACATACGATTTTCTTTTTCTATCACTTTGACTGAATATTAGTTTTACATTGTTCTCACATAGTTGAAGCAATCGAAACAATGTAACCAAGAATTGTATTGTGAATGTGAATCTAATTGAAAAAGAGTAACCTATGAAGTTACTTGCTCGTTCTTCTCCATAGGAATCTACACTTTGGAACGAGCAAATAGAGCAACTAAAGGACTGACCGATACACAGACGTTATTAATATTATTATATTTGCTTTGTCGTTCAAAAGCGCCTTCCTGGTCTATTTGAAATAAATAATGTTCACTTTGACTTTGATGCTGATGACGTCATACGGAATGCGTACGATACGGGCCTGTGGACGCTTACCTATAAGAGTCCAATATAGTCTAAAAATACTATTTATTTATAACATATTATTATTTTGTACCTTATTTATTTAAATGCGACGTGTTATTGACTATAAAAGCACCCTATTGTAAAAACTACTCAAATATTGTTTTTAAGAAGGCAATTATGAGCAATGATTAAAATGTTCTGACGAAAAGATTTTTTTGTTTGTATTTGTGCACAGTAATCTTTAAAACTACTGGGCCAAATATGAAAAGATCTTTCCCTATTATATAGGTTAATTTTATCGAAATTAAACCGTTTTTTGAAACATAAAATATTAACTGTCTACACTCTTTACTGTATACAATTTCATACAATTCTTACAGCGCCATTTTCTCTCTTAAAAAAGTAATAATAAATTTCATTTTGACATATACCTTATTATACTACTCAAAACATAAATTTTTGGTTGCATACATACTACAATTTTGTATAAAAACAATCGTGAGAAATACTACATTAAATAATACATACGTCGCATCGCGCTACTCATGAATTAGAGTCCCGATGTGACTTGAAACTAGTCGAGCTTTCCTCGAAAAGTTTTCGTGAGTACGTAAATTACATAAATATGAAATATCATATAATTTCATTATAATATTGAGGCCACTTGTGAATTGTTGGACAGATAGGTTTCTTTCTTTAGGTAGATTTCTTTTCTTTCTTTCTTTTCTATAGGACCAGCCTTTAAAAAATTAAGCTATTTTAGAAGATGGACATATACCGTATGGGGAGAACTCTTATGACTTAATTTAAACCACATATTTGTTATCATCTTATGTCCGAATACTCAAATGCTACTCAATTTTAAGACGCTCTCAAAACTAGTTCGGTCCCAATCAATTCTTTATAAAATGACAGAGATAGCACGATATTTAAGTACGACTTAAAATTGTGTAGCATTTCAGTATTCGGGCGTTAGCTGTCGATATAAGAAAAATGACAGAAATAGGCCCAGAAGGTAAACGGGTCAAAAATCTTTAAAAATCTCATTACATTCCATATATTTAGGGATGGTTGGTAAAAACGGGTATCAGTTCTATTATTGCGGCTGGTTTGTTTAGTAACATTTAAATATTATATTATTTGTACAAAATTTTATATTAAAATGAGTCTTAAAAATATATTGGGGGGTGAATAGATATTATAGAATGAGTTCATAATATACAGGGGATCCGATACCGGGAAGCAAATCCGAGACCCCTTATCCGGCAGTCGCACTTGCGACCACTCGACCAACGAGGCAGTCATAGGAAATATATTTTAATATATTACTTTTTTCACACGAACCCACAGGATTAACTTAGTTCACTATATAACTATTCACCCTACACTTGCTTAAATTAAACATTTGAACTACAGTTCCCACAGTTTTTAACTTGAGCTTCTAGTTGAGCCAATCTTTTCTGCAGATGCAATATCGTTGCATCTTTCTGTTTCAATTGCATTTTTAGCGTACTTATTGAGTCTTCCAGGGCTCCATAAACAGCTTGGACTTCGGGCTGATAAGAAAAGACTTGAGGAGGCTCATCTAAGCAGAAAAACTCTCTTACAACGGGATGATTTGGCAGCTTCATCAGAATAGCATTGACAAAAATCTGCAATCCTCTCACTCTATCCTCCAGAAAAGCCGGTTCAAAGTTATCCCGAAACCATCTTTTGCCAGGCAATGGCAAATTCAAATTTGGTTGTTCAGCCTTTATCCTTGAATATAATCTGACAAAATCTGTATACCGTCTGAACACGAGCCAACTTTGGTCAGAATTATCATCTTCGACTTTCAATTTGTAAATCGTGAATCGAGCTCTTTCCTCCATAATCTCATAGCCTACTATAGGTATCTGTAGGGACTCAAATTTTTTAATATCCTCTCGATGTAGACTCAGATCTATGTTGCTAATGCTGCTTTGCAAAGACCTGAAGTCTCTGTACCCTTCATTTAAGTTTCCAGTACTTTTATAGTGGTTACGGGTTTGTAAGTTCCTTTGGCGCGGACCCATTTCGTTGTCCGATATCGCAGTTTCTTTATAATGCTTTTTGTATACTTTTGTCAGTCGTTTTACAGGGACGCTCGTATCGTCACTGGATGTGGACGAAACTTCGTTGTTCATCCCATCCCGATTGTTATTAGGGTTTTGTACTAGGTCCATTTTGTACTGCCGTTTTTAATCCTGTAAATAAATAAATATGGGGTTAATTTTGCATGACTTTGAGATTCGTGTTCCTGAGACAGATGGGGCCCAACAGGAGAGAGGACCGGCCGGGGCTGTGGGAAACCTTGCGGGTTATCGCCTTATCGGGTTCTCGGCTTGAAGCAGGAGTAGGAACAAAATGGTTTTAGTCTCTCGTGTAACCCAAGGGGGGAGAAGTAATTGGCTGGCTATCCTACCTAAAAAAAAGTGACGGTTGAATATTAATTAGGATTCATCTGACAGATGAATCTATAACGGGTGATAGAAAAGCCTACTACATATTTAAACGAGAGCGGGTACCAGCGCGCTCTGAAAAACTTGAACGTTTCTCCACGCTTATGGTAAACCCCTTTAATGTAGAGGAGGGACCATTTGGACTCAAATGTGTGAGCCTTATTTACTTTAATAATTCTTTATGTTAATAATTCGACTTATAAATATTCAAAACATATAAAAAAGACATTAAATTTAAATATATTCTAATTATATTAGAGATACTTTACAGTAATTAATTAATTACAACTATTTTAAAAACACTTTCTTCCGAAACGAGAGCGTCCTACTTTGAAACAATAAAAAGTAAAAAAAAATGTTTTGTTTTAACTTTCTACACGAAAGTGTATTATAATTGTACGTTGCTAATTTAAAAATCTAAATACTGAAATATTGCACATATAGAGTTAGAGTGCACAGTTGTCGCGGTGGCTGGGCAACTGTCGCGGGTTTAATTCCCGCAAGGGGCAACTCTTTGTGTGAACTACAAATTGTAGTTTCGGGTCTGGGTGTCATGTGTATCTGAATTTGTATGTTTGTAAACGCTCCCACGACACAGAAGAAAATTTTAGTGTGGGGTAAGAGACAGATTCATTCTGACTAAGCACCACCTCGTTCTTACTTCAGTTTTGAACCGGAGCCCCAGAAACGCTTTAGACCGTCCGCAGCTCCGAATCCTACCTACAGACCCTTTCTTTTTGATGACGGGTGGAACTTTTAAAATACTCCTAGGTTTTTGGAGATAAAAAAACTAGGGAGTGTGGGAATTTTACTTTACTAAAACCACCCTGGTGGCTACCCTCAACACCTGTAAGGGGCATCGAGTCCTCTAAATAAGTAGACCCGCTCCGGAGCCCCCACGACGGTGCAACGCCTGTTCCGACACATACCTACCTACAGACCTATGTACATAAACATACTTTATACTAATCAAAACAATATTATTATTAGCAATAATTTGACCTGACATTAGATAGCATATAAATGTCAGCAGTTGCTAACGAGTAGGTATTTTATATGTTAATGTATGTAAACAAACTTGTTTTGATCATTACAAACAGGTTCCTTATTAGATAACATTCTAGAATCTATACAAAAATAGGTGGTTACTAATAAGAATCCGGAGCTGCGGACTACCTAGCGGATTACCGGGGCTCCGGCTCGAAAAGCAGGAGTAGGAACGGGGTGGTTTTTAATCAGTAAAAGTCTGACACGCCCTCTCGCTACACCCTAGGCGGGAGAAGTCATTGGATGATTCCTCCGCCCCTAAGCTATCTATAATATAAAAGTAAGTTGGTTTTCCTTCCTGACTCTATAACTCCAGAACGCACGAACGGATTTCCATGTAGGAACGAAACCATACCGCTGGGTCCGTGAGGTTTATAGCAAAGAATTAAGGAAAATTTAAGAGAAAAGCAGGAAAACAGGTAAAATTATGGGTGGCGAAACGGATTTCGCCGAGTTTACTAGTTAACTATATTATAATAATTAAAACTAGGTCATGCGTATAGTGACGTTAAAGTGTCAAGAAACTCAAAAATAAAATATAAGTACAATGCTAGCTTGTACAAGCAGGTTACCGGAGCTTTAACCCTGGTTAAAGCCCGGGTCGGGGCGCGACGTGTTCCGTTTGCGTTTCATAGACCCATCAGACCACTACAGATGGGGACCGTTAGGGCTGCCGCCAACCCAATACTGCGAACTGCCTAGCGGGTTAAAAGCAGTAGTAGGAACAGGTTGGTTTTTAGTCAGTTAGAGTCTGACACTCCATCTCGCCTCGCCCAAGGCGGGAGAAGTTATTGCATGATTTTCCCTGGAAGCTTAGAACTAGTCGAACGGACTCGGCTAAGCTGTTTTTTATATGGAAAGATGCGTGCTATGGATGGTGCACCTGCTATCGATACATCGTATACTCGAGCTGTGCATCTTTCTTGCACAGCTACATAGCTTAGTATCAGCGGAAACGGTCACATAGTTGCACAGCACATCTCTGGTGGAAAAGGGTACTTTTAAGATTCATAGATGGCTTGAATAGGTACATTACTTTGTAATGTACACATATAACAGACATTACGGAATTTGCCATTATACCTATATTGTGTTTACGCAAACGATAAACTATAATATATATTATAGGCAGTCCATTTTTATTTTATTGTTATAGTTTCACATAAACAATGTTAAGAATGATAAAATTGCAAAAAAATATGTACATAAACTCACTACATTACTTCTAGGTAAAGCAATAACTATTTATTTATTTATTATTTTATGTACACAAAGAACAACTGATAATATATAAAATTTAAGTATGTACATTATATTTTGTAATTGTTATTGACTGTTTCATTTATATTATAAATGGGAAAATGTATTTTTTTACGCTTTCTTCACATCACAACGGAGCAAGTTTATGACATGATAATTTGTGTGAAATTAATTGGGGGGCTGGAGAGTGACATAGGCTACATTTTGTCTCTTTTTAAAAAGGGGTTAGCCCCTACTTTCCTAAAATAGGGGGTGGAAGTTAGTATCGAACATTCCTTAATTCTCAAGATAGAAAGCTAAAAATTGGTATTTGGTTACTAGCAAAAAATCATGCATATTTTTTTTGCTTTCTCTCAAGTCTCAACCCCTTAATAAACTGCGAGCAAATCCAGGGACAGACAGCTAGTTTTCTATACTTTATTGGCACAGGTGTATCATACAAGATTTCTTTGTAATTTCAAAGCACTGATAACACCATTGTATAATATAGAAGTGTAATTAAATGAAAAGACGTTTATTCAGAACATTATAACCCAAACAGGTGGGCAAAGGCACATTACGTCAAGTAATGCCCCTATACAATGTACACCCACTTTTCACCATTTGTGTTATAAGTCCCATGTAATAGAGGGTGAGCCTGCCATATACTGGGCACATTTCCAGACTCTGTGCGACTACTGAGAAATTTTCTCTTCTCAATTTTATTTTTAGAAAAATGCGCAGTAATGTTTTGCCTACGAATCGAAACCTAGACCCCCTTGTCTCAAAGGTATCAAGACTGCCTCGACCAACAACGCAGTCTTGGCGATTAAAAACTCCTACTTGGATATTATAAGCAAACAGATTTAACTAAATAATTCTTATTTCAATCTCATAAACAGAATAATCCAACAGGTATTTTTAAAAAGAACCATAAACAATCGCCCCAAAAAAGTTTGCGACCAACTTCGTAAACTTGTATACAAGTTTAAAAAAAGAAACTGGTATTTGCAAAATAGGCTATAAAGATGAAAACTAGATCGCCTAAATACAACAGAGATTAGTCATCGCGGGTACCAGGCTAACAGAAATGATTAGGAGACAACCTTCAAGCCAATTAGAATACAAAGCAACTTACTAATAATACGTGATTCCAATCCTTCACTACCACAATGTCGTCGTAAAATTCTCACTAAACCATAACTCGTCGCACAAAAAACATCGTTCCGTTAATAAAATTGAGCAACCATTAACCGTATCACTTTCTTGAAACTTTGTTTTGCAAAAATGAGCGTTAAAAACAACAATTTTATTAAAAATACAACGACGTTGCTGTATATTGAGTATCGTAAAATTACTAATTTGACAGTTGACGTAAATGTTGTAAACTTTTTGTTCTCGTTCTCGTTCAAAAGTTCTCTGTTGGCATATGAATGGAGGGAAATGAATATTCATCTTTTGTATTGCTATTTCGTTTATTTGTTGGGTCTAAAGAAGGATGTACATAGTAATGCTATAAATTATGCAATTTCTACGGGAAGGTCTGGAACGCAGCAAGTAAATTTTTATTCTTTACACGCAGTTGTTTTTAACTGAGGTTTAAAATAATAATTTCGAAAATTACTAATCTACAGATTTTGAAACAATACAGTGTTACAAAATAAACCAAATATTATATATCAAAAAAGCTGTATTTTTATATATTAACTAAAATTATTGATTTTGATGTCTTCGTAAAGATATTTTTTGTTCCACTACGTCTAATGAATAACGGAACGACGTACAACTTTCATTCATTCTTTGCAGTATTTATTTTGATTTCTGTCTGACATTTTGATAATAAAATTTTGTTCCCGTTCTGTTTATTTTCTTGTGGGACTGGGCCCAAACAAGGAATATAATAAGTATAGGTTCCAAATGGAGAAGAGTAGCACAACAGTGGAAGCTACTGGAGGAGACCTTTGCCATCAGTCACACTGAGCTGAGAGATATCTTATAACAAATTGAATAGTCTCTAAAGATTAATTCTCTCACCCAGTTCAAAAGGCTTGATAAATAAATAAAAAGTTAACTTGTAAGTGTGTGTTTGTGTAGCGAAATCTTGTAACTGAATTTTGAAGCAGATATCTTCAACCGATTGAGTTGAAATTTTGTATACACATTAAGTTTGCATGACCATAAGTGCTTAGCTGACTGCACGGTTGGCATAGGGGCTGGACAACTGGCTGCCGTACAACTAACAGCGGGTCCGATTCTTACATGGAGCAATTCTTTATGTTATCCACAAATTGTTGCTTTGGGTCTGGGTGGTACCCATGGGTGGCACCCATACACAGGAGAAAATCCTAGTGTGGGGCAATGTTTCAAAAAACAATTATGGGGCGAAAATCATCCAATGACTTTTCCCGCCTTAGGCTAAGCCAGAGAGAGTGTCAGACTCTTACTGACTAAAAACCATCCTGTTCCTACTCTTGCTTTTCGAGCCGGAGCCCCGGTAAACCCGCTAGGTAGTATGCAGCAAATTATAGCTACCTACAATCAGGTCTGAATTTCCAATATCATCTTTACAGAGCCTGATCAGATAGCAAGTGAAAAAACAATGGATTCGCCGATGTTATTCTGTATTTCTTGTCTTTCAAGAGAAGTTCCATACATACGTCTATCTACATGTTCCCATGCAGACTTTTTAAACTCTTTTGGGGAACTTAAGGTAAGTGAAATGCTGTTTACATTGCAACTTGTTACTTTCGCGCGGTTGCACCCTTTCTGCTCGGCTCCTATTGATGATCGCATGATATTTTATAGCCTACTAGCGACCCTCCCAGGCTTAGCATGGGTGCAGTGGTATATTATGCATGTTATTATACATATAAACCTTCCTCTTTAATCACTCTATCTATTAAAAAAAACCGCATCAAAATCCGTTGCATAGTTTTAAAGATTTAAGCATGGTCTCATATCAAAGTTTAGTTGCATGATCGCATATATGGCTACCAAGCAAGAGGTTTCGGGTTCGATTCCCTGGTCTGGCAAAGTAATATTATAGTACTTAGCATTTTTTTACTATAAGTTTTAACAATTAAATATTTTTTATTTTCAGATAGAATCAAGTAATCAAGTGGTATGCTACACTTGTCATAATGTGTTGAAGAAAATTAAATTGTTTACCTTACAAGTAAAAAATAGCTTCAATATCATTTCTGAGGTAAGTTGGGGTAAGCAGGATTGTATACTAATATGTTAATAACTAGATATTCTGGCGTGGTGTCACCCGTTCTGCTCGGCTCCTATTGATCGTAGTGTATAGTCTATACTATAGACTCTATAGGCTTCTATATAGCTGCTTTATAGCCCTTCTCAATAAATGGACTATCCAAAACATAAAGAATTATTAAATTCAAACCAGTAGTTCTGGCAGATAAGCACATTCAAACAAACAAACTCTATCAGTTGTTTTATATTATATTATATTAAAGTATGGAAGTGTAAATTATAACGAGATGTGTATCCAACGACTCTTCTGAGAGGGGGGTCATGCCCAATGGCGAGTGACTGAATACTGACTAAAAATCAACCCGTTCCTACCCCCCACTATTCGATCCCCGACGTCCGGAGTGTCTCCTGGGGCGGCTAGGGCGTGAGGACCCCATCTGTGGTGGTCTAATAGCTCTTTGGCACGTGTATGTACCCCCTACCTCACCATTCAACAAATAAAAAGCATGATATTATATTTGATAATAACTATTATAAATCTTCTGTTTCAGGAAAGCAACATTCAAATCAGTCCCCAACAAAACAGGAATCTACGAATACATAGACAAGAAAATATAAACATACCACAGACAAGTGTTCCCATAGATATAAACCAAACCATAGACAGTAAAGAGGTCACAAATGATACAGAAATGAGTTTCAAACGAAAAAATTATGACAGAAAAATTAAGAATATTGGGAAAGCATTAAAAATAATAAACAGCAATCAGAATAATGCATGTATTAATTTGTTAGCTACATCTTTAAATAGTCTATCTAGTAGTTTAATTAATAAAAATGTGGATTTTAATAATTTCCCTATTTTAAATGCTATTAATAAAGTAAGTCAAAGTGTAGGACATATTTCTGAAGCTACTGACACAAGTAATATTTTACAAGAAGCGATGGTAAAAGGTAATTTAGAAGCTAATTTTGGTATAAGAGAAGAAGAATTGAGTTTAGACAAAAAAGAGAAAGACATAGAAGTTCCTAGTAAGATTAGGAAGATGGATAAGCCAAATAAAAATGGTGAGTTGGTTTTTTTATGGTATAAGCCGGTAAACGAGCAGATGGATCACCTGTTGGTAAGCAATCGGTGCTGACCATAGATATCTGAAACTCCTGAGACGTTTACTGGGGGGCGTTGTTAAGGAATCGGGGATTGGGAAGATTGGAAAGGGAGGTAATTGGGCCTCCGGTAACCTCACTCACACAACGCAAGCGTCGTTTCACGTCGGTTTTCTCTGAGGCCGTGGTATCACTCCGGTCGAGCCGTAAGCATGGCTCCAAAAACGGCCCGGCCCTATAATATTATAAGTAAAAAGGTGTAGATAGGTTATAAGCGCTCAGAAAGTGGCACATTAAAATGTGGACAATTGGCAATGTGCTTGTATAATATAGTATGTAGGTAATCTTCAAACACAACACTACCTCCGATTAAAGCTGTGGATGCTTTTAAAGGTACGCGTCCACAGGCCTGCATCAGTACGCATCGCATGTAGGCATTGCCGATGATGCGGTCCGTACGATGCGGATCAGTGGACGCAGTTGTATGAGTTTCTATACAAGACAAACTAAAATCCGTTGCTTGCGATGCGTACGATGCGGGCCTGTGGACGCTTACCTTAAAGCTCTTCATACATATAATAACAGAAATTATGTTTTTTCTTTTCAGTTCTGAAATCTTCAATCCAATCCCGAATAAATACTATAAGGTTATCCAAAGAAGAATTGATGGCAGAAAGATCAAAATTAGCTTCCAGTCAACCATATCTGAAGGCACCGTATAAATGTGACACATGTGTACTGGGATTCAATTATGAAGAGAATTTAGAAGATCATATTAAAAGGAAACATTGTTATGTAAGTTAATTACTATTTTCTAGTAGCAGAGATAGATAGGGTGAGAAGGAGACAGGGAGAGAGATAGATAAAGACTAAGAGAGAGAAAGAGAGTGAGAGAGAGAGAGAGAGATTAAAGATAGAGAGGGAAGAGAGAGAGATTAAAGATAGAGAGGGGGAGAGAGAGAGATTAAAGATAGAGATAGAGGGGGAGAGAGTGTGAGAGAGAAAGAGACTTTCGAAAAGCTGTAAAAAGCCCTATAATACTTTTACCTAGGTCCGGAAGAGAGACCACTTTACTTGGTAATCACAATGAGGATTTTTAAGGTATTTCCTTACTGTAGTATTATAATATTTTGTTATTTTTTTCAGAAAGAAATCTCAATCAAATGTGATGTATGTCAACAGTATTTCAATCCAGGATCTAATTACAATGATCACATAGCTTATCATTATACCAGGTAATAATATTATCACACCTCCCAATTCCTTCCTCCTTAATCCCCCAATCCCCAATGCGCCTCGCTGCAGCTGATCAAACGAAAGCACGCGCACGCGTAAATTTTATTGTTTTGTTATTGCGATAAAAATAAAACTAATGAGTATACAAAAAAGTTTCTTTGGGAAAGTTGTTTGTAATCATGAGTACAATCACGTGTTTAAATATCGTTCACTAATTACCAGTCACCCTATATTTGTACAGTGTCTTTAATATTTTATTTTTAGATATGAATGTACAATCTGCGGCCGTAGATTCCCCTCTGAAGATCAAGCTATATTCCATTATAGAAGGAACCATATAAAGGCTACAAAATACAGTTGTTTACATTGTTCCTATAATATGACGTAAGTAAAGTACATTTGATCTTCAAAACTGCCTCATTAGTCGAGTGGTTGCAATTGCGACTGCGGGGGCAAGGGGTCACGGGTTCGATTCCCGAGTCAGGCAAAGTATTTCTGGGCGTTTTTCGGTACTTCGAAAAATTTCTCAGTAGTGGCGCGGAGTCTGTAATTATGCCCTGTATATGGCAATATACGATTTTTGGAAGTGTCAGAGAGCCATGCTTCGATTGGGCCATCTCGACCGCAGTGATACCACGGCCGATCAGGAAGCTGAATTCTGCCGAAGCATGGCTCTCCATGCTACCACACTTAATGTATGTATTTTTACAATAATATTTTGTTTACAGATCGTACCGTCATATAAAATTGGCATCAGCAGTGAAACAAACTAATAAATGCAAGATTTATAAATGTCTGCGCTGTAAAAAGGTAAGATTAGTTTGCAAGTTGTAGCCTTTTTCACCAACCACTTAAGAGCGAGGGCACACGATGTAACGTTGTTATGTCGCAGCGCCGCAGCAGCGTTGGACAGTCTGTTAATGAAAGTTTCCTTGTGACGCAAAACAACTGAGCGTTGCCGCTCCGACGTCGCAACGCATTCCCCCTCGGCCCCCGCCTCGTCTTGTCGGTTATTTCTATGTAAGACAACGCAACGACACCGCTACCGTTTTCTTAGGGAACTTTACTCACTGTGCCCTAAACAACCAATCAAAGCGCCTTCGATTACTTTAAGCCGGGTCCAGACGGGTGTAACGTGTAATGTAATCCACCGTGTAATGTAACACGAATTCTACGTGTGGACGGCAGTACGAGCATTACATGTAACGCTCGCGCGGCGCTCGGGGTTGATCCATCGGCTGTCGGTTTTTCACGCGAACACAAAGACGCAACTGAGTGGCACACAGCTTTTGAAATATTTTCGCGTTTACGTATCGTACGCATTCTGCATGTATAGCCGGGTCCAGACGAGTGTAACGTGTAATGTAAGATTACGTGTAATTTAGCATCAACAGTGTGGACGGCACACGAACTCAAAGCGAATTGTGAACGCGAAAATATTTCAAAAGCTGTGTGCCACTCAGTTGCGTCTTTGTGTTCGCGCGAAAAACCGACAGCCGGTGGATCAACCCCGAGCGCCGCGCGAGCGTTACATGTAATGCTCGTACTGCCGTCCACACGTAGAATTCGTGTTACATTACACGGTGGATTACATTACACGTTACACTCGTCTGGACCCGGCTTTACACTCGTCTGGACCCGGCTTGACTGATCCTAAAATCCGATGCGTGCGATGCGTATGATGCGGGCCTGTGGACGCGTACCTAAAAATGTCGTTATCGTTAAGTGTCACCTATCTTAGCTTGGGGGTTCCTTAAAATATAAAAGAGAATTCTAAACAATAATAATATTTCTATTTTGTATTACAGACTTGGAAAAACGTGGAACAAAATTTGGTGGAGAACGTCTTAGAAGCAGATGGCGCCACTGTAGAATAAGGCTGATTTAGTTACCCATGTAAAGAAACGTAACGTCACGCCTTTTATCCCCGAAGGGGTAGGCAGAGGTGCAGATTACGGCACGTAATGCCACTGTATAATGTAATAGGGGATGAGCCTATTGCCGTACACTGGGCGCATTTCCAGACTGCGCGCTACTACCTACTTTTTTGTTTTTCGAAAATTTCTCAGTAGTAGCACGGAGTCTGGAATTGTGCTCAGTATATGGCAATAGGCTCAGCCCCTATTACATGGGACTTATAACACAAATAGTGAAAAGTGGGTGTACATTGTACCTATGTAAAGTTTCCTTTTAAATACAATATAATAATATGTAAAAACATTACCTATATTGTTTTATTTACATCAAGATCCTGACAGTCCACTGCTGGACTATGAGCCTCCTCTACTAAATATGGGTTTGCCAGTATCTCCACACTTGGCAGTCGGGTTAGAGATTGGAGATCGCAGTTTGAAAGGTTCAAATTTATCAGAGGGTGCTGCTGCCCGGTCTCTGTGAAATGTGTAGTCCCTTAAAGGTCGAAACGACGCATTCCGTATGACGTCATCAGTACGCATCGCATGTAGGCATTGCCGATGATGCGGTCCGTACGATGCGGATCAGTGGACGCAGTTGTATGAGTTTCTATACAAGACAAACTAAAATCCGTTGCATGCGATGCGTACGATGCGGGCCTGTGGACGCTTACCTTAAATGTAACAAACACTTCTGAAAACCGACAAACTGAGAACCTTCATTTTATTTGAAGTCGCCGATTGTCTTGTGGTTCGATGATGGAAAGGACTAGGGGGAATCAAGCTTTGACTGCACGGTTGGCGCGGTAGCTGGGCAACTGGCTGCCGTGCAATGTGTAGCGGGTTCGATTCCCGCACGGAGCAACTCTTTGTGTGATCCACAAATTGTTGTTTCGAGTCTGGGTGTCATGTACATGTAAAATTGTATGTTTGTAAACGCACCCACGACACAGGAGAAAATCCTAAAGTGGGGCAAAGTTTTTTAAAAGAAAAAAAAATCTCCCGCACTCTCCGAAATGTATCCGGTAACAAAGGTAGGTATTTATCGGCAAAATAACTTATTATTTTAATGTTCAGCTAAAATACACGTATTTTGTATAGAAAGTATCGTTCGATATACAACAGTGGATAGATAAATGGATGGTATCTACATACAAGCTATTAAAGTATTAACATCTTAATATTATATAGCTAACATAGATTAAGATTATTGTAGATAGGACTGCCCGATCTTATTATATTATATCTGAATTATAAATGCGAAAACTTGTTTAAGTTGCTTCTGCCAGCCGCTTCGTCCACGTTCCCGTGGAATAAAAAATAGTATATTGCCCGCATATTTAAATGCTACTCAATTTTAAATTGTACTTAAATATCGTGCTATCTCTATCATTTTATAAAGAATTGGTAGCGACAGAAATAATCCAGAGCTGCGGACTACCTAGCAGGAGTAGGAACGGGGTGGTTTTTAGTCAGTAAGAGTCTGACACTCGCTCTCATCTCGCCCAAGGCGGGAGAAGTCATCTGTGGTGGTCTGATGGATCTTTGAGGCGCGCGTGGAATGCGACGCGCCGCAAACGGACTCAGTTAAGCAAGGTTTTTTGTATGGAAAGATGTGTGCTATGGCTTCCCCACTATTGATACATCGCATACTCGAGCACCGCATCTTTCTCGCACAGCTACATAGCTTATGCTCAAATACTTAAACGCTACTCAATTTTAAGACGCTCCCAAATGTAGTTCCACTATCAATTCTTTATAAAATTACAGAGATAGCACGATATTTAAGTACAACTTAAAATTGAGTAGCGTTTGAGTATTCGGGTGTTAGCTACTTATTAGGGGAAACGGTCTCACAGTTTCACATCATCAAACATCTGGCTTGTAATATTCCTACCTAACTTCACGTCTGTTTAATTTACTCGCTGACGTTAAACAAGCATTGTTATCAATTCAATAATAATCTTTACATTGCTCCAGTAATGCCCTTGGCGGCACAGTGATCGAACGCGTGTTTTTATCCGTAATTTTAATCGATTTATTTAAAGCAATTTTCTATAATAATGCAAGAATTTAAGCCTACAGGTAGGAGATTTATTCATTACGTACTTTAAGCACTATTTTTTTTATTTGACAGTTGTTTGTTTTCGTTTTTAATCTGTAGCTGTTTTCATTTCACGCAGTTGTTTTTAGCTTGATCGGTCAATGCGAGTATTAATTTATTAAAGTAGGTATGTGCAAGTTGTTAAATCTATTGGTAGTTTAATTATTATATATGTATCGTTACGCCTTTTATCCCCGAAGCGGTAGGCAGAGGTGCACATTATGGCACGTAATGCCGCTGTACAATGTACAATAATTATAACTACCGATTTTTCACGATTTATGTTGTAAGTCCCATGTAATAGGAGGAGCCTATTATTATAAGGTAATTAATCACACGAATATTATAAAAGTGAACGTGAACGTATGTTTCTTTGGATGTTTGTCCGTCAATCACTCGGAAACTACTGAACGGATTTAGGTGATAGGATACTTTTTATCTCACGGGAACGCGCTTGATGCCGCTGGTAGGAGTTATTTAGTTAGTTTATTTATAAACCTAAAGGAAAAAGCTAATCTAAACGACGTGTCGCAGATTCGATATCCATATGAAATGCCCACTTAAAAAAATAGTTTGATAGGGATTAGATGTGATCGGCACGCATGCCATTACCAAATGGCACACAACACAATATTTTAGTTACGTCAATAATCACACAATCTGTAGTATGTTTGTCGTTATTTTCAGATATGAATAACATTTAAAGATTCAGAGTTACAAAAATGACTCCAGTTCAGTAATAATTTTAATAAATAAATTACCAAATAAAAAAATATGGCATATGTTCCGAAACTGCAGACTACCTAGCGGGTTACCGGGGCTCCGGCTTAACAAGCAGGAGTAGGAACGGGGTGGTTTTTAGTCAGTAAGAGTCTGACTCTCCTTAACGCCCAAGAGGGATGTCATTGGAAGATTTATTCCCCCTCAAAAAGAAAGCACCTCACTAAACATTTCTTTAACAACCCAAGCTAATAAAAGCATGTTAAAAATGGCATGTTCTTACGTAAAGATATTCTCCATTATGCTTTAGACTCTTACTCTTCTGCTTACTTCTACGTAAGGGAAGCAGAGACCGAATCCTGCTTCAGACTTTTACTTCTTCTGCTTATTTCTTCAGCAAACAAAAGGCGTGATGTTATACTAATTAATATTTACTCTCCACAACTCTTTGGTCTCGTGTTTTGCTATCTACATCCTCGGTTGTTTACAGTTTATCTCAAAGGTCTCATTTATTATCTAACTCATTTGAAATGTAGCAAAATAACGATAGCTTCCGGATCTGTGTAAGTTTACTGTAAATATAATTACATCATCTGCCCGCCTTGTTGGCCGAGTAGTTGCAAGTGCGACTGCCGGGCAAGGGGTCTCGGGTTCGATTCCCGGGTCGGGCGAAGTATTACTGGGCTTTTTTCGGATTTTCAAAATTTTCTCAGTTGTAGCACGGATATGGCAATAGGCTCACCACCTATTACATGGGCCTTCCAACATAAATTGTGAAATGTGGGTGGAATAATGTGCCATAATGTGCACCTCTGCCTACCCCTTCGGGGACTAAAGGCTTGACGTTATAGAAAAAACAAACATTTACATCATCATTATCATCATCTGCCGGGTCCAGCAAGGTTATTCAGTGTCAATACACGAGGCTGGAACAACGTGCGCGCCTTAAAGAGCCATCAGACCACTACAGATGGGGCCCAGTAGGGTTAAAGCCGATCTGGAGCTGCGGACTACCTAGCGGGTTTACCGGGGCTCCGGCTCGAAAAGCAGGAGTAGAAACGGTGTAGTTTTTAGTCAGTAAGAGTCCGACACTCCCTCTTATCTCGCCCAAGGCGGGAGACGTAATTGGATGATGTTATCCCCTCAAAAAAGAGCCTAAATCGTGAGCAGGGGCCTAAGACCTTCATCTACGTAGTTAAACTACTGCCCATCACTCGGATGTGGCTTTATTTCAACGTCTTTAATGAGTAGTTCATCGTCATTATCATATCAGCCACAGGACGTCCACTGCTGAACATAGGCCTCCCGCAATGACTTCTAAATAGACTTGTTGGCAAGCACAGTGTAGGGACTACGTCCACCCACAAAGACTGACGACCTGATAAGACTGCAGGGAGTCGCTGTATGCAGGTCAATTCCAACCGGCCGATGAGTAGTTAGATTTTAATTAGAGAGCTGTGGACTGCCTGTAACCTGCCTAGAATGATTTTCCTACCTCAAAAAAGACTTTTGAATTAGAACTACTTTGGAAGCCGGACTCATTCAACAGAATGTTAAATAAATAAGTAAAATTACTCTTTGTAAAATGTCGTGCAAGTGTCATTATAATGTCAAATTAAAGATTTTTCCCGCTACTTACGTTAGCTTGGATAAAAATAACTCGATTTTTTCCAAGAAATATTGGAAAGTCACTCTTAGTGTTAGTGCTTCGCTACATTCTTCTACGAATAATAGTTTCAGCCACAATTCTTGCGTATAAATATCATTTTAATTTGATATGGATGTGGTAACGGTAGGTATGTATATTACCTCCCTTTTTTAAGGGGGCAATGTCATCCAATGACTGCTCTCGCCCCAGGCGAGGCGAGAGTGAGTGTCAGACTCTTACTGACTAAAACCACCCCGTTCCTACTCCTGCGTTTCAAACCGGAAAACTCCAGTAAACCCGCTAGGTAGACCGCAGCTCCGGATATGTATTACCTACCTTAAAGTATTTTATTATATTGTGTATCAAGTAGAAAGGATGGATGAGTTGATGATTGCGAAAGAAATATAGTTATAAGGCGGATTTGAATGGGGCCGTCGGTAGAGGGCGCCTTAGACTATAGCGACCAGATTGGCCACAAATTAAATGGGCTAAACCAACTTAGCGATATTTTAAAGAAGGGACAAATGAAAAGTACCCTTAACCGACGAGCATACATGACTGTTGACTGAAAAAACTGATGACTATTAATGAAGCGATAGAGGTATATAAGGCATCAGGCGAGGTGGTGGTCAAACGCCATCCTATTAAGAATTAAAAGAAAAATCACACGACTCTTTGCTTTCCTTCACCAGAACATCAGCATGTTCGCTACAACCCCTTAAAAGATGAATGGGTGCTCGTCTCCCCTCATCGTTGTCTCCGACCCTGGAGTGGACAGACTGAGGCGGCTCCTGATGATCAGCCACCTGATCCATTGAATCCTTTACTACCAGGAGCCACACGGTCTAGTGGGCAGGTAAGTCTTGAAGATTTTAAAGAAGAAAACCTGGCGTGTTTTTTTTATGAAATAGCTCAGCAAACGAGGTTCTCATCTGGTGGTAAGCAATCGGCGCTAACAATGGATACCCACAACACTATGAGCCATATTAAGTACCTATCTACAAGTACGTTACCAATTTTTTGGGGATTTCGGAAGCCAATTTTGAAATATCATCGATTAAGGATGTGGTGGACGAGAGGGGCCTCTGGTAACCTCACGCATACAACTAAACACGACGTAGATGTCGTATGATTAGAATACTATAGATTTGACAGAGACTGGGCAGCAGCGCTCACTGATAATAATCTAAACCTTTAAGGTAAAGCGTCCACAGGCCCACATCGTACGCATTCTGTATGACGTCATCAGTACGCATCGCATGTAGGCATTGCCGATGATGCGGTCCGTACGATGCGGATCAGTGGACGCAGTTGTATGAGTTTCTATACAAGACAAACTAAAATCCGTTGCGTGCGATGCGTACCATGCGGGTCTGTCCACGTGTACCTTTAAGTCTTTGACTGCCAATAGAAAACTGTTGAAGGCAAATCCTCCGCTAACGTCGGTCACCGGTGACCACCACGGCCTTCAATGTGTTTAACTGCGATCTTCCAACCTTCTTGCCGCTTTCCATAATATTTGAATTAAGTATATGAATTTTCAGCGTAATCCGAACTATACGTCAACATACGTGTTCCCCAATGACTTCCCGGCGTTACTGGAGCGCGTGCCGGATCCACCTCCGTCTGAACACCCACTCTTTAGGTCCTCAGCTGCTAAGGGAACCTGCAGGTATGTATTTGTAATCATTTTTGCATCTGGTATATTTAAAATTGGGTTTTTTATAGTATAACGAGCAGACGGATCGCCTAATGGTAAGCAATCGCCGCTGCCCATGGACACTCGAAACACCAGAGGCGTTACAAGTGCGATGCTGGCCTTTTGGGGGTTGTTAAAAGAAAACGGAGATTGTTGAGATTGGGAAGGGTTGTAATTGGGTCTCCGATAACCTCACTCACACGACAAAGCACAACGCATGCGTTGTTTTACGTCGGTTTTCTGCTCGGCCGTGGTATCACTCCGGTCGAGCCAGTCCATTCGTGCCGAAGCATGGTTCTCCCACTTAAAGAAAATAGCGCAACGTCACGCGTAGTAGACTTAGCGTATGGATGGCTTCGCATCTTTCTTGCTCAGCTACATAGCTCAGTATCAGTGGAAACGGTCACATAGTTTCACAGCTTCGCTATTACATCTTCGTAACATATCTCATAGCACATCTCTGGTGGAAAAGCACCCCAGTATAGCACATTATTCTTTATTTATATAACAAGATGTGTTGTTTCTTCCTTTGCAGAGTGATGTGTTTCCATCCCGACTCTACAATGACCATACCATTGATGACTGTCGACGAGATTCTAGCGGTTGTTAACGAGTAAGTTTTAAATAACCTAATTATCATCGCACCCAACGGATTTTAGTTTGTCTTGTATAGAAACTCATACAACTGCGTCCACTGATCCGCATCGTACGGACCGCATCATCAGCAATGCCTACATGCGATGCGTACTGATGACGTCATACGGAATGTTGATGCCAAAAATCCGAGTGAAAGTGGCATCGGCAATCCGATTGCTGATACTCGCGTCGGTAATCCGAACGCTGCCGATACAGTGAACGCAGTTTGAACAATTAATCCGTTTGATGCGATCCGTCCGATGCGTGCGATGCATACGATGCGGGCCTGTGGACGCTTACCTTTACGCGAGGTCTTACGTGAGTGATCTGCACACGAAGGCAATACGGTGCATCGCGGCGCAAACAAAAATTTGTAATTTTGTCATTAATTCTATTGTAAGGACGGGACTTGGACGAATTAAACAAGATGTTGCCTAATTGTTACCCGTTCCGTTTATTAATGCCCTCTCCTATTCTAAGATACAGTAAGATTTTTAAGTCCTAATGCTTAATTACCATGTCACACTATTACTTTCGTGTTCCAGGTGGGTGAACCAGCTTAAAGAGTTGGGTCGCAAGTACACGTGGGTGCAAATCTTTGAGAACAAGGGCGCTATCATGGGGTGCTCCAACCCGCACCCCCACTGTCAGATATGGGCGTCCAGCTACTTACCAAATGAGCCTCGAGTGAAAGAGAGGTAAGGATTGGTTTTTGTTTATGGAACATGCCGTAATTGCGCAGACGTATCACCTGATGGTAAGCAATCGCCGCCGCCCATGTACACCTGAAACACCAGAGGCATTATAAGTGTGTTGCCGGCCTTTTGGGGGTTAGGAATTTAAGAGTTGTTAGGGGATCGGGAATTGGGAAGGGGGAATTGGGCCTACGGTAAACTCACTCACACAACGAAACACAACGTTGCGTTGTTTCACGTCGGTTTTCGGTATCACTCCGGTCGAGCCGGCCCAGCAGTGCCGAAGCATGGGAATTATTTACTTATTTATTTGACTTTTACTGCACGGTTGGCGCATTGGCTGCGGCGTAACGTGTATTGGGTCAGATTCCCGCATGGAGCGACTCTGTGTGATCCACAAATTGTTGTTTGTAAACCAACTTATATGTTTGTAAACGCACCCACGATGCAAGAGAAAATCCTAGAGAGGGGAAATGTTTTTTCACAGAAAATCGAAGTGAAATAACGCTTGAGTTGTGTTTCGTTGTGTGAGTGAGATTACCGAAGGCTCAATTACGTAATCTTCTCAATTCACGATTCCCCAACAACTCTTAAATTCCTAACCCCCAAAAGGCCGGCAACACACTTGTAACGCCTCTGGTGTTTCGGGTGCCCATAGACGGCGGCGATTGCTTACTTGGGTGATCCGCCTGCTGTTTTACCCGTTTATAACATTAAAAAAAAAACTATCTCTTTCTCTATATTCCTCTTTTTTTTAGTAACTTCTGCAGATTAGCGACTATTAATTTTTTTGCCTATTCACAGATGCCAGAAGGAGTATTTTATCAAGTTCAAACGTCCATTGCTGCTCGATTATTTGAAAGAAGAAATGGTCAAGAAGGTAATGGAATTTTTAAATAAGTTCACATACACGTGAGAACGCACTCTCGTTTCGATTACTTTAAACGTAAAGCAAATTCGTACTAAGCCCTCTGTACCCTTGTATGAATTTGTTTTACGTTTAAAGAGATTGAAACGAGAGCGCGCTCGGATTGGCCAGCTCGAATAAACCAATCATTTTAAACTGATTATTTTTTACTACCAATGAAAGCGCGTTCAGCGCTCTGATTGCTTGGTTAATACAAACCGGGCAATCAGAGCGCTAAATTAATGTGATACGTACTAAGCCCTCTGATAAAAGACATCTTTGGCCACCTCTAAAACAAGCAATACCTATATAATCTATACTAATATTATAAAGCTGAAGAGTTTGTTTGTTTGTTTGAACGCGCTAATCTTTGGAACTACTGGTCCGAATTGAATAATTATTTTTGTGTTGGGTAGTGAATTTATCAAGGAAGGCTATAGGCTATGAAACATCACGCTATGACCAGTGGGAGCCGTGCAGAGCGGGTGAAACCGCGCGGAGGTAGCTAGTAATACATATTCTTTTTCATCATTCCAGGAACGTGTAGTAATCCAGAACGCAGAATGGGTAGCGCTAGTCCCATACTGGGCGGTATGGCCGTATGAGACCATGCTTCTACCAATAAATGGAAAGCCGCAGCGAATGACAGACCTCACTGACGAACAGAAACGATCGCTAGCGGAGATCATGAAGCAGCTGAATATTAGATATGATAATCTGTTTAAATGCAGCTTCCCTTATAGTATGGGATTTCATGGTGAGTTCAGATTACTTACTTCAGATAGTTTATTAATTAGTAGGTATGGTTTTCTCACACAACTCGACTGGTTCCAAGCCATGCTCACACCGCGTCGAGTCACCGCGTTGTGTGTCGCGGAATGCTGCTCATGAATATGAGTCTCTAGCATGGCTTGAAACTACTCGACTTCCTCGTCAAATAATTACGTGAATAACCCGAAAACATAATAATAATTAATTTAGCAAGGACTTGCTTCACAATGTCTGGATATCCGCTATGTATCGGATAACTTTGAATTAAAAACGTGTATGTACTGTCATATAAGTTTATCGGGCACTTAAATGAAGGTGGTGGATTCCTAGAAATTAACCATGTAATTAGTCCAGTTCGGGGCTAAAATATCCCATATTAACGTATCAGAGCATTTTCACAGATTATTTAATTCTCTATCCCATTTTCAGGCGCTCCAACAGGTCCATCGGCTGCCCCAGGCGACTCCCCCCACTGGCTTCTGCACGCCATCTACCTACCGCCTCTACTTAGATCGGCAACTGTCAAAAAGTTTATGGTCGGATATGAAATGTTAGCGCAGTCTCAACGAGATTTAACGCCTGAACAGGCCGCTCAGAAACTGAGGGAGTGTGATGATGTACATTATAAAGCAAAGAAATAGATGTTGTTTATCTCTAGCGCGTTTCGCGGCGCCCTACTGTAATCTAGGACACTAGTCACGCGCCTAGCTTGCCTTAAGGATTACGGCTATGCTGAAAGTTGTATGTTTAGAATAAATAATTTTTTGTGAAATAGTGAATACATTTTATATTTTTATATAGGTATCTTATTATTGAAAGTATAGAAGTTCAGATTTAAATCAATGAAAGTCAAAATAGTAGGTATTTTATGTTGAACAAACACGTTACTTTTTTTAGTTGTAAAATATTTTTAAGTCAGTTAATAAAATGTTCTGTTAAAATGTTTATTGTTTTCCTGAAACTCATCCTTTATCCTTATCCTCTAAATACCTTTGCTTCTATTAAAAATCAAAAAATTATTCCAAAATAAGTTATTATAATGGATAATAATATAATAATATCAAAAATTCCATAAATAAGTGGGAAAATTTGTTTGTGCGTTCCAGAGCTATTCATATAGGGTATTTCAAGCATTCATGAGAATGGGTAGCCTCTTTCATTCCCTTAATGTTGGATGTTGCTATCTCACTCACAAATGACATTCACAGCTGACGTAGAAGACAAGAAATGACATAACCTGTCAGGCTGTCACTGTCACAAACAAAATTTATGTTTTGACTGTATTTTTATTTTGCTTCAATTTTTGTTCACAAAAATCTTAATTTTCGCTTTATTTTCTTTATTTTTCAAACAAAATGAGCACAAAAACAAAAGGAGCGGGAACTATAAAGAAGAAAACAGAGTGTGAAATATGTAAGAAAGTCGTAATCGGCAGTTCATTCAAGTATAAAGCCCATTTATACCAACACAAGCTTGTGAAATCACGATTTCAATGTGAATATTGCTCTAACGAGTATTTTAGAAGAGATGCGTATATGAAACACGTAAGCTCTCATACGGGAAAGAAGAAAATGTACATCTGCGACCATTGTGATCGCGGCTTCGTTGAGAAACGCAACTTAATCCTCCATTTAAAAGTCCACGATGAATATTTCACTCAGCCGCAGCAACAGTATAAATGTATAGCCTGCGACACCAGTTTCTGTGAGGAGAGATTACTGAAATACCATATAAGGAAGAAGCATTTCAATTTTCAAGAAAATGAACCAACTTTTGTTCAAAAACAACTGAATGAGACCTGGGTAGAACGCGTTCTAGAATCAGAAGTTTGCGTCGAGATGACAAAGGTAAACAACAACATTTTAAACATTAAAAAGATTCCAAAATCAAATGCTTTAAAAATAACCACAGACAACGTAGAGGCCAATAGATTTAAGGAGTATATGTCTTCAGTGATCGCAAGCAAAGATAAGTCTCAGTATTCCAAAGCTATTTGTGATTATTGTAACAAGGAGATGTTGAAAAAGAGTTTGATTGCTCACATCAGGGAGAGGCATACACGGTCAAAGCAGTTTTACTGTGAGCAGTGTAAACAAGGGTTCAATAGACAGTATCAGATGGTAAATCATATTTGTGGCAAATATAAAAATAGGATTAAGAAACAATTATGTTAGTTTTATACCTAATATTGGGATTTATATTAAATTCTTATACAGTATAATCTCACTAATCCGGCACTATTAAGTCTTTGACTGCCAATAGAAAACTGTTGAAGGCAAATCCTCCGCTAACGTCGATCGCCGGTGACCACCACGGCGTTCAATGTGTTAAAAGCGGGATTATTGGAATATTCAGATAACTGGATTATAGGGAAAACCTCTTATGAAATTAATAAAATAAAGCATTTAATAGAGGAAATAAATGCATGTATAAATTAAATCAACATAATTAGTAATTACTTATTTAAAATTTATTTATAATTGACTGCCTCGTTGACTGAGTGGTTGCAAGTGCGACTGCCAGGCAAGGGGTCTTGAGTTTCTGCTGGTCTTTTTCGGTTTTTAGAAAATTTCTCAGTTGTAGCACAGAGTCTGGAAATGTGCCTGGTATGGTAATAGGCTCACCACCTATTGGACATAAATTGTGAAATGTAGGTGTACATTGTACAGTGGCATTACATGCCGTAATGTGCACCTCTGCCTACCTACGGGCCTTAAAGGCGTGACGTTATAATAATAATTAATAAAATCTTATTTTTAAATAATCCTTAATTGAGGTCTGCTTTTGTGCAATCTGGTGTCCTGCGCACAGGTAGAGGGCTGAGGGAATTGTGGGCCGAGGGTACCGGATTATTGGATGAGTCGATCCATTGAAGTGCTGAAATAGTGAGATTATACTGTACTTACTGTTAGTGCCTTGTTATATGAAAAGCCTTAGTATACATATGCAATATTAATTAGTATAGTACTTTTTATTTTATAATACAAACAAGAGTTTTATAATTGCTATTGTGAGACATACTAAATTAACTAAAAGTAACGGTTTACTCACACAAATGATAAATGATATTCATTTTTGCAAATAGGTTACGATGTAACTCTTTTACACATCAATCTCTTAAATAACTAGATGAGGCCGAATATTCTGAGAAAAGCTCTATTAGTTTTGAGTCACAGAGAGGGTTTTTCATGAGTAGCATGTGTAAATGTGGCAATGTGCTTTTTTCAGTATATTTATTTATGTAAACCTTTGTTTTTTGTTAATAAACTAAAGTATAATATGTTTTAAAAAAGTCTTGAGATGTCTACTATTTTTCCGATTTAAAGGAAAAGGAAAACTTATAAGATACATTGTGTAAGTATTAAATTAATTTCTTCCTTAATGATTCTAACTAAAATGATAATTTTATTGTAACTGTCGAGACATAGACCAACCATTATAATTTCTATCATTTGAAGAAATCACAGTATAAATGTGATGTATGTAATAAGGTAAGGATTAATTATTATGTTATCGGCTTACTCACGTAACTGTTTGACGAGGAACTCCACTAGTTTCAAACCATGCTAGAGACTCATATTCATGAGCAGTATTCCGCGACACACGACGCGGCGATTGTCGCGCTGCTAATGATTAAGTTCCTCGTCAAACAGTTACGAGGGTAAGCCGATAAAATAATAATTAACTAAAATGATTATTTAATATTTAGTAATAAGTATGACTTCCAAGCGCCAACTTTTAAATTGAAGTAATAAGTCTTCCACTATTTACAATTAGAATTTAAGTAGAATAATTGACACAATTTTCACTGATGTTAAGTAGTTTTTTCATATTACTTATTCTTATATACTCGTATTACAGTTTTAAGTTGTAGTAAAATATTTTGGTGTATGCCATATATGAAAATACTAGCTACTTCTGCATGGTTTCATCCGCTCTGCTCGCCTCCTATTGACAGTAGCGTGATGTTATACAGCTTATAACCTTTCTCAATAAATAGACTATCCAACACAAAAATAATTATTCAAATTAGTGCAGTGGTTTATGCATAAAGACACAGCCATGAGTTACTTTCGTATTTATATAGTTCTTCACCCACTGCTCGGCTCCTATTGGTCATAGAATGCTGTTTAATAGCCTATAGCCTTCCTCGATAAATTCACTATCCAATACCGATGGCTATATTATTGGTTTGAGCACAAATGAGTCTTCCAATCAAAGTTTATTATTAAAAATGTTTTGTTTTCATTCATTCATAAATTTTTTTTCTTTCATTAACTAGTTTTAAGGCTTGTTCCTGTATAGCGGTCCCATACTACAAAAACGTTGCCAATTGTCCACATTTTAATGTGTTACTTTCTGAGCGCTTATAACCTATCTACACCTTTTACTTATAATATCATTGGACAGGGCCGTTTTTTGTGTCACAGTGCACAATCACATTATGGCATCTCCTCTTTGTACTTGCTTCATGCTCAGGACCCATTATAGATGCCAAATGGCCTCCGTAGGATTTAAAATTCTAGCTAATAGTAATGTCCTGTAGTTTTTCATGAATGACCATTTTTTATTTTCTGAGAACCCCAAACGAGTAAGATTTTTTTATGTTGTAATAAATAGGTAAATAATTTTATTTATTATATACCTTGTTTACTTATTAGTTTTAAGACATATTAAATATTTTTACTTTGAAAGAAGGTATTTAGTATTTTAGACAGTGATGAGGTTGTGTTCAAACCAAATTTTAACTCAGTCGGTGATGGTGAAAAATCTATATTGTTTTACTAAAAATCTATTTCTATATTATCTAAAGTTGTATTACGTCTTTGGCTTCGCACACTAATGACTATAAGCCCCAGTCCGGCTTGAAACTAGTCGAGAATCCTCGAAACAGTTTAATATTATTTAAATACCGTCTAGTTTCTGCTTATACTGGAGCTTACAGTATTTTCGCTGACTGACAAAATATTTGGTTTGAATATTATTTCCCTTAGAATGAAAGTGACTTAACTAATTAAGTATTCTGTAACATTCCACTTCATCATAAACTGGCGTTATAAAATATACTCTACAACCAATGAACTAATCCATAAATCTAGTAAAAATCAATCGTATGTCATGGAATACGGAAGAGATATATTGAAATGTATTCAATACTATAATTTTCGGAGACTTTCTGGTTCATTTCCTACAACTTGCAGTTTTTGGATTCGATTACTTTCATTCTAAGGGTCCGATATTATATCTAGTGTAAGATTTATGCCAATTAAGACTGATATTATGTATCTATAGTTAGTTAATTATTGTTTTTATGTATAAAGGCAGTAAGGTATAGAAATTCTCATGGATGGCATGTATAACTCGTACGAATCTCTGTGCACTCCGCTGGAAAGCAACTCTTGCCCAGCTGTATCGCGTGGCACCCCGCATTAACCTCAACCTCAGCGTCAGCGTCCAACCTCAGCGTCACAATGATCCTAAAGGATTGAGGCCTGATCCGGAGGCTCCGGTTCGAAAAGCAGGAATAGGAACGGGGTGGGTTTTAGTAAGTAAGTGTCTGACACTCCCTCTCGCCTCGCCCAAGGCGGGGGAAGCCGTTGGATGAGTTCTCCCCTTAATAAAAACCGTCCCAATGACGACATAGCGCGAAGTGCACAGTTAATTCATACGAGCTGTATGTATAATTATGCCCATTGTGGAGTAGACATTTTTTTTATTAAAAAACATGATAAATGTCACATTTTAATGTATGTTTAGTTTTATTAATAAATACATATGTCTTACTTATATTATGTTGATATTTTTAAGTATAAAATTGTATGCTAGCATCATATCTTTTTATAATAACTATCGTGAGACATACTAAATTAACTAAAAATCACGGTTTACTCACGTAAATTAATGGAGAAAAGCTCTACTGCTGCGTGACGTCGCCGTGTCTGCGCACGCTGCTCATGATGAAGAGTCCCTCTGTGACTCGAAGCTAGTAGAGCTTTTCTCCATTAATTTACGTGAGTAAACCGTGATTTTTAGTTAATCACATCTTTTGACATAATACATAATTTCATTATTTTGTGTGAAGTCTAAATAGATTTCTCATTGTTGTAAAGTGTGGTGCTAGCATTATTAAGTAGACTTAAAAGTTAGTAAGCTGGGTACTCACTTAGCCGCGTAGCACGTAACGTATCAGATACTGTATCCAGTGAGTACGTAGACGTAAATATTGGTGATACATTATTCTCACATAATTGAACTAACGAAACAATGTAAGCAAGAATTGTATTGTCAACCGGATTGAAAAAGAGTAACCTATGGAGTTTCTTGCTTGTTGTTCTCCATAGGAATCTACACTTTGGAACGAGCAAATAGAGCAACTAGAGGACTGACGGATAGACAGACATTCTGTTTTCTTTATATTGGCCGACGATTACGATGGCCCAGGGCGAAAAATTCTGGGGGCGCCAAAGTCAGAAGTTGGAGTCTCTTGCCTCTCCTGGAGATATCGGTATGATTCTGTTCTGAATGCTGTGTTAGATGTAGATTTAATAAGGGCCTTGTGTCCAAATATTTATAACACAAATAAAATATTTTTACTAGGGATTAGCAAAAAACTAACACTTGATATTGCTTCCCTCAAGTGGGCGCCACAATATTTTCGCTGGGGTATCATTGGCCCTTACGCTGGCACTGGTCATCTAGCAACCCTCTTGCGAACACAAAGGCGGCTCGTAGCTAGATACGCTGTGGACCATGGACCAACCGTACCCACTTGCAGGGTGATACAGTATCTGATACGTTACCTGCTACACGGCTATGTGTGTACCAAGCTGTAGATGTCCTAAATTAGTTACAAATTACGTGTTACGTTATACAAATATAGCATGTTATACATTTTATAATAGGTATATCTAAATATAAATATTGTGCCTTAATTATACTTTATTGTATTTTAAAACTAGTTGTTTCATTTATTTCTAATAGGAATGATGACGGGGTGTGAATATTAACAATCTATTTAGTCTGTCAGTTAGGTAATGAAAAAATATTAGACACGTATTTTTTTTTGTTGTATAAGATAACAATATTTAGATAAAACGAATCAATGTTAAGAAGAGCAAATATGTCTTTTCTACGTAGAAGTGACGTCCCGCGATTTTTCTAATCGATATATTTTTTCGATGGGAGAAGCCCGCCACATTATCCCATACCGCTGCAACTCCTGTAAGCCAGGATCTAAAGGATTTGTTTCCGTAAGAAAATGAAAAATACATATCTAATATTTTAAAATAATCTACAAGACGGACGTTAAAAATAAAAATAAGTAATCTACCCTATGTTGGATTCAGCGCTAGCAACAGTACCTTCTACTCTCTGCCATCTTGAAATTATAAAATTACGTTCTGTTGCATTGAAATCCCCATCTTCGACAGAATCCAATGTTTTATAATCTGAATCCTCATCATCATCATTTAATTGATGCCATCTGTACAGCTTAATTTTCGGAAAAATATGCTTTCTTATATATTCGTGTAAGTCTAAATTATTTGGCTGTCTTTTTTTCACTTTAGGTTTGTATCTGCGTTCCAATAATATCGGAATTTTGTTTATCACTTTCGCGGTAACTGGTTTTGACACTTTATGAACTTCGAATGGCGGGAAATTGCTAAAGACAGCTTCAGTTATGTGAGTTTTAGTTGTCAATGGCACAGATACAGATAATGTATCGTTCTGATGTTTCAGTTCATTTATTTGAATATTTTTTCTCTGTTCCGGTATTTTTTCTTCACTATTTTGGGTAGTGAGGAGATTTAGTTTTAGTGGGATATCGATTTTACCGATTTTTTTCGTATTTTGGTTGAAACGTCCACAATCGTCTATGCAAATGTAGTTCATGTGGTTTGGTTTCATAATTCGTGAGTAAATGACGTCGTTGGTTGAGTTGATTATTCTGAATATAACGTAGTTTGGAGTCATCTGTGGACGGAGAAAAAAATTGGTTAGGTTTACTCATCATAAGCAGTGCTATATCCCAGCTGCCTGGACTATAAGGTCTCCCATAAAAGGGGTTGCCGGAATAGGAATGATGACGATGATGTATGAAAATTAAACATCTATTTAGTCCGTTAGTTAGGCAATGAAAAAATATTAGACACGGATTTTTTAATTTATACTTAGATAAAACGAATCAAAGTTTAGGAGTTGAGCAAATAGTGTCACGTACGTCACGCGATGTTTCAAATCAAAAATATCTTCGAAAGTATCTGTTTTCATAAGAAAATAAAAAATACGTGTCTAATATTTTAAAATAATCTACAAGACGGACATTAAAGTAAAAATTAGGCATCTATCCTATTCTGAGGGTCCCCTAAAAACCGGAGTGTATTTTAGTCTCAATTGAATAAATTAGTTAAAGACAGGCATGCTCAATCGTTAGTCAAAACATCGCCTACTTGTTTCCACCAAGTGACCAAACATTGATTTACTAAGAAACAAACAAACAATACAAGAATAGACAATCGGTAAAGCGCCACCGCTTCATGGTAGATATCCCACCCACTCGTACGAAGCGCTTCGCTTCAAGCTTCCTTGTGCGAACTGCTAGGGAGTGGAACTCCTTGCCGGAGTCTGTGTTTCCTGATGGGTATAACCTGGGTGTCTTCAAAGCCCGAGTAAATAGGTTGCTTATGGGCAGACGTGCTCCATCGTAGGCCGCATCATCACTTACCATCAGGCCAGATAGCGGCCAAACATCAACTTATTACTACATAGTATAAAACAAAGTCGCTTTCTCTATCCCTTTGTATGCTTAAATCTTTAAAACTACGCAACGGATTTTGTAGATTTTTTTAAAAGATAGACTGCCGTACTCATAGTCTTTTAATGATTACATAAACTGGAATAGTTAAAGTAATCATTAATAACGATTTTGTATGGAAAACACTGGGTTAAGTAACCATTTAATGAGTACGGCGAAGAGTGATTCAAGAGGAAGGTTTATATGTAATACATGCATAATACATCACCATTGCACCCTAGGTGGGTCTTTAATCAAATATAACAAAAAAAAAACTAACCTCATAAGACGTGATAATTTCGCAAGAGTCTTGGTCATCACAAATAATGTTTTTATTTTTCGAATCTTCTGCTACACCGTACATTTTGGTGAAACGCCATTTTGTCTCAATAGGATTGTCACATGTAGATGTTAAGTCGGAGAAATTGATGATGCTAGGGCATGAAGTTCGCGTGTCTGTGTACTGAGTGTAGTAGGCTCCACACAGTCGCTTGTCAGTGATTACTGAGAAAAACTCGTACGGACAAGGTGGAGCTTTTTCCTCGATTGTCTACTGAAAACAAAGGGAATATGGTTTAGTTTTCGATAGTTTATTTTATGGAATAGGTGGCAAATGAGCATACGGGTCACCTGATGGTGGATCGTAGATGAGATACCTGAGGTAGATAGCAAGCCCAGAAGAAATACAGGTGCATTGCCAGCCTTTAAAAAGGAGTTCGCTCTTTTCTTGAAGGTTTAAAGGTCATATCGGTTCGGAAATACCGCCGACGACAGTTCATTTTACGTCCATTATTCATATTGTCACGTCTTTTACCGCCATAAGGGTATGCAGAGATGCACATTATGGCACGTAATGCCACTGTACATTGTACACCCACTTTTCACCATTTGTGTTATAAGTCCCATGTAATATTGGTACTGCCATATACCGGGCACAACTCCAGACTCCGAGCTACTACTGAGAAATTTTCGAAAAACAACCTAGTAATACTTTACCCGACCCGGGAATTGAACCCGAGACCCCTTGCCCGGCAGTCGCACTTGCGACCACTCGACCAACGAGCCAGGCTTTTTATTCAGAAACAAATAGCATATTTTATTGTTTAAGTGTTTGTGAAAAATGCATGATATTTTAACAATAGGCTTACTTTCCGTTATTTATCTGCAATCTGCATTATATTAGAAGAAAAATGTGCAATTTATAATTGGTTGTTAATTAATTTTAAGAATGAAGAAGCGTTGTGTTTCGTTATGTGAGGTCTTCCCTACTACCCCCAAAACGCCAGCAACGCAATTGCAACAGGTGGCGATTGCTTACAATCAAGTGAAACGTCTGCTCGGTAAACCCGCTAGGTAGGGCCCCATCTGTGGTGGTCTGATGGCTCTTTGAGGACCGCGCGGAACGCGACGCGCCGCACGCACGAGTCTGGATCTGGTCGGGCGGCGAGCAACCCCTACTCGCCGTCCGCAGACCCGCAGATCAGTGGATAGTGTTAGGGTGGGACCTCATCTGGCAGCACGGAATCGCATTAATTGTTCCGCCGGTGCTGCAGTATGCTGACGAGCGGCCGCGTGCGCCATTGTACGATAGAGTGAGACAGTATGCGATAGCAAATGATCGGCGGTAAAAGAAAAAGAAGAAAGCGCGCGATAGCATGCTAACGCGCGCTATATATCCTATCGTGCGGTTCAATTTTCCGGAGTCTCCCTGCCGACCATTGCATTTTGTCGGTGATGCCGATCGCCTCGAGGATTCCGCTGCGTGCTATCGCATTATGCTTTCTGTCTCGGTCTAGCAAATGGTAGTTCTAAGCAACAGAAAGAGATAGGGCGACGGAAAAAGGCGATTCCATGCTGCCAGATGAGGTCCAATCCAATCCTTAGTGACCATGTCAGTTTAAAAACGTATAATACAAATCACACTTACCCACATTCCACAATTTTGTAATCCTGGCACCTGAACTATATTATTGCACTTGTAGCACACAGTTCTCTCAGTACCACCATGAGAGGCCACCCTACGCCAAGTTCTCCAGTAGAAATCTCGTTTATAAGTGTACTTCATACCATCCATTGCAAGCAAACGTCTGAAATCTTTCTCAAAAGTTTCAATTCTATGCCATTTTTTCGAAGATTTGCATCCTTTTTTTAAATAGTGCGGTACGTCGTCGACAATTTCTATGTCGTTAAGCTCTTCATTCTCCGTTTTAATTAATCCTTGGTCTTTTATTTCTCGTTCTCTTCGCCTCTCCATAAATCGTTCTTGAAAGTCGATATGTCGTTTTTCTGGTACATGGGACGTCACTATTAAAGTGAATGATGTCATTAAAATTAATTGAACGAATGACATTGTTTTATTTTTTTTTATCTGGATGCGATTTTTAACCGAAAAATTGCGCGGGCTTTTTTATTTGTTAAAAAAAACTGAAATAAAATTTTACATTACTTAATGATTACATGATTTTATGCGTTTTTTCATGTATTTTATTTTAATAAAACAATAATTTATTTATTTAAAATTGATCACTAGTAGACACAACTGTATCCAAAGACGGAATGAACTAGGTTTCAATAACAAAATTCTAGAAACCAATAAAAGGAATCTCCTTTTGTGACGTTGTATCGATTATGAGGATTTTTGTTCTTATTATTTCAACAGGTGTGCATTCAATCTCTTGAATAATAGTCTTGAAGTGTTTTAAGAATGTAACGAATTGTATCGCTCTGAATTTTCCTAGGTATGTAATACGTGATAATCATTTTATAAATAGTAAGTATCCATAATATTTCGTCGCACTTTTATCTATATGTGGAAGAGCCATGCTTTAACACGAAAGGTCCGGGTCGACCGGAGTGATACGGCTTCACAGACAACTGACGTGAAATAACGCTTGCGTTATGTTTCGCTGCGTGAATGTGATTACCGGAGGCCCAATTCCCGAACAACAACCCTTGAATTCCTAACCTCCAAAAGACCGGCAACACACTTGTAATGCCTCTGATATTTTGGGCATAAAATTACTATATACTAACTTATTCCATAAAAAACTATACAGTCTACATCCACTTTTCAGTCCCATGTAACAGGGGGTGAGCCTATTTTCGTACCTGTATCGACACAATTTTTGACTCCGTGTTTTACTATTACATACGGAAATAAACTAGACTAAAATCATTCAATATGGGTCCCGACTGTTGCACTCAATTATGTTTCGCATAAGATTATTATTTTTTGTGTATTGATTATGAAATTATTTAATTTTGTGGTTAGCATTGCTATCTACACTTTTAGACTAAGCTTGTTTTTTACTTTTCAGTTTTTATTTAAAGTGTTTTTAATGCAGTCGGGTTTTTTAATTTTTTAAATTTATTTATTTTTATTTAACACTTTTTAGTTAGTTAGTTACATACGGAAATGTGTTTCTCAAGATTTCACCCGCGACACGAGAGAACTACTTCCAATACCAATATAAAAAAATAACACACGTCGATCCAGTTATTTTAGATTGATTGCGTAACACAAAGAGAGTAAAGGAATTAGAAAAAGAAGAAGGATTAAGGGCCAGTAAAATTTACTATTTACAAATTTCGTAAACGGTCTAATTCTTTAAAGAATTTTCGTCGTGTGAACTATTTAATTATTTTTTTTGGATCTTTTATTGTGAGGGGTTTTTGTCCGTAATAGTATTAATCCTTATCCTTTTAAATAGTCTATTAATTTTCTACATTAAATGAAGATAAAATTTGCTCTTTACATTGTTTAAAAATTTCTATTAGTTTTAGACAAAAAACGGTCTTTACAGTTGACGCGTCGCATGGGCTATAGGTAAACGACTATTAGATAGATTCCTTATTTAACGTTCAGCAAAGCGAGGGCGGGTCGCTAGTCCTTTATTTAAAATAAATTCATTGTAAATAATTTGGTTAAGACGTACTTTTATTATCACTTTTCACTTTTAAGTTCAGACACCGCTAGTCAATCGCGTCGCGTAGACCTAGGTATACGAGTATTTAGTTTGGATAATAAAGAACATAATTGCGACATAGTATTTTTTTTCTATATGTCAGTGATATACCATTTTGGAATCCTCATGATGAGCTCTTTAATTTGATACCCATATTGTAGCAAATAAAAAAAAAAATTTTTTTTTACTCCTATCTAGGGCGCCTCACGGCCGCCATGTTGGTTTTTGTTTTACGTCACATATCTAAGAACACTTGGGTAATTAAGACGAATCCAACGATACCCTGATTGTCGAAATCCATCAAGCCGTTTCGAAGAAATGAGGTAATAAAGAATATTAGGCTCATACATACAAGATACGCGCGAAAAACATAACCCTTCCTTGGCAGTCGGGTAAAATTCGAAATCCGAAAAAAAAACCGTTTAGACTTTTCCCTAATCTGAAATCGAACCTTGCGACTTACTTTTGTTTTACTTATGAATTTCTTTAGTTCCTTTAATAGTTCACTGCTAAAACTTATTCTAAAATATTTTTGCATTGAACTACGCCTTTGGTGCGGGTATTTTAACTTTTTTAATTTAGCGCCATTCTCCGTATGACGTCACGTTGTCAAAAGTGTGACCAAATAAAAAAAGCAATTATAAACAAAATGCTAAAAAACAAAGCTTTCCAACTCTGGAACGCGTTAATGAATGGCGAGAAATCTCCGCGAGTTTTTGTTGATTGATAAATCATTCATTCTATTCCGTTCATTTCATTCCTCTTACAATGATGGGATATGACGGGTGTCTATCGTAAATTCGTAAAAAAAACCATTTTGTTCAACTATTTTAGTTACGAAAATATTTTGTGACAAGACATTGTGAGTTCGCGCGTGTGCCTGTGTTATATTTGTGTGTTATTCAGAGTTTTGAACAACGTTTTTCATCGTATTCGCTGCTCAACGTAATTCGGTATGTATTTTATTTTAAATATATAAGTAACTTTGATCCTTTGTTAGATTAATATTCTTGATTCGAAATGGAAAGTTAGTTTCGCGTTTTATTATTCATAGACCTACCTTACTGAATAATAGTTTTCATTGTAGTTATATATTCAAATCAAGTTTTAATTTGGTTTCAAAATCTCATTACCACGCCCGTACTATCTAAATACTGTCTTAGATTAATGACTTTAAAAGTAAAATAATTATTTACGATGTAGAAAAATAAAACACTTGTAACTTACCCCATAAATGCACATTACCATTCACAAGTAAACTTTTATGACATATTTATCACTTTATTTTAATTATTGCTGTTTTTAAATAGTCTTGATTATGTAGACAGGAAATGTAATTTCTTAGTTCCATTATCGGAACTAATCACGATACAGTAGCATGCAAAACTTGTGTAATTCAATTCAATTATTTTACAAAACTAACTTAAAACTTATTCATTATTCTTGAAAGTACAGGTGGGTAGATTTTTTAGTTGCAAAAATACTTAATTTGTTATATTAAATTGTAATAGTCATCATTAATCATATTTTCTCAATAAATAATTATTATGAACAACAATGAACTTCGACACAAACCTCTTTGTTTATAAAACTCCTTTCATAACATAGTAACAGACAATAATTCACTGTATTTTGTAAGTGGCACAGGTATGACTAACATACAGCCTGTTTAAAAACTTCTTTCCTTATTTTTTGGTTAAAAATTTCTGGATTTTCTGGGACACATGGTGTGTGACTGTAAGAAAGCTGGCTTCTTGCCAATCCTTTGTAAATGGCAAAAATAAATGAATGATTAATATTACAATTATGTTTTTAAAACCAAATACATACAAGTGGCTGTATGGTGGCTGGTGACACAATTCTTATTTTAAAACAATAGTTCTACGGCCTCTTTGTTTGGTCATTGCCTTGTTTTAAAGTTCACTTGATTATCTGTGGTTTCATTACACATGTTCTAAATTTAAATTTTAATGCTTTTGTTAACAACACATTACATTTTTGTTTTGTTTATACAACTATTTAATAATTCGAAAAATAATAGAATTATTAATTATTATTACCTAGGTACTTCTACCTACTTCTAAATATTTAATTATAGTCAGATGGAGTCTTTTTCTATTATTTCTAATAGTTATTCACATTAGAATTACTTCTTAGCTACCTCCATTACGGTAATGTTAAACATAAACATAACATAAAAAATAAGAAAATTTTAAATTCATTTTCCAACCATGGCTACCCTCTTTTGGTAAAAAAAAATAACAACCCTTTAGCCTACTAACTATAGGTACCTCAATCTTATCAAGTGTCCGTATAGCATCAGAAATGTTACAAGTGCATTACCCGCCTTTTAATAGGTAGGAATTTGGGGATAGGATATTTTAGGATTGCAGAGGGTATAAATTGGTCCTCTGGTACCCTCACTCATGCAACTAAACATAATGCAAGCGATGTTTCACGTCAGTTTTCTGTGAGGCCGTGGTAGCAATCACGTTGCTGTTGCTGTTTTTGTCATGCCTGGCGACATGACCACCTCTCTCTGTGGATTGTCCGGTGCAGTCTCTCTCCATAGAACTGCAACTAGTTGTTCTATGGAGTTTTTTTAAGGGACATCAGCAATACCTGAGGAGTTACTAGTGTGTAACCAGCCTTGTAGAAGGTAGGGGATTAGAGATTTGAGAGTAGAATAAAAAAATCTTCAGACACACTTCCTCCCCCAATGACTCTATACATCGCGAGGTTGACGTTTTGACGATCAAAAGTGCCTTCCTGGTCTATTTGAAATAAATGATTTTGACTTTGACTTGACTTTGTTCGAAGCAACCTGCATGCAGCTGTTTGTGACTCTTTCTTTTAAGGGGGAAAATCATCCAATTTCTTCTCCCGCTTTGGGCGAGGCGGGGCGAGTGTCAGACTCTTACTGACTAAAAACAGGAGCTCCGGTAAGCCCGCTAGATAGTCCGCATCTCCGGATCAGGCGTCAGCCCTACTGGGCCCCATCTGTGGCAAACAACCGCTGTATGCAAGTCGCTTTCAACGTCGCGATCTGTAGTTATTAGGGGAGTCTGAGGCTGGCGTGACTGACACCAGAGCTATCATACAAATACGCACCTGCGTGAACTTGGCACCCGACTTTGGAAAAATTGGTTTAAATAGCTTCACTACTATCCACTACTAATCGAAATCTTTCGAAAAACCATTGAAAAATCCAATTTTTCCAAAGTCGGGTGTCAAGTTCACACAGGTCGAATACGCCCGTTTTGGAGATAAACCCTGTAGCACCCTGTAGGACTACTCCGGTTCTCGAATGCGAAGTTTCGTTTAATCTTCGGCCGTAGGTTTTATTGATTTAATAATGAAATTACTTAAAATGACGTTTTATTTTTAATTTCATATCAAAACCTATTTATTAATGTTCATTTAATTCGTTTATTTTTGTTCACGAAAGTTCGCAATAAATAGAATTGTAGTATGCAATCTGCGAAGTTTCGGACGAAACTTCGTTTTTGTTGAATCAGAGTAGATCCTTACTAGAACCTATGGACAATATGATAATCGTTCTAGGCACCTATTTACTTCTCGATATGTAATGTCATTGTACGAATAAACTGTTTTAAGTCCAAACCAGTTTTTGTAACGGTGTTTTTTTTTCACAGTATGTGATTTTATTTGCAAAATAGTGATGTGGATATGCTAATGTAGATTTTATCGATGTTTTTTTTTTTGGTTTTCGTTGGTTTCTCGGTGACGTTTATTTGATTATCAAATAGTTCGGAATCAAATATCAAACAGATTACCTAATGGTAACCAATTGCCGCCCATGTACACCTGAAACACCAGAGGCGTTACGAGTTGCTCCAAATACCAGAGGCGTTGCCGACCTTTTCTATGTTAGGAATAAAGGTTTTTGGGGAATCGGCAAGTGGGACTCACACAACGAAACATAACGCAAGCATTGTTTCACGTCGGTTTTCTGCTCAGCCGTGGTTTCACTGCCAGTCCATTCGTGCTACACTGTTACAACGTGCTAAGTAGCGGCAGTACTTACATCTATGTACAGTTATCACTAACTCACTCAGTCTCACTTTCAGTCACACTTTTCACCATTTGTGCTATAAGTACCATGTAGGTGGTGAGCCTATTGCCAATTATACTGGGCAACCAAATCAATTAAAACAATAATTCCAGACTCCGTGCTACTACTGAAAAAAGCCCAGTAATATTTTTCCCGACACGGGAATCGAACCCGATACCCCTTGTTCGGCAGCCGCACTTGCGACCACTCGACAAACGAGGCAGCTTCATATTAAACCAAATTTTTCCATTGACTAAACATTGCATGTCGTTTGCATTGCAATTACCTATAACTAACGATGTCTCAAAGATATCGATACTTTGCACATAATACCAGCTCTACGACAGAAACAAGTGTTTTTTATTACGCTCCACCCACAAATCCAATTTGTACCTTAATATCTCGACAATAAAGTAAAAAACAGCTCGACTCGTGCCTTAATACTTAGACGACAAGAGATTTTAAACCTTATCCTTTTAGGATTGAAGTTGGTTTTTGTTTGAAGGAGTTAAATACTGTTTACGTTTTAAACAAAGACATGGCGGTTTAGTGTTACTTTGTTGCTAAGTATAAATAAAGGACTCAGTGCGTGGTTTTTAATGTGAAAGACCCGTACGAGTTCAACCACATCTGGACTATAATCCACAACTGGACTATATAGACCTTCTCTACTTATCAGGATTCTTATTTTTATATATTTGACTAGCTACTTCCGCGCGGTTTCACCCGCTCTGCTTGGCTCCTATTGGTCACAGCGTGATTTTATATGGCCTATAGCCTTCCTCGATAAATGCACTACCCAACACAAAAAGAATTATTCAAATCGGATCGCATAAGGAAGCTTGAAGCGAAGCGCTTCGTGCGATTTGGTGGGATATCTACCAGTGGCGCGAATTACATAACTATTACCAAATTCAAATGCCATAACATACAGACCACCCACCCTTTCCAGTTACTAACGCTTATGATGTCACACTACACACGGTGTAAGGATCGAGCCGTTCAATTGGAGTGCGCTCAACGACCCGCAATGGCCGGATATAGGCGCAATTGTGACCAATCAGCGGCCACGATGATAATACTGTTTGTCGCTTTTCAATGTATCTGCTTATGTAATGTGTTGGGCTACAATTCGATGATGATTCGTCACAGAATTTTCCATTAGTGGGCTTTTCCACCAGAGATGTGCTATGCTACGTTGCTGTGGATGTGTTGTGGCATTTGAATTTGGTAATTGTTATGTAACAAATGGGGTCCAGTAGGGCTGATGTCTGATCTGGAGCTGCGGACTACCTAGCGGGTTAATCGGGGATCTCTAGCTAGAACAGCAGTAGTAGGAACGAGGTGGTCTTTCGTCAGTAATAGTTTGATACTCCCACTTGCCGCACCCGGCTTGCCCAAGGCTGGAGAAGTCATTGGATGATTTGCCCGTCTTAAAAAAGCCAGGGTTTTTGTTTTTGAGGGGTGAACATCATCGAATGATCCGCCTGCTCATGATGAGGTGAGTGGCAATGTCAGGTTTTAACTGACTAAAAACATCCCCGTTCCTGTTAAAATGAGCTCCCACTCACTCTCCCCTCATCCAGCCAGGAGAAGATATTTTGGATGATTTTTGAAACAAAATCTTCGTGGTTTTCTATGAAACTTTCAAGACACCGAAAAACACATTACTCATCTTGCGTCCTGCATTAGGTAAAAAAGGGAATTTAAAATTACCTAATATTTATGTATGTAACCTCAAACCCGATCATTTATTTGTATGCCACACATACATACATACATACGAATAAGGTGACTGTATATGAAGCAATCTGAATAACAGATGGGCAGATATAACTAGATCAATTTAAAAACCATATTTTTCACGTCAAGCCGGTATTTTTGGGAACACATGAAACATGGATTTTAGACACGTTGCTAACTGATTGATAAATTGTTTTGTTTACCGTTGGATGATGCTGAAAGGAGGTCTTAAATAATGATTTAATAGTTACCCGTTTCTGGCAGTGGACCGTCACGAATAGTTGTTGTATTTCACAATATCAATGTCGATCGATTGGAATTGGATTCAAGAGTAAACGCCAATAATTAGTAAGGTAGTCCCTAAATGTGGGAGAGCCATGCTTCGGCACGAATGGGCCGCCTCGACCGGAGTGATACCACGGACGAGCAGAAAACCGACGTGAAACAACGCTTACGTTGTGCGAGTGAGGTTACCGTAGGCCCAATTACGCCCTCTTCCCAATCCCCGATTCCCCAACAACCCTTAAATTCCTCACCCCCAAAAGGCCGGCAACGCACTTATAACGCCTCTTGTGTTTCAAGTGTCCATGGGCGGCGGCGATTGTTTACAATCAGGTGATCCGTCTGCTCGTTTACCGGCTTATACCATAAAATAAAACGTTTCAATAATTTTATTTCGCGGTAACTTTCCTACAGTTTATAGCTCTATGTAACAAATAGAAGATGTAGTTTTTATTAAGGTGATCAAGAGTTGAAATGACATTACTGTGTACATATTTGTACAGCCTAACAGGAAAAATCATTGTATTGAAGTATAGTTACTTAGGTAATAGGTACCATTTATTGATAGACAGACGGTTAGAATACACTAACAAGTCAATGCGGTTTTACTCCCCTCCCTTATCACTGCGAGGACCGCCCAGAGGACACGGTGGAGCATAAGGTGGCGGTGTGCCCTGCATGGGTTGAGTACCGCCGTGTCCTCAGGGATGTGGTCGGTGACGGCGACCTCTTGCATCTGGCACTGGTTCAGGCCATGGTACGGAGCGAGGGGGAATGGGATGCCGTCTTTTCCTTCTGCCAAACAGTCATGCTAGCTAAGGAGGAGGCGGGGCGCGTGAGGGAACGAACCTATCACGCCCAGCCGTCGCGAGAGACACTCCGGGCGTCGGGGATCGCGCGGCGATCTCCGGCCACCGTAAGTGCGGGCCTGCGGTCGGCGAGCAAGGGTAGCTCGCCGCCCGTTCAGAGCCAGTCCTCGAAAAGCCATCAGTACCCTTAGTATGAGTTTGCTTTACGTTTAAAGTAATCGACACGAGACCGTTTTCGGCGCTCTGATTGGTTGATTTGTTGGCCGGTCAATCAGAGCGGTCGAGGCTCTCGTTTCGATTGCTGTAAACGTAACGTTCCGCGCTCTGATTGGCTCGCAGACCACAAGAGATGGGGCCCAGTAGGGCTGATGCCTGAACTAAAGTATCAAAACAAACATTATCACAACAGGCGTGTGTTTATATTTGTCCTACATATTATTCCTATGAATTTGTCTGCCTTTTTGTTCCTAACAATGTCGTAAGTAGTTAAGTAGCAACAAATTGGGTCAGAACACTTGAAGATAATGATAGCTGTCATAACAAACTATTTGTTTTAATTGCCTTCTCGTTGTATTCGTTCTGTTAGCAATTATGGTCTTCAAAACAGGAAGAGGATTGCGTAATTTGTCTTCTTAGGTCTTCCTTACACTGTGAATTAGAATCAAGGGGTTTTATTTTTCAGCTATCTAGTGGCGCCTGATTAGGACATTTGTCACCAAACCTATTCCTTTACCGGGTGTTGTAACGAATGGCCGAAATTAATCAAATTTCAATCCGAAAATCTTCGGATTAAGGCTGCTTTTCCACAAGAAATGTACTATACTACATTGCTGTGGATGCGTTTGTTTTTTATATGGAAAGATGTGTGAGCCAAACATCCGAACATAGTACCTCCTTTTTTAAAGTCGGTAAAACCTAGGCTAAATACAAAGGCTATGAAAAGCCTAATATGACTGTTGATGAAGCGAAAGAGGTGTGTAAGGATCGTAGCAATTGCCGTCTCTGCCCAATCCAATGGGAGTCAGGCGTGTGTTTATCTACAGATGAAATTTTTCCGTCAACCACCTGAACCGCGTTCCTATGAAGTTGTGGACAAAAGCCAATGTATTTAAACATCTTACTAATATTAATGTTTGTGTGTATGTTTGTTACTCAATCACATCAAAACAGCTGAAGGGATCGGAATAAAATTTGGAACAGCGGTAGATTATAGTCTGGAATAACACATAGGATACTTTTTATCTCACGGGACCGTGGGCGAAGCCGCTGGCAGAAGCTAGTCGTATATAAAATGATAAGAGCACTCATTAAGCGGTGGGTGTGTTCGTCGATAGGAATCGCGTGACGTCTGACTCATTGTCAGTGGTATCATAATCAAAAACATGTTTTGCGCAACGCAGAATATGGCGTCTTGATTGTTAAGTCCCGGAGGAAGGTCGACTCGTCACTATTAACGCACTATGAAAATACACTGAAACTTAGAAAAAGGTTTCCTACCTCCACGGTTTTAAGGATGTTTTTCTGCCAAAAATGTGCTATGCTACGTTGCTGTGGATGCGTTTAGCTTTCACTAATCATATTCATTGGTACACATAGCTTAGTACTGGTAGAAACAGACTCAGCTAAGCTATGTTTTTAATATACTACCTACAGCCACATAGCTTAGTATTACCACGGCCTCACAGAAAATTGGCGCGTTATGTGAGTGAGGTTACCGGAGACCCAATTACTTCCCAATCTTCCCAATCCCCGATATCCTAACAACCCATAAATTCCCAAAAGGCTGGCAACGCACTTGTAACGCCTCTGGTGTTTCGGGTGTCCATAGGCGGTGGTGATTGCCTACTATCAGGTGATCCGTCTACTCGATAACCGGCTTATAACATAAAAACAAAACTGTTGACAGACAGCAAAATGATAATATATTGCCCTCAAAAGGCTTTTGCTTCATCCTACATATCACATAGTTTTAAAAAACATCAGTTATGTACATATATAGAACAAACACTGTTCCTCATTCAGATAGCATTGAAGGATATGATTTGTATATTATTTATAATTTATCATTTATATTACTGACTAGCAGCCCATCCCGGCTTCGCATGGCCATAATAATATAATAGTAGAGAGCCTTTTCTTTTTTAATAACAGAACGCTTATTGTGACGGTATTTTTTTTAATCGGTTCAGTAATTTCGGCTTTCGGAGCCTATACATTTCAAACAAACAAAATTATCTAATCTTTCCTCTTTTACTAGCTTTTTTTTGCGTGGGAAAAATCATCCAGTATGACCACCTTCAAAACCATCCTTCTCCCGCCTTGAGTGAAGCGGAAGGGACTGTCAGACTCTTACTGACTAAACACCACCCCATTCCTTCTCCTGCTTTGAGCCGGAGCCCCGGTAACCATTTACGTTGTCCGCAGCTTCGGAGCCTCTTTTACTAGCTGACGCGGCAAATTACTTACCGCCTAACACATTATTTTCTCACTTTTTAAACCTCCCTTGGACTTGTACAATACAATTCAAGATCAAAATTAGCCAAATCGGTCCAGCCGTTCTCGAGTTTTAGCGAGACTAACGAACAGCAATAAATATAGAGGTTATTAGGAGACTGTTACTGTCAACTAGTATACTGATAGTATACTGATGAGGTCGTGACGTCATAATCACGATATAATAATATCTGCTAGGAACTAGGTCGGTAAACATCAGAGTACATATTAACTTAGTATTATATATGTGATAGTTATATGTTTGTTCCGCGTCGAAACAGTAGGGAATGTCATGTTATTAAACATGTGTCGTATCATACACATCAAGTCAAGCAAAACCAGTATAAATGATATTTTTGCAAATAGGTTACAATGTAACTCTTTTACACGTCAATCTCTTAAATAACTAGATGAGGCCGGCATTTCCTATCGGACTACTCTGAGAAGAAATGCCGAAACAAACTCAGAGGTCATAGTCTCTTTTAAAGTTCAGACAATATCAATTAAAGATGTCGGAGAACCGTGCAAGTTGATTCTGTAGTGGTATAAAATGGTTGTGGTAATGTGCAGAAAGGTTATGTAAAGCGGGTTCAAAATAAATTGGTTTTGTATTAGTACAGTATCATCATTATGTGTTTGATTTCTCGTACTGAGTAAGTAAAGGACGTCTTCTTGTGGTTTGATGGCAGAGTATTTGTCACTTCTCTCTTTTTATTTAAGAGAGAGAGAAGTCATCCAATGTCTTCTCCCTCATTGAGTGAGATGAGAGGGAGTGTCAGAGTCTTACTGACTAAAAACCAGCCCGTTCCTACTCCTGCCTTTCGAGCCGGAGCCCTGGTAAACTCGTTAGGTAGGCCGCAGCTCCGGATTGGGCATCAAGCCTTACTGGGCCCCATCTGTGGTGGTTTATGACTCTTTCGGGCGGTGAACTACCCTTGCTCGCCGTCCGCAGACCCATATTTACGGTGGCCGGAGATCGTCGCGTGATCCCCGACGTTCGGAGTGTCTCCCGCGACGGCTGGGGCATTTGTCACTAATCCTACACTTCTGTCTTCTTGCGTGTCATAAAATCCTACTAAGGATGTACACATTTGACGCGAGGTGAGATGAAGATGTACAGCTCGAGTATGCAATATATCGATAGTAATGAAGCCATCCATAGCAGTAATTTTTCCATATAAAAACAGCTTGTGTCCGTTTCCACCAGTGCTAAGCTATGTGTACAATGAATATGATTGGTGGAAGCTAAACGCATCCACAGCAACGTAGCATTGCGCATCTCTGGTGGAAAAGCTCTCTTACTATTTTGTCTCTTTGCGTTTTAGAAAACCTTTCGGTTGTAAGCATAACGCTGATTACTATGTGAATACCCATTCCCTTTCGGATTCCCGAAGACCCCGTTGGATCACTATTCAGTGATACAACATTCAGCATAGTCCTCGAATGCACAAAATCTTCGCCGCATGCCTCATCAAACCAGCTCTAAAACACATCAACAGATTCTAACTAACGCCGTCTTCAATGAAACACTATTCAAACACAGCTGTATGTTGATTCTACACATACATACATACTTACACTATATGTGATATATCATGGAGGCATAGTACATTGTCACGTGATACGACACCTGTTCGCTTACAAACTCGGTTGTGGAGAACGTGATCACTGATCAGTTGATCACAAGATGACTTGACAGCTCAATGTCATGGTTGTAGGTATGTCGATTTTATTGCATAGTTAGTTAGATAGATTAGTAAAGTTAGTCTATTTAATTACTAGATTTTTGTTTTTTTTTTCTTTTGTGAGATAAGTCGGTAAATGAGAAGGCGAATCATCTGATGGTAAGCTATTGTCGTCGCCCGTGGATACTTGAAACACCAGAAGCGTTACAAGTCCGTTGCCGACATTTTGGGGTTTGGAAATTGTGGATTAGGGATTCGGGGATTGGGGAGATTGGGTAATTGGGCTTCCGGGAACCTCATTCACACAACGAAACACAACGCAAGTGTTGTTTCACGTCGGTTTTCTGCTCGGCCGTGGTATCACTACGGTCGAGCCGGCCCATTCGTGCCGAAGCATGGCTCTCCTATACTTAAACGTGTGTGCCAACTCAGTGATCACTGATCAGCGATTACATGACAGCTCAATGTCATGGTTGTAGGTATGTCGATTTTATTGCATAGTTAGTTAGTTAGATAGGTTAGTCTATTTGACTAGATTTTTGTTACTTTTTTGTGAAATAACGCCTTATTTCACAAAATAAAACGGTATGATTTAGTCGGTAAATGAGTAGGCGAATCATCTGATGGTAAGCTATCGTCGTCGCCCGTGGACACTCGGCATTACAAGTGCGTTGCCGGCTTTTTGGGGGTTAGGAATTTAAGGGTTGTTAGGGAATCGGGGATTGGGAAGATTGGGTAGATGTAATTGGGCCTTCCGGTAACCTCACTCACATAACGAAACACAACGCAAGCGTTGTTTCACGTCGGTTTTCTGTGAGGCCGTGGTATCACTCCGGTCGAGCCGACCCAGCAGTGCCGAAGCATGGCTCTCCCACACTTAAACGTGTGTGTCAAATGATCACACGATGACTTGACAGCTCAATGTCATGTTGTAGGTATGTCGATTTTATTGCATAGTTAGATAGATTCGTCTATTTAACTAGATTTTTGTTACTTTTTTGTGAAATAACGCCTTTTTTCATAAAATAAAACGTTACGACTTAGTCGGTAAACGAGTAGGCGAATTATCTGATGGTAAGCTATCGTCGTCGCCTGTGGATACTCGAAACTCGAGAGGCGTTACAAGTGCGTTGCCGGTTTTTTGGAGGTTAGGAATTTAAGGGTTGTTGGGGAATCGGGGATTGGAAAGATTGGGAAGATGTAATTGGGCCTCCGGTAACCTCACTCACATAACGAAACACGCGTTGTTTCTCATCGGTTTCTCATCTATGAGGCCGCGATATCACTCCGATGTCCATAGGCAGCGGCGATTGATTACCATCAGGTGATCCGTCTGCTCGTTTACCGGCTTAAATACCTTAAAACAATCCGGTTAAAATTGAGAAAATCCTACGGTTTTTAAGTATAATAAATTTCATTTTTATCGTTCGCGGAAGATAGTGAAAGAAAACATTGTTTAATCACTTTATTGGCATGGTAAACGTTGATTGTCCTGCAATAAGTATGTTAAGTAAGTATGGAATAAACTTTGTAGCCCTAATAAGGACATACATTGTCAACAACAGCCCAATGCTAGGGATTTCCCATAATCTCCACGCTTGGCATACGAAGATAGTGATCACAATTAACAATTTGGCCATATGATGTAACCACGCCCCATTTCGTATTACACGGGGGTTTTACCAAAAACTCTTTAAAAATGACATAATCGACTGATTACGTATCTTCGTTGCTAACCGCCGCACTCAGAGACATTTAATAACTACTACTTAAACTATTCTTTAGTAACGATTTTGTATCGAAAACAATTGCAGTGTCAGACCCTTACTGACTAAAAACCACGATGTTCCTACTCCTGCTTTCCAAATCGGAGCCCCGGTAAACCCGCTAGGTAGTCCGCAGCTCCGGATCAAGCATCAGCCCTACTGGGCCCCATCTGTGGTGGTCTGATGGCTCTTTGAGGCGCACCCAGAACGCGACACGCCGCACGCGCGGGTAGGACTGGGTTAAGTAACCATTAAATGACTCTGAGTACGGCAGTAAGAATTGTTTTTTACGGGGAACACGTAATTAGTACCTATATGGCTATATTAATGTATTATGTACGTGTTTACGTGTCTAGCACGTGAACAGATAAATGGAAATTAGATTTTATTAGCCTTTGCTTTGCGGTTTTACTCGTGTAGTGTGTACTAAGTACTTCAACGTCAACAGACCATGGTAGTGTCAAGTGCATTTTTTTATGGAATAGGGGGCAAACGAGCAGACTGTTCACCTGATGGTAGGCTATCAACGGAAGGAATCTAAAAAAAACTAGAGGAATCACAGGTGAGTTGCCGGCCTTCTAAAAAGGAATACGCTCTTTTCGAAGATGTGAATGTTCGAAGGTTGAATCGGTTCCAATTACACCCTCCTGGATATACAAAAATCTTAAATTCTTTACCTCCAAAAGCCGGGTTGCACTTGTAACGCCTCTGGTGTTTCGGGTGTAGATGGGCGACGATTGGAGATCGCAGTTTAATACGTTCGTTTCGAGAGCGTTGCTGCCCGGCTCTGTCTGTGTAGTCCCTTAATCGGTACTTACGGCACTATATTCCGAACTTTTTCTATAAGGGGGTAAATCATCCATTGACTTCTCTCGACTTGGGTGAGGCGATAGGAAGTGTCACTCTTACTGGCTAAAAACTACGCCGTTCTTACTCCTGCTCGTTGAGCCGGAGCTCCGTTAAACCCGCATGGCAGTCCACAGTTTCGAGGGGCTCTATACACCAGCAGCGGTCTGTCACGGGCTGTCCATGATTATAATGACTTCATTGACATGAAACCACGCCCTCATTACAACTTATATATATGTTACTATGAAAACATAGATAAGGCGATAGTAATTACAAAATTATCTTAAGCCGATTTTATCGTGTAAACCAAGGTGATAGTATATTTATTTTATCAGTTATTATAGTAAAATGCAATTGGTATAATAATGGTTAGTATTATTCTTATTTAATGATGTCATTTATTTATTTAATTTTTTGGGACAAGCCCGCCACAACCTCCCGTATACCGCTGCAACTCCTGTGCACCAGGATCTACAGTAGATACAACCATGAAAACACCGGAACAGTGAAGTCCGGCGCGTCCCAGGGACATGAATGACTGTCTTGGATCCCGCAACGAAACAAATCAGAAGATGTTATTAGAGGAGAAGAAAAAGAAAACGATGATGTCATTTATGTCTAAGAGTGCTCTTCCACCAGATGTGATATGTTCGTAGCATAGCTACGCTGCGAAGATGTAATAGCTAAACCGTGAAACTATATGACCGTTTCCACTGATACTAAACTACGTAGCTGTGCGAGGAAAATGCGCAGCTCGAGTATATGATGTATCGATAGTATGGAAGTCATTCGCATCACGTATCTTTCCATATAATTTCCGTATAACAAAATAACTACTTTTTATCTCACGGGACCGCGAACGAAGTCGCTGGCAGAACCTACTTTTGATTACAATCTATTTCTATTTTTTAAAAACGTTGCCCCACACTATTATTTTCTCCTGGGTCGTGAGTGCGTTTACAAACATACAAGTTCACATACACATGCCACCCAGACCCGAAACAACAATTTGTGTTTTGAGTTGCTCCGTGCGAGAATCCGCTACACGTTACGCGGCAGTCGGTTGCACAGCCACTGCGCCAACTGTGCAGTCGATAAATCAGTAGTACCTAGTAGTAATTTTTGTTGCGCACACAAGTCAAACAACTTGTTTTAAACTCAGAATAAGTATTAAATGTGTGATCCGGAGCTGCGCACTACCTAGCGGGTTTACCGGGGCTCCGGCTCGAAAAGCAGGAGTAGGAACGGCGTGCAGTCGATAAATCATTAGTACCTATTCTGAAATTGTTGTAATTTTCGTTTTTACGTCGCTATCAACTGTCCGCACCTCGTAATCTGCTTTTGCTTTTGCTTTCAACTGTAGCTACTTATCTGGGGGCACGGCCCCCCGCCAAGTCGAGCAAAAAAAAAGCGGCACGGCCGTACCATCCTTTTCTCGAAGCAATTCGGGCCTTTTTCGACCCCCTATAATTCGGTTGAGGATAAAGCAAGAAACCTGAATCTTCAGTAACTAATCCGGCATTGTATAAACACGGAATATTTAAAATTTCAGTCAATTTGAACCAGTAGTTTAAGAATGACAACTTGTTAAAATTTCTAAATTTTGTCACTCACTGACTCACCGATCATCAAAAGTCCAAGGCACTTCTAGCAGACTTAGAAGCTTCATATTTGGAATACATATAGAGTTTAGTGTCTTAATCATGGGAAAACTTAAATATTTTGTAATTTCGGTCCAGTTTTCCAAATACACCAACTGCATCAATAACTTTGTAATCCCATATAAATATATGGGATTACAAAGTTATTTATGCAGTTGGTGGTTGGTGGTGGTTATAAATTTAATAGATGGTATCAAAAATAAAGGCTCTACAAAAAGAAGTGAGATCCCATCAAAAACATCCTGTAAAAAACCCAAGTCTCGCAGCTCAGTCTTTCTACCGTCAAAAGTTGTGAGATCCATGTAATACCAAGTCGGTTAATCTATTTAGTGTCTACTTGAAGGACCTTCTGTCTTAAGTTATTACATAAGTTATTATCATGCCAATATTAAAAATATTTAACGTTTTAAACAAATAGATCGACTTGGACATCGCTTGATTTGATTATTAGTATGTAACACACTACACAGCACGACGGGCCAGCGACCAACAGGAACGAGAGTTTCAATCGCGTGAGGCGCGAGAGACTAAAGAATCTAATATAATATTGTAATATTCATTTTGTTTTCATGCGATGTCCAAGTCGATCTATTTGTTTAAAACGTTAAATATTTTTAATATTGGCATGATAATAACTTATGTAATAACTTAAGACAGAAGGTCCTTCAAGTAGACACTAAATAGATTAACCGACTTGGTATTACATGGATCTCACAACTTTTGACGGTAGAAAGACTGAGCTGCGAGACTTGGGTTTTTTACAGGATGTTTTTGATGGTCTTAAATTGTGATAAATAAGATCGTATCTCTATGTCATATGTTGTTATGTACTTCATCAAAATACTATTATGATACCCGCTACTTAAGATATGGGGGTAGATATCGTTTCGTTTTGTTACTATCTTTAGAACGTGTGTATTTGAAATGCTGTTGCTTAGGGAACTATAGCTCTTTGGCTTTGATTAACTCTTTTCTGAGACCAGTACACACTACTTTGTCCATGGGTGGTGCTAATCGCTTACCATCAGGTGATCCGTCTGCTCGTTTGCTTAAAAAAATACAAATAAAACCACTGTTTTTAAAAGTGGAAATATCACCTCATTACTCCTCCCGCTTTAGTTACTACCAATGGCTTCTCCCGCCTTGGGCGAGGCGAGAGGGTGTGTCAGACTCTTACTGACTAAAAACCACCCCGTTCCTTCTCCTGTTTTTCGAGCCGGAGCCCCGGTAAACCCGCTAGGTAGTCCGCAGCTCCGGAGATGAATTAACTTGAAACTTATCATTTCTATTTTAAAGTCCAATAACCTTAATGAGTACACGTGCATAAATATACAGAATGCTTTTAATTATGTAAACAGCATTATAATACCTGCTATTAAACATGTCAAGTGTACATACATACGAGATAAATTCGTATTATCAAATATTTACCTACATTCAGCTTGTTTGACGTTTAACCTATATTTTTTTCCTGGTTATCTATAGGTACCTACTCTCACGTTATATGTATTTATAACAAGGTTTTGTTTCGCCTTTCTGTCTGTCTGTCTGAGCGTTGTTAGAACGGAAATTGCTGTGTCGTTTTTCGTATGACTTTCATTAATTAAGTCATAAATCATGCTGATTTATGACTCTAAACGAGAGAAGTTACCCAATTCCCGTCAAAATAGGCCCAGCCATTTCAGAGATTATAGCTAGAACAAACAGAAAGACAGATAGACAAAAATATTGTTTTGGTGTATGTATCGTATGTATATTCATATGAATGTAGTAGAAAGTGGTTATTTTAATATTACAATCAGTACCTAAAAGGCCACAAAAGGCAGGCAACGCACTCGCAGGTCTCGTAACGCATCATCAGGTGATCCGTCTGCTCGATTACCGGCTTATTCCATAAAAAAAAACTCGTGCTAAGGGTATAAACACTCTAATTTTATTTATTAGTCTAGATTAAAGTCTTAATCTAAGTCAGTTTTAACGTCCTCTTTAAATACATCATGTTTGATAAAACAACAAGAGAGTTAGATCGGATTAGACGCATTGCGTTTAACTAACAAAACAAACGAATCATCTTTATGATATGATTGCTTCGTGTAGATGACGGCCAATTGGACTCGTCTTCCTCCAATTAAGATGTGACTCATTTCATACATATCTTTGTTATGAATACTGGCTTATGGCAGCAGCTTCGCCCGCGTTTCCGTAGGGTAAAAAGTAGTTGTGTTATTCCGGATAGTAATCTACCACTGTTCTAAACGTCCTGATCCTTTCAGCCGTTTGGACGTGATTAAGTATTAAACAGATTCACAAACTTTCGCTTTTGTATTAGTCAGAAGAGGTAAGTAAAATAGTAAGGCGGATCGCCTAAGGGCTATGTGACACCATGGCTGCGCAACCAGTCGCCGCTACCAACATAATCATCACCCAGTGGACACCAGATTGGTGTCCACTTGTTTGCGCAACCAATGTTGAAATACAGCGCAGAATGTTACTGGTCGCATATCCATGCTGGTTACGCTACCACTAATTACTACAACGCCGTATGACGTCTCACTCATTCAGCTGCCTGTGCTAGCTCTTCGAAGTCCATTCTGTTACTGTCAGGGGCAGCTGTTTTTGAGGGGGGTAAATCATCTATATTTCTCTGGCCTAAGGCCTCGGCCTCGAATTTTGCGGGCAGCGGGGCGGCGGCGGCGGCGGCGCGGGAGCGGGGCGGCGGCGGCGGACCCGTTCTCGAAACTAGCGGGCAGATCGCGCGGCACTACAGCGGTGTAGTGTTGTGTTCGTGGTTGTGTTGTCGAGATATTTGTTTTTATTAGCGAACGAAATGTGTGAAAAACGGCGACAACATCTTTTTGATTTAAATTTATTCCTAACGCTCGATTTACTGTGGGCAAAAGAAGAAGTGGATACCTACTATAGGGCAAGGAAAATAAATGGCGAGTTTTATCGAAATTATGAAGAACAGAGACAAAATCCCGACAAATTCTACGACTACACCAGAATGAGTGTACAAACTTTTGACTATATTCTTGAAACTATCAAGAGTGATTTAGAGTCTAGAATTAATCCAAAACGATTTAGAGGTTTATCTCCAGCAGAAAAATTATATGTTCCATATGGGTGTCCTCTCAAAGATTGCCGAAATCATTTGCTCTTGCACGTCCGAGGACATTTTGATACGTCACAAAAAAATGTAGGTACACAACACTATACTATACCTAATGCAGACGCGCAACGCGGGCGGTCACCGCTTGACTGGAGTGCACCGCTCGTTGCCCGCTCCCGCGCCGCTCCGCCGCCGCTGTGTTCGAAAACCGGTCCATTTGATTTTACGCATAAGATCCTGCCGCCCCCGCGCCGCCGCCGCCGCCGCCCCGCTGCCCGCAAAATTCGAGGCCGAGGCCTTAGGCCAGAGGGAGTGTCAGTCTCTTACTGAATAAAAACCACCCCGTTCCTGCTTACAGTCACAATGTGGTGTTGCGACTTTGGTGTCTGTATGATAGTAACTTATGTAAGTTTGGTAACTTATGGACACCACGGTGAGGCGACTGGTTGAACCACCATGGTGTCTTGAACAAATATAGCAGCGCCGGCGCCGCGTCCGAAACACCAGATGAGTTATAAGTGCGTTACCATCTTAAAACTATAATTAACCACGTATTTGATATAAAATAGGCATATTTTTTTAATTCAAACAATTACATCATTCCGTTATTTTCCCCCGATAAAGTGTACAATTATCTTATCACGCAGTCTGTCGACTTTTTATCAGTAATTGTAAACTGGAGTCAATCATTTCTTTGTACTCCACACCAACAATGATACGGCCGTATTTTCACTACGCTGTCGATGTTTACCTACTGGATTCATTGTAATGTTCTTGGCAATATTTGTTCGTTTATATTTATATTAAAATAATGAAAGAATTCCACCAGTTGTTTGTGTGCCTAGTTTCTTTGCGGTCATTTACCTCTTCACCGTTAGTGGAGAATCTCTTTACATGAGCTGCTGTTTACATGTGAACCTACCTAAGATAGGAAACCAAAGCCTACTGTCTGCCGGCTCGGAGCTGCTAAGCGCGTACCCGGGGCTCCGGGTCGAAAAGCCAGAGTAGGAACGGGGTGGTCTTTAGTCAGTAAGAGTCTGACACTCCCTTTCGCCTCCCTTTGTTTGGATGATTTTCCACCCTCAAAAAAGGCATACTGTGCGTCCGCCGGAGCTGCGGACTGCCTAGCATGTTCCCGGCATTTGTAAAGTTTCGCGTGCGCCTCAAAGAGCCATTAGAGCACTACGATACGGAGTCGCGGAAGACCTAACGGTTCGTCGGGACTCCGGCTCGAAAAGCAAGAGTAGGAATGTGGTGGTTTTTAGTCAGTAAGAGTCTGACACTTCCCTCTCGCCTCACCCAAGGCAGTAAAAGGATAATTTTCCCCATCAAAAAAGGTTATATACCTTCGTAGAATAAAAGGCGTATAATCATATAAAACGCTTAATTACCCTTGATAATAAAGCCTTTAGCTAAAGCTTCATTCATCATCCTTTAAAGACAGACCCATTCAGCTGTTTATGTAGTATCAAATAGCTTTGGTCGTTAAGTGATATGACGCCCCATCGTCGCTACCAATATGAAGTGGTAGTGGGTGTAACTCGAATATAGGACGTTTGGTATAATTATAGCGTTCTAGAGTTGAACCGATTAGCTGATGTAACTTAAGTGGATGATATTGGTAATCGTTTGAAGGAGTATGAAAATAAAATGGTGAGTAAGTGTAGGAGAGCAATGCTTCGGTACTAATGGCTGGCTTGACCGGAGTGATACCACGGTCGAGCAGAAAACCAACGTGAAACAACGCTTACGTTGTGTGAGTGAGGTTACCGGAGGCCCAATTACTCCCCTTTCCAATCTTCCCAATCCCTGATTCCCCAACAACTCTTAAATTCCTAACCCCAAAAGGCCAGTAATGCTTCTTCTGGTGTATCTGGTATCCATGGGCGGCGAAGATTGCTTACCATCAGGTGATCACCGTCACGTCGAGACGGATCACCGTCTGCTCGTTTACTGGCTTATACCATAAAAAAAGGTTTTGTTTGACCACATCTCTCGCCTTGGTTATTTCCCTTATTACTAAACTTTTGATTCTGTTCTATTCCTCTTTGTCAAGTCACCATACGCAACAACACATCATCGTCATTAGCCTTTTACTGTCCCATACTTGAGCGAAGTTCTCTTCTCCTAAGGAATATGAGCCTTATTTACCATGCTTGATTCGCGATTTGCAAACTTATAACTTGACATTTTAAGTCCAGGTTTCCTCAACCTATTTTACTTTACCGCTTCGCATAGACCGAAACTTTATGGCATTCAATTCTAATTTGGTTCTGCAATCAGCATTAACAGTTTCCTCTTCGAGAGACCTTCTCAGCGATTGGTAATGTTGGCTGATTACACTAATTACTTAGTTCGAGGAAGTCGCGGGATTGTGAGCTGCCGCGATAAGTATTTATGGGTTAAGGTCAAGTTGAAAGTTGTCTTGTATCTTTCCTTTGTTTTTGTTAAGTTAATGGTCCTCATAGATATTACAGAACTTTTTTTTTTTTAAAAACCACCCCGTTCCTACTCCTGCTTTTCGAGCCGGAACCCTGGTAAACCCGCTAGGTAATCCGCAGCTCCGGATCAGGCATCAGCCCTACTGGACCCCATCTGTGGTGGTCTGATGGCTCTTTGAGTCGGGCGGCAAGCTGCCCCTACTCGCCGTCCGCAGACCCGCAGTTATTACAGAACTTAGCACAGCATAGCTGCATAGCACATCTCTGGTGGAAAAGCACTCTAATCCGCCTCTGGATATAACGACAAGCTAGCAACAGGTGTAATCATGTAGATACACTGAGATTTCTGAGCGAGACGGTATTTAAGCGAATACTCCGTGAGTACTGTGTAAAATTGTTAATCGATGTTACACGGCTTTAGCTGTTACTACCGTACGGAGATCTGAGAACAAGCAAGACTGTATGACTAAATATTTCACATCAAATATTCTATATTTTTATTTAGCAATCCTAATCCTGACCCCATATTTTCCTAGCCCCCAAAAGACCGGCAACGCACTTGTAATGCCTCTAGTGTTTCGGGTGTCCATGGGCGGCGATTGCTTACTATCAGGTGATACGTCTGCTCGATTTTTATGGTAAAAAATATGCTTCGTTACAATTTGAAAGGCAGCCAACTAAACATGTTATCTCATTTGTATCATACTAATAAGACATATCATTTTTATTTAATTGTATTCTGACAGTATGAGCATTTACGAGACCTACCCAAATGTTCTTTTGGTTGATATTGTTCGTCGGATCATTCAGCAACAGTCGTTAGCTGAGCTGATTGTAAACTGACACATGCGTACTGCCTTCTAAACAGGTTCGCTCAAACTGTTGTGGTTCTTTCCTCAAAAGACCACTACAGAATCAACTTGCACGGTTCTCCGACATCTTTAATTGATTTTGTCTGGACTTTAAAAGAGACTATGACCTCTGAGTTTGTTTCGGCATTTCTTCTCAGAGTAGTGGGATAGGAAATGCCGGCCTCATCTAGCTATTTGAAATATTGACGTGTAAAAGTGTTATTTTATAACCTACTTGCAGAAATAAATATCATTTATCAACCTGTCCTTTCTAAAACAATGTATTTCTCGACTACTAACTAAAACTACGTATCAATTGTTACAGATTCAAGCCAGCCAATGAAACAAGACTGACATCTACATAGTATTATGTAGCAAGCATATACATAACTTAGTATATAACATTCCAATGTATCGAACCTTAATATTATGAGTACTGGCCAAAGTTTTTTAAATTGAACACGTTTACAACAAAATGGCTACTCCAGTTAAGTCGGTGATGGAGGAGAATGAGGGCGATGAAGCGAAGGAGAAGCTTTTAGAAGGGAATCAGGTGTTGGTCGTGCCGGCGGCCGCGCAGAATCAAGATGGCGGTTTGGCAGCTGTCAAGTCTTCGAAGAAAGGTTAGTTTTTTTATTTAAGTTATAGTGTGGGAAAGCCATGCTTCAGCACGAATGGGCCGGTTCGACCGGAATGAAACCACCGAAAACCGACGTGAAACCACGCTTGCGTTGTGTGAGTGAGGTTACCGGAGGCCCAATTCCCCCCTTCCCAATCTTACCAATCCCCGATTCCTCAACAACCTTTAAATTCCTAACTCCTAAAAGGCCAGCAACGCACTTGTAACGCCTCTGGTTTTTCAAGTGTCCATGGGCGGCGGCGATTGCTTACCATCAGGTGATACGTCTGCTCTGAACCACTGATTTAGAAAATACCGACTGGCTTACGTATAAGTCTGCGTTTGCTATCAGACATTGTTTTTATAACAACTTCATACAGATGTTTAGTGTATCACGATTCTATGATTCATACTCACATCTGCATAATAAATAGGTGTTCATACAAACGTGTTACTTACTAGTAAACAGTTACTCATGTATTTGTATTTCTTTTTAACGAAACCATACTTGATTAATTATTATGTTATCGGCTTACTCACGTATTTGTTTGACGAGGAACTCGACTAGTAGCAGCGCGACAATCACCACGTCGTGTGTCGCGGAATGCTGCTCATGAATATGAGCCTCTAGCAACTCTTGAAACGACTCGAGTAATTTAGTATGTCTCACGAAAGTTACTTGAATGTGATCAAGCAAGTATAAAGAGGAGATGACATAATATGGTTATGCACCTTGACACAAAAATATCGTCCCTGCCCAATGCTTTGTCAGTTTTCTGTAAAACCGTGGTATCACTCCGGTCGAGTCGGCCTATTCGTGCCGAAGAATGCCTCTCACAATTTTTTTTTTTATGGAATAAGCCGGTAAAAGAGCAGACGTATCACCTGATGGTAAGCAATAGCCGCCGCCCATGGACACTTGAAACACCAGAAGCGTTATACGTGTGTGGCCGGCTTTTTGGGTGTTAGGAATTTAAGGGTCGTTGAGGAATCGGGTATTAGAGAAATGGGACAGGGGGTAATTGGGCCTCCGGTAACCTCACTCACACAACGCAAGCGTTGTTTCACGTCGGTTTTCTGCTCGGTCGTGGTATCACTCCGGTCGAGCCGGCTCATTCGTGCCGAAGCATGGCTCTCCCACACTTAAAAGAATACGGGGAATACCTGAAATGTACCGATTGCCTACTCTTGTGGTATTTATATACCTATAATAATGTAATGTATTTTATAATAACTTTCTGAGAACTCGCGTGGAATTCCTACACATACTGCGTTTAAAACGAAATTAATTGGAACAAAGGTAGTTTGAGAGATTGGCTGGCGTAAATGTACCAACCAATCAGAGCGCCGAACGCGCTCACGTTTCGATTACTTTAAACGTAAAGCAAATACGTAGTAAGGACACTTTCCTCTCTCCTACGAATGTTATAATTTGCTGTGCCCGACAGGGTCCATAATTGTGACTAAATACTGTATTTTCCAACACCTGATGGGTATAACCTGGGTGTCTTCAAAGCCCGAGTGAATAGGTTGCTTATGGGCAGACGTGCTCCATCGTAGGCCGCATCATCACTTACCATCAGGCGAGATAGCGGCCAAACGTCGGCGTCGACCCATCTAACATAAAAAAAAAACCTATGGATGCAATAAATACTTGAATACTGATGACACTTCAAAAATGTCAATCAAAATCTCAAAAAATGCAGGTAGATAACTTTCCTTTGATAACGTTCAGTCAAAAAGTTAAAATAGGCGGGTAGTTCGTATTTTTTTCTTTTCCACGCTGTCTCGTAAGTTGCGTTCATCGGAGTAGTAGTTTTATTCAGTGATAGTGTTCATAAAATGGTGAAACATCGATATAAAAAACTGAAAGGTAGGAAATATCTATCTTTATATTATATACCGTATGGGGAAACCTCTTATGATTTAATTTAAACCACATATTTGTTATCATCTTGGCTAAGCGAAATAGGTAAAAAGTGCATGATTCTCTTTGAACTAATTTGAGCAAAGAGTTAATTTAATACTTGATTAATTTCATTATTTACTTAATTTAATTTTCGGTTTTCTTTGAAATATTTAGTTGTATATATAAATAAAATATTCCTACTAATATTACAACTGTTAACTTGTAAGATTATTTAGATACCATTGACATACGGTGAAGGAAAACATCGTGAGGAAACCTGGACTTGTATTTTTGAATTATAACTAAGTTTGACATCGCTAATCCGCATTGAGCAAGCGTGGTGATTAATGCTCATTCCTTCTCCGTGTGAGAAGCGGCCTTTGGTCAGCTGTAAGATAGTATATCGTTGATTATGATGAATGTTTATGAGAACTAAAGATGTATCACACTTCACACTAATATTATAAATCAGAAAGTTCATTCTTTTTGGATGTTTGTCCGTCAAGCACGCTGAAACTACTGCACGGATTTTGATGAAATTTGGCGCTGATCGCTTACCATCAGGTGAACCGTCGGCTCATTTGCCCCCCCATTCCATAAACAAGCGATACGCAACTTAATTAAGTGTTTATACCTATGAATCGATATTTATGCCATTTCAGTCGACCTTCGCCTTGACAAAGACGGAATAATTATAACTTATCGATTTGTTATTAACACGTGAGAAATCTTATGAATGTGACACCTGGTTTAGGTGACGGCTTTTTCAATTACAACGCACAATCCCGTTTTTTTCCGTTCCCGTGATAAGAGGGAGTGTCAGACTCTTACTGGCTAAAAACTACTCCGTTCCTACTCCTGCTTTTCGAGCTGGAGCCCCGGTAAACCCCCTTGGTAGACCGCAGCTCACAGAAAACCGACGTGAAACAACGCTTGCGTAGTGTTTCGTTGTGTGAGTGAGGTTACCGGAGGCCCAATTAACCCCCTTCCCAATCTTCCTAATCCCTGATTTTCCAACAACTCTCAAACTAATAACCCCCAAAAGGCCAGCAACGCACTTGTAACGCCTCTGGTGTTTCGGGTGTCCATGGGCGGCGGCAATTGCTTACCATCCGTCTGCTCGTTTACCGGCTTATACCATAAAAAAGGGAACGCGGGCGAAGCTAATGTTCTTCTTTATCGTTCTAGTTTATGTACTTACCTTTGAGACTCATACATAAGTGGTGTAAAGTAGATGCATGGCTGTTCTGTCTACCCCTTCTGGAACTAAAAAGGGCAATGTTATGGCTGTAAATCAATATCTATGTACTTTTACTGATATTTCTTAAATTAGCAGATTTATGAGACTCAAAGATTTTCATATTTCTGGTAGACCAACAAAACGATTGCCAATCTAAATTCAACCTTGGAATGTAGAAAACAGAGTTGATATTTGTGTACAAAAAGCAATGAAGATTTTATCGAATTACCCAGAATATTGAGTTCATAACACTTTAACTAATCGGGCGATAATTTGACAAATAACTGTCTAAACAATTGTTTAACTGGATCATTGAAATATCAACCTTATTTCTTGCGCCATAGCACTCACAATTGAAAACAATACCACTAGACCAGTGAAAATTCAACTCTATACACGTTAAAATAAGGCTGATTATGGAAAAATTGACTTTAGAACGTCATAATTCTCAAAATGGTAAGCCATACCACTAGATCATTGAAAATTCAACTCTATTTTCGTAAAAATAAGGCTGATTATTGAGAAAATTGCCTTCGTCGAATAAATCATGCCTCGTTCACACGAAATTAGCGACTTGCTAATTTCTACTTGACTGTCATAATTTTAAATAAAGTGTCGATTTTCTATAATGATCGAATTCAAGGATTTCACTGTACTATGTAAATAAAAATAGTATATTATGTAAATAAATATTTTTGTGTGCATACAATATTTTCTTTGTAGTCGGACAAAGATGTGTTATGAGTTATGACTTATGACGTCATGCCTGTTTTTTCCAAAATGTAAGTTTCTGTGAATATTTCATCAGCTATGTTATTATTGTGTCGTGTTACTACTTCTCTTCGCGTGGGTTTTTTATGGAAAAGGGGGCAAACGAGCAAAAAAGTGTGCGTGTTCTGCACCCTCACTTGTAAGGGTGTTTTTCGATCAGAGACGTGCTATGTAGCTAGGCTATACGAAGATGTAATAGCTAAGCTGTGAAACTATGTGATTACTGATACTAAGCTATGTAGCTGTGTGAGGAAGCTTGTAGCTGTGCGAGGAAGATACGCAGATCGAGTATGCGATGTATCGATAGTAGGGAAGCCGTCCATAGCATGCATCTTTCTGTATAAAAAAACATAACTTAGCTGAGTCCGTATCCACTAAGTGCTAAGCTATGTGTACCAATGAAAATGAATCAATGGTGGAAGCCAAACGCATCACAGCAACATAGCATAGCAATATCTCATGGTGGCCATCCTGATATTAACATATTCATCACGGAAATGCCGACTACCTGTGGGTTTTGGGTGTCGGCTCAAGGGAGGCGGTGGTTGCTTATCAGCAGGTGACTCCCTCTGCTCGTTTTGAGGCTTATACCTATAAAAAAAACCATATTATGCAACAACGTAGCATGGTGGAATGCACCCATTTGATTCCCTACTTATACATACTACAGGCAATAGTATGATATTATGTTACACATCTGTCAGCATTTTACCCAGTATTGTAAAGTATATGATACGCGGCCCGTTTGTTATTGTTTTGTTTTAATATTACACAATTAATTATACCTAGTAAGTAATTGCTATTTATCATTTGTGTGTGTAAACAGGAAAGTTTTGAGTATTGTGGAAAAATATAGAGGTCGTATTGTAATTGGTACCTATACTTTTATTCGTATCGCCTTTGTATGTATTATTTATTCTCTTTTGAGAGTGAATGAATAATACATGTATATATTAGCTAGCTGGCCCAACAAACTTCGTACCGCCAAAAACATGTTTTTTCTCACCTTTTCTCAACCTTTCCTGGACTGCCACAAATAATTCAAGACCAAAATTTGCGAAATCGGTCCAGCCGGTCTCGAGTTTTAGCGAGATCAACGAACAGCAATTGATTTTTATATATAGAAATAATGTCGTTGGGGCCCGGAGGCTTAAGACGCCAGCTTCTCATGCACTAAGGTGAAGTTCTGAAGTTTAAAATCGCCAAACGCATTGAGCAAGTGTGGTGATTAATGCTTAAACCTTCTTCGTGCGAGACGAGGTCTTTTGTCGGTAGTGGCCACTTATAGGTTGTTGATGGATGCGTTTATGTTTTGATTGTGACCCCATTCTTGTGCAAAATAACAAAAACATACACAAATGTTTAAGTTTTCGACAGTTGACTCTAAAAATATATCAATTATCGACAGTAGACTGTAAAATTAATATTCACGGCCCAAAAAACCAAATACAACTTATATCAGGAACCAAACACAGGTTCCATAGTTCATTGTCCTGCATCAAATGTCTAGACTACCTACCTTCAACTATATGCAGCTAGCGTTATGTACCTACTGTCTAGACCGACTAGGTGTTCCAATACATATAGGTACTCATTTCGTCTGAACTTCGCATTAAGGGACATATTATTATTTGACTGCGGTGAATCAGAACTGTTATGCCACATTCGACCTTATTGCTAATGAATATTTGTCTAAGCGAAACACTTTCAGACTGTATTATTTAGAAACAGTTTTAAGATACATACAAAGGCAAAAATGTACTTGGAAAAAGAAAAAGACTAGGGGAGACGACTATCCGTCGAAGACAATAAATGGTCCGTAAAAAAATAAACTTAAGTATATGACTAGCCTCGATAAAATCTGGAAAGACCGTAATATTCGCCGAGTAACTAAGATGCGTTTGGTTCGTACGTTGGTCTTCTCTATCTTCCTGTACAGACTTGGTGTATCAGGAAAAAGGACTGCAAAAAGATCCATGCCTTTGAAATGTGGTGCTGGAGAAAGCTGCTACGCATTCCTTGGACAGCTATGAGAACCAATGTCTCCAGCTCGAAGAGCTGAAGGTTACCAGGCGCCTGCTGACTACGACCAGGAAAGGATGTTTCTTTGGGCACATAATGCGATCTCATTGCCAGCCTGGAGAAACTCATCATTCTCGGACAAATGGAGGGGAAGCGCGCTAGTGAAGAGCGCCAGCTAGATCTGTGGACCAACTCAAGGAGGTGACTGGAGGCCGGATACAAGCGGTAATATTTGCAGAAACCGAGTGGAGAAGATTGACATACAGTCACGATCCTCAGCATTGAGGGAACGACCAGAAAGAAGAAGTATATCAAAATAGGCAACTGATTTCAATAAAGCAAAAGCCACTATTTTTAAGAGTGAAAGAAAAATCAGAGTGTCCACATGTAAAAAGTCAATAGTAATATTGATTGCACAATTGACGCGGTGTCTAGGCAACTGGCTGCTTTGCAACGTGTTCGCGGGTTCGATTCCCGCACGGAACAACTCTTTATGTGATCCACAGATTGTTGTTACGGGTCTGGGTGTCATGTGTATGTGAACTTGTATGTTTGTGAACGACCCCACCTATAAAAAGTCAATAGTTACAGTGGTCCTTAACAGAACTGAAGTGAAATGAAGTCATTAGATGATTTCCCCCCCTCTTTAACAAATAAGCAACTACTTAACCAATCAACAGAATTAAGATATTTATTGATGATAATATAATTGCTGCCCTTCCTCCAAGCCTTGTACTTCGCACGCAACGCTATTAAACAGTATGCTATGCATTGTTATTTGCCCACACGCAGGCTGCAAGTATAGGTTGTGTTCTTAGATTTCATTGGAACAAAATGTGCTTGTGCGCAGTGCGATGTGCGATCGGAATTGTGATAATTGTGAGTATTCATTCTCTATCCTTTAATTTTCCGGAGCTGCGGACTACCTAGCGGGCTTACCGGGGCTCCGGCTCGAAAATCAGGAGTAGGAACGGGGTGGTTTTTAGTCAGTAAGAGTCTGACACTCTCTCTCGCCTCGCCCAAGGGGAATGAAGTGATTGGATGTTTTTTCCCCTTTAAAAAAATCCCTTAATTTTCTTTCTTTAAAATTGTGCCACATGTAAATTCTTCCAGTAGTTTTTACGTGACAAACTTACGTCCATATACATTATCCTTAGTGGATTCCTACGTGAACATCATAGTAGCTTGATGCATATAATCCCAGATTGATCGGTTTAATTTGACAAAGTTTCATACAAACTTTCATCCCCTATTTTATACCCTTGGGGGTAGAATTGATCAAAATCCTTTCTTAGCGGATGCCTACGTCATAACATCTACCTGCATGCGAAATTTCAGCCCGTCCAGTGGTTTGGGCTGTGAGTTGATAGATCACTATGTCAGTCAGTCAGTCAGTCTGACTTTATAGTTAGTTATACTTATTAACAAAACCACATTACCTTGCAACGCGCAATATTACAGCTGTTTGTTGTCCGTCAATCGCCTATAAATCGAAAAAAAAATGCATTAATATTAATATGCAATTATTTTGTTGCTTTATCTGATTACATTGTAAACGACTGCACGGTTCACGCTGTGGTTGGGCACGTGTTACGACTTACATTAACACAGCATTGTTTGAGTAATCTACAAATTATTATTGTTCCTAGTCTGTGTGTGATGTGTATGTGAACTTACGTATTTGTGAAACGTAGCCGCGACACAGGATCCGGAGCTGCGGACACACACATTAAAGGTGCTTTCAGATATGTGCTATGCCACGTTGCCGTGGATGCGTTAGGCTTGCACCAATCATATTCATTACATGTGTAATGAATAGCTTAGCACTGATGGAAACGGACTCAACTACATATGATATGTTTTATACATGCGTGCTATGGATGTGTGCTATGCCTGCTAAGGACATATACTATGGATGGTTCCCCTCTTCAGAAAATGACATATTAAAATGTGGACAATTAGCAACGTGATTGTAGTATGGGACTGCTAGATGGAAAATAGAGAGGGGCGTGGTTTGTAACGTCCCGCGCTCCCTGTAAAGTGTCACGCATTATGTTAAAGGGAAATCCAGTTATGACATTTCTTTGTATTTGCTTCATGCTCAATACCGTAAAGAAAGTTTAAAAAAATATTTACCAAAAAAGGCATAGCAACAAGGAATCTTCCGTGCATGACACAGATTTGTATGAAACAAAACAGACATAAAAACTTGGTGGCTGTTATCTGTAACAACAACAGCTGTGCGTTGTGAGTCATAAGTCAACGATCGGGCATATACAATGAGATGGAGGTTTTAAGAACAACTTGACGTAATAAATTGGTCTATCAAAGGAAAAAAATATAAAATATTTCTTTTTTATTACTTTCGAGAAACATACTAAATTAATTATTATGTTATCGGCTTACTCACGTAACTGTTTGTTGAGGAACTCGACTAGTTTCAAGCCATGCTAGAGGCTCATATTATTCATGAGCAGCATTCCGCGACACACGACGCGGCGATTGTCGCGCTGCTATGTCAAACAGTTACGTGAGTAAGCCGATAACATTTTTTTTTTTTGCGAAATGTCCACCACTATGTATTATTGTTGATGTTTATGACTTTGTGTGTACGTTTCTTACTCAATCACGTCAAAACGGTTGAAGGAAATTTGGAACAGGAGTTTTTTTTTTAAACGTTGCCCCACAGTAGGATTTTCTCCTGTGTCGTGGGTGCGTTTACAAACATACAAGTTCACATACACATGACACCCAGACCCGCAACAACAATTTGTGGATCACACAAAGTGTTGCTCCGTGCGGGAACCGAAGTTGCTACACGTTGCGTGGAAGCCGGTTGCCCAGCCACCGCGCCAACCGTGCAGTCAAATGTCCGGAATAACACATAGGCTGCTTTTTATCCCACGGGAACGTGGGCAGAAGCTAGTGTGTTAAAAAAGTTACGGGAAAACATTCTTACGCGTTTAAAAATTCAGTTGAATTCAGCAATGTAAACAGTAATTTTCAGTTAAACAGTTTGTTAGTACAGTACTCTAAACAGTGGCAGAAATCTGAAAGCGATTCAGTTAATTAAATGCTGGCTAAAAATAATGGTAATTTTGTATCTGGAGTTATACGGGAGAGTGTTACGTCGAGCTGTGTGCGTATTAAAAACTGCTTCATTATTTTTTGTCTTTAAGTCATGTCCCTTAGTATGAGTTTACTTTACGTTTCAAATTTATCGAAGCGGGAGCGGGATTGGTTGGTTTATTAGAGACGGCCAATCAGAGCGAACGAAAGCACTTTTGTTTGGATTATTTTATATGTAAAGCAAACTCATACTGAGGGTACTGTCCTGACACTCTCCCGCCTCACCCAAAGCGGTAGAAGTCATTGAATGACAAAATAAAGTCATCAGAAGCTTTATATCCACTGTCGGCAGTCCATAAGTTCACCACTCCTGATCCTTGAGTCTTGCGTCCAATTTACATTTTCATCGTCACCATCCATAAACTGCGACAGTTCACCATCAGTTCGTATTCGTATTATTTGGTTTATTCGAACCGGTCAATCACTCGTTTCGATTACTTTAAACGTAACGTAAAGCAAACTCGTACTAATGGTGCATTTTTTTTGTGAGCGGAAAATCATCCAATGACTTCTCCCGCCTTGGGCAAGGCGAGTGGGAGTGTCAGACTCTTACTGACTAAAAACCACCCCGTTCCTACTCCTGCTTTCCGAGTCTGAGCCCCGGTAAACCCGCTAGGTAGTCCGCCGCTGTACTAATGATACTGGAATGATTTAAAAAATTGCATAGCAGAACGGGTGAAACCGCGCGACAGTAGCTAGTATATTACACTCTGCCGTCACAACAAGGCTTTATTACAAAAGCGATAAAATTGATAATCTATTAATTTGACAGCTTGGGGTATCTTCACTACTGCCCTTGGCATTAACTACCGATATTTGTGACAATCATCCATGCCCCATTTCAGTGTCACGGATCATTAATATCGTTGTATTATTTCATCTGTTAACTGCTCATAAACTGTTTATTGCTGTTTCTATTTATACTGTTATGTTATGTATAAATGATTTAATATATGACACGCTTAAATATGTACCCACAAATCTCTAAATAATCTCTTCAGTTTTCTTTGGTTCTATACTATACTAGCAAAACCGGCGAACTCCGTTTCGTTACCAAAGATTTTTCAAGCTGTTCTGCTTTTCTCTTGATTTTTTCTTGAATTTTCTTATATGCTATAAACCTCACGGAGCCCGAGACCTTTCCAACTAATGCAAAACCGTGAAAATCAGGTCGTGCGTTCTGGAGTTATAGCGTCAGGAAGGAAAGTCCAACTTATTTTAATATTATATGGTGGTCAGGCATGCACGTGTGGTAGACGCAATAGAGTAGTTTTCCAAGTACAGCTACATATATCACTCTCCAAAAATTTGTCAGCACAACTGTATCGGTGGCTGGACAACTGGCTGTCGTATAATCGGATCCGATTTCCGCATTGAGCAACACTGCGTGATCCACAAATTGATGCTTTGATTAGTAATAGGTTGGTTTATTCAAGCCGGCCAATCTGAGTGCCGAACGCGCTCTCGTTTCGATTACTTTAAGCGTAAAGCAAACTCGTACTAAGGGTATAGGTCCGAGCTGCGGATTACCTAGCGGGTTTACCGGGGCTCCGGCTTGAAGAGCAGGAGTAGGAACGGGGTGGTTTTTAGTCAGTAAGAGTCTGACACTGAGTGAGTGAGTGAAAGGCATTGGATGTTTTGCCCTCCTTAAAAAAAAGGGTACATGTCCCACTTAACCAAGTTTCACTGTAATAATATTCATAAGATTTTCTTGAAGTAAATAAAGTGTTTAATATAAGAGCGTAGTTTCTGTACCGTCGCGTGTTACAGTCTAATATGTTTGGAGGTCAGATCGTACATTGTGATAATGTTTCGGAGGTAGAATGTGTAGCCGAACATACGGGCCAGTGCGGCATCGCTAGTCAAGACTAGTAACCGCGCGGGCAGGAATTATATTGTGAATCTCATTGAAAAAGAGTAACCTATGGAGTTTCTTGTTCGTTCTTCTCCATAGGAATCTACACTTTGGAACGAGCTAATAGAGCAACTAGAGGACTGATCGACAGACAGACGTTCAAAAGTCCTGGTCTATTTGAAATAAAAAAATTTGACTTTGACTTTGACTTTGCAGCATTTGCAAAACTATTGGAGACTTCCTATACAGGGTGTAAGCGGAACGCTCCCGAAAAACGCCACAAATTGTTTATGTTTTTATAATTTTAATCGTTTTTGTGTTTGTATTATTCATGCTATATTAAAATTCAGCATTAGATTACAACTATTATTACTTAAAATAAACATTGAATTCATTTTTTCTTTTTTAAATAATACACGTTTTTTACCATGGATAAAAGAAAGAGACTGGATTGGCCTTGTGGGCGGGCCACGCGTGCCGAGGGTGCGAGCCGGCGTACTGCGCGCTGTCATAACGCTCAAATGTTCATACTTACCGGCTAGCAATCGCTGTCATGTTTTGACAGCGTACGTATCTCCGCAAAAATATTATATTATGCCGTCTTGCGCTATTATAACGTGTCGGAAAAGAAACCAGGTGTGTAGCATAGCACGAGAAGGAATTTCTTTTCACCGGTAAGTCCAAAAACATAAAAATACGTGTGATATTTGTAATTATAACATTAGTATTATGAAATTTATAGACAAAAACGATATAATCGCAAGCAGACTAATAGTAATACATTGCTTGCGATAGATGAGTACAATCTTGCACTACGTGAGCAATCGCGCAATGTATGACGTCCATTGCGAGAGTCCCGAGTACCGAAACAAAAGCTCATTTCCACAAAATCTATGACATCTATAGTGTTGGGCAAATTTGTAATCAATGTCGATTGTTACTATGATACAGTCTATTATAATCAATAGCACACTTTATAATTTAAATAATAAGTATTATTTATTACGACTAATTAGTAATATAGATTTTGAGTGAGTTTTATGTTTTTATTTTTTTATAGAATGTGACATATGATTTATTTTAATATTATGTTTTAGGTTTCCAACAGATCCAGGTGTAACAAAATTGTGGATTGACACAACTGGTAGAATTAATTTTTTTTTTTTTCAAGTTCCACCACACAGATTAGAAACTGCGTATATTTTTATCTCCACCATATTTATACAGACATTGGTCTTAAAAACTAAGCTTATATAATAATTAATAGTATAATAAATTATGTAGCAAGTTACACGACCAGGTTTAAAACATTTGAAATGACAAGTGGTGGGATTCAGGAACCCAAACTAGGAAAACCTGTACTATGGGCTCCTGGATTCCTACTAAATGTAGCATATTTCGTTCGCAACATTTCGATGTTGATAATTACATAATAACAAAGTCAGGGAAAAGAAACTTAAAATTAGGCGTTTATCCGCACAATATCGCAATGTGTAATTCAGTAAGTAAACTGATTTTATTTTAGAAAATTTTAAATTAGTCTCTTTAAATCAGTTTTTTTGTCTAAAAATGGCTATATTTAAAATATCATCTTTCGTAAATTTAAAAAATGAAATAATATAACCATGTTATTTCAATGTGTTCTGTACTTTATACAGATTATTGTAAATGTGAGAGCCCTGTAATTAGCTAAATTAGACTAGTAGAATGCATTTGTGTCAGCTTAGAGTTGTCATGCTCACTCAAATGTCTCACTGGCGGTGGCACGGGCATTGGATCGTTCGATTCCCTGCAACATGGTTGAGTTGGACGGTGCTGGTGTACGTGTCATGTTGGTGAACGAGCGCTGTCAACTGGGACTGGTCAGCTCCAGACTGTATTAATTTTGTTGTTCTTAAGGTTTTTTTTCTATCGCTTTGACTGAATATTAGTTTTACATTGTTCTCACATAGTTCAAGCAATCGATGCAAAGAAAAGCAATGTTATCAAGAATTGTATTGTGAATCTATTTGAAAAAGATCGAACGAACAGATCTTCGATCTTCTCCATAGGAATCTACACTTTGGAACGAGCAAATAGCTTCACTAGAGGGCTGACCGACAGACAGACGTTATTAATATTATTATATTTGCTTTGACGTTCAAAAGTGCCCATGATTTATTTATTTTTTACTGATTTTTAACTTATTGAGTAATAAAATTGGTTTTAAAATTCAGTTATGTATTTTTTATTTATTTTACTTTTATTACTTGGTTTCTATTTCGCATGAATACAATTTCACAATATTCAACAATACTTGTAAAACAAAAACAAGATTACTTAAATTTTATCGATATCAACAATCGACCTTTGTCTCGCCCTAGCATACATGAGTTTTTTTGCGTGTTAGAGTGTACGTCAAATGCAGTCATTGCGTTTGTGTGACAACCAATAGCAAATTCGAGATTTAAATGTGTGTTATTTATTTGTGGGGGTAATCCGCTCAGACATTGGTCTCTTGCTTGTAGTGAAATTAAAGGGTGGGAGAAACGGCGACACGCGTTCTGATACAAATCAGGAACTATTTCATTTCTACTCTCTTTATATGTTCTGTGTTTTTTACCATCACCTGTTTGCGACGTTTGGGAGCGTTCCGCTTACACCCTGTATAGTGCCGATTTAGAAATAATAGGGTAGATGACTAGTTTTTCTTTTAATGTCCTTTTTGTAGATTATTTTAAAACATTACACACGTATTTTTTTTCTTACAGAAACAAATACTTTGGAAGATATATCGATTTCAAATGTCGCGTGACGTCACTTCTATATCGTAGAAATTAATCGTAAACTTTGATTCGTTTTATCAAAGTATTGTTATATTTTATGTTAAAATAAAAGAATACGTGTCTAATATTTTACCTCCGGAGCTGCGGACTACCCAGCGGGTTTACCGGGGCTCCGGTTCGAAAAGCAGGAATAGGAACGGGGTGGTTTTTAGTCAGTAAGAATCTGACACTCCCTCTCGCCTCGCCCTAGACGAGAGAAGTCATTGGATGATTTTCCCCCCTCAAAAAAAAAAAAAACCCTTAGTAAAAAAAAAACCAACGAACTCGGCTCGAACGAATGTCTACCCGTATATCACGTCTCCAGTTCCAAAATTGGCAGCTGGCCAGTCTGTGGGCGCAACCGTCTATAAATACTATATTTTTAACTTGCTCTTAATAATGGTGTGCTTCGGTTATCTTTATGGGATTACCGGACCATGCCATGCCCTTCTTACTTACATACTGTTACTTATGACTTAATTTAAACCACGTTTTTGTTATCATCTTGGCTGACAACATACGAAAAATGAGGGAAAAAGGCCCAGTAGTTAAGCCAAAAAGTGCATTATTCTTTATGAGTAAATTTGAAAACTACCAATTTTTTTTTGAGCGGTGAAAATCGTCCTATGACTTCTCCCGCCTTGGGCGAGGCGAGAGGGAGTGTCACACTCTTACTGACTTAAAACCACCCCGTTCCTTCTCCTGTTTTTCGAGCCGGAGCCCCGGTAAACCCGCTAGGTAGTCCGCAGCTCCGGAGAACACTACCAATACGGCATTATAACAGTAGCGCCGCATGTCCGTGACATTCCTAGACAACATATCTGGTGGAAAAGCACCCATAGAATGTATACCTAAGAGGTTCTTGGTGAAGTGGTGGCAGTGCGGATTTTAAAAACAAATCTCTTATGGCAAGCAGCAGGCTCTATTATCTTTTATACCTTTATGTTAGTTCTTTACACTCTCACAGCTACATAGCTTAATATCAGTGGAAACGGTCACATCGTTTCACAGCTTAGCTATTACATCTTCGTAGCATAGCACACTTTTTCTTCTCCTCTTATAACATCTTCTGATTTGTTTCGTTGCGGGATCCAAGACAGTCATTCATTTCCCTGGGACGCGCCGGACTTCAGTGTTCCGGTGTTTCCATGGTTGTATCTACTGTAGATCCTGGTGCACAGGAGTTGCAGCGGTATGGGAGGTTGTGGCGGGCTTGTCCCATTAAAAAAAAGCACATCTCTTGTGGAAAAGAATCCTGAAGCGTCCTTGTTTCTTCGTATTTATGGAATCAGACTCTTTAGGAATGTTAATGGATACCTAACGTCACCCCATTTGAATGCCCTAGACTGGAGCTAGATTAATAATATGGAAAACTAGTGCCAAGAAAATAGAATGGGAAATATACCAATACCTAACTCGCTTTAGGTCATTAGGTCAGACCACGCTTTTGCCAAAATAAGAATAGGGAATGCTTTTTCTTGAATAGATCTATGATGGTGACGTAAGCGAATGATTTAGCAAGATTTCTTTGTTTAGCTTGAATCGTTTTAGTTAGAATAGAAATCCCCTATTTCTATTCTTTGCCATGAGACGTGCTATTTAACTATGGTACGAAGACGTGAACGTACGTGACCGAGAGGAATGCGCATATCTATTGTAGGGAAGCCATTCATAGCACGCATGTTTCCATATAAAAACAGCTTAGCGGAGTCTCCGCGTCTGCACCAGTGCTAAGCTATGTGTGTACTAATGAATATGATTGGTAGAAGCCAAACGCTATTTGAATTATTTAGACACCATTAACAGACACGGTGTATGGAACTGAACTTACCTTGTTTTGCACTGTATTGTCGCTCTTGTCCAAAGTTATGTTTATACACATAGATCTCTCTTTACATTTTTCATAAAAAATAATGTGAAAGGTTTGTTTGTTTGGATGCTTGCCCATCAATCACGCTGAAACTACTGGACAGATTTTGATGATATTTAGTATACAGACAGGTTATCACCTGACTTGGGTACTAGGATACGTTTGGCTGGCGCTGGTGAAAACTAGTGACTTGGGTGAAAGGATACTTTTCATTGGCGATATCTGGTGAAAACTAGTGACTGCACGGTTGGTGTGGTGGCTGGGCAATTAACTGCCCTGCAACGTGTATCAGGTTCGATTCCCGCACGGAACAAATCTTTGTGTGATCTTGAGATTATTGTTCCGGGTCTGGAGCGTTTATGTGTATGTGAACTTGTATGTTTGTAAACGCATACGACACAGGATGTGGGGCACGTTTTTTAGTAAAAAATAAAATATGTCTCGTTGTCCACAGTGAAGTTACCGGAGGACTCGAACGCGGTATGCGGCGGCCGGTTCACGATCGGCCCGGCGCCGGAACGCGACTGGGAGATGGTGCCGCCTGACGGAAAGTGGGGATGGTGCGTTCTCGTAGGTAATCTGCCAGACCATGGCCATTCAAACTCCGTTGAGATGCTGGGGGAGGGGAAACTTCACTTTTTATGGCTAACCAGGGGCCTTTTTTTGAGGGGCGAAAATCATCCAATGGCTTCTCCCGCTTTGGGCAAGGCGAGAGGGAGTGTCAGACTCTTACTGACTAAAAACCACCCCGTTCCTTCTCCTGCTTTTCGAGCCGGAGCCCCGGTAAACCCGCTAGGTAGTCCGCAGCTCCGGATCAGAAACCAGGGGCCTTAGTCTGCTATTACAATTGCAAGAGGGATGGAGCTATACAACCTACATAGCTCCGTCCCTGTTGCACTGCTCAATGATAGACCATTCTGACACAATTGTAATAGCAGACTAAGGCCCCAGTAGGTGGATCACCTGATGGTAAGCAATCGGCGCCACCCATGGACACTCGCAACACCAGAGACGTTTCAAGGGCAATCCTTATCGTTAAGGGATTTCTGGATTAGTGACTCGGTTATTTGAAGATTAGGGATTTGAGGGTTGGGAGTTGGACCCACCTGACGGAAAGTGGGGATGGTGCGTTCTCGTAGGTAATCTGCCAGACCATGGCCATTCAAACTCCGTTGAGATGCTGGGGGAAGGGAAACTAAATGTAAACGAGTAGTCAGATCACCTGATGGTAAGCAAGCGGTGTCGCAACTCCAGAGGAGTTACAAGTGCGATGCTTACCTTTTAGGGATTTCAGGATTCGTGATTCGATTATTTGGGGATTAGGAATTTGAGGATTGAGAGTTGGACCCACCTGATGGGTAGTGGGGTTAGTGCGTTAGTAATTTGCCAGACCATAACTGAAATAGGACGGCAAATACTCATTTGCTAACAAGTCAAGTCTACTCAGACGGATCACCTGATGGTAAACAATCGGTGTCGACTATGGACACTCGCAACACCAGAGGGTTACAAGAGCCAGTACCAGTTTCCCCGAGTCCCTGGTCATTCGTGCTGAATTACACATTTAGAGAACAGAGAGTAAAGTTCCCTAAGAAAAGGAGGATCCTCCGACCAGGCGAGGTGATCGTGCCTGGCGGGCTTTCTGCCCAACTGTTGTTCGTTGGGATTTTCTATCCGTGTTAATTCGCATGTAAACTTCGTATGTGCGATGCAGGATATTTGTGACGTCATCCATTGATTTGCTCGTCGATAGTCTATGTGCGACTTCTATCATCTGTCACTTGTCAGATTGTCGCCACACACACATAAAATACCCCATATTTATTAAAATTCTCATTTAGAATTATCAACAAGCATTCTAGATTGAATATGATAAATAGAAGCATAGTTTTTCGGTTGAAAGAGGGGGAATTTTTAAATAGGTTTGTACCTATTTTTTATGCGGCCGATTGTGATTTTTGCGCGGTTTCATTAAAGGTGGCCCAGTGGTTTAAAACGCCCGCTGCTTATGTATGAGAGTGCGGGTCCGAAACCTACCAAACCAATGTGACTTTTTTTTCGATTTATATGTACTTTCTAAGATTAGGCTGATGATGTGATTCTATAATATAATTTACCCCTAATATGCCTTCCACAGGTGCAACGCTAGTGAACATCTTAATCCCTGGTACGATCAAATCGTTCGGAGTACTTCTGGTGGAGTTCAATGATGTGTTCCAGTCCAGCGCCTCTGCATCATCAGGCATCGTGGCGCTGTGTTACTTCTTGTACAGCAGTTTGGGTGAGTTGGTTGTATTTTCACTTATAAAAAATGTATAAGTGATAGGATACTTTTTAACCCGCGGGGCGCGAGCGTTTATTTTCTTTTACTTTCAAGTGTCGTTTTTGATGTACTTCAAACAAAACATTTGATTTAATTATTATGTTATCGGTTTCCTTACGTAACTGTTTGACGAAGAACTCGACTAGTTTCAAGCCATGCTAGAGGCTCATATTCATGAGCAGCATCCCGCGACACCGACCCGGCGATTTACTGCGTTAGCAGTAGCAGCGCGACAATCGTCATATATCCTCGTCAAACAGTTACGTCAGTAAGCCGATAACATAATAATTAATATAGTATGTCTCATGAAAGTTATTGCAACGTCATGCCTTTTATCCCCGAAGAAGTAGACAGAAGTGCACATTACGGCACGTAATGCCGCAATACAATGTACACCCACTTTTCACAATTTGTGTTATAAGTCTCATGTAATAGAGGGTGAGCCTTTTGCCATATACTGGGCACAATTCCAGACTCCGTGCTACTACTGAGAAATTTTTGAAAAACCGAAAAAAAAATATTTGATATTTGTTTTTGACACATTGAACGCCGTGGTGGTCACCGGTGACCGACGTTAGCGGAGGATTTGCCTTCAACAGTTTTCTATTGGCAGTCAAAGACGTAATATTTTTCTATGTGTGTTTCCAGGACCTCTATCATCGATATTATCAGTGAAATGGTCGTATCGCACGGTGACGCTGATAGGCGGCAGTTTCGCAGCGTTTGGAATGATATTCAGTAGCTGTGCGTTCTCTATTACTTATTTATACTTCAGGTAACTATATTTTTGCTTTGTTTTTTTATGGTATAAGCTGGTAAACGAGCTGACGGATCACCTGATGGTTAACAATCGCCGCCGCCCATGGACACTCGAAACAACAGAGGTGTTACAAGTGCGTTGCCGGCCTTTTGGGGGTTAGAGATTTAAGGGTTGATGGGAAATCGGGGATTGGGAAGGGGAGATATAGGGTAGTCGGTAACCTCAGCGACATAATGCAAGCGTTGTTTCACGTCGGTTTCCTGCTCGACCATGGTATCGCTCGAACCGATCCATTCGTACTAAAGAATGGCTCTCCTACACTTAATCGTTTATGAAAAATGTTATTTAAATTGTTTATACCTAAAATCAAAGTGTGAAAAAGACTATGCTGAAAACCTAATCAAAATCCTTTCAGCCAAACGCGAGATAATCACGCATAAACATACATTTTGGTCAAAATAAGAACCTTCCTCCTTTTTTTATTGTAAACGAGCAGACGTATCACCTGATGGTAAGCAAACGCCGCCGCCCATAAACACCAGAAACACCAGAGAATTGAAACTCCTTTTTTAAGTCAGTTAAACATATAATTTCCTCCCTTCCATTTCAGTTTCGGTGCCATGGTGGGCACGGGCGCTGGGTTAGCCTTCCCCCCTACAGTGTACATAGTGACGTCATACTTCGTGCGCCTAAGGGGGCTGGCCAACGGTATATGCATGTCGGGCAGCGCATTCGGCAGTATCATCCTACCGCCCGTGCTTAGGTACCTGCTTGAGGAGTATGGGTATAAGTAAGTATATTTCACTACTAGCTACTTCCGCGCAGTTTCACCCGCTCTGCTTGGCTCCTATTGGTCATAGCGTGATGTTTTATAGCCTATAGCCTTCCTCGATAAATGCACTATTCAACATAAAAAGAATTATTCAAATCGGACCAGTAGTCTCGGAGATTAGCGCGTTCAAACAAACAAACTCTTCAGCTTTATAATATTAGTATAGATTATAGTCAATCACTCAGTTGTGCAGTCTCTTTTGTGCCTTAAGGCTTAAGTCATTCTGTCTCCTGCATTAAATTCACCGAGGGAAGTGGAAACTATCGTTTTCTTTTTCTTCTCCTCTTTTTTTTGAGCGGGGAAAATCATCCGATGACTTCTCTCGCCTTGGACGAGGCGAGACGGAGTGTCAGACTCTTACTGACTAAAAACCACAGCGTTCCTATTCCGGCTTTTCGAACCAGAGCCACGGTAAACCCGCTAGGTAGTCCGTAGCTCCGGATCTGGCAGCCCTAATGGGCCTCATCTGTGGTGGACTGATGGATGTAATTTTAATATACTATTTAATCAATCACTAGTTACTACCGCGGTTTCACCTGGTGCTGTTACCGTGACCTATGAACGCTTGCAACACTTGGGGCATTACAACTTGAGATAAGCCGGTAACGAGCAGACGGATCACCTGATGGTAAGCGATCGGCGCCGTCTATAGCCGCCCATGACGTCAGAAATTACAAGTACGTTGCGTAGATACGCATTTTAGGGATTGACGACGAGGGGAGGGATGGAACGTCTTATAATCATCACACAAGGATGTACTTGTTTCATGATATGAGGCTGTTTTATATGCTTTAGGCCGGCAAACGAGCAGACGGATCACCTGATGATAAGCAATCGCCGCCGCCTATGGACACCCGAAACACCAGAGGCGTTGCAAATGCGTTACCGGCCTTTTGGGGTTAGGATTTTGAGGATTGTTAGAAATCAGGCATTGGGAAGAATGGGGATCTAGGTAATTGGGCCCCCGGTAACCCCCTACACAACACAAGCGTTGTTTCACGTCAGTTTTCTGCTCGGACCGTGGCATCACTCCGGGCGAAAGCATGGCTCTCCCACGTGATAAAAATCTTTAACTCAAACTATCTATTCTACTTTTTTCAGAGGAGCAGTTCTAATACTGGGCGGTATTATGCTCAATGTGTGGGCAGCTGCGTTGCTGTTCCAACCAGTGGAAGAGCACATGGTTCGGAAGTACAAGGAGCCTGAAGAGGATGAAGACGGTCCACAGGTTAGTAGATTACGCTTTATAGTGAGTTGGTTACACTTTGAGTGAGTTGGTTACACTTTGAGTGAGTTGGTTTCACTTGTGAGTGAGTTGGTTTCACTTTGAGTGAGTTGGTTACACTTTTATAGTGAGTTGGTTACAGTTTATACTGAGTTGGTTTGAGTTATGAATAAGTTGGTTAAAGTTTGATACTGAATTAGTTATAGAGGGAATGCAATCTTTTATAGAACAGTTTATCCTAGTATTTGTATTTTGATCATTATTATTTAACGGGATTCTTATAGTAAATCCTTTGAAATTGCCCTTAACGCTCATATTACTATCGAGATTAGTTCTGCAAAGGACTGGATTGCATTCTTTCTTATAGTAAAGTAAATTTGCACTTTGAATGAGTTTACACTCTGATTAGTTTGGTGGTTCTACGATTGCGATACATCAGTTCAGTTTGTTACACACTGATGAGTGAGTTGGTTATGCTTTTGAAAAAATATTGAATGAGTTGGTTACTTGGGATGAGTGAGTGTGCTTTGAAAAATAAAATGGTTATTAAATGAAGTGTGGTATTACAATTTTGACACTTTTGGTTACATTTTAGACATAAATGGTTATTACACATTTTGGCAAAGTTAGGTTATACTTATTAAAAGTTAATTTGTTTTTGTTTCTTTTTTATTGTTTTTTTTTTTACTAGTGTTGAGTACTAGGGCTAACTTTGCCAATATTGTTTTTTTTTGGGTTACAGGAAATCATTTGTTTAAATAATATATTTCATGCGTTTTGACCCTATTCAAGAACAATAGGGGCGCTTTTGGTTTCATTTCGCAACGGTTTAAGGAAAATTCAAAAACATTATTTCACAACATTTGTGTGTGTTTCAAATAATAATTCATGTTTTTTTTAAATCGTGATATTCTTTTTATAGTATTTTTTTTTACAAATTATTAATGTTTTAAGTCCGCAATGTTTTGTATAATGATAAAATAAAGCTTAAGAAAAGACTTATACAATTACATGTGCGACTACCGAGCATGGCAACCGGTACCCTTAGTACGAGTTTGCTTTACGTTTAAAGTAATCGAAACGAGAGAACGTTCGGCGCTCTAATTGGCCGGCTCAAATAAACCAACCAATCAGAGCGCCGAACGCGCTCTCGTTTATTTTTGTAATAAGCCGGTAAACGAGTAGACGGATCACCTGATGGTAAGCAATCGCTGCCGCCCAATGGACACTCGTGGTGGTTAGTAAATTTAGGATTGTTTGGGAATCGGGGCTAGGACGGGGGTTTAATTGGGCCTCCGGTAACCTCACTCACACAACGCAAGCGTTGTTTCACGTCGGTTTACTGCTCGGCCGTGGTATCACTTCGGTCGAGCCGGCCCAGCAGTGCCGAAGCATGGCTCTCCCACTCTCGTTTCGATTACTTTAAACGTAAAGCAAACTTGTACTAAGGGTACAGTCCTTTTGGTAGTTCGATGCCTTGGTTGAGTCTAATTGATTGTATATTTGAAAAAAATATATATAATACGGACATTTTCTATTTAAAATTAACGTAATTACCGTATAACTAGTAATTACCGTACCTCATACAGTAAGAATCAATTTATACTAGCGCAGAGTCGAAGCGCATCGAAGCGTCTATCCAAGACTGCACATAACAAATTCAACCTTAACTCCACAGCGTAAGGGTCAATTTATACTAGCGCAGACTCGAAGCGATGTTCGCGCGAAATCCGACTAATGCGCACGCCTTTTTAAAATCTCAGAAGTAATATGTGCGTTACGCTGTGGAGTTAAGGTTGAATTTGTTTTGTTCAGTTTTGGAAAGACGCATCGATGCGTTTCGACTCTGCGCTAGTATAAATAAATAAATAAACCCTAAAGGGGTGAAGTAGATGAGGTATAATATAACATATCTCACATTTTTTAATCATCTCGTGCAACAAGCACACCCCTGCTTACCCCCTTTGAGAGGGGGGGGGGGGTTATAAAGTGTGTTTTTGAAAATGAAACTTTATTATTCATCATGGTGAACATCGCAACGTTACAGTAAGCAAATTCATTTTTATTCTGTGTTCCTATATGTATTGAAAATGGTTTAAAAAAAAAAGAATAAATGTAATGTCTTTTCAGGCACTGGGTTTTTGGTAAAGAAAATGAAATTGGAATTTGTTTAATAGATTTTCGATCTTATTCTTTTAGTAGTAAGGTTGGAAAGTGATTAATGTTGTTTTTTTGATCGATTTCTGTTTTTTCATGTTCCATGAATTATCGTACTTTATCTACAGTTTTTGAAATCTCTTACGCGATGCGTTCGGTTGTTGCGTTCTATTTTATGGGTCCCGATGTGGCTTGAAACTAGTCGAGCACCATTCAACAGATGTTTGAATAAATGGTGAATATTATTCTAATATTTTTATACAATGTTGTCAGTTATTGTAAAGTAATTAGAAAGTACAGTTTTTCTGAACCCGTGCCTGTAAAGACTTATGTTTATTCTATGTTTTTATATGTATATAATTATTAAGGTGGTCATAGTTTCACAACTTACGCATAGGTGGCGCTGCTTATGATTTAGGGGCTCTGGGCGTTTACTCTTGAAACCAATCTCAATATCAATGCAATAAAATCTCAATAATTATTCAATGTCAAAACTATACAACCCCAATCGTAGCTGTTACAATAGCATTCAGAGTACGGAATATAAAGCCAAACTCAATACCATTTAGTTCATTCAATATCCACGCAATACGGATGCAATGGGCGCTAGTGTTGCAACTCTAGAGTACGTTCATAATATCAAAGTCAAAGTCAAAGTATTTATTTGTGATGTCGATCGATTAGAATTGGTTTCAAGAGTAAGGTCCCTGGTGTTAAAATAGGGTGATTAGAGATTCTAACGTTAAAGGGATTTTAATATTGAATTATTTTTATTAAAACGGCCCCATACTAATATTAAGTCCTTTATCATGGGTGCGTTTACAAACACAAACATATAATTTTACATCACTCAACAATTTGTGGATCACACAATGAGTTGTCCTCCGTGCGGGAATCCCTCACAGAAAACCGACGTGAAACAACTTGCGTTGTTTCAAGTTAAACAAACGGTGAAGGAAATCATCGTGAGAAAACCTGGGCTTATAATTTCTAATTAGGCCGGCATCCACGTTTTCACATTGAGCCAGCCTGGTGATTAATGGCCAAACCTTCTCCGTGTAAGAAGAGGCCGTTGGTCCCTTATAGGTTATTTATTGATGTGAATTCTATATTAAATCCCTTAACTATCTCTCTTCTCTGGTATAAACGATAACATCTCTTACTTTCTTTCTTTCTTCTCCTAACTAGCTAACTTGCTGGCTATTTCTTTGGTTAAATTAAATCATAACTTAGTACTTAAGTTACATTATAAGTTATGCATGGAATGAATACGAAATAACTATTAAAAGGGGTGTAGGTACATTTAAGTAAAAACTAAATACTTTAACAGTATTTAAAATTTATTGGAAACAGAACATAAAACAACGTATTTGTAACGCGCATTCGCGTTCAAAGTTCAAATCTGAATAGCCGTTATATCTCTTAGCGGGGGAAAATGTACACATCTGTCACATTTGACAGCTGACAGCGTCAATATGACAGCTGACAGCGTCAATATGACAGCTGACAGCATCAATATGACAGCTGACAGTGTCAACATGTCAGCGAGTGCTACCGATGACAGAGGTTAAACTAGTGACGTCCTTTTAGTCGATTTTACAAGCTTTTGGTCGTGTCGAGTGGGTCTTATTCTGAACAGAGAGCGCTACTGCCCGGTCTCTGTCAAATATGTAGTCTCTTAGTCGGCTTTTACTACATCCGCGGAAAGATTAGGGGTGCTACAAATGTCTTCTACTCATATAATGTTGTAGAAACTATGACCTTGAAATATTTGTGCGTAGAAATGTATGTCTGTCCGTCCCATAGATGCTTTTTCAATAGATGTTTTATATGTACTAAAACTGTTATGTTTATACTGTGTATTCACCGCTTAATTTCAAGCTTTTGCGATTAATTTAAAAAAATATAACTTAAAAGTAGAATAGATAATATAAACAGGGGGCCTACTCTAATTCAACGAAAAACGAAGTTTCTTCCGAAACTTCGCAGATTTCGTACTACAATTCCATTTATTGCGAACTTTCGTGAACAAAATGAAGATAAATAAATAGGTTTTGATATGAAATTAAAAATAAAACGTTATTTCAAGTAATTTTATTAGTAAATCAATAAAACCTACGGCCGAAGATTAAACGAAACTTCGCATTCGAGAACCAGAGTAGCCCTACAGTTTTCAGAAATTATTAATAACTAGCTTCTGCTAGCGCTTGGCCCACGTTCCCGTGGGATAATAAGATCGTATCACCCGAGTCGGTTCATACCCTGTCTGTATAAGACGGGTTATTATATAAGACTAAATTTAATTAAAATCCGTTTAGTAGTTTCAGCGTGGTTGTTAGACAAACATCCAAACAAAAAAAACTTTCACATTTATTTTATGTGATAGCATAGATTTTTTAACTATACCTGGTATATGAGTCGTATATATGGATTAACCTATGGTCGTACCATACGACCCCCTATTTTATGAGACTCATAACATACACCATACAATAACTGGTGAAAAGTAGGTGTTACATTGTATACTGAGATAATGACCTCTGAGTTTGTTTGGGCATTTCTTCTCAGAATAGTCCGATAGGAAATGCCGAACTTATCTAGATTTTTTTAAATTATTTTGTCGTATTAACGTGCTCTTTTGTCCCCTAAAATAAAAGATTAAATTAAGATTCTTTTGTAGCCTATTTGCGGAAATAAATTCATTGTTTCATTGCTTGCAAACATTTCACAAACCTTGGCCTAAGTCAAACGTAATATTCTTTTGATAATGTAGTGATTCCTAGGTTTATACACAAAAGGTGTTCTAAAAGTATGTGCCACGGCTTTAATGGAACGTAGGCTACGTTTCTTCACTATAGTAATCTTCAAACACAACACTACCTCCCATTAATGGCAAGCGTCCACAGGCCCGCAACGTACGCATCGCACGCAACGGATTTTAGTTTGTCTTGTATAGAAACTTATACAACTGCATCCACTGATCCGCATCGTACGGACCGCATCATCAGCAATGCCTACATGCGATGCGTACCGATGACGTCATACGGAATGCGTACGATGCGGGCCTGTGGACGTTTACCTTAAAGACGTGGCAGATACTTTTAGAACACCTTATATTACACTAACATTTTCATTAATCAAGAAAAAATAATCACTTTCTGTTTTTCTATAACTCCTGTATTTAATTACTTTACTCTATTAGTTAAAAAAAAAACAACTGAAACTTCGATACCACCAACTCGTAAAATGACAATGGAGTCGAGTTATCAAACCTTCAAGAAAAGAGTGTATTCCTTTTTAAAATAAAGGCCGGCAACGCACCTGTGACTCCTTTGGTGTTGCGGGTGTCCATGGGCGGCGCTGATCGCTTACCATCAGGTGACCCGTCTACTCGTTTGCCCCTTATTCGTTCTTCTTCTTGGAACGAGCAAATAGCGTCACTAAGGGACTGACTGACAGACAGACATATATCGTATATCTTAAAGCATTTTTAGCTGTGAAACTATGCAATCGTTTCCACTGATACTAAGATATGTAGCTGTGCGAAGAAATTGATAGTAGGGAATCCATCTATGCCACCCATCTTTCCATTGAAATACATAGCTTAGCTGAGTCAATTTCCACCAGTGCTGCGCTATGCGCATTCACAGCAACGTAGCATAGCACATCTCTGGTGGAAAAGTACTCTTAACATTATCGGGAGTTATGCGCGTACATACATTTCTTCCATTCATTGTTTATTTATTTATTTCCATTATTGTAGATTTTAAAGTAATTAGGTACAGGAGTTTTCATAACATGATATAATACTGTTTCATTTTCAAAAATACGCTGTTTATGTGAAATAACTGTATATAAAAACTGTTGTTTTAAATAACTGCTATTTGTTATAACGTTTAACGAAAGTGATTATGTTTTAAAACACGTTGATGGCAACTTCAGGCTTGAAAATTTGCTGCAACAGTACAGAGTCTGTGTTTTTGGTTCCCCAGTCATTCTCCGTTTTGACGTTGACGCCGACTGCATTACCTTTTTTTTAATGGGGGAAAATCATCTAATGACTTTTCTCGCCTTAAGAGAGGGAGTGTCAGACTCGTACTGAATAAAAATTAAAAACCACCTCGTGCCTACTCCTGCTTTTTGAGCCAGAGCCCCGGTAACCTGTTAGGCAGTCCGCATCAGGATCCGGATCAGGCATCAGCCCTACTGGACCCATCTGTGGTGGCCTAAAAACCAGGAGTAGGAACGGGGTGGTTTTCAGTCAGTAAAAGTCTGATACTCGCCTAAGGCGAGAGAAGACATAGAATGATTCTCCCCCCTTAAAAAAATCATGAGTAGTGTAAGCAGTGACTTGGCCAATTGTTTATTTGCAACACTGATTGTCGTATACTAACAAACAATTGCTTTTTATGACAATGGGATTAACAATTACAACTGGTGAAGATAATATGCACTATTGAAATATCTGCTTTTCACTTCTATGCCCGTATATTGAAATGCTACTCAATTTTAAGTTGTACTTAAATATCGTACTATCTCTGTCATTTTACAAAGAATTGGTAGTAACAGGGTGATTTTCAAAAATAAAGTTAACGGCGTCATTATCCTCAACCAAAAGTTAACAATTCTGCCGATTGAAGCACAAAATTTGGTTTCAATAAATTGAGCTGTGACACTGCTCTCAACCAATCCATTCAAAATAAGGATGATAATAAGCTACCACGATGCTTAATAAAGCGGGAGAATAATGATTTGTTAAATAAAAGTTTTTTTAAGAAACACCCAATAAAACTATTGCTGAAAAAGTCTTAAAATTGAATGGCGTTTGAGAATTTGGCTACTAAGGACTAAAATGCATTATAGATACTGTCACTCAAAATCTTTATGACAGGTAAAATTTTAAAACAGTAAAATGCTGTTTTACAATTTTACCAAAATCGGTGGTGGTTGTTATTATTATTACCCTAGGTGTTGCCATTAACGTGTAAATATTTAAATGGTGTTGCCAATGTTGATATTTTCTTTTTTGGTATATTTAACTGACTGCATGATTTATTTATTGTGTTTAAATTATTATAATATAGAAAGGTTTTATCCTTTGGTTTTATCTAAAAATTAAGTCGATGTTGTGTTCTGTAACAGTTTTTTGTTGAACGCACGATTTCTGACGTCTTAGGGTCAATTTACACTACCGCAGAGTCGAAGCGTTGTTCGCGCGCAGACGCGCGAATTCCGACGAATGCGCGCGCCTTTTTAAAATCTTAGAAGTAATGTGTGCGTTACGCTGTGGAGTTAAGGTTGAATTTGTTATGTTCAGTTTTGGAAAGACGCTTCGATGCGCTTCGACTCTGCGCTAGTATAAATTGACCCTTATGTATATAAATAGAAAAATAACACTATTATGTGTAGATATATTGATATTTTAGTATAAAAGTAATAATTAATGCTTGAAGCTAATTTATTAGCTGCTAGAATTATGTGTAAGGTCTTTTGTGTGATTATATTTTGTTCCAAGTTGTGTAATTTTTTTATTCAGATTACTTTTGTGAGACATATACATTAATTATTATGTTATCGGCTTACTCACGTAACGGTTTGACGTGGAACTCGACTAGTTTTTAGCCATGCTAGAGGCTCATATTCATGAGCAGCATTCTGCGACACACGACGCGGCGACTGTCGCGCTGCTACTGAAACTAGTCGAGTTCCTCGTCAAACAGTTACGTGAGTAAGCCGATAACATAATAATTAATTTTGGAAATTCTTCTAAAATGGCGACTTTTAGCTATTAAATCCCTGTGATACTTTTTATTCACATAATAAGTTACATTAATTTTCGCTTTTATTATACACACAAAAGACCTAACACAACTGTAAATACCTTCCCTATATATAAACCGCAAAAAAACATATATTTACAAAAATAATTACCTAAACCAATCATTTCAGGATGACATCTTGTTTGAAGAGGAAGAGGAACCGACAGACACATTTCAGATGACTCTCACGACACCAGAGAAAACGGAGAACGGATATACAGCCGACAAGAAACTCTCAAGTTCTAATATACAAAATATGACGTCATCTCAGCAGATTAGACAGAATCATTCCAAGAGAAAGCTTTCTTACACGCGTCCTATACCAAAATCAACTTATAGCGCATCTTCTATTAATGATGGCGTTCTCAAAAAATTGGGCTCTCAAGATGGTTTTAGTCGCAAATTAAGCACGACTAACACAGGCCCTAAAAGGAACTTTTCAACGTCTAGTTTCGCTCATGTAGCTACTCCTTTCCATGGGTCAACGCTTTCAGCTTTCGAACAACCAAACGAATTTGCTTCCCAATTCTCTCTAAAATCCGTCACAGAAAGCGTAGCAGACGCGGCATACTGTTGTTTTTGCTGTAAGAAGAAACCTACTAAAAAAGCCGCAGAACCGAATAAATTTTTCGACTTATCTTTATTAAAAGACCCTACGTATTTAGTTATACTAGTGTCTAGCAGTACCGTAGCTATTTCATGCACAAATTTTATCATTTTACTACCGTCTCACGCTCAAAACATAGGTTTCGATAAAGCTAGAGGGGCTTATTTACTCAGTACGGTATCAGCTCTAGACTTAGTAGGCCGTATAGGCGGTTCGGCACTTTGTGACTTAAATCTAATACCAAAGAGCTTCTATTTCGTTGGCGGGTTGTTATTTTCGGGTATCACTTTGTCCATAATACCGTTTTTAGAATCTTATTTGGCTATAAGCGTGTTTTGTGCGCTGTTTGGGCTTGCTTCAGGCGTGAATAATAGTGTAACGACGTTAGTAATGGCTGAGATTTTAGGTGTAGAAAGGCTAATGTCTACTTATGGTATTAGTCTGTTTGTAAACGGCTTGCTTCAGCTAGTAGGTCCGCCCATATGTGGGCTCTGGTTTGAAAGGGATAGAAATTTTATGAAGATGTTCCTTACTTTTGGTTTAATTTTCATCTGTGGAGCCTCTCTTTGGCTCTTTATGCCTTTAATAAATAGGCATAAGGCCAAAAAGGAGGCGGAAAAGAATGCTAAAGTTTAGTTTTTTAATTTCTGTTAGGTTTTTTTTTTATACAGGTTGTCCAAAATTAATTGTTGATGCAAAATTGTGTAGATTAAAGTTTTTGTATGAGGTGGTAATGTGACTATTATGACTAAAATGCTTTGACTAAGTGACGTCTCGACTTCGATTCCCTGGTCGAGGAAAGTATTATTAAGATTTTCTCGTAATAGGAATTTTCAGCAATACAATGTTATTTTAAAATTGAATCCTGTATACTAATATTATTTCATTATAAGACGGTCATTCTCCGGTGTGATGTTTCTAATTACCGAAATATCGGCTGGACCGCAGTGATACCACGGCCTCACAGAAAACCGACGTGAAACAACGCTTGCGTTGTGTTTCGTTGTGTGAGTGGGGTTACCGGAGACCCAATTACCCCTTTCCCAATCCCCGATTCCCAAACAACCCTTAAATTCCTAACCCCCAAAAGACCGGCAACGCACTTGTAACGCCTATGTTTCGGGTGTCCATGGGCGGCGGCGATTGCTTACCATCAGGTGATCCGTCTGCTCGTTTACAGGCTTATACCATAAAAAATGAAACTATTAAAGATACAAAAAGTCAAATTATTAGCATATTTGTAAATAATATGTTTTAAGTAAAAATAAAAATGGCTAAGTATGGTAATTAGAAACGTCAAACCTGACAATGGCCGAAGATTATTTTGTAGACTAATTTAAACACCAATTTACTTAATTTAATTAGAATTAAACATTCAAATCATTACCGTAATTAATGTGATATATAAAGAAAATACTAATTATTAACTTAAATAGGAAAATACATAGAGAGTTTTAAATACCTACTTCATTCCTCTGATTAATTACATAAGTGATTTACGATAATGGTGCTTATAGTGTGAGAAATAGAGTTATATTTTAATTGACTAATGGTCTAATGCACGAATCAACCTCTCCTGTACCCTTAGTATGAGTTTGCTTTACGTTTAACACATTGAACGCCGTGGTGGTCACCGGTGACCGACGTTAGCGGAGGATTTGCCTTCAACAGTTTTCTATTGGCAGTCAAAGACTTAAGGTAATCGAAACGAAAGCGCGTTCGGTTGTCGGATTGGCCGGCAGAGCGCGTTCGGTTGTCGGATTGGCCGGCAGATCGCGTTCGGTTGTCGGATTGGCCGGCAGAGCGCGTTCGGTTGTCGGATTGGCCGGCAGAGCGCGTTCGGTTGTCGGATTGGCCGGCTCGAATGGACCAACCAATCAAAGGGCTTAGTACGAGTTTGTGTTACGTATAACGAGATTAAAATGAGAGCGCGGGCTGCACTCTGATTGGTTGGGTCATTCGCGCCGGCAAATCAACGAACGCCCTCTCATTACGTTTTCGTTCAACGTAAGAGTCATCTAATGGTTACTTAACCCAGACCTTAGCAATTGCTTTTCATACAAAATTGTTACTTAGGAATAGTTTAAGTTATCATTAAATGACTCTAAGTACGGCAGTAAGGGTTCAGAGCGCCGAACGCGCTCTCGTTTCGATTACTTTAAACGTAAAGCAAACTCATACTAAGATTACTGAACATAAATGTCCTTAAGTTTATCTATCATAAATGACACTTAACGACATTTCTCTTTTCACCAACCTATAAGTCACACCTACCCATGAAGCAAGTACAAAGAGGAGATGCCATAATGTGATTGTGCACTGTGACACAAACACGGCCCTGTCCAATGATATTATAAGTAAACAGGTGTAGATAGGTTATAAGCGCTAAGAAACTATCGTTTTCTTTTTCTTCTCCTCTAATAACATCTTCTGATTTATTTCGTTGCGGGATCCAAGACAGTTATTCATATCCCTGGGACGCGCCGGACTTCAGTGTTCCGGTGTTTTCATGGTTGTATCTACTGTAGATCCTGGTGCATAGAAGTTGCAGCGGTATGGGAGGTTGTGGCGGGCTTGTCCCATAAAAAAAGCGCTCAGAAAGTGACACATTAAAATGTGGACAATTGGCAACGTTTTTGTAGTATGGGACCGCTAGATGAAAATAGAGAGGGGCGTGGTTTGTAACGTCCCGCGCTCCCCGTAAAGTATCACGCATTATGTTAAAGGGAAATCCAGTTATGACATCTCCTCTTTGTATTTGCTTCATGCACCCAACAGTACAAGTAAGGGGTTAGTTAAGTGCTTCCTCATGCTAAGTAACTCTTAGATAAGTGGCAGTTTATGGGTGATTGTCGAAAACGGCCATAATTTTAATAAATTCACTCGCTCCGTATTAGATTGGACTCGTAATATAACTGAGGAAAATGTGGGTTACATTGTATACATAATTATGTGCACCTCTGCCTACCCCTTCTGCGATTAAAAGACGCGATTTTATGTTATGTATTTCATAATGACGATTTAGGGAACAGAGAGTAAAGTTCCCTAAGAAAAGGAGGATCCTCCGACCAGGTGAGGTGATCAGCCTGGCGGGCTTTCTGCCCAACTGTTGTTCGTTGGGATTTTCTATCCGTGTTAATTCGCATGTAAACTTCACATGTGCGATGCAGGATATTTATGACGTCATCCGTTGATTTGCTCGTCGATAGTCTATGTGCGACTTCTGTCATCTGTCACTTGTCAGGTGTCGCCACAACGATAATTATATATTTTTATATTAATATTATTTTGACACAATAGGGATGATGTCGGGGTATGAAAAATTAAAATGTATTCAGTCCGTCAGTTAGGTAATGAAAAAATATTAGACACGTATTTTTTTTATTTTGTCGTATAAGATAACAATACTTAGATAAAACGAATCAAAGTTTAGAAGTGCGAACTTTTGAGGGGCGAAAATCCACCAATCGCGCCTACGCGGGGTATCACACACCCGTAAGATGAGAAAGGGTGGGAAAATGCTTTCTACTGCACGGTACAATGATATTAATACAGTAACTATGTCTTATGCGATATGAAACGAAAGATATTATAGAAAAACATTGATTAATGTAGTGTAGACATTGTCCAGTCAATTGATTTTAGCGGTGACTGTCCAGGCGACACACGTACTTAGGTATCGTCATGAGCTAATGTTCACATGTAAACAGCAGCTCATGTAAAGAGATTGTCCAGTCAACTGATGGTAGCGGCGACTGTCCAGGCGACACACGTACTTAGGTATCGTCATGAGCTAATGTTCACATGTAAACAGCAGCTCATGTAAAGAGATTGTCCAGTCAACTGATGGTAGCGGTGACTGTCCAGGCGACACACGTACTTAGGTATCGTCATGAGCTAATGTCCACATGTAGTGTAGAGAATCGACTTTTTATAACAATATATACGTATAATTATGTTTTATAGTTTTTATATTTGTAATATGCACAAAAAAAAACGTTGCCCCACACTAGGATTTTCTCCTGTATCGTAGGTGCGTTTACAAACATACAAGTTCACATACACATGCCACCCAGACCCAAAACAACAATTTGTGGATCACACAAAGAGTTGCTCCGTGCGGGAGAACGCTCTACGTCAACCATGCAGAAAAGTGATTGTTAAGGTAAGCGTTCACAGGCCCGCATCGTACGCATTCCGTATGACGTCATCAGTACGCATCGCATGTAGGCATTGCCGATGATGCGGTCCGTACGATGCGGATCAGTGGACGCAGTTGTATGAGTTTCTATACAAGACAAACTAAAATCCGTTGCCTGTGGACGCTTACCTTATATGTGCATAAAGGCGTATCTTTATGTTATTAGTTTAATTGAAAAAAGGTTACCAGATATAAGAGGCTTTGAATTATAATTTATTTTTGCAAAAATCTTTATTTATTTTATTTCTTATTTTGACCAATATCGTACAAATGCTTGCATATCAAACTATTTTAAATTTAAAAGAAAATATCCATCCTCGGGCCTTGAATAGTGTGATTTATGATTTTTTCCGAATTTCTACTGAATTATTAGTTTTTAAGGTTTATTTTTAATTGAATTTTATATAATTAAAGATGTGTATATGTAAAGATATATGAGTTGCGATTGTTTTATTCACAAATGCAACTATGAAGCACAAATACATATATGACTTAAATCTGTCTTCAAAGTTTTTTACAAAGCCAGATAGATTATGGTCTGGAATAACACATACTGCCACACTCAAAGTCATTTAATGGTTACTTAACCCAGTCCTTAGCAATGTGCTAGTTTCCTACTAGTCAAATTCAATACTTTTTTCGAAACGTCAAAAACTATATTTTCTATGAACTTTGTATGAAATACTCTATTATGACGTCATCAGATTTTTACGTCAAATAGCAGACTTATTTCTAGAAATTTAGCTAAAATTAGTTCATCAAATTTATGAATGAGAGTGTGATTATTTTTGAATATTTTATTGTATTGAAAAGTTTTAATAATATATTTTTGACCCAGTCATCATCCCTATTGTTTTCGGAACAAAATCGTTACTAAGGAATAGTTTAAGTTACCATTAAATGTCTCTGAGTGTTGTAGTTAGACTATTTTTTATTCCACGGAAACGCAAGCAAAGCAGCTTGCAGAAACTAGTTACAATAAAAAAATCGTTGTTCTTGCCAAATATATTTTTTTATTTACTTAAATAGGTTTAAAATCTTAGGTTTACTTTGTTAAGTTAGTTACCTTATATAAAATGACCATAAGTATTTCGAAATTAATTATTTTGTTATAAAAATCGTAATTTCATTAGTTATATTTTTCATTCCTTATTCATTTTGTCCATTCCTTGAATTTTTCCAATATTTGTGTATATATATATATTTTTATTAATGTAAACTTAGGTCTTGTAATATGTCTAGATGAAATGTCCGGGGGGGGATAGACTCACCCCCTATTACATTAACGATGAAGGAAAACATTGTGAGGAAACCTGAGCTTATAATTTCTAATTATAACTTTGAAATTGCCAACCCGCATTGAGCAAGCGTGGTGATTAATGCTCAAACATTCTCCGTGTGAAAAGAGGCTTTTGGTCAGCAGTGGCCGCTTATAGGCTGTTGATGTGATGTGTTGATTATTATTTACTAGTGAGCACCTTCGTATAGGTGCAATGGTAATATATTATGCATGTATTATACATATAAACCTACCTCGTGAATCACTCTATCTATTAAAATATCCGCATCAAAATCCGTTGCGTAGTTTCAAAGATATAGGGGCATACAAAGAGACATAGGGACAGAGAAAGCGATTTTGTTTTATACTATGTAGTCATCTAGACATATTACGGATCTAAGTTAAAGATAGATTATTTTAATATAAATACGACTCAGTCAAGTGTTGACTCTTTGTTAAATAGTTAAAATTAGGTTATAAGCCATTTAAATGTAAGTTTATAAAATAAATTATGTATTTCTTATAAAAAAAAACTTATTGTTTTATTTTTCTAGTTCATATTTATGTTTTAACTTTCGTGAGACATACTAAATTAATTATTATGTTATCGGCTTACCCACGTAACTGTTTGACGAGGAACTCGACTAGTTACAAGCCATGCTAGAGGCTCATATTCATGAGCAGCATTCCGCGACACACGACGCGGCGATTGTCGCGCTGCTACTAGTAATCGTGAAACTAGTCGAGTTCCTCGTCAAACAGTTACGTGAGTAAGCCGATAACATAATAATTCATATTTATATTATTTATGCATTCTTAGGCAATGTCAAGTTATTTTGAATGCAAGTAAGAAAATAAAGATTGATTCAGTACAGAGACAGTAACCATTGGTCGGCTACTGAGTCCACGAATGGTTACAGAAGATATGACTTCGTTACAAAGCGTACAATTTAGTATAACAATAGCTACTGTCTCTGTACTGAATCTATCTTTATTTTCTTACCTGCATACTAAATGAATTGGCTGACTGTATTTTTCTTTTTGGAATAAATATAATGTGTTCTAAAAGTATCTGCCACGGCTTTAATGGGAGGTAGTGTTGTGTTTGAAGATTACAATAGTAAATATAAATGATTGATTATGAGTATTTTTTTCAAACGTAAATATCTACCCATACCATTGTTATGAGAGAGCTATCTCTTTCACCGTCTCTGTCGCTTCATCAATGAAAACAGTTGCTATCAAGTTTTGATTGATGGAGCGAAGCATCGTGCATATTTGTGAACCTCTTTATGCAGAGTAGAGTCAATGTTTATTTAACTTCTTTATGTTCTCAAATTGAATTAACTGGTCCGTGGTACGAAATTTCTTCACTATTGTAATTTTCAAACACAACACTACCTCCCATTAAAACCGTGGCAGATACTTTTAGAACACCTTATATTACGTGCCAAATATATGCACTATTATATTTCTTGATTTGTTACAGTTGGAACCCTTTATAGAAGAAGACGCTGGCGATTTAGAAGATTCAGAGCACCCCAAGTTAACTTTAACCCCAGAAGAAATGACCCCAAACGACAAACAACTCAACGGCTCCCCCCCAATCTTCAAAAACCAGTCCCATGTCGCGTTAGAGGAGAATCCGAAGCAGGATTTCGCTAGATCAGCAAGCGCGGTACAAGTGATGGCTAGAGAAGGAGATCGGACCAGGAAACCAACTCCAGTCTCCTCAAGACACGGCCTACAGAATATATCAAGCAAGAGCCATTTGCCTAGCAATCCTTCTTTACTAGAATCTGTACCAGAAGGGCGTAGTCGCGTTAACTCTCAAGAAGCCTTCGGCAAGAAGCTAGGTGTCCCCAAAACGCCAAAACGGAGTCCATCTACCTCTAGTTTCCAGTACATGTCGACACCTTTCCATGGTTCTACATTATCAGCCTTTGAGAAACCAAGCGAATTTGCTTCCCAATTCAGCTTAAAATCTGTTACCGATAGCTTAGCTCCCATAACCTACTGCTGTGGCTGCAAAAAGAAAAGTAAAGAGGATGATGCAAAGAAGGAGCCTAGCAAATATTTCGATATTCAACTTCTCAAAGACCCTATTTATTTAGTCATACTAATATCGAATTGTACTTGCGCCATTTCCTATACAAATTTTATTATTTTAGTTCCATCTTATGCTAAAGAATGTGGTTTCGATAAATCGCTTGGAGCTTATTTATTGTCGATCATATCAGCTTTAGACTTGGTCGGTCGTATTGGCGGTTCGGCGCTATCCGATTTAGTGCTCACTCCAAAACGATATTTCTTTATTTTTGGCTTGTTACTATCAGGTATAAGTTTGTCAATGATACCTTTAGTGTCAAGTTATTCAGCTATAAGTGCTTTCTGTTCTATATTCGGTATAGCTTCGGGGATAAATGTGGGGGTGACAGCTCTAGTAATGACTGAAATGCTAGGAACAGAACGGCTGATGTCTTCATACGGTATTAGTCTCTTTGTCAACGGTATTTTGCAGTTAATAGGGCCCCCTATATGCGGTTTCTGGTTTGAGTATACACAGTCTTATAAATCTTTGTTTGTTACGTTAGGCTTTATTCTAATATTTGGAGCGGCGCTATGGGGATTTGTACCCCTCATTCATAGGAGAAGACGTTTGGCCCAAACGAATAAAGAGGGTACGGATAAAGCGTAGTATACAATTCTTCTTAGAAATGGTGACTCATAAATTTGTATATGTCACTCCTATAAAATATATATTAAAGTGCACCTTATAGTAATGATTTTAAAGTTAAAATTCTGTCCCGTTGTCCTTGTATAGAAGGTGTTCTAAAAGTATCTGCCACGGCTTTAATGGGAGGTAGTGTTGTGTTTGAAGATTACAATAGTGAAGAAACGTACCCCATAGAAATTCATTTTGAGAACATAAAGAAGTAAAGAAGTTAAATAAACATTGGCTCTACTCTGCATAAAGTGGTTCACAAATACGCACGATGCGATAGAGACAGTGAACGAGATAGCTCTTTCATAACAAACTCACACACTTCTTTGTATGAAAAAATAAATTACTCATAATCAATAATTTATATTTACTACTAGCTTTCCGCCCGCGGCTTCGCCCACGTGTAATTCGGTTATATATAGCGTTTTTTAATGATCTCGACAGGGCTTTTTCTTCCACAGTCTGATAGTCATCATCTCATGTGAATGAGCTGATGATGGAAGGTACAACTCCTCAACGGTTAGGAGTTGAAAGAAAATTCTTACGAAGTTATACGTACATGTGAGGCTATTAGGTTGACCTGATAATAAAAAGTAAATCTCATTAACGTTAAGAATTTAGGTGAAAATGGATGCGGACAAATTTCGTCTCTTCACTTGTTTCCTTTTAGCTGTTTGTATGGGTAGTGTTAACACAAAATAGGGATTTAAAGGCGTGATGTTATTAATGTTATGCATGTATGTACATAATTATGTATGTTATTATGTATGTTAAAGAGACGACTGAAAGTTGTCATACAAAGTCTTTTTTTAAGGATGGGAAATCATCAAATGACCTCTCCCGCTCTGGGTGGAACGGAAGGGAGTGTCAAACTTTTACTGACTAAAACCCACCTCGTTCCTTCAGTTGCCCTTTGCGTTCCGGGGCCACGGTATCTCGTTAGAACTTTCCCGCAGCCCCGGCTCAGTTTATCCCGTTTCCCCCCTTGGGGGTTGACATTTCAAAAATCCCTTCTTAGTGCTCACTTATGTTACTAAAGGAACCTCTGTTCAAAATCTCAGACTCCTATACCGAGCGGTTTCGGCTGTGCGTTAATAAATCAGTCACCCAATCGCACCCCTAAATCACGATTGGAGGGTAGTTTGAAAAAACTTATAATGTCAAACATATTTACTTGCCTATGTACGTGTTCATGCCAAGTTTCAAGTTTATAAACCCAAGGAATAAGATTTTGCATAGAAACGTTTTTACCCCTTTTCCCCCCTTGGGGTTGAATTTCCAAAAATCCTTTCTTAGTGCTCCCCTACATATCCCAAGGAACCTACATTCCAAATTTCAGCTGTCTACGACCAGTAGTTTCGACTGTGCGTTGTCTGTCAGTCAGTCAGTCACTCAGTAACGGAAGAGTTTTATATACAATGTGATAGGCGTGGGACTTCTAACCCGTTAAGGCTGAGTACTACATCTAATTTTATCGACAAAAAAAATAATATGGGGGGTTGAACCCCTAATTGAAAATATAGGAAAATAGTGATTTTTTCGGTAAGAATAATTCACAAATTATTTTTTTTTCTCACCAAAACATTATCAAACATATGAAAAAAGTAATGAATTAGTTAGCCAAGGTTATTAGCTACCGTTTGTCGTCTTTTTTTTGTTTCTACGACGCATACAACCTTTGATATCAAAAAAGTAAAAAAAATATTAAAATGGCCATAATTTTTAGGGGAGGGGATTCGACCCCTTCGACCCAGGACTTTTGTCGTTAAAATGAAATGTAGTATTCAGCCTTAACGGGTTAGAAGTCTCGCCCCTATCACATTGTATATAGATTGTAATCTTCAAACACAACACTACCTCCCATTAAAGCCGTGGCAGATACTTTTAGAACACCTTATATGGCGATTTTTATTAAGTATGTACTTATTTTAGTTATATAATATGTCCAGTATATTTCAAACTCGAGAATTTAAAAAAGTGATTATGTATGTACAAATTTCATATATCTATTATAATTTTAAACTTAAACTGAAGCTAAGATATGCTGGGCACTTATCAATATATAAAGAAATACAATTATAAATAAATAATGCTTATACATATAATTATAAACTAAATTATGTTTATACATAATATAACAGAATGTGAGTGATATGACGGTGTCTGTTATATTATGTATAACATAATTACATAATGAAATACTTATAATAATGGGTATATATTTTTATATATATAACTTAGTTATAATTTTATATATTTTAATATAGAAAAATAAGGGAATGAGATAATTTATGGGTTATTATAAAATCATCAATATTAAGTCTTTGACTGCCAATAGAAAACTGTTGAAGGCAAATCCTCCGCTAACGTCGGTCACCGGTGACCACCACGGCGTTCAATGTGTTAAATAACGAAATATTAATTAAAAAAAATGTATTTCTGATGTTTGGTAATAGGCTCGCTGCCTATTATAAATAGGTTACATAAAAATGTGTAGGTACTTTAAGTACCTCTACTAAATATGAAAGTTATCAAGTGGCATAGCGTGCCCGTATAAAAATAAGTTTGGGCCCCCTTCCTTTTTTGAGGGAGGAAAATCATCCAATGATTTTTCCCGCCTATCAAGCCTCAAAGAGGGGCCTTACCAATGCTATAACCATGTTTGGGGGCCCTTATGAAGACGTTAAATTTCCTAAAGTTGCTGCTAACTTTTGAACTTTTGTAATTTCTGAATTGAAGAAAAACCATTGGAAAGTTTTCATTTTTTGCTTTGTACACGGTTTCATACGGGGGCTCCTGGGTTACAGGGGCCTAAAATTAAGAAAACTATTGATACGGCGCCAGCTATGCCCCTGAAGTTATGCCTATTGCCAAACATCAGACATTATTCAGTGTATATTGAACCTTATTGTGTAGCATTTACAGTTCGTAATCCAAATTATCTGGTTTCCTTTACTCAGTATCAAAGTGGCCGGTTACTTATATTTTTAAGCTAATTTCCTAATACCGGACGCGAGTCCACTAACAATTATAATGACGCCTATAATCAGCATCTACCGGGTATAAGTCATGCCTTATGTTCGGCCATGGGGTATATAAACGTCTTAATGTCGGCAATATTTTAAAATAAACGCAAATATTAACTATCACAGTTAAAAATAATTACAAAATTACGGTTTTCTCACGTAAATTGGAGAAAAGACGCACGCTGTTCATGATAAAGCGTGACTCGAAACTAATAGAGCTTTTCTCCATTAGTGTGTGTAAACCGTGATTTTGTAGTTAATTTAGGATGTCTCAATTAATATAAAAAATACAAATATCCAGTTTTTAGTGAATGTCGCAAATAATTTTCAGTTTTAAGTTTAAGAGAGTGTTGTTAACAGACCGGAGATTGGAATTATGCCCAGTGATAACCAATAATTTAGGGATTAAAAGGATTGATTTTTATCTAATTTTAAATCAATATCATTAATTTAGTTTACTCTTGAAACCAATCTCAATGTCAATACAATTTCAATCCAATAAAATCTCAATAATTATTCAATGTCAAAACTATAAAACCCCAATCAAAATCTAAAATTAAATGAATGAGTCTCAAAAAACTACCTCTTTTCAATTTAATGTAATGTCTTTTATTTCATCTTTCATTAATTTCTCATCAATTTGTTAATTGTCTCGATGATCCAGTGGTTTTAAATCTGAGTAGGTACAGTAATCTCGAATTCTACAAAATCCCAATCGAATACTACAAAATAAAATGGATTAAGACTTTTACTCGTGGATCAAACGAAACATAATAAGTGTGGGAGAGCCATGCTTCGACACTGCTGGGTTGGCTCGACCGGAGTGATACCACGACCGAGCAGAAAACCGCCGTGAAACAACGCTTGCGTTGTTTGAGTGAGATTACCGGAGGCCCAATTACCTCGTTCCCAGTGTTCCCAATCCCCGATTCCCCAACAACCCTTAAATTCCTAATTCCTAAAAGGCCGGCAACGCACTTGTAACGCCTCTGGTGTTTCAAGTGTCCATGGTGATCCGTCTGCTCGTTTACCAGCTTATCACATAAAAAACAAAAGAAACAGATAAAGGAGGCAATTTCCAATGAAATATCTTTCTACAGCTTGACTTAACTTCATTGCGCGAAGCTCCATTCAAATTTTCGTTTGATCCACGATTTTTTGGCCACTCTGTATAAGAAAATGAATCTTAATTTTGAATGCTTAGCATTATATCGAATATCTTCAAATCAGTATACACAGTAGTATACTGTTTTTTAATCTCAGTGAATATACATTTTTTTATGATAATAATAATTAATGAATACAATTATATTAATAACTTGCGAATAATAATCATTTTAACACTTCTACGCGTAAATACGTAGAAGTGTCACTTTATGGTAAGCGTCCACAGGCCCGTATCGTACGCATCGGATAGATCGCACGCTCAAACGGATTGAGTGCGTCCACTGTATCGACAGCGTTCGGATTGCCGACGTGAGTATCAGCAATTGGATTGCCGATTCCACTTTCACTTGTATTTTTGGCATCAGCATTCCGTATGACGTCATCAGTACGCATCGCATGTAGGCATTGCCGATGATGCGGTCCGTACGATGCGGATCAGTGGACGCAGTTGTATGAGTTTCTATACAAGACAAACTAAAATACGTTGCGTGCGATGCGTACGATGCGGGCAGAATTGAAAGCATGTTGGCGGTAATGCCAATATGTTTACAAAAAAATCATGAAGTTGTATAAATTATTTCAATTTCCATTTTTATAAAATGCTAAATATTACTGACTGGTACATAAAGATTCAGAAAATGCATTAATTCTAGAAGTTTGAATAATATTGTATCGAATAATTCGATTAATATTATTTGGAATAAATCAAGTAATTATGCTCCATATTATTCTACTTATATGAGAACATTTTGTATAAATATTTGAAAACTAATAAATGATTTGATATAGTTACGAATAATTCGTATAATTCAGCTTGGTATTAACGGGTGTGTTGCGATGATTTCGAATAATTCGAGTAACACCAAATAATGTAGTTACGAATTAATTATTCGTATAAAACTGGAAAATGGGTGTTGCGATGATTTCGAATAATCCGAGTAACATTATTCGAATAATATGATTACGAATAACACCGTTAAAAATGTACTAAAGTACGCCAATCACGTTTTACAGGGAAACCCTAACTTGAGACCATGTTTTGGAAACAAATGATTTTTGTATCGACGCAAAATGTGATAATAATAAGAAACATTATAAATAAGTTCTTTTAATAATAAAAAAGAAAAGTTTGTAAAGATATTGGTTTCAAGGAACAGTATCTACGTAGACAGCGAACGCTATTCTCCTCTTTCTTGAGGGTCTTAGAGCGGGAGGATTCCTAAATATCGACTCTGAGGAGTCGCGATGTCAAGTTGTATACCACATATAAAAATGTATATACTATATCACCCCCTGATCTACCATTCAAGCAAACAAACTTTCAAATTTATAATATTAAGTGGTATAAACTTTAAGTATTATAGCACACGGATGAAAACGGCATGCCAGACTAGCTTCTGCCTGCGACTTTGCCCGTGGGATAAAAAGTAAACCATATTTCATCCAAATTGTTCAGTGGGTTTCAGCGTGATTGACGGAGAAAAATCCAAACAAACAAAGTTTCACATTCATTTTTATAATGTTAGTGTGATAAAATGAGAGGCACGTGGTCCGTTGCGTTTGATTTTGCATACAGTTTTCATCTGTATTCAATAGTAATTAAGGTTTATTTTTAATTGATTTATTCTCAGTATCTTCGCCGCGCCTGCGCTCGTGTCCACTGGGCTTCAAGGCGTTTTATAGTACAAATTTTATTTGCATTTTTTTTATTGTACAAAGTGTATAGAAATATATAATTAAATGTTCCCCAAGAATCACTCAACTGAGCTTATGTCCTACTAATATTATAAATGTGAAAGTTTGTATGTTTTGTTACTCATTCACGTCAAAACCTCTGAAGGAATCGATATGGCTTTGAAACAGGGGTAGATTATGGTCTGAAATAATATAGATAACTTCTTATCCCACGCGAACGCGGCCGAAGCCACTGGCAGAAGCTAGTTTCTCAAACGAATGTATAGGGTGACTGGTAATTAGTGAACGATATTTAAACACGTGATTGTACTCATGATTACAAACAACATTCCCAAAGAAACTTTTTTGTATACTCATTAGTTTTATTTTTATCACAATAACAAAACCGCATCGCTGCTAACAGCTGATCATGCAAATGCTCGCGCACGCGAAATTTGTTGTTTTGTTATTGCGATAAAAAAGTTTCTTTGGGAAAGTTGTTTGCAATCGTGTTTAAATATCGTTCACTAATTACCAGTCACTCTATACATTAATTTAAATTCTTTGTATCGAAATATTTCTGTCATATTTCATAATTTGTGTCGATAACAAAAAATATCGTTGTAGTATTAAGTTAGAATAAGATTTTTTACGAAATAGTAAAGTAACCTGTTATTGTACGGACTAATGCGATATTTTATATAATATATAGTAACTAATGCTAATTTCATACTTGTATACAGTATGGAAATCACTCATGTGATTTGACTCGTGGTACGCATATGTACGCAAGACATAATTATTTTGGACAAAACGCACCTAGAAGTGATGTCACGCAATATTTCAAATCGATATATCTTCGAAAGTATTTGTTTCCGTAAGAAAACAAAATATACGTGTCTAATGTTTTAAAATAATCTACAAGACGGATATTAAAAGGTAAGCGTCCACAGGCTTGCATCGCACGCAACGGATTTTAGTTTGTCTTGTATAGAAACTCATACAACTGCGTCCACTGATCCGCATCGTACGGACCGCATCATCGGCAATGCGTACTGATGACGTCATACGGAATGCGTGCGATGCGTACGATGCGGGCCTGTGGACGCTTACCTTAAAATAAAAATAGGTGATCTGCCCTATTATATGAAATATCGTATCAGTCTTTAGAAACAAAACTACATTCTTCCTTTCTAGTATATTGTAACAATTTTAGTTTTAAGTTTACATATTATAATAAAATATACTTATTTAAAAAATAAATACAAAGCTTACAAACCGGGGTGTCAATTGATATATAGTGCCATTTCTAATGGAGTATATTCACATTGCCTTACTTACTTATAAATAATACTTTCATAAGTATGTATAATAAAATTATTTGTACTATATACAGGTTTTTTATTTCGTCCACCCTACCTACTGCTATTATGCCGTAATTCACACTACGTGTATAAAACACAAATGCTACTGATAAAACTACCATCTATACTAATATTATAAAGCTGAAGAGTTTGTTTGTTTGTACGCGCTAATCTCCGGAACTACTGGTCCGATTTGAATAATTCTTTTTGTGTTGGATAGCGCATTTATCGAGGAAGGTTATAGGCTATGAAACATCACGCTACGATTAATAGGAACCGAGTAGAGCGGGTGAAACCGCGCGGAAGTAGTATTTAATAAAGAATAACTCTGAACGGACTAAGATTTGGAACTTGGCGCCATAGTAACTTTTATTCAGCTCAAAATTACCTATCCGATGATGTGACACATAGCTATTGGAAGGTGGGACCAGATTTCATAGAAACTTTGGCATCCTCCTTTAGCATCGCGAATCGTGGGCTAATCTGTAATAGGGTATTATCCTACTAGTCAAATTCAATACTTTTATCGAAATGTCAAAACCAATTGGGTAGTTTCCTATATCGTCACGCCTTTAATCCCCGAAGGGGTAGGCAGAGGTGCACATTATGGCACGTAATGCCACTGTGTACACCCACATTTCACAATTTATGTTGTAAGTCCCATGTAATAGGTGGTGAGCCTATTGCCGGGCACATTTCCAAACTCCGTGCTACCACTGAGAAATTTTCGAAAAACCGAAAAAAGCCCAGTAATACTTCGCCCGACCCGGGAATCGAACCCGAGACCCCTTGCCCAGCAGTCGCACTTGCAACCACTCGGCCAACGAGGCAGTCAAAAAATAATATAAGCAACGCAAAAAATAACAATAGTAAGTATGCTATTTGACGCAAAAAAATTATGACGTCATAATTTGCAATGTCATACAAAATTCATAGAAAAGTAACGTTTTTGACATTTCGATAAAAGTATTGAATTTGACTAGTAGGATAATACCCTATTGTTAATTTGAAACATTTGAAGTGAGCTCCATAGCATTTAGCATTCTCGCCCGTCATTGGTCGAGATTATTCTCACAACCAATGTGAGTGATGTTACCGAAGCCCCAAATAAACCCCTCCCGTTCTATCCAATCCTCGAATCCCCAACAATCCTCAAATTACTAAACCCCAATAGGTCGGCAACGCACTTGTAACGCCTCTGGTGTTTCGGGTGTCCATGGGCGGCGGCGATTGCTTGCCATCAGATGATACGTCCACTCGTTTGCCGGCTTATATTAGAAAAAAAATATGAGGACAGTTCACACGCTCTAAAATAGGTCTTTAGTGATAATAAATACGTATACCTAAGTATAAAACAAAGTCACTATCTCTGTCCCTATGTCCCTTTGTATACTTAAATCTTTAAAACTACGCAACGGATTTTGATGCGGTTTTTTTAATAGATAGAGTGATTCAAGAGGAAGTTTTACATGTATAATACATGCATAATATATCACCATTGCACCCATGCGAAGCTGGGGCGGGTCCCTAGTGTATAAATAAAAGTATAAAGATATATTTGTGGCAAAAAGCATTGATAAATCTCCGTGGTTTTATTTTAGGCACCTCATTTATCATTGTGGTAGAATATTCTTAAAATTGATTATATATATCGTTTGTTGTGGTTCCCCACTGATACATGTAATATGCCTACACCTATAATTTAGTATATAAGTGGTATATATTTACAGTAGAACAATAGTTGCAGTTTTCAAATATTGGTAAGTTGCTGTTTACTGTGCATATATATTTATAACATTTCGTTAAAAACGTATTTCTGTATATCGTCACGCCTTTTATCCCCGATGGGGTAGGCAGAGGCGCACATTATGGCACGTAACACCGCTATACAATGTACACCCACTTTTCACATTTTATGTTGTAAGTCCCATGTAATAGATGGTGAGTCTATTATTGCGTAGTGGTATAATTTCTGTATATAAAAAATCAATTGCTGTTCGTTAGTCTCGCTAAAACTCGAGAATGGCTGGACCGATTTGGCTAATTTTGGTCTTGAATTATTAGTGGAAGTCCAGGGAAGGTTTAAAAGGTGAGCAAAATTATCAGAAGCGATACGAAGTTTGCCGGGCCAACTAGTTTTTAAATAATTATTCAGTGAATAAAGCAGAGTAATAAACATTTGTCAGAACCTCAAGTTTTCCTGTGGACAGGGGCGGATTAAACGTCGACAGCGCTCTAGAGAAACACCTCATATACACCCCTATATTTTAGTGCCTCTCTCTAGTAGCAGGAACCCGCGTCTCGCGAAGCATGGCTCTTCCACATGATAAACAGATCATATTTAAAACATAATATATTTTTTTATGAAACACGCCGGTAATCAAGTAGACGTATTACCTGATGGTAAGCAATCGCCGCCGCCCATGGACACTTGAAACACCAGAGGCGTTCGCGTTACAAGTGCGTTGCGGGCTTTTTGTGAGTTAGGAATTTAAAGGTTGTTATTCGGGAATGGGGAAGATTGGGAAGGGGGGAATTGGGCCTCCGGTAACCTCACTCACACAACGAAACACAACGCAAGCGTTGTTTCACGTCGGTTTTCTGTTCGGCCGTGGTATCACTCCGGTCGAGCCGGCCCATTCGTGCCGAAGCATAGCTCTCCCACACTTATAATGACGTCATAAGCCAGCAATAACATATAACATTCCATTTTCAGGCAAAAACTCTTCAAAAATGCCTTCAGCCACTGTCTGGAAATTCGCCGAGCGACCGAACTACGTCACTCATGTAGATAAAGCCCACCCATACTCAGAGGTGCCTTACTTAGGTGACTATCACTTGGTGCAAATACCTCTTGGAGGCTCCATACCACATGTGGACTATTGGGGCGAAGGGAGAGTCATAACTGATGACGGGGTCCGAGGATTCAAGAATAGTTACAACGTGAATCATCAATACCAACTCGTCAGCAGCGGCTCAGATCGAGACAGGAAGATACCGAACCGAATTCCTGTTAAGAGCTTCACTGACTGCGATACCAGTGCGTATATTAAAGATAATTCGGTTGCAACAGTCACTGTTGCCGGTCCTAATATACATAACAGTGCTAGAGATATCGCTCGCATCGTCAACGCTGATGGCAAGGTGATAGTCTTCGGAGTAACCGGCGAATCACCTCAAATCGCGGAGCTTAGAGAAGAATTGAAGAAAAAGGGTCTCTTTCCTACTATGAACGCAACATTACCGACTGAATTCCAAGGTTTAACACTCTATGATAGTCATGTTAGTTTCATAAACGTTAAGTTGCTCATAGAAGACGTTTATAAGAATGTCGTTAATGGCAATTTTGAGGCGGCAACGGAAATGTCTGTCGCTTTTGTTGATAGCGGTTACAACGAGCTTATTAAGGAAACTGTGACAAGACTGATAGACGCTGTACCACGTAATGTAATGTCTTACGCCTACAAATTGTGGCATGCTGGAGGCGAAAGCATCGTTCGTAATTGTTTCCCAACACCGTTTGCTCTCATATTTAATGAGGATGATGTCAAAATCATCAATAAACAGTATCTACAGCCGTTGAAGCTAGCTGCTAGCGTTGATAGTTACAATGACCGCCTTGCGTGGGGCGATAACATTTGCGAGAGTGATAGCAAACGACTGAGTTGGAAGATACTACCTTTCTGGGAGAATGAGACTGTCATATTTAAGATTTACAGCAATGAATACAATATGTACTTAAAATTGGATGTCAACGTAGATAATATTGGTGATCGCAAAGTTTGGGGATCGACTAATTCGAATGAAACGAGGCATCAGTATTACTTAGAGCCGTGTTTGAGAAATGGGGTGATCGTATTCTTTATAATCAACCGCCGATATAGGCAGGGATTCAAGTTAGATGTGAATGCAGACAATATTGGCGATAGACTGCTATGGGGGCACAATGGTAGTGTTTATAATGAATACGAACGATTCCGATGGATTATATCCGCATTCTAAGCTTAATATCAAAGGCATAGCCAGGTTTTAGTATCGGGAGAGGTTCAAGGAAGTAAAACAAACAAAACTTCCTTCATGAACTTCCTTCAATCATGAGAAAAAAAAAATGTAATAAACAGATTCATAGGTAGTCATAGAGACCTTTGCCAAACAGGGGATGTACTATGCTAACTACAAAAATAACGCTCTGTAATGTCTAGGTACGCATTTTTCGTTTGAACCCCCAAAACCCCCCCTTGGCTATGCCTATGTTTATATATACCTAGTTCCCGGCACAAGTGTGGGAGAGCCATGCTTCGGCACTGCTGGGCCGGCTCGACCGGAGTGATACCACGGCCGAGCAGTAAACCGACGTGAAACCACGCTTGCATTGTGTAAGTGAGGTTACCGGAGGCACAATAATTAATTCCCCAATTCTCAATCTCCTCGATTCCCCAACAACCCTTAAATTCCTAACCCCCAAAAGGCAACGCACTTGTAACGCTTTTGGTGTTTCGGGTATCCATGGGCGGCGGCGATTGCTTACCATCAGATGATCCGTCTGCTCGTTTACCGGCTTATACCATAAAAATAGACAAGATTTTATAAATTCGTGCATTAAACTTATCTCACTTTAACACTATTTTTGTTCTTACCAAGTTATATGCCGGACACTATGTATATTTAGGTACTAGAAATAAATAACTATCATGGCCAAATGTTACACTAAATAATAATTGAATTAAATATAATGTGACTTATGTACACAACTATTTTTATTTACCCATCCTATATTTTGCGACGATTTCAACAGCCTATAACCAGTGCTGGCGTTAGAGGGGGCGTGATAGGGTGATGGCCCAGGGCAGTCGGGACCCATTCTAGAAAGCCAGGCGTATGTGCCCTCACAAAGTCTTTATATTTAGAATGGGTCCCGACTGCTTAAATTTTACAATGACTTTCTTGTTTTAGGGTTTTTTCATTTAATATTATAAAGAAACGCAGTCGGGTTTTTTTTATTTTTTTAAATTACCTTTTTTTACGCTTACGATTGGTGCAATATTGGCAATACTGGCGCCAACTTGAGTCAAGTGGACGCCACAATATTTTCGCCCGGGGTATAAGTGGCCACTGCTGACCAAAGCCTCTTCTCACACGGAGAAGGTTTGAGAATTAATCACCACGCTTGTTCAATGCGGGTTGGCGATTTCAAACTTATAATTAGAAATTATAAGCCCAGGTTTCCTCACGATGATTTTCTTCACCTTTTGCCAATAATTCTCAAACCTTCTCCGTGTGAGAAGAGGCTTTGGCCACTTATAGGCTTTTCATGTGATGTTGATAAAGTTCAAAATTTTGCCCATTTGATATTCCGAATATTTGGTAATCTGAAATATTTTAAGAGTCCCAAGAATTTCAAATAAATGAGTCGATTGTACTTAGAAAGCAACTGATGGTAGCGGTGACTGTCCAGGCGATACGTACTTAGGAATCGTCATGAGCTAATGTTCACATGTAGTAAATAAAACTGCAATAGTATTTAAAATGCTATATATTAGTTATATATAATTTAATGAGCTATTGTACTTTATATAATATGCAAAAGTATACAACTTCTTAAGTAATACATAACATTATGTACGGTCCCGTCGCCGACCCGATATATTCTGGAAAAGAAATAAAATTACATGTATAAGGTGTTCTAAAAGTATCTGCCACGGCTTTAATGGGTGGTAGTGTTGTGTTTGAAGATTACAGTAGTGAATATAAATGTAGATTCGGCTATCATTGTGCCGATAGTCGAGTCGGCCAATGGGTTGATCTCTAAAAGTCTCGACATCCACCTTAGCAGGCTGGAGTTCAAGATCAAGGGCCTGATGCAGAAGGCAGTACTCCTCGAAACGGCACGTATTGTGAGGAGGTTTCTGTCTTTGGAGCCCTAACCACCGGTAGCTTGGACCATGCTCCTGCTACTGGTCGGCTCCTATTAAGTGATATTTAAAAATGTAATTTTAGAGGATTTCAAATAAATATTTGTAAATATAAATGATTGATTATGAGTTTTTTTTTTTCATATAAAACATATCTTCGTTTGTGTTTGTTATAAAAGAGCTATTTCTTTCACTGTCTATATCATGCAAATGCTAAAATGCTGACTGTGTGTAAGTTTGTTACTCAATCACTTGAAAACGGCTGAGTGGATCGGGATGAAATTTGGAACAAGACTAGATTATGGTCTGAAATAACACATAGGCTACTTTATATCCCACGGGAAGGCGGGCGAAGACGTTGGCAGAAGCTAGTATAGAATGAAATACATAGATACTTACAGTTTGTTCCTCTAATGAGAGGCGCGCACTCGTTCTGCAGCCAAGTATACTCGTCGTGGAGACGCCTCTCCTTCAGAATGGGCCCCAGCGTGTCAAACACCCTCTTGTGATAGTTATTCAAGTATTGCAACTGGGAAATGTCAAAGTACAATTTATTTACTTCATAATATATATATTAATAGGTGATGCAAAAACTTTGGACCCCTTTTTACGAAAATTGCGCGGACGTAGGAGCATAAAATTTGGTACACTTATAGTTTTTTTTTTTTTGTGAGACATGTCGGTAATCGAGCAGACGTATCACCTGATGGTAAGCAATCGCCGCCGCCCATGTACACTTGAAACACCAGAGGCTTTACAAGTGCGTTGCCGGCCTTTTTGGGGTTAGGAATTTATCGGTTGTTGTTGGGGAATCGGGGATTGGGAAGATTGGCAAGGGGGTAATTGGGCCTCCGGTAACCTCACTCACACAACGAAACACAACGCAAGCGTTGTTTCACGTCGGTTTTCTGTTCGGTCGTGGTATCACTCCGGTCGAGCCGGCCCAGCAGTGCCGAAGCATGGCTCTCCCACACTTTATTTACTTCATAATTATACTAATTAAGTGTGGGCACACCACCGTGTTTCGTTCTGGGAGTGAGGTTACCAGAGGCCCAATTACCCCCCTCCCCAGTCTTCCCAATCCTCCCATTCCTCAACAACCTTTAAATTCCTAACCCCCCAAAAGGCCGGCAACGTGAGTAAAATGTTATTTTTAGTTAATTTAGTATATCTCACGATAGTTATTATAAAAATATATAAATAAACTACACTTGTTGATCGATTGGGCATAAGTGCGACTGCCGGACAAGGTGTCTTAAATTCTATTCCCGGGTGGAGCAAAGTACTGCTGGCCATTTTTGGTTTTTTGAAAATTTTCTCAGTAGTAGCACGGAGTCTGGAATCGTGCCCAGTATATGGCAATGGGCTCATCCCCTATTACATGGTACTTATAACACAAATGGTGAAAAGTGGGTGTACATTGTACAGCGGCATTACGTGCCGTAACGTGCACCTCTGCCTACCCCTTCGGGGATAAAAGGCGTGACATTGACGTTTTTTTTTTTCATTGGGACAAGCCCGCCACAACCTCCCATACCGCTGCAACTCCTGTGCACCAGGATCTACAGTAGATACAACCATGAAAACACCGGAACACTGAAGTCCGGCGCGTCCCAGGGACATGAATGACTGTCTTGGATCCCGCAACGAAACAAATCAGAAGATGTTATTAGAGGAGAAGAAAAAAGAAAACGATAGTTTCCACTTCCCTCGGACGTTGACGTATACAATGTGATAGGGGTGACACTTCTAACCCGTTAAGGCTGAGTACTACATCTAATTTTATCGACAAAAAACATAATATGGAGGGTTGGAACCCCAATTGAAAATATTGAAAAATACCGATTTTTTCGGTAAAAATAATTCCGAAATGATTTTTTTCTCACCAAAACATTATCAAACATATGAAAAAACTATTGAATTAGTTAGCCAAGGTTATAAGTTACCGTTTGTCGTTTTTTTTTGTTTCTACGACGTATACAACCTTTGATATCAAAAGTAAAAAAAATATTAAAATAGCCATAATTTTTAGGGGAGGGGATTCCTCCCTTCGACCCCCGACTTTTGTCGTTAAAACTAGATGTAGTACTCAGCCTTAGCGGGTTAGAAGTCTCACCCCTATCACATTGTATAAATGTAGTATTACCTGGAAGTCGGACATCAAGCAGGGATCAATGCAGTCCCTCTGATGCGGTACAAGAGTCAGCGTACGGAACCCGAGGACGCCGCGACCGTCGAAGTCTCCCAGTAACCCTGCAGCCTACGACAAACACATGGCTTCACTTTAATATAGATGACTGGGTCAAAAATAAATTATTACTTACAACTTTTCAATACAATAAATTATTCAAAAATAATTCACACTCTCATTCATACATTTGATGAACTACTTAATTTTCGATTTTTTCCTAGCTAAATTTCTAGAAATAAGTCTGCTATTTGACGTCAAAAACTTATGACGTCATAATAGAGTATTTCATACAAAGTTCATAGAAAATATCGTTTTTGACGTTTCGAAAAAAAGTATTGAATTTATCTGGTAGGAAACTAGCCTATTTAAAAGGTTTTATTTAACTTACAATGTATGTGTGATATTTGCGTTTGGAAAAGCCAAAAGGTCGTAGGCCGCGTATCCTTGTCAAGGACATCCCGGGTTCTATGGAGGACGCCGCGTTTTTGACCTCACTGTATCGTCAAAATATTAGTGGGGAAATCGAAGTAAAGGAGCAAGATTTTATTAAATCTTGTAAAATTACCCGCCGGCGTACTTTGCAAAACGGTCGTAAGTGGGTTGGCATTGAACTAGACGCTAATATACGTAAACATCTTGTTACGACAAAAGATAAACTTTTTATAGATTGGGCTACTTGCCGATTCATAGACGATGTAGAATTAGTTAAATGCCACTTGTGTCAGCAGTTCGGCCACGTTAGGAAACATTGCACGGTTAAAACACCCACCTGCGGTAATTGTGCTGAGGCGCATGAATCACACGACTGCCCTCATATAAATAATAAAAATTTTATTCCAACATGCGTGGCGTGCAAACGTTTCAAAAAACCTCACGACCACCGTTGTGGTTCGCCCGAGTGTGGCACCTACAAAGCTAAACTCGAACAACTCATATTAAACACCACCTATTAAATAATAATATGGATAGGTTGACTATAGGGCAACTAAATCTACATAACGACAGGGTTGCGACGTCCGAGTTAGACAAACTAATAGTCGACTATCAGCTTGACATTGTACTTGTTCAAGAACAGTATCAAAATGCCCACTTAAGGCACAGGGTAGTGCAGCTGAACAGTAGGTCACGAGCTGGAATTTACGTCACGAGATCATCTAATTTCACAGTAACATCTATAACTAATTTAATGACGTCACACTGTGCCGTGGCGGAGATTGCCTCAGAAAACTTTAAACTTTACGCTGTGAGCTGTTACTTTCAATATTCTGACTCAGTTACTCCTCACATTCATCACCTCCGTCACGTCTTGCAGTCGCTTGCGGGCTCCAAAATTATAATTGGCGCCGACGTTAATGCGTCTTCATCCTTATGGTATGGCAAAGTTAGGGCTACTGACATGGAGCGGCGTTGTGCCGTTGAAGAATTCATTGCCGAAATGAATCTCTCCATACATAACACCCCTGATGCACCACCTACTTTTTGCAGCCAAATGGGCGAATCTTGTATTGACGTCACACTTTCTAGTTCGGACGTTAGCTTGGATAGGTGGCGTGTCCTACCGGATGCGTCATGTAGTGACCATCGCCTGATCGTGTACGAATTTGTCTCGGGATTACCCCGGGGTCCAACGCTTTGCAGTAGTGGCTTTAGATATAAAACTAAGGGCGCGGACTGGAACTTCTTTAGCTTATTATTTGCATCTCAGGCCACAGACTTCACTCGCAAAGACCTTTCGGCAGAAGAAGGTGCTGAAATCATGTCGGATACTTTTACTTACTGTGCCGACATTGCGTTTGGTCGGGGATCCTTGACCAGTACGCGCAGATGTGACTGGTGGAATAATTATCTAGTCGAACAACGTAAATGTTTTCGTAAAGCGCGCAAACAATTAAATAGACTAAAAAAACGTAAAGTTACTGGTTTTGCATTTGATGAAGCATTGATTGCGTTTAGAGTTGCCAGGTCACGTTATAGGGCTTCAGTGGAGAAAGCTAAGGGTAACCTGTTGCGGAGAGTAGTGCAGAGGCTGGAAAGCGAGGGTCCGTGGTCGCCTCTGTACCATGAGTTCAAAGCCAATAGATCCGTCGATCTGGCGTTCGTACAGAACATAAAAGTCAACAATGTTCACACCACTGGTATTGAGGAGACAACGGAAGTTCTACTCGATGAACTCATCCCTGACGATGTATCCGAGACAGATAGCGATTATCATCAACAGATTAGGTCGTGGGCGGCTATACCACCCAATTCACCGGTGTCTGATCTACCTTCCATCAATGAGCTCGTAACTGTTATTAAAACGTTGCCTATGAATAAATCGTCTGGTGAGGATAAAGTTTCAAATAAAATGATAATAGAAGCGTGCAAATCTGCGGCTGACGCGATCCTGTCTGTCTTTAATCGTTGTATAGCGGAGGGCGTCTTTCCTCGTATATGGCGACGTGGATTCATTCGCATAATACCTAAGAATGGAAATAAACCACCCGATGACCCTAAGTCATACCGGCCTATTACGCTTTTACCATCATTAGGAAAACTTCTTGAGCGGCTTATCGTTCCTCGTTTGCTGCCCGGTGGACCGAAATTTCACAATAATCAATTTGGTTTTACTGTGGGTAAATCTACTGTAGACGCAGCTCTCTCTGTCCGAACCATAGTGACTTCGTCTGAGCACAAATATGTAGTAGGCATTTTTCTAGACATTTCCGGTGCCTTTGATAACGCGTGGTGGCCAATGCTACTCCTTAAACTGAAGGGTCGTGGTTGCTTTAGTAACATATACAAACTATTATACACTTATTTTCTTCATGGTTCTGTAAAACTGAAACTTGGTAATTTTTCTCGGTCGAAGTCGTTGTCAATGGGATGTCCTCAGGGCTCGGTTATTGGCCCGTATCTGTGGAATTTAGGGTTTGATGACTTGCTCGCGACCCCCCTTCCTTCTGGTTGTACGTTGACTGGATATGCGGATGATGGCCTTTTGTTAATACAATCAAATACTCGAGCCGGACTAGAGAATTTAGCTAAGGACTGCCTCAGTAGGATCTCGCGATGGGGCGAACGTAATCGATTAACTTTTGCACCCCATAAAACCTATCAATTATTGCTTAAAGGAAATTTGAAATCATGGCCGTCTATTAAATTCAATAACGTTCCCGTCAAACGTAAGGAGTCGGTTTGCTATCTCGGTCTAGTCCTAGAAAAAAACTTTTCTTTTATTGAACATATTAAGACTATTAGTGAGAAAGCCAAAAACAATTTCTATGCGCTCACGCGAATTTCGAAGGCTACCTGGGGTCTCTCTTTTCTTACGCTCAGAACCATCTACGGAGCAACCTACCTGGGATGCGTGTGCTACGGGGCACCAGTGTGGGCTGATAGGGCCACAATAGGCGCGGTACGGCGAAAGCTTCTCCAAGGTCAGCGTCTAGCCTTGATCTTTCTGTGTAAGGCTTATAGGACGGTTAGCACAGAGGCCCTACCTGTGCTCGCGGGACTACTTCCAGTCGATCTTGAGGTGCAGCGACGTGCTGCCATGTACTATAATGCGAGACCTAACTTTTCCGCAAACTTTCTAGCACAACGTGATCGAAGCAAAATTGATAGATTGCTCAAGCCTTTAACGGACGTCTGGGATGAACTTCTGACTGAGTGGCAGTGTAGATGGGAATCTTCTACCAAGGGCCGCCACCTCTATCAATTCTTTCCATCCGTGCATGAGCGTCTGGAGAGGACATGGTTGGAGGTGGATCACTGTGTTGCCCAATTTCTTACTGGCCATGGCAACTTTAAAAGCAAATTGTTCTCATTTAAACTCGTTGATTCACCATGGTGCCAATGTTCGACAGCGGAGTTGCAACATGAGCAATCCGCCCATCACATACTCTGGGAGTGTGGTCTCTGGCAATCTGAGCGTGACACTATGTTGGATAATTTAATTGTTTCATCAGGTGTAGTTTATTACACGGACCTTGTGGAGTCTCGAGCAAATTTCCGTGCGTTTAGGCGTTTTTGCCATACCTATTATTGGAAGCAAGTATAACAGCTCACGCATAGGACCCATTTAGTATTAGCATTTAATATTTTAGTTTTAAGTAAAATTTCCGTGGTGCTTGGCGACTGGGCTTCTCCCAGTTGTGCAGTCTCTTTTGTGCCTTAAGGCTTAAGTCATCCTGTCTCCTGCATTAAATTCACCGAGGGAAGTGGAAACTATCGTTTTCTTTTCTTCTCCTCTAATAACATCTTCTGATTTGTTTCGTTGCGGGATCCAAGACAGTCATTCATTTCCCTGGGACGCGCCGGACTTCAGTGTTCCGGTGTTTTCATGTTTGTATCTACTGTAGATCCTGGCTTACAGGAGTTGCAGCGGTATGGGAGGTTGTGGCGGGCTTGTCCCAAAAAAAAAAAAAAAAAAAATATGTGTAATGTATTTGTGTGAGAAGTGAATTTTTGTACCAGAATTTTGAAGCAAATATTTTAACAAAAAAATGTGGTTTACTCACATAGGGTGACTGGTAATTAGTGAACGATATTTAAACACGTGATTGTACTCATGATTACAAACAACTTTCCCAAAGAAACGTATTTTGTATACTCATTAGTTTTATTTTTATCACAATAACAAAACAACAAAATTTTATTAGCACGCACGCGTAAAGTTCCAAAATACCTACCTAGTTACTAGTCTTCCGATAACGCGAGTGCGGGCGCGAAATTTTATTGTTTTGTTATATTATATTACTTATAATTTTATAATTATGCATTTTAGATCGCCAACCCGCATTGAGAAAGTGTAGTGATTAATGCTCAAACCTTCTCCGTGTGAGAAGAGGCCTTTGGTCAGCAGTGGCTACTTATAGGCTGTTGATGTTTATACATTGGCAGTATAATTTTACCCTTTTTTTTGAGGGGGAAAATCATCCAATGACTTCTCCCGCCTTGGGCGAGGCGAGAGGGAGTGTCAGACTCTTACTGACTAAAAACCACCCCGTTCTTTCTCCTGCTTTTCGAGCCGGAGCCCCGGTAAACCCGCTAGGTAGACCGCAGCTCCGGATCAGGATTACATGGGACTTACAACATAAATTGTGAAAAGTGGGTGTACACAGTGGCATTACGTGCCATAATGTGCACCTCTACCTACCCCTTCGGGGATTAAAGGCGTGACGTTATGTATGTATGTATGTATGTGTATACATTGATCGTATAACCTTACCCTGGGATGCTCAGTCTCCTTCGTGACCCGGATGGTTTCCACCAGATCCTCGTGGCGAATACCGAACGCACCCACTTTGTAGTAGCCAGGCTCTGTAATATACACATTGAGGGAGTAAGCAGACGTGTAAGTAAAACGTTTTTAAACTGACATGGTCACTAACACTAATATTACAACTTGAAACGGGATATGACTTCCTCATTGGCCGAGTGGTTGCAAGTGCGACTGCCGAACAAGGGGTCTCGGGTCCGATTCCCGGGTCGGGCAAAGTATTACTGGGCTTTTTTCGGATTTTCGAAAATTTCTCGGTAGTAGTACGGGGCCTGGAATTGTGTCCAGTATATGGCAATAGGCTCACCCACTATTACATGGGACTTATAACACAAAATGTGAAAAGTGTGTGTACATTGTATAGCGGCATTGCGTGCCTTAATGTGCACCTCTGCCTACCCCTTCGGGGATAAAAGGTGTGACGTTGTGTGTGTGAAACGGGATATCGTAATATCGGAAACTCATAGACATAAATAAACATGGTAAATATCCCGTTTCAAGTTCTAATATTAATGTAAGTAAAAATACTATTAATTTGATCAAATACTACATAGATATAGATTGTAGTTGGTTTTGGATGATTTTATTATTTTTACAAGTGTGGGAGAGCCATGCTTCGGCACTGCTGGGCCGGTTCGACCGGAGTAATACCACGGCCGAGCAGGAAACCGACGTGAAACAACGCTTGCGTTGTGTGAGTGAGGTTACCGGAGGCCCAATTACCCCCCTTTTTAATCTTCCCAATCCCCGATTCCTAAACCCCAAAAGGCCGGTAAGGCACTTGTTCTCTGCGCCTCTGGTGTTTCGAGTGTCAAAGCTAGAATTAAGGGATTAGGAAGAGGGGTAATTGGGCCTCCGGTAACCTCACTCACACAACGAAACACAACGCAAGCGTCGTTTCACGTCGGTTTTCTATGAGTCCGTGGTATAACCGGTCGACCCAAAGCATGGCTCTCCTACACTTAAATTTGTAAAAAACTAATCACTGCACTGACCGTTGCTGAGCACCTGTCCGGGTTTGAGTCCCGGGTCGTGCGGGTAGGGCCGCCAGGAGACGCCGCACGGTCCCTCGTGCACGTTGAGGAAGTGTCCCACGCCGTGGCCCGTGCCGTGCGCGTAGTCCAGACCCACCTCCCACAGGGCGTGGCGGGCGAAACTGTCTAGTACGTTACCCTGGATAGAGAGATAGGGGGGAACATTTATTTATTTATTAATAAAGGTTTACCAACAGCTTTCGTATATATAATACTTGCTACTTCCGCGCGGTTTCATCCGCTTTGCTCGGCTCCTTTTGGTCATAGCGTGATGTTTTATAGCCTATAGTCTTCCTCGATAAATGCACTATCCAACACAAAAAGAATTATTCAAATCGGACCAGTAGTTCCGGAGATTAGCGCGTTCAAACAAACAAACAAACAATCAAACAAACAAACAAACTCTTCAGCTTTATAATATTATAGTATAGTAATTATAGTAATAAAGTAATATAGTAATATAGTATAGATAATAAACAACTACAACAACATCACGCTAGGACCAATAGGAGCCAAGCAGAGCGGGTGAAACCGCGCGGAAGTAGCTAGCTCCTTAATAAATAATAAAAAAGTACTTACCTTGACCCCTTGCGGGAACAGCGAGGCGCCGACCATGATCTGTCCCTGCAGCACGCGGGTGAAGGCCGTCTTCTGCTCCGTGGTGGGGGCCCGGGACAGGTGGCGGGTGCGGGTTATGTCCGTCGTACCGTCCCTGGGGGTTACAACAAGGGTTTTTTAAGTACTAGCTTCTGCCAAGCGGCTTCGACCGCGTTCTCCTATTATCCAAGTCAGCATGAAAATTATCCTATTATCCAAGTCAGCTCATACCTAATTCCCCCTTCCCAATCTTCCCAATCCCTGGGGGCCTACTCTAATTCAACGAAAAACGAAGTTTCAGACGAAACTTCGCACACTACAACTCTATTTATTGCGTACTTTCGTGGACAAAAATGAACGAATGAAATGAAGATAAATAAATAACAAATTAAAAATAAAACGTTATTTCAAGTATCATGAGTATTATATTAGTAAATCAATAAAACCTAACGGCTGAAAATGAAATGAAACGAAACTTCGGATTCGAGAACCGGAGTAGGCACCCCTGAATCCCGATTCCCCAACAACACTTGAATTCCTAACCCCTAAAAGGCTGGCAACGCACTTATAATGCCTCTGGTGCCAATGGACGGCGGCGATTGCTTACCATCAGGTGATCCGTCTGCTCGTTTACCGGCTTATACTATAAAATAAATAGGTACCCTGTCTGTATACCAAATTTCATCAACATCCGTTCTTCCGACATTCGGAGAATACGACTGCGCGCACTATCAATACAATGATTTTTTTATAGTATAAGCCGGTAAAGGAGCAGACGGATCGCCTGATGGTAAGCAATCGCCGCCACTCATGGACACTTGAAACACCAGAGGCGTTACAAGTGCGTTGCCGGCCTTTTGGGGGTTAGGACTTTAAGGGTTGTTGGGGAATCGGATATGCATAATTGGGCTTCCGGTAACCTCACTCACACACACTCCATAATATAATTGACGCAAACGTTGGCTCAAGTCGGTGTACTGGGGCCTTAGTCTGCTATTACAATTGTGTCAGAATGGTCGATCACTGATCAGTGCAAGAGGGATGGAGCTATACAACCTACATAGCTCCGTCTCTCTTGCACTGCTCAGTGATCGACCATTCTGACACAATTGTAATAGCAGACTAAGGCCCCTGCTCGGCTGTGGTATCAGTCAAGAGTATGACTCTCCCCCCCCTAAAAATGAATGATTAATGATAAACTCACATGTATTGTCCACCAGAGTCGAGTATGAACATGTCCTCCTTCTCGATAACTTTCTGCGCGCCGTCCCTAGAGGGGCAGTAGTGGATGATGGCCCCGTTGGCCCCAGACCCGGGGATGGTGGAGAATGATGGGCCCATGAAGTGCTCCTCGTCCCTGGAAGACAAAATCTAAATTAATAATAATATAATATAATCAAGATTTTTTTATATATATAATATAATAAAAATATTAGCGCCAACTTTTTAAATAAATTGCCATGAGCCTGTTCATTTTCTTTAACACTACGGTGAGATAAAGTGTAGATTAAATGTAAAAACTCAATATAGGGTGACTGGTAATTAGTGAACGATATTTAAACACGTGATTGTACTCATGATTACAAACAACTTTCTCAAAGAAACTTTTACTTATATTAGTTTTATTTTATCCCAATAATAAAATAGCTAAAGGGGTTTGGGTAAAGTTGGCGTCGTTTTGAAGTTGAGCGGCCAGTAATGAAACTTAAATATTATGAAAGAACAGAATACAGCGGTCAAAAGCTATTATGGCCATATTTCTCTAAACCATATCGGAACTGAGATATTTGGTTTTATATTGGTAATTGAAATCGAAGAAGTTTTTAAATGTTATTGCACTCTTTTAGGTGTCTGCCATATTTTTTTAGGAATACTAAATAAAATAATTCAAATACAGTGACGTAGATGAATCGAACGGACCCCCATGTCTTTTATTTATGGGCCGATGGTGTGTCGCGCACCGGAGTAGGAGTAGGAACGGGGTGGTTTTTAGTCAGTAAGAGTAGAGTCTGACACTCCTTCTCGCCTCGCCCAAGGCGAGAAAAGTTATTGGATGATTTTCCACGCTCAAAAAAAAAAAAAAAGGCCCAATACTAACGTCACATTGCCAGGCGAGAGGTCGAGAAACAGTAAAGCCAATAACTAATATCAATCTTCTAATAACATAACTAAGATTTTTTTACACAGGACGGTAATTGAAGTATTTACTAGACTACATTTTTAAATTCTTCAAACTCAAATATCTCAGCTTCGATATAACTTAGGATAAAAATAATTGAACATATATGTGTAATGAACACAGCAGAACAAAGTAACATGAAAATTATTGGTGGCCGCTGAAAAAAAAAATGACGCCACAAGTCCATACAAAGTTACTCAAACCCCTTTCATTAACATGTGCGCCTACAGTTTTTATCACAATAACAAAATAACAAAATTTCGCGCGTGCTTTAGCATGATCAGCTGTTAGACCGCGTCATCGAAAGACTAATAACTAGGTAGGTATTTTGAAACTCTACATTTTGTGATAAAATTAAAACTAATGAGTATACAAAAAAAGTTTCTTTGGGAAAGCTGTTTGTAATCATGAGTACAATCACGTGTTTAAATATCGTTCACTAATTACCAGTCCCCCTATTTGACTTACTTGCGGAACTCGAGCAGTTTGTCCGCGGCCTGTATCTCTGTGACCTCCTTGCCGCTGTCGATCTCTTCGTGCAGCCACTTCAGTAGTCGGACCACCGCTATACCGTCGCGGACGTGGCAGTCGCGGAAACCCTGGTGTGGGGGGGTCATTTAGTACCTTATGTGTTTATACTAATAAATAAAACTGAACAGTTTATTTGTTTGGACCCGCTAATCTCCAAAACTGCTAGCCCGATTTGAATATTTACTGACGGTGGCCGGAGATCGTCTCGCGATTCCGATCGACGCCCGGACTCTCTTGCGACGGCAATTATTTTTGTGTTACATAGTTCATTTATCGAGGAAAGTCATTTGCTATAAAACATCACGCTACGACCAATAGGAGCCGAGCAGAAAGGGTACTTACTTGTAGTTCGACATCGTTCTTAGTAAGCTTCATGAGACTGACGGGAGATACTTCAGATATTATGTTTAAAGGGGTCGCCAAGATGTCCGCCTGGAAAATATAGGTATTAATGTAAAAATTATTCTCTTTTCGCATCATTTTTTGTCGAACGTCTACTTTTTTTTTTGAGGGGCAATAATCAGCCAATGACTTCTCCCACCTTGGACGAAGCGAGAGGGAGTGTCAGATTCTTACTGACTAAAAACCCACCCGTTCCTACTCCTACTTTGAGCCGAAGTCCCGGTAACCTGACATGTTGTGCGCAGATCCGGATGAAATCTACTGGAGAGGCCAAACATAAAAAAGTATTGTCATAATCCCCAAATGTGGCAGGCGATTTGAGAATAAAAATCATGACGAATCATCAATCGAACACTTATTTTAGATCACCAAATATGTAGAGGAGACTTAATTGTGATTACCAAGTCTTCTACCAAGTATGGGTATTATGACACCTTGATTATATTTTAATTCATTATACATATAATTGTACATTGTACAATGGCATTACGTGCCGTAGACAGAGGTGTACATTACCTCTGTCTACCCCTTCAGGGATAAAAGCCGTGACGATAGACGATATGATAATGATGTGCTTACCCCGAAGCGGCTCTATGTATCGCCTCGCTAGAGTCACTGGAGAGCCAGATAGAATGCTTGCATCCCGTCTCACTTAACTCTTTCTGTAACAAAATAAACATAGGAATGAAATTTATGGAGATTAAATCGATTCTCAAGTTAGGTAAAGAGTCCGACTAGTTTCAAGTCATGCTAGAGGCTCATATTCATGAGTAGCGCGACCGTTGCCGCGTCGTTTGACGTGAAATGCGAAGAAATGTGCTATGTACCTATGCTACTAAGATGTAATAGCTAAGCTGTGAAACTATATGACCATTTCCACTGATACTAAACTATGTAGCTGTGCGAGGAATATGCGCAGCTATAATGCGATGTATCAATAGCACGGATCTTTCTATATAAAAACTTAGCTAGCTGCGTCCGTTTCCACCAGTGCTAAGCTATGTGCAAGCCAAACGCATCCACAATAACGTAAAATACACATCTCTGAAGGAAAAAAAGTAAAAGCAGCCTTAATCGCCTGGAAAATAAGCCTGTATCACACACCCACAGAAAGAGTAACGTCAGTAAGAATGAGTACTCACAGCCATAGTCTTCAAATGTTCCTCGACGCTGTCATACGGGTACCACTGCAAATGGACATTTTCTTCAGCCAATTGGAGACAGAGAGCCGCCGTCAACTCCTTGGCCGTAAACAGGAGCACGGCGGTCGGCGTGATTATAAGGTACGAGAAGAACACCGGGTTGTATTCTATGTCGCTGCCGCGGAGGTTCAGCGTGTCTGTTGAACAGTGGTCGGAATCAGGGTACGGTGCGGTCGGAATTAGGTACTAGTAGCTCCTTGGCCGTAAACAGGAGCACGGCGGTCGGCGTGATTATAAGGTACGAGAAGAACACCGGGTTGTATTCTATGTCGCTGCCGCGGAGGTTCAGCGTGTCTGTTGAACAGTGGTCGGAATCAGGGTACGGTGCGGTCGGAATTAGGTACTAGTAGCTCCTTGGCCGTAAACAGGAGCACGGCGGTCGGCGTGATTATAAGGTACGAGAAGAACACCGGGTTGTATTCTATGTCGCTGCCGCGGAGGTTCAGCGTGTCTGTTGAACAGTGGTCGGAATCAGGGTACGGTGCGGTCGGAATTAGGTACTAGTAGCTCCTTGGCCGTAAACAGGAGCACGGCGGTCGGCGTGATTATAAGGTACGAGAAGAACACCGGGTTGTATTCTATGTCGCTGCCGCGGAGGTTCAGCGTGTCTGTTGAACAGTGGTCGGAATCAGGGTACGGTGCGGTCGGAATTAGGTACTAGTAGCTCCTTGGCCGTAAACAGGAGCACGGCGGTCGGCGTGATTATAAGGTACGAGAAGAACACCGGGTTGTATTCTATGTCGCTGCCGCGGAGGTTCAGCGTGTCTGTTGAACAGTGGTCGGAATCAGGGTACGGTGCGGTCGGAATTAGGTACTAGTAGCTCCTTGGCCGTAAACAGGAGCACGGCGGTCGGCGTGATTATAAGGTACGAGAAGAACACCGGGTTGTATTCTATGTCGCTGCCGCGGAGGTTCAGCGTGTCTGTTGAACAGTGGTCGGAATCAGGGTACGGTGCGGTCGGAATTAGGTACTAGTAGCTCCTTGGCCGTAAACAGGAGCACGGCGGTCGGCGTGATTATAAGGTACGAGAAGAACACCGGGTTGTATTCTATGTCGCTGCCGCGGAGGTTCAGCGTGTCTGTTGAACAGTGGTCGGAATCAGGGTACGGTGCGGTCGGAATTAGGTACTAGTAGCTCCTTGGCCGTAAACAGGAGCACGGCGGTCGGCGTGATTATAAGGTACGAGAAGAACACCGGGTTGTATTCTATGTCGCTGCCGCGGAGGTTCAGCGTGTCTGTTGAACAGTGGTCGGAATCAGGGTACGGTGCGGTCGGAATTAGGTACTAGTAGCTCCTTGGCCGTAAACAGGAGCACGGCGGTCGGCGTGATTATAAGGTACGAGAAGAACACCGGGTTGTATTCTATGTCGCTGCCGCGGAGGTTCAGCGTGTCTGTTGAACAGTGGTCGGAATCAGGGTACGGTGCGGTCGGAATTAGGTACTAGTAGCTCCTTGGCCGTAAACAGGAGCACGGCGGTCGGCGTGATTATAAGGTACGAGAAGAACACCGGGTTGTATTCTATGTCGCTGCCGCGGAGGTTCAGCGTGTCTGTTGAACAGTGGTCGGAATCAGGGTACGGTGCGGTCGGAATTAGGTACTAGTAGCTCCTTGGCCGTAAACAGGAGCACGGCGGTCGGCGTGATTATAAGGTACGAGAAGAACACCGGGTTGTATTCTATGTCGCTGCCGCGGAGGTTCAGCGTGTCTGTTGAACAGTGGTCGGAATCAGGGTACGGTGCGGTCGGAATTAGGTACTAGTAGCTCCTTGGCCGTAAACAGGAGCACGGCGGTCGGCGTGATTATAAGGTACGAGAAGAACACCGGGTTGTATTCTATGTCGCTGCCGCGGAGGTTCAGCGTGTCTGTTGAACAGTGGTCGGAATCAGGGTACGGTGCGGTCGGAATTAGGTACTAGTAGCTCCTTGGCCGTAAACAGGAGCACGGCGGTCGGCGTGATTATAAGGTACGAGAAGAACACCGGGTTGTATTCTATGTCGCTGCCGCGGAGGTTCAGCGTGTCTGTTGAACAGTGGTCGGAATCAGGGTACGGTGCGGTCGGAATTAGGTACTAGTAGCTCCTTGGCCGTAAACAGGAGCACGGCGGTCGGCGTGATTATAAGGTACGAGAAGAACACCGGGTTGTATTCTATGTCGCTGCCGCGGAGGTTCAGCGTGTCTGTTGAACAGTGGTCGGAATCAGGGTACGGTGCGGTCGGAATTAGGTACTAGTAGCTCCTTGGCCGTAAACAGGAGCACGGCGGTCGGCGTGATTATAAGGTACGAGAAGAACACCGGGTTGTATTCTATGTCGCTGCCGCGGAGGTTCAGCGTGTCTGTTGAACAGTGGTCGGAATCAGGGTACGGTGCGGTCGGAATTAGGTACTAGTAGCTCCTTGGCCGTAAACAGGAGCACGGCGGTCGGCGTGATTATAAGGTACGAGAAGAACACCGGGTTGTATTCTATGTCGCTGCCGCGGAGGTTCAGCGTGTCTGTTGAACAGTGGTCGGAATCAGGGTACGGTGCGGTCGGAATTAGGTACTAGTAGCTCCTTGGCCGTAAACAGGAGCACGGCGGTCGGCGTGATTATAAGGTACGAGAAGAACACCGGGTTGTATTCTATGTCGCTGCCGCGGAGGTTCAGCGTGTCTGTTGAACAGTGGTCGGAATCAGGGTACGGTGCCGTCGAAATTAGGTACTAGTTGGTTTTTTTAATATTAATTGATGGATCTGTGTTAGATAGAGGCTAGTGTTATAGGAGTACCTAATTGAATTATTTACACAAAAGTATGGCCGGAATTGGGTAAAGTGCGGTCGGAATTAGGTACTTGTTGGTTTTTATGGTATTAACTAATAGATCCGTATTAGATAGAAGTAAGTGTTATAGGAGTGCCTAATTGAATTCTTTAAACAAAGGTATGGTCGGAATCAGGGTAGAATGTGGTCGGAATTAGGTACTAGTTGGTTTTTGTGGTATGTGGTAGTTGTGTGTGGTAATTTTGGCTATGACTAGTGTTACAGGAGTGCCTAATTGAATTCTTTACACATAGGATACATTTTTTTAAACATAACCTTCCACTAAATACTTTAGGCTCCATGTTAGAATTAGATTCTATGTCGAAAATAGGCACAATCATGCCATTAAGCAAGGAATTATGCGCATGCCGGATATAGGAGCTGCGGACTACCTAGCGGGTTTACCGGGACTCCGTCTTTCAAAGCAGGAGTAGGAACGGGTGGTTTTTAGTCAGTTACAGCCTGACACTCCCTCTAGCCTCGCCCAAGACGAGACAAGTAATTTGATAATTTTCCCCCTTAAAAAGAAATGTCGGATATAGGAGTATTAATATGATGATGTCCCACTCACAAGCAACTTCATCTAAAGCAGTGATGACCAGCGCTGAAGCCTTCTTCTCTTCCATTTTGGCACGGAGCTCTGAAATCTTATCACCGGCACATTTACCTGTGGTAAAGTATAATACATGTTATAATTATACTCATAGTTGAGAAAGCAACCTTTATTTTAATGTTTGCCAGGTTTATAATTGTTACTGTTAGGTTGGCAACACTTTTTTCTTTATGTTTTGGCGGCAAAGCTGTAGTATCTGTAAAAGTATAGCTTCTATTATTTTCCGTATTCTGAACAGTTTTATATTATTCACCCCTTAAAATCATCTATCTCTATACTATAATATATAAAGCTAAAGAGTTTGTTTGTTTGTTTGTTTGAACGCGCTAATCTCCGGAACTGCTGATCCGATTTTTATAATTCTTTTTGTGTTGGATAACGCATTTATCGAGGAAGGTTATAGGCTATAAAACATCACGCTACAATTAATAGGAACCGAGCAGAGCGGGTGAAACCGCGTGGAAGTAGCTAGTTTATAATATTAGTAGGAAATGAGCCGACTTACCGGTAAACTTGAGAGGTAACGCGATAATGTCGTTGCACGGCCGCAGAGGTAGATGTTCCCCACACTGCTTCCTCGCCTCGTCCACTAGATTGGATCCAACCGGTAGGAGGACCATGTTGTGTTTCGATAGCGCTGACTGGAATCAAATTATGATTTTACTATAATTGAATATAATAAGTTTTTCTAAAATTATCTGCCACTGCTTTAATGGGAGGTAGTGTTGTGTTTGAAGATTACAATATTGAAGAAATTTCGTATTCTGAACCAGTTAATTCAATTTGAGAACATAAAGAAGTTAAATAAACATTGACTTTACATAACGGGGTTCATAAATAAGCAAGATGTGTCACTTCTCCAGTGAAATGAAAAAAATGCTATCAATTGTTTTCATTGACGAACAGACAGAGACAGTGAATGATGAAGAATGAGATAGCTTACATAGATTTTTTGTATGACAAAAAGAATTATATTTACTACTGTAATCTACAAACACAATACTACCTCGCATTAAAGCCGGGGCAGCTACTTTTAGAACACCTTAAGTGATAATTATAATATATACCCGATGAAAATGGGCCCCACGTCCCGGGATCCGCAGGAAAAGGTCTCTGGTGTCGCGGATATCCATCGGCAACCATTGCTTACCATCAGGTAAACCGTCTGCTCATTTATCGGCCAATCCCATGAAAAACAAATATTCTTTCATTCACACACCTGCAACGGATTCCACTCCTCTCTGCTGAAGGTGTGAGGATCTACGCCGACCGCAGAGCCCTCTGTCAGATTGGTCACCAACCATTTCTCCATAGTCGGGGTTTCAGGCAGCGCTGTGTGGAAAATTAAATTTTATTATGATAATATGATACTGATTGATTTATTATAAATTAATGAACGATATTACAAGTGTTGTTATCCGAATATACCTATATTTTTATTTTGTCAAAAACAGATCAAAGTTCAGAGTGGGAGATAGTTACGTCGTTTCTAGTATAAAACGTACGTAGAAGTGCCGTCACACGATAATAAATAAAAAATATCAAATTAATATATCGTCGAAAGTATTTGTTTCCGTAAGCAAAATACGATTCTAATGTTTTCTATATTTAAACATTGCCTCACACTAGGATTTTCTCCTGTGTCGTGTGTGCGTTTACAAACATACAAGTTCACATACATATGACACGCAGACCCATCACGACAAAGAGTTGCTCCGTGCGGGAATTGAACCCGCTACACATTACGTGGCAGCCGGTTGTCCAGCCACCGCGCGAACGCAACGGTGCAGTTACACTATTATACACATATAGAAGTGACGTCACACGATATTTCAAATCAATATAGGTATAGTCGAAAGTATTGGTTTCCGTAAGAAAATAAATACGTGTCTAATATTATAAAACAATCTACGAAACACACATTAAAACAAAACATATTATTAATATTTATAAACGCACATTGCTTCATCAACGTCCAAAGCGACAGGTCGGCCTCCTGTTCGAATTGCGTGTAGTATCTGCCGTCGGTCCACAGCAGGGCCGCGCTTGGGGTCACCACCGCGGTGCCAGCTGAGCCAGTGAATCCTGAGATCCATTCCCGGCGAGCGTCCACTGGAGCTATGTATTCCGACTGGAGAAGAGAAGAGAAGAACATAGGATGTTAGACAGAGAGACACAGGTCTTACGCGGACAAAACTGCGGGCACAAACTGGTATAGAAATTAAACTGTGGGAGAGTCATGCTTCGGCACGAATGTGCCGGCTCGACCGGAGTGATACCACGGCCGAGCAGAAAACCGACGTGAAACAACGCTTTCGTTGTGTGAGTGAGGTTACCGGAGGCCCAATTACCCTCCTTCCCAATCCTCGATTCCCCAACAACCCTTAAATTCTTAACCCCCAAAAGGTTCATCTACGCACTTTTAACGCCTCTGGTGTTTTAAGTGTCCATGGGCGGCGGCGATTGCTTACCATCAGGTTTTATGACAGCTCATTTACGCCGTGTTCCACGAAAAAAAAATCAGTTCCACCAGACACGAGAAACTAAATCGCGCACAAACATACAAATCAAACTAAGAACATCTCTTTTATTGAAATCGGTTAACAACACTTACATTATGGGCATCGCAAGTAGGTATGATGTAGGCGGCGAGCGGTCGAGGCTGACTCGACATGATCGCTCTGAGCGTGGTCAGACGCTGTAACGACATCTTGTTCTGATCTGCAAATACAATACATACGTGTTTAATTTTGTTATTTCTGTGTCAAGTTGGACTGGGGCCTTAGTCTGCTATTACAATTGTGTCAGAATGATCGATCATTGAGCAGTGCAAGAGGGATGGAGCTATGTAGGTTGTATAGCTCCGTCCCTCTTGCACTGCTCAATGATCGACCATTCTGACAAAATTGTAATAGCAGACTAAGGCCCCTGGGCTGTTAATGCGGTGGTTAGGCAATGGGTAGAAACGCAACGTGTAGCGGGTTGGATTTCCGCAAGGAACAATGTTCGTAAACTCACCCACGACACAGGAGAAAATGCTAGTGTCCAAGACATGTTGCAGAATCCAAGACATGTTGGTCATTAGCCTTGGACTTGCCAATTTTACGGTGTTTTCATGGTTTTATCTACTGGAGATCTTGATACAGAGAAGATACAGCGTTTTAGAGAGGTTGTGACGGACTTGTCCCATACAAAAATTACATAATTACGTCAAAACCCATGAATAGAATCTTCTGTATATAAGTTGTTAATTAATGTCCTTTGACCGGAGCCTACATTGAAACTCATAGAAAGACTTTTACTCTATGGACAGTTGTGCATGCGCTTCTCGCGACCCTCTACAACTTGCACCCTAGGCACTTGTCTTGCTTTAACCATAATACGTCTCTGTATTTGATTATATCAAGAGGATATAAACGGATTTAACCCTAAAAAAATTGTCAAAATGTACATTCTGAAAAATAAAAAATAAACATCTCAATCTCGCTGTTTATAGCCAGGCTTTAACTACCCTTAGTATGAGTTTGCTTTACGTTCGGCGCTCTGATTGGTTGGTTTATTCAAGCTGGCCAATCAGAGCTTCGAACGCGCTCTCGTTTCGATTACTTTAAACATAAAGCAAACTCATAGTAAGGCTACAGCTCTTGATTTTTATTTCGCTCTTGATTTTTATTAGGTTTTGATTCAAAATGGGCGCTATTTCTGTATACCTTTTTAGTTAAGCAGTGCATTGTAAGTCTTGGACTGCCAATAGAAAACTGTTGAAGGCAAATCCTCCGCTAACGTCGGTCACCGGTGACCACCACGGCGTTCAATGTGTTAAATATATGTATTTAACACAGGAGGTATGCCTCCTCCTAAATTATTATGTTATCGGCTTACTCACGTAATGTTTTGACGAGGAACTCGACAAGTTTCAAGCCATGCTAGAGGCTCTTATTCATGAGCAGCACTCCGCGACACCCATCGCGCCCTCTGCCTGGAATCGCGCGTACTAACCGGCGCGCGCGACGATGTTGACTCGTTAGACTCGTTCGTCGGCCACTGCGTAGGTGTTGGGTTCGATTCTCGGGTCGACGCAAAAACGGTGTAACATACCGCGCTCACTAGTTACGTGAGTAAGCCGATAACATAATAATTAATTTTGTATGTCTCACGAAAGTTACAATAAAATCATACCTCCTCCTTCTTCAACAGAAAAGACACAGGCGAAATTATGGCTCGGAGACACTTGTACACCGTATGACTTGCTGTTTGCAGAGTGTACACTGAGGGAGTTTCCTAGGAAACGGGGATTAAGAGGATATTTAGGAGGTTGGGAAATGAGGAACAAGGTTTTATTAGAGGTAGGTATTATCATAATGGACAGATACTCTGGTGTTGCAGATGTTTATGAGGGGCGATGATTGCTTACCATCAGGAGATCCGTTTACTCATATTCCAATAAACAAGGACATCCACTGCAGAATAAAGGCCCCCTCTTAAGTTGGGGTTTCCAATAATACTCATTGGAAATCGGACCGGTTATGAGTGTGGCGGAGATTAAAAGAGTGTTTTTTCGAGTGAGGAAAATCTTCCAATTACCTACGTCTCTAGTCTTGGGCGAGGCGAGAGAGTGTAAGACTGTTACTGACTAAAAACCACCTCGTTCCTACTCCTGCTTTTCGAGCCAAAGCCCCGGTAACCCGCTAGGTTTTCCGCAGCACCGGAACTAGCGTTTCCACCAGTAACGTCTATGTAGCTATGTCATATGTATATAATTTTAGTCAGTAACAGCCTGACACTCCCTCTCTCCTCACCCTAGGCGGGAGAAGTCTATGGAGCTGCGGACTACCTAGCGGGTTCACCGGGGCTTCGGCTCGAAAAAGCAGGAGGAGGAACGGGGTGGTTTTTAGTCAGTAACAGCCTGACACTCCCTTTGGCCTCGCCCAAGGTTACAGAAGGATATTTTATGATTTTCTTACCTCAAAAAAAAGTGTGAAACCAAATTAATTATTATGTTATCAGCTTACTCACGTAATGTTTTGACTAGGAACTCGACTAGTTTCAAGCCATGCTAGAGGCTCATATACTACTGACAGTGCAGTAGTTGTAGCACCGTGACAATCGCTGCTTCGTGTGTCGCGGAATGCTGCTCCTGAATATGAGCCTCTAGCATGGCTTGAAACTAGTCGAATTCCTCGTCAAACAGTTACGTGAGTAAGCTAAAAACATAATAATTAGTTTAGTATGTCTCACGAAAGTTACAAAAAAAGTACTTACCTTTGATTAACTTATTATGTTTGCTATCTCCATGAGAGGCGGAACGCGATGACCCAGACACAGCGTTACTGCAAAAGGCGACAATTATTTATCAGTTTATATATTTACCGATTGTTTTATACAATGGAGAGATAAAATGTACAGTTTGTGGAGTCATTGCCAACGATGTACATAGTAACATTACTGCATAGTATAAAACAAAGTCGGTTTCCGCTGTCTGTCTCTAATTGAATATGTACGATCAGTTTCTTTACAGTGGACTTCCGGTAATCCGACAAACATTATGCAGGGCAGTGTCGGACTATCGAATTTGTCGGATTATAGAGCACTGCCTAAAACCCCCTATAGTCCGGATTTTTTTACAAAAGAGTACCTTGTAATCCGACCTATTACATATCCAATGATAAGATTCTATATGTTATATGACATAATTATTTGAAGTACAAATCATACTTATGTATGTCGAATTTAGTAAAGTTAAACATAAAATTAAGCATAAATGCAAATGCATGTTACACACCAAAATAATCAAGAATTATTAAACAAAATCATGTAATGAATTTATCAAATTATGAAGTTTTGAAATATGTATTCATAATTTTTTTTTTGTTTAAGATTTTCAAATATGTACATATCAAAGTCATGTCGGATTACAAGGGGCGCCGGATTATCGGGGGTCCACTGTATTATCCCTCAAAAGATTTTGACGTGGTTTTTATTTTTAAGTAAAAAAATAAAAACCACGTCACCTCTCTGTGCAGAGCTTTCTGCGGCCAATCCTTATCGTAGGTGTCAAGTTCGTCCGCCATCTCCTTCTGGGCCTGCCGCGACGTCTGTTGACGTTGAGTGGGCTCCACTCAGTTGAGAGTTTTGCTCACCGCTCGTCCGACATGCGGCAAACGTGACCAGCCCAGGATTTCGTTATTGTTTTTTATTTTAAGTGTGAGAGAGCCATGCTTCGGCACTCAGAGTACGGAGAGTATTGACTGGGTACAGATATACAGATTAAAATCGTTTTTCATGAAAAATACTGTTTGTATTACTTGTTTAATACATATAATGAATTCGGTACTGTAAGGCCGTGGTATCACTCCGATTGAACTGCCCCATTCGTTCCGAAGCATTGCTCTCACACGTGTGTCGCTGGCTCAGTGATTAGTCACTAGTCATATCTTTGTTATTATACATAGATCTTTGTTTATTTATATACAAGCTGCAGCCCGCGGCTTCGCTCACGTTCCCGTAAGATAAAAAGTAGCCTATGTGTTATTCCAGACCACAATCTATCCCTGTTCCAAATTTTATCCCGATCCTTTCAGCCGTTTTGACGTAATTGAGTAACAGACATACACGCAAACTTTCGCATTTATATAATTTGTGAGAAGTAACATAAACATTTCACGTCGATCTTGACACAAGTGTAGTTTGGCAATCGCTTTCTCAATCACTCGTCCAATGAAGCAGAAATAAACTTATTTAGAACCAGCTGATTTCCGCGGCTTCGCTCACGTGGTTTACAGACGGTGTGACTAATTTATTTATTTATTTAGTAGAAAAACATGCATAATTTTACAGCTTAAGCCAATACATTATACAGTTAAAGTGTTGAAAATATAAGTAGCTTAAGTTACTCCTTAGTAAATCACCTGACAATAAAAGTCCCGATAAAATTGGGTCGACCATTTCAGAGATTAGACAGAACAAACAGACAGAGAGACAAACATTGTAAAAAATGTTATATTGGTCTACGTATCGTATGTAGTAAAAGGCCCTTATTTCAATAGGTATTACAAACAGCCACTCCAATTTCATTAATTAGTCTAGATAGTCTACATAGTGGTGTACAGTTAGGTACTATGTCGACCTACCCGCATAAACGTATTTATCTACATTTAAGGTAAGCGTCCACAGGCCCGAATCGTACGCATCGCACGCAACGGATTTTTGTTTATCTTGTATAGAAACTCATGCAATTGCGTCCAATGATACGCATCGTACGGACCGCATCATCAGCAATGCCTACATGAGATGCGTACTGATAACGTCATACGGAATGCGTGCGATGCGTTACCTTCATAAGTACCTACATTAAAATATATTGCTGAAACTAATGTCTGTAAAACCTAGTTTTCGAAAAATTCTCACAAAATGAATATTTATTATAATACTAGCTGACCCGGCAAACTTCGTACCGCCTCAAACATTTTTTCTCACCTTTTAAACCTTCCCTGGACTTCCACAAACAATTAAAGGCCAAAATTTGCCAAATCGGTCCAGCTTTTTCAAGTTTTAGCGAGACTAACGAACATCAATTGATTTTTATATATAGAGATAAAAGAGAAATGCAAGTCCAACGTGAATAGTGCAGAAATGAAGCCGCGCCGATAGTTTTCGAGAAAGCAAAAAAATGAGCATCGAGTAACTGCCTCGGGAGGCGTTCTACACAGCTTAAACCATAGCCCCCTTATAAATTTTACTAAATAACACATACTTACTAATTTACATCAACAATAAATGCATTAGCCGATAGAGAAAAATGTTCAACTAGAATTTAGTCGTAAATGTTATTAAAAAAAACTCACGCAATCGTAAAAATAGCTAGCACACACTTCAGCAACATTGCTAACGATTATAAATTAAAAACGACAATCTAAAACACACGATTCAACAACGATATCAATCGACATTCAAAATAATAATTATTTGAAAACTGACGCCATTTTATTAGCAAAATTTGACAACTGTCATCGTGACATTCCCGCCAATGCCGAATGCGTTCACAAACGTTCTAATAATTGATATTCGGAATAGGTTTACATTGAAACGGAAAAGGTATATTCACCTTGATAAACTGTAGTAGGATCGATTGCAGTTAATAATATTCAATAGTATTAGTTATTAGGAAATTGTGACATTTTGTAGTTTGATTTATTTGAAGACTAATATCTACATATTGTGTAAACAGCTCCTGATTTGAAAATTGGCGCCTTTTTGACAGTTTTCCTTGGCCAATCTCTGATCTCTGATGAAGAAGAAATGGGTATCACAACATAAACCATAATATGAAACGCTTTTTAATCCTCGGGGAAAAGAGGGATATCAGTCCAACCAACCCATAAAAAAACTCAATTATCCATATCCAGACTCCTTGGTCAAGACCTCCTACCTATTCAGACTTTATTTTCAATTACAATCCGGTATATATGAACGCGTCTTTATAGCCAATGGACAATTCCATACAATACAATAGGCTATCAATTTACACTCAATTTTATACTCTATTCACAACATTGTAGAGTTCAAAATAACTTTTCCTACGTAGTTGATAGCTACAACCAATTTTTATATGACATACTTTCTGAGAGAAATCTATCATTCAAGGATTGAAAAAAAGGTAGGCAGAGGTGTTGGTTCAGTACACACAAGTATTTTTTATCGAAAAAAGCGACAAACAAGCTGACAGATCATCTGATGATAATTGATCAGCGCCGCCCATGGACACGTATTTTTTTATATATATTTGTTGGGTCGACGTTTGGCCACTATCTTGCCTGGTGGTAAGCAATGATGCGGCCTACGATGGAGCACGTCTGCCTATAAGTAACCTATTTACTCGGGCCTTGAAGACACCCAGGATATACCCATCAGAGTGCAATCCTTTACACGTATATTTTTATATTTGTCCAAAGGCAGTAGCTTAAGTGTGGGAGAGCCATGCTTCCACACGAAAGTGCCGGCTCGACCGGAGTGACACCATGGCCTCACTGAAAACCGACGTGAAACAACGGTTGCGCTGTGTGAGTAAGGTTACCGAAGGCCCAATTACCACCCTTCCCAATCTCCGATTCCCAACCCCCAAAAGGCCAAAGGCCCGGCAACGCACCTACAATCGCCTCTGGTGTTTCAAGTGTCCATGAGCGGCGGTGATTGCTTACCATCAGGTGATCTGTCTGCTCGTTTACCGGCTTATACCATAACAAAAGTAGTGTGACAATTATTTACCTTCACAAAATAACTGTACTCACTGTCACAGATGTATCATAAACTGATGTAACCTAACTATCTATTTCTTATCTTGCCAACGCAATTTACTTAATAGATAAACCTGTTTGTATACAACTAGCTTTCCACCGGTGACTTCACCTATGTTTTTATGTGTATGCGGATCATCCAATAAATTCTCTCACCTTGGGCAAGGCGAGAGGGAGTGTCAGACTCTTACTGACTAAAAGCTACCCCGTTCCTACTCTGCCTGTCGGGAGCGGCGACACACAACGCGAAGACTGTCATGCTGCTAATATGAGCCTCTAGCATGGCTTGAAACTAGTCGAGTTCCTCATCAAACAGTTACGTGAGTAAGTCGATAACATAGGTAATAATTAACTATCTACCTACGCTTTTCATGAAGGTTTTAAGATAATATCAAAAAATTCACCACTGATATGCGACACGGGAAAACATTTCCAGGAAACCTGTTATACTAATAACTAAACTAAACTTTAATTCGTCTAACAAAACATTATTCTCCCGCGTTATTAAGCATCGCGGTAGCTTATTATATTCCTTATTTTAATTGGATTAGTTGAGAGCAGCGTCGCGACTTTTTATTGAAACCGAATTTTGTGTTTAAATCGGCAGAATTGTAAACTTTTAGTTGAGGATAATGAGGATAATGACGCCGTTAACTACATATTTGTGATTTTTTTGAAGAATCGCTCAGCAGGCATTAGACCTTTATCGTACATATTCAATCAATATAAAATATAGGTAGTACCCGTATTATAAAATCGATTTCACCTTTCGTATTTCGGTATTTATACCGTTTTAGCATGAACGGTCAATGCGCCAAATATAGATAGATAGGGATAATTTGCCAAGGATGTGTAAGTCCCTAAAAAGAATTTTTGCTTTTGTGATCTTGATACCATTTTTTAAGCGAGAAAATCATCTAATATCTTCTCCCGCCTTGGGCGAGGCGAGAGGGAGTAGGACTAGAAACCACCCCGTTCCTTCTCCTGCTTTGCGAGCCGGAACCCCGGTAATCCTAGGTAGCTGGTAGCTAGGTAGTCCGCAGCTCCGGATCAGCTGTTACAATGGCTCGGACAGATTGGATGAATAAAAGTTTTACAAAAGAAATATACAAGGCTGATATGAATGGGACCGTAGTAGAGGGCACCCTAGACGAACTTACAGCGACCAGATTAGCGAAAAGCAGGAGCAGGAACGGGGTGGTTTTTAGTCAGTAAGAGTCTAAAACTCCCTCTCGCCTTGCACAAGAGGAAGAAATCACTGGACGATTTTGCCCCATTTAAAAAAAGCCATCGTAAAACCTTGTATTCATGGTAAACATTTTGTTTAGCAACATAGTGTGCATAAACATGTTGCGGGCAACACTTGTGTTGCGGAGTTGGTCGCGCCATGCTGCATAATTGACGCCCAGGGAGCGAAAACATCAGTTTATATTAGTTTAAACAATGTTTCCAGCTGCATTCTCGCTATTCATCAACAATGTTGATCAACTGTTGCTAAGCAAAATGTTTACCATGAATACGAGGCTTTACATGAACACCTTTTCAATCCTTGTCATTACATTACATTTTCTCTTACCAATATTTGTATATTGAACGTATTTACTTATTGGTATTACCCGCAGGTGGGCGACCAAACAAAAGCCGAGGGATTTGATACATTTTAAGGGTAAACATTAGGTGGGTATTACTCTATAGATTTATATAAACATACCGGTCAACTGACCTTTCCCGACATAGGATCAGAGTGGGCGGTGGGTATTTAGAAAAGGTTAAATGAAATAGGTCCAGAAATATTTGTTATTAATTAATACTGACGAGATAGATGTATCAGAATGATGAATTAATTTTGATTATGGGACGCTACGCCTTCCAAGTCCAATTGGGATATAGGTTAATTATTAATTTTATTATAATTAAGTTAATTTGTAAAAACTAGGAGTAGTATATATATTTGCTATCAGTTCTTCACTACCCGTAGGTGACATAAGAGTCGACGGAGAGTCGAAGGATGCTTTTCCACCAAAGATGTACACATGCTACGTTGCTGTGGATGCCTTTGGCTTAGTAGCTGCTTAGTACTGGAGGAAACAGAATCAGCAAAGCTATGTTTTATATATGAAAAGATGCGTGCTATGGATACTTTCGATACATCGCATACTCGAGCTGCGCATCTTCCTCGCACAGATACATACACTGGACAGCAAATAAACCGAGCCACCCGCTACATTGGAATTCTAATCCGATTTTCTCAAAAACTATAAAACTTACAAATATCAAAAGTATACCTACAGAAAGTACGTTTTATTAGGATTAAAATAAATGGAAACACATTGGGATTTATCGATTTATTAAGCGTATATTGATCAATTTATCAAGAAGAGTCATTTTACAGCCGTGAACACCATTGACAATCACCCAGTAAAAACAAAAATTTAAGCCGAAAACAAAGAAAAAATGGAAAAAACGTTTTTCTTCAGTATTGAGTGTTTCCTCCTCTTGCTCGAATAACTGCTAGCATCCTCGTATTCATCGATCTAACAAGCCTGACGATGAAATCTTGTGGAATCGCATCCCACTCCTCTTCAATCGCGATTTTCAGCTCTTGAAGCCTTGTCGGAGCAGGTACCCGGGCTCGAACCCGACGTTTCAGCTCATCCCATAAGTGCTCTATCGGATTCAAGTCCGGACTACGAGCTGACCACACCATTGTACGAATGCCGACGTCGTGTAGATATTGGGTTACCACATGAGCAACATGAGGCCGTGCATTATCATGCATCAATTGCATATCTGGACCGATACAACCTGAGTAAGGTACCACATGGTCTGCGAGGATTTCAGTGATGTAGCGATGAGAAGTCAATCCACGGGTACGGCCCGTCGGTTCGATGAAAACTAACGCTGTATGTGCGGTTAACGATATGCCGCCCCAGACCATTACAGATCCTCCTCCGTAAGCAACAGTTTCCTCGATACGACACTGAGAGTAACGTTCTCCAGGGCGACGATATACTCTCTGACGTCGATCACTGCCATGTAGACTCACCCTGGTCTCATCAGTGAAGAGTACATTACCCAACTGCTCTAATGTCCAATCCCTATGTTCTCGAGCATATTCAAGTCGTGCGCTACGGTGAGCTACTGTTAATGTGGGGCCTGTTGCAGCTCTTTTTGGCATCAGGTTCTGTTCAGCAAGTCTCCTTCTGACGGTATCTGAACTTATGACGACTTGGCGTTCATCACGCAGACTTTGTTGGACTTGAACTGCGTTGAGGCGACGATTTCGCAGAACAGAAAGTTGGATATAATGATCATCTGCCGCTGATGTAGCCCTAGGTCTGCCCGTTCCTGGACGGCGATCGAATGCTCCAGTCTCCAAGTATCGTCTGTAAACTCGTTGCACCGAAGATCTGCTGATTCGAAGTCGTCGAGCGACTTCACGTTGCCCAAGGCCTGCTTGAAGTAGTGCTACAGCTTGCGCTGCTTCCTGAGGTGTCGTATCCATTATTTACCAATCAACGTAGCAAAAATACACGCGTCTAAGCAAACGATGGATAAAAACTAAAGAAATGTGAAGAAATATCCGACTTCCCTCAGTATAGAAGAAAATAAAGTTAAGCGCAAACTCTAATCAAAACAGAGAAAATTGTTAGTATTGTGTTTGTTGCTTGATAACAGTGTGAATTGATGGTCCTTTAAATGAAATTTGTAGTCATTTTAATCCTTAAGAAATGCTCTTTCTATAGGTATAACTTAGATATTTGTAAGTTTTATACTTTTTGAGAAAATCGGATTAGAGTTCCAAGTCAGCGGGTGGCTCGGTTTATTTGCTGTCCAGTGTAGTTTAGTATCAGTGGAAACAGTTACATAGTTTCACAGCCAAACTATTACTCTTCGCAGCATCTACATAGCATATCTCTGGTGTAAAACCATCCTGAAGGGACTACACATTTGACAGAGACCGAGCAGCAGCACTCCGTCATAAACCTGAACCTTTTTAAATTACATCTCCCGCCTGCCAATCGTGGAGATTATGACAAACCCTCTTATATAGAGGAGGATACACATTAACTTCTTTGAGCAAAATAAAACAAAATGCGTTGTTTCTAAACTATGTATTAATAATCAATTAAAACCTAAAAGCAATTTACACTTAACATAATATGAGAACACAAATATATTTACAACAATTTACATACGTTTTGATATTACGAGATATTTTCTTCTTAAAACATTACACTCAACTTGAAATTAAAGGCAGTCGACACCATTCTTAAACTTAAAAGATGTAGAAAAAATGACGCCCGTTTTAAAAATCAAGAGCTGTAGGTACCCTTAGTACGAGTTTGCTTTACGTTTAACGTAATCGAAACGAGAGTGCGTTCGGCGCTTTGATTGGCCAGCTCGAATAAACCAACCAATCAGAGCGCCAAACTTAAAGCAAACTCATACTAAGCGTAAGCGTACAGTTAACCCTAGCTATATACTGCTTGAACACGAGTTGGATTACTTTTTATCCGTTTTTTAGGGTTCAGTCCGTTTATATCCTGTTTATAAAGGATAATAAGTTCTTGATTTTTCAAATCGCGCCATTTTTTTGGCCAGATTCTATAGAAAATAATCTAGAAGACAAAATTGGTATTCGATCTTAATCCAAAAAATCTGGATCAATACAAAGTTTTTGTCAGAAATTCTATCGATATAAGGTCAGAAATGGAGTTTTGGACAGGCAGTAATATATTATAAATTTTGGCCTTTAGTTGTGATCTTATCGTAGCCTAAACACGTGGCTAGAAAATATTTGAAATAGTAATTAATAGAGATAACCAATCGCCAACAAAACTGCTTAAAAATCAACTTTTTTTAGTAAAAAACCAAACTTACTTAATAATGAATCTTAATAACAACCACTTAAGTCTAAAAATTGAACTAAAACACTTTACATTTGCTTATCAACTTAGGTCTTTCGACCCCATAGCGTTATAAAATGTATAAATACCTTATTCAAATCCCCTATATATCATATTACCTAGTTTTTAAACAACATACCTTAATCATAATCACTTGTTTAGAACTAAATTCCTTGCATTCTTTTTAATTGTCTTATAACTGAGATATTACAATCCTCAGTTAAGGACCCCTAAAATTAAAAAAAGACATGTAGCTCTAGTGAATGAAAAAATACAACATAATTTCAAAATGTATAGATATAAAAATAAATAAAATATTATGTCGGATCACAAACCCAACGGCCCAAAAATTAGGGGTCTAATGAACCCGGTTTAGGGGTCATTTGTAAACACTAAAATTGAGAGAAAATTTCGTTACATACGCTAGTTTTTAAATTAGTAACATGTTAGTAGTGAGTTTAACATAACGTAACAATAACGCCATTTAATCCGTCATGGGGTAGGCAGAAGTGCACATACGATGTAAAACCCACTATGTTTTATTGTATATCTGTTAAAAACCATATTACATTCATAGTTTTCAAAGAGAAAATCTCATTGTCACTGTTTTTTTTTAAGAGTTTATTTATGTTATTATGTATTTGTCTTGTATTTTTTTTAACTTAATATAAGTTCATGTCACAATGGGTTATTAGAAGATACTACTTTAACAGAAGAAGAGTTTTATTATAATTTTCGTGAGACATACTAAATTAATTATTATGTTATCGGCTTACTCACGTAACTGTTTGACGAGTAACTCGACTAGTTTCAAGCCATGCTAGAGGCTCATATTCATGAGCAGCATTCCGCGACACACGACGCGGCGATTGTCGTAACTAGTCGAAGTTCATCGTCAAACAAATACATGAGTAAGCCGATAACATAATAATTAATTTAGAAGAAGAGTCTATTGCATTATAGAATAAAATAGTCCCTCTAATAAAGTAGGTCTTCACAAAAAATCACTATTATTAATATTATACACTATACTAGTCCTAAATCATGAATACAAACTTCGATCCTCAGTCAAATGCTAAGTTACTGTTTTATAAAAACTTCGGCCCATCTTAGGGACTGAATAACTGTCTTGGATCCCGCAACGAAATAAACCAGAAGAAATAATTAGAGCAGAAACCACTTCCCTCAGTGAAATTTAACGCAAGAGACAGAATTACTGAAGCCTAAGCCTGACCAAAGCACAAAAAGAAACAGATTACACTTTTCAATAAATTCTCTATTAGTTCCAATGAGAATCCAGTGCTATAAGCCAAAGGCCATTTAGAACTAGTTTTATCAGAGCTGAAATGCTCAAAAGGATGGGATCTTGATTTAAACTCGGGATTGATAAATCATAGCAATCTCTAGTCTCTCTAGAAACTTCAATGTATGGGGATGACACTGAAAAGTGTTTTTTTTATGTTTGTTATGGAAAAGGGCGCCAATGAGCAGACCTATAACCTGATGGTAAGCGATCAGCGCCGCCCATGGACACCCGAAACACCAGTTTTCTGTGAGGCCATGGTATCACTGCGGTCAAGCCAGCCCATTTATTCCGAAGCATGGTTCTTACACTAGTTTTTATAAAACAGCAACTTTATTATACTGACTGTGCAATAAATTCGAGCAATTGATACAGCATTGCTACTCAAACACTTCACAATACAAGTCCATATTTATTCTACTTCCAGCAAATCACTTTGTTACACTACTATTTGGTAATCTGAAATAAACAAGAAAATAAAATACAATGAAAATAATACTCGATTTATACAAGTTTAAAGTAACTTATAGCTAAATGATCGGTTTTGTTGATCTACGGGTAAAGTTCTAGGGTAAAAATTCACAATTAACATTTGTCCTTTGTGAAAAGAGTGAATAACTATAAAATTCATTATCATCAAATATCAACTGCATAGGCAGTAGTAACCAAGACTTCTTCAGCAGTGGACATGTATAGACATGTCCACTGCTGAGATCATTACATGAAGGTTGCTCACGCTTGCTCAATATGGGTTGGCGATTTCAACCTTATAATAAGACATTATAAGCCCTAGTTTCCTTACAATGTTTTCCTTCACCATTTGTCAGTGGTGTCTAAATAATGTAAGACAGTAAGTACATAATATAACTTGAGAAAAGTCACATTGGTACTAGCAGCTGATAGGTTTTGAGCCCGTACCCTCATGCATGAGAAGCGGGCGTCTTAAATTAACCTTTTACCAGTGACTTTTAATTGCTATTTCTAAGGTAAATGTCAAGAAAAGGTTATTAATCATCATTAAACATTTATTTATAAAATATACTGTCAGTATGGTTGACCGATTTATTATTTTGTCAAGCATAAAGTTTAAGGTTCACCTTAGATCCTTGCTTTATTACTTAAAAAGATTATAATATAATTATTTTTGTGTCAAATAATCCATCTAGTCTACACTAATAAATAAAATTGTAGTGTCTGTAATATTCAAATAACCTTTTTACTATACTATACTAGTATCATTGTATACAATGAAGTGTGTAATATGAATATAACATTTGTATATTATATTCAATTACATACAACAAAATTTTATTTTTACTGCACCAAAATAATTGTAATGTCTGTCAGTCTGTCTGTTTATTCTGGCGAATCTCTAAAATAGCTGAACCAATTTTGACAGGATTTTTATTGTCAAGTAGCCAATGCAATCAACCCGACCATAATCAAACACAAGTGGAGCTATGGGCATCAACTAGTTTTTTTTATATAGACATAAAATATCACACGATTAGAAGGAGCCTGGAGCTAGTTCACAGTAAAGAACAAAGAAATATGACATAACTATATGTATAACTTAAAAGTTTATGACTCATTTAGTGGAAAATTTATATGTAAACAATTTAAGAACAGGTTTGAACATGACTTTTTAGTTTAATTTGGAGTTAGTTATCAAGTGGCACCTATAGTTCCAAAGAAGTAATTACTTTTGATGCCTAAAAGTGCTTTTTTCACCAGAGATGTGCTATGCTACTTTGCTTGTGGATGCGTTTAGCAACCCCATCAATCATATTTATTGGTACACATAGCTTAGCACTGGTGAAAACGGATTTCACTAAGATACCTATGTTTTTATATGGAAGGATGCATGCTATGGTTGGTTATATCTGTAAAGTATAGCATATTATCCCTAACACAACCTACTAACCATATATCCACATAGATCAACAAAACAGACTCATGAATACTTAAAAAAGTGATGACATATCATACCTCAGCATTCCATAGGCGCAATTGAGTTAGAATTATCACCATAGCCACTTAAACTGCCTTGGAACTCAATCCCACTGATCTGACTATCTGCATTAAACGATGCCCCGTAAGAATCATTGCTAGGAGCGTGCGATGTTTCCAAATTACCGTCACCGGAGTCCGTAGCCGCTGCCGCGTCAGGTTCGGCCCAATTAATCTTAAATCTAGTCACACGGGGCTCCGAAGCGAGAATATTTCTCACTACTTTGTCAAAACGGGGCTTCGGTGGCGGATTCTCACGTAATTCTGGCTCCGATTCAGAGTATTCGTTATTTATGAAATATCCTACTCTGACGAACTCTTGGCCTCTGTAGGAACACGTTAGGAGCACTACAGTGACGCCTAGAGCGTCGTTTTCAGGTATCCGTGTCACATCAGGTGGTGGCGCTTGGAAAACAAACATGTGCCTCCCTTCAGGTATCGGGCCGACGTATATCGTGTCTAGAACTTGGTCGTGCTCCTCCGTTTCCGCCGATCCAACGTATATCATCTTCCATTCTAAGTCTTCTTTTAGTTCTTCGATGCATTCGAAGGTTAGTTCAAATTGGAAAGGGTTTAGAAACGGACTCGGATTGTCGAGTACAACAACATTGGTTATGTGCACTTTTGCCATAATTACAAGTTTTTAATAACGTTTCACTTCAGCCAAAGGCTTAACACGTGTTTTAGAGTGTTTTTAACGATAGAAACTCAAGAAATGCGAGGAAATTAACCGTTTTCTGCTAACGACAGAAAATTCTGTGGGTCGGCGAAAAAAAATGACAATTATTTTGGCGGTTGAATTGGTCACGTGACCAAAATAAGTATGAACAGCAGCGCTTCGACGGAATTGACACGTACTAAAATTAAAAAGTAGAAACACTTTGACAGTGACGATGATAATTTAAATTACACGTAATAAAACACAAAATTTTGATTAGGAAAGTGTTTCAAAACAGCAGACTGAATGACTTGCCTTATTATCTATTAATGAAATCATGAAAACTCACATTTTTCAAAGTTTTCTTATTTGTTTTCTTCACTTTATCGGCACTACAAAACGTCAAGTGGACAACATAGACAATGATGAAGTGACCTCGCGTTGTTGCCATCGCCATTAATTTGTGTTATCAGCATTATTAATATTGTTGTCTATGTTTATCAGAAAAACGTTTTTGTGTTAACAAAAAGTAATATTATTTTCAAATCAATTAATTGGTGAACTTTAAAGTAATTAGGCTTGGTATGTTTTGTTTTGTAAAACTACAATATACCACACGTATATTTTAGCTCCAAGTTTTATCTTCGTTACTTTTTTTTATGGGATAGGAGGCAAACTCATATGAAATCAATCTGTTTCAGAAAACCTTTTATTTTTTTATCGTTTAATCATTACAATTTTATTAGAATTTTAAACAAACAAAAAGTTATTTCAGTATGTATTTTTTATTCAATGGCAATAATGAAATACAAATGTCATAAATAATAAATATGGCGTTACTGCTTTTGTGTTCATTGTGCATGATTCCTGTCAAATAAATAATATTGTAATTTAAAACAACAACATAATTATTTCGCAACGACACAATCAATGCGTAACCCGCCGCTATATGCTATATAGCATGAAGGTCAAACGCTGACAACCCATTGTAAACCGAAGAGAAAGGTGCAAGTTTTACACTTTGAAAAAAAGGTAATTATTTTTTGCGCTTTCTTTCGCTTTTGTACACATAATTGTTATTTAACTACTGCATCACAGTTGTATCTGCGTCTTACATGTGTACGTTTCCGGGTTACTTTTATATTGAACGTGTAAATCGAAAGTATATCGCGTTGTGTTGAAACTTCCATAGTTGGTGGTACTTCTTTATTAGGATGTGTTGTGAATAGCTTTTAACTGAGTCACCGTAACGTCAGTGTCCCGTATGCCCTCCGCAATTAATTCCGACCATGCAGTGCGTCAATTGTAGATCGTTAGCATAGATATGGGTCGCAAATCCTGACTAGACAACACTACACTTATAAATCACTCCTAACAAATTACAAGGCAATTATTCATGTTTTTTAACTCGTAAATAAGTTCGTTAATGATGGATGTGCAACTGTAATTTATTGGTTGTGTGCATTTTAGTCCAAGGTACTATATTTGCATAAATTATAGCTCGGTATTAGTTTCTAATAAGATTCCACTATATATCTTTTGATGATTAAACTTGTTAAGTCTGAACTCTATAAATCCTGTAGGGCATATCTTTCTTAAGAGGCTTCCCATCAAGTGTGCTATCTCCTCATTCAACAACTTTGCCCACAACTTCTTTCTGTGAGATAAACAGTATCCTATGTATTATTCTAGACCGTAAACTAGCCCTTTTCTCTTGCGTTCAGCACTCTGATTAGCTTGTATTGTAATCAACCACTTCAGAATGCCAAAGACGTTCTTGTTTAGGTTTCATTCAATGTAAAAAATATTTCCTCTGATCCCTTCAGCCATTTAGACGTGATTGAATAACAAACATACACACAAACTTATAAACTTTCGCATTTACAATATTAGTTAGATAGTCAATCACACACATCTGTAACCTAAAGTATTTTTTTTTATAAACCAAATCTAATAACAATCCCCATGTTATTGGTTGGAAGTTATAAAACATTCTGATTCTGATATCATAAACAGCCAGACTAAAGGGTAGTTAAATGTTTTTAAACATATGAGATGAGTATGTATGTACTGTAAATACTATAGACCATTACAGCAACAGTTTTAGCTACCTACACATATGTAGTTCAAAGGTGCTTTTCCACCAAAGATGTGCTAGGTTTCGTAACTATAGATGCATTTGGCGTCCACCAATCATTGGCACACAGCACACCCTAGCACTGGTGGAAATTGATGCAACTAAGATGCATGCTATGGATGTGTGCTATGAATGCGTGGTATAGATGTGGACTGTTGATGATTTCCCTACTATCAATATATCAACTATTTTGTGGCAATGCATCTTCATAGCACATCTTACTCACACCGCTACATAACTTAGTATCAGTGGAAACAATCACATAGTTTTACAGCTAGCTATTGTATCCTCACAGCATAGCTACATAGCACATCTCTGGTGGAAAAGCCTCATTAATGTGTTATATCAGTAAAAAATTGCCAGAATATGCATAAATGCTGTAATTACAGAGTTACAAATTTGTGTTTGAATATTCAAATGTGCAATGTAGTAATAGTAATAGTATGCAATTTCACAATATCGAGTTGATCGATCAGAATTGGATTCAAGAATAAGCCCTCAAGTGTAACTGAAGTGTACTGAGCAGTTGGTAACATGATGGTAAGCCATTAGAATAATACATTGATTCCCACAACACTCTAAGAATAGGGATGATGATGGGGTTTGAAAATTAAGAGTCTATTTTAGTCCATCCATCTATAATGAAAACATATTCGACATGTTTTTTATTTTTATTTTGTCATGTTAGATAACAATACTTATATAAAACGAATCAAAGTTTAGGAGTGGGAGCAAATACGTAATTTCTATGTATAAAATGTACCTAGAAATGATGACAAATCAATATCCATTCTTAATTCCATCTTTATCCATTTTATTTTTTAATTTCCAGCAGCTGAATGACGTATACACGATGGCATCTGGTAGAGATAGAGACGAGGGCCCTGTGTACTATAGGGAGATACAGAAAAACGCGTACCTCAAACGGATACCTAATGAAGTTAGTGGTAGCAAGCTGAGACCTCTTGGTAGTAAGGTAAGGCTTTTGTATATACGGTGACTGGTAATTAGTGAACGATATTTAAACACGTGATTGTACTCGTGATTACAAACAACTTTCCCAAAGAAACTTTTTTTGTATACTCATTAGTTTTATTTTTATCACAAAATAACAAAATTTTTTTAGCTTTATATGTGCGTGCATGTAAAGTTCCAAAATACCTACTAGTCTTCCGATAACGCGGCCGCGAGCGGCTCGCTGCTAAAAGTTGATTGATGCGAAACCAATATTTTGTTGTTTTGTTATTGTGATAAAAATAAAACTAATGAGTATACAAAAAACGTTTCTTTGGGAAATTTGTTTGTATTGTAGTCATGAGTGAGATCACACTACAGTTTCGGGTTCGGGTGTCATGTGTATGTGAACTTATATATTTGTAAATGCACCCACGACACAACAGAAAATCCAGGTAATCAATGTTTTAAAAAATCTTGATTTCATTCATTGTGGATTCGAACATCCAAACAAACACACTTTCACATTTATGATATTCGTGTGATTACTTGTAAATCAATTATTTCCTTATCCTTCCAGAAAGTACCGCTAAAACCGATGTGGACTCAGCTCTGTGTGCACAACGGAAAGACTCCTTACTTAGAGCAGTACCCCGAAGCCAACAGCCCGGCAGCTTTGACCCACAAACCGGTGTGGAGAGCCTGTCTTCGCGCCGCTAGACATGTGACCGCCAGTGTGAAGCCACATTGCGGTGACCAGTATGATTTTCTGGTTGATACTGATGCAGGGGCTGTTCGGATGTTGGCTCCTGATTGGTGAGTTTTTATTGTGCTTCTGTTTTGGTAGTTTCTATTGGAGTTTTAATGTTATTGCAATTTGTGAAGGTTGAAAAGCTTTTACATTTGACGTATCTAAAAAGGTTTTAATTTTTTTTTCGCACTAGTTAAAAGATAAATGATATTTTTTGCAAATAGGTTACAATTTAACTCTTACCCGTCAATAAAGACTAATCTAGACTTTGCCAGTCAATCTTTTTTCAATGGTATAAGCCAGTAAACGAACGGACGGATCACCTGATGGTAAGCAATCTCTGCCGCTCATGGACACCCGAAACACCAGAGGCGTTTCAAGTGCGTTGTAGACCTTTTGGGAGTTAGGAATTTAAGGGTTGTCGGGGATTAGGAAGATAGAGAAGGGAGGTAATTGGGCCTCCTGTAATCTCACTCACACAACGAAAAATAACGCAAGCATTGTTTTACGTTGGTTTTCTGCTCGGCCGTGGTATCACTCCGATTCAACCCGCAGCCAGTGCCGAAACATGGCTCTCCCGAAAATCTTTCTTCTTCCATTCAACTTGCTAACTAAAATTTTCAGGGAATCAATGCAAGACTGGGTGACTACGCTCCGGAACACACTACACGAGCTGAAGATACTGTCTCGCGGTGAGAACGTGTACTGTTCAGGTCCGGCGCCGCCCCCCCTCCCGCCGCCGCCCAGAGCGGCCGCCAGGGATCCCACTTCCCCCCTACCGCCTACTCCACCGACACCACCTGATAGGTAAGTTAAAACCTTTTATAGCTTACTAAAATTAGAGTTTTTTTGTTTGTGTGTATGATTGTTACTCAGTCACGTCAAATAGCTAAAGGGATCGGGTTGATATTTGGAACAGTAGTAGATTATGGGAACGCGGGCGCTGGCAGCCGCCAGCAGAAATTAATTTCAACTAAGTCTTCAAAGGAATGATAGAATAATCCATCAGTCTGTCCGTCAGTGAATCTGGGCGTAGGTTAACCAAAACAAGGTAATGCATAGTGTGTGGGAAAGTCATGCTTCGGCACGAATTGGTTCGTTCGACGTTATGTGATATGACTGCACGCAACGTGTAGCCGGTTCGATTCCCGCAATTAGCAACTCTTTGTCTAATCCATAATATGTTGTTTCAGGTCTGAGTGTTTGTGAACTTGTATGTTTTGTAAACGCACACACGACACAGGACAAAATCCTAGCATTTAAAAAAAAATATCACTTTACAGAGTACCAGGCATCGAACTAACAACCCGACCCCCAGAAACGATACCAGAATCACCAGAGACACAACCGGAAATCGAACCCACGACGTCAACAGAAGAAAGTAATATAGACATATCAAATTGGGACGCTCCGTTCACATCTCAACCTTCAACTTCTCAAAATAAGGTCGAAAATCGAAGTGTGGCCAAAATATGTGGACAAAATATATGTTTAGATGATTCAATATTTAAAAGGCCTATTGTAACGGATAGTGATGAGGAATTTTTTGCTGAAATTGATAAAATGTGTAGCGAAGATGAATATACGCAACGAGTAGTTGTTAGTAACGGAGATGAGGTGAAGAACGGTGAGGGGGCGAGGTGAGTGTTGGTTTTTGTTTACTTTATATTATAATTAACGCCTTACCGGAGTCTGTGTTTCCTGATGGGTATAACCTGGGTGTCTTCAAGGCCCGAGTGAATAGGTTGCTTATGGGCAGACGTGCTCCATCGTAGGCCGCATTATCACTTACCATCAGGTGAGATAGCGGCCAAAAGTCGGCCCATTTAACATAAAAAAAAAAAAAACTTGTGAGACATACTAAATTAATTATTATGTTATCGGCTTACTTACGTAACTATTTGACGAGGAACTCGACTAGTTTCAAGCCATGCGGCTCATATTCATGAGCAGCACTCCACGACTGGTCGGCTCCTATTTTTATACTTTTAAATATTATTATATTTTGTATTTTATTTAATTTTAGAGCACATTACGGCACGTTATGCCACTACAATGTACACCTACTTTACACCATTTAATTTTGTGTTATAAGTCCCATGTAATAGGGGGTGAGCCCATTGCCATGTACTGGAAACCATTCCAAACTCCGTGCTACTACTAAGAAATTTTAGAAAACCAAAAGACCCAACAGTACTTTGCCTGACCCGGGAATTAAACCGAATCGATTTTAAATAAATATATGTAAATAAACATAATACATTTTATATTTCCAGCAACCATCAAGCGACGAACGTGACAGTCATCCAAGTATCAAACAAGGATCCTCCTCACACAGCCATCCCCGTATTAGGGCCCGAAACGGACGTCTTCGACTTTGAATTCAAACAAAAATTGACCATTAACGATGAACCGAAACAGAATTTTGTAAATATAGTGAATACAGAACAAAATGATTATGGAACAACGTTTTCTAAAGACTCTGATTATGGACATTTAAGTTTGACAACAACTGTAAGCTTGTCTGGCACGAATGAGCCGGAATTTCCGACTTTTCCGACTTTACCGACTTTGCCGAATGTTCCGAATTTACCGAATATTCCGACTTCGAATCAAAATGAGGAGATATACGAAAGGTTATGTATGGCTTCAACGTCAACTCAACCGAACTCCAAACCGTCTCCTTTGCCGGTAAAGAAGTTGAAAAATAGTGAGAAAACTCGAAAATCTTCGTTACCAAATTTGGAAGTGGGGGATTCGACATATGAGTATTTGTTTCTAAGTAATAATAACTCTGGTGTGACTGTGAATGCTGAAGTTAATTGTAACGGGGATACAAGAAGTCAGAATCATTTGAATAATGATATCAATCGAATAAGATCTGTTGAGAGGGCGCGGAGTCAAAATTCTTATGATGCTAATCGACCGAGAGAGACCAGAAGGGTGCATACTAGTCCTAAAAGGGAAATAAAGAATGGTAAGTCTATTATTTTATTTTATGTTATAAGCCGGTAAACATTGTACATTGTATAGCGGCATTACCTGTCGTAATGTGCACCTCTGCCTACCCCTTTGGGGATAAAAGGCGTGGCGTTGCGTGTATGAGCCGGTAAATGAGCTGACGGGTGACCTGATGGTAAGCAATCGCCGCCGCCCTTGGGCACTTGAATCACCGGAGGCGTTATTAATGCGTTGCCCGCCTTTTGAGGGTTTGGAATTTAAGAGTTATTGGGGAATTGGGGAGATTTGGAAGGAAAGGTAGGCGTCCGATACCCTCACTCACACACAAAGTGATAGGTTACTTTTTATAACACGGGAACGCGGGCAAAGCAGTTGGCAGAAGCTTTTATTTTTTGAGGGGTGTAAATCATCCAATGACTTCTCCCGCCTTGGGCAAGGCGAGAGGGAGTATCAGACTCTTACTGACTAAAAACCATCCCGTTCCTACTTCTGCTTTTCGAGCCGGAGCCCCGGTAACCCACTGGGCAGTCCGCAGCTCCGGGTTGACAGAAGCTAGCATTATATATAATAGATATTTATGTTGTTTGTTTTTCAGAAACATCGGAACAGAATCAGACGCAAAACAAGCCAATATGGAAGCGAGGACTGACTGAGTTATCTCTACTGACTAGACTGAAATCTATAGGGCAGACTAAGAAGGAAAGCCCGACTAGGCAGGATGAAAACCAGGATAGGTAAGTTTAAAAACTTGATATTAATAAAAAAATATTAAATGTTACTGAAGGCGTTATTGTGCTTTTCCACCAGAGATGTGCTATGTAGCTATGCTACGAAGATGTAATAGCTAAGCTGTGCAACTATGTGGCCGTTTCCACTGATACTAAGCTATGTAACTGTACCCTTACTCGCATGCCACAGAAGGCTGAAATAGCAATTGTAACTCGAATATAACTCCTATTGATCGTAGTGTGATAGACTGCCACGTTGGTTGAGTGGTCGCAGGTGCGACTGTTGGAGCCGGATAAGGTGTCCAGGGTTCGATTCCCGGGTCGTGCAAAGCATTATTGGGCGTTTTTTAGTTTTTCGTAGTATTTCTCAGCAGTAGCATGGAGTCTGGAATAGGCTCACCCCATTACATGGGACTTAACACAAATGGTGTAGAGTAGGTGTACATTATATAGCAGCATTACGTGCCGTAATGTGAGCCTCTGCGTACCCCATCGGGGATAAGAGGCGTAACGTTGATCGTAGCGTGATAAATGCATTATGCAACACAAAAATAAATTAATCTGGAATTCGGAACGGTAGTTCCGAAGATTAGTGATGTTACTGAAAAAATTTAAAAGATTTTGAGTATGTAATCTAATAATTTGAAAATGAAATTATAAAATTATGTATGTTTTAATCAATTACAGTAGAGGTCCATCAGTGACGTCTCCTGTCAAAGTGGTGCACAGATCCCGCCCTGAGGGTAGGGGGGACTCTATGCGGCGGAGGAGTAGCTCTCTCAGTAATGGTAGGTCGTTTCTTTATTCCTTTTTTTATGGTATAAGCCGGTAAACGAGCATGTCACCTGATGGTAAGCAATCGCTTCATAGAAAACTGACATGAAATAACGCTTGCGTTGTGTTTTGCTGTGAGAGTGACGTTACCGGAGACCCAATTGGGATTGGGGAGATTGTGAAGGGTACTATTCCCCAACAACCCTCAAATTCCTAACCCCAAAAGGCCGGCAACGCACTTGTAACGCCTCTGGTGTTTCGGATGTCTATGGATGGCGGTGATTGCTTACCATCAGGAGACTACTACTTTTAGTAAGACAACGATGTCATTATAATTAAAAGAAACCGCCTTCAAACTTCTTTAGCCTATTTTTTTATTATTATTAATCAAACATCTGCTCCTAAATGTAACAGTTAATACTTAATTTTCTGCAAACAAACTGGGAACAATCTTTTTTGAAGTCGGTTGAAAATAATTATAATTTATTTTATTGATTAGATGATATACTTTATTAAAACGCTAACAGAATCTAAAATCTAATTAACTTTTCCCCTCCTTCCAGCGGACGTACCCCCCTCGATATCGAACCCCGTCCCCCCTTCCCTGACTCCCCTGCGGGCGCGGCAGGCGGCGGGGCTGCGCGCCGAGCAACGCCGCGGCGCAGCACTAGCTGCCACCGTCTCCACTACGCACCCACCCGTCTTTGTCGATTATCAGAATCAAGTTTGGTGAGTACATATACTTAATAATAATAACTAGCTGTTGTTCGCTACTTTGTCCGCGTAGTATAATGACTTCTAATTTAGGTAAAAGTCTAAAAAGTAGCCTATGTTACTCTTTGATACATGCTGATGTTTGCAATTAATAAAAGTTCCATTCAAAATCGGTCCCCCGTTTTAATGATTTGTCAGAACAAACAGACAGAATAAAAAATTGCAGAAAATATTCATTTGTATATTGAAATGTATGCAGTAAGAAGCGGTTATTTCAATATTACAAATATACACTCCAATTTGTAGTCTAGAAGTCTAATTAAAAATTAAAATAATGTATACCTAAATAGTTTAGTCTAAATACTAATGCTGAATGCTTTCCCCCCAGGATAGCGTGGTGGGGCGGGTCGGGGGTGCGCGTGGGCGGGCGCTGCGGGGACCGCGTGGCCGCGCTGGCCACCCGCACGGCCCGGGACGCCGGACATGCCAGGCAACTCGTCGCCAGTGCGCGGGGACTTACGGTGAGCATACAATGTCATTTCTACAGCTTATAAATGGCCACTGCTGACCAAAGGCCTCTTCTCACACGGAGAAGACAACAATAACGGCCTCATCTAGCTATTTGAAATATTGACGTGTAAAAGTGTTATTTTATAACCTACTTACAGAAATAAATATCATTTAATTTCGTCTATTCAACGTCACGCCTTTTTTATCCCCGAATGGGTAGGTTTGTGTTATAAAGTTCCATATAATAGGGGGAGAGTCGGGAAAAGATAAATAAAAAAAAAAAAACGTTGCCCCTCTCTTAGATTCTCCTGTGTCGTGAGTGCGTTTACAAACAACAATTTGTGGATCACACAAAGAGTTGCTCCGTTCAAGATTCGAACCGCACTTCAGGCATATTATCTAAAATTAATACAATTTGAGAGAGGGTGATGGAGCACGCTTACATAGGCAACTTACATAAAATTAGGTAACTAATGTATAATTTAACACCTCTCTCTACTATCATGTTATAGAATTACCTGTAATTTTAGTTGTAAATAAATGTCTCTCACATTACAGGTTGACATACTATTTCACCGGGTGCCGCTCGGTAAAATCTACGTGGTTAATAAAAGGGATCAAGAAGCATTAGGTACGTAGACAAATACTTTTTATATACAACATATTTACGTACCTACTTTTAATGTTTCACTATGTCGGGATAGTTATGTTTTTAGTAACTGTTTAGACTCGTCTAGATTTTTTTATTGTACAAGCCGGCAAACGAGCGGACTGATCACCTGATGGTAAGCAATCGCCGCCGCCCATGGACACTTGAAACACCACACTTAAAGCCAGAGGCTCATATTAATGAGCAGCATTTTGCGACCCACGACAGACCAGCTAGCTATATACCAGATACATTTAAAAAAATCCGATTGCCGTATATAAAACATAATTTTAATACTAATAGTAACTGTAATGTTTTCAGGTTTGAAGCTAGACAATGAGTGCAACATCACTGGAGTGGTGGCCCACAGTGCCTGCGCCCGCGCCGGCCTGCCCCCGCCCGGGAACTGGGCGCTCACTGAAATTAACAATAGGCCCATCAATCTGCTCAAGGTAATTACAAATTATAATTATTACTAGCTAATAAAGTTAAGTGTGGGAGAGCCATGCTTCGGCACTGCTGGGCCGGCTCAACCGGAGTGATACCACGGCCTCACAGAAAACCGACGTGAAACAACGCTTGCGTTGTGTTTCGTTGTGTGAGTGAAGGTACCGGAGGCCCAATTACCCCCCCTTCCCAATCCTCCCAATACCCGATTCCCCCAACAACCCTTAAATTCCTAACCCTCAACAGACCGGCAATGCACTTGTAACGCCTCTGGTGTTTCAGGTGTCCATCATGGGCGGCGGCGATTGTTTACCATCAGGTAATACGTCTGCTAGATTACCGGCGTGTTTCATAATTCTATGAGTTTCCAATCCATGGCGCTTGCAACAGTGCCGTAATATCAGAAACTCATAGACATAGAAAAACATGGTAAATATCCCGTTTTAAGTTGTAATACTAGTAGTAATAGTAGTCTTATGTATTATCGTACATGTTATACTTAACATTACAGGGAGGCGAGGAAGACATGAACAGGTTAAGCAAACACGGTACGGAAGTATCAATACTGATACAACCTTCAGCGTTCGTGAAGAAGCTCCGGTCAGCGCTCAAAGGGAACAAGACTTTGCTCGGCTTGAGATGAGGTTTAGTTTTAATTGTATTTTTGTATATGAATGTATGTTATATGGAAATGAATTTTACCCCAGTGGTATTTAGGCTTCTATTTTAATACCAATATATATAAAGGTAAATAGTTTATTTGTTTTAACGCGCTAATCTCTGGAACTACTGGTCCGATTTGAATAATCATTTTTGTGTTGGATAGTACATATATCGACAATAGGCTTTCACCCTCTCTGCTCGGCTCCTATTGGTCATAGCGTGATGTTTTATAGCCTTTTTTATAGTTATTTTTGTGTTCCGGGGATTAGTGCGTTTAAACTAACTCTTTATACATACATACATAATAACGGTATATTTTGTTATAATAATTCCTTTTCAGCTAGATAAATGGTAGCTCAGTTTCAGAGGCTTTTTTGTTGCATAACTATTTAGCTTAAAATTAATGTAATAGTTACAGCTTTACAGTTACAGAGGTACAGACGACTCTCGTTAATTCGAATTACGACATATTGAGAGTAATTCAAATTCAAATGTAATTCGAAATATTTGAAGAGGTCCTCCAGTTTTGACTGTATAACAATAGAATTTAAATTATGGTCTAATTATGATTATGATTAAAGTATTGTGCTACTTTAAAATACATATCTGTAGTGTATATACTAATATATAAAGGCGAAGAGATTTTTTTGGGACAAGCCCGCCACAACCTCCCATACCGCTGCAACTCCTGTGCACCAGGATCTACAGTAGATACAACCATGAAAACACCGGAACACTGAAGTCCAACGTCCCAGGGACATGAATGACTGTCTTGGATCCCGCAACGAAAGAAATCAGAAAAAAATATTAGAGGAGAAGAAAAAGAAACTTATTTAATTTGTAAAAATATCTTTGTTTTGGATAAGTGGGGTCAAACATACAAACTCTTCAGATTTATGGTATACCTGCCTAAAAACGGGCCTAATTGAATTTGCACAATACCTTAAACATCAAATTTTATAGTTTTTAGTATGAAAACTCTCATAAACAATAAATGATAAATAGTTTTTGTATAATAATTAATAACTATTGTGAAACATGCAAAATTAATTGAAATATCTTACTTCCTCGACACACCTAATGAATATGAGCTCTGGTGTGGCTAGAAACTAGTTGAGTATCCTCGAATAGTTTACTCGAGTAAATATTTTAATTAATTTACATAATAAATGAAAACTTTTGTAAAATTTACACCTTTTTTACTAGTTGTAAATAAATATGTAGCTTTTTTAAAATAATGGGAACAATTTTTTAATATTTTTCTATGTACTGTACGATATTTATACATAATATAATAAAATATAAGGGTTATACACATTTTTTATAGAAGATTTTTCTCACATAGCTAGCTGTATAATTAATTATACATGTAATATTATTTTGTTGTATGTCCGAAGGTTCGTGGTTTTATTTTACTATTTTTAACTAGCTTTTGATTTGTTCCCCATGTCCTTCTCAATTTAAAAAAATACCAAACAATGCTGCTTTCGCATGCAATAGTTGGGATTTGATACCTTTCTTGGATAGAAAATAATATTTTGTTATTATATATTTTTTATTATTTTGTCCAATGTTGAGAATCTACAAGGGCTTTATTACAAGTTTACTTTACGTTCAACGAAATCCAAACGAGACCGCGTTCGGCGCTCTGATTGGTGTGTCGTTTGAGCCGACCAATCAGATCGCCGAACGCGGTCTCGTTTCGATCTCGTTAAACAAAAATACATCTCTTACTAAGCCTTCTGGTTTCTAGTTTCTACGTATTTTTATTTCTTTTATTTACCAAGTCATGTTTTTAAAAATGTAGTATAGATATTAAATATAAGTAATGATGTATAAAATGTATTGATTTGTCTAATTATATTTTATTTCTAACGACTATACATTTGGAGAGTGTTTTTGGACCAAATTATATTAAATTATTTAGGTTATTAGACGAAAATTTAAATCAAAATTTATATGCGATCCAAATTATTTTAGGTTTTGGTATAAAAATCAGTCAAATTTATACATATAAATAGCTCCATTATGGTGCTTTTCGACCAGATATGTGCTATGCTACGTTGCTGTGGATGCGTTTGGCTTCCACCAATCATATTCATTGGTACACATAGCTTAGCACTGATTGAAACGGATGCAGCTAAGCAACGTCTTATCTACTATCGATACATCGCCTACTCGAGCTGCGCATCTTCCTCGCACAGCTACATAGCTTAAGTATCAGTAGAAACGGTCACATAGTTTCACAGCTTAGCTATTACATCTTCGTAGCAAAGCTACATAGCACATCTCTGGTGGAAAAGCTCTATTATAATATAATGTAATATATATTTTAGATATAAGGTTTAAGCAATGATTTATTGTGATATATGTATATGTGTAATATATAAGAATATTTTGTGCTAACGAAACTAGATCCAATTGCAAATCTAAAATATTTTTCATGAATATTGTAATAATAAGTTTTTGAAAAAGCCGTTTTCTTATGCTAATATAATCGTTGGAAAGAGCCCCTTTTTGTAGAAGAAAGTGTGATTATTTTTGAATATTTTATTGTATGGAAACGTCAAAATAATTTATTTTTGACTGTGGAAACTACCTAATTATAATAGTTTCTTTTTTTTCTCGAATCATTGGAGCTATATAGCTATAATGGATTTATACGAAATTTAATATTTTTAATGTCATTTGTAATGTAAGTCAGAAGAGATAAGTCCATGTCCATATAGGTTTAAGTAATATAAAAGTCAAATTATTTTCTATGTTAATATTTTAATGAATAATTTCTGATATTACACGGCTGATCATAATGAAATCTAGGATCTTTAAGACTCTCATAAAAACTAAATAAAATTATTATTTTTCAAATGAAAAGATGATTTGTATCCTTAGTAAGAGTATGCTTAACGTTTAAAGTAATCGAAACGAGACCGCGTTCGGCGCTCTAATTGGTTGGTTTATGAGAGCGCCGAACGCTCTCTCGTTTCGTTTTCGTTAAACGTAAAGCAAACTCCTGCTCCTGCGATCCGTCCGATGCGTGCGATGCGGACGCTTACCTTACAACGTATATTTAATTAATTTTGAAATTTTTTTATATATTACGTACATAATTATGAAACAGCCGTGATCCAAGACTTGTTCGATCTCTAAAAATTATAAAAATAATTATTTATTGGCATAATTTACTCGAATTAGATTTTTTTTTATTGTATTCAATCAACTCAATTTATTATATAGCAGTTAAATTTTTTGATATAAGTTCCATATAAAATGTGTCAAAATTATAAGCAAATCTAAACTGACTCTTATAGCTGTTTTCATCAACCACCGCTAAACTATCTCTTAGCTAAGAGTGTCTTAGCTTTAGGGACGAAAACTGACGTGAAATAACGCTTGCGTTGTTTCGTTGTGTTAGTGAGGTTACCGGAGGCCCAATTCCCCCCTTCCCAATCCCCGATTCCCCGACAATCCTTAAATTCCTAACCTCCAAAAGGCCGGCAACGCATTTGTAACGCCTCTGGTGTTTCAAGTGTCCATGGCTGGTGGCGACTGCTTACCATGTATGCTCCAATATTCAATAAAAAAGGGAGCATCAAAATTAACCCCTTGTGTGTTGGTATATGAGACACAATAGAAAACACACTGTGTCTCGCGTAGATCTGCGTTCCAACATACAACGGGTTTATAATAATATTTACCTGTACTCGTGTCACCATAGATTGGTATAAAGGTAAGCGTCCACAGGCCCGCATCGTACGCATCGCACGCAACGGAGTTTAGTTTGTCTTGTATAGAAACTCATACAACTGCGTCCACTGATCCGCATCGTACGGACCGCATCATCGGCAATGCCTACATGCGATGCGTGCTGATGACGTCATACGGAATGCGTACGATTGTCTGTCATTGTTAATTGTATCTTACGAGTAGTTTAGGGATTCCATAAAAATTTAAGCGAGGTTGGTGAAAGCGGAACGTATTTGAATAAAAATATTTTTCCCTATTATTGATTGAGTTACTCGTTTAAACAATTGTTGTTGTAATACAAAATTTACATTTTTATGTAATTTATATGTAATTTTTTTGTTTGTAGCTCTATTTTGAAATCGATAAATAGGTATATTTTCAGACACTAAAATATAACGTATTTTGTGTTTTTACAATAATTCCTGTACAGTTTATAAATGATAAAGTATATTCATAATATTTTATGTAAGAAACACATAGACATATCGTAACCATGTGATCTATTTCCGACAAATATTGAATTTTATAAAAGGATTCTTATAAATTATATCGTTTTATTTTAGCACCTATTCTCATATTTTTAAAGGGGGATACCATCCAATGTCTTTTCCCACCTTGGGCGAGGCGAGAGGGAGTGTCAGACTCTTACTGACTAAAAAACCATCCCGTTCCTACTCCTGCTTTTCGAGCCGGAGCCCCGGTAAACTCGCTAGGCAGTCCGTTCTAGATGCCAACCTAATTCGTATATAGGGTGAGACTGTGATGAATTTATTAAATAAAAGATCAAAGAAATTTATGTAGTTTAATAATCGAAACGAGATACCACAGATAACAAAGTGTCAAATTGTCTATAACTCAGCATAAGGTTGTATTAATCATAAAGTCAAATTTTAACATTTCAACACTCTCACCAAATTTGAACTTTACATCTACAAGTTATACTGATAAAAACAAAAGAATTGAACACTCTCACCAAATTAAACTTTACATCTCTTTAATTAAATTAAATTACTTTTACCCATTACACACTTACATTAATAAACTTTTAGTAACTACACTTACAACTTGAGTTGTTACATTTAGTTAATATAATTTTATAAAAATGACAATTGTTTAACACCAATTTTATCTCTAAGATATTGAAATTTTTCTTTGGGTAATGCCTTAGTAAAGATGTCAGCATATTGTTCTTTGGTATTTACATATTTAAGATCTATTTCTTTCTCTAAATATTTTTCTTTGATAAAATTATATCTAATATCAATATGCTTGCATCTTTTGTGATAATCTACATTCTTAATTAAACAAATTGCACTTTGATTATCAATGTTTAAACAAATAGAGTTCTGGTTAAATGCATTTATATCTATTAATAATCTTTTTAACCATATGGCTTCTTTGGTTGCTGAACATGCAGCCATGAACTCTGCTTCAGTAGTGGATAATGCCACACTGTGTTGACATTGTGTTGCCCATGTTACAGCTGCACTATTCTTTATGAATACATATCCTGTCAAAGACCTGCGTGTGCAAGTGTCTTTTGCATAATCTGCATCGCTGTAGCCTTCAAGGCAGCTCCTTGAGGGCGAGTAACATAAGCCATAGTCTTTTGTCCCTTTTAAGTATCGAAATATTTTCTTGACAACATTCCAATGTGTTTGATTATAACTATTCAAATAGCGACTCACCAGACTGACTGCATACATGATGTCAGGCCTGCTTACCACTGCAAGGTGCATTAGTGAACCGACAGCTTCTCTATATTGTATGTTCTTGTCTGGTGTTTCAGTTCCCTTTTCTAGAGTTGTATGCGGGTCAACTGATTTGGTGGGACATTCAAACCTTCAGGAACTCTCATATAAATGTCTTCTTTCACATCTCCATATAAAAATGCAGTCTTGATGTCAAACTGCATCATTGCATATTCATGTTGAACAGCTTCTGAGAGTAAGACTCTTATTGAATCATATCTGACTGTTGGAGAGTAAACTTCAGTGTAATCAATTCCTTTTATTTGTCCACATCCTTTAGCACATAGCCTTGATTTAAAAACTGACCCATTATCTTTTATTCTGAAGACCCATTTACAGTCAATTAGTCGTACTCCTTTTGGTTTTTCCATTAAACTCCAGGTGTTGTTCTTTTGGTGTGCACTTAGTTCTTCATTGATTGATTGTTTCCATTTCTCAGCATGCACATTGTCACTGGATATTGCTGCAGCATAGGTTTCTGGAACATCATATTGATCAATTATTTCATCTGCACACATATATGTATTACCTTGCATTTTGGCAGTCCGCATTCTAGATCTAGTTGTTATGTTTCGTTCTGATTCCATTTCCTCAAGTGTTTCATCTGGTTCATATACAGATCCATCATCTGATTGGTAGGAGTCTTCAGTGCTTTCAGATGTTGTGTCATTATTAGTCGGGCTTTCATTTTCAATTTTTGATTCGGAGACCGACTCAGATAATGGCATAGCTGCATAATCTCTCTTTACAGAACTTTCAATAAAAATTGCATCTCTGCTGATTAAAGCTTTTCTTGTCTTTGGATCAAAGAACCTGTAGCCTTTTGTTTCATTACTATAGCCCACAAAAATCATCTTTATTGCCTTTGGATCCCACTTCTTGGCTTTTTCTTTAGGGGTGTGAACCATAGCTTCACAACCAAAAACTTTTAAATGACTAATATCCGGCCTTTTACCACTCCATTTTTCTTCTGGTGTTAAATAATCTAACACTCTTGTCGGGCATCTATTTGTGATATATGCTGCTGTTGTCACTGCTTCAGCCCAATATTGCTTTTGTAGTTTTGCGTTAAGCAACATGCATCTTGCTCTTTCTAATAGGGTTCTATTCATTCGCTCCGCTAAACCATTTTGTTGAGGGGTGTAGGGGGCGGATGTTTGATGAGAAATGCCAGACCTTTTAAGAAAATGCTGAAAATCATTGCTTAAATATTCATTCCCATTATCAGTACGGAGTGTTTTTATATTAAAACCAAGTTTATTTTCCACTAAGGCTTTAAATTCCTTAAATTTTTCAAACACTTCTGATTTCTTAGTTAATATGTATATAAATACCTTTCGAGTGAAGTCATCAATGAAAGTTACAAAGTAACGAGCACCTCCAAGGGATGATACCTCCATGGGTCCACAAACATCCGAGTGGATGAGTTCCAGTGCATTTTGAGCTCGTGATCCCTCAGTAGGGAAAGGTATTCTTGATTGTTTTCCTTGAAGACAAGAAATACATATTACTTTTTCTTTATTTTCTAGCTTAAATCCAGAGCTTTCTGTTAATTTATTCAAGTCTTCAAAGTTTAAATGGGCCATTCTCTGATGCCATAAATACCAGTCATTTTCTTTTGTTACAGATGTGTAGGCAGGCATACTATGAGTATTTAATTTGTACATATTATTACTCATCTTTGCAGTGGCAACTTGTTCATTATTTCTGTTTGATATTTTACAACCTTTCTCATCAAATTGTACTTTACATCCATTTTTAATAATTTGACTGACAGATAAAAGATTGGTGGCCAAACCAGGAATATAAAGAACATCCTTTACTTGAATTGTATTCATTTTGCCATTACTGCCAATCACATTTAAATTTACTTTGCCACAAGATTTCACTAAGAGTTTCTTGTCATCTGCCACTTTTATTGTATTAATCGGTGGTGGTATTATATCATATAGCCAGTCACTGTGCATCGTCATATGCATTGACGCACCAGAGTCTATAAACCATCCATTTTCATTGTTTTCAGTAGCAGATAGTACTGCCACATAGTTTCCACTTTGATCCGACTGTTTCTTCTTATGCCAACAGTGTTTACTTACATGTCCATATTTATTGCACACAAAACATCTTGGACCTTTACTTTTAGATGTTTTCTCTGTAGCTTGTTTGGCAACCTGTAACTGTTTCCCTTTGTATTTATTCACATATAATGCACTACTTTCAGAGCTTCTTACATCTTGTAATAGCTTAGTCTTCACAGAATCAGCAGTTATTGCCACACCAGAGCTTTCGAGTGCCATAATCATTGGCTGGTAGACTTCAGGTAAGCCAGCTAGCAATAGCGTACCAAGCCATTCATCATTTACATCGAACTCAATATTTCTTAACTTGTGTGCTGTTGATATACTTAATCTTGTTTACATAGTCTTCTATGCTCTGACAAGATTCTAATGTTGTGGTTATCAGATCTCTCAATAAGCCAACCTTTCGTGTCAATCCTTTATCATCAAAAGCTCTAGAGAGGTTATTCCACACCTCCTTGGCAGATTTCGCTTCTTGTATATGTACATAGTTGATAGGATGTACCAATAAAATTATTTTTGACTTAGCTTTTGTGTCAAGTTTGGGGTCAACTCTTTCTTCCGCTGTGACGCATTGCCACAAATCCTCGTGCTCAAGATACGTTTGAACGGCGAATCTCCACGTTGGATAGTTCTCTCTTCCAGTCAGTTTTTCAATCAGTGCCATCGTGTTTGTAGAAGACATTTTGCTGATGAAGAGTTCGGAAGAAAAACAAATGAGTGTTGACTTTAAGGTTATGATTATTCGGAACTACATTTATTACGGATTCAATGAAACTTTTATATTCTTTTACATTGTTTTATACTATTAAACAATTTTGAGAAAGCGATCAGGTGGCCTGGGCCCATAACCTGATGAATTTATTAAATAAAAGATCAAAGAAATTTATGTAGTTTAATAATCGAAACGAGATACCACAGATAACAAAGTGTCAAATTGTCTATAACTCAGCATAAGGTTGTATTAATCATAAAGTCAAATTTTAACATTTCAACAGACTGGTAATTAGTGAACGATATTAGTGATTGTACTCATGATTACAAATAACTTTCCCGAAGAAACTTTTTTGTATACTCATTAGTTTTAGTTTTATCACAATAATAAAACAAAATTTCCAAATACCTACTAGGTAGTCTTCCGATAACGCGAGCACAGGCGCCTTACTACTACAGCTGATCATGCGAAAGCACGCAAAATTTCGTTTTGTTACTCAAACTATTTATGATAAGAATAAAACTAAGGATCCAAAAAAAGACGTATCATGAGTACAATTTCCGTGTTTAAATATAGGTCACTAATTACCAGTCACCCTATATACACAAAATTTTATATATTAAGTAATGCAGTCAATGCAGGTAAGAAAATAAAAATTGATTCAGTACAGAGACAGTAACCATTGGTCGGCTACTGAGTCCACGAATGGTTACAGAAGATATGGCTTCGTTACAAAGCGTACAATTTAGTATAACAATAGCTACTGTCTCTGTACTGAATCTATCTTTGTTTTCTTACCTGCATACTAAATAGGTTGACTGTGAATACGTTTGGTGTGCAAATAATACAAGATGATATATTAAAATGTGTATTTATTTTCAAAAAGGTAACATAAATAACAATAGGAAATTAAAATTCAATAGATAAGAACAAGGAAAACTAAATATTTCCTCGAAATTTTAAAAAGACTGAAACTAACAAACAAAATTCGCATTGTTGCGTAAAACAAAAACAAAAAATCGAATCCACCATTTTATAAAAACAAAAAAGTATTTCTTATATACTTTAAGAGCGCAACATAAATATTACTACTTATTACTTATAATAAAAACTAGTTGTTCCACGCGGCTTCGTCTGCGTGGAATATTGACTTACAATAGAATTTAGGATTTTTTTAAAATAAAATAGTTTAGTTTAAAATAAAATTGTATTTTTTTCCCTAAAATAAACATACATCAGCTATAGCCACTTATAAAATCAACTAATCCCATTAAAATCGGTCCAGCCGTTCTAGAGATTAGCTAGAACAAATAGACACAAAAAATTACCAAAATGTTATTTCGGTATATGTATCGTACGTATATTCATAATATTATGCATGTATTAAAACGGTTATTTCAATATTACAAATAGACACTCCAATTTTATTTATTAGTGTAGATAAAATAATACCCACTTTTAAAGAACAAAAATGTTATAATAAGTAACTTAATAAGAAAGTACATGTTTCATATTCTTTATACCATGCCGTACCTACTTGGCTAAAATTTTAAACTTACCTAACTGTGAAAACATGCGTCTAAACAACATTTTTAAATACCTAAACTATTAATAAATTATAATTATAATGATAACTATACATTTTTAAATACCTAAACTATTAATAAATTATAATGATAACTATAGATAGACACTAAAACAGCTAGAATTAAAAAAAATAATAAGTTACTATCTAGAAAATAATCGAAAGCACAATAAGTAAATTTCTACAAAGTCAAATAATACTCAAACTGCCGCACTCAGAGACATTCAATGATTACTTAAACTATTCCTTAGTAATGATTTTGTTCCGAAAACAATTGCTAAGTACTGGGTTAAGTAACCATTAAATGACTCTGAGTACGGCGGTAAGGTAACTAAACTTAACTAAAGAAAATTATTTCCAAAAATTAGATATTTAACTTATGTTAACAGGAAATGTAAAATATTTTTCTGGTTTTAATGATAAAAAAAATAATATGTATATAAATCAAATCGTACACACACTTATTCGAATTCTTAAACCCTACCTAAATCACAAAAGCACAATGTTTTATACATAAAATAAAATAATAAATATCGCCATGCCTTTTATACACGATGGGATAAGCAGAGGTGCACATTTCGGCTCGTTATGCCCTGTACAATACAATGTGCACCCACTTTTCTTACCATTTGTGTTATATGTTTCATGTAATAGGGGGTGAGCCTATTGCCCATGAATACTGATTGAACCTATGAATTTGGTTATATGAAATTTGTTTTCGAAAAACCGAAAATAAAACCAGTAATACTTTGCCCGACCCGGGAATCAAACCCGAGGCCCTTGTTCAACACTTGCTGCCACATTATAATGTGTGTATAGAGGAAAGCTTTAAACTATTAAACGTCACGCTACAATCAATAGGATATGAGCAGAACGGATGAAACGGCGCTTGTTAAGTACATTTGCTTGAATATCTATGGAAGTGCAAACATTTTTTTTTATGGAATAGGTGGCAAACGAGCAAACGAGTCATCTGATGGTAAGCGATCAGCCCTGCCCATGGACACCCGCAACACCAGAGGAGTCACAGGTGCGTTGCCGGCCTTTTAAAAAGGAGTATGCTCTTTTCTTGAAGGCTTGAAGGTCGTATCGGTTCGGAAATACCGCCGACGACAGCTCATTCTAGGTACATTTTTGCTGAGTTCAAAACTATTTTATAGAAGGCAGCACTCATATTTTGCTATGTCAGTACCCTTAGTATGGTTGGTTTATTCGAGCCGGCCAATCAGAGCGCCGAACGCGCTCTCATTTCGATTACTTTAAACGTAAAGCAAACTCATACTAGGGGTCCCTAGGTAAAAGGTACAGCTCCATACAGCGCCCGCTCTATAAAGCTGAAGAGTTTGTTTGTTAGTTTATTTTCACGCACGATATTATTAGCGTGTGAAGAATTTAAAGCAGTAATGTTATAACTTATAATAATGAATTTGCCTAACCTGGACATCAAACACGGGACACTTCAACAGTCTCCTCAACACACAGATCAAAAATTTGCTCCAACTTCATTCACAACTTAACCTGTCTTTGAACCAACTTAATATATCTAGGAACCCCTTTTAAATTTTAAGGACCCGCTAAGATAGGTGATAATTATTGTCATTTTAATTTTCCACTAACCTTTATCTGCCGTACTCAGAGTCATTTAATGGTTACTTAACCCAGTCCTTAGCGATGGTTTTCGGAAAAAAAAACGTCACTAAGGAATAGTTTAAGTAATCATTAAATGAGAAAGGCCAAGCATCTACGCCGGTTGTGTCAGAGTTGCCAGCGGTATCTACACCCACTGTATTGGTACCGAATAGACAAACCGCGAAAGCAGTTTCCCAAGAAACTTGGTCGCTAGTGGTAGGCCGTAAAGCCAAAAAAGTAAAAACGCCGCAACCTGCTGACCTATCTGCTCAGTCACGTATCCACTCTGTGCAGAAAAAACAGCGGGTTAAACTGCCGAAGGTTCCTACTTCTGCAGCCATTTCTATATGTGTGAAGGAGGGAGCAACTGTCGGCTTAGGAGAAGTAATGTCAGTGGCAAGGAGACAAATCAACATTGTTGAATTGGGTATTACCACTGACTTATTACGAGAGAAACGTGCCGCAGATGGTGGAATCGTGCTGATGATATCAGGCCAGGACTCAGCCTCCAAAGCCGATGGCCTTGCTACTCGTATGAGAGAGGTTCTTGCTGACTTTGCAGTCGTGATAAGACGGCCAACTAAAATGGCAGAAGCACGGGTCATGGATCTGGACGACGCCATAACTCCAGAAGAGGTTGTTGCGGCTATAGCGAGGGTAGGTGGATGTTCCGCTGAGGACGTCAAAATCGGCGAAATCCGGCGACCACCAACTTCTTTGGGTCACGTATGGGTATGTGGGCCTTTGGCGGCTATGAAGAAACTGGCGTCTGACAAGCGCATGCCATTAGGTTGGACGTCAGTTAGAGTTGAGGTACTGGAGCCACGTCGCATGATGTGTTACCGTTGCTTCGAACCAGGTCACGTTCGGAGTAGGTGCACTAGTGCGACGGACCGGAGCACTCAGTGCTATGCCTGCGGTGGGGCCCACAAGGCTAGGGAGTGTACATCTCAGAATGTAAGATGTCCAGTCTGCTCGGATCAGGGTCGTCCAGCCAACCATCGTCTGGGAAGCAAAAAATGCAACCCACAAAAGAAACGGACATCCAACCAGGCAAATAGATCCCAAGTGACGTCGGCTGCACCACTAGGTGAAGGCCCTCTAGAGGAAATGGACACATCACCTTCCCAGCCCTGAGAGTGCTCCAGTGCAACCTGAACCACTGCCGTAGTGCGCAGAATTTATTCCTGCAAACTGTCGCGGAGTGGTCAGTTGCATTGGCGGTAGTGGCTGAGCCCTATGGTCTCCAGGATCACCCTCGTTGGTTTCGGGATTCCGTTGACTCAGTTGCGATTTACTGGGCTGGTGGAAGCGGTGGGCCTCACTGCTGTCTTTTAGATAGCGGGCAGGGATTTGTCGCTGTAGAGTGGGGACCAATAGCTGTAGTGGGCTGTTACGTGTCCCCAAATATTTCGCTACAGGAATACGAGGCATATCTGGATGGAATTGCGAATTGCATCCGGTGCAAATGCTCACCCCGTCCGGTATTAGTCTTGGGAGATTTTAATGCCCACTCTAGAGCATGGGGTAGTACCCGGGACAGGCCAAGGGGCCACGCAGTACAGGACTGGGCGGCTTCACTCGACCTCCGATTATTAAATCGAGGGTCTGTTCCCACCTGCGTCAGGTGGCAAGGGGAGTCAATTGTAGACCTCACATGGGCGACTCCTTCTCTTGCCTCTAGGATAGTGGATTGGAGAGTGGCTGAGGAAATTGTCACACTTTCCGACCATCGACACATAGTGTTTGACGTAGCGACCAGTCTGGCCGATGGTCGAAGTGGTGCAACTTCAAATCCGCCGACACGACGTTGGGCCCTCAAAAGCTCGATAGAGAAATGCTCATCGCAGCTGCCAACGTCGTTGCCTGGCCAGAAGAGAGTTCGCAGGGGATCTCGCCCGATCCGGAAGGGGAGGCAGTCTGGTTCCGAGATAAAATGGCATCAATTTGTGACGCGTCTATGCCTCGAATCAGGTGCGGTCAGCGTCCGGGAGCGGCTTACTGGTGGTCGGCAGACATTGCGCATTTGCGTTCTGTCTGTCTCAGGCAACGACGCCAATTCCAGCGTGCTCGACGCAGAAGACAGCCGAGTGCTACTGAAGAGCAGATAACCAGAGCCTACCGAGAGTACAGGGATGCAACTATGGCACTCCAGCGCGCCATCTTAGATGCCAAGTCTCGATCCTGGAAAGAACTCCTCGAGGGGCTGAACAGGGATCCTTGGGGAAGACCATATCGTTTGGTCATGGGGAAACTCCGTCCGTGGGTACCTCCCCTTACGGAGACTATGGATCCGGATCTGCTGGAAAGGGTGATAAGCACGCTCTTTCCAGTAGTGAGAGACAGTCCCTCACTGCCCCTACCTTCAGACTGGTCCTCTGACTTGGGGGTAACCGAAGGGGGTCGAGCCGTGCGTCGAATGAGTGTTCGTAATACCGCACCTGGCCCGGATGGTGTTCCTGGCCGAGTGTGGGCTCTGGTTATGCATGCTCTTGGGAACCGCTTGCGTCGACTGTTCGACAGCTGCCTCCAAACAAGCGTGTTTCCCATTCCCTGGAAGGAAGCCGGATTGGTCCTCTTGAAGAAGCAAGACAGGCCCGCGGAGTCTCCCTCTGCATATCGTCCCATCTGCCTGCTCGACGAGGTTTCCAAGCTCTTTGAAAGAGTGATTGCTGAAAGGCTCGTCGAGCACCTGTCGCGTGTTGGTCCCGACCTGTCCGAATGTCAGTATGGTTTCCGGCAGCAGCGTTCCACAATAGATGCGATACTGCGCGTCCGCTCGCTGTCGGATCAGGCAGTTTCTAGGGGTGGGGTTGCGTTGGCGATAAGCCTAGATATCGTCAACGCTTTTAATTCCCTACCCTGGAAGGCAATCAGGGAGGCCCTAGTTCACCATAGGGTCCCTCCTTATTTGCAGAACATTGTCGGGGCCTACCTACGTGACCGGCGCATCCGCTATGTGGGCCGGGACGGTAGCGTTCAGCAGAGGGAAATTACGTGCGGAGTTCCACAAGGATCGGTATTGGGTCCTTTATTGTGGAACCTCGCTTACGATGCCGTCTTGCGTGTCGATCTTCCCGCTGGCGTCCATATTGTGTGTTATGCAGATGACACTTTAGTTATGGCCAGTGGGAATACCTTCGAGGAGACCATCCGGCTTTCAGAACTCGGTGTGGCAAAAGTCGTGGCCTCAATTCACGAACTGGGCTTAAAGATAGCGCCTCAAAAAACGGAGGCGCTCTGGTTTCACAAGCTGCCGAGGACCAGGGAGCCGCCCAGTTCGTCGGTACGAGTCGGAGATGCGCAAGTCCAGGTAGGCAGGTACCTAAAGTATCTAGGCCTAACCTTGGATAGTCGGTGGGGCTTCGAAGAGCATTTCGAACGCCTGGTCCCCCGAGTCGAGAAGGCAGTGGGTGCCCTGCACAGACTGCTGCCTAACATTGGGGGACCTCGAGAAGAAGTTCGCCGCCTCTACGCGGGTGTCGTGCGATCGATGGTCCTTTACGGGGCGCCTGTTTGGTCAGCTCGACTGTCAGGCGTCCGACGCTGTAGAGCGAAAATATATCGTCTGCAGCGGAAAATGGCCATCCGGATCGCACGAGGATATAGAACGGTGTCCTTTGAGGCGGCAACTCTACTGGCTCGCTTTCCGCCGTTGGATATCCTGGCGGATATGGATGCGAAGGTCTATGACCAAATTCGCACTATCCGCCAAAACGGCGGAAGGGTGCCAGAAACGGTGTTCGTCAGGCTGAGGCGGCAGGAAAGGCGACACGCGCTCCAGCGGTGGCGTGAGCGGCTAGAACAGCCGGAGTACTCACGCAAGCGCGTTGTCGAAGCCATTCTGCCGCACTTCGAAGCCTGGCTGAAGAGAGAGGAGCGCGTCTCCTTCAGGCTCACTCAGGTGCTCACCGGACATGGTTGTTTCGGTGAGTACCTGAACAAGATTGGGCGAGAGGCCACGGCAAATTGCCATCATTGCGGATGTAACTTTGATACGGCACAGCACACGCTTGAGGAGTGCACAGCATGGGAATCTGAGCGGCGGGTCCTAGTTGCCAGGATCGGGCGAGACCTGTCTCTGCCAGCAGTAATTACAGCTATGCTGACAGAGGCAGAAAACTGGAGAGAGGTGGCCTCCTTTTGTGAGACTGTAATGTCCCAAAGGAGGCGGCCGAGCGGGATCGTGAGAGGGATCCCACCCGTAGAAGGCGTCGAGGTGGCAACCGCCGCGGCGCCTAACATGTCGATACCTTGTCTATATTATATTGGCAGGTAAACCTTTGGGGTCATGGGCGCATAGAGTGGGGAATCTAGGCGCCCACTCAATGACCTCAAGGAAGACGGCGGCACAGTGGTCACGTGTCGCCGTGCACTATATTGCACAGAGAGGGATAAGGATGACAAATAGGTCTCCATAGAGAAGTGCCTTACGGGCGTTGCACCACGGGGGCTCCGGGGTTGGTCTACTAAGAGGGCCCGGTGCCTCCTTTAGGTGCAGATGGTGGCCACCGGGGAGGTTTTAGTGCGGTAAAAATCCCACACTCCCTAGTTTTTTCCCCAAAAAGCTAGGCGCCTTTTGAAGGTTTCCCCCGTCAACAAAAAAAAAAAAAAAAAAAAAAAAAGGTAATCATTAAATGTCTCTGAGTATTGTCAGTAAGTGGTATTTAACAGTAAAAGTAAGGAGTTGGTTTAGGTGCTACGTTATATGCAATACTTGAAAATATTTAAATATAATTATTTTAAGAACCTTTCTTTTTAACTTTACCAGCATGTATACGCATTATATGATCTTTTAAATTATTACGATATCTAAACCAATTCTCACAAATATCACATTTATACGGTTTCTCACCAGTGTGTGTACGAATATGTGTTTTCAAATAACCTTTATGACTAAAACTACTCTTACAAATATCACATTTATATGGTTTCTCACCAGTGTGTGTACGAATATGATCGTCCAAATTACTTTTTCGGCTAAAACTACTCTCACAAATATCACATGTATATGGTTTCTCACCAGTGTGTGTACGAATATGATCTTTCAAAGTACCTTTTTGAATAAAACTACTCTCACAAATATCACATTTATATGGTTTCTCACCAGTGTGTGTACGAATATGATCTTTCAAATGACCTTTTTGGCTAAAACTACTCTCACAAATATCACATTTATATGGTTTCTCACCAGTGTGTGTACGAATATGATCTTTCAAATTACATTTTTGACTAAAACTACTCTCACAAATATCACATTTATATGGTTTCTCACCAGTGTGTGTACGAATATGTTTGTCCAAAGTACATTTTACACTAAAACTACTCTCACAAATATCACATTTATATGGTTTCTCACCAGTGTGTGTACGAATATGATCTTTCAAATGACCTTTTTGGCTAAAACTACTCTCACAAATATCACATTTATATGGTTTCTCACCAGTGTGTGTACGAATATGTCGGTCCAAATGACCTTTTCGGCTAAAACTATTTTCACAAATATCACATTTATACGGTTTCTCACCAGTGTGTGTACGAATATGATCTTTCAAATTACATTTTTGACTAAAACTACTCTCACAAATATCACATTTATATGGTTTCTCACCAGTGTGTGTACGAACTATGTTTGGTCAAATCACTTTTTTGATTAAACCTTTTCTCACAAATATCACATTTATATGGTTTCTCACCAGTGTGTGTACGAATGTGTGAGTTTAGATGATGTTTAAGACTAAAACTACTCTCACAAATATCACATTTATAAGGCCTTTCTTTAATATTATTATGTTTTAAGCTATGTCTCTCTATATCATGACTATTAATACCTTTAAAATTACAATGTTTACACATAAAATTATCATTATTCATATTAATTGTACATTGTAAAAGTTTAGAATGAATTTTCATTATGTAATTCTTTATTTTTAATAATATTGTTATTTTCAATAATAAGGTCTTTTCGTACAGAATTTATTCGAGGGCCCTTTTTATTTAGAGTTTTTTCGGAAATTACCTTTTCTTCGTCTTTGTTTGTTTGTATGCTGAGCTTGCTCTTGTCCGGCGTTACTTCTTGTATTTTCTCTTTTTGGATGTCCAACTTCGGTTTTTTTGCAGCAGGTGCACCTGTTTTGTTTTACCAATATCTTAAAATATTTTTTAATAAAACTGTACTAACACTTCTTATCTACCTTGATTTTTCTCTTGTACCTATCGTCTCTTGTTATCATTAATATTACACCCGATACAACAATTAAAAACATATCACACTAAAGGTCGTATTGGTACGCAAATACCGCAACGTAAAGTACATTTCCAGAGTTGCGAAAGGGAACTTATTTTTATGATTGTAGTAAGCAGTAAGTCTTACCAAATTTCTGGGCGTATCCGGGCGGCGAGTTATAGTTTCTGAGATTGATATGCAACGTGTTCGCGAACTCACTCCCGTAGAACACCATAAGTTCCGTGAACCGAGGAATTATTTTTATCGTCCTGGAAACAATAATAATCACAGATTAATAATGTAGCTACTTATGTCTAGATATTCTACTTATACACGGTGTAAGAAAAGGGGGGTATACATATCAAGTGCACGGTTTCTAGACAAACGATACGGGAAGTTTTTTTTAAACTCATGTTTTCATAGATAGATTTCATACTGCCTCGTTGGTCGAGTGGTCGCAAGTGCGACTGCCGAACAAGGGGTCTCGGGTTCGATTCCCGGGTCGGGCAAAGTATTACTGGGCTTTTTTCGGATTTGCGAAAATTTCTCGGTAGTAGCACGGAGTCTGGAATTGTGTCCAGGATATGGCAATAGGCTCACCCCCTATTACATGGGACTTATAACACAAATGGTGAAAAGTGGGTGTACAATGTATAGCGGCATTACGTGCCGTAATGTGCACCTCTGCCTACCCCTTCGGGGATAAAAAGGCGTGAAGTTGTGTGTGTGTGTGTGTTTTCATGGAACGAAGTTATGAATTTTTCCAATATTTTTATTTTTATTTTTAATGCGAATTAAAATTAGGTAGATAAGTACTAGGCGATCAGATTTACAGAAGAAATGTTTCGTAATTAGCGAGTGACCCCTGTAGTGTTGTGACACGTTTGTATGATTAATAAAATCAAGAACCATGCGACACCAAGTATTTGGTACCAATTTTTTTTTAACGTATTTTAAGCTGAAACTTTTTGTAGAGATTCTATTCAACCTGTATTCTTCAGTGCTTCTTGATGTATAATATGGGTATTTTGTTACACGCTGTAACCGGTTAACTTAATGATATCGAAACGTTACCGCGTTCGGCACTCTGATTGGTTGATTAATGGGGACGGACAATCAGAGCGCCTCTTCCTCACCCGGTTTACAACACCCACGTGAAGAGTAGGGATGTTGATAAAATTTATTTAAGTAAATGTATTTTACTCACCGATAGTACAGTTGTCCTTGATATTGGTAAGCAAGTAAGTTCTGTTCCTTCCAGTTCCGAGCGCAGTTGACGTAGCGCATCCAGTTAGAACGATTCGCGTCTGCCGCGTCCACCACATGTGAACGTTTGTGGTCACGGTCGTATATCTAAGAAAAATGCATTCTTTTATTACTAACGTAACAAAAAACATATTGTTGTTGTTGTTGACTTTTTGGGAATTAAGAGTTTTGAGAAGATGCGCAGCTCGTGTATGCGATATATTGATAGTAGGGAAACCATCCATAGCCCACAATGCCCACATCCATAGTACGCATATTTCCATACAAAAAGCATAGCCAAACGCATCCACAGCAGTACGCCCGAACCCGTGAACGCGCCTGTGAACGTGAATGCCGCGGATCAGGCAAGTGTCGTTTTTTTGGCAAAGTTCACAGGATGAATGTGCGGGCGCCGGGTGACTGTTTACACGCGCGCGGGCAATCAGTCTCTCCCGCGCTTTCGCGACGAGTGCATCTTCAGTCAAATCAGTTAAATTTAACGTTTAATTTAATTAATTTAATTTAATGTTTTATTGTTTACGTCATTCCATTAATAAAAATAAGTTAAGCCAAAGGATATGGCAGCAACAACACTGACATCCTCGCTGCTCGCCATTCTGGCAATGACTGACACGACGGCGTGCGTGTGAACATTCGTCGGCATTCAAGCAACGACATTTAGCTCTAACCATAATTATTAAACTTATAATAAACATATTTACCTGCCAACAATACATGGAGTCTACCACTTGAGTGCGCACTCCACAATACGGACCGAAGCGCACTCCGCGAGGCAGCGTCAGTGTACTGAATACTCCAAGACCAGCCCCTGAATAATATACAACATATTATACACATCACATCATTTTATTATAACTTTTGTGAGACATACTAAATTAATTATTATGTTATCGGCTTACTCTCGTAACTGTTTGACGAAGAACTCGACTAGTTTCAAGCCATGCTAGAGGCTCATATTCATGAGCAGCATTCCGCGACACACGACGCGGCGATTGTCGCGATGCTACTCAGAATGCTGCTCAAGAATGAAAATGAGCCTCTAGCATGGCTTGAAACTAGTCGAATTCCTCGTCAAAACATTACGCGAGTAAGCCGATAACATAATTAATTTAAAAAAGAAACTTTAAGATACATACCAGGTATTATTGATGGTGCTAGGTGTAGGAAAACGTGAGGAATTGTGAGTGCAGCGCGAGGAACATAAGGCGGGAAGGGACTTTTGGATGGGACCTAAGGAAAGGAAATGTAGTAACTATTTTATTATCAAGTTGAAGAATCCGTGATAGTCTACTAGACCGTGGACCTCCTCTACATTTAAGATTTTGGTTATAAAATTTGGGTCAAAGTTACCCTGTAGCGTCAAAGAAACATGTATTATATTCCATACATACATACATACATATCGTCACGCCTTTAATCCCTGAAGGGGTAGGCAGAGGTGCACATTATGACACGTAATGCCACTGTGTACACCCACTTTTCACAATTTATGTTGTGAGTCCCATGTAATACTTCGCCCGACCCGGGAACCGAACGTGACCCCATGTCCGGCAGTCGCACTTGCGACCACTCGGCCAACGAGGCAGTCTATTATATTACCTATGTAATATAATATAACATAACAGTAAATAGCATAACAGTAAATAACATACTTCTGGACTCGTATTGGTTATAGAATTTGGGTCAAAGTTACCCCTAGGGTCAAAGAGACCCATTCTTACTGATACCTAATATTTATTACTCTCAATTGTTAGTAGGGATAGTTTATATCTAACGTAACGTCTTACCTTGTCATCGGGGACAACGAGCAATGGGCCGTGAATAGCGCAATACTCGTATACGAAGTCGGCGCACTCATCGCAAACTGTCAACAATACATACAACAATACAATATATGTATATCTTTTTATGTTATAAGCCGGTAAACGAGCAAACGGATTACCTGATGGTAAGCAATCGCCGCCGCCCATGGACACCACAAACACTAGAGGCGTTACACCTTTAGGGGTTAGGAATTTAAGGGTTGTTAGGGAATCGGGGATTGTGAAGATTGGGAAGGGGAGGATTAGGAAGATTGGGAGGGGGGTATTGGGAAGATCGGGAAGGGGGGATTGGGAAGATTGAGAAGGGGGTGGGGGGTTGGGAAGACGCATACTAAGTTTTTCTCCTGTGTCGTGGGTGCTTATCCTAGACCCAGAACACTGAACAACTATTTGTAGATCACACAAAGAATTGCTCCAAGTGAGAATCGAACCCGCTATACGTTGCGCAGCAGCCAGTTATCCAGTCACCGCGCCAACCATGCATGAGCTGTGAACTACGTAACGTGTATACCGGGGCTCCGGCTCGAAAAGCAGGAGTAAGAACGAGGTGGTTTTTAGTCAGTAAGAGTCTGACACTCCTATTCGCCTCGCCCAAGGCGGGAGAAATCATAGGATAATTTTCCCGCTCAAAAAAAACAAACATGCAATCATGTCAATTAAATTAATTAAAATAGGTATAATTATAATGCACTTACATATGTACTCGTCGAGACTTGGCTCCTCGGGCTCGTAGTAACTTATTCGCGGCTTTTGCCGCAGAGTGCGACGCCGGTTCATCTGAAAACGCATAGGTAACAATAACGTTGACAAACTATCTGAACTAAGTAATGAGCACTAACTCGATACCTACTAAAACGATCCACTTATATAATCTAAGGTCTTTTTTATGGTACATTCCGGTAAACGAAGACATATCACCTGATCGTAAGCAATCGCCGGCGCCCATGGACACTTGAAACACCAGAGGCGTTACAAGTGCGTTGCCGGCATTTTAGGGGTTAGCAATTTAAGGGTTGTTGGGGAATCGGGGATTGGGCCTCCGGTAATCTCACTCACACAACGAAACACAACGCAAGCGTTGTTTCACGTCGGTTTTCGGTGAGGCCGTGGTATCACTCCGGTCATCTCCCACACTTGATTGAGGTCAGTGGATCAATATAAGTTATATTGGTTACCTACAACTTACAATATCATTGCATGAAACAGTAATTCAACACGACCAAGAAGAGCTCGAAATTAAGAGGACCAAAAATACAGGCGTAAAAATCGCCTTTTTTCTAGACTACGAGTTGTTTAGATGAATTTTCTCTGTAACTAACTATAGATATTAAGAAAATTATAACAAATATTACCTTTCCTCCTCCCTTATGGTACTTCTGCACTATTTTTGTTGTTATTTAGCTACATTAAACACAAATTTCACAATTTATGTTCGTAAAACTCAAGTAAGATTACAGAAATTGAGAAATTCAAGAAACTGACTACTGCGCAGTGTAATCTACGCGAGTAGGCGCGCATTGTACCTATTTTGCCGCCAAATATTTTCGCAATCGCCTTTTAATTTTGGCGCCATTTCATCGTAAAGCAAAGAATGTAAAGTCAAGGCAGCAAAGTATACTATTATTTTTGTTTCTAATTTTGTTAATATAAGATTGTTTATTTGTACGTTATTGCAATTTATTTACTGTAATTATTTATATCATACATTTTGAATTTTTATTCTCCTCAATTAGAAAACAAATTAAAGCATTTTATCATTAAAAGTTAATTAATAAAAACAAGCATTTCCTTTTCAATAATTTCATAGTCATCAACTTTTCCCAAGTACTTCTAAACCGGAAGCAGAAACAGTAGTTTATCATTCATTCTATTTTCTTTTAACAATGTCAAAGTTGCAAATTGTGTAGTTTCCTAGGTCAAAAATAAATTATTTTGACTTTTCAATACAATAGAATATCCCAATATAATTGTACTTTCATTCATTAATTTGATGACATATTTAATTTTTAAATTTTTCTTGCTATTTTTGCGTAATAAGTATGCTATTTGACGCAAAAAATGTATGACGTCATATTTTGCAAACTCCTCCATTTCTATAAAAGTATTGAATTTGACTAGTTGGAAACAACCATATTGTCATTGTCAATATCAAAATCAAAATATAAACAAACGACATATCGGTGAACCGGTTGATACACATATCTACTATAATGCTAGAACATATTATTTGATAAGGTTTGCGCCGACAAGATGAGTTAGGTGCGCTGATTTATTGATTTCCTCATTCATTGCACTTTGTTGCATAGACTAACATTACATTGTGTTGTGTTGTCCATACAATTTTAATAATCCAGTGATATTGTGAGATTTTTGTGGCAATTTAAAACGGTAAGGAATGCAAATGCTACTTATATAATATAATAATATATTAATTTAATTTTAATTATTGTACCTAATTGATGCAAAGCGAAAAATATGCTTAGCGAAAAAATATTTAATGAATATAAGTTTTAACGTAGGTACATATTTTGTTTTTAAATTCCTTCGAAATTTAAATCGAAACAAATGACTCTTAATTTAGATAGGTACTAATAATTTGAAATTAAATTAAGGATTATTTTTGTTACGTTTCGTTAAATATTTATTTTATGAATTAAAAATAAAATATCTGTGTACTATGCAATGCGATTTAAAAAAAGGTATAGTAATCTAACTTGAAATCTTTTTATCTGGGAAGGGCTAGGCAGAGACACCTAGATGTTTTTCTCAATGTAGACTAATAAATAAAATTGGAGTGTCTTGTTATAATGTGAATAACGAATATTTTTAAAATGTTTGTCTGTCTGTTTGTTTGTTCTGGCTTATGTCTGAAATCACTAAACCCATTTTGACGCGACTTTTATTGGCACTAAGTGTACTAAGAAAGTAAACTGAGGCTAGTTTTATTGTAGAAAAAAATATTTTATTAAGACAAAATTCCAAATTCAAATAATTTTTCTATGTGGACATAGTCACTGGCATCAACTAGTTTGAATATATTACTTATGTTCTATATTTCTGGAATAACTAGACTCATTAAGTCTTGTGTTGTAAACCAAAGAAGATTAACTTACAATATTTCTCTTGCAGAAAACAGTATGGAAGAATCAAAAGTTATTACTAGAGGAACCAGTACCAGTTCATCGACTGTAGATAATACTTCAACACAAACGGCTCAACAAACTATTGTAGCACATACTCAGAGAACTGATCAGCGATTAAATCAATGTCCTAGTGATCCACTGGAGAAACAATCTGATCAGCTATATGATCCAACACTGTTCAAGCCACGTTCGAAAATAAAAGAGTTGCTGTTTTGTGGATCTTATTCTAAAAATGTAAGTATCTGTAATTATCTTTTCGGTTTTAAAGTCAGTAAGCAAACATGGATCACCTGATGGTAAGCAAGTGCTGCCACCCACAGACACTGTGCCATCAAAGCCAGAGGAGATTTTTTTTTTTTATTTAAAAAAACGTTGCCCCACATTAGGATTTTCTCCTGTGTCGTGGGTGCGTTTACAAACATACAAGTTCACATGCACATGACACCCAGACCCGAAACAACAATTTGTAGATCACACAAAGAGTTGCTCCGTGCGGGAAACGAACCCGCTACCCGTTGCGCGGCAGCCAGTTGCCCAACCACCGCACCAACCGTGCAGTCGAACGTGACAGTAACAAATGTGATGCCGACTTTTGGAGATTAGCAGATTGGAATAACTACTGAAGATCCATCAAGACCTACCTTTGAAACTGCTATCACCCACCTGCCAAGTATGGAGATTATGGCATAACTTTGGTCCATCAGTCAACTGACACTCACAGGGAGGCCTATCTTCAGCAGAGAATGTTTTGTGACTGAGATGATTATGTTGAGCCGTTCTTTGAGGCCTTTACCAGGTTGTCTGTTCATTTTACAGGGTCTGAAAGTCATTAGGGAAACCCTATCTTCAGCAGAGGACGTCTTGTGCCTGATATGATGATAATGATTAGGCAGTCTTACAGCTAGAGGTCTAGCTGATATGAGGATATAATTTAAATATAAGACTGTAGATTTAAATGTAATATGACTGTTGATGAAATGGAAGATGTATTGAAGAGTTGTAGCAATTGGCGGTCCATTGACTCTGCCTACCCCCATGGGAGACAGGCTTGATGTTCTATATGTATGTGTGTAATTTTAATATTTTTCCAGATGTGCCGTCTATGCCTAAGTCTGGATAGAGAATTATACGCAATAAAGTACCCAATGCTCGCCACGGTGGTCAGGGTTATCACTGGAGATGAGGTTAGTATTTAATAATATTAGGGGACGTCCAAGTATTGACCCCCCCCAGTGCCGGCGTAAGGGCCACTGACACCCCCGGCCGAAAATATTGTGGCGCCCACTTGAGGGAAGCATTATCAAGTGTTAGTAGTAATTTTTAATTTTTTTGGCCCCCCCTGAATTTGTTGTAACGCAACGTAACGTTTTTCTGTAACGCCCCCCACACCTTTCGTTGCAAAAAGTAATGTTATAGTTTTTTCCATAGCATACTTTTAATTGGCTTTGTGGTAATGATAACACACATCGATCTGATATATTTTTTTTACGATATAAGCCGGTAAATGGTCGGACGGATCACCTGATGGTAAGCAATCGCCGCCGCCCATGGACACTTGAAACACTAAAGGCGTTACAAGTGCGTACACATCTTGATGACCATACAATGTATTAAATTTTTCATAACTCCATCCATTATGGATATCAAACGAAACGCCTTAATTGGTAGAATAGAGCTCATCAAAACAGTTTAAAATCTATCTATACTAATATTATAAAGCTGAAGAGTTTGTTTGTTCGTTTGTTTGAACGCGCTAATCTCCGGAACTACTGGTCCGATTTGAATAATTCTTTTTGTGTTGAATAGTGCATTTATCGAGGAAGGCTATAGGCTATAAAACATCACGCTATGACTAATAGGAGACAAGCAGAACGGGTGAAACCGCGCGGATGTAGCTAGTAAAAAATATTTCACATTAACACATGAATTTGTTCGCAGATGGACTTCAGGCCCTGGAACTATCCCCCCAGTTACGCGTGCATGGAGTGTAACGACCGCATCGATGATTTTTCTACGTTTAGATGTGATGCCAGGATAGCCAATCTCAACCTAATGTCTGGTATACGCTATGTAGCAGGGATCGCACCAGATCCGGAAACATGGTAGGTACATGGTAACTACAACTTTTGTGAGGCATACTTTTCATAGGTTTTTCTTTTTAAATGAACGTTGTCCCACACTAGGATTTCCTCCGGTGTCGCGTGTGCGTTTACAAACATTCAAGTTCACATACACATGACACCCAGACCCGAAACAACAGTTTGTGGATCACACAAAGAATTGCTCCGTCCGGGATCGAACCCGCGGCAGCCGGTGCGACCATCTCGATCAACGAGGCAATATTTTAACTCTTTCAAATACAAATACTACCAGAAAAACAACCCTATGAAATAAGATGGATCATGCACCTAATTTTATTCTTGTTTGTCCACAGGGAATCGGATTAAGTGTTCACAAGAAACATATTCACAAACAGACCAACATAATAAAAATGTAAATAGGGTTGATGACTATAATCTACTAAAAGTGCGGTGTATTCACATTTGTTTTATATAAATGCTATCGTGAGACAAACAAACAAAACTTTGAAGTTAATTCATGACATCACCATTGTGTAACTCGTGATTAGGGGCCCCGTTGTGGTTTGAAATTAGACGGGCATTCCTCGCAACACGTATTTTTGTCTAGATATTTTAGAAATATGTGAATGGTAATTTTGTAAATTTTATTTTATTTTCATAGTATGTTATATTGTATTTAAAAAAGTATTATGTATCAAAATACAACATTCTGAATATTGTATGTATTTTACCTACCTAACTAAAAATGTTTTTCAAGTAAAATTTGTTAGTAAGTAAATCAGTTAGGTCGGCAATGCACCTGTGACTCCTTGGGTGTTGCGAGTGTGCATGGGCGCCGCTGATCACTTACCATCAGGTGATCCGTCTGCTCATTTGCCGCTAATTCCATACAAAAAACGTATTGTTCATTATGTATTGTTTACTTATAAGCTAATTAGTATCATATTTTACTATGAACTAAAATTAAGGAGTAAGACTCTTTTGGAAAAACGTTTATCAAAATTATAGATTTAAGATTTTTTATATTTCTAGTCATTTAAGTACGTAAGATATTTCAATCTAGTCATTATATCAGTATTAAATACTAAATTTATCGTCATGAGCTAATGTTCACATGTAAACAGCAGCTCATGTAATAGTTATGTATAATTATTTAATGATTCTCACATAATATGTAATAGGTGTTCATAATAATCAATCATACTCATATTAATTATAAGAAATTGTATTATAAACAAGAATAAATGAATTAAAATTCTGTACTGTTCTATAAAATCACTCTACTAGTTTCAATCCACGCTGGAGCCTATAGTCAGGGCTCGAAACTAGTCGAAGTTATGTGAGTAAGGCGTAAAGACAATTTAAATACATACATAATTACAATGTAATGTTATAAATCCGGACTTTTAATAATACAATAATAAAAGTTAATGAATGAAGTATTTTGTTTTTTTATATACAATCCCCACATCCTTATCCCATAAAGTCGGCAACGCACTTGTAACTTTATATGTGGGAGAGCCATGCTTCGGCACGAATGGGCCGGCTCGACCGGAGTGATACCACGGTCCCGCAGAAAACCGACGTGAAACAACGCTTGCGTTGTGGTTACCGAAGACCCAATTTTCTAAATCCCCCAAAATCTCCAACAAACTTTAAATTCCTAACCCCCAAAAGGTTGGCAACGCCCTTGTTACGCTTCTGGTGTTTCGAATGTCTAGGGGTGGCGGCGATTATTACTTACCATCAGGTTTACCGAATGCTCGTTTGCTCTCCTATCCCATAAAAAAATGATTTTGTGCAATCCTATTGGTTAATATAACTCCGTTTCTTCGCTTCGTTCTGGTAATAGGCAGCTTGAGCCACCCAAAAAAAATGTCAATGGTAACCAAAAAAGCCATAATAAAAGAAACAAAAAATATAGGTACTCATAACTCATTTAATTTCCATACCAATAAATAATAATCATATTTCACAAATTCACACCACTCTATAATCATTATTACATAATTATATTACAAGTACTCATAACTCATTTAATTTCCATTTCAATAAATAATAATCATATTTCACAAATTCACACCACTCTATATAATCATTATTACATAATATATATTACACTTTAAATATAAATTATACTAAATATAAGTCTTTATATATTTAAGACTAACGGCCAATTTCAATAACTTATCTATCTGTAGATTCGGGTATTAGATACGAGTAGAGATGTAGCTTCGTTGTGCATTTTCTATCGCTTATACCACGGGGAGGGCTCTGAGGAATTATTTGATCTGCCGCGTCTTATTTAAGTTTCATACAAAATACCGCTTTACGTAGGAGTAGGAACGATGTAGTGTTTAGTTAGTAAGAGTCTGACACTCCCTCTCCCCCACCCAAGCCAGGAGAAGTCATTGGATGATTTTCACCCCTCAAAAATGTTCTATCGAAAATGAATCAAAATTGTATCTCTTGTAAGCAAATCTACGGATAGATAGGTTATTGAAACTAACATAATTATCAAACAAGAAATTATGAGCAAAACGGTCACGATAATTTCTAGCGTAAACCCAAGAGTACGTTCACAATATCAATGTCGATCGATCGGAATTGGATTCAAGAGTAAGCCTTGCTTAGGGAACTTTACTCTGTTCCTATAGCCATAATATTAACGCGTTTTGCTCATACATTTCAAGTTTAAAAAGAGCCTCTTGTAAATAATACAATCATACTAATAGGCCAACTTATTTCAACAACATACTTCCAGTAAATAAAATCATTTTTTAAAACACTGATAGGTATTTAATAAAGGATTTAATGATTTTAAATTGATTTTTTGCATTGAAAATTCATTATAAAATAAATGAGCCTTCATTCGAATAGAATACTTAAATTAAAAGTAATTTTTTAAGATCAATTTAACATAAACAGCATTTGACAGTCCATTGCTACCATAAAGCAAATACAAAGAGGAGATGTCATAACTGGATTTCCCTTTAACATAATGTGTGACACTTTACGGGGAGCGCGGGACGTTACAAACCACGCCCCTCTCTATTTCCCATCTAGCGGTCCCATACTACAAACACGTTGCCAATTGTCCACATTTTAATGTGCCACTTTCTGAGCGCTTATAACCTATCTACACCTGTTTACTTATAATATCATTGGACAGGGCCGTGTTTGTGTCACAGTGCACAATCACATTATGGCATCTCCTCTTTGTACTTGCTTCATGGATTGCTACACAATAGTTTGCTCCTAATCTCCACAAAATACAAGAATACTAACTAAAATATACATAATTTTGAGTATTATTATCATGTACCTAAACATACATATTTCACGCCTTTAAAATAATAAAAAATATAACATAATTTAATTTCTGTAGTACAAAATAAAATTGTACTTATGTTTTTAAGCTGTGAACATCCGTGATTACTTATTCAATAACCGATCTTAATCCAAACGCTCTGGGTTCAGTTTAGGTTTTCACAGAAACGCCATTGTGTAAAAAAATGTATTCTAAAATATGTATAATTAATTTATGCATTTCAACTGCAATCCAACTGAAAATTGCAGTTTCAATGCAATTGACACGACTGCAATAGGTCTGCAAATCAAACGTGCAGTCCGATAGAGCCTAACTGTCCGCATTGCGTCATTTGACGAATGCATGCATCCTTTAAAAACAATTACAAAAACTTGTGTCATGCTTAGAAACACTGAAAACTGTCCATGAAGCGGCAACGTGAAATCCTTCTATCGTTTTTGTCTATTGCATGCTTTCGTCAATTGACGCAACGTGGACAATAAGCATTAACTACACAACAATAAAATCACACAATTCCGTGCAGTCGTTTAGGAGTTACACGCTTAAATACATTTTTTAATTTATAATAAGTATATATAAGTATACATATAGACTATAGGCCCAAAAGAACTGAGATCAAAACTAGGCTAAACCTAAATTATATACTACTTAATTTTAGTACAAAAATGTCTTAGGAAGCCATTTGTTTTTATATCTTTATAATATATATAATCTAACAGTAGGTAAAGGTTGTACATATACAATGTAACACCCCTTTCCATTCACGTGAGTCTATTGCCATATACTGGGCACAATCCCAGATTCTGTTGTGTTGTTATACACAAAATTTGAGACTTTATACTCGTCAAGCACTTAAAAAATCAAACTAATATTAACATCTTTTTCTCATATGATAAATAAAACATCACGCCGGTGCTGATACACTTGAGCATTCATTTAGAAATAGAAATCATTCATTAAAAGAACAGGGGGCCTTATCGCAGTGCGAGAGGGACGGAGCGTAGGGAGGGACGTAGGTTGTATAACTCCGTCCCTCTTGCACTGATCAGTGATCGACCATTCTGACACAATTGTAACAGCAGCCTAAGGCCCCAGGTTATTTGTAACTAGTATTCTGCTTGCGGCTTAGCACGCGCTTTTTAAGGGGTTGGGGACAGATTTTTAGCTTTCTATCGTAAAAATTGTGGAATATTTCAAACGAAACGAGAGCGCGTTCGGCGCTCTGATTAGCCGGCTTAAATGGACCGGCCAACAAGGGTACAGATGCCAAACGCGCTCTCATTCCGGTTTTGGGGCTAGTAGAATACTAGCACAAGTGTCAAGGCCCTGTCTTGCACATGCTGAACTGTGGGGCTACTCCGGTTCCCGAATGTGAAGTCTCGTTTAATCTTCGGCCGTAGGTTTTATTGATTTACTAATGAAATTACTTATAATAACGTTTTTTTTTTAAATTTCATATCAAAACATTTATTTATCTTCATTCCATTCATTCATTCAAAGTTCGCAATAAATGGAATTGTAGTACGAAATTTGCGAAATCTCTGTACAAACTGTATCTACTCACCATTGGTGTTTTTGCGTGTAAAATAAATGTTTTTTATTTCTCTCTTTTCGTTAAACGTAAAACAAACTCATACTATAACCAAATCTATCAGCACCTCAACACACATAATTCACCAATAACATTACAAATCCAAATAAATTACTTAAACTTCTAACATACCACCGTTAGCATCAATCTTCGATGCTCGGCTCGTCACACTTCCACTCCCTCGCCCTCTGCCGAGCCCGTTTAGGCCACGGCTTCTTCAAATGTACATGTTCCACATGAGCCTTCAGTTCTCCAGACGAAGTGAAGCATTTTCCACACGTATCACATTTAAATGGTTTGAGGCCGGTGTGTATCTGAAAATATAAAAATGTTGTTAGTAACTCGACCTACACGACAGCACTTCCATACCACAGATGGGGCCCAGTAGGGCTGATGCCTGATCCGGAGCTGCGGACTACCTAGCGGGCTTACCGGGGCTCCGGCTCGAAAAGCAGGAGTAGGAACGGGGTGGTGTTTAGTCAGTAAGATTCTGATACTCCCTCTCGCCTCGCCCAAGGCGGGAGAAGTCATTAGATGATTTTCCCCCCTCAAAAATAAAAAAAAACCCCATCATATAGATGGTTGGCAGGCCACAACTGTGCGCTTTTCGCGCAACTTTATACCTCGCACAGCAAAACTGTGGAATGAGCTGTCGTTGGCTGTATTTACAAACCGATACGACCTTCAAAGATTCAAGAAAAGAGCTTACTCCTTTTTAAAAGGCCGGCGACGCACCTGTGACTAATCTGGTGTTGCGGGTGTCCATGGGCGGCGCTGATCGCTTACCATCAGGTGAATCATCTGCTCGTTTGTCACTTATTCCATAAAAAAAAACTAGCGGGCACACCCGCGTTAAATTCAAACTTTTTTTTTTTTATATCGTCACGACTTTATCCCCTAAGGAGTAGGCAGAAGTGCACATTACGGCACAATGGCGAAATGTCGCTATACAATGTAAACCCACTTTTCACAATTTGTGTTGTTTCCAACATCTGTTCACCCCATACCTGTATCTATTCACCCCTTGATTTGGATTCAGCCCGTTTTACGGTACTTTTTTATGGCACACGCCTGTAAACGAGCAGACGTATTACCTAATGGTAAGCAATCGCCGCCGCCCATGAACACTTGAAACACCAGAGGCGTTACAAGTGCGTTGCCGGTCTTTTGGGGGTTAGGAATGTAAGGGTTGTTGAGGAATCGGGGATTGGGAAGATTGGTAAGGGGGAAATTGGGCCTCCGTTTATTATAGTATTTCGCCGAGTAGATTTTCTTTATTAATAATTTTCTTGTTTTGTTTGTATCATCCAACAACTGTGCAAATAAACAATTTTTCTTTCTTTCATACAATCAAATAATACTTACAAACATATGCCTTCTCCGGTTATTATAGAACGCGAAATGTTTCCCACACAGCGGACATTCGTAGCTCGGCCGGGTCCCGCTGTGTACCTTCATATGTATGATCAAATTGGTTTTCTGAGTGAAGCTCTTCGTACAGCGGTCACATTTGAACCGCTTCACTCCCGTGTGGACCCACATGTGGTCTTTTAGTAAGGCCATACTCTGTAAAAAGATAGAAAATATTCTAAAATGTATGGCATTAACGTCCGAATACTGAAATGCTACTCAATTTTAAGACGCTCCCAAGACTAGTTCTGTCACTATCAATTCTTTATAAAATGACAGAGATAGCACGATATTTAAGTACAACTTAAAATTGATAAGCATTTCAGTACATATTCGGGCGTAGTACAACCTCTCATACCCTTAAGCTAAGATAGGTGACACTTAACGACATTCATTTTTTTTGATGGAGGAATATCATTCAAAGCAAAGTCAAAGCATTTATTTCAATAAATCCTTAATTAAGCATTTTTGAAACGTCAAATTGCATTGTCCATCAGTCTGTCTGTCAGTGAAGCTAGGCGCTCGTTCCAAAGTGTAGCTTCGAATGGAGAAAAACGAGCAAGAAACTCCTTCGTTACTCTTTTAAAAAAAATGTTTTTTTACAATCTCTCTATCTTCGATGACTTCTCTGCTTTGAGCCGGAGCCCCGGTAACCTGCTAGGGCTAGGGCTGATGCGTAATCCGCAGCTCCGGATTACGCATCAGCCCTACTGGGCCCCATCTGTGGTGGTCTGATGGTTCTATGTGTACGAGCAGAAAAATAGTAATATGACCATACCTGGAATATCTTCCCGCACTGCTCACACATACAAGGGGTCTTCATCGCGGGGTACTTGGTTCGATTCTTGTCCGGGTGAGCTCTTCTAAAGTGTTGCGCGTACACTCTCAGGTCCCGCAGTTGTAGGCCACACTGACGGACAAATATATTATTATTTGTTTATTATATGGTTTCAAAATATTATTTTTTATGAATTTTGTCTGTCTGTCTGTTTGTTCTCGCTAAAGTCTGAAATGAGTGGATCGATTTTGAAGGGACTTTTATTTGTTACAAATCACAAAGTCATCAGCGGGCATCAGCTAGTATGCTAAGTGTGGCAGAGTCATGCTTCGGTATGAATGGGTCTGCTCGACCGGAGTGATACCACGGCCTCACAGAAAACCGACGTGAAATAACTCTTGCGTTGTGTGAGTGAGGTTACCGGAGGCCCAAACCTTTCCAATCTTCCCAATCCCCTAACTACCCTTAAATTCCTAACCCCAAAAGGCTGACAACGCACTTGTAACGCCTCTGGTGTTTCAAGTGTCCATGGACGGCGGCGATTGCTTACCATCAGGTGATCCGTCTGCTCGTTTACCGGCTTATACCATAAAAAAATATTCCAGTTAACCTGTTCACAAGTGACGGGAGATTGCGATTCCAAATCATCATCAGGTCTCGGTGTCCGCGGGTGTATTATAGGGCGCCGCTCGTTCCTTCTCATGGAGTGACCGTGGTTACTCTGCGAGTCGTTCCGAGGGGGGTTGCTGAGAATAGAAAACAAATATAATATAATTAAAGTAGTTTCCTCAAATCAGTCAGTCAAAAATAAATTATCTATACTATATATATAATATTATAAAGCTGAAGAGTTTGTTTGTTTGTTTGAATGCGCTAATCTCCGGAACTACTGGTCCGATTTCAATAATTCTTTTTGTGTTGAATAGTGCATTTATCGAGGAAGGCTATAGGCTATAAAACATCACGCTATGACCAATGGGAGCCGAGCAGAGCGGGTGAAACCGCGCGGAAGTAGCTAGTAATACATATACATATAATACAATTACTGCATGGTTGGCGCGGTGGCTGGGCAACTGGCTGCCGTGCAATGTGTAGCGGGTTCGATTCCCGCACGGAGCAACTCTTTGTGTGATCCACAAATTGTTGTTTCGGGTCTGTGTGTCATGTGTATGTGAATTATGAACTTGTATGTTTGTAAACGCACCCACGACACAGGAGAAAATCCTAATGTGGGGCAACGTTAAAAAAAAATAAAGTAAAACAATAATTTAAGTAGTTTCCTCAGATCGGTCAGTCAAAAATAAATTATTTTGCAATAAAATTTCCGTATATAGGGTGACTGGTAATTAGTGAACGATATTTAAACAAGTGATTGTACTCATAATTACAAACCACTTTCTCAAAGATACTTTTTTTTTGTATACTCATTAGTTTTATTTTTATCACAATAACAAAACGGAAGGCGTCACGTTTTTTGTGTATTCAATTACATTATGGCATTTCATCTTTGTACTTGCTAATAACTTATTTCATGGGTATTACACACCCGCGTCACAAGATAAGACACTTACGTTCCATGCTCGTTGCTATGTCTCGCAGATAATTTCAAATGTCTATCATGAGCTTCTTCCGACGCAAACTTCACATCACATATTTGACAATAAGGCCCATCTAGTGTGACCTGGAAATATCAATAAATTATAATTAATTTTATGGTACAAGCCGGTAAACATACTAGCGGACACCGAGAAATTTTCGAAAATCCGGGGTTCAAACCCGAGACCCCTTGTTCGGCAGTCGCACTTACGACCACTCGACCAACGAGGCAGTCTAACTTATAAAGTGTGGGAGAGCCTTGCTTCGGCACTGCTGGGCCGGCTCGACCGGAGTGATACCACGGCCGAGCAGAAAACCGACGTGAAACAACTACAGCGTTGTGGGAGTGAGGTTACCGGACCCTTCCCAATCTTCCCAATCCCCGATTCCCCAACAACCCTTAAATTCTTAACCCCCAAAAAGCCGGAAACGCACTTGTAACGCCTCTGGTGTTTCAAGAGTCTATGGGCGGCGGCGATTGCTTACCATCAGGTGATACGTCTGCTCGTTAAAAAAAAAAGATACTCACATTTTTCCCACTCATATGATGTTTCTTCTTTTTATGTACCTCGACACCTTTCTTACTGACGAACATATAGCCACATATCTCGCATACTATGTCCGACACATGCTTGATCCGTATGTGGCCCAAATATGTTGTCAATTTACTGAAAATGTAAAAGAAGAGGTATCATAATCACATCTTATATAAAAAGCGTTTACAGATTACAAGTATTTATTTATATAAACTAGTAACGATCCAATGGCGTAGCTGTTTGGGGTCCCCCTTTTTCCTTGGGGGGGGTCTATTATTAGACCTTGAGACGGGATATTTACCATGTTTATTTATGTCTATGAGTTAAAAATGTGTAATGGGGGGGAGGATCGTCCAATGACTTTTCCCGCCCTGAATCTCAAGCCTCCCCGATGCTAATTTATTTTTTTTATTTATTTATTTAAAATAAATAAAACATAATATGCAGTGTCTGTATAAGTTGTAAACTCACTCGAACTCGCTGGCACAGTGTGGGCACTGGTATTTGTGACCTGCGTGCCATTTCTGGTGCTCTCTCGCGACGCCCCTGGAATATAGAAAATATTTTAAAGTTCCTTCTGTTTTGGATAGGCTATAAAACACTATGCTACGGCCAATAGGAGCGGTGCAGAACGGGCTATACCTACTCAATATTTACGCGTGCGAAGCGGGGCATAAAGATTTTTTTTATAGGACAAGCCCCGCAATGAAACAAATCAGAAGATGTTATTAGAGAAGAAAAAAACAATAGTTTCCACTTCCCTCGGTGAATTTAATGCAGGAGACAGAATGACTTAAGCCTAAAGGCACAAAAGAGACTGCACAACTGGGAGAAGCCCAGTCGCCAAGCACCACGGAAATTTTACTTAAAACTAAAATACTAAATGGGTCCTATGTGTGAGCTGTTATACTTGCTTCCAATAATATGTATAAATATGTATAGCACTCACCGATTCCTAGTGACGAACGAACATCCGTTACAACTGTACTGCTCCGTATGTTGCGACGTGAGGTGCTTGCGGAGCGCGCGACTAGTCTTCAGCCGAGTCTTACATATAAAACACTCAAATGTACCGCTTTGCTGAAAACATTACAAAAAATATATTAGAAAAGGGTAAATGGCTAATTTTTATTTAAATGTCCGTCTTGTAGATTGTTTTAAAATATTAGACACGTTATTTCTATTTTATTACGGAAATAAATACTTTCGAAGACATATTTTTTTTTTATTCACTTCTAGGTAATCACGGAGTCTGGAATTGTGACCAGTATAATATGGCAATAAGCTCGCCGCCTATTACATGGGACTGATAACACAAATGCTGAAAAGTGGGTATACAATGTAGTGTCTTTAAGTGCCGTAATTTGCACCTCTGCCTGCCTTTTCGGGGATAACAAGCGTGACGATACTTTTTTTATGAATTGCAAGTTAAATAACAATAATAATCTCACCTCACTATGCCTAACGGCATGAGCAGTATACCTGCCTTTAACCAAAAACCCCCGATAACAAATAACACACTTGTAGGGGGCGCTAGTATAGTTTGTACTCTGCTGTCTCTTAGCAACCTCTTCTATTTGTTCGTCGTATGTCAGCGGCGTTATCGTGAACAATGATTCGTCTAATTCATTACTACGTCTGCGTTTTACATCATTTGTTTTGTACCTGGAATGTAATATAATATATAGGGTGACTGGTAATTAGTGAACGATATTAAAACACGTGATTGTACTCATGATTACAAACAACTTTCCCGAAGAAACTTTTTTTGTATACTCATTAGTTTTATTTTTATCGCTATAACAAAACTACAAAAATTCGTTACGTGAGTAAGCCGATAACATAATAATCAATGTAGTATGTATCACAAAAGTTATAATAAAATTATAACCTCCTTTTTTAAAATCGGTTAAAAAGATGTATAAGTCTTTCAACTGACATGGTCACTAACACTATCATTACAACTTGAGACGGGATATTTACCATGATTATTTATGTCTATGACTTTCTGATATTTCGGCACTATTGCAAGCGCCATGATCACGGATGGACTGGAGTATAATGACACCGCTACCACTGTCACTTGTAACTTGATTTAATTCAGTCCAGTTCATTCGTGATCATGACGTTTGCAACAGTGCCGAAATATCGGAAATTCTTAAGTTCTAATGATACGTCTAAAAACCACTCACCGTTCACTAGTAGCGTACGGATCATTAGTTTGAACAACACTCTTCTTACTTCCACTATTACTGCTAACTTTCTTCACCAATTTAACTCTTTTCTTCTTTTCAGGCAACGGTTCTTTCTTCTCCACATAAACTTCACTTAGAACTCTATCATCCTCATCGTCAAAGTGATCATATTCATCAAAGAAGATTCCGTTTGAACTTTCATCTTTGATCTCAACACCAGTTGTAGGTAGCGCACTAACATCAATGTCCATAGCTTCTGTGTGCAGTATATCCATATTTTCCTGTATACTTTCTGTTTTAATGTCATAATCTTGTATGTGTAAGTCTATGTCTTCAGCTTCATATATTTTATGTATTAAGTTGGATGTTAGTTTGTTCTGGGTTCTATTTATTAGTTTTATGTCTCGTATTTTTAGCTGAAAATAAGATAGAAGATGGTTATAAGACATTATGTTGCGATCAATAGGAGGAACGATTAAAAAAGCTACGTTGTTCGGAATGTTTGGAATAACTTAATTTGGGGGAACTTCTTCTTTTTCTAAAACGTTGACGATATTTGTTTTACATTGTTCGCACATAGTTGAAGCAATCTTAAACAATGTAACCAAGTATTGTATTGTGAACCTGATTAAAAAGAGTAATTTGGAGTTTCTTGCTCAAAATCTTACTTTAGAATAAAGCAAAATCACTAGAGGACTGACTGACAGAAGATAATTAATATTATTATATTTGCTATTGATTTCACAAAGTGCCTTAAAAGTCTAATTGGAAATAAAAATTTATGACTTTGTTCGTAAAACGTTACGGTACGTTGCTGGGAGTTGAGTCTTACTTACAACACGTTTTAACTTACTTTTACAGAACAATGGTTACTTGAGTGTTACGTAACGTGTAAAGATGGGGGTGGGGGGATCTTAATTTTAATACATTGCATAACGTAAAACTTGAATGTAACCCCTTTACAGAATAACCTAGTGGTGGGAGAAACCCTAGTAGCTAGTACATATCTTTATAAATAATTCTTTTGTAAGTGTGTATGTCACTGAACTTCTCTTAAACGACTGGACCGATTTTGATTAATTTTTTGTGTGTGTTCAAGGGGATCCGAATGCCTTAGATTCACAATTTTGTCCGCTGGACAATGCCGATTAATTTTTAATTTACACTAGTTGCACATTTTGGGGCATGTTTTACAGATCCGACAAATTCGAAATTAAGGACGTGAAACAGGACAACGTCTGTCGGGTCCGCTAGTTAGATATATATAAAACTGCTTACATAAGAGTCCGGTTGTATTAATTCCTGCAGTAGTTCGTCGCTCCGTACCGCCTTCTCTCGGAACTGGTACGCGGACGACAGCCGGGCCGCACACTCCCAGCACACTCGCTGGGGCAGCCGTCTGACCAACCCTGCAAATTACGGAAACATATGAAAATAACCTTCTTTTTTCTTAAGTCGGTTAAAATTTGGGTGCTCAACCCTCGGTTTCTTTATTAGATAGCCAGTTTCAAACGAAGTCGAATTCAATACTTTTGGTAAAATGTCACAAATTATTTTAGCCGGCCAATCCGAGCGCCGAACGCGTTCTCGTTTCGATTACTTTAAAAGTAAAGCGAACTCGTATTAAGGGTACTGATAAGCAATCGTCGCCGCCCATGGACACCCCGAATACCGATGCGTAACAAGTGCGAAGTTGAAATTTAAGGGTTTTTGGGGAAAAGGGGGTTGGGAAGATTTGGAAGGGAGGTACTTGGGTATCCGGTAACCTCACATATACAACGCAAGCGCTGTTTCACGTCGGTTTTCTGCTCAGTCGTGGTATCACTCCGGTCGAGCCGGCCTATTCGTGCCGACGCATGGTTCTTCCACACTTAAAACTTAAATTTAAAAAGTATAAACTTACAACTAATCCCGTGATCTCTTGAAACATAACATCCAGTTTGGATTCCGTTATATTATACATCTTCGTGTCCATTGCGAGGCAGATTCTGCAAACCTGAAATTAAATTATAATCATGTCTTTTAATTCAGTGCCTCAAGCTCTTAGGGACTCTCCTTTTTTAACTCCTCTAGAGTTGCAGTGTCTCGAGCATACCATCAGGTGCTATAGTTAGCTAAGGTGGCCGCCCTATTTATCCGGAGAATGCGGAACATATGGAATGCGAGGAGGCTGTGTTATTACTCCGGTCGAACCGACACAATCGTAGCGAGCCCATATCATACGGGGTTGTATAAAAATAAATTAGTCAAGCGCAAAGTCTGAACAGCTGAACCGAGAGAAATTCTTTTTTTGGATGATCTAGGGTTCCAATCTCCAAAAAAAAAGGTACGAAGATATAATGACTAAACTGTAAAACTATGTGACTGATACTAAGCTATGTAGCTGTGTGAGTATACAACACGCACGGTTGCCTATAAGGCCGTGGTATCACTCCGGTCGAGCCTGCAAATTAAACTGCATATGTTTTTAATCACTTGGTGCGAGCTATATACTAGGCTCCATGGTCTCTTGTTTTACAGTCTAAAATTAAAGGACATAAACTTCTTTTTCAAGTTAAAGATTGCTAAATAAAGTGGATCGGGAGTATTCTATAGGGTTCCCTCACTAGCAGTAGTATGTATATATTATGCTCGTCTAAGTATTTCCTTAGAGTTTATTATGTTTCTGTGAATTTTGAATGTTTGTGAAAATATAAATTATATTGGGTTTAGACTAGGATATGTATACTAGGTTTAGAATATGTAGAATAGGTAGTATTCAAATTGATATATCTTGGAAAGTATTTGTTTCCATGAGAAAATAAATAATATATATATGTAATAATAATATGTGTCTAATGTTTTAAAATAATCATCAAGACAGACAATAAAATAATAATTAGTCATCTAAACTATTGTAAGTTTACCTTAAAAGGCATCGGCACAGCACCACTTCTAATTCTCCTCATCCCGGCTCTTGTCTCGTAGAAGTCGTCCACACGGAAATGTTCAGAACACACAGAGCTGCGTTCTCTAAGCTCCCAGTCTCCCATGCCGAGAGCTTCCACCCATCGGTTGCGGAGATTTACTTCTTTGGGGAAACTGAAATAATAAAGTAATTTTACAATATAAAAATAATATGAGCCTCTAGGATGGCTTGAAACTAGTCGAGTTCCTTGTCAAAGAGTTATGTGTAATAATTAATTTAGTATGTCCCACGAAAGTTATAATAAAATTATAATATAAAATTAGTTCCTCAGTTCATACGTGATCATAGCACTTGCAACAATGCTGAAATAGGTATTAGAAACTCATAGAAATTAATAAACATGGTAAATATACCGTTTTAAGTTCTAATGATAGTTTATGCTGGTATCTATAGTAGCCATGCATAGCACCCATCTTTCCAAATTAAAAACATAGCTTAGCAGAGTCCATTTCCACCAGTGCATCCACAGCAATGTAGAATAGCACATCTCTGGTGGAAAGGCGGCTGCCTTTACCTTTGTGGGTTGTTTACAAATAATGGACATTGATTAGCCTATGTATAAGTAATAACTAAAGCTTAGTACCTTATATTCCAATGAAAATAATTACAAAGTTATAGCACGGGTCTGAAATAATGTGTACTTTTACTTCTTATTACATGGGACTTATAACTTAACTCGTGAATGTGTGTTGTGTTCATAGTATATGTGCACTTCTGCTTACCTCTCCGATATTAAAAGCGTGAAGTTCATATTAAATGTGTCCTGACCGGTATTTATAATTAATTCCTAACTGTAGTTTTAAGGCTATAATGTTTATAATATGTTTATTTTCATCAATACATAAAACATATAAATATTAAATAAATACTTACATATGGAACGTAATTCCATCGCTTTTACAAGTTTTTCTTGTGTCATTAGAACAATTTAAGACACTGCACCTCATAATAAGATTAAATTCTTATTTTTTTAAATCTAAAAACGTAAACATAGCCCGTGATTCTAATTGGACTCTATTCTTTAATTATGAGATTATGATATCGATTTAATAGTACCATTGCATTTAAAAATGTATACAATAATGTCTGTTGTGATTAGTATTCTAGTATTAATTTAATTTAAACAAGAATATATTTTATTTCGTTTTCGTGTTTTTTTTTTTACGAAACACAAGCTGTCAAACATGAAGCGCCCACCATTTTTATTTTCGTTGGTTTGGCACAATGTCTTTTGAGACATTGTTTTGCGTTTTGATGCTTTATCTTTGCAATTTCTGTGCGATTTTTTCCTATTTTCATTGTGTTTAATTTATTATACTAAATAGTTCAGTGTTGGCCCACTACGTAATTGCTGTACTGTTTATTTAAAAAATTGCTCGTTTAAGATTCGTTTGTCATCTTACTTTATGTTTCACGGTGTGAGTGAGGTTACTAGATGCTTAATCCTCCTCTCTTATCCTTAAATTCCTAAACGCCAACGTACTTGTATGTAGTTCCCCTAAAGTTACGGGTGTCTATGTGCGGCGCTGGTCACTTACAAAAGCCATACATAAAATAATTATTTAAATTGTTAAATGAATGTACTAACTTCAAAACAGTTTTGATTTTCAAGCACTATAGCAGTGAAAATTCAATTCCTTCGTAAAATAGGCTTTCTGGTGAATAATAAAGGTCATCATAAGAACAAATTCTTGTAAATTATTAAAGTTTTTATTATAAATTATATTAACATACCAATCTTATGTATAATCTTAAATACTAGGAGATACAAAATTAGCTTAGGTTTATGTAAGTATAATATTTTTAACTGTAGTATTTACAGCATGTGAGATTTAATAAAATACAAAATATAGCAACATTTAGGTACAATTTAAACTAGAAACAAACAATTGGATGAGACTTAAAAGGTACCTTGATAATGATTGCACAGAGTAAGCCGGTAAACGAGCTGACGTATCGCCTGATGGTAAGCAATCGCGGCCGGCCATGGATACTTGAAACACCAGAGGTGTTACAAGTGCGTTACCGGCATTTGGGGGTTAGGAATTTAAGGGTTGTTGAGAAATCGGGGATTGGGAAGGGGGTAATTGGATCTCCGGTAACCTCACTCACGCAACGCAAGCGTTGTTTCACGTCGGTTTACTGCTCGACCGTGGTATCACTCCGGTCGAGCCGGCCCAGCAGTGCCAAAATATGGCTCTCCCACATTTAAAATTTTAACGTGGACGTGAATTTAGCGCTCTACATACGATTCATATCTATATAAGTCGCGTCCAATAGTTTGTCTCTAGCTTTTCAGATCTGTAGTTCAGAGCCCTACTCCAATTCAACGAACGAAGGAAAAAACTTCGCAGATTGCATACTACAATTCTATTTATTGCGAACTTTCATGAACAAAAATGAACGAATGAAATGAATCTTCATATACAAATAAATAGGTTTTGATATGAATTCAAAAATAAAACAAAAGTTCGCAATAAATAGAATCTGCGAAGTTTTTCGTTCGTTCGTTCGTTGAATTAGAGTAGGTCCCCGGTTGGCCACGACCTAAAAGAAACCTACTCGTTCCTACTCCTGCTTTTCGAACCGGAGCCCCGGTAAACCCGCTAGGTAGTCTGCACTAGACATTCAGCTAGTTTACCGGATAATACTGTACTCTAATAATCTGCGCTCTGATTGGTTGGTCCAATCAAGCCGGCCAATAAGAGCGTTGAACGCGCTCTCGTCCTTTCAAATCGGCCAATCAGTACCCCTAGTATGAGTTTGCTTTACGTTTATCGTAATCGAAACGAGAGCGCGTTCGGCGCTCTCGAATGGGCCAACCAATAAGAACGCCGAATTTTAAATGTAAAGCATACTCGTACCAAGACATCAGATTAAAACTCGAAACGGGATATTTACCATGTTTTTCTATGTCTATGAGTTTCCGATATTTCGGCACTGTTGTAAGCGGCATAATCACGGATGAACATCCGTTTCGAGTTCTAATACTAGTGTTAGTGACCATGTCAGTTTAAAAACTTATACCTCAGATAAAACTTAATCACCTCTTAGTATTCTAAAGTAGGTATATCACATTTCCTAGCTTTCCGCCTATTGCGTTTCGGTCTAGGTATCTTCAAATGTACATGGTCCACATGGGCCTTCAGTTCTCCGCTAGTCCTAAACGTTTTCTCACACGCGTCACATTTGAATGGCCTTTCTCCTGTGTGTACCTGGAATAACGATTAAATAAGTAAGTTCTCAAGTAAGTGACATTGTATATTTTATTGAGAATAAAGTTTATTTAAACCTATTGCAATCCAAATAACAAATAAATAATAATAATACAATGACAATAATTCAATTGGCACCAGCCGTTCCGGATATTGGTGCGTTCAAAGAAGTATAACTTCTGTCTTTTATTGTATTGTTTTGGAGGAAGGGGGGAGATCATCCAATCATGATCAGCTGCTAGCAGCAAGGCGCCCGCGCCCGCGTTTTCGGAAGACTAGTAACAAGGTAGGTATTTGAAACTTTACTTTGTTATTGTGATAAAAAACTAGTATATAAAACAAATTTCTTTGGTAAAGTTGTTTGTAATCATGAGTACAATCACGTGTTTAAATATCGTTCACTAATTACCAGTCACTCTATATAATATTGCATGGTCATCAAGATTAAGAGTGTCTACTAAATATCAGATCGATCTGTCGTCTCGATGTGAGTAAAGGATGATGCCAGGGTTTCTATGAATTCGGATCCCACCTCCCAATAGCTATGTGTGTAAACTACCATGTTTAACAAAGAATAACTGTGAAAGGACTAAGATTTGGAACTTGGCGCCATAGTAACTTTTGTTCAGCTCAAAATTACCTATCCGATGATGTAACACACATAGCTATTGGCTATCAGTATCAGCGCGACAATCGCCGCGTCATGTGTCGCGGAATGCTGCTCATGAATATGAGCCTCTAGCATGGCTTGAAACTAGTCGAGTTCCTCGTCAAACAGTTACGTGAGTAAGCCGATAACATAATAATTAATTTGGGAAAGTTGTTTGTAATCATGAGTACAATCACGTGTTTAAATATCGTTCACTAATTACCAGTCACCCTATATAATACATACTGCTGATCGCTCCGTCGACTCGATGTGATTAAAGGATGATGCCAGGGTTTCTATGAATTCGGATCCCACCTCCCAATCTTTTTTTTTTTTTTTTTTGATGGGGGAAAATCATCCAATGACTTCTCCCGCCTTGGGTAAGGCGAGAGGGAGCGTCAGACTCTTACTGACTAAAAACCACCCCGTTCCTACTCCTGCTTTTCGACCCGGAGCCCCGGTAAACCCGCTAGGTAGTCCGCAGCTCCGGATCAGAGCTATTGGAGGGTGGGACCAGAATTTGCATCTCCCTTTGACCCATACAAATACAAACGCGACATGATAAATAAAAAATCGTTTATCAAGATATACTTACACGCAAATGCCTCGTCAGATTATGATTGAACGCAAACAGTTTCCCACAGAGCTGGCACGCGAAGGACGCGCGCACCGGCTCGTGTTGCTTCATATGTCCCGCGAGGTTGGACTTCATACTGAACGTCTTGTGACAGTGGTCGCACTGACCATGGGTACAACCACGTGTTCAAATATCGTTCACTAATTACCTGTCACCCTATATACATACTGCTGATCGATCCGTCGACTCGATGTGATTAAAGGATGATGCTAGGGTTTCCAATAGCTATGTGTGTAAACTACCATGTTTAATAAAGAATAACTCTGAACGGACTAAGATTTGGAACTTGGTGCCATAGTAACTTTAATTCAGCGCAAAATTACCTATCCAATGATGTAACTCACATAGCTATTGGCTATCAGTAGCAGCGCGACAATCGCCGCGTCGTGTGTCGCGGAATGCTGCTCATGAATATGAGCCTCTATCATAGCTTGAAACTAGTCGAGTCCCTCGTCAAACAGTTACGTGAGTAAGCCGATAACATAATAATTAATTTAGTATAGCTCATGAAAATTACAATAAAATTATAGCTATTGGAGAGTGGGACCAGAATTTGCATCCCCCTTTGACCCGTACAAACACAAACGGGATAAGATATATAAAAAATCGTTTATCAAGATATACTTACACGCAAATGCCTCGTCAGATTATGATTGAACGCAAACAGTTTCCCGCACAGCTGGCACGCGAATGAAGCGCGCACCGGCTCGTGTTGCTTCATATGTCCCGCGAGGTTGGACTTCATACTGAACGTCTTGTGACAGTGGTCGCACTGACCATGAGTACAATCACGTGTTCAAATATCGTTCACTAATTACCTGTCACCCTATATACATACTGCTGATCGATCCGTCGACTCGATGTGATTAAAGGATGATGCCAGAATTTCTATAAAATCGGATCCCACCTTCCAATAGCTATGTGTGTAAACTACCATGTTTAACAAAGAATAAACTCTGAACGGACTAAGATTTGGAACTTGGCGCCATAGTAACTTTTATTCAGCTTAAAATTACCTATCCGATGATGTAACACACATAGCTATTGGCGGGGGTTTTTTTTTTTGAATGGGGGAAAATCATCCAATCACTTCTCCCGCCTTTGGCGCGGCGAGAGGGAGCGTCAGATTCTTACTGACTAAAAACCACCCCGTTCCTACTCCTGCTTTTCGAGCCGGAGCCCCGGTAAACCCGCTAGGTAGTCCGCAGCTCCGGATCAGCCGCAGCTCCGGATCAGAGCTATTGGAGGGTGGGACCAGAATTTGCATCCCCTTTGACCCATACAAACACACAAACAGGGCAAGATAAATATAACAGTTTAACAAGACATACTTACACGCAAATGCCTCGTCAGATTATGATTGAACGCAAACAGTTTCCCACAGAGCTGGCACGCGAAGGACGCGCGCACCGGCTCGTGTTGCTTCATATGTCCCGCGAGGTTGGACTTCATACTGAACGTCTTGTGACAGTGGTCGCACTGGAACCTCTTCTGACCAGTGTGGACCCACATGTGGCCTTCTAGAGTTGTTGTGTTCTGTGGAAAAGAGTATTTAATTTACCTACACATTATATGCAGGAACAACAATTTGTGGATCACGCAAAGAGTTGTTTCTTGCGGGATCAAATACGCGACACGTGTAAGTAAGTATAAGTAACCATAACCACTCTAACGTCCATGGATAGCACGGTATCCAAAAAAAGGAGCGTCATACGTCCATGGATACTATAGTATCCAAAGCGACTAGTTCTGTTTAACTCCTCTAGTTTAAAATACGGTCTTGTTTGGTGAGTTTTGACTGATTATCTATACAGCTGAATAAATTGTTCGACGAAAAAATAAGACATGGCGTTGTAATATGCTTTGACAAACAAAATATAAATTTTTAAAGTTAGTTGACTCGTTTTTGAAGTGTTTTTGTGAGTTCCAACAATTATGTCGTAAATACTACAGTTTTGTTTAATTTATCTTGCAAGTGTTATACATCAAAATAAACTAGAAGATTTGTGCTTTACGATGATGTATAAATATCACAGTTTTAGCTGATAAATCTAGTCTAATTTTAACTTCAAACGATTGTTTCGAAAAAAATGGCCGGTCGTATGGTGTTGGCCACTTTTAGTTTTGTTTATACATATTTTACATACTTTGCATTACAATAGTATATAAAATATCAAAATACATTTCGTAATAAGCAAAATAATACATTTTTCAAAGAGAAATATACTAAATTCATTGAAGATTCCATAATAATGTCAATGTGTTCCTCAGGTTTTTTGATATGTAAAATTACGAGTAGTGTTTTCTTTCGATTTAATTACAATACTTAGAGTTAACCGAATATAATCGTATATACATCAAAAGAAAGGGTAATGAGTCTAGTTTGTTGTAAAAATATTTTATTGATAAAATATGCAATAGTTGTGCCGTATATTCTAAAAAGGTAGAAATAATTCTGTTTTTTTTTCTGTGTTTCATGTTTAACCCGTTTTATTGTATTTTAAAGATTAACTAAAGATTTAAAAAAATCGTTAAGATTGTAGAGTATTTTTCTATCTTTTTTTTGGTATTCTTTTCTTTATTCTAGGCATTACGGTTCAGTAGCTATATAGGTTTTTTGTTACGACGAACTTGCGAGTCGCGCGCGGTTCGGATGCCGTGCGCGGCTGGACGTTAGAGAGATAAACGGTCGCGCGGGCCGGACGTTAGAGTGGATAAGTGTGTGTAAGTGAGTATAAGTCATCATAAGTAAGAATAAGTAACTATATGTGTGTGTAAGTGAGTATAAGTCATTATATGAGTGTGTAAGTCATCATAAATATAATACTCACTTGAGTATAAGTAACCATAAGTATGTGTAAGTGAGTATAAGTGCGTGTAAGTGAATATAAGTCATCATAAGCGAGAATAAGTAGCCAAAAGTGTGTAAGTAAGTATAAGTCCATCTTAAGTTTGTATAAGTAACTATAAGTGAGTATAAGTAACAATAAGTGAGTATAAGTTATCATAAGTGATTATAAATAACCAAAAGTGGGATTAACTGAGTATAAGTCCATCATAAGTGAGTATAAGTAACCATAAGTGGGTGTAAGTAACCATAAGCGAGTATAAGTAACCATAAGTGAGTATAAGTAACCATAAGTGAGTATAAGTAACCAGCATTTAAGCTGAGTACTGGCCTTTTTTGCACCATGACTTTTATGTTTTTATATGGTGCAAATAAACTGTTTTTCTTTCTTTCTTTCATATGTGAGTATAAGTAAACATAAGCGAGTATATTATACGTACCATAAACATTTTCCCGCAATGCTCGCACATGTAAGGAGTGACCTGTGTGTTGCACTGCGCGGGCAGTAGGCCCGGGTGTGCGCGCCGGAAGTGACGCGAGTATGCTCGGACTCCACCGCACTCTACGCCGCACTGATACAGACAGATATTATACATATATAGTATACATACATACTTAGGCACCGTAAAAGTATGTTATTACTAGGACAATTTTCTAAAGGACGAGGCAAGATACCACTGCTTCGTGGTGGATATCCCACCCGTTCACATAAAACGTTTCACATCCAATTTTATTGATATTACCACTAATTCTTGGCAAGACTGTATTTCCTGAAAGGCCTATAACCTGTGCCAATTTGAAGACAGGCACAATTAATATAAAAAAAAATAAAAAAGTATTTAAAAATTAAAAAAATAAAAATTTATATAAAAAATCATTCTAGCTTCTGCCAGCGGTTTCACTTGTGGTCCCGGGATAAAAATTGCCATGTATTATTTCAAATTCCAGCCAAACCAATTTTCTATAATGTACACCCACGTTTTCACCCTATTGGGGTCAGCCTATTGCCATATACCAATTTGCTCTGTATAAAATTTTATACAAATCTGTAAGTACTTACTTGTTCACAAGTAACAGTTCCATTAATAAGCGGCATGTCGATATCTTCACGCCTGTGTATCCTGGTGCGGCGTACAGGGACGGTGGATTTGTCGAGTCGACGCGTTTTTATTGACGGGTCATTGCTGAGGCGGTTGCTGAAATACAATCTTTATGATCAACAACCTGTATGAGTCCACTGATGGATATCAGCTACAAAAGAGGTAAGAGCCGATTGATAAGAGTGGATTGGAACTTGGAGATTGAAATGTATACGACAAATATAAAGTGTGTATTAAAGTGTAAAATTTGCATTAAAAGTACCTAATAGCGTATGTCATTAGGTACGTTTAATGTAAAATTTTTGTGCATTAAAAACTAAGATTTGTATAAAAAAGTCTAAAATATGTATAGAATGATGTCATTTTTTTATTAAAATGTGTAAAGTATGTATAAAAAAGTGTAAGAATTGTATAAAAATATGTATAAATGAGTGTAAAGGACATGGCTAAACCAAAGTATGGACGTCGTAACCCGTACAAATAAATCTATATATATAAAACTCTTCCGTTACTGAGTGACTGACAGACAACGCACAGTCGAAACTACTGGTCGTAGACAGCTGAAATTTGGAATGTAGGTTCCTTGGGATATGTAGGGGAGCACTAAGAAAGGATTTTTGGAAATTCAACCCCCAAGGGGGGAAAAGGGGTAAAAACGTTTCTATGAAAAATCTTATTCCTTGGGTTTATAAACTTGAAACTTGGCATGAACACGTACATAGGCAAGTAAATATGTTTGACTTTATAAGTTTTTTCAAACTACCCTCCAATCGTGATTTAAGGGGTGCGATTGGGTGACTGATTTATTAACGCACAGCCGAAACCGCTCGGTATAGGAGTCTGAGATTTTGAACAGAGGTTCCTTTAGTAACATAAGTGAGCACTAAGAAGGGATTTTTGAAATGTCAACCCCCAAGGGGGGGAAACGGGATAAACTGAGCCGGGGCTGCGGGAAAGTTCTAACGAGATACCGTGGCCCCGGAACGCAAAGGGCAACTGAAGGAACGAGGTGGGTTTTAGTCAGTAAAAGTCTGACACTCCCTTCCGTTCCACCCAGAGCGGGAGAGGTCATTTGATGATTTCCCATCCTTAAAAAAAAAAGACTTTGTATGACAACTTTCAGTCGTCTCTTTAACATACATAATAACATACATAATTATGTACATACATGCATAATATTAATAACATCACGCCTTTAAATCCCTATTTTGTGTTAACACTACCCATACAAACAGCTAAAAGGAAACAAGTGAAGAGACGAAATTTCACGAAATTTGTCCGCATCCATTTTCACCTAAATTCTTAACGTTAATGAGATTTACTTTTTATTATCAGGTCAACCTAATAGCCTCACATGTACGTATAACTTCGTAAGAATTTTCTTTCAACTCCTAACCGTTGAGGAGTTGTACCTTCCATCATCAGCTTATTCACATGGGATGATGACTATCAGACGCAAATACTTAAACAGATCTATGAAATTGTCAAAAACGTAATTGCCTGTAAATTTGAGGTTTGCCCTTGATTTCCCTGGAATACCATCATCAGATCCTGACTAGGTAACAACGGGACCAACTTGAAAGTATACTCTACCGAACAAAAAAAGAATCACGTAAATCGGTCCATAAATCTCGACGTAATCGGTATGCACAAATGCATCCCTGAGTAACACAGGCTATATTTAATTCCAGTTGTAACAAGATTTCAGCCTGTGGAAGAAAAAGCCCTGTCGAGATCATTAAAAAACGCTATATATAACACGTGGGCGAAGCCGCGGGCGGAAATCTAGTATTGTATAAATATGGTACCTAGCAATAAATAAAGCCGCATAATTAAAAATTGATAATTTGTAGTTAAAAAGGTCCAGAAACTTGGCATATCTGTGCGAACCTGAAAATAAAGTAGCGCTCCTACGTCAAATAACGTTACAAAAACTTCAAAATATAACATTGCTCTGAACTTTTACCAAGGCGTTTTGAGGTACCTGAGCCGAAAGTTATTTATATATGATGTAGATAGGTAAACAATTCTGCTTATACTAGATAATGAACACAAAGTAACCAAGGACAGACACAAAATATATAGTAAGATTGTGCAATCTTATACAAAATATATATTTTGTGTCGATCAAAACATTTACAATTATTTGGTTTCAGAAAAAAGTCATTATATTACCGTTATTAAAAATTGATGTTCGTTTAATTATTTCGATTTGATTTTCGGGGAAACTAATGTCCTAATAATAGCTTGCAGTACCTACTTCCGTGTTGTCATGTCAAACCACAACAGAAAAAAATCAATTATGAAACTTATTTTTTGTTAATTTTTGTTCACCAAGTTATAAGAATTAGTTAAAGACAAAATAATTCATAAGTGAATATTTAAATGATACGGGTTAGCGTGAAATTCGTATTCTTGTTATTATGCCTGGGTCAGTCATTTAGCCATCTCCTTTGTATAAACATAAAAAAGGAGGAAAATATGCATAAAAGAGTTTATGAATTGTATAAAAAAGTGTAAAATCAGAATAAAAGAGTGTAAAATTAGTATAAAATTGTCTGTAAAATAACTAATAACACATGTGAACTCACGGGTCATCTTCACTCTTTAAATGCTTAGAGGAGAGTCGCAGATGTTTACTATAAGCCTTCCTGTTCAAGAACTTGATATCACAGACTTCGCAGTGCGGTCCTTTCAGTGGCTGCTGCAATACACAAAATAAACCATATTGACTTTTGGAAAGAGACAATTTTGCTATAGGTAATCTAGCTAATTGAAGCCGACCAGTAGCGAGAGCATGGTCCAAGCTACCGGTGGTTAGGGCTCCAGAGACAGAAACCTTATCACAATGCGTGCCGTTTTAAGGAGAACTACCTTCTGTATCAGGCCCTCAATCCAATCGCCTAACGCCAGCCTCCTGGGGTGGTTGTTGAGGCTGTTGGGTATTAATCCATTGGCCGGCACGACTATCGGCACAATGATAGCCGAATCCACACTCCACATGTCGACAACCTCGTGAGCCAAGTCAAGATATTTTATTTGTTTATCTTTCTCAGCTTTCACGAGGTTCTTGTCATGGGGGATGGTGATATCGATTATCATCGTGCGGCGCGCTTGTTGGTCTAGCTTGTATAAAACTAGTTTATCGTGGTCTTGCTTTGGCAGGTCTGTTAAGAGTATCCGATGCCCCATGTCCGAGTATCCTATTACAGGTGCTGAGGGGCGCCTCTGGAGTGGTTTTAGTAAGGTGACTGACAGACTATTCAACTAGACCTTTAAAAAGTGCCTAGTTAAGGATTAATTGAAATATGTAAATGCTTTGACTTTGTAAAAATCCCACACTCCCTAGTCTTCTTCCCCAAAAAAGCAAGGCGCCTTGTGAAGGTTAGTCCTCAAAAAAAAAGCAAGCTAAATGCCGTAGCGGTGTACACTATCGGGATACAAAAGGCTGATGATGTTTGTTACTTACATTTTTGTCATCGAATTTATGCCTCAGCCGCTTATGGGCGCGCACTCCGTTGTCTCCGACGAACGTATACCCGCACAGTTCGCACACACAATCTGACATGTGTTTGAGGCGGAGGTGGTTTAACAGTGTTGTTTGTTTTCTGAGAACAAGAAAATAATTGCGTATAGGTTTTTTATGATATAAGCCTGTCAACGAGCAGACGGATCACCTGATTGTAAGCAATCGCCGCCGCACATGGACACTTGAAACACCAGAGGCGTTACAAGTGCGTTATCGGCCTTAAATTCTTAGGAATTTCAACACAACAAAATTTCGCGCGCGTTTGCTTACGCATGATCATCTGTTAGCAGCAGTGAGGCGCTCGCGACGGCATTATCGGAAGACTAGTAGGTATTTTGGAATATTAAGCGAGCGTGCTAATGAAATTTTGTTGTTTTGTTACTGTGACAAAAATAAAACTAATGAGTATACAAAAAAGTATCTTCGGGAAAGTTGTTTGTAATCATGAGTACAATCACGTGTTTAAATATCGTTCACTAATTACCAGTCATCCTATAGCATAATTTAGTAGAGAAATACTAATAACTGACAGTTATATTATATGTTTAATTTTATTAATGTAGCAGTGTAATATACTCACTCGAATTGCACGCCACATTGAGGACACATGTACTTGCTGCCGGCGTGGAACTTCATATGCCCGAGCGCTACGTGCCTGAAACAAAATACTATTACATGAAAAAGTTGGTATACAATGTTTTTCATGTTAGTCTTGTTGGTTATAATGAAAATATTATTCATTGTGAAAATATAAACTCGAATTCGAGTTCGAACCAATAGTACTACGTATATACGAGAGCGAGCACGAGGTCGGTTAGGTAAATAAGAGGGCGTGGGCAGTTGACTGTTAATGAGTTTGCGCTTGCCAATCAGCTGATTGTACACACAAGACGCTAAATATCAAGTTGAAGAAGAACTCTTCTATTAGAAGACATTGTTACATTTTCAACAACCTATAACGTAAAAAATAACTAATTTTTTATTGGATATTTTTGGCAAATGACTAGAGGGATCACCTGAGTAAACAGAAGGCGTCACCAATGAACACACGAAACATTAGACAAGTGCAAGCTGTTTGGGAATTTCGAGTTTAGGGGATGGGACATTTAAGGTAGGAATATAAGTAAATAAAAATAAATATGTTGTATTATATTTACCTATTTCTCGTGACTAGTGGGCAGAGTTTACATATAAACTCCGAAGTATGTTGTTTCTTCATATGTGCCCTCATCTGCCTACCCAGCTTCATACGGACCTTACAAATGACGCATTTTAAAGGACCCGCTTTCTGGAACAAAATAATTTTATGGGATAGGGTGGTAAATGATTAAATGGATCACATGATGGTAAACAATCAGCGTCACCCATAAGAAGTTACATGTGCGTTACCCATGTTTTAGGGATTTGGGTATTGAGAATAGGGAGGATTACAACTCCCCTTCACCTCTCCCACAATCAAAAACCCAGTGGGGGTTACCCAAAACGCCTAACTATCAAGCTAACCGCTTACTCATTAAAGTTTCGTTTGTCATCAAGAAAAATACGTCTTAAAATATTAGTGGACTTACCTCACTATGTTTCATACTATGTCTCTCCAATTTATCTTCACTAGGGAACCCTTTATAACAGACGGTACATTTATAGGGGGCCCTTAAATATCTCGCACTATTCTTGCGAGCCATTACTTCTTCTATAAGCCGCTCTTGTGATAGAGATTTTACAGTGAACACGGTTTCATCTATTGGAATAGTCGGTTTTACGTATGGCTTTTTCTGTGGTCTGTAAAACAAAAAAAATTAAATAGTGTGGGAGAGCCATGCTTCGGCTCGAATGGGCCGGCTCGACCGGAGTGATACCACGGCCGAGCAGAAAACTAACGTGGAACAACCACAGCGTTGAGCTTCGTTGTGTGAGTGAAGCCCAATTACCCTGCTTCTCAATCTTTCCAATCCCCGATTCCCCAACAACCCTTAAACTCCTACCCCTCAAATGGTCGATAATGCACTTAGAACGTCTCTGGTGTTGCAGATGTCCAAGGGCGGCGGCGATTGCTTACCATCAAGTGATCCGCCTGCTCGTTTACCGGCTTATATCATAACATTTGAATACTTTGGAAAGAGCCAAGCCAATGTGTATACAGCACATGATTATGTAAAGCTAAACTTAGTCGAGCACTCTCCTCGAATCATAAAAAGGTATAAAATGAAAAAGTTTTGGCCAAATAAATAGAAATATTAAACAAAAATTAATTAACAATTTTATTATAACTCATGAGACATATTAAGTTAATTATTATCAGTAGCAGCGCGACAATCGCCGCGTCGTGTGTCGTGGAATGCTGCTCATGAATATGAGCCTCTAGCATGGCTTGAAACTAGTCGAGTTCCTCATCAAACAGTTACGTGAGTAAGCCTATAGCATAATAATTAAAAGTGATTAATAATAATATCTAACTCACTCAATCCATCGATTCTTCGATGTATCCATTTTTCTAGTCTTTCTCTTCACTGTATTTTTATCCACAATTTTCTCAGCACCATCGTCCGTATTCGTATCAAAGCAATCATCGTTCGTGTCATTCATATCCGCCATTTTGGAATCATTATCAAACACTGTTATATTGAATTGGTTATCGGCAACTGTAGGTGTCTTTACTAGTAGAATATTATCCCAATTCACTTTAGGAGCGTCACATTGAAAGCTATCTTGACTATTATTAGGTATTATTTCTATTTCAGTTTTCGTTTCATCTTCAGAAACTTTATTTTCATTTTTTATTACTATTTCATTTATTTGTGAATTCTCATCTAATTCTTCTTCAAAAGTAAATCCTATAGTTTCAGTTTTAACTAATGTATCTGATTCTGTGTTTTTATGTGTTTCTGTTTCATAGGTTAAAGTGTCTATTTGTTCTATAACTAAACTTGATTTTAAATTATGTTCTTGATGGAGATTCGATATTTCAGTTATGTTTAACTGTAAGATTATTAAAGTTGTTTTTAATACACTTAAGACATTTTTGCAGCTTTCTGTCACGTTCCACGATACATTGCAAGCACATTGACAAAGCAAGGTGTGCTGGGTTGGATGTACAGAGTTAGACAAACAGAACTCAAGCTCTATAGGGTGACTGGTAATTAGTGAACGATATTTAAACACGTGATTGTACTCATGATTACAAACAACTTTCCCAAAGATACTTTTTTGTTTCTAGTCTTCCGACAACGCGGGTGCGGGCGCTGGAAAATGCGCGCGCGTGCAATATTTTATTGTTTTGTTATTGTGATAAAAATAAAACTAATGAGTATACAAAAAATAATTCTTTGGGAAAGTTGTTTGTAATCATGAGTACAATCACGTGTTTAAATATCGTTCACTAATTACCAGTCATCTTATATAATATATTAGTGCCATCTGGTAAGCGCAGCGTAAAATCGGTACCTATAATTATATACGAACCTCTTCATGAGATTCCAAATGTTCCTGCATCAATTGATCACTGGTCAGCGCTTTACATTTAAACGCGGCCGCTGCATGCAGCCGCGCCTTACATTCCCAACATATGTTCATCGGAAACCTATCCTTGGAGTCTGTCCTCGGCTGGTGGAGAAGACGTGAATTAATTTATACTTCGATCCTATAACTTGTATGCGTTAAAAGAAATTAACATCAATGCCCCATATCAACAGAGGCGTATTTTCCCTAAAGTAAATTAAGCCTAGCAAATTGAGCTGCGGACAACGTAACAGGTTACCGGGGCTCCGGCCCAAAGCAGGAGAAGGAACGGGGTGGTTTTTAGTCAGTAAGAGTCTGACACTCGCTCTCACCTCGCGCGAGGCGGGAGAAGTCATTGAATGATTTTGCCTCCTCAAAAAAAAAAGCCTAGCAAATTGAGTGATCAAGTGAAAAATTGTATTATTAGAAAAAGGTATGGGTTGAAAGACGATGTAGTGACAAGAATTGAAAAGGGAATGTTACCATCGGTTGGACAGATGTTCTTTTAGAAAGAATGGATAAAAGGCCGATATGAATGGGACCGTCGGTAGAGGGCGCCCTAAGCGGACATATAGCGACCAGATTGGCGATATATGGCCTGTGAGTTACCTGCCTAGGGGCTCTATAAGTTCAATCCGCCTCTGCATAAAACGATTTTGTCGGGTTTAAGAAATGATTTTAAATGTTCTCACCTCAATTCCTATAACATATAGATACATCTTATTTAAAGTCTCTTCGTTGAGATCAAACATCTTCGCATCTATCCTGAGACACAGCTTGCACACCTGGAAACAAAAACAACACTTTTTTTCTTAAGTAAAAAATCACGGTTTGCTCACGTACATTAATGGAGAAAAGCTCTACTAGTTTCCAGTCACAGAGGGACTCATAAAGCGACGTCGCGTTACCTACTGGCTACTACAGAGTAGGCTGCGCAACATCGCCGCATCTACGCACGCTGCTCATGATGATGAGTCCCTAATGTGCGTTAGTAAACCGTGATTTTTTGGTTAACTTTTATTGTAAAATAAATATTTATGCACCAATATATTATTATCGTCGATAATACTTGTTACAGTAAGAAAATAAAAAATACGTATCTAAAGTTTTAAAATAATCTATAAGAAATATTTTTTTTTATTTTAATGCTCGTCATTAAAATAAAAATTTTAATTGGTCATCTACCCTATTCTACTCACCCTATTCGCAGGCTGCTGTAGATCATACTGTAAAAGGAAAATATCAAGTTTTTGAAGCTATTTATACCTAATGCGCTCTAACAAGGTGCGGCTGACAGATGCCAGTATGACGTTGACGTCTCTCTTTAGGGATGGACATTAGAAAAATCTTTTTTTATCGCTATCGATACTCGCAGCATACATTTAATTCTCTTGAATTTTTTTATTAAATGTGTGTGTTATTTAGTTGTGCAGTCTAACTACGTGTATATACTTGTCAAAATAAATATTTTATGACCGAGCCCTGAGGTGTTTCAGAGTTACGGTTTTACAGAACCGTGAAGAAAACAAGGATATATTAGTTTGTATATGTTGGAATAGTACCACCACGCATTATCAATGGCGCCGGAAATGTCTAGAAAAATGCCTACTACATATTTCTGCTCAGATAATGTCACTGTGGTTTGGGCAGAGAGAGCCGCGTCTACAGTGGATTTACCCACATAATTAAAGGTTTTTTAAGAATGATAATTGCACGACGCACGATTTTCGTTTTTTATTCTAAAAAAACATCGACTACCTATCCATCGTAGCCGTACATCCCATCACTAAACACGACTATGGCTTTACGTTATACGCATAACACTTTACTTTATTTTTCATTTCATTAGATTTTAATTGAATACTAGAACATTCCGGTTGGTTTTAATTTAATTAACTACGCATCCGAATGATTTAACATAATACGAATGTGATACAGCTAAAATATTAAGGCATAATTTTTAAATCGCAGCAACTTTCAAGAGTGATACGAAACGTTACTGAATCTGTCAGCCGCACCTTGTTAGAGCGCATTAGGTATAGTGGACATTAATTAATAATATGAGGCTGTATAAATGGAATATCCAACACAAAAATAATTATTCTATTCTAACCAGTATTTACAGAGATTAGCACTTTCAAAAGTCATTTTAAGGTACTTTTGAATTTCAAATCAAATATTACTTATTAAAAAATGTCTATCTGTCTGTCTCTAGTTTTATATAATTTTATTAATACAAACACTCACATTTATTTCAGGGACAACACCATACTTGATCCTTCTGGTACCATGTTTGGTTATGTAAAAGTCATCCTCGTTAAAGTGCTCCGAACATATCACATGTTTCGGAGTCACCATGAAACTTGGTATTGATAGGGATTCAAGCCAGGCTGCACGCTGCTTCGGATCTTTTGGGAAGCTGAAAAAAAATACGAGAGAGTACTTAGTAAAACCTTTTTTGTATTAAATAAATAAATAAACTTGAGAGTAGAGAGTGAATTCAGCATTAAGCCTGTCTATGTTTGCTTTGTACAAAGTGTTAAATAATGAATACGAAAAATAAAAGAGACTAAGAATAGGTACCTGAAAATTTTACATAATTATGTAAAAATTTTTAAATTACTTATAAAGTCAATAAATTGTCTAAAAAGTTTCAGTGGGTGATCTTAGGAGTGGAAATGTGCTTCAATGTAAATGTTACTGTAAAACATACAAAATAAAATCTCTCTAGTAATAAGACTGAAGAAATAAATAAAATATTAATAGGTAACTTTTTTTTCTTATTAGAAACCAAGTCTACAGTGTAGTTGACTATACTGCCAATAGTGTCAAGAGTAAAAATTTTTTTTATTATTATTTTAGGTAACTTGTCATAACATTTAATTAAGTAGCTAGGAATAATTATTAATCTAACACATCATTCAACACATTATTTACAACTTAAAAATACCAAAAAAATAAGGAATAAAAACTAACTTAAAACTAAAATAAAGGCAATAGGCGTGGTTAGGTGTGGTTAGGCGTCGAAGTACTCGTCCGCATCGCTGTCATTGGGGAACGTTCCCAGAAGACTGGCCGCATTGCCACGTTGTATGGCAATGCTTATCTTTTGACCGAAGAAATAGCCAGCCTTCTGGTCACGCGTAGAGTCGAATAGCTTATGTGCAATTTTTTTATATAGAGAATTTTTAGGTAACTTAAATATACGTCAATACTTTTATTTGCAGGACTATTTATGGATGGTGAATATATTATTTATTTTATAATTTTTTTTGGCATATATATGATGCATCCATGTTTGGCTACTATCTCGCTTAGTAGAAAACGATGATGCGGCCTACGATGGAGCACGTTTATGTTTATATTTAATTTATATTTATTTTAAAACTTACGAATGAAAGGTAATCCTATTTGGATTAGAAGCAGTGCTTTCATTTATTTTGTTGATTTTATCAGTATTTACACAGCTTTGAATGAAGCACTTCATGCTAGTGATACGAAATATGTAGAAACTTTATATGATTGATGAAACTTTAGTATTTACTGCATATTTTCATTATTATAAGAGAATTTCTACTTGAAAGTCTTATAAGAAATTGTGTGAAAACAATTTAGAAATTGTCAAACTAGTCAATGTCAAATTGTCAAAGTACGCAGTCAGTATCATTTAAAATGTAAGGCAAAAATAAAACTTAACACATTGAAATAAAGTTGCTTTTGCATTAAGCTTTTTTCATAAAAGTCGAACCGAACCGAAAAAATTATTCCAAGTGGTAGAATTTATTCTTACAGTTTTTTACCATAATATCAAGAATGCATAGTGAATTTTATGAAAAATATCGTTTAAACAAATAAAATTTATACTTTTTCATGGTGGTTTTTGAAACCACTTATGTAATCATAGTTAAATAATTATAATCATGCCAGTCACAATATCATTAGTAGTTCATTTACAGTTCAATAATGGCAACTTTAGAAAGCCGTCATAATCAATAATGGCCAATGGTTGACAGTGACATTGCAGTGACATAACGTTGTATTTGATTTTTGTAAACATTACATTTTCAAAACGTTATTTTTGTTTTATCACTGATACTATGAGCAATTAATTTGTGTAATAATTTATTAAAGATGCACATCTGTTGTGTAAATGGATGTACACGTGAATCGTAAAAGAAGAAGAAGGAAGTGGCCTATCATTCCATAGGTAGTGTTTGTTTACAATAAGAACTGGTATGGTATCCTCATTTCTGCTTTTTTTATGGAATAAAACTAGCAGACGGTAAACGAGCAGACGGCTCACCTAATCGTAAGCAATCGCCGCCGCCCATGGACACTTGAAACATCAGAGGCATTACAAGGGCTTTACCGGCCTTTTGGGGGTCAGGAATTTAAGGGTTATTTGGGAATCGGGGATTGGGACGATTGAGAATGGGGTAATTGGGCCTCCGGCAACCTCACTCAGGCAACGAAACACAACGCACATCGTTGTTTCATGTCAATTTTCTGAGGCCGTATCACTCCCGTCTAGCCGGTCCACACATGCCGAAGAATGGCTCTCCCACACTTATGCCACTGCTGATCACAGGCCTCTTCTCACACGGAGAAGGTTTGAGCATTTATCACCATGTTTGCTCAATGTGGGTTGGCGATTTCAAACTTATGTATACATGTTTTTGCGCCATTATCTCACGTTGGGCTAAACCGATTGTGATGCGGTTTTCAGGCTTAGGAGAAGGATTAAGGGAAATTCCTGACTTAAAATAAAAAGAGAACCGAAAACCGAAGAACCGAAATCCCTTTAAAAGAATAAATCTTATGGTATCGACTTATCGGTGTACTAACGTAACTGATAGTAGCGCGAAATTTGCTGCATCGCGCTGCTCATGAATATGAGCCTCTAGCATGGCTTAAAACTAGTCGAGTTCCTTGTCAAAAAATTACATGAGTAAACCGATAACATAATAATTAATTTAGTGTGTCTCATGAAAGTTATGATAAAAAATAACTTATTTAAATTCATCTCATGTGTATGTTGTACAGGATACCTAAGGATGAAAATTTAGCTGCAAAATGGAGGGAAGTAATACCTGGCAAAATATCCAAAACATCAGCTGTATGCAACTTACATTTCAACGATGATGATTTTGTCAATGTGTTCAGTAGAAAACGGTTAAAAGGGAATGCAGTACCGTCCATATTTCCTAAGGTATGTATTTAATTGCCTGATCTGGAGCTGCGAAATACCTAGCAGGTTACTGGGGCTCCGGATTGAAAAGTAGGAGTAGGAATGTTGTGGTTTTTATATAGGTTTTTAAACTGACATGGTCACTAATATCCCGTTTCGAGTTCTAATACTAGTGGTATTACAACTCGAAACGGGATATTTACCATGTTTTTCAATTTACTTTGAGTTCAAACAGTATGTCTATATAGTAAAAAAATTGGTCAATGAGTGCCGATATCTCGGCTTTTACTGTTGCAACGTAAAGCAAATGATACACGGTTACTGTTTAAAAACTATAGTTAATGCGAGTGGATGTTCATAAAATTTTTCTCAGACATAATTTCTTGTTTTAGATTTTGACACCTCATAAGCTGTGGCGTGCACAAGTTTCGGAGACAGGGTAGGCTACATAATATTTTGTATTATTTAATTTAATAAAAAATGTGTAAGTTTGTTTGGATGTTTAGACGGCCCACTATCATCCCTGACACTAGTGGAAGAAACGGATTTTGATGAAATTCGGTATACAGACAGGGTATGAGCTGACATGGGTGATAGGATACTTCTTATCTCAAGGGGACGTGGGCGAAACCGCTGGCAGAAGCTAGTTTATCTATCTTCTATCTATCTATCTATCTATCTATCTAGCTATCTATCTATATTACTACCTACTTCCGCGCGGTTTCACCCACTCTCCTTGGCTCCTATTGGTCACAGCGTGATGTTTTATAGCCTATAGCCTTCCTCGATAAATGCACTATTCAATACAAAAAGAATTATTCAAATCGGACCAGTAGTTCTGGAGATTAGCGCGTTCAAACAAACAAACAAACTCTTCAGCTTTATAATATTAAGTATAGACTAGCGGACCCGACAGACGTTGTCCTGTCTACACGTCTTTAATTTGAAAATTTTAAACTTTTTTTAATAAGCTAAAACATTCTGGACACTTTTTGATGAAAATTGTTATTCAAATGTTATGACAATATCTAACGTCATTAATATTTGACACTGCGATGGTAGCGCCGTCTGTCGGATCCAATGTAAAACATTCCAAAATCAACAACTACTAATAAATTAAAAACTAATTAAAAAAAATTGTCCAGCGGACAAAATTGTGAATCTAAACCATTCTCAGATCCCCTTGAACACACACAAAAAAGTTCATCAAAATCGGTCCACTCGTTTAAGAGAAGTTCAGTGACATCTGGGGGCACGGTAGTGCCCCGCCAAGACGGAGCCAAGCGAAGCGCAAGCGCAAGGGCACTACCTACCTTTTCTCGAAGCGCTTTTTGAACCTTCATAACTTGAGTTTGGGTTATACCAGATAAACAAAATTTTCAGGATATAATGTCAGTGGTAGACTTAATAAACCTCTAAAAATTGCATAGCTCTTATACTTTAGATTTTATTGATATCTAAAATACCCCGATTTCGTCACTCACTCACTCACTCACTCACTCACTGAGGATCAACAAAGGTTTAAGGTACTTCCTGAAGTCCTAGAAAACTGAAATTTGGTATGTAAGCTAGTATTTATAAACAACAAAAAAATCCTAAAACTTGGAACTTTTACCCCCAATTTTAAACTAGGGTCTATTTGTTCGAGACTTCCGCAACTTTTACGCTAGAGGTCTTGCGTTCGCGGAGGGGTAAAAATCTGAAATAGGGAAACTTAATTCCCTATTTCCTCTTGAGATCTGAAAATTATACACAAGTACATAGAACATGGTCGCTCATTTTATCTTTCTACATGAGCACCTACAAAAAGAAATGAAATCCCACAAAAACATTTCATGTTAAATGTTCAAGACGAGACCATATAGCTCGCACTGTCAAAAAGTAATCAGACCCGTGTAGAGCCAAGTTTCTAACCCTACATGCCCAGACCTAAAGATAAGCCCTAATTTCACACTAAGAAAAGTTACGGGGAAATTCTACAGCCATAGCTCGTAATGCGTAGTTCGTAGCGCGTAGCAGAGTTTTTACGCTATAATCTCGTAGGCGTGCAAACCTTGGAGTAACTGGCGAGTTGGCCGACACGGAAAACTTTTAGAAGATTGAATAGATTTTTAAGCTGCCCATATGACGAATAGCAAAAAGACGTAACTGGCGAGTCGGCCGCACGGTTTAAATAATATCCGTGCGGCCGACTCGCCAGTTACGTCCAAGTTTGCACGCCTACGAGATTATAGCGTAAAAATCTGCTAGCGCTAAGAACTACGCAGTACGAGCTATGGCTGTAGAATTTGAGTGCCCAATTAGGGCTTATCGACTATTTAGGTCTGGGCATGTAGGGTTCGAAACTTGGCTCTAACGGGATCTGATTTTTTTGACAGTGCGAGCTATATGGTCTCGTCTTGGAACATTTAACATGAAATGTTTTTGTGGGTACACACCAGAATAAATATATATAAAGATATAAAAATAAATTGTTGTTCGTTAGTCTCGCTAAAACTCGAAAACGGCCGGCGATTTGGCAAATTTCTTGAATAATACCATTGTGGAAGTCCAGGGAGGGTTTAAAAGGTTTAAAATGTTTGACGCGGTACGAAGTTTGCCGGGTCAGCTATAAAGTTATAAATCAACTAGCTTCTGCCAAATTTCATCACAATCCGTTCAGTAGTTTCATTGTTATTGACGGACAAACATCCAAACAAACAAACTTTTACATTTATAGTATCAATGGAATGTTTTTAGGTTGCCAAGTGACAATAGTCAGCAAGGTCTCTGGTTGTCCGTAGCACCATTAGATCCGAAGTTCTATTCACCAAGTAACCTTTTTGTAGAATCTGATGACGAGGAATGTACAGAATCTGGAGCGGTTCCTAAAGAAGAAATATCTTCAGATGAGGTATCTATACATCACTATACAGTATACTAGCCCAATTTGCCCCCGGAGCTGCGGACTACCTAGCGGGTTTGCCGGGGCTCCGGCTCGAAAAGCAGGAGTAGGAACGGGGTGGTTTTTAGTTCAGTAAGGGTCTGGCGCTTCCTCTCGAAATCGTCGTACGTATAAAATGTAACTAGTTAACGTCATGCGATATTCTCATTTCAATATACAATAGGTATCATTAGAAGTATTTTTTAAATTAATCTACTATATGGACATTAAAATAAACATAGCAAATATCTTCACGAGGGGACTGACCAACAGACAGATATTTATATGTATGTAGGTATTGTAAGGTATTTGGTTTGACACTGCTTTGACGTTAAAGTGCCTTTCTGTCTACTTTCAATAAATAATGTTGACTTTGACTTAGAAATTACTCATGTAGGCACCCTATTATGATTCCGGAGCAGCGGACTACCTAGCGGGTTTACCGGGGCTCTGGCTCGAAAAGCAGGAGTAGGAACGGGGTGGTTTTTAGTCAGTAAGAGTCTGACACTCCCTCTCGCCTTGCCCTGGCAAGAGAAGTCATTAGATGATTTTCCCTTCTTAAAAAAACCCCTATTATAATTATGTTATATTTTCAGGCAACACATTCTTTACATGAAGAGCCTATTAAGGAAAAGCCGGCTATTCCAATAGTGCGAATAATACCATTGTCTAAGGAAATACTAATGAAATACTCTAGCAGACATATAGAAAAAGAAAATGATAAAAAACAAAACATACATGATACTAACAAGCTACGCGTAAGTTTCCCCTTTTAATTTAATTTCAGTGAGTAAAGTTCCCTAAGAAAAGGAGGATCCTCCGACCAGGCGAGGTGATCGTGTCTGGCGGGCTTTCTTCCCAACTGTTGTTCGTTAGGATTTTCTATCCATGTTTATTCACATGTAAACTTCATATGTAAACTTCACATGTGCGATGCAGGATTTATGACGTCATTCGTTGATTTGCTCGTCGATAGTCTATGTGCGACTTCTGTCATCTATCACTTGTCACAATGTCGCCACAGTTATAAGCCGGTAAACGAGTAGACGGGTCACCTGATGGTAAGCAATTGCCGCCGCGCATGGACACCCGAAACACCAGAGGCGTTACAAGTGCGTTGCCGGCTCCTACAGGTATTCTCGTATTTTTGTTTCTAGGTACTTTACGTTCTTTTGTTTGTAGGTGTGCAAGTTGTGTCTCAGGATAGATGCGAAGATGTTTGATCTCAACGAAGAGACTTTAAATAAGATGTATCTATATGTTATAGGAATTGAGGTGAGATTCTTTAAAATTATTTCTTACTAGCTACTTCCGCGCGGTTTCACCCGCTCTGCTCGGTTCCTATTGATCGTAGCGTGATGATTTATAGCCTATAACCTTCCTCGATAAATGTGCTATCCAACACAAAAAGGGGCTTCAAATCGGACTCGTAGTTCCGGAGATTATCGCGTTCAAACAAACAAACTGTTCAGCTTTATAAGTATTGTATAGATACCCGACAACCCTTTTATGCAGAGGCGGATTGCAATTGTAGAGCGCCCTAGACAAGCAGCTCATACTCCCCTATTTTTTTTGGGGCTCCCCACTCTATATCCAATTGGACACGCGTATCTAGTGACGCCCCGCTATAATCTGGCGCCCTAGGCCTAATTTATGGGATAGCGGGCAAACAAGCAGACGGATCGGATGATGGTAAGCGATCAGTATCGCCCAAGGATACCCGCAACACCAGAGGAGTTACAGGTGCGTTTGCCATTCTCGATCGTGCCCGATCTCATTCCATTCAGAATAATTCTTTGTTAAACATGGTAGTTTTATCAGTGTCCAACATGTACCTAACACACATAGCTATTGGAAGGTGGGACCAAGATTTGAAAGAAAGAAAGAAAGAAAAACAGTTTATTTGCACCATTTAAAAAAACAATAAACATAAAAATTAATATGACAAAAAAAAAAACAAAAGTCAAGGTGCAAAAGGCCAGATTTAGTTTAAATGCCACGGCATTTTCCTTTAAGGACACTACGGCTGTTGTTATGGGCTGTTGATATTAATTTCTTTTTAACACATACAAGTTATAACACCGAAACATAAATTAATTCACTTCTTCTCCATCAGCCGAGGACAGACTCCAAGGATAGGTTTCCGATGAACATATGTTGGGAATGTAAGGCGCGGCTGCATGCAGCGGCCGCGTTTAAATGTAAAGCGCTGACCAGTGATCAATTGATGCAGGAACATTTGGATTCTCATGAAGAGGTTCGTATAGCTTAAGATTCAAAATATATTTTTTTCTTTATAGCGTTCATGCCTTTAATCCTCGAAGGGGTAGCCAGAGGTGCACATTACGGCACATAATGCCAATGTACACCCACATTTCACAATGTATGTTGTAAGTCCCATGTAATAGGTGGTGAGCCTATTGCCATATACCGGGCACATTTCCAGACTCCGTGCTACCACTGAGAAATTTTCGAAAAACCGAAAAATATTGTATCGTTTTTTATGCTATAAATTATCAACGTTTTTTCAAGAGTAAAAATTCCATGTCCATGTATACCCGCTACATTAGAGGAGATACAAGTAGATTAGGAATGAAATTCTGCCCATCCTCAAACACACGGCGAAACAACGCTATGGTTGAATGCATGTTTCTGATAATCTTAGGGGTCTTCCATTAACCAAGTGAGGTTTTATCAACAATTTTTTTACCCCCCTTCCCCCTTGGTGATGTGGTGAGATTTTAGATTAATCCCCACACCCCCAACCAACATCATGTGTATTTTTTTTAATACAGAAAATATGAGTGGTTTAAGATTTTGTAGGTAATACAAGTACCAAAAAATGTCATCTAAATTGGTATAAGTTTAGAAATGTATAATTATAATTATACTCTTTTATGGGGAAGTGAAAAATCCTATACAACACCCCGTTTTAAGGTTTAAAAAACCCGCGTTCGGTGAAAAAATATATACACGTGATATTTTATAAAGCCCCCCGTCCCCTTCGTGATGTTTCGTGATTTTTGTCGAACCCCCCTCCCCTAATTGCGTCTCACATGTTTAATGGACGTCCCCTTATTTGACGGATAATTCGAATTTTTAGTAACAATGATATACAAATATTTGTCACACCTGGCATTGTGAAATAAAATAATATTTTATCTTACAGCTAAATATAACTGAAATACAAAATCTCTATCAAGAACATAATTTAAAATCAAGTTTAGCAATTGACGAAATAGAGACTTTTAACTGTGAATCGGAAACACATATAAACACAGAATCAGATCCATTAGTTAAAACTGAAACTATAGAATTAACTTTTGATGAAGATTTAGATGACAATTCAGAAATAAATGAAATTGTAATAAAAAATGAAAATAAAATTTCTGACGATGAAACGGATGCTGAATTAGAAATAATAACTAATAACAGTCAAGATAGCTTTCAATGTGACGCTCCTAAAGTGAATTGGGATAATATTCTACTGGTAAAGACACCTACAGTTGCCGATAACCAATTCAATATAACAGTGTTTGATAATGATGCCAAAATGGCGGATATGAATGACACGAACGATGATTGCTTTGATACGAATACGGACGATGGTGCTGAGAAAATTGTGGTTAACAATACAGTGAAGAGAAAGACTAGAAAAATGGATACATCGAAGAATCGATGGATTGTGTGAGTTAGATGTTATTGTTACTTTACATAGTATAAAATAAAACAAAGGGGTTTGAGTAACTTTGTATGGACTTGTGGCGTCATTTTTTTTTTCAGCGGCCACCAATAATTTTCATGTTACTTTGTTCTGCTGTGTTCATTACACATATATGTTCAATTATTTTTATCCTAAGTTATATCAAAGCTGAGATATTTGAGTTTGAAGAATTTAAAAATGTAGTCTCTATAAATACTTCAATTACCGTCCTGTGTTAAAAAATCTTAGTTATTGTATATTATTAGAAGATTGATATTAGTTATTGGCTTTATTGTTTCTCGACCTCTCGTCTATCAATGTGACTTTAGTATTGGGCCCTAGGAAATAATAAAAACACAGTATTATACCTTATTGCATTTATTACATGATTTTTAAAAACACATTTACATATTAACTTTCTTAGTCCATTTCGTTCTCAATGTCATGTCGAATAATGGTATCTAAAAATTGTGCCGGCGGAGTCAGATTATTTTGATATCTGCCCCATCCCATGTACCATATAATGGACATTATATGCGAACAGCAGCCTAAGGTCCGTTTTCCGATTATACATGAGCAATAGTGGCCCAATATTGCATCTAGCCCTTGTGCATCTTGCCCTTCCAGTGTTTCTACCAGAAAGTCGACCCATGAAATGTGTGACCAAAAAAAAAAATTATGTAATATTTTAAATAGATTCATAGGTAGTCATACAGACCTTTGCCAAACAGGGGATGTACTATGCTAACTAGACACATAACGCTCTGTAATGTCTAGGTACGCATTTTTCGGGGGGGTTTGAACCCCCAACCCCCCCCCCTGGCTACGCCTATGGTCGTTATAATTATCCACAAGTCCACGAGAGATTAGAAGCGCGCCACACCATCGGCCCATAGATAAAGAGTGCAATAACATTTAATAACTTCTTCGATTTCAATGACCAATATAAAACCAAATATCTCAGTTCCGATATGGTTTAGAGAAATATGACCATAATAGCTTTTGATCGCTGTATTCTGTTCTTTCATAATATTTAAGTTTCATTACTGGCCGCTCAACTTCAAAACGACGCCAACTTTACCCAAACCAAACTTTGCTTTCTCTGTCCCTATGTCCCTTTGTATGCTTAAATCTTTAAAACTACGCAACGGATTTTGATGCAGCTTTTAATAGATAGAGTGTTTCAAGAGGAAGGTTTATATGTATAGTACATGTATATTTGTGTACCTAAAGCTTTTTCATTTGACTAATTTAAGATTTACAAAATCATGAGCTGTATAGTGTATACACATTGGCTTGGCTCTATCCAAAGTATTCAAATTTTATGATATAAGCCGGTAAACGAGCAGGCGGATCACCTGATGGTAAGCAATCGTTGCCGCCCATGGACACCTGGAACACTAGAGGCGTTACAAATGCGTTGGCGGCATTTTAGGGGTTGGGATTTTAAGGTTTGTTGGGGAATCGGGGATGGGGAAGATAGGGAAGGGGGGTAATTGGGCCTCCGTTAATAAAAACCTCACTCACACAACGCAAGCGTTGTTTCACGTCGGTTTTCTGCTCGGCCGTGGTATCACTCCGGTCAAGCCCATTTCAGAAGCATGGCTCTCCCACACTAAAATTTTTGTTTCTAAATTTACAGACCGCAGGAAAACGCGTATGGGATACCAATAGATGAGACCGTGTTCACTGTGAAATCTCTATCGCAAGAGCGGCTTATTGAAGAAGTAATGGCTCGCAAGAATAGTGCGAGATATTTAAGGGCCCCCTATAAATGTACCGTCTGTTTTAAAGGGTTCCTTAGAAAAGATAAATTGGAGAGACATAGTATGAAACATAGTGAGGTAAGACCACCTTTTTGAGATTATTAAAACATGTTTAGGGAACAGAGAGTAAAGTTCCCTAAGAAAAGGAGGATCCTCCGACCAGAAAAGATAAAGAAAACGTTAGTTTCCACTTCCCTCGGTGAATTTAATGCAGGAGACAGAATGACTTAAGCCTAAAGGCAGAAAAGAGACTGCACAACTGGGAGAAGCCCTGTATCGCACATGTGAAGTTTACATGCGGATAGAAAATCTCAACGAACAACAGTTGGGCAGAAAGCCCGCCAGGCACGATCACCTCGCCTGGTCGGAGGATCCTCCTTTTCTTAGGGAACTTTACTCTCTGTTCCCTAAATAGATACCACTGACAAACGCGCGAAACGAGCACCTAGCTTCACCGACTGACAGACTGACAAACTATTATTGATTTATTTAATTATTTGTTGACATTTTAAAAGTACCTATTTAAGGTAACCGTCCATAGACCCGCACCGTACGCATTCCAAATGACGTCATCAGCACGTATCGCATGTAGGCATTGCCGATGATGCGGTCCGTACGATGCGGATCAGTGGACGCAGTTGTATGAGTTTCTATACAAGACAAACTAAAATCCGTTGCGTGCGATGAAAATGTGATCCCCGATTCCCGAACAACAACCCTAAAATTCCTAACTCCCAAAAGGCCGGCAACGCACTTGTAACGCCTCTGGTGTTTCAAAAAAATATATATTCTAAATATTTTGTTCCAGAAAGCGGGTCCTTTAAAATGCGTCATTTGTAAGGTCCGTATGAAATTGGGTAGGCAGATGAAGAAACATATGAGGAGACTACATACTTCGGAGTTTATTTGTAAACTCTGCCCGCTAGTCACGAGACATAGGTAAATCTATCTATACTAATATTATAAAGCTGAAGAGTTTGTTTGTTTGAATCTGATTGAAAAAGAATAACCTATAGAGTTTCTTGCTCGTTCTTCTCTATAGGAATCTACTAACTTCACTAGAGGACTGACCGACAGACAGACGTTATTAATATTAATATTATTATATTTGCTTTGACATTCAAAAGTGTCTTCCTAGTCTATTTGAAATATGTAAATAATTTTGACTTTTACTTTGACTTTGACATTGAAATAAAAATTAGTCACCTACCCTATTGTAGCTGTCTCCGTTATTGAAATTATATTGTTTCAGGGACGTAGCGCTCGCGCATGTGAAATACCACGGCGGCACTAAATTCATTTGCCCGCAGTGTGGGGTGCAATTCGAGTGAGTACATATTATATAGTATGGCCCAGAGCTGCGGACTACCTAGCGGGTTTACCGGGGCTCCGGCTCGAAAAGCAGGAGAAGGAACGGGGTACCAGGTTTTTCGTCAGTAAGAGTCTGATACTCCCTCTCGCCTCGCCCAAGGCGGAAGAAGTCATTGGATGATTTTCTGCCCTTAAAAAAAAAAAAAAACTTCTGTGGGGCGCCAAGGTCTGAAGTTGGAGTCTCTTGCCTCTCCTGGTGCAAACCCTCAGAACTGTGCTCTACGCTCTGTGCATATGCATATTTTTTATTGAGATTTTTTTTAGATGGATTTTTTGACGGTTTGTGGTCGAGGAGTGACTTTAACGATATCGGTGCAATACTTGAGTCAAGTGGGCGCCACAATATTTTCGTCCGGGGTATCAATGGCCCTTACGCCGGCACTGTATCTTACATACCTGTATAGGGAAACCTCTTATGACTTAATTTAAATCATATATTTGTTATCATCTTGGCTGACAATATACGTAAAATGAGCGAAATAGGCCCAGTACATTGAAATTTATGCAATTAATTTCTTGTTTTTAACCGACTTCCCAAAAAGGAGGAGATCCTCATTTTTTTTTATGGAACACGAGTAGACGTATCACCTGATGGTAAGCAATCGCCGCCGCCCATGGACAGTTGAAACACCAGAGGCGTTACAAGTGCGTTGCCGGCCTTTTGGGGTTAGGAATTTAAGGGTTGTTGGGGAATCGGGGATTGGGAAGATTGGGAAGGGGGTTATTGGGGAATTGGCCTCACTAACGCAAGCGGTGTTTCACGTCGGTTTTCGGTGAGGACGTGGTATCACTCCGGTCGAACCGGCCCATTCGTGCCGAAGCATGGCTCTCCCACACTTAATTCAATTCGGCCGGTATTGTTTTGTTTCAGTAAAAAGACGACGATGTTAAGCCACCTCCGCCTCAAACACATGTCAGACTGTGTGTGCGAACTGTGTGGATATACGTTCGTCGGAGACAACGGAGTGCGCGCCCATAAGCGGTTCAGGCATAAATTCGATGACAAAAATGTAAGCTATAGAATAGAATCAGGTATAGGCGTAGCCAGGTTTTAGTTTCGGGAGGGGTTCAAGAAAGTCGACCCATGAAATGTGTGACCAAAAAAAACACTTTATAATATGTAATAAACAGATTCATAGGTAGAGACCTATGAATCTGTTTATTTCGTCATATATGTATGTAGAGACCTTTGCCAAACAGGGGATGTACTATGCTAAATACAAAAATTACGCTCTGTAAAGTCTAGGTACGTATTTAATTTGGGGGGGGGGGGGGGTTGAACCCCCAACCCCCCCCCCCCTGGCTACGCCTATGGAATCAGGCTATACTTTGCGGAAATCCATGCTACACGAACAATACAGTAAGATTTTTAGTTTTAAATTCCGCTTATATAATTATGTATTTTTTATCATGACTGCCTCGTTGGCCGAGTGGTTGCAAGTGTGACTGCCGGGCAAGGGGTGTCGGGTTCGATTCCCGGGTCGTGCGAAGTATTACTGGGCTTTTTTCGGTTTTTCGAAAATTTCTCAGTGGTAGCACGGAGTCTGGAATTGTGCCCAGTATATGACAAAAGGTTCACCCCCTATTACATGGTACTTATAACACAAAATGGTGAATTGTGAGCGTACATTGTATAGTGACATGGCCTACCCCTTCGGGGATTAAAAAAAGGCGTGATATTTACGTTGTTCCTTTCCAAAAGTCGACATAATTTATTTTGTATATTTTAGCAGCCATTGGATGGTCCGCACTGCGAAGTCTGTGACGTACAATTCTTGAACCAGAAAGCATACGAGACACATCTGCGACTCTCCTCTAAGCATTTAGAGAGTGAAGATGATCCGTGAGTTCACATGTGTTATTTATGATTTTATAGCCATTTTTATACAAATTTTACACTCTTTTATACAAATGTTGCACATTTTATACATATTTTACACTCTTTTATACAATTGTTACACTTTTTATACATATTTTACTATTTTTTATACAGAACAACCCGGCGAACTCTGTTGCGCTGAATTTTTCCTAAATTTTCTTTGCTTTAAACCTCACGGAGCTCGAGCCCTTTCTAACGAATGCAAAATCGTGGAAATCGGTTGCGTTCTGGAGTTAAAGTGACAGGAGGGAATACCCCACTTATTTTTATATTATAGATATACTTACACTTTTTATACACATTTTACACATGTTCTTACAAATTTTATATATATTACTAATTTTTATATAAATTTTACACGTTTTTATATAAATTTTACACATTTTTATACACAATGAGCACATCTTATACCAATTTAACACTTTAACTGTTTATCTTTATCTCCGGAATTGCTGGTCCGAATTGAATAATAATTTCATAGTTGGATAGTCCATTTATCGAGAAAGGTTATAAACTATAAAACATCACGCTACGATCAATATTAGCCGAACACAGCGCGGAAGTAGCTAGAATTCAATTTTTTTATTGTATAAACCGGTAAACGAGCAGACGGATCACCTGATGGTAAGCAATCGCCGCCGCCCATGGTCACTTGAAACACCAGAGGCGTTACAAGTGCGTTACCAGCCCTTTGGGGGTTGTTGGGGAATTGGGGATTGGGAAAATTGGGAAGGGAGAATAGGGCCTCTGGTAACCTCACTCACACAATGAAACACAACGCAAGCGTTGTTTCACGTCGGTTTTCTGCTCGGCCGTGGTATCACTCCGGTCGAGCCGGCCCATTCGTGCTGAAGCATGGCTCTCCCACACTTAGATTCCATATTTATGTTTCAGCAATCGTTTGTTTAACGACTCGTCGAAAAAAACACGTAAATTTGACGACGCCACGGCATTCGATCGTCGATGCAGACTGTGGCGTGAAGATACCGATAGATTTCAAACCATCGCTTGTGAACAAGTAAGTGACCGTAAAATAGAGATGATGACTGGGTCAAAAATAAATTATTACAACTTTTCAATACAATAAAATATTCCAAAATCACACTCTCATTCATAAATTTGATGAACTACTTAATTTTCGATTTTTTCTAGCAAAATTTCTAGAAATAAGTCTGCTATTTGACGTAAAAATCTGATGACGTCATAACGCACTATTTCATACAAAGTTAATAGAAAATATCGTTTTTGACGTTTCGAAAAAAGTATTGAATTTGACTAGTAAGAAACTAGCCTATGGATTTCTGTGACGCAAACTTTTAGACCAATGCAAAACTAATATACGCTTTGTTCTAAGATTACTTAAGCTAAGCGTCCATAGACCCGCATCGTACGCATCGCACGCATTCCGTATGACGTCATCAGTACGCATCGCATGTAGACATTGCCGATGATGCGGTCCGTACGATGCGGATCAGTGGACGCAGTTGTATGAGTTTCTATACAAGACAAACTAAAATCCGTTGCGTGCGATGCGTACGATACGGGCCTGTGGACGCTTACCTTTAGACACCACTGACAAACGGTGAAGGAAAACATCGATGTTTATGTACATATACAATGTGATAGGGGTGAGACTTCTAACCCGTTAAGGCTGAGTACTACATCTAATTTTATCGACAAAAAAAATAATATGGGGTGTTGAACCCCCTCCCCCTAAAAATTATGGCTATTTTAATATTTTTTTTACTTTATGTGATATCAAAGGTTGTATGCGTCGTAGAAACAAAAAAAAAACGACAAACGGTAGCTAATAACCTTGGCTAACTAATTCATTACTTTTTTCATATGTTTGATAATGTTTTGGTGAGAAAAAAAAGTCATTTGTGAATTATTTTTACTGAAAAAATCGCTGTTTTTCAATATTTTCAATTGGGGGTTCAACCCCCTATATTATTATTTTTGTCGATAAAATTAGATGTAGTACTCAGCCTTAACGGGTTAGAAGTCTCACCCCTATCACATTGTATAATTCTTCTGTAAGTGTGTATGTCACTGAACTTCTCTTAAACGACTGGACCGATTTTGATGAAATTTTTTGTGTGTGTTCAAGGGGATCTGAGAATGGTGTAGATTCACAGTTTTGTTCGCTGTTCAATGATTTTTTAATTATTTTTTTATTTATTAGTAGTTGTTGATTTTGGAATGTTTTACATTGGATCCGACAAATTTTCAAATTAAAGACGTGTAGACAGGACAACGTCTGTCGGGTCCGCTAGTGTACCTCTATAATTTTACGGTACCTTAGTATTTCTGTCTGTGTGTCCCAGTGCGGCGTACATTGCGGCGGTGTCGCAGCATACAAGTGGCACTTTCACCGCGCACACCCGGGCCTGGGGCTGTCACCCGCGCAGTTCACTCAGGTAGAACGCAAGCCCTTCATGTGCGAGCATTGCGGGAAAATGTTCGCGGTACGTATAATTTCACTTTTTTTATGGAACACGCCGGTAAACGGGCATACGTATCACCTGATGATAAGCAATCGCCGCCGCCCATGGACACTTGAAACACCAGAGGCGTTACAAGTGCGTTGCCGGCTTTTTGGGAGTTAGGAATTTAAGGGTTGTTGTTCGGGAATCGGGGATGGGGAAGATTGGGAAGGGGGGAATTGGGCCTCCGGTAACCTCACTCACACAACGAAACACAACGCAAGCGTTGTTTCACGTTGGTTTTCTGCTCGGCCGTGGTATCACTCCGGTCGAGCCGGCCCATTCGTGCCGAAGCATGGCTCTCCCACACTCACTTATGTTAGTTCTTTTTCTTCTCCTCTAATAACATCTTCTGATTTGTTTCGTTGCGGGATCCAAGACAGTCATTCATAGGCGTAGCCAGGTTTTAGTATCGGGAGGGAATCAAGAAAGTCGACCTATTAAATGTGTGACAAAAAAAAATCATACATGAGAAAAAAAAACTATTTATGTAATATGTAATAAACAGATTCATAGGTAGTCATAGAGACCTTTGCCAAACAGGGGATGTACCCCCCCCCCCTGGCTACGCCTATGCAGTCATTCATTTCCCTGGGACGCGCCAAGGGGGTGGGAGAGGTCTTAAATTTCGTGACGTCACATTTCAATTATTATAATCTAACTGTTAAAACACGAACTTGATACTATTGTCTAAAAACTTAAAAAAATCTAGATGTAAAATTATAAAATGTGACGTCACTCTAGGGGGGTCTCACAAATGTGACCTATTGTGACATGGACGGGGGAGGGGGTCAAAAATCATGAAATTCGTGTGTCAATAAATATTCTACCGAGAAAAAGAAGTTGTCACGTAAAATCTTCGCCCGTAAAACCGACTTTACAGGCAACCAGTTTTTTTTTTAATATTATTTGTTCTCTTCCACAGCACAAAGTGAGTTTAGAAAATCACACGCGTGTCCATACCGGGAAGAAACAATTTCAGTGCGATGTATGCAGTAAACGTTTCAGTGTGAAGTTCACACTTATTGAACATATCAAGCACCATGACTCTAATTACCAACCCATTGAATGCCGGCTCTGTGGGAAACAGTTTGCCTACAAAAATAACATGATGAGGCATTTACGTGTAAGTATAAGCTATGTATGTGTAAATTCACACTTTTGTCCTAAGAAGTTTAATGTGGTATTAATAAAAAGTAACGTCACGCCTTTTATCTCCGTAGGGGTAGGCAGAGGTGCACATTACGACACGTAATGCCGCTATACAATGTACACACACTTTTCACAATTTATGTTGTAAGTCTCATGTAATAGGGGGTGAGCCTATTGCCATATACCGGGCACATTTACAGACTCCGTGTTACCACTGAGAAATTTTCGAAAAACCGAAAAAAGCCCAGTAATACTTCGCCCGACCCGGGAATCGAACCCGAGACCCCTTGTTCGGCAGTCGCACTTGCAACCACTCGGCCAACGAGGCAGAGTTGAATAATTCTTTTTGTGTTGGGTAGTGAATTTATCAAGGAAGGCTATAGGCTATAAAACATCACGCTATGACCAATAGGAGCCAAGCAGAGCGGGTGAAACCGCGCGGAAGTAGTTAGTATTTTATAAAAGGCCTCAATAAATTATTAGGTTATATGATTTATCCGTAATGAAATAAATAAATATATAAATAGATGTATGTGTATGTGTGTATGTTTCATATACCTACACATAAACTCACACTTTTATCCTACAGTCGTAGTTAAAGTTATACCATCAAAAACATTCTGTAAAAATGTCCAAGTCTCGCACCTCATCAGTTTTTCTACAGTAAAAAGTTGTGAGATCCATGTATTACCAAGTCGGTTATTTTATTTAGTCCCTACTTAAGGGACCTTCTGTCTTAAGTTATAATGTAAATTGTTATCATATCAACATTACATTTATTTTACGTTTTAAATAAAATAGATCGACTTGGTCATCGCACGTAATCATGCAATATACCATCATAATTCGTAATCATGCAATACAAGTAGATATACTTGTGTTTTCATGCGATAGCCAAGTTAATCTATTTTATTTAAATCGTAAATTAATAGTACCATGGTTGTATAATGCCTGTTTAGTATTTGAAAATTTAGGTTTCTTGTTTTATTTACTTAAAAGACGGGATTTTATTATGGTTCTGTCAATAAAAACAACCACCTTTCATTATGAAGTCGGTAAATCTATACTTAATATTATAAAGCTGAAGAGTTTGTTTGTTTGTTTGTTTGTTTGTTTGTTTGAACGCGCTAATTTGTTTGAACGCGCTAATCTCCAGAACTACTGGTCCGATTTAAATAATTCTTTTTGTGTTGAATAGTGCATTTATCGAGGAATGTTATAGGATATAAAACATCACGCTATGACCAATAGGAGCGAAGCAGAGCGGGTGAAACCGGAAGTAGCTAGTAAAGAAATAATTTTCCATTTTTTCAGATACATACAGGAGAGAAGCCTTTCAAGTGTGGTGTGTGTGAAAAGGCGTTCGCGGCTAAATGCGATCTCCAGGCTCATGTGAAACATGTACATTTGAATGTACCTAGACCAAAGCGTGTTCGGCAGAGACCTAAGAAAAGTGATGCAAGTTTAAAAGACCGATCTCAGGAAACTCCCCGTAAACATGCCTTTACTAAGGGTAAATTAAAAGCATGAGGCTAAACTTACACCCTTACTTATATGTTGCAACGTTACACCTTTTATCCAAGAAGGGGTAGGCAGAGGTGCACATTACGACACAATGCCGCTATACAAGTACATCTACTTTTCAGCACTTGTGTTATAAGTCCCATGTAATAGGGGGTGAGCCTATGGTCATATACCGGACAAAATTTCAGACTCCGTGCTACTACTGAGAAATTTTTGGAAAACCGTTAAAAGTCCAATAATAATCTGTCCGACCCGGGGATCGAACCCGAGATCCCTTGCTACCACTCGACCAACGGTGCAAAGTGAGTATACATTATATACAGTGGCATTATGTGCCATACTGTGCACCTCTGCCTTCCCATTCGGTGATTAAAGGCGTGATGAGATAATAAAATAAATACACATAACAATACATAATATATGATGTTATTATAATAAAGATTTATAAGAATATACTACATGCTTTAGTTTTATTTAATAATACCTACATTTATTAAACCACTCGGGGTAAGGTTGAGTCAATAACAAGACTTATTTTATGAAATAAGAGGCAAACGATCACACGGATCACCTGATGGTAAGCAATCACCGCCGCCTATTGACACCCGCAACACCAGGGCTACTCTAATTCAACGAACGAACGAAAAATCTTCGCAGATTTCATACTACAATTCTATATTTATTGCGAACTTTCGTGAACAAAAATTAACGAATGAAATGAAGATAAATAAATAGGTTTTGATATGAAATTAAAAATAAAACGTTATTTCAAGTAATTCTATTAGTAAATCTATAAAACCTACGGCCGACGATTAAACGAAACTTCGCATTCGAGAACCGGAGTAGGCCCCCAGAAGAGTCAATACATTATAAAACACCCATCAAATCCTAAGGCCTTAGTGCGAGAGTTTTTTACGGTAATACAATCAAAACGATACCTCGTTTAGCCCTCTGATTGGCCAGCTCCAAATAACTAACCAATCAAATTGATTATGACTGCACGGTTGGTGCGGGGGCTGGGCAACTGGCTGCCGCGCAACGTGTAGCGGGTTCGATTCCCGCACGGAGGAACTCTTTGTGTGATCCACAAATTGTTGTTTCGGGTCTGGGTGTCATGTGTATGTGAACTTGTATGTTTGTAAACGCACCCACGACACAGGAGAAAATCCTAATGTGGGGCAACGTTTTTTAAAACAATAAAAAAATAAAAGGGTACTAAAACTCGCACTAGGCCCACTGTTGATGCAGAGAGCGGTCCCAGCTTGGAAGCTACGACCCCGGTGACATGACACAAGACTGGATCATCTTAAAAAAACATTATTTATAACTGACCCGGTGAAATTCGTACCGCCTTAAACATTTTTTCTCACCTTTAAAACTTTCCCTGGACTTCCACAAATAATTCAAGACTTTAATTAGCGAAATCGGTCCAGCCGATCTCGAGTTTTAGTGGGATTAACGAACAGCAATTGATTTTTATATTTAAAGATAGGATTTGGGTACAACTTACACGGTAGTAATTGTTAATATTAAGGGAGGTAGGGGAGGGATGGGCACTTTTTCACAATTTAATGCATAAAAAGTCAGATTTTGTAGATAATCAACATTTATTGCCACTTCCTATTGCTCTATACTTTTGGCTAGATATCTTATAAAGAACTTTCTTATAATAATAAACAGTCTCCTAATTAGGAGGTAATTGAAAAATTAAGTCAAAAGTGCCCAAGGCTCCCTGTGGTAGGGAGATATGGGCACACCCTGTGGGAGGCTTGGGCATGGCCTGTTAAACACTTAACATCTATAATAGACCCCAAAAATAAACGTAATAACAACAAAAAATATATCACGACTAATCTTAAATTAGTTATAACCCATAAAGGCTTATTTTATATTTATCAGCTGTTGTTTTTATTTTTGATCCTTTTGATACCTCTTCTATGGCTCGTAATATCAAATCTTTGGGAATTTCTCGTCGCAACCTTTCTTTTTGAATTTTCTGTAATTAAAAATAGTTCAAATAATTTATTTAAAGCAGATAATTATAATTTTCAAAAGACCTCCTGTACGCAATATAAAGAAGAGAGCATTGGACATGCCCAAACCTCCCTCACATCCGAATGCCCATTGCTCCCTCTGTACACATTTTCAACACAATTTACCGGCAATTTTTTTTGTTTAGGTATTGAAACGTGAATTTTAGTTTAATTTATTAGTTAGTAAATATATAGGGTCAGGTGGGGTAAGTGAAACATACTTTACTTGTATTTTAACATAATGGCATCTGACGCAGTAATGCGACGATCAATTTCAGTTGCATTTCTTGCACAGTACTCTCCTTTAGCCAATGATTCATGGAGTTATGACAAACAGCTCTTTAGTCTTACCATAAGCGAGAAAACAATCAATATTTTCAGACTATGGTTTTGTTTCACTTGCCCCTGGAAAGGGGTAAGTGAAACAAACGTCAGAAATATAGTTAAATGTTGTATTTATGCAACGGTTACTTGACTAAGGCAACAATTCAGAATTTGTTTCTCTAATGTATATATTCTACAATCAATATAAGGCTTAGTTTTAGAAAAGAAAACAAAAAACGTATTTTGGGGTAACTGAAACATAGTTACCATGGTCAGATGTCTCAAACATTTGTATAAAATTTAAAACAGAAATTATAGGTAGTGAAATCAAAAACAAAATAAAAATAAATTTCTTTACTGACTTAACAGTTTGCTTACAATTACGAAAACAAGCATCAGACACCGCACAGTGTGTAATTTCCATAATCTAAAGGGACAAAAGTCTTGAACCCAAACTGTACAAATTTACTACGAGATAAAATGTATTGAATGAAATTTAAAGACATTGTCAAGGTTTCAGACATAAATTGTAACCATATTATTAACATATAACACAGCATATATTTCAATATATGTATAAAAAAAAAATAAAAAAATATTAAAACTTCAAATCAGAAGTACCATGAAGACCTTAAACAGGAAGAAATTCAGTCAGAATACTGAAATTCTTCCAAGTCGCTATTAGTATCAGAATCTTAATTTTCTGATTGAATTTCTTCGTGTTCAATGTCAATAGTACTCATTTGTAAAAGTTCACAGACTTCAGGAGTCATTTGGCTACATCTAGTTTTGGGAGCGGCACGTAAGCTTGCAATGTAGGGGTCTGATGTCATTAGTAACCGATTTATTAAGTCTGTGTCCGTGTCCACTCTTTCTACGAGATATTTGTGAAGGCAATCTGAAAATAAAAAAGTTATAAGAATTTCGCAAATATAATTTAGACACAAATAGTAAATTTATGATTACCAACATTTTTAATCACGTAAAAATGTTTGTTATTTCTGATACGGGGGAAGTGAAACATATGTTTCTCTTTCCCCGTGTATTAAGTTTCACTTACCCCACTTAACACTTTTTTAGGTTTAGTTTTTACCAAAGCCAAAACTCAATTATCCTTAGGAATTATCGAAATATAATCATTGGACTAGAAAGTACATACTTTTTACTCAGTACTTACCATTAGGTACATTTAAAACACTTATTTTAAAACTTTCACGAAGGCCGAAAACGTCACACCTCCAACTCGTGTTTTGACAACTGACAGTTGTAATAAGCACTAAGTTGGGAGCCAGTTTAAACGGCAACTTCCAGACTCAGTGGTGGTTTAAATGAAGCGGCACTTTAAAGTCAATCACTTTTATTACTGATTTATCACAATTCTTAGCATAATTCTTTAAAACACGAAACTAAAAAAACTTAACAAAGAAAACTCAAAATGGCGGATAATAGAAAGAAGTTCCAGAAATACAAGATGGCGTGATATAGAGCCGCGGAGGATTTTACAGCACGTCCGTACGCGTCGGTGGTCGGGGCGCTCTCTCTCTCACCGCTCGCAATGGCTGCGCTGGCGCGCGAGGTTGCGGCGGTCGGGAGAGGTGGTCGTTCACGCGCTCTCATTGGGCGTCCGCGTGACGTTGCAACCACAGAGTAGTCACACCATAGACTACGTTCGTTGTTTTTTAATACTCGCGCTACATCCTCCCCCTCTAGCCTAACTAAGTGTCCCCACTGTTGGGCTAGTCTAAATACCTGCGCGGTCTGCCACGCTTCCGTTTCTCGCGGACGGGAAGCTCTACTTGGCCCGCGAAGGGCGTGAGGTGCGAAACGTGGTATTTGCCTACGTCCCTCCCGGTCTGTAAGCTCTCTAGCCCGTACGTGGTTGAGCTAATAATCTTCCCTATCTTATATGGGCCGTCGCGACGTGGAATGAACTTAGCAGATTGTCCGCGCCCTGCGTCATTAGGTCCCTGAGTTTTCAACAAAACGAGGTCACCTACCTTGTAATTTGGTGGCGGCCTTCTCTTCTGGTCAGCATTCTCCTTCTGGACAGCCTGTGCCTTCTCGTGGACATCTCTAGCCTCGTCCAGAGTCGTGGCTATCTTCTTCAGGTATGGTGTGATGCTGGGCACGAAGTTGTCGTTGTCTATGACGGCTCTCATGTCTATCGCGGAGTCAGTAGGGGTTCTCAACTCTCTTCCGAAAGTGAGGTACGCCGGGGAGTGCCCTGTACTACTAGTAATAGCTGAATTCATAGCAAACCTGACTGCGGCGATATGTAAGTCCCAAGATGTGTGGTCTTGGCCTACAAGTATGGCTAGTTGCGGTTTTAGATCGCGGTTTTTCCGCTCTATTGGATTGGCTTCCGGATGATAATAGGGTGTAAGTGACTGGCTGATGCCTAGGATATGACATACCTGTTGCATGACGTCACTCACGAACTGCACACCATTATCACTGATTAGGCGGCGTGGCACTCCATACCTGAGAAAGACTTCGTTGACGAGCGTCCGAGCACATTCGACGCTAGTGGCACTCTCTAACGGGAATAATTCTACCCAGCGCGAGCAGACGTCTTCGACAATAAGCACCCACCTGTTTTTCCTAGGTGTCTCTACCAGCGGACCGAATAGGTCTACGGAGACTACCTCAAAACGCCTCGATACGGCAGGGGTCTGCAGCAAACCTGCGGGCTTTCGATTGTCAGCTTTATACCTTTGGCAGGGCACGCATTCCTTTATATAGTTAGCAATGAACGTGCGCATTCCAGGCCAGTAATACCTAGCACGAACGCGACTTAAAGTTCGCTCTACACCAAAATGGCCAGCTGTCGGCGCATCATGTAGCTCGGCCATAACTTGCCTGCGTTCATGTTCGGGAACGACTAGGCGGCAGTCTTCTGCCTCATCAGCCTCCAAACTGTATCTGTACAGAATACCGTCCGAGATGGTGTACCCGCGGTCGGACCATGGTCTCCCCCTAGAAGGTTCGTCGGATTCCAGGTCTTCAACAATTTTGCGGACCTCCGGGTCCTTTAGCTGGTTGTTGCGGATATCTCCACTGCTCCTCTTGGGCATATCAATAACGGTATTGCGCAAGTCACACTCATCCTGATCGTCTTCGCAGACGGGGCGTGACAAGGTATCTGCAACTACGTTCGAACGGCCAGGCGTGTATTCAATGCTGAGATCGAACTCTTGCAAAGTTAAAGCCCATCTCGCCAGTCTACCGCTAGGTGACCTCTGACTCATCAGCCACCTTAAAGGCTGGTGATCGGTCCTTACAATGACCTTCGCAGTTTCTACATACCCGCGGAACTTACTGAGTGCCCACACGACGGCGAGAGCCTCTCGCTCAGTCGTAGAGTAATTCCTCTCGGCACTAGTTAGGAGTCGACTAGCGTACTCAATCGGCCGTTCGTCATGTACCTCCCCCTGCATGAGAACAGCCCCAAGACAGTAGGCGCTGCTATCAGTACAGAGGATAAAGGGTTTCGATTCGTCCGCCTGGCGGAGAACGGGAGCGGACACGAGTAAGGACTTGATGCGCTCGAACGCCCCTTGCTGCTCGGGACCCCATTGCCAGGCGGTCGTTTTCTTTAGAAGGTTAGTAAGAGGTCTCGCGACTTCTGCATAATTATTAACGAAGCGACGGTACCAACTCGACGTCTGTAAGAAACACTTCAATTGTTTCACGTTCCGAGGAGCAACCATATGGTCGACAGCCGCGGTCTTATCTGGGTCTACCTGGATTCCGCCCGGGACGATTACATGCCCTAGGAACTTGACAGTCTCCCTAGCAAAAACACTCTTGCTCCTATTAACTCTCAACTTAAACATGGCCAGCCGATCGAAGACTGCCTCCAGATCAGCCAGGTGCCTCTCAAAGGGACCCGGTGACAGCAAAATGAGATCGTCCAGGTAAGCCAGGAGCTCTATTCCTTTCAGATTGGAGCGGAACCGATCCATCATCCTCTGAAATGTAGCGCCAGAATTCCGCAAACCCATCGGCATTCGCTTAAATCTAAATGTGCCGAGAGGCGTTGTAAACGCCGTCTTATCTTGGTCTTCAGGGCAAACACTCACCTGATAATAACCTGAACGAAGATCAAGAGTGGACATATACTCACTGGTTTTGGCGGCGTGCAGTATGTCTTCGATACGCGGGAGGGGATACCGGTCGGGCTCGGTTACTGCATTAAGCTTTCGATAATCTACGCAAAGTCTCAAACTTCCATCTTTCTTACCCACTAGAACCACATTGGAAGCCCAAGGCGACTCGCATTCTTCGACAATGCCCTCTCGCAGTAGTTTATCCAGCTCCTTCTGCAAGGCCTCCTTCCTGTTTGGTGACATCCTGTACGGTGGAGAGGCTATAGGTTCTTGTTCAGGGCTCACCTTTATACGATGCATGGCGAACTCCGTCGGCGGACCATCGCGGGCGAACTGCGGCGCGCGGCCTTCGATGAACTCGTTGAGGGTCCGTCGCTGCTCGGGTGTTAGCTTGCAACCTTCGTCCGGTCGCAACGCTAAGCTATCATAGGATGCGGTGTGTAATAGGCCCGCGTCGGGGCTGTCGTCGAGGTCTAAAGTATAGGAACGCACAAAATCATAACAATGTTCCGGACTGTCTGAAAACGACCACGTCCGTCGGGCGACGTCTAACACCATGCCGGCCCTAGTTAAGAAATCTACACCTAAAAGTGTCCTAATATTACTGCCCGGTAATACTAGGAACTGACACTTTACTCGACGGCCTACAATAATAACTTCTATCTCGGCGGACAGTAGGTCTCTCCACCCCTGTGTGCCGTCAGCTAGGCGTACAAAACGTTTCGTTTTATTAAATTGTATTCCCGAACCTACTAGAATTCGATGTAATAAAGGGCTCGCAATACTATGTGTGGCGCCAGTGTCTACAATCGCCACGCCACTACGGCCCATGACACTAACGTTTACCATTGGATGATTGTCGTATGTACTTACATTTGTAATGTTTACACACGAATCACTATCACGATTGTTATCCTCAACGTCGGAATTATACGGACAAAAATCTACATCAACATTGTTAAAAGATGTTTTGCCTTCGGACTTCGACGTCGGCTTTGCGCAAATGTCACATTTCGACCTCACGACTCCCTGCTTGCCACACCCATAACAACGTACCTCCCTAGGTGTTGTATTAATGTTTTTGCTATTAGCCTTCTCGCGATTACGACACTCGTCGCTAACGTGCCCAAAGAGCTTACAAAAACTACAACGCGGTCTACTTCTGTTGTTGCAACGTGACGAAGTCGCGTCCGTGGTCGCGGAACTCGATTGCGCGAGAACACGGTCGGTAGTAGGTGCCACCGATATTTGGTTTGAATTATTATTATTACGCACTTTACTGGTATTTACTTTAGACGCTTTGTAGGTATCCTCCGCGATCCTAGCCTTATGTAAAAGGTCGTCTAAACTACGAACACAATCTCGCGGCACTCGTTTCACTACGCGTCTGTGTAATAAGCCGTAACAAATGTCTGTTTCTAATGTCTGATCTAAAGTATAAGGCAACCTAGCGATTAACGCGCGCACTCTACATATGAATGACTCCGCACGTTCTTCCTGTTGTTCCCTCGCGAAGATCTCGCGCAGGATGAGGTGCGCGGGCTGCGCGACGCCATAGGTCGCACGGAGGCGCGCGGTCGCGTCCGCCCATGTTGTCACCGACGCTTTTACGCCGCGCCACCACACGGCGGCTTCGCCCTCCAGGAGCATGGGTAGCCCACGCAGGGCGTGTTCGTCGCTCACTGCTGCGCACTCCTTGTAGATCTCGACGGCGTCCAGGAATGCTTCCAGGACCTCAGCGTCCGGGGAGGTCCCGTCGAATCTCGCCGTGCACTTCACGAAGTTAGCCTCGCTGCACGGCGGGGCTGCGACGGCGGTACCACCGCCGGTCGCGTTGGAAAATGGAGGAGGCCCGACTGGGGTGGATGCTCTGAAGTCGCCGCCGGATCCCATCAGCGTGTTAACGAGACTCCTATTAGCTTCCACCTGCGCACGCGTAATCGTTTCGATCAGCGTGGATAGGAACTCTTGGGTGAAGTGGGGAGCAGGTTCTGTCGACCTCGAGCCGGCGCTCGCGGCTACGTCCGCGTGGCCGTGCTCGGCGACGATCTCCTCTTCAGTGAGAGTGATGTTCCCTTCATCTCCCTGTTGTTGACGGAGGGTTTCTCCTCTCCTCGTTGTCGGCATCTTCACGCTTATGTAACGGTCGTAACGGTTCGGCCTACTAGTTGGGCGCCAGTGTAATAAGCACTAAGTTGGGAGCCAGTTTAAACGGCAACTTCCAGACTCAGTGGTGGTTTAAATGAAGCGGCACTTTAAAGTCAATCACTTTTATTACTGATTTATCACAATTCTTAGCATAATTCTTTAAAACACGAAACTAAAAAAACTTAACAAAGAAAACTCAAAATGGCGGACAATAGAAAGAAGTTCCAGAAATACAAGATGGCGTGATATAGAGCCGCGGAGGATTTTACAGCACGTCCGTACGCGTCGGTGGTCGGGGCGCTCTCTCTCTCACCGCTCGCAATGGCTGCGCTGGCGCGCGAGATTGCGGCGGTCGGGAGAGGTGGTCGTTCACGCGCTCTCATTGGACGACCGCGTGACGTTGCAACCACAGAGTAGTCGCACCATAGACTACGTGCGTTGTTTTTTAATACTCGCGCTACACAGTTGAAAAATTTCTTTTTGTTTATTGGTGTAGAAAATGATAATAGCGACTTCTATGTTTTATCAATAAAACCACATCGCCATTCTGTTTTACCGACTAAGCGCGAAGTATCGATACACTTGTTAGTTATAGAGTTATGAAGGGGTGTTTCACTTCCCCTGAGTTTCACTTACCCCACCTGACCCTAATAGATATATAATAAAAAATACACATACCTTTCGTTACTTTTCTATGTATTACGATCCGAATCCACAACAAAATATTTACTTTTACGAGCGCATAATCTTCAAAATTCAAATGTGTTTGTGTTTGACAACTGACGGAAATAACAGACAGTTTATGGATGAACAGTTTTGCCAGACGGTAAAGAAAACTACCAAATTAAGAAAAAGAAAAACCTATGACAGGATCAGAATAAAAGGGGGTGCCCATGTCTCCCGATTGCCCATCCCTCCCCTACCTCCCCTATATTTCAATTGATAAATAAATTATTAAACTGTAATTGATATGACGATAAATTTTAAATTTTGGCGCTTGTTTTTCCAACAGCTGTTTCCAACGCCATCTATTAGGACAGTTTGTCCCTTTACCTCCCCAACGAATGCTACAAGTTTAAATGATACCAAATGGAAATGGTTAAATAAATAATAATTTACCCAGTTTCTCATTTTGAACATAATATCACTAGTTATTTTTGTTATTGAAACATGAAAGTAAAATGTAGCCTAAGACTAATTTATTCCGAAGGTCACAACTAAGCTTTTAAATTTTTACAAGGTCAACTTTATCGAAGCGTTGTTTCTTCCATCTCTTTCTATCTAGAGTACTTTTTCTAAAGAGTGAAAGAGTAAAAACAGCAATGTATACTTATGTTTACATACATTGTTATTGTAATGCTACCATATTTAGAAGTATAGAGACTGACAACTATGATTTTCTCTCTCTTTTGCTCATGATAGCGTTCTAATAAGTGCGAAGAGTACAAATAGAACAATGGCGTTTAATGACATAGGTATTTAATTTATCCGTATTAAACTTGTCGGCTACTCTAATGACAGTCAATTTACTATAAGAATTTTTGCTAATTAAAATAGGTTTGCAATAAAATTAACGTAATATTGTTACTAAAAGCTATTCTAATACATAAAACACAGGTTTTCTCAATAAAATTCTTACAAAATATGTTACCCGTAAAGAAAAAATGACGGTTTATTATCGCAGTTTCTGTTACGATTTTGCATTTGTATTATTCGGTTTTATTGTGAGAAATAAACATTAAAAATGAGGTGCTGTGTTCCTGATTGCAAGAATGATTCGCGACATATATCCAAGTCTCAGGGAATTACATTTCACACGTAAGTTTTTACTCTCAATGTGTGTTATAATTTTCTATTAGATTTAATTAGCATTCGGCATTTTAAGACACAAATATTACTATTTAACGCAGCTACAATGACTAAAAATGCATATGTTTTGTCTAAGTAGAAAGTTAAATAATGTATTCCAATTAAACCATAAATATGTACTTAAAATAAAGAAATAAATAATAGTCTGTCAGTCAGTTTGTCAGTGAAGCTAGGTGCTCATTCTAAAGTGAAGCTTCGAATGAAGAAGATCGAGAAAGAACCTCCATTTGTAACTCTTTAAAAATATAGGTACATGTTTACATAACCTATCTACAAATCATCTTCTTTTTTTGAGTGTGGAATATCATCCCTGACTTCTCCCACATTGGGTGAGGCCGGGAAGCAGACTCTTACTGACTAAAAACCACCCTGTTCTTTCTATTGCTTTAAGCCGGAGCCCCGATAACCTGTTACATAGTCCACAGCTCCGGTATCTATCTATCATCCAATGTAACATGAATACATATTTACTTATATTTCTTGTTACTTCTTAAGCCATACATTATTGGTTACATTAGATAAAAATACTTTCTTTATGAGTGTAAAAGAAGTATACTCGGTGTCCCATAAGTTGATGTCCAAACGGCATCTGGAACCTACTCTAATTCAACGAACGAACAAAGAATCCTCGCAGATTGCATACTACAATTCTATTTATTGCAAACTTTCGTGAATAAAAATTAACGAATGAAATAAAGATAAATAAATAGATTTTGATATGAAATTAAAAATAAAATGTTATTACAAGTAATTCTATTAGTAAATCAATACTGAAGATTAAAAGAAACTTTGGATTTGAGAGCCGGAGTAGGCCCCCAAAAGAATTCTAAGTCCTACAGTTTATAAATTACAGTGACTTAAGTGTAACCAAAAATACAAATGAAAAAATTAAGATCTGTAGCGACAAGAGTCAAAAGAATGACACAGGCTGTACTTTTTTGTGGATAACATATAATTCACTGGTATTCACTTGTTCGTAGTTCGCATTGCGTGGTGCGGACTGCGTGGTCCGCACTGCGAAGTCCGCAATGCGTAGTCTGGCGTAGTCCGTGTTGTGTAGTCCGTACTGCATAGCCCGTACTGCGCCGTCCACACTCCGTAGTCCGTACTGCGTAATAATCCGCCCTGCGCAGATCGTACTGCATACTCCGCCCTGCGTACTCCACCCAGCGTACTCTGCCGTGCATACTCCGCCCCACGTACTACGTCGTGCATACTCCGCCCAGCGTACTCCGCCCTCCGGCTTACTCTGGCCTGCGCATTCCCTGCAACGTATTCCACCCCGCGTAGTCCGGCCTGCGTATTCCGCGCAGCGTAGTCCACCCTGCGTAATCCGGTCTGCGTAATACGCCCTGTGTATTCCGCACATCGTAATCCGCGAAATCCGTTGTGTAGTTTTAAAGATTTAAGCGTACAAAGGGACATAGGGACACATAAAGCGACTTTGTTTTATACTACGTAGTGATTTAAAACGCTTCCAGATTCCCCACCGAGCCGGCACTGCGTACAGCGTGGCTCAAAGCTCTCGGCAAGGAGGCGTGGGAGCCCAAAGATAGGAGCGCGGTGTGCTCCGAACATTTCCTCTGCGAAGATGTGTATGAAACTGAGGGTGGGCTGCGGAGAGTCAGGGTCGGTGCGGTGCCTATGATTCTACAGGTAATTATTATCTATCTTCTTCTATACTTATAATAAATCTGTAGAGAGGTCAATTCTGTACATGAAATATATTTCCAAAATAACTATCAGCGGGTGATTAGTGATCGATACTGACGCCAAAAATGCAATCAGAAAATTTTTTGTCTGTCTGTCTGTCTGTCTGTCTGTCTGTCTGTATGTTCTTTATAGAAACAAAAACCACTCGACAGATTTCAACGAAACTTGGTACAATTGTTCTTCATACTCCTGGGCAGGTTATAGTATACTTTTCATCACGCTACGATCAATAGGAGCAGAGCAGTGAAGGGAAATGTTAGGAAAACAGGAGAACTTACTCCATTTTTTAAGCTTCCGTCGCGTGTGCAGCCTTAATGGTTAAAGCTACACAGAAATAATGTATAACGGAAATGTTCTCCTTAAAATTGTTAAAAAAATATTCCACGACAGCAAATGTCTATCTTTTATGGTTGACTTACAATAACACGTATAACTCCCGATAGCTTAGCAGTTCGGAGCTTTCTGATTATATTTGTCTACTCTTATGTTTATAACACTCTCATTCATACATTAATTAATTCTTTCATTCATTCATTAATTCATTCATATTAGGTATAATAAATCTGTAGAAGGGTCAATTCTGTACATTGAAAATATTGAAAGAATAAATAGTAGGGGGTGTTACTGGATCGATACCAAACCCAAATATGTGATTAAATTTTTTTTTGTCTGTATGTTCAGGCATCCCGTGAAAACTAACGGTTCGATTTCGATGAAACTTGGTTTAATTATACCTTATTATCCTGGGCATAAAATAGGATACTTTTTATCCTGAAAAAATACGTAGAAAAAAACTAAATTTTTCACTTTTATTCTACAGAACGCAAGCTCAACAGCAGTAGCTCAATAGAGGGATCTCGTTAATTATTATGGGCCTTGTCATATTTGGGTCCAATAGATTTTTATAAGATGTCATTGTCAGAGTTACTCAAAATGGAGAAATAAAACTTCCACGCGAAGACCGACATCCGCGCGGGCGGAGTCGCGGGCGGAAGCTAGTATAAAAATAAGTCGGGTTTTCCTTCCTGACGCTATAACTCCAGAACGCACGAACCGATTTTTACGGTTTTACATTCGTTGGAAAGGTCTCGGGCTCCGTGAGGTTTATAGCAAAGAAAATTCAGGAATTGGTGGCGAAACGGAGTTCGCCGGGTTTGCTAGTCTATAATATAAAAATAAGTTGGGTTTTCCTTCCTGACGCTATAACTCCAGAACGCACGAACCGATTTCCACGGTTTTACGTTCGTTGGAAAGATCTCGGGCTCCGTGAGGTTAATAGCAAAGAAAATTCAAGAAAAATTTAAGAGTAAAGCAGGAAAACAGGGAAAATCATTGGAGGCGAAACAGAGAGAAAAGCCGGGTTTGCTTGTTCATTATAATGCTACGTTTTTTTATTGAATTAATACTTTAACCGATACGACATATACGCCCGAATACTGAAATGCTAATCTAAGTTGCACTTAAATCTCGTGCTATCTCTGTCATTTACAAAGAATTTGTAGGGACAGAACTATATTTGAGAGCGTCTTAAAATTGAGAGACGTTTGAGTATTTGACCAATAAACCTTCTGATAATATTATACATTTTTCTGTTACAGGATTCGAATATCTGTGATTCCTATGGAGAACCTGTTAGTTTGAAGGTAATTATGTACAATGGTGGTCACATGCGCCTGTCCACTCTGCTAAGATCCGCTCTCTAGCCCCGCCCCATGACCTTGAATTGACGAATGAAGCGGGGTGGTGGTGCGTAGTTTTAAAGATCTAAACATACATAGACTAAATTAATTATTATGTTATAGGCTTACTCACGTAATGTTTTGACGAGGAACTCGACTAGTTTCAAGCCATGCTAGAGGCTCATATTCATGAGCAGCATTCCACGACACACGACGCGGCGATTGTCGCGCTACTACTGCTGAAAGTTACAATAAAATTATACATAGACTATATATTTAACTGACAACTGTGCATTGGCGCGATGGCTGGACAATTGGTTGTCGTGTAACGTATCGTGGGTTCGATTCCGGCACGGAACTCTTTGTGTGATCCACAGATTGTTGTTTCGGGTCTGGGTGTCATGTGTATGTGAAATTGTATGTTTGTAAACGCACACACGACACAGGAGAAAATCCTACTGTGGGGCAACATTAAAAAAAAGTACCTACACAGGGGAAAGCGACTTAATCATAATCATTGATACTCAATATCGTAGTTTTGTCTGTTTTAATATTTATTTTATTAATTTTGTTCCAGGTTTGCCGAATATGTCTCGATATGGATTCCAAATTAGTACCATTAAGATCATACCAGCTAGAGCAGGCGTTTGAAAATGTAACTGGATTGTCGGTAAGTAGCAAAAATAAATTTAAAAAAAACTACGTTTAAAAAAACCAACTTCGAAAAATTAAAAACCTTTAGTTTATTTTGAAACAAATTTTTATGGGACCAAAATTGTAGCTAATCCGCGTTAAATGAAAAAAGAATTGCGTCTACGCACGCTGCTCATGATGATGAGTCCCTCTGTGACTCAAAACTAGTAGAGCATTTCTCTATTCATTTACGTGGGTAAACCGCAATTTTAATTTATAAATTTGTTACATTTAATAACTGCTTCGTTGGCCGAGTGGTTGTAAGTGCGACTGCACGGCAAGGGGTCTCGGTTTCGATTCCCGGGTCGGGCGAAGTATTACTGGGCTTTTTTCGGAAATTTCTCAGTGTTAACACGGAGTCTGGAAATGTGCCCGGTATATGGCAATAGGCTCACCCCCTATTACATGGGACTTACAACAGAAATTGTGAAAAGTGGGTGTACACAGTGGCATTACGTGCCATAATGTGCACCTCTGCCTACCCCTTCGGGGATTAACAGCGTGACGATATGTATTTGTTACAGCTCTGCACAGAAGATAGGCTACCGCAGAAGTTGTGCACGGAATGTGTGCACAGACTCCTGAACTGTGATAAGTTTCGTCTAAAGAGTCTAAGATCTAACGCTTTACTTCTAGAAGTTATTAGAAAGCAGAATTATGTGAGTATCAAACAACATTATTACTAGCTTTCGCCAGCGGCTTCGCTCGCGTTTTCGTAGGTTTAAAAGTATCCTATCATCCAAGTCAGCTCATACCCTGTCTGTATACCAAATTTCACCAAAATTCGTTCAAAAGTTTCAGTGTGATTGATGGATAAACATTTATTATATAATGTATATAATTTATAGGGTGACAGGTAATTAGTGAACGATATTTAAACACGTGATTGTACTCATGATTACAGAAAACTTTCCCGAAGAAACTTCTATTGTATACTTGTTAGTTTTATTTTTATCACAATAACAAACAACAGAATTTCGCGCGCATTCACGTGAGTACTATCACGTGTTTTAATTTTCTTCACTAATTACCTATACAACTGGTGAAACGTGGGTGTCATACACAAGTATCTAATCGGAGTTTAAAAGACCATATATATTAAAGTAAAATCTTATCCAACAGCTTACAGAAGAAAATATCAAATCTATAAACAGAAGAAATAACCAACTCACAACTAATTTAGTCACAACCCACTTTGAAACAAACCACTGCGACTTCTACATAGAATACACTGAACCGCCACCAATTATAGAAGAAAAACAATGCGACATTCAAATCAAAGAAGAAAACGAAATCTTCTTAAGCGAAGAAGTACATGAGAAAGCAGATTTAGATGACACTCTATTTGAAGACAAAGAATTCTCCGACAAAGACTTTTCTCTAGACAACGACAATAATTATTCTACAGACGATAACTTACCTCTAGAAGTATGCAAGACCAAGAAGGCAAAGAAGAGAAAAGTTAAGGAGAAAAAGGCTATAAAAGAAGTTAAGAAAGTTAAAAAGGCTAAGGAAGTAGTAGAGCCTAAGATTGATAGGAGAAGAAAGCCTTTTTTGAACGATGATTTGAATGAAACTCTTTTTACAATAACAGATTTGTCTTTTGAAGAGCAGATTGCTGAGATAGTGAAAAGACAAGAGAGTTCGAATTATAAGAACTCTGTGTTTAAATGCACTGATTGTTTTAAAGGATTCTTGGATGAAGACGCTTATAACAGTCATATTGTTAGGCATACTAATGTGAGTAGTATATATGTTTTATTTTTATATTTTGGTATAGCTAAGCTCATTACTACTTATTTAGATTTTTTCAGCTATTTTATTCAGATAAAAATAAATTATACAGTTAAACGTCCAAATATAATCAAATGTTCAGTTTTATGATTAGAACTTAAGACGCGATATTTACCATGTTAATTTATGTCTATGAGTTTCCGTGATCATGGCGCTTGCAACAGTGCCGAAATATCGGAAACTCATAGACATAAATAAACATAGTAAATATCCTGTTTTAAGTTCTAATGATAGTGTTCAGTTTTAGACCAATAAAGTTGCTATTTCGTACAAAATTCGTAGATTGGAAAGAGTGAGTGAGTGAATGAATGAATGAATGAATGAATGAGTGTGTGAGAGAGAGAGAGAGAGAGAGAGAGAACACCATATTTTTCTAATTTAAGTGGGATTTCCGTTAATTTGCTTTAATTTTTTTACAGCAATGTGGCGAGCATGAATGTGAAATATGCAAGACGCATTTCAAGCATCCGCACGCTTTACGCAAACATATAACTGCCCACCATACTCAAAGGTAAATAAATAACATTTTTATTTTATACATTTACCAGCTACTTACAGCGGTTTTACCCGCTGTCCGGCTCCTATTGATCGTAATGTGATGTTTTATATTCTATGACTTTTCTCGATAAATGGACTATCAAACACAAAAAGAATTATTAAATTAGTGAACGATATTTAAACACTTAATTATACTCATGATTACAAACAACTTTCCCAAAGAAACTTTTGTATACTCATTAGTTTTATTTTTATCACAATAACAAAACAACAACATCTCATTTCTACGCGCGCGTAATGTTCCGAAATACCTACCAGTCTTCCGATCCAGATAACGCGGGCACGGGCGCCTTGCTGCTAACAGCTGATCATGTGAAAGCACGCGTGTGTGAAATTTTGTAGTGACGTTATCAAATTTTTACTCCAAACTCAATCTTATTTCTAGAAAATTAACTAGAATAATTCGAAAATTATGTAGATCATCAAATCCATAAATGAAAGTGTAATTATTTTTGAATATTGTATTGTATTGAAAAGTCAAAATAATAATCTTTTGATTGAGAAAACTACCAAATGATTACAGGTTTAGCTGTAAGCAGTGCACGTATGTGACAACGCACAGACAAACAGCCAGACTGCACGAGCGATGGCATAAAGGCACCAAGTATAGATGTCCGCACTGCCAAGATGAATTCGTGTAAGTATATTAAGAATTTTTGTGGTATAAGCCGGTAAACGGGCTGACGGATCACCTGATGGTAAGCAATCGGACCGCGCATGGACACTTGAAACACCAAAAGCGTTACGAATGCGTTGCCGGCCTTTTGGGGATTAGGAATTTAAGGCTTGTTGAGATTCGGAGACTGCGGATATTGGTGAGACCGTGGTATCACTCCGGTCGAGTCGGCCCATTCGTGCCGAAGCACGGCTCTCCCACACACATTTGACTGCACGATTGGCGCTGTGGCTTTGCAACTGGTTGCCCAGCAACGCAAGCGTGTTCGATTCCAGCACGGAGCAACTCTTTGTGTGATCCACAAATTGTTGTTTCGGGTCTGGGATGTCACGTGCATGTGAACTTATATGTTTGTAAACGCACCCACGACACAGGAAAAAATTCTAGTGGACAACGTATTTTTTTTTATATCGAATTTCAGCCCATAAGAGATCTATTTCTCCATAGAAATAAAAGCGTGTTATTAGTTTTTCTTTGTTTTAACTATGAAATTATGTATTTACAGTAAATTCACGACTTACATGGGACATATACGAATCAAGCATCCGTCGGATTTTGTGTGCGAGCTCTGCGGGTACTCGTTCGTGAGCGCTAAAGGGATAGAACTACATAAGAAGCTCAAACATCGACTCGATGATTCACAAGTAAGTAGATTTTTTCTATGGCACTCGACGGTTATCTAGCAGACAGATCACCTGCTATACAACCTACATAGCTTCGTCCCTCTTGCACTGCTCAATGATCGACCATTCTGACACAATTATAATAGCAGACTAAGGCCCCTGGTGGTAAGCAATTGCGTCGCCCTTGGACACTTAGAACACCAGAGGCGTTACAAGTGCGTTGCCGGCCTTTGGGGGGTTAGAAATTTAAGGATTGTTGAGGATTGGGAGGATTGGGAAGGGGGAACTTGAGTCTCCAGTAACCTCACACGGCGCGTTAGGTTCGCTTATGTACTTGAAGACATTTTTTTTTATTCGGAATATACAATGTGATAGGGGTGGGACTTCTAACTCGTTAAGGCTGAGTACTACATCTAATTTTATCGACAAAAAAAATAATATGGGGGGTTGAACCCCTAATTGAAAATATTGAAAAATAGTGTTTTTTTCGGTAAGAATAATTCACAAATGATTTTTTTTCTCACCAAAACATTATCAAACATATGAAAAAAGTAATGAATTAGTTAGCCAAGGTTATTAGCTACCGTTTGTCGTTATTTTTTTGTTTCTACGACGCATACAACCTTTGATATCAAAAAAAGTAAAAAAAATATTAAAATAGCCATAACTTTTAGGGGGAGGGGATTCGACCCCTTCGACCCCCGACTTTTGTCGATAAAATTAGATGTAGAACTCAGCCTTAACGGGTTAGAAGTCTCGCCCCTATCACATTGTATAGAAACTAGCGGCCCGCCCTAGCTTCACATGGGTGCAATGGTGAAATATTATGCATGTATTATACATATACACCTTCCTCTTGAATCACTCTATCAATTGAAAAAAAACCGTATCAAATTCCGTTGCGTAGTTTTAAAGATTTTCCGGAGCTGCGGACTACCCAGTCCGGAGCTGCGGACTACCTAGTCCGGAGCTGCGGACTACCTAGCGGGTTTACCGGGGCTCCGGCTCGAAAAGCAGGAGTAGGAACGGGGTGGTTTTTAGTCAGTAAGAGTCTGACACTCCCTCTCGCCTCGCCCAAGGCGAGAAAAGTCATTGGATGATTTTCCCCCCTCAAAAAAAAATAAAAAAAAAAAGTTTTAAAGATTTAAGCTTACAAAGGGACATAGGGACAGAGGAAGCGACTTTGTTTTATACTATGTAGTGATAACACCTTATCCTCGTTGAGACGGTTTAAAAACGTTTCTTTGTAAATGTTTTCAGATCCCCGAAGACGGTCCGTTGTGTGAACTATGTAATGTACGTTTCATATCTTCGGAGGCGCATAAACGACATCTCAGCGTGTCAGCCAGACATAACACGGGTGAGTACGCATTTACCAACACTAGTCTTGTCCTGGGTGTCGTGTGAGACCCGCCTTACGGCCGGAATTAGTAACGTATCTCAATCCAAAAAATGTGGGTGTATATTGGATCGATTTTTGATTAGTAATATAGTCATAGAACTATGGACTAGTGTGTTTGTTTGGACGTTTTAATCTCCAGAACTACTGGTCCGAATTGAATAATTATTTTTGTGTTGCATAGTGCATTTATCGAGGAGAGCTATACGCTTCGTGCAATGTAGCCCAGCAGCCTATGATTTTTTCCAGACCGCAATCTACTCATGTTCCAGATTTCATCCTTTCAGACGTTTTGACGTCATTGAGTAACAAACAATACACAAACTTTCACATTTATAATAATAGTAAGTGGAACGTGTAGCAACTTTTTGTGTGATCTACAAATTGTTGTTTCGGGTCTGGGTGTCATGTGTATGTGAACTTGTATGTTTGTAAACGCACACACGACACAGGAGAAAATCCTAGTGTGGGGCAACGATTTAGGTAATTAAGAATTAAATAACTTTTTTTAATTCCAGGTACAGACAAAGATGCAAGAGAATCAAATAAACCGAAGAAGGGTCGGAAATCGAAAGAGATGAAAGAGAACGAGAGGAGATCGCGGGAAAAGGACAAAGATAGTGATGAAAAGAGACGCATGTATCCCAGTCAGATGCGGAAGGCTGAGGGGCCTATACCTTGTGAACAGGTACGTTGAATTAGCTTTTTTCATCAGAGTTTTGAAATGGAAGATGTGTAACATTTGATGATGGAATGTATAAAGAACAAAGCGGAAAGGGACCTTTAAGCTAGAGAATTCAATTTAAACTTATGGGACGTCGGCCTAATCCAAAATATTTTGACACATCCTACAGCTAAAAGGACCATACAAATAATTTGTGTCTTAATGCAGAAATCTGGGCTGTAATTCTATTTAGCTTTTTATATTAATAATATTATAGTACATATGTATAATTTAACATAACGATTATATGTATACGATGTTGTGTAACTAGTATAACGTACAATGGTGTTGACGTATCCGTGTGGATAAAAGCCCCCTTATAAATAAAGAATAAAAAAAATCAGAGATGTGCTATGCTACGTTGCTGTGGATGCGTTTGGCTTCCACCAATCATATTCATTGGTACACATAGCTTAGCAATGGTGGAAACGGACTTAGCTAAGCTATGTTTTTTATATGAAAAGACTAGCGACCCGCCCCAGCTTCGCATGGGTGCAATGGTGATATATTATGCATGTATTGTACATATGAATCTTCCTCTTGAATCACTCTACCTATTACAAAAAACCGCATCAAAATCCGTTGCGTAATTTTAAAGATTTAAGCATACAGACAAACAAACAGACAAAAATAGCGTTTTATACTATGTAGTGATGTGTGCTATGGATGGCTTCCTACTATCGATACATCGCATACTCGAGCTGCGCATCTTCCTCACACAGCTACATAGCTTAGTATCAGTGGAAACGGTCACATAGTTTCACAGCTTAGCTATTACATCTTCGTAGCATAGCTACATAGCACATCTCTGGTGGAAAAACACTAAATACTGGGTAGTATTCTCTAACAGTCAACCATTCTTCATGTTTACAGTGTGGCTTACAACTAGAAGATTCGAGAGCCTACCACGGCCACTTCAGACGAATGCACCCGGACAAGAATCGAACCAACTACCCGTCTATGAAGTCGCCGTGCATGTGCGAAGTTTGCGGGAGAATGTTCCAAGTAAGTATACATTCAGGTATTCAAGTAGTCAGTCAGCCCTCTAGTGAAGCTATTTGCTTGTCCTTAAATGTAGATTCCATAGTGTAGACCCAATTATCTCCTTTCTCAATCTGCAGTTCCCTAACGATACTCTAATTCCTTACCCCCAAAACGCCGGCAACAAACTTGTAACGCCTCTGGTGTTTCAAGTGTCCATGGGCGGCGGCGATTGCTTACCACCAAGGTGATCACTCAACTTATTTACCGGCTTATACCATAAAAAAAGCTATTTGCTTGTTCCAAAGTGCAGATTCCTATAGAGAAGAACGAGTAAGTTTTTTAATTGGGAGCTTGACAGAAAAGCATGACTTTTGGGTCAGCAAATGGTCTGATCAACCATTTTGTAGGTAACGGAGCGACCTTACCCACAGCGCCATTGACTGTAGAGCCTTTAGTAATGCATGACGCCCTTAACTCACGCGGTAGTGAGCCGATTCCAATAGTGCCAGTGTAATTTGACACTCAATCAGTTTCATTGTGTAACATATTCAATTCTCACAAATCAAATCAAATATTCTTTATTGTGGACCATAGGTTGTTGTACATAATACAGATGGTGTTAATAACATTTTAGGACCAGCTATGTCCTACCCTTATAGGGCGTACAATACAAAGTAGGTATCTGTAAGAAATGATTAACTTGAAATGTTTTTGTGCAAGAAATGCGCCTTACTAGGACGTCTAGCTTGTTCTGATTGCGTGTTTCTCGTTCTCAATTTTCTTTTCATTCCATTACAGAGCTACGCCCTCCTAAAAGACCACACATGGGTGCACACGGGCGAGCGGCCATTTAAATGCGATTCCTGCGGCAAGTCGTTCCGCATGAAACAACGCCTGGTGGCGCACCGCCGCGTCCATAGCCAACAACGCGCGAGTTACGTCTGCGCGCTCTGCGGGAAGCACTTCTCCACGCATAGTAATAGGCAGCGGCACATGTTTGTACGTATATACTCAGTTGCTTGCTGAATAACTCGCTCTTTTACTCACACACACATACAGTATGTTAACTAACAGAGGGCGTTCCTGTTAACCCGCAATAGTATAGCATCCATACATGCAAAAAAATATTACCATTCAAAAACAAAACAATTTTATTTTTTTTAATATTAAAATATTCACCAAAAATTTTCGTAGTTGAAGGAAGGCAACGTTGCAATTTACTGCTTATTTTTCTATGCTGATATTTTTATTTTAATCTGTTAATGATATAGATTAATGAGTTTAGAGGAACCTCTATGTTAGTTAACATACTGTATATATTTGTAAGTATACACTAGCTCACAGATAAACAGAATTACAAAGTTACTCGTTCATTCAGATGCTCCTTCATTTATTCATTCACTCACTTACTCACACACTCACTCATTCATTTATTCACTCACTCACTCACTCACTTATTCACTCATACAATCATTCATTCACTCACTCATTCTCCCACACATTAAATCATTCATTAATCCAATCACTCTCACTTAACCCGCATACTCATACATATATTTTTATTATAATAACTATCGTGGGACATCCCAAATTAACTGAAAAAGTTTTTTTTTGGTTATCCAACATGCATCGAATAGCAAAAAATATAATAATATTTATTATGAATTTATCACGATTTTAATTCCAGATACACACGGGCCTGAAGCCGTTCAAATGTGAGATGTGTGGCAAAGGCTTCAAGCACGCCAGTGAGAAACGTGCGCACATCACGTACGTACATCTAAAGAAGCCGTGGCCGAAACGGGCCAGGGGCAAGAGAAGACCGGATACTAGACAGGTAAATATTATAAATAATACTATCTACTCACTGCTTGGCTCCTAAAGGTACCCATCGTACGTATCGATCGACGACATGCGATGCGTACGAAGCGTGCGATGCGTACCGATGACGTCATACGGAATGCTTGCAATGCGTACGACTCGTACGATTCGTACCGATGACGTCATACGGAATGCTTACGATGCGTACGACGCGTGCGATGCGTACCGATGACGTCATACGGAATGCGTACGATGCGTGCGAAGCGAAGTAGTGTTTAGTCAGTAAGAGTCTGACACTCTCTCTCGTTTTGTCTAAGACGGGAGAAGTCATTGAATGATTTCTCCAAAAAAAACATGGTATTTAATAATCTTCAACTATCCCCACATAAAACACTACGTCCATTCAACGCTCTGTTTGTCTTGAAACACGGACAAATGAATAGACAATCAGGGTATTTTTCCACCAGAGATGTGCTATGTTACGTTGCTGTGGATGCGTTTGGTTTCCACCAATCATATTCATTGGTACACGTAGCTTAACACTAGTGGAAACAGACTCAGCTAACTATGTTTTTAAGTTGTTATTGAACTGAGACATACTAAATTAATTATTATGTTATCGGCTTACTCACGTATTGTTTTGACGAGGAACTCGATTAGTTTCAAGCCATGCTAGAGGCTCATATAAGGATTAATTGAAATAAATGCTTAGATTTTGACTTTAAATTTTATGTTTTTTCGCTTTCCAGGGCCAGTTACCTCAAGCAGGCCAAGATATGGACCTCCAAACCCCCATGTGGCCTCCGTGTGACCCCAAGATGAATGAAATGGGACCCCTAATAGACGATAAGCCAGTTTATTATAATTTAAAGATTTGATTCTGTCTTTTAAGGTTCAAATTTTTTATACAATCATTGCCACACACTAGGATTTGCTCCTGTGTCGTAGGCAAATACAAAGAGGAGATGTCATAACTGGATTTCCCTTTAACATAATGCGTGACACTTTACGGGGAGCGCGGGACGTTACAAACCACGCCCCTCTCTATGTCCCATCTAGCGGTCCCATACTACAAACACGTTGCCAATTGTCCACATTTTAATGTACCACTTTCTGAGCGCTTATAACCTATCTACACCTGTTTACTTATAATATCATTGGACAGGGCCGTGTTTGTGTCACAGTGCACAATCACATTATGGCATCTCCTCTTTGTACTTGCTTTATGGTTCATATACACATCACACTCAGACCCGGAACAACAATTTGTGGATATATCGCTCACCTAGTAATATATTGACACATCTGCAAAAAATGCGAAATTGACTTTATATGGTTTACGTGTTTAAAAGTGCATATTAATCTATTTATTTCCATATTCATCGAGAGAGGTCGTAAGTGTCATTATACCATTATTGTAGTTTCCCCCTCACGCACGTAAAACAACGGTTCATTGGTCAGTAAACTAAAAACTAAACAAGTCAGGTAAACTATGAAAACCGTAAATGTACCAATATATTACTAGGTGTGCGATATAACCATATACTCATTCCCTATTACATGGGATTCATAACATAAATGGTGAAAAGTGGGAGTCACATTGTATATGTGAACTTCTGTCTACTCCTTTGGGGGTTAAAAGGCATGATCTTATGTGAAAAATCCTATAAATCTCGCTGATTACGCGGCCTTATCACAAATAGTATTTAATAGTAATTATAATAGATCTGTTGTACATATAATAAGTAAATAATAAATTAGTGTAATATTATACTGCCTCGCTGGACGAGATAACTAAAATGTAACTGTAAGGGTGTCGACCGATATCGATCGATGAGTGTGATAGAAACTATCGATCGATGGCTTCTATCGGCTATCGATCGATTAGTCTAGAAGAAACTGTCGATTGACGTCGACCGCTCCATTCTATCATCGATCGATGGCATCTATCGGCTATAGATCTATTTGTGTGGTAGCTTTAATAGATCGACGGATACCGGTCGACTAACCAACCAACCAACCTTGTCTGACAATGGCATTGGTCTAGTAGAAACTATTGATGGATATCGACAAATCCATTTTACCATCGATCGATGGCATCTGTCGGCTATGGATTGATTGGTGTGGTAAAAACTAAAAAGACAGATAAAAAGCGTGATTAGTTTTTATATGTTTAGAAAGCTAGGAATCATTTCTAAGAAATAGTACAATAATTACATAAATATTTTTTTTGTACTAATTATGGTAACTACTAGTACGTAGTTAGTATTTATTTAATTATTATCGAGCCTTATAATTTTTGCAATGCAAATACATTATTGAAGATTTCGACTATCGAATTTTGTTTCGATAAATTTTAGTCGCTAGTTTAGAAAAACTTAAAAAAATGGCTGCTTTTATATTAATCTATACTTAATTTTATAAAACTGAGTTTGTGTGTTTGTTTTAACGCGATATTCTCCGGAACTACTGGTTCGATTTGAATAGAATGTTTTTGTGTTGGATAGTCCATGTATCGAAGCAGGCTATAGGCTATAAAACATTAAGAGAAGCGGATAGAAGTGCGCGGGAGTAACTAATATACAGTATGGAGATCACTCATATGACTTAAATGAAACTACAAGTATTACTAGTCCACAGAAGCATAATACAACTAAATATTTCAACGAAAACCGAAAATATATAATGAAATTAATCAAGTATTAAATTCTGTGTGAACAGCTCCATGTTCCTTGACCACAGAAGAGCTGTAATGTTGTAGGTTGTCTAGGAATGTTACGGACATGCGGCGCGGCTGTTATAATGCCGTATTTGTAAAGAGTGTTCAAATGGCTTACCTACTGGGCCTATTTCGCTCATTTTTCGTATATCGTCAGCCAAGATGATAACAAATATGTGGTTTAAATTAAGTCATAAGAGGTTTCTCCATACGGTATTATATATGTATAATTAGGTTTTGTAAATAAATCAATTGTATGTAAGGATCATAGCGAGTGACGCTCTGTAGTTTCTGTATACTGTAAAGCCGGACAAAGCCGTGAGTTTTTGTATGTATATATAATAGTGATATGAATAGATGAAGCATATTTAGATGATATTTTACTACGCAAGCTAATAATTTATTTAATAAACTTATTTAATCAGTATTTTTTGGTTTTATTTTTTATCCTTGTTACATGCGAAGTATACCTACTTTTGTATACCTACTGGGAAGAGGTAACGTGGGTAGACCTCCCACTAGGTGGATCCGGAGCTGCGGACTACCTAGCGGGTTTACCGGGGCTCCGATTCGAAAAGCAGGAGAAGGAACGGGGTGGTTTTTAGTCAGTAAGAGTCTGACACTCCCTCTCGCCTCGCCCAAGGCGGGAGAAGTCATTGGACGATTTTCCTCCCTCAAAAAAAAAAGCTGTGAAACTATGTGACTGTTTACCTTGATACTAAGCTATGTAGCTGCGCGAGGAAGATGCGCAGCTCGAGTATGCGATGTATCGATAGTAGCCATCCATAGCACACATCCATAGCACACATCCATTGCACACATCCATAGCACGCATCCATAGCACGTATCTTTCCATATAAAAACATAGCTTAGTTGAACCCGTTTCCACCAGTGTTAAGCTATGTGTATCAATGAATATGATTGGTGGAAGCCAAACGTATCCACAGCAACGTAGCATAGCACATCTCTGGTGGAAAAGCTTTTTATCCTACTAGAAAGCGGACGAAGCCGCCGGCAGAAACTACTATATGTAAAATCGTATATCCATATACAATCAGCTATATTTAGCTACTTAATTATAAAAATAAGCGCGAAGAATTAATTATCCAATTTTTAATTGACTTCAAAGAAGCGTGTAACTTTTTAACGCGGAATTTTAATTTAACACTTAGGTACCTTAAATGCTTATCGATATTTTTAAATAATGCTTTGCTATGTATCAAATTAAAGGGAGATTAAGTGTGATAATCGAAATCTTGCATTTTGAGAACGAATTTCGAAGCGGATAGTGTTGATTTTCGCGTTAAAACATGGCACTTTTGATTTTACTCGGTAAGTAAATGATAAATGATATTTATTTCTGTAAATAGGTTATAAAATAACACTTTTACACGTCAATATTTCAAATAGCTAGATGAGGCCGGCATTTCCTATCCGACTACTCTGAGAAGAAATGCCGAAACAAACTCAGAGGTCATAGTATTATTTTATCCTTTTTATGGAATCTTAGCTTCTGCCAGCGGCTTCCCCCGCGTTCCTGTGGGATAAAAAGTAGACTATGTGTTATTCTAGACCATAATCTACCCCTGTTCCAAATTATATTTCGATCCCTTCAGCCGTTTTGTCGCGAAAGAGTAACTAACAAACAAACTTTCGTATTTATAATATTAGTAGGATATTGCCGTAGCCTTGTGATTATAGCGGAGTATACATGTGCTACTGTTAACCCTACTCTTTCCGCGGGTATCTAAAGGCCGAGGTGGATTAAACCTAGAGTGCACCCTAGGCAAACGCTTCATAGATGCCCCTAATATATTTTTGGCGCTACCGTCACTATATGGACAGTTGAACACGTGCGTCTCGTGGCGCCTGTAACCTAGCGCCGTAGGCATTTGGCTAGTTTGCCTTAAGGATAATACAGCTCTGACTAAGGGTCTACTAATTTTTAAGTGTGGGAGAGCCATGCTTCGACACGAATAAGCTGGCTCGACCGGAGTGATACTACGGCTTCACAGAAAACCGACGTGAAACAACGCTTGCGTTGTGTAAGTGAGGTTACCGGAGGCCCAATTACCCCCCTTCCTAATCTTCCCAATCTCCGATTCCCTAACAACCCTTAAATTCCTAACCCCCAAAAGGCCGGCAACGCACTTGTAACGCGGCGATTGCTTACCATCAAGTGATCCGTCTGCTCGTTTATATAATAATAGCCTATAAAAAGGGTTTTAATTCAAATTACCTATTTCCAGGTACATTGGTTTTCGCGTTAAACTGCAATGCTGTACTCGGTGAAAATCTTAACTGGCTGAATAGATACTTCGACAGCAGTCCAAGTGCTTATTCTGACGAAGATCGAGAACCGGAGCACTCAATTCTAAGAGCTGATGAACCAACCGATTCTTCAGATAACAATGACATTAAAACGTTATTCTCTAATCCGAAACATGGAGAGGTAAATAATTAATTAAAAATAGAATTAATGGAAATAAAAAACGAATATCGAGGTAAGCGTCCACAGACCCGCATCACACGCATCGCACGCATTCCGTATGACGTCATGAGTACGCATCGCATGTAGGATTGCTGATGATGCGGTCCGTACGATGCGGATCAGTCGACGCAGTTGTATGAGTTTCTATACAAGACAAACTAAAATCCGTTGCGTGCGATGCGTGCGATGCGGGCCTGTGGACGCGTACCTTTAGGTTGCTTTTCTACCAAAGTTGTGCTATGTTGACAAATTAGGCGATATTCGCACGCACTCGACGCAAGCGACCACAATGAAAACGACCGATGGATAACGAGTTTGCCACAGGATGCTTTTTTAGGGAAAGTGTACTTGTGTACACTGTAATCTTTACCGATGCTAGCTAGCTACTCTTTTTTATACATAACTAGCGACCCGCCCCAGCTTTGCATGGGTGCAACGCTGATATATTATGCATGTATTACCTATACATAATTATAAACTTGCCTCTTGAATCTCTCTGTCTATTGAAAAAACCGCATCAAAATCCGTTGCGTAGTTTTAAAGATTTAAGCATACAAAGGGACATAGGGACAGAGAAAGCGACTTTGTTATATGTTTAGTGCATCGAGCATAGTACCAAAAAAATTAAGTAACTATATTTCGTTCTGTCACCTCTGCCTATCTTTAATTATTTACATTTTCAGGAGAGAGATGCTGAAGAATTTCTCAGTGAAATGCTAAGAGTACTACAACAATACTTCGCGAGGAAGTTGCCACAAGATAAACTTATGAACAAGTCTGCGTTTGGTGAGAAACAAAAAGACAAACAGAACATCGCATGGTCTTACTACGATGATGTAGGAAAATAAATACTGTATTGGACAATGTATTTGTTTTTTTTTGTGGAACAAGCCGGTAATCGAGCGGACGGATCACCTGATGGTAAGCAATCGCCACCGCCCATGGACACTTGAAACACCAGAGGCGTTACAAGTGCGTTGCCGGCCTTTTGGGGGTTAGGAATGTAAGGGTTGTTGGGGAATCGGGGATTGGGACGATTGGGAAGGGGGGAATTGGGCCTCCGGTAACCTCCCCACCATTGCACATTTCAATATTAAAATCCTATCACGCTTATATTAATTTGTGCTTTCATATATAGCTAATTTAAATTCAAAAGTAATAAGATATAAGCGACATGCCGTCACGCACGGGTATAATTAGAACTTATGACGGCGAGCTACCCTTGCTACGCATGTTTATTGAATATTACGGAATATCGGAATCGTCACCAAATTCAATACGCATGGTAGTGTATCCGTCATAAGGCTAATTATAGTGATAAGATTTGTTACGACTATAATTGTTTTCTATTTAATTACCACTAAAGAAATAAAATGGTTAGTACTTAGTACATTTATTACTGGAATATCATTTCACTACTAGCGCCATCTGTTAGATGAATCCTCAAAAAGCTCGGCCTCTGTTAGCTTTTCGGTTAGTCCTGTGTATTCTTTTTTTATGTTTTGAAACTCGTGAGACATAATTAATGAGTAATATTAATTTTATGACTTACTCACTTAATTAACAGTTTATAAACGGTTACTGCGTTACAGGATTTTAGGGGGTCTATAAAATGAAAGGTTGTTGGGCAATAGAATCGGGGATTGGGGCACCGTTGTACTACTGGCCTACAAATGACGGTTTACCATAATCACCACATTTGGCAGACAGGTTGGAGATAAAAGAAATAAAATAAAACACAAGAAATTACGAAACAATATTTATTTTTATTTAGAAAACAATAAAATCTAACATTCACATCGTTTCAACTATAAATGCTCACAGCAACAAACTTTAGCCTTATGTTTGATATCTAGGTACATACATATAAATATATAATAATAATTATAACATAACAAAAGAAAAAAACTAAAGTTTACATAATACAGTGCAACTTAACATAACAGAATTTAAAAATACGTCAACGTTACGCCTTTTATCCCAAAGGGGTAGGCAGAGGTGCACATTACGGCACGTAATGCCACTATACAATGTACACCCACTTTTCACCATTTGTGTTATAAGTCCCATTGTGAAAAGTCACACTATATTATACAGAAAAACTGTAATTGGGTATTTTACAAATTCAATAGCAATCTTGAAATGTCTTTTTTGTTTGATTTTTGAGTAATAATGAGTTTATCTAACACTTTTTTGCATCAAATAGTGTAGGTAACTCACATTTAAATTTTTCGCTAAAAACGTCTAATTAGTGGACGTAAGCGTGATTATTTTTTTTTAATATTTTATTGTATGGACTATGAAAAATACCCAATTAAATGAATGACAGTCCTACTTAAATAATTTTATAATTATACATAATTATATCGAATAGCAATCTCTAAAAATAGCAGCTTTGAAAAATAACCTTTGCAAAAATACAATAAACTGTACCTTTAGTACGAGTTTACTTTATTTTTTTTTTTTTTTTTTTTTTATTTTTTATGGAACACGCCGGTAATCTAGCAGACGTATTACGTGATGGTAAGCAATCGCCGCCGCCCATGGACACTTGAAACACCAGATGCATTACAAGTGCGTTGCATACTTTTTGGGAGTTAGGAATTTATGTTCGGGAATCGGGGATTGGGAAGATTAGGAAGGGAAGTAATTGGGCCTCCGGTAACCTCACTCACACAACGAAACACAACGCAAGCGTTGTTTCACGTCGGTTTTCTGTAGGCCGTGGTATCACTCCGGTCGAGCCGGCCCATTCGTGCCGAAGCATGGCTCTCCCACACTCATATGTTTAATTTTTGTTTTCAATTTATGTTTAAAGTAATCGAAACGAAAGCGCGTTCGGCACTGATTGGCCGGTTCGAATAAACCAACCAATCACCGAACGCGCTCTCGTTTCGATTTTTAACAGTTCACTGCGGATCTCCCATAATCGGCCCTTTTTTGCCTTCCAACTAGTGCGGACGCGAAATGTGATAACTTTCCGCCGAGGCGGGACTTGACGGGACATTATAGTATTGGCAGGCTCAAAAGGCCCGCCACGCACTGTCTGAAATGCTTATGGCAGGCTTGTTTGGACACCACCACAGATGGGGCCCAGTAGGGCTGATGCCAGATCCGGAGCTGCGGACTACCTAGCGGGGTTACCAGAATCCGGCTAGAAATGCAGGAGAAGGAACGGGATGGTTTTTAGTTAGTGAGAGTCTGACACTCCCTCTCGCCTCGCCCAAGGCGGGAGAAGTCATTGGACGATTTCCCCCCTCAAAAAAAAGGCTTGTTTGGACCGCCACCGCACCAGGTGAAAGTAATACATTTTATTACCGCAGTGAAGGTGTTAAACGTAAAGCAAACTCATAACTAAGGGTAAGGCTATATTTGGCAATAACTTTGGTAAAAATAGCGCTTTACTAATTACTTCTAACCATGCATAATTGACAATCTGATACGTTAAATTACTTTGTTGATTATTTTTTCTAATTAAAAAGGAATTAGGAAACAATTGATTGACTCAATCAACGGAACGGACATTTTTTTTACTAAATAATTAGATAGATAAATGCTTTAATTGAATGAAAAAATGCTAAAAATTACTCTTAAAAGTACAAAAAATGCTTAATTAAACAAAACAAAATTAGGAATAATAAATAAAAAAAATGTTTATAATCAAAAGACTTGATTTCTAAATTGTATATTCTAATTATAATAATAAATACAAAACATTGGTTGTTTTTAATGATATTTTAATGACGGTATTCGCGACACTAGAAGCACTAGTATAGCTTTTTAAAGGGAATGTATACAGTACCTTTAGTATGAATTTTCTTTACGTTTAAAGTAATCGAAACGAGAGCGCATTCGGCGCTCTGATTGGCCGGCTAGAATAAACCAACCAATTAGGAGCCTTAGTCTGCTATTACAATTGAGTCAGAATGGACGACCATTAGGCAGTGCAAGAGAGACGGAGCTATACAACCTACATAGCTCCGTCCCTCTCGCATTGCTCAATGATCGACCATTCTGACACAATTGTAATAGTAGACTAAGGCCCCAGGTCTCGTTTCAATTACTTTAAACGTAAAACAAACTTATACTAAGGGTACAAAACAGGCTATTTCTATATAAAAGGCTGGATCGAAGTGTAAAAACGGAATAAACCGGCAAACGAACAGAACTACCTGATGGTAAGCAATTAACTACACCCGCGACACTAGAGAAGTTACAAGTTCGTTGCCGGCGTTTTGGTGAAGAAAGGACTGGGTTTTAATGGTATAACGAGCAGTAATCACCTGATGGTAAGCAATTAACTACACCCGCGACACTAGAGAAGTTACAAGTTCGTTGCCGGCGTTTTGGGGAAGAAAGGACTGGGTTTTAATGGTATAACGAGCAGTAATCACCTGATGGTAAGCAATCAGCGCCGCCTAACGCCGACACCAGAAGAGTTACAAGTGTGTTGGTTCTTATATCATGGCCATGGTGTTATTAACTTCTCTCGGCTCTGCCTGGTATTCGTCTTGTTGTTCCTCTTCTTCTTCGAAGATATCTTCGTCATCAACGTTAGCCTCCTGAGAAATTAAGTGTTTATAGAATAGAATCGGGCGTTACTTTGCGGAAATCCATGCTACACTAACAATACAATAGATTTTTAGTTTTTATTACGCTTACAGATGTATTGTTAGCATGTCGCCATGCTAGAGGCTCATATTTATAAGTAACATCCACGACACATGACGCGGCGATAGTTGCGCTGCTACTATAGTAGACAGAATGCTGCTCATGAATATGAGCCTCTAGCATGGCTTGAAAGTGGTCGAGTTCCTTGTTACACAGTTACGCGTGTAAACCGATAACATAATAATTATTTTTTTAGTAATTTCATGTCATTTAAAATGAGAGTTTTTTTTATATTGAATCAATATTATACAGACTTACGTAGGGTGGGCTAAGTGCCTCACCTCTCATACCTTATATATAAAATAGACCAGGAAGGAACTTTTGAACGTTAAAGCAAATATTATAATATTGAAAAAAATGTCTGTCTGTCAGTCAGTCCTCTAGTTGCTCGTTCTTTTTCATAGGAACACTTTGGAATGAGGAACACTAAGGAACACCATAGGTTACTCTTTTTCAATACTATTCTTTGTAAATCGTCACTAATAAAACAATATCTCCTTACCTGATACTGTTGGTACTCGGAAATAAGGTCGGCCATATTGCTGGCTGCCTCGGTGAACTCCATCTCGTCCATGCCCTCGCCCGTGTACCAGTGGAGGAAAGCCTGGGAGGAAGAAAGGAAAAAGTAAGTAGATAATACACCTATAAATGGGACAAGCCCGCCACAACCTTCCATACCGCTGCAACTCCTCTAAGCAAGGATCTACAGTAGATACAACCATGAAAACACCGGAACACTAAAGTCCGGCGCGTCCCAGGGACATGAATGACTGTCTTGGATCCCGCAACGAAACAAATCAGAAGATGTTATTAGAGGAGAAGAAAAAGAAAACAATAGTTTCCACTTCCCTCGGTGAATTTAATGCAGGAGACAGAATGACTTAAGCCGAAAGGCTCAAAAGAGACTGCACAACCGGGAGAAGACCAGTCCCTTCAATTTCTATCTCCTAAAAAGCCGGTAACGCACTTGTAACGCCTCTGGTGTTACAAGTGTCCATTGGCGGCGATTGCTTACCATCAGGTGATCCGTTTGCTCGTGTATCGGCTTATACCATAAAAAAATAAAAAGACCCTTCACCCCACTCACCTTTCTACGGAACATGGCAGTAAACTGTTCAGAGATACGTTTGAAGATCTCCTGTATGGCGGTGCTATTGCCCACGAATGTGGCTGACATCTTCAGTCCGCGCGGGGGAATGTCACACACGGCGACCTTCAAGTTGTTGGGGATCCATTCTACGAAGTAGCTGTGAAATTATGTTATTTATATTAAATGGTAATATAGTCTTATGGTAGCTGTGGATAACGTAACAGGTTACCAGGATTCCGGCTCAAAGCAGGAGAGGGAACGGGGTGGTTTTTAGTCGATAAAAGTCCCTCTTGCTTCGCCCAAGATGTGAGAAGCAATTGGATGATATTACCCATAAAAAAATTGGACAAGATTGATGTGTTTTTTTTTTTAATATACCTAGATCTTATCGCATCAAATTGCAGACTTCAATCTGTTTGACAAACATGGAGATTAAGGCCAACCCCTTTTATGTAGTGGAGGCCTACAGTTCAGCAGTGGAATGTTGACTTGTGACTGACTGACCATGGGCTATTAATAACGTTTTTTTTTTCTTTAGCTAGATTCTCGTCTCAAAATGTAGATATGAATGATGAAGAATGAAATCTACGTTACTCATTTAAACTATGTGTTAAGAATAAATACCAACAATAAGTATTAGGCTTACCTTGAATTCTTATTCTGTATCGACAATATTTGTTCATCGACCTCCTTCATGGACATCCTGCCTCTGAATATAGTGGCCACGGTGAGGTACCGGCCGTGGCGGGGGTCCGCCGCCGTCATCATGTTTTGGGAGTTAAACATCTGGTGGAACATATTGAGGTTAGCGACATCTAGTGGTTGCGGCGGGGAAACTTTTTAACGCCATCTAGTGGTTGAAGTGGGGAAACTAGTTTAATGCCATCTAGCGGTTAGGGTGGGGAAACTAGTTTAACGCCATCTAGCGGTTGGGGTGGGGAAACTTGTTTAAGGGTTTTACCACACCAATCGAGCGAGCGATGGCATCGATCGATGGTAGAATGCATTAGTAGACGTCAATCGATAGTATCTACCACATCAATCAATTGATAGCCGATAGATGCCATCGACCGATGGTAGTCAACCGATGCTATCGACCGGCAATCGATCGATTGGTTAGTCGACCGGTATGCGTCGATCAATCGGTCGGCGTTGATCGATTAGTGTAGTAGCTTTACTACCACACTAATCGATCAACGTCGACCGATGTCGATCGATGGCATCGATGGGCTATCGATCGATTGGTGTGATAACACCCTTAAACTAGTCTCACTTAACGCCATCTGGCGGCTGGGGCAGTGAGACGGCGGAATTATGTTAAGTTTGAATTGTATTTGTTATGATTGGGAGGTAATAAATTTGTGTGAACTAAACAACTTACTTATAACAAAAATTTAACTGAGTCTAGATAAAATCTACAATTCACAATAAATTACTTTTTATTCCTTTTTTTTAGTTATTTTTAAGTTGTATATTCACAATAACAATCTCAAATCTTCATTTTGTTTTTTTATTAATGTTGGTGTTTATTCCGTTGATATGTTTTAATAGAAATAAATAAATAAATAAACGCACCTGACTCATTAGTTCAGGAACGGTCTGTGCACGGAAGTTGAACGAATTTCTAGCCGTAAGAGGCGCGAAACCTGTAATAGAATAAAAGTAGTTTAAATCAAAATAAATCAAAACAAAATTATTTTAAAGTCATCCATAGGGTACAAATTGACGTTTAAAGACTGCACGTATAAGTATAATCCTCAAATTAAGTTTAGATTATTCTAAATCTAAACTTAATTTGAGGATTATTAACACAAAGAACACAATCGATTAACAAAACTTTACAGGTTTTAACTGGATTGGGTAGTTTCCTAGGTCAAAAACAAATTGTTTTAACTTTTCAACACAATAAAATATCCTAAAATAATCGTACTTTCTAAACTAATTGCCTGCGCTCTAAATTGCTATTATGTAAACATTGCTTCTCAGTGAGCGAATTATGTATGTGATTCTTGTGAAAAATAAACATATTCTAAGCCTAAACCTAAAGTTCAGTAATACGTACCAGGCATGAAGAAGTGCAGCCTAGGGAACGGTACCATGTTCACAGCCAGCTTCCTTAAGTCGGCGTTCAACTGTCCGGGGAAACGGAGGCACGTTGTCACTCCTGACATTGTGAGCTGTGGAGGTACAGATAGATAGATAGATTATTAAAAATAATACAAAAAATACCGTCCAGATCAAAGGATTTATTTGCAAATGAATACAGTTATATAAAAGGTGTTACAAAATGTCGATGAGTTCAGTATTCAGTCATAATATAATGACATGCAAAATACATATTTGTCTTAAATATACATCTGCAATAACATGATCAATCATCATTTCTATCATCATCATGATCATCATTAACCTGAGGACTGAGTACGAGTTTGTTTTACCTTTAGCGAGATCGAAACGAGACAGCATTCAGCGCTTTGATTGACCGACTCCAATGAACTAATCAATCCGAGCACCGAATGTTCTCATTTCGATCGTACTAAGCCCTCATTATTGTCCAATTACTGGCCATAATTTGAATAAGAGAATGATAAATTGTAAAGAAAGTTCACCTTGTTTTCAATTATTACTTGCGACAATTCGTTTACGGAACTAACTAAGAGATGGCGTTAAATACAATTCAAATGTAGACTAGCATATTCCTACATCGTACGCTCTCCTATAATGAAATACTATTAAACAACGATATACTATAACCTGAAATAACACATATCTTTTTTATTCAAATATGTATAATGAAAACTATCTACTACTAAGGTATAAAAATAAATCGCTGAATCCACTCCTAAACGCAAATCTCGAGAGCGGCTGAATCAAATCAAACAAACCAAGACGACATCACGGTGTCATATAGTTAGTAATAAAACAATATACTCACCGAAATCAAGTGATTCAAGTCACCGTAGCTGGGGCTGGCAAGTCGCAGCGTTCTGAAGCAAATGTTGTAGAGAGCTTCGTTGTCGATACAGAATGACATGTCTGTATTCTCCACTAGTTGATGCACTGAGAGAGTCGCGTTGTACGGCTCTAGGACTACCTCGCTCACCTGTGGGAAGGTAATAATATGTATATAGGTTTAAGTGTGGGAGAGTCATGCTTTGGTACGAATGGGCCGGCTCGACCGGAGTTATACCACGGCCGAGCAGAAAACCGACGTGAAACCACGTTTGCGTTGTGTTAGTGAGATTACCGGCGGCCCCTTCCCAATTTAATCGACGAACCCCCTTAAATTCCTTACCCCTAAAAGGCAGACTAAATACTTGTAACGCCTTTGGTGTTTCGGGTGTCCATGGGCGGCGGCGATTGCTTACCAACAGGTGATCCGACTGTTCGTTTACCGGCTTATACCATAAAAAATAAAAAGTTGCTGTCGAAACCAACTGTCCTGCAGCTTCCCAATACATAATTATATTTCCAGTTAACACGTTCCCTTTGACACTGTTTTTACTATACTTTGCATTAACTGCGGTACGAGGCGTTTTGAACCCTATCCTAAACCAGCCATTGTTGCGATACGAGGTCTATTAAGCCCCACCGTCTAATTCCAATTCAAATAGAAATGACAGCCTTCGCACGACAGAGAAGTCTATGTTTTTCCTCGCCGCACTACAAGCGCGACATAGACGAGGTGTTATTTTTTATTTTTTTTTTATGAAACAAGCCGGTAATCGTGCAGACGTATTACCTGATGGCTTAAAGCGATTTCGCCGCCGCCCATACATACTACTTTTTTTTGAATGACATCATCCAGTCACTTTTCTCGCTTTGGGCGAGGCGAGAGGGAGTGTCAGACTCTTACTGACTAAAAACCACCTCGTTCCTACTCTTGCTTTTCGAACCGGAGTCCCAGTAAACCCTCTAGGTAGTTCGCAGCTCCGGATCAGGGATCAGCCCTATTGGGCCCCATCTGTGGTGGTCTGGTAACTCTCACTCACACGGAACGCGACGCGCCGCACGCAAGCGTCTGGTTGTCAAGTCGGGCGATAAGCTTTCTGTGAGGCCGTGGTATCACTCCGGTCGATGTTATAGACTGTTCTGCACTTAACGTGTTAAACAACTTACCTTAGGTGACGGTACAACGCTGAAAGTGTTCATGATCCTATCAGGGAACTCTTCCCGGATCTTGCTGAGCAACAGAGTACCCATGCCAGATCCTGTGCCTCCGCCCAAGGAGTGGGTTAGCTGGAATCCTGGAAACGTAATTAATATTTATTTAAGTAAATTTTAATGTACACCAAGTGAATATGTTGAAATAATTATAAAACATCGGAATATCTAAAGTACAGTTGGCAACTATCTTTTAAAAAAGGATATCACGAAACTCACTCAAAATTAAACCTAGTCATAGTTAAAATAATTTGTAATGTATTTCAAATAGACATGAAGGCACTTGAACAAAGTAAATTTAGATATAACCAAAGCGTAGATTCCTATGCACAAGAATGAGAAAGAAACTATATGCGTTACTCTTTTTCAATCAGGTTCACAATACAATTCTTGGTTACCATGTTTCGATATTTCAACTATGTGAGGACAGTTTTGAGTGAAAGAGATCGAAAGAGAAAATAATTTTAAGGACAATAAAATGATACAGATTGGTTTGTATCAACGCAATACAGCTATAATTACCTTGTAAACAATCACAGCCCTCTGCCTCCTTACGAATGACATCCATGACGGCATCAACTAATTCAGCGCCCTCTGTGTAATGCCCCTTTGCCCAGTTGTTACCTAAAGACAAGAAAAACAAAAAATTGTAGAAAAGTTGCGACCCCCGCGCGGCTTTTTCCGCTGCACGGCTCCTATTGGTCGTAGAGCGATGTTAGTCTTATAACTTTCGTTGATAAATTGACTATTAAATTAAATACAATATAATTAAGTATTTCTTTTGAGGTATTTTATATTTTACTTTCGTAGTTATCTATTTATAATATGTTGTGAAGCGCAAATCTCGAGAAATCTATTTCGTTAATATTTTTTTACGTTTTTTTTTTTTTTTTTTTTTTTTTTTTGCGGGGGGAACATCGTCGACTTTTCTCGCCTTGGGCGAGGCGAGAGGGAGTGTCAGACTCTTACTGACTAAAAACCACCCCGTTCCTTCTCCTGCTTTTCGAGCCGGAGCCCCGGTAAACCCGCTAGGTTGTCCGCAGCTCCGGATCAGGCATCAGCCCTGTTGGGCCCCATCTGTGGTGGTCTGATGGCTCATTGAGGCGCGCGCGGAACGCGACGCGCCGCACGCACGGGTCTGGTTCTGTTCGGGCGGTGAGCTACCCTTGCTCGCCGTCCGCAGGCCCGCACTTACGGTGGCCGGAGATCGTCTCGGGATCCCCTACGCCCGGAGTGTCTTTCGCGACGGCTGGGGCGTGAGGAGGTTTGTTCTCTCACGCGCCCCGCCTCCTCCTTAGCTAGCATGACTGCTTCGCAGAAGGAGGAGACGGCATCCCAGTCCCTCTCGCTCCGCACCATGGCCTGAACCAGTGCCGGGCGCGAGAGGTCGCCGTCGCCGACCACATCCCTGAGGACTTGGCGGTGCTCAGCCCACGCAGGGCACACCGCCATTTTATGTTCTACCGTGTCCTCCGGGCGGTCCTCACAGTGATGACACCCGGGCGTTTCCTCCCGCCCAATAAGGAACAGGAACCTACCAAAACTCCCATGTCCGGTAAGCACCTGCGTTAGGCGGTAGGTGAGGACGCCGTGGCGCCTCTCAAGCCACTCCTCAAAGAGGGGACTTACCGCTGCGATTACAGCGAGCCCAGCCCTCGGTTGCGACAGTCGTTGCTGCCATTCCGCCATGAGATCGCGCCGGAGCTCGTCCCGCCACGCACTGATCTGGCGCGGCAGTGGAGTTTCGCCCCGGCGACACGCGTCGGCGCGCAGACTGAAGACGCGCGCGAGCACCTTTGCCTCCAAATCCCACAGCGGTAATCCGGCAAGGAGGTTCGCCGCTTCGATCCACGGATCTCCCGGATGGCCATGACCCTCTGGGACGTGAGCAGCGCCCGAGCTGGCCGCCGCATCAGGTTCGGCGCCCACACAGGGGCGCCGTAGAGGGCCATGGACCGCACGATCCCCGCGTACAACCTCCGGCAGGAGGCATTTGGCCCCCCGAGGTTTGGCAGGAGCCGCTTAAGCGCAGCCCCCGTCCGCTCCAACTTAGGAGCCAAACGTCGGAAGTGTTCCACGAAGTTCCATCGACTGTCGAGGACGAGTCCTAGATACTTCATCGTCGTCTCGATGCCGATGGAAACTCCTCCCGCCGTTATTTGGGACCCACCCGGAGGTGGCGCGTTCCCGCGGCCATGAAAGCACATGGCCTCGGACTTGTGGAGCGCCACCTCGAGTCCCAATTGCCGGATCCTGTCAACAACTGTCGCAACCGCTCTCGCCATTAAGTTGGCCGCCGCCTGGTGCGACCTCCCGTGCGCTAACACTAGCGTATCGTCGGCGTAACATATTACGCCGACGCCGTTCGGGAGGTCGGTGCGCAGCACCCAGTCGTAACCGATATCCCACAGGAGCGGTCCCAAAACCGAACCCTGTGGAACACCGCGCGACATCTCTCGCCGTTTCCATTCGCCCTGGTGACCGGGGTATATGACATACCTGTCTGTCAGGTAGGCCTCGATTATATGATGGAGGTAGGTAGGAACCCGGTGATACCGGAGTGCCTCCAGTATGCAGCTCCAGGGTAGGGAGTTGAAGGCGTTGGCGATGTCCAGAGACACCGCTACAACGACCTTACCCCTGGACACTGCAGTCCCCGTCGTGAGGTCCCTTACGCGCATGATGGCGTCCACCGTGGAGCGCCCTCTGCGGAAGCCGAACTGGCCATCCGCGAGGTCCGGCCCAGATCCGGACAAGTGCGCGACGAGGCGGTTCGAAATGATCCTTTCGAAGACTTTTCCCACCTCGTCGAGCAGCACAATGGGCCGGTACGCGGACGGAGAGTCCGCAGGGCGCCCCGGCTTCTTCACGAGGACCAGTTTTCCCGTCTTCCACTGAAGCGGGAACTGGCCCCTCTCCAAGCATGCGCTATAGAGACCTATTAATCGAGGCCCGAGAGCCTCCGAGGCCAGGACCCACGCCTTGCCATGTAGGCCATCGGGTCCTGGGGCGGTGTTCTTGGCGCCCATCCGGCGCACCGCCGCTCTCAGTTCTGCCTCGGTCACCTCCGGAAATGTCGTCGTCGTCGTCGCTGTGGCCCGCATTGGGCACCGCAGGGGGATTTTTTTACGTTAAGGCGAAGTATTATATATATAAAAAAATATAAGAAAAAAATGCGCAGTAAAATTGAATTTGCAGGGTCCACGACAGTTTTTTAATTTTATGCTTATTTGAAAATCGAAAACAAATATTTAATTATACCGAAAAACAATTATCTTAAATACATAATGACAGATAATTTAATTAATCTACTACAAAAGTTTAAGATTAAATAATGCATTAAAATTACTTAATCGAAACCTGTTCTAAATGAGATTAGATTATAAGGAAAATGCATGAATAAAAATAATATTTATAATCAATAAATGATAATCTGAAATATTGCTTTTTAGTTTATCTATTCGACGCTAGATGGCAGGACTTGTACCTTGTCTAATGTTTATTGTTTTCTATTTTTTGTTTTATGTAGTTTTAGATCTTAAAGAATAACTCATAGAACAATAATATTATTTTTAATAACATCGCCAGTTTAATAGCCTTCCATTAGTCTACTAACGTTATTTTTATGTCTAACAAATCTAGTACATCTATTCACCACTAGATGGCGTTTACTCACCAGCTCCGCTCTGCCCAAACACGAAGTTGTCTGGTCTAAACAGCTGACCGTAAGGCCCAGACCTCACGGAGTCCATTGTGCCTGGCTCCAGGTCCACCAACACTGCACGTGGCACATATTTGCCTGGAACAAAATGTACACAATTAAAACATAACAATCACATGTGTACATCGCCTGTACTCAGCAATGGGCACTTAGAGTACACTTTCCCCAGAGGCGTGCTATGCTAAAATATGTTGTTGTAGTTGCTAGGAAATTTATTGGGTAGTACTTGATGGAAAGACTGAGAAGATTATGGTCATGACTCTCTCTTATAGTAAGTGAGTACTGAGAAGCTCAGCATCTACTGGCAAAGGCTGCAAGGGTTGCATAGGCTATTCTGTAATTGTCAATTCGAAACACAAAGTGAGCTCGATCCCAGTGCCATTGTCATTGGTTGTGAAAATAATCTTGATCAATTACCCTCTTCAGTATCTCCCCAATCCCCTATTTCCCAGGTACTTCTTAAATCCTAACTCCCAAAAGGCAGGCTAACGCATTTGTATCTCCTCTGGTGTTTCAGGCGGCCATGGACGGCGGCAATTGACTTACATCAGGTGATCCGTCTGTTGTTTACCGGCTTATAACAATGCGAAAATGCGATCGAGCTTTGAATGTTTTGAATTGAATTATAGTTAGTTATATTATAAAATTGCAGAGCTGGACATAATGTATTTTCAAAAAGCAATTAACCCGTCCTAATTCCTAAACTATCGCATCACTTTATCTTTCTCATCTATCGTAATCAGCTATCAACATCAAACTCAAACATAGATAGTAGGTATCTAATAACTAATGTTTTATATTGGACCTAGGTATTTACTATAAGTCTATTTTTAGGATCTGATGGAATAATAACACATTATACTGAGGTATTGATAGTAAAGTACGTTGAAAATACTACTTAGAATGATGTCATACGACTTTAATTTGGCTCACTCAAATTACTCATACGTGATTGTGAATCGTAGGTGAGTTGCTACACGTAGCTCTACAGTTTTTATTCCACCAGGTATAATATAACAATACCTATTGTTTTGAGCCCCCTTTTTTGTGAGGGGCAAATCATCCAATGACTTAAAGGAGCTTTGGCCAAGGCGAGAAAAAAATTACTGACTAAAAAATTTTTTTTATTTCGAGTCGGAGCCTCGGTAACCAGCTAAATCGTCCGCAGTTCTGTGTCGTATTGCAAAAGCTTCAAGTTTACTAGAGAACGCTGCTACCTTTACGGGTAGTACTCACGTTTCTGTAAAATTAGTCCCCAACTACCCACGGGAAGAGATATACATCCGACCATTTTTTTTTTGAGGGATGAAAGTCATCCAATGACTTCTCCATACGCCCTGGGCGAGCTGAGAGGAAGTGTCAACTCTTACTTATCAAAAACCACTCTATTTCTACTTATTTCGAGAACTCGTAGTGCCAAAAACCACCCCGTTTCTACTCCTATTTCGAGTCGGAGCTCCGGTAATTGCTAGATCCGCAGCTCTGGATCTATTGCAAAAGTTTCAATACTAGAGATTGCTGTTAACTCTACTGGGTACCTAGTTCTCAGGTTTCTGTGCGATGTACAGTCTCCTACTCGACCCACGGGAGGAGTAGGAGTGGTGAGATAATTACCGACTCTACCTTGACAATCATACCGGTGCCAAAAAAATCAATTTCCCATTATTTCTTTATCATATAATATCTTCTGATTTCATTCGTCGAAGTTCAAAAACAGAGAATCTACATATGACAAATCCATCTACATAAAACAACCTCGGAGCGCCCAATTTGAGTAATTTGATCACGGACCACGGTCATATGTCGTGTGAAGATAATTTGCCCGAGGTGATGTTAACAATACAATTGCTAACCTTGACATTACAACATGAACTATTTCATATGTAATTGGTGCCCACACCGGCTACACATACTATGTAATACGTAGCCAGTGCCGGCTAAGGGCCATGATACCCCGGGCGAAAAATTGTGGCGCCCACTTGAGGGAAGCAATATCAAGTGTTAGTTTTTTGCGGATCTCATCGACGGCGGCATCGGCGCCCCCCAGAATTTGTCGCCCTGGGCCATCGCCACATCACGCCCCCCTAAGGCTGGCACTGAATGTAGCACATGTCAAGCCTGCGGACTACTTAGGTAGTTACCGGGGCTCCGGCTCGAAAAGCAGGAGTAGGAACGGGGTGGTTTTTAGTCAGTAAGAGTCTGACACTCTCCTCACTCAAGGCGGGAGAAGTCATTGAACGATTTTCCCCCCTCAAATATTCTCCGAATAAGCTAATGGTGACCGGTCGCAGTAAAATTACGTAACAGAACCTTTGTTTACAAACATATCAGATCGATGTTGTGACTGCATGGTTAGGGCAGTATCTCAATAACTGACTATTGTGTAAGGCCTAGCGCACATCGGCGGAGGCGTGGTGAAGATACTGAGAATAAATCAATTTGAAATAAACCATAAATACAATGTCATACGGATGAGAAAACGGGGCATGCCAGCCAACTATGAGAGGCGTGGAGTGCGTCGTCAAGCTTTTTTTTAAGGGGCAAAAATAATCTAATGACTTCTATCGCCAAGGCGAAGCGAGAGGGAGTGTTAGACTCTTAGTGACTAAAACCCACCCCGTTCCTACTCCTGCTTTTCCAGCCGGAGCCCCTATAAGCCCGCTAGGTAGTCCGCAGCTCCAGAAGACATTAATTGATGGGCTAGTGGATTGAACATATTTTACTTTTTTTTTTTTGTAAGTATATATTTTATGGGTCGACGTTTGACCGCTATCTCGCCCGATGGTAAGTGATGATGCGGCCTACGGTGGAGCACGTCTGCCCATAAGCAACCTATTCACTCGGGCTTTGAAGACACCTAGGTTATACCCATCAGGAAACACAGATTCCGGCAAGGAGATCCACTCCCTAGCAGTTCGCACAGGGAAGCTTGAAGCGAAGCGCTTCGTGCGAGTGGATGGGATATCTACCATGAAGCGGTGACGCCTCGCCGATTGTCTTGCGGTTCGATGATGAAAAGGACTAGGCCTGTGGACGGCGGCAAGGAGTTCCACTCCCTAGCAGTTCGCACAAGGAAGCTTGAAGCGAAGGGCATGTGAAGTGAAAGAAATAAAGGTTAATATAATGTTACCTGTGGACGCCTCATTGTAATACACCTTGATGCGTTCGAGCTGGAGATCGCTCTCTCCCTTGTAGATGCCGTTGGGGTCCACGCCATGCTCGTCTGATATTATCTCCCAGAACTGCGAAAGATGGAACACAAATTAATACAATTAAGTCAGATGTTATTTTCTGAAGAATACATTGCCCTTAGTACGAGTTTGCTTTACTGCAGCAACGTCACGCCTTTTATCTCCGAAGGCGTAGCAGATGTGTGCCCAGTTTTCACCATTTGCAAGTACTCTATAAGTCCCATGTAATAGGGGGTGAGCGTATAGTACTGGGCACAATTCCAGACTCCGTGTTACTACTGAGTTTGAAAAACCGACAAAAGCTCAGTAATACTTTGCCCGACCCGGGAATAGAAACCGAGCCTGTGGCAAAATCGTTTTCGCGTTTTGCCTTGTGGTAGCTCGCGCCCCCAGTGCACGCGAATATCGCCTAGTAGTGATCGACCGTAAATATTGTCGACTCTAACGTTTTACAAAGTACCTGTTTTTACTTGGCCAAATTCAAGGCCGGTAAAAATATGTTTGCCTAGCCCGGTAGTCGAAACGGGGATGTAAGAAATATTATGGGTCTAAAGAAGAGATGTAGCTATAGCCTATCAGGTACAAAGATCGGGGTAGAGAATTAAAAACCAAAGTAATGCTAGATCATCACTTTTACTATACTCAAATCAGATATAACACAAAACATTTTCAGCAAATTTCATTACAGTTCATCCACTCGACAACAGATGGCGTTGTACTCAAACCGGCAACAATACGTAATGCGGCATTAGCAAACACGTTTCTTTTCATGCAATTTTACAATAACTAGGTCACGGTATCGTAATAATTGCCTTGCATTTTTTCTAGCAATTTCTTCTGTGCATGTTTATCGCGATACAAAGTGGTGATTATACACAAATTATCACGAATTATGGAGGTAGGTACTAATGGGAACGACCTTGGTATCATTTCACAACTCCACGCCCCCTAATTCTTATAGAAATTACTACTGAAAGTGCCAACTAACTTCTACTGAACATACGAAAACATTGGTATAAGAAACACAACATTATTAATTTAAATCGAATTATTTTCCTAACAAATACTTAAAAAAACGTAAATTCAATATAACAAATTGGATTTTGAACGGCGAACAAATCATTTCTTATCTTCATCGGTAGAGAGCGCTGTTTTAACATAGATTTTCGTGAAAATTTAATGAAAATACATAAACTAACCTTGGATCCAATTTGATTTCCACATTGTCCGGCCTGAACATGAACTATTTCACGCATTTTGATATGTTTTTATAACTATTTAATGTAGTTTTTAATAAAAAATATGTTCGACACTCCGTGCTGAACAAATATCAAATGATTTTACAACATATCGTTTTATCTTACAACTTCTTCGAAGTGTTGATTGCCGACTGAACGGTGTTGCCGCGTAAGAAATTTACTTAATTTTGAGGAGAATTTTATTTAGTGACCAGGTGTAATATTGTTTTAAATGTAAATCGACTATTTTTACTAAAGTTTTGTTAAAATATGTTTATTTCTGTCACAGGATTGACCAATACGACCTTGTTTTGACGGTTACTTCAGTAATTGTAAAACTATTGAACAAAATCATGTAGTAATACGTAATTTTCGGATCTAGTTGAGGGCGCATCTTATTGTATCGTTCCACGCATGATATGATGCTCACGTAGAACATCCCGGTAGTCCTAATCACTTCACATTATTATTCTAAGAGTGTGAAAGTTTATTTGTTTAGATGTTTGTCCGACAATCACGCTGAAACTATCGAACGGATTTTGATGAAATTTGGTATACAGTCAGGGTATGAGCTGACTTGGGTGATAGAATACTTTTTATTCCACGGGAAAGTGAGTGAATTGTTAGCAAAAACTATGTAGTAAATAATATTCTAAGGATAAGATTTATTTTTTTTTAAGGGGGGAAAATCATCCAATGAGTTCTCCGACCTTGGGCGAAGCGAGACGGATTATCAGACTCTTACTGACTAAAAAACCACCCCGTTCCTACTCCTGTACTTCGAGCCGGAGCCCCGGTAAATCCGCTAGGTAGTCCGCAGCTTCGGATCAGGCATCAGCTAAAATATCTGTACTAGGCAACACTTAACGTTATGTAATTTGTTGTTTCACCGTATGACTAATGTCACCAAAGGCAATTATCTTCTCAACAGCCGTTAACGCACTTGTAACTCATTTGGTGTTGCGGTCCGGGTGTTTCTTCAAAAACTTTAACTTTTATATAACAAATCATTATTCTTCCGCGTTATTAAGCATTGTGGTAGCTTATTATATTCCATATTTTTATTGGATTGGTTGAGAGCAGTGTCACAGCTCAATTTATTGAAATCAAATTTTGGTTGAGGATAATGACGCCGTTAACTTTTTGTAATTTTTTTTTGAAGAATCGCTATTCGGCTGGCAAGCTTTTGATACGTCATCGGAGTTTAAAATACGTAATAATACAGATGTTTTTATTTATTGTTGTAAAATAAATTCTGTGAGCTAGCAACTCCAACTGATAAATAATGCAATAACTGATAAAAGATAAAATGATAACGTTTCAGGGAATATAACAAGACCAGTGACTTAGACCTCCCATAGCAAAGAAAATCTTTATTTTTAGAGTTTATTTTATATTGGTGGGAACGACCATAGTAACAGACCTCTACGTACGTACAAAACATTATGAAATGAGGGTTCAATATATAAAAGACGTATTAATTCGTCATTGAATCAATATTTTAATCGAAATCAAGGTGTGGTAGGTTTTGTATAAACATACAAACACTATACATTCTTGGATTTTGTAAGATAAATAAATCCGTGAGTAAGGGTTTGACATTTCAAATATTTTTCAAGATAAAAATATCGCCATTCATTTTTATTAAATATGATGTTGTAGGTATGAAACCATTGTATTTTTTAACTAATATGTAGAAAATAGATATAGTATCTTATCATGATCGCGATCTATATCATAGTTTGATTTGATCTTTGGTAAAAATCGCCATTTGGGTATGAATTTGGCGGGATTTTTTTTTTATAAGACTACTCCCAGAGCAAATAGCGAAAAGGAGGTTTCTTTACCTTTACAGCATTTTTGACTAGCGATAAAGAAATTACCTAATAAATAAAATAGACTTTAAATGTATTGTAACCCTTCTTATCAATTCAGATACAATATTTTATTTATAATTATACCACAGAATAATAAGTTAGATGTACTTGTGAATATTCTGCGTATGTGCATAAAAATCACAGACTAAGGAAATAGTCTGTGATAAAAATATGTCATCATAATAAAATGAGATCATTTATTTCCGAGACAAGTAAACACGCAAAGAAAATGAAATAAAGTTTAGAAATTGTTCATTTAGAATTTGAGATAGTTAAAAGTTTCATTTTATTTATGAAACTTTTTCAAAGACAGCTTTAAGATAATAGGAAAATGTTTTAACTTGGCTGTCCAAGTAATTTCCCGCGCCTCAATCTAGCATTTTGAAAAGACGACAACTTGACAGCTAATGTCAGTGAACTGTGCGAACGTTCTGAAATAAAAGAGCTTTAAGAAAAGTGTTTTCAAAACAATCTAATAGATTAGCGTAAATTAATATGAAAATACTTCTACATTACATATTTATTATTTTATTTACTTTTAAATAATAATTTTAATATAACATACACTTTAATAATTTAATCAAACATCAAACATATAATTAGCTTTCCGAACGAGTCAACCAAAGTCAACGGTCAGCTGGTCTGATGGTAACGAATGAAAACATTACAAATATTCCAATACAATGTCTTATAATACTCAAGTGAACTGTTGTCTTTATAAATAGAATTACAATAAATCAATTAAAAATCAAATAAACGCCATATAACCATGTATACAGTTTAATAAAATAGTCTAAAACAAAAATAAACCGCGATAAATAACAAAAATATAACCTAATTACCTGTGAAGTGATAATAGAGAAAATGTTGAGAGTTTTAAGATTTGCGGCGACTGCGGTGTTGTTGTTTACAGCCTATTTCGGCGATGTCATAGTGTTTCGGTCTAGGTATTCGAACTCCTTGCTGTTTCGAGCCATTTGTGACGTTTTAGTGCATGGAAGCTTGGGATTCTTCTCATCAATAGTTTTCTTCAGTATTGATAATAATTATTCCTCGCTGGAGTACGATGGGACGCTACATATAGTTCTATGCACATTTTTCTCGTCCATAATCGATATTGATCATGTTTTCGTCGCTAAATCGATTTTTTTGAAGGTTTGTATTTCTACCTACATTTTTTTTATTAAAAAGAGTTGTATGTTGCCTTATTTCAATTAATTTTCTTTTAAATTTCTATGCCCCATAACTAATGATAAAAATTAAAGTCGGACATTACTGTGCAGTAGTGGGTTTGATTCCTGGTCTAAGTTTTTTTGTGACCCTCTTATTGTCATTCCTGGGTGTGAATGTGCAGACTACTTAGGTACATGTAAGCTTCAGACCTACTGACAACCAATGTGACTTTTCCCGAGTGACATGTACTTTGTAAGATTATTTAGATACCATTGACAATCAGTGAGGGAAAATATCATGAAACCTGGGCTTACAATTTCTAATTATTATAAGTTTGAAATTGCCAACCCGCATTGAGCAAGTGTGATTAATGCTCAAACCTTCTCCGTGTGAGAAGAGACTCTTGGTCAGCAGTGGCCACTTATAGGCTGTTGATGTGATGATGTGACACTTTACTGCAATGGCCACTGCAATAATTAAAAACTATGTTAAAAAGTAATTACTTTTTAACATAGCTTTTAAATGTTATGTAATAAAAACTCAGTTGTAATAATTATTACAACTGAGTTTTTATTACATAACATTTCAACATTCCTTTCATCTAAGATGAGTCACAAGCTTGTTTAGTAACAGTGGCTACTTTTAGGCTGTTGATGTGATGTGATGTGAAATCTTTACTAATATATAAAGCTGAAGAGTTTGTTTGTTTGTTTGAACCCGCTAATCTCCAAAACTACTGATCAAATTTGAATATTTCTTTTTGTGTTGGATAGTGCATTGATCGAGGAAGGTTATAGGCTAGAAAACATTACGCTACGATCAATAGAAGTCGAGCAGACCGGGTGACAACGCACGGAAGTAGCTTAATATATATATTTTTTTCGTTTTTCAGGATATGGTCAACCTGAAACACCGAGGAATATTCCACTGCACGACGTTTTGGCTCGCCCTCACTGCTTTACTACTCTTCTACAGCTACATAAAGAAGAGAATAGAAGTATACATGTTTAGTTTCATGATTGTAATAGCATATATTACTCATCATTTACGCGATGGAACACGACGAGGCATTTGGCTTTACCCTTTGGGATCAACGCCACCTATTGACAAACGGCTGTACTATTTCATACTAGGCACTTTCCCGCATGTCAGTGCAATGTTGTTTAAAAGATATAAGCGCTATTTTAATTATCCTACTTTAGAAAGCACTTTTACTGTATGATTTTTAATTTTTTGTTTAGTCAAATTGATTTAAGTAAGTATTAGACGATTTTTCAGTGAATGATCTTTTATAAAGTTTTTTCTGTCAGTCTCGATATAGATAACAATATGATGCGGTCACTAATTATTGTAAGCGTCTACAGGTCCGCATCGTACGCATCGTACGCATCGGACGGAACGCATCAAACGGATTGACTGCGTCCACTGTATCGGCAGCGTTCGGATTACCGACGCGAGTATTAGCAATCGGATTGCCGATGCCACTTTCACTCGAATTTTTGGCATCGGCATTCCGTATGACGTCATCGGTACGCATCGCATGTAGGCATTGCCGATGAGCGGTCCGTACGATGCGGATCAGTGGACGCAGTTGTATGAGTTTCTATACAAGACAAACTAAAATCCGTTGCGTGCGATGCGTCAGATGCGGGTAAATCGGCGATGAAAATCTATTCATAATATTCTTAATTATATGCTGACTTAGCGATCGAGTTATATCGTAATTGGAGACTGACAGCAGTCCGTATCTTTTTATATTTTGTGTATGACTGAGACTGAAAATGTATATAAATTATAATATTAAATAAAAAGAAATGTGATTGGGAAACTTAATGATAAATACTAGAAAATTCTATAAGTAATTTAATTTGAATTTTATTGCCAAACCTGGGTTTTGAACCCAAGATCTCACAATCAGATGTAGCATTTGCAATATTTAAATCTAATTAGTCAATATAAAAATGTTTTATTATTATAATTTTATTGAGATTGAATAATTTAAAATATAATTAATGCAATATTTTAAATTGTAGGGCTTTGATTAATGTGTGTTAAAGTTTAGGGTTGACTCTCCTGACATTGATAACTGACGGCTTTTGTTAAAAGAAAAGTAAAAAAAGTGTTGAAAATGTACGATACGAAAAACATCTTTATATTCCAATTAATGACCGAATTCTTGCATTACCAATGTAAGGATGGTCAGCCCTGTTTTCCATGTGATTTAAATTGGTGCATAAATGTCTAATAATTAAATTTTTCTATGGTTGGGCTATAGGTATAAAAATCAAATTATACACGGAATACAAACGTGCAAACTGTCACATCAAATGAATGTGATAAAGCCGTATATATGTGATCGCATAGGTGTGAGCGAGAGTTTTATAAAAATTTAATTAGTGCAGTTCGCACGTTTGTATCGTACCGTACGCATCGTACGCATTCTGTATCATGTCAGTGTACGCATCGCACGTAGTGCCGATGATGCGGTCCGTACGATGCGGATCAGTGGACGCAGTTGTATGAGTTTCTATACAAGACAAACTAAAATACGTTGCGTTCGGTGCGTGCGATGCGGACCTGTGGAAACATATTTTAATGGCTCAACAAGTTGTAATATTGTTGTGATACTTACATTAGAACTTAAAAAGGAATTGTTTTAGTTTTTTCTACCAATACCAATATTAATTCTTTTGAAATATCCAAATAATAGAATAAATAAAGTTTAGGTAAGTTAATAGAAATTGCAAAGTGACAGTGACATTTGAATTCCCGCCAATCGCAATTATTTCTTATCTGTATTGTATCTTTTATGACAAATTGCGCCTAAAATCTGAAATGTGTGTAAAATTAAACACCTGTTACCTATGAGATTTCCGTAAAATGAATATCACTTCGTATTTATCTTGTAAAATAAGGACCTATTCTGAAGAAAATGAATATATTTGAGTACAAATTGAGTATTCCTAAATTATTAATTTATTCCTAATTGTATTTTGTGACAAATCTATGGTAACTTCCATAAGTGACTGTCTCATTTATTTTAAAATTTGTACTAAAACGATTCATTTTCACTAATATCTGAGCATTTATTAAGTAGGAACTTGGGACCTAAATGTAACCGTTTTTATTTTTGTATTTTTTATTACTATTTAATATTATGTAACTATTGTATATAACACATGCATATTGTACATAAATAAATCGTTGAACTGATGTCAGTGGTCTCTTTTTTTTAATAATTTCAAAATAAGCTTTTCCAGTTTGTTAAATCTTTATACACACTTGCTGTTCGTTAGTCTCGCTAATTTTGGTCTTGAATTATTTGGATGGAAGTTGCTATGCTTGAATTTTTCCTGAAATTTCTTTGCTATAGGTAAACCTCACGGAGCCCGAGATCTTTCGAACGAACGTAAAACCGTGGAAATCGGTTCGTGCGTTCTGGAGTTAGCAGTCAGATTGGTCGGTAAGCGCCGAACGCGTTCTCGTTATTATCTCATTCAACATAAAGCAAACTCATACAATCACATTATGGCATCTCCTCTTTGTTTTTTTTTTATGGAATAGGGGGCAAACGAGCAGACGGATCACCTGATGGTAAGCGAACAGTGCCGCCCATGAACTTTGTACTTGCATCATGGACAAAAAATCGTAAGATATAAGTTTTTTAATTTGACATGGCCACTAACACTAATATTAGAACTTAAGACGGGATATTTACCATGTTTATTTATGTCTATGAGTTTCCGATATTTCAGTTTATCCGTGATAATGGCGCTTGCAACAGTGCCGTAATATCGAAAAGTCATCGACATTTTTTTTTATGTTAAATGGGCCGATGTTTGGCCGCTATCTCGCCTGATGGTAAGTGATGATGCGGCCTACGGTGGAGCACGTCTGCCCATAAGCAACCTAACTATTACATAAAGACATAAATAAACATTGTAAATGTCCCGTCTTAAGTTCTAATATTAATATCGTAGGTATGTATATAATGGATGTAGGTGGCGGCTTGTCGTTCTTCGCCTTTGTCCAGCAGTGGACAACTGGACATCTCTCGGCTGATTATGATGATGATGATGTTGACAAAAAATAATACACACATTTTTTTATTCATTTATTCTATTCTCCGGGCCACACAACGCTCTCAATCCAGTCGACATAGCTAGCGATCCTGGTGTACACAGCAGGTCGGCCCTTGTCGGCACAGTTCCGACCGAATGACGTCACTCCCACCACGTGGAAGATACAGGAGTTGTCCTTCGATACTACTTGGAGAGGAGAGCCGGAGTCACCCTGGAACATGACATAGATATGACTTTTTTATGGTATAAGCCGGTAAACGAGCAGACGTATCACCTGGGGGCCTTATCTGCTATTACAATTGTGTCAGAATGGTCGATCACTGAGCAGTGCGAGAGGGACGGAGCTATATAACCTACATAGCTCCGTCCCTCTCGCACTGCTCAGTGATCGACCATTCTGACACAATTGTAATAGCAGACTAAGGCCCCTGATGGTAAGAAATCGCCACCGCCGCATGGATACTAGAAACAACAGAAGAGCACGCCGCAGCGCACTTGTAGTGCGCTGCCGGCGTGTTGTATTTATGTTTTTGGGGGTTAGGAATTTAAGGACTGTTGGGGTATCGGGGATTGGGAAGATTGGGAAGGGGAGTAATTGGGTCTCCGGTAACTCCACTCACACAACGCAAGAGTTTCTATTTTTACAAATCTACAAATGACAAATGCTTGCATCTTGCTTAGAAATTTTCACGTTGGTTTTCTGCTCGGCCGTGGTATCACTCCGGTCGAGCCGACCCAGCAGTGCCGAAGCATGACTCTCCCACACTTGGAGGGTCAAATGTACCTATATAAATCCCTTTACCGACACCCTTTGAAGAGTAACGGTGTTGACTGGTAATGAAATGTCCTCTGACGGTTTCATACAAACCTGACAAGTATCCTTCCCCCCACTGAGTTCACCAGCACACATCTGAGTAGGCTGGAACCCGTCAGGCCAGTTGCGGTTGAAGAAGAACTTCAGGGTCTCATTGCAGAAGCCTTCGTCGAGGACTGAGAGGGATACCTTCTGTAATTCCTTTGCACTCTGCTTGGTTCCTGGAACGAGGAGAGAGAAGGTTTTATAACTAAGGTCTTTTTTTTGAGGGGGGAAATCATCCAATGACTTTTCCCGCCTTGGGTGAGGCGAGAGAGAGTGTCAGCTCAGTTTTTTATGCAATAGGTGGCAAAGGAGCAAACGTGTCACCTGATAGTAAGCCATCAGCGCCGCCCATGATTAATAAATTAATTTATTTGATTAATTAAAATGTGTATAAGCGCCATCTGTTGACCATAAAAGCAAACTACTCATTAAAACTAAACTTACGTGTATCTACAACTCCCCATCCAGTAGCAATGACTTTCTCGTGCCCTCTCAGATCTTGCTGGAACCACAAGCAAGCTGGTCTGATTTCTGTCCTGAACTTCACATCAGACACCAGCTCCAGTAATGCTATATCGTTGTAGACCTTCGGAGGACGGTAGTCAGGGTGCTTGTGGATTCTGCGAATGGCTACCTGGAGAGAAAATAAGTTGTATGTTGTTAGAATCAAAATATAGATGGCAGTAAAAGCTTTGGAGTTTTTTGTTCGTCTCTAATGAAATGAATGTTACTAATAACTTAAAAGCGGGAGTTTGTAAGTAAGTTTGTTACTCAATCACGTCAAAACAGCTGAAGAGATTGAGACGAAATTTGGAACAGGAGTAGATTATTGTCTTTTCTTGACAAGGAAATCAAGAACTCCTTAACAATGAATTGTAAAGGCCAGCAACAGACCTGTGACTCCTCTGGTATTGCGACGCTAACAGCTTACCATCAGGTGATCCGTCCGCCCATTTGCCCCCTATTCCATAAAAAAACAAATGCAGAATGTTCAACTCACATCAATAGGGTTAGCTCCATCGTAGACATTGCTATCAATGTTCTGGTCTCCGAGCCTCACTATCACCGGCTCAGGGTTTTGAGCACTGGGGTCCCTGATACAATGCCCGGCTGTGACCACAAAACGTGGACTAATCAGACTGCCCCCGCAGCTGAACTTGTAGGTACCTTCGAAAGTCGCCCAGCCCACTGCTGCCTGGAAAAAAAATAGGTTAGAAAATTGATTTTAAAGTAGCTTCTGCCTGGTTACGCCCGCGTTCCTGCGAGATAAAAAGTATTCTATAACTCAAGTTAGCTCATACCTCGTTCTCTTCTAATAGCACAGCACTGAGCTTGTCAGCTCTTTTCATCCAACCAATTCCCTCCTTCCCAATCTTCCCCATCCCCGATTCCCGAACAACAACCCTTAAATTCCTAACTCCCAAAAAGCCGGCAACGCACTTGTAACGCCTCTGGTGTTTCAAGTGTCCATGGGCGGCGGCGATTGCTTACCATCAGGTAATACGTCTGCTCGATTACCGGCTTGTTTCATAAAAAAACTACTTCCACATAGCAGATATCGACTACGGAAGGTCCTATAGATATTAAGTTTAAGAGTAGGCTGCGCGACGTCACCGCCACCGCGTCTGCGCACGCTGCTTGTGGTGAAGAGTCTCTTTGTGACTCGAAACTAGTAGGGCTTTACTCCGTGATTTTTAGTTAAGATACTAAGTTTACCAGCAATCGAAACAATGTAACCAAGAATTGTATTGTTAATCTGATTGAAAAAGAGTAACCTATGGAGTTTCTTGCTCGTTCTTCTCCATAGGAATCTACACTTTGGAACGAGCAAATAGCTTCACTAGAGGACTGACCGACAGACAGACGTTATTAATATTATTATATTTGCTTTGACGTTCAAAAGCGCCTTCCTGGTCTATTTGAAATAAATAATTTTGACTTTGACTTTAACTTTGACCTAAACGAAGTCTCCACTCAAGAAAATGTGTACCATCTACCCCACAGGTCTACCCCAACAGTCATCGGTTCTCCGACAAATGTGATTGACTCATTGCCATTTTCAGATGACCATTTCAGGGGATTTTAATTCTAAGAGCCTATGCATCATTTCCTTTAATATGTACTCACCATGTGCGGGAATTCTCCAGGGTTTGCGTTTTCCCCTCCGACTATAAGTTCCACACCAGTGTAATCACATTTTGCTGCAGACACTGTGAATGGCTCAGGGTTGGGAATCAATGGAATATAGGGGACCTTTTCTACGACTGCTTTGCTGTACTCTTCGCATTCTGAAAATAATCAAGAGCCTCATTATCATCTGCTTATAGGGGTCCACTGCTGCTAAATATAAGCCTCATGACAATCTCTTTACATGAGCTGCTGTTTACATGTGAACATTAGCTCATGACGATACCTAAGTACGTGTGTCGCCTGGACAGTCACCGCTACCATCAGTTGACTGGACAATCTCTTTACATGAGCTGCTGTTTCTATGTGAACATTAGCTCATGACGATACCTAAGTACGTGTGTCACCTGGACAGTCACCGCTACCATCAGTTGACTGGACAATCTCTTTACACGAGCTGCTGTTTACATGTGAACATTAGCTCATGACGATACCTAAGTACGTGTGTCGCCTGGACAGTCACCGCTGCCATCAGTTGACTGGACAATCTCTTTCATGAGCTGCTGTTTACATGTAAACATTAGCTCATGACGATACCTAAGTACGTGTGTCGCCTGGACAGTCACCGCTACCATCAGTTGACTGGACAATCTCTTTACATGAGCTGCTGTTTCTATGTGAACATTAGCTCATGACGATACCTAAGTACGTGTGTCACCTGGACAGTCACCGCTACCATCAGTTGACTGGACAATCTCTTTACACGAGCTGCTGTTTACATGTGAACATTAGCTCATGACGATACCTAAGTACGTGTGTCGCCTGGACAGTCACCGCTGCCATCAGTTGACTGGACAATCTCTTTCATGAGCTGCTGTTTACATGTAAACATTAGCTCATGACGATACCTAAGTACGTGTGTCGCCTGGACAGTCACCGCTACCATCAGTTGACTGGACAATCTCTTTACATGAGCTGCTGTTTACATGTGAACATTAGCTCATGACGATACCTAAGTACGTGTGTCGCCTGGACAGTCACCGCTACTATCAGTTGACTGGACAATCTCTTTAGATGAGCTGCTGTTTACATGTGAACATTAGCTCATGACGATACCTAAGTACGTGTGTCGCCTGGACAGTCACAGCTACCATCAGTTGACTGGACAATCTCTTTACATGAGCTGCTGTTTCTATGTGAACATTAGCTCATGACGATACCTAAGTACGTGTGTCACCTGGACAGTCACCGCTACCATCAGTTGACTGGACAATCTCTTTACACGAGCTGCTGTTTACATGTGAACATTAGCTCATGACGATACCTAAGTACGTGTGTCGCCTGGACAGTCACCGCTGCCATCAGTTGACTGGACAATCTCTTTCATGAGCTGCTGTTTACATGTAAACATTAGCTCATGACGATACCTAAGTACGTGTGTCGCCTGGACAGTCACCGCTACCATCAGTTGACTGGACAATCTCTTTACATGAGCTGCTGTTTACATGTGAACATTAGCTCATGACGATACCTAAGTACGTGTGTCGCCTGGACAGTCACCGCTACAATCAGTTGACTGGACAATCTCTTTACATGAGCTGCTGTTTACATGTGAACATTAGCTCATGACGATACCTAAGTACGTGTGTCGCCTGGACAGTCACAGCTACCATCAGTTGACTGGACAATCTCTTTACATGAGCTGCTGTTTACATGTGAACATTAGCACATGACGATACCTAAGTACGTGTGTCGCCTGGACAGTCACCGCTACCATCAGTTGACTGGACAATCTCTTTACATGAGCTGCTGTTTACATGTGAACATTAGCTCATGACGATACCTAAGTACGTGTGTCGCCTGGACAGTCACAGCTACCATCAGTTGACTGGACAATCTCTTTACATGCGCTGCTCTTTACATGTGAACATTAGCTCATGACTATACCTAAGTACGTGTGTCGCCTGGACAGACACCGCTACCATCAGTTGACTGGACAATCTCTTTACATGAGCTGCTGTTTACATGTGGACATTAGCTCATGACGATACCTAAGTACGTGTAAACTTACTTCTTTCGCTCACTCTTCTTCCGTAGCTGGTTCCTCCATCAGCATTACCCCATATAGGCCGTTGACTGTAAAAAACAGTTAATAATAATTATCTTTTTCTGATAGACAACCTTTGAATGGAGATGTAATAGTAACAAGGAGTCATCCAAGATTTTTTTGTTTGATTGTTCGCTATGGGCCACTTTCTCGTCTGGTGGTACACGATGTGGCTTGCAATGGAGCACGCCTACATAAGCAACCTATTCACTGGGGTCTTGAAGACATCCAGGATATATATAGCCTACAGGGAACATGGGGATGGGATGCCGTGTCCTCCTTCTGCGAAGCAGTTATGCTAGCTAAGGAGGAACGAACCTTCTTACGCGACAGCTATCGCGAGAGGCGTCAGGGATCGCGTGACGATCTCAGGCCGTAAGTGCGGGTCTGCGGAAGGCGAGCAAGGGTAGCTCGCCCATCGACCAGAACCAGACCCGTATCTGACACTCCATCTCGCCTCGCCCAAGGCGGGAGAAGTCAGCGGATGATTTTCCCCTTTTTTTTATGGGACAAGCCCGCCACAACCTCCCATACCGCTGCAACTCCTGTAAGCCAGGATCTACAGTAGATACAAACATGAAAACACAGGAACACTGAAGTCCGGCACGTCCCAGGGAAATGAATGACTGTCTTGGATCCCGCAACGAAACAAATCAGAAGATGTTATTAGAGGAGAAGAAAAAGAAAACGATAGTTTCCACTTCCCTCGGTGAATTTAATGCAGGAGACAGAATGACTTAAGCCTTAAGGCACAAAGAGACTCCACAACTGGGAGATTGATTGAGTGATTTTCCCCTTGGCAAATAAGGTACTTACTCCCCAATTCTTGTGGAGGGTGTCTGCAGAATGTTGCTGCCATCACGACAGCACACTGTCGCGGCACCGAACGTAGTATACGAGCAGAAGGTAGGGCGTATACCGTTCAACCTGAAACATAAATCCAGAACTCTAAGTGTGAGAGAGCCACGCTTCACGGATGGGCCGGCTCGACCGGAGTAATACCACGACAGACGTGAAACAACGCTTGCGTTGTGTGAGTGAGGTTACCGGATGCCCAATTGCCCCCTTTCCTCTTCTTCTTACCAATCCCCGATTCCCCAACAATCCTAAAATTCCTAACCCCCAAAAGGCCGGCAACGCACTTGTAACGCCTCTGGTGTTTCAAGTTTCTATGGGCGGCGGCGATTGCTTACCATCAGGTGATCCGTCTGCTCTTCTATCGGCGTTTTTAACCGACTCCTGCGATATTAGACGTTTTGTTTGTTAATTAAAATGATAATTTACATCCGACTGCACGGTTGGCATAGTGGCTAGGCAACTGGCTGCCGTGCAATGTGAACCGGGTACGATTCCGGCACGGTGTAACTCTGTGTTATGCACAAATTGTTATTTCAGCCAAATACAGCCGGGTATTGCACACCTGCAGGAAGAGAAGCGGTGGTGACAATAAAGTATTTATACTCTACTGTCACATTTTCTGTTTCTGGTGGAATTAGGTATATTTAAAAGTAAAAACCTTACTGAAAGTCCCGCTTAGCCGACTGGCATTGGTCTACCACTGTGCACCTGCCGATAGTGTTGGCATACTGGTCGATACAGGATTCTCCTTCTATAATATGAAAAAAAATGTAATTAGTATTGATATTATCACATCTCATTAATATCATTTAAGGGTTCTTTTGCACACTTGGAAAGGTACTCTTAGGGATAATTCATAGTTTCGGTAGGTTCTTGTTTCTGATTGGACGGGAGGAAACGCACGGGTGTCATCACTGCGAGGACCGTCCGGAGGACACAGTGGAACATACGGTGGCGGTGTGCCCTGCATGGGCTGAGCACCGCCGTGTCCTCAGGGATGTAGTCGGCGACGGCGACCTCTCGCGTCCGGCATTGGTACAAGCCATGGTGCGGAGCGAGGGGGCTGGGATGCCGTCTCCTCCTTCTGCGAAGCAGTCATGCTAGCTAAAGAGGAGGCGGGGCGCGTGAGAGAACAAACCTCCTCACGCCCCAGTCGTCGCGAGAGACACTCCGGGCGTCGGGGATCGCGCGACGATCTCCGGCCACCGTAAGTGTGGGTCTGCGGACGGCGAGCAAGGGTAGTTCGCCGCCCGACCAGAACCAGACCCGTGCGTGCGGCGCGTCGCGTTCTGCGCGCTCCTCTAAGAGCCATCAGACCACCACAGATGGGGCCCAGTAGGGCTGATGCCTGATCCGGAGCTGTGGACTACCTAGCGGGTTTACTGGGGCTCCGGCTCGAAAAGCAGGAGTAGGAACGGGGTGGTTTTTAGTCAGTAAGAGTCTGACACTCCCTCTCGCCTCGACCAAGGCGAGAAAAGTCATTGGATGATTTTCCCCCCTCAAAAATAAAAAAGGGATAATTCATAATAGATACGACTCTGGGTGTAAAATTTTATGCGCAGCTCTCCTCTAACCCTCTATATATTTATTTTTTTTATTTATTTAAAGGGCTTTGTAGCTTGGCGACCATATCGCCCAGTGCAGGAAAAACAAAGTTTGGTTACTTATTACTAGCTTACGATCTACTTATCACTAATTTGTACAAGTGTTGTGCTTTATCGGACACTGGAAAAGCAAGCATGGAGTTACAAAGGCCAATGTCATTCACTCTTTGCGGACCAAAAATACTAACCCTAGTATTTTCATTCCGGGCACATTCCATCAAAATATGAAGGACATCATCAACCACTCCACATGAATCACAGCATGGTGACGGAACTTTTTTCATTAAATAATTAAACTTATTTGATGGAATATGTCCGGAACGGAGTCTTAAGGCGATAGTCATTAAATTTTAATTAACCTTTAAGTACACGCGTTGTTTAGGATAACGTAACGTCACGCGTGGGGTCCAGAAGTATCCCCAATATAAATTCACATATATTTTCCGATTTTTTAAATATTTATTGAAATTTGTTTTAGATTATAATAAAAGACATTATAATATTTATTAAAAGTATTTATTAAACATAAAACAATCAATCTTTAGAGAGTAAGGAATATTTTTATCAAATTAACAGTCTTTTAGATATAATTTTCTAGCGCATGTTTAATGTAATACAATTTAACAAAAGAGTCAACTTCAGACTAACTTAACTAAATTTTCCTAATAGAATATGAATCAAAAACAAGTAATTAGAAGAAAAAATAACAATAAACATTATAAATAAAAAAATGACAAGCCTTGTAATGTACTAACCTAAACTAACGTTGAAAATCATTCTTTGGGTTGGCATGGTAAACGATAGGTAATTGCTGTTGAATGTGGCTTGCAATTTTTTTTTTGCAAGACTTACATACAGTAGTGCTTTTTTTATTTTTAGATCAGACGCTGAATTATGTTCGCTATGTATAGATTAACAATCACTTATATCACCCACTTCTTCTAAAATATTCTCTTGAGGCGTGTCTGCTATGCCTTCGCTTTCCGAGTCACTAAAATTATGTATGATGTGATCAATTTAATATTCAGTTAGTCGGCGACTCATTTTTCCTTTTATCAACACCAATTCTGAAAAGCAAACAAATAAAAAAATAACTAAGGTGAAAAAAGTAACTACGTTAAATCACGGGTGGGGTCTGCAGGTATCCCCACGTAAGCAAAAATGTAACTTACCTTAGCACAAGAGCGACGTACGTCCACTCGCCGATAGGTTTCACGTCACACTGAGATTAGCCGGAAACACGCGATCGTAACTAGACAATTTCAAAAATTATCGTTAAAAAACAGCGCGTGGGGTCTCCTCAGACCCCGCCCGTGACGTTAAAGGTTAAGATCGCAGTCAATCCACGGAACCCGAGAAATCTCTGGCTGTATAGTTCGATACCAGATCCCCTTTTCTTTTGATCTTTCATCAAAATACTCCTGCCAAAGATCGAAACACTTATTTTTTGCTCTTCCAAAATAGTCCGAAAACAGTGGGGTAATATTCATGGGAACACCATCAACACACGCTTGTTTGGCGAGCATATCTACCACATCATTTTCTTCATATTGAACATGTGACGGAATCCATTGGAGACGTACCATTTTGGAATTAGATTGAAGTTTTAAGATTAATTCATATATGGCGTAGGCTGTCGGAATACCTCGCATGTGAGAAGTGTTTCGAGCCAAATGTTGCAGCGAACTTTTGGAGTCTGTCAGAATCACAAATTTATCACCGCTGACTGATAGAATATAGGATAAGGCTTCCAATATAGCAATCAGTTCAATATGCATAATAGAAATATCTGAATCAATCTTAATCTTCATATGACTTATTAGAATCGGATCCAAAAAGGCTGCGCCTCCCAAATCTTTATCTTTGGAACCGTCAGTAAAAATTGTATGATAATCTGGATACTGTTCTTGTATATATGAAGTACATAATTGTTTTAGATGTATAATACTGTAATGACGTTTAGCTTTAGATATACTAGGAATTTTATCACTGATTATATGGGACAAATCTATGCTACTAATCCACTTATCGAGGGAAAACATTCCAAGTTGAGTACTAGAGTGTATAGGAGTAGAGTTATACTGTGAAAGAATGTCAATAAGTAACGGCAACTTTTTGTGTTGCCAATAGTTGGAACCTGTGAATAGTGAAAGATTTTCTAGTGATTGTAAGGTTTAACCCTCTATATAATAAAAGTAATGTTATATTAAGGTAAGCGTCCACAGGCCCGCATCGTACGCATCGCACGCAATGGATTTTAGTTTGTCTTGTAAAGAAACTCATACAACTGCGTCCACTGATCCGCATCGTACGGACCGCATCATCGGCAATGCCTACATGCGATGCGTACTGATGACGTCATACGGAATGCGTGCGATGCGTGCGATGTGTACGATGCGGGCCTGTGGACGCTTACCTTTATAAACCAACTTACCTCTTTGACCTCTAACGATCGCCACAAAGGTGAATAACCAGAAAACGATTGGTTTCATTTTGTTTAGATACTTCTTTGGTTTAAGGTAGGCAGAGCACCATACTATTTACTTAGGATCTGTAAAGTAAATAAAACTGCTTTTTATTGTGAGCAAATGTTTCTCGAAATTCGGCAATGATTAATGAATGTTAATGTTAGGGAACAGAGAGTAAAGTTCCCTAAGAAAAGAAGGATCCTACGACCAGGCGAGGTGATCGTGTCTGGCGGGCTTTCTGTCCTACTGTTGTTCTTTGGGATTTTTATCCAATGCTTTCTCCCATCTTGGGTGAGGCGAGAGGGAGAGTCAGACTCTTACTGACAGACTATCAGACAGATCACTAGTTGGGGAATCGGGAATTGGTAAGAGGGATAATCGGGCCTCCGGTAATATCACTCACACAACGCGAGCGTTATTTCACGTTGGTTTACTGTGAGGCCGTGGTATCATTCCCGTCGAGCCGGCCCATTCGTGTCGAAGCAAGTCATGCTTGGCTCTCCCACACTACATAAATATCTTGAGCCGAATTACGAGGCAAAGCAATAACTAGTAAAATATTAAATATACAAGGAAGTTACCTACTGACAATCGATTGTCTGAAACGTTAAAAAACCCGTTCCGAAAAGCAAACTGGTTCTAATTCATAAAACGTTTCAAAATGTGATCAGATTTCTATGTGACGTGATATATGACTGGTGGACGTAAGGGTAAATAGAGGTCACCGTTTGTTATTGTTTTTTGTGGTGGAATTTAATTAATTGGGTCCGCAATGGGGTCTACGTCTACCTTATTTTTGCTCAAGAAGTGAACCTATCGTTCTTCGAATTTTTCTTTACGGGATAGGGGGCAAACGAGCTTACGGATTACCTGATGGTAAGCGATCAGCGCCACCCATAGACGGGTGTCCATGGCAACACCAGGGGACCTACTCCGGTTCTCGAATCCGAATTTTCATTTAATCTTCGGCCGTAGGTTTTATTGAATTACTAATAGAATTACTTGAAATAACGTTTTATTTTTAATTTCATATCAACACCTATTTATTTATCTTCATTTCTTTCGTTCATTTTGGACACAGTTCAAAGAGCGTTACGTGTTGGAAAGTGTAAATTGTCTTTTTTATGGTATAAGCCAGTAAACGAGCAGACGGATCACCTGATTGTAAGCAATCCCCGCTGCCCATGGACACCCAAAACACCAGAGGCGTTACAAGTGCGTTGTCGGCCTTTTGAGGGTTAGGAATTTAAGGCTTGTACTTATTATTTTGTGTTTAAGGCTTGTTGGGGAATCAGGGATTGGGCCTCCGGTAACGTCACTCAACGAAACATAACGCAAGTAATTGTTTCACGTCGGTCTTCTGCGAGGCCGTGGTATCACTCCGGTCGAGCCAAGACAATAAATTAACAATCCTATTACTAAAATAATAAAGTTCAAGGTTGCGGTACCTACTCGTATGTTCTTACTTTCATGTATCTGTCATTAGTATCGAGCTACAAGCCCTAACTGACTGGACTGCATTCTTTTGTTTATAAACCTACATTTTGAACTTAATCCAAGTTCAAGTTTATTGAACAAGTTTTTTAAAACCACTTACTTAGTACCTAGGAACTAGAATGTACTAGTAAAGTTACAACGTATTTACAGTGCTTTGGAATCTATATATAAGTTTTTAAACTGACATGGTCACTAACACTATCATTAGAACTTGAGATGCGATATTTACTTATTTATAAGTTTCCGATATTTCGGTACTGTTGCAAGCGCCATGATACATCCGTGAACTGCGAGTTCACAGATGAACTGTGAGTTCACGGATGAACTTTGAGTTCACGGATGAACTGTGAGTTCACGGATGAACTTTAAGTTCACGGATGAATTATTGCGAGTTCATCCGTGATCTATTTGCAATATTGAAATAAACGCTTTTTACTATATGCATCTTACTAATATTACAAATGCGAAAGTTTGTAAGTTTATGTGTTTGTGAGTATGTTTGTTACTCAATTACGTCAAAACGGCTGAAGGGATCGGGATGAAATTTGGAACAGGGAATTATTGTCTGGAATAACAAACACATAGCCTCACATAGGATACTTTTATCCCACGGAAACTCGGGTGAAGAGCTGGCAAGAGCTAGTATAAATATTCATACGATACATACACCAAAATAATATTTTTTACAATTCCTGTCTGTTTTGGCTAATCTCTGAAATGGCTGGACCGATTTTGACGGGACTTTTATTGGCAGGTATCTGATGTACTAAGGAGTAACTTAGGCTACTTTTATTAGTCATATGTGAGAGAAACCACGGGCATTAGTTAGTTTCACATAATTATGTAATAATTTGTTTAAGGATAATATAATAATATGTTCTCTACCTACATTTGTAACTGAAGTACCCGTATCTTATTAAAATTCTGTGATGATACGGGTACCCGCATTCAACAACTTTCACAATTCTTTAGTTTACTGCCAGGAATTCGTAGTTTCCTCATGAAATTCCTAAACAAATGAGCGTGGCGAGCAACACCCTTAGTACGGCGCTCTGATTGGTGGGTTTATTCGAGCCGGCCAATCAGAGCGCCGAACGCACTCTCATTTGGATTACTTTAAACGAAAGGAAATTCATATTCAGAGTACTGAACTGTAGATTATTAACTCCTATTGTTAATTATTATGTTATCGGCTTACTCACATAACTGTTTGACGATGAACTCGACTAGTTTCAAGCCACGCTAGAGGTTCATATTCATGAATGAAACAAAAAGTATGTAACTATGTCACTCTCCAGCCCCCTAACTAACTTCACACAAAATGTCATGTCATAAAGTAGCTTACTTACTTTATTACTAGCGACCCGCTCCAGCTTCGAATGGGTGCAATGATATATTATGCATGTATTTTTTACATATAAACCTTCCTCTTTAATCACTCTATATATTAAAAAAACCGCATCAAAATCCGTTGCGTAGTTTTAAAGATTTAAGCATACAAAGGGACATAGGGACAGAGAAAGCGACTTTGTTTTATACTGTTTGTAGTGACATAGTATGTACTACATATATAAGCCAGATTAAAGTTTTCCTGTATGCAATATGGAAAATACGTAGGGCCTTCCATTTGGTTACATTCTATTACAAAGAATAGCATTTGACGTAATAAGAACTAAATAACTAATGTCTATATTCTCCTTGAATGACATATTGGCAACCGATTCTTCAATAGGTATGATGACGGTGAATGGAAATGAAAAATCAATTTAATCCGTCAGTTAGGTAATGAAAAAAATATATTTCCTCAAAAACCAGATATTGTTTTATATTACTCCGAAAGCCTGATTAATTTTTATGTAAAATTATTAACAGGAAAACCGATTTCAATTTGTGATAACATAATTAATTTGATATCACCCATAAAGGTAACTCGTTTATCAAATCTAATAATTAAAAAATACTGACAGAAAATAAATCGTTGTTAATATAAAATCCAAAGTATTTCTACAATATTATTAAAGCGATGGAGCTCTTAATTACGTCCATCATGTCATGTCAATAGTATTTATTTTACGAGTATTTTAATGTATAATAATAATTATGTTTGAGGAAGGTTACACATTAACACATTGAACGCCGTGGTGGTCACCGGTGACCGACGTTAGCGGAGGATTTGGCTTCAACAGTTTTCTATTGGCAGTCAAAGACTTCCTAGATGGAAATGGATTTGTATAATAATAACAATATTTTTCTTAAAAAAAAAACGTTGCCCCACACTAGGATTTTCTCCTGTGTCGTGTGTGCGTTTACAAACATACAAGTTCACATACACATGACACCCAGACCCGATATAACAATTTGTAGATCACACAAAAAGTTCTTCCGTGCGGGAAGGGAACCCGCTACACGTTGCACGGTAGCCAGTTGCCCAGCCATCGCGTCAACCGTGCAGTCAACTAACTTTAGCCCGCGGTTTCGGTACTGCTGGGCCGGCTCTACCGGCGTGATACCACTGCTTCACAGGAAACCGACGTGAAACAACGCTTGCATTCTGTTTTGTTGTATGAGTCAGGTTACCGGAGGCCTACTTACATCCTCCCCAATCTTACCAATCCCCAAATTCTTAACCCTTTAAATTCTTAAAAAGGTTATTTAGTTTCTAGCCACACCTAGATTCAACCGCCTCAATATTTTTTTTCTCACCTTTTAACCTTCCCTGGACTTCCACAAATAATTCAAGACCAAATTAAACCAAATCGGTCCAGCCGTTTGTACCAGTTTTAGCGAGACTAACGAACAGAAAATTTATTTTTAAATATACCTAAGAGAAGAATATTTGACATAAACAAGTGAAAGTTTTATATAATTTATAGGTTTATTTATATCATCATAATGCATTTTAAGTATATTATTATTTTACATATTTCACTATTATACCTTACCTACTAAAGCTGAAGAGTGTTTGTTTGAACGCACTAATCTCCGGAACTATGTACTGGTCTGAATTGGAAAATATTTTTTGTGTTAGATAGTCCATTTATCGAGGAAGGTTATAGGCTATAAAACATCACGCTACGGTGAATAGGCGAGTGAAACCACGTGGAAGTAGTTAGTCGCTTATACTATATGGGGAAACCTCTTATGACTTAATTTAAACCACATATTTGTGATCGTCTTAGCTAACAATATACGAAAAATCTGCGAAATAGGCCTAGTAGGAAAGCCAAAAAGTACATTTTCTGTTTGAGCTAATTTGAACACTCTTTACAAATACGGCATTACAACAGCCGCGCCACATCTCCGTAACATTCTTAGATAACCTACAACATTACAATTTACAGCTCTTCTGTTGTCAAGGAACATGGAGCTAATCTCACAGAATTTGATACTTGATCTATTTCATTATTTATTTGAAAACTATTTTCGGTTTTCGTTGAAATATTTAGTTGTATTATGATACTGTGGACGAGTGCTACTTTTAGTTTCATTTAAGTTAATATGAGTGACATACTGTATAAACAATAGTGAATCATCGAACATAACTGTTTATTTACTCATTCATTGAGGTTTACAAAAATATATTATAATAGGTTTATCCCCGAATGACTGAATGGAACCGTACTTATAATATCTTAGCTCCTGCCCGCGGCTTCACCTGCATTCCCATGGGATAAAAAACAGCCTATGGCTTATTCCAGACCACTACTATAATCAACTAATCTACCCCTGCCTGTTCCAAATTTCAATCCGACTCCTTCAGCCGTTTTGAGGTGGTTGAGTAACAAATATACACACGTCACAATCCTTTATATAATATGTAATATTAGTAATAAGTACCTACTATAAAATAATAAATAGTTGTAAGTACCTAGAATTATATTGTTGTGTTCGTTTAATAAAAGTGCCTAATTAACGAGTACTTTTATGGTATAAGCAGACGGATCACCTGATGGAATTTCAGGATTGTTGGGGAATTGGGGATTTAAGAGTTTGGGACGGGGATTAATTAGGCTTCCAGCTACCTCATTCACACAACGAAACACAAAGCAAGCGTTGTTTCACATTGGTTTTCGGTGAGGCCGTGGTATAAGTCCGATCAAGCCAGCCCTTTCGTGCGGAAGCATGGCTCTCCCGCTCTTAAAGGATATTTATATTGATGGAATCTCTTTATCAATCCATCAATATAAAAGCTCTCCCGTTATTAGTAATTAACACTAAACATAGCTGAAACTCCTGGACCTAGGACGCTTAGCATATAATATATGTATGTTCCTAGGTGAGTGTATAGGGGAGAACTGAGTAATGGGTTACCAGAGCTCCGGTTCGAAAAGCAGGAGTAGAAACAGGGTGGTTTTTAGTCAGTAAAAGACTGACACGGTAGTGTCAGTCCCTAGGCGAGGCGAGAGGGATCTCGCCTCGCCTAAGGTGAGGGAAGTCATTGCATGATTTTGCCCCCTTGAAAAATAGGAAGCATAAACAGAGGATTTACCTAAAATCTCACTGGAACAGGACAAACAAGAATTCACTTTTTTTGGCGCACCTACAGTCTACTAGTCACTTGCAATAATAATTAGAATGGTAGAGCAACTTACCGATGTTATCGAAATGCGTTAAAAATAAAAACAAATAGCTTTTTGTTAAACCACACGTCTTGTCGCTCACAAACAACAGAGTAGACTGGTCCGTCTGTCGCGAAACCGGATTGAAGACATAACACTGCTAATGTTAAGATCGTAAGGTAGCTTTTACATTGGTGATGTTTCAAAGCTCATTTAATTTTATTATAACTTTTGTGAGACATACTAATCAATCGCCGCGTCGTGTGTCGCGGAATGCTGTTCAAGAATATGAGCCTCTAGCATGGCTTGAAACTAGTCGAGTTCCTCGTCAAACAGTTTAGTGAGTAAGCCGATAACATAATAATTAATTGAAAGCTCATTTTTATCAAACTGATACTGTAAATGAGAGTTTGTGTGTTTGGACGTTTGTCTGACAATTAGATTCTTTTTAGGGATGAAAATCATCCTTTGACGAGGTGAGAGGGAGTGTCAGACTCTAACTGACTAAAAACCACCCCGTTCCTACTCCTGCTTTTCGAGCCGGAGCTCCGGTAACCCGCTAGGCATCAGCCCTTCTGGGCCCCATCTGTGGTGGTCTGATGGCTCTTTGACGGGCCGGAGTGTCCTTCGCGACGGCTGGAATGCAAGGAGGTAGTAGTAGTACATTGCCTCACGCGCCCCGCCTCCTCCTTAGCTAGCATGACCGTTTAGCAGAAGGAGGAGGCTTCCCAGTCCCTCTCGCTCCGCATCATAGCCTGAACCAGGGCTGGACGCAGAATTTAATGAAATTTGGTATACAGACAAGGTATAAGCTGACTTTGGGTGATAGGATAGACTTTTTATCCCAAGTGAAGCTAGTTAAAATATTTTTATTTCAATAAAATAATAGGGTGGGTTTCAACTCGCGACCCGACCACATGAGCGGTGCGCGTCGCGTTCCGCGCGCCTCAAAGAGCCATCAGACCACCACAGATGGGGCCCAGTAGGGCTGATGCCTGATCCGGAGCTGCGGACTACCTAGCGGGTTTACCGGGGCTCTGGTTCGAAAGGCAGGAGTAGGAACGGGGTGGTTTTTAGACAGCAAGAGTCTGACACTCCGTTTCGCCTCGCGTAAGGCGGGAGAAGATATTGGATGATATTCCCCCTACAAAAAAAAAAACCTATTAAATAAAAAGAGTAAGTACTACCTAAGTATTGATTGCACCAATATGAAATATCCTTTAGCAATGAATTATTCATGCTATGTAGCTAGTATCATCTCCGAGTACTGGTTTTTCCTGTTTATGTGGCTGGCAAACTTAGAAACAATTCAATTGTATGTTTGTTACTCAATAACGTCTAAACGGCTGAAGGGATCGGGATGAAATTTGGAACAGGGATAGATTGTGGTCTGGAATTACACATAGGCTACTTTTTATCTACGGAAACGCAAACGAAGCGATTACGGACGTCTTTTTCTAAAATAAAAGTAGCCTAAGTTACTCCTTAGTATATCAGCTGCCTGCCAATAAAAGTCCTATCAAAATGCGTCCAGCCATTTCAGAGATAAGCCGCAACAAACAGACAGACAGACAAAAAATATTATTTTGGTATATGTATGAATAGTATATCTATTACTCATATGCATGTAGTAAAAAGTGGTTAAATCAATATTACAAACACGCACTACAATTTTTTTATTAGTCTAGATAGAAAAATCTAAAGTTCTAGATATTTCTCAGTGGAGTAGCCTGCCTTGGCGAGGTCTCGTATAAAACATTGTTTGGGTGCACTTTTTTTTAGATAGTAGTTAATCATCCAACGACTTCTCCCGTCTTTGGGTGAGACGAGATTGAGTATCACACTCTTACTGACTTGACTGATTTTTTGCCTAAGAACGTTGGCCCGTGCCCGGAGGCTCCATATATGTAATTGATTCGACAGATTTTGTTGTCGTCAAGGTTATTATCTTTTTCATTCACTTTGACTGAATATTAGTTTTACATTGTTCTCACATAATTGAAGCAATCGAAACAATGTAACCAAGAATTGTATTGTGAATCTGATTGAAAAAGAATAACCTATGGAGTTTCTTGCTAGTTCTTCTCCATAGGAATCTACACTTTGGAACGAGCAAATAGCTTCACAAGAGGACCGACCGACAGACAAAAGTTATTAATATTATTATATTTGCTTTGACGTTCAAACGTGCCTTCCTGGTCTATTTGAAATAAATAATTTTGACTTTGACTTTGATGCGGCGCTAGCTAAAAAATAAATAAATTAAATACCCTTCATTGCTGTTTCTTCCTTACAATTATACATTAATATATGCCTAATTTCTAAACTAAATTGACTTGATCCATTCTAAAATGCATTGTAATTTTAAGGCAACTGAATTATTTTTTGTGTGACAGCTTGTCTGTCGATATAGGCCTCCTTCAAAGACTTCCACGTGTTTCTATCTATTGTTACGGGTTCATACCGGTGTTAGCTACGCCTCTGATATTTCTAGTAGATTTTACAGTTTATTATAATTTGCAGTTTTACTGTAACATCTATAAATATATTATCGAGTTGTTATATTGTGATTCCTAACTTACTGAGGGCCCTTTTATCATAAAAGCATGTAAGCAGTGTAAGTACCATAATAAATTTAACAAGAAATTATTAAAATAAACGAAATTTGTGTTTTGAAATGTCTCATAAGGATAATTATTTGGAAAAAATCAACTTTTAATTGTAGAAAATCATAAGAAATGTTTGAAAAAAGTTAATAAAATATACAAAAAGATATGATTCCGGCCAGGATCGAACTGGCGGCCTTCTGCGTGTAAAGCAGATGTGATAACCACTACACCACGGAACCAGTTGAACAATGAGACGAAATTATGAATCTGTACCTAACATGCTACAATGAAATAAACATGGCGTCGAATGACGTCACTCACAGATACGCGTCATTTGTTTTGGTTATTTTTACGCATGATTTTAATGATTTATGCCATTCACGTGTCGTAGTTTTGATAAAAAATACGCATAAAATGTCTATTTGATTATAAATTGGGTTTTTATACTAAAATATGTGTCGCAGCTGTGCTAAACTTTATATTGGCAAAACGTATTTGATCTTAGGTTTGTCTGTAGGATAAGGTTGTATAAAAACTTATTTAAGAACTATATCGCATTAAGTAAAGCAACAGAGAATTTGACATGAAATTATTTTTTAAAGTTTTAAGGATAGCTAAAGGAAAATATACAAGTTTTATTGTTTCGCAATTGAAGATAAAATTCGAAATTAAATTTAATTTCTTTAATATGTAACTAATAAATTTCTATTATAATTATTTTGCATGCCTATTTAATTATCTAAAACATATTATTTTCTTTTTCATTTTATAATTATTTAAAAATATGTAAATAAAATATAAACATATTAATTCTAAGTTACATAAAACATAACTTTTAAACTGCCGCGACATCTATGCTACATTTGAGAAACTACATGTGTTAGAACTGTATAATTTGCACCACTAGATGGCGTTGTGTTAAACTTACGGCAATGCGGTGTATTTTTATACTTTTTAATACTATTTTAATTTTATACTTTAAGGTTTTATAATAAATGAAAGAGAAACAACATAAATTATATTTTAAACACTTTATTAATTCGCAAACTTTTACTTAATAGTTAGTATTCTAAAAATGCATCTACAATTTTCAAATACGATTCCTTAAAAATTATACAAATTTTCTACTTTTAAAATGAAATGCATGATTGTGTTAACTGTGAAACAAACACATTATTCTAAGTGTGTATTTCGATCTATTTTATTATGTATTTTAAATATAAGGTGTTCTCAAAGTATCTGCCACGGCTTTAATGGGAGGAAGTATTGTGTTTGAAGATTACAATAGTAAATATAAATTATTGATTATGAGTTCTTTTTTCATACAAAAAGAATGTGCGGGTGCGTTTCTTATGAAAGTGCTATCTCTTTCACTGTCTCTGACACTTCGTCAATGATAACAATTGCTACCGATTGCGAATAGTGCGTATTTGAACCACTTTATGCAGAGTAGAGTCAATGTTTGTTTAACTTCTTTTTGTTCTCAAATTGAATTAACTGGTCCGCGGTACGAAATTTCTTCACTATTGTAATCTTCAAACACAACACTACCTTCCATTAAAGCCGTGGCGGATACTTTTAGAACACCTTATACATATATGTATTATAATTTAGTAATAACTTAATGAGATTTAGTTAGACATATTTTAATTAATATTGTTATATCATGTAAGTATGTAATGAGTAATTTAATGCGAGCTACTGTTTTTATTATTCAACAGATGGCGGTAGTGTGAATATCTCGTTCTTTATTCAATAGGGAATCAGCTGCAGTTTTCTTGCTCGTTCTTCTCTATTCGAAGCTACACTTTGGAACGAGCACCTAGCTTCACGACAATTTAATTTGACGTTTCATAAGTGCCTAATTAAGGATTTATTGAAATATGCAATAATTTTCAAGGTCAGAGTGAATAGGTACTTTCTAAGTCTGTGTGCTCCATCTTCGGCCACATCTTCGCTTTGCCGTTCTGATAGTAAGCGGGTTGGTAACCAAACGAAGATTTATCAACACTAAAAAAAATATATTCTTATTCTTATTAACTTAGCAGTGATTGGACTATTTGTACTCTGCACCATCTGTTGAGCAAAACAAGAAACAGTAGCCCCATTCAAATTAATGATGACAAAAGCATTGTTATGTAAAGTATTTTTAAAATGAATCTTAATTTATATATTTTGTTATTATTAAACCTATTTTATTATACATTAATCTTATATTTTAATGGACGTTTTTTTATACTTTGTTGATTTAAAATCTAAGCGACTTTTTAAATTTATTTTTTTATTTAAAAGCTATTAAAGTTAGTGTGTAATCTTTGTACTGAATTTTTCGAGTGTAAATAAATTTTAATGAATAATATCGCAAACATTATTAACAATCATAATTTAGCATTTTTACTATTTTATTGTAAAATTTAATTTCACATATATCTCTTTTTTATTTTATTTTAAATTACATCTAAAAAACCCGTGATTTATTATAATAATAATCCTATAAATAAATTCTACAATTGGAAAATACGGAATTTAAAAAACAGCATACCGCGGCGGATTTTCCAATTTTACCCAGAATTCCAATGTCAGAATGGACATTCCAGAATCGGTTTCCATTATGACAACCCATTATTCAAATTTCGGGTTTTCCAATGTGTTTAAAAAACGTGAAATGTCACCAAACCATGTTATTTTAATGAGTAGTTTGTGATTAAATTAAATTATTATTAATAAATAATTAATTAATTAGCTAAGATCTTCCTCATGCAGGAGACCACGAAGATCGCTATCAAAGATGTCTTGAGGATGTCAGCATCTGGAAAAGGAAATGTAACATTAGAAACATAATTATCCCTATAAACCCTACTCTTTCTGCGGGTGACATAAGAGCTGAAGACGCCCGGTTCCCATGCATGGGTGCGGAACCTACCAACGGCAAGTACCAATGTGACTTCTTCCGAGTTATACAGTACTTTCTAAGATTATTTAGACACCACTGACAACTGGTGAAGGAAAACATCGTGAGGAAACCTGGGCTTATAATTTCTAATTATAAGTTTGAAATCGCCAACTCGCATTGATCAAGCGTAAGCGGGGTGATTAATTTTCCAACCTTCACCGTGCGAGAAGACGCCTTAGGTAAGCTATGGTCACTTTTAAACTGTTGATGTGTGATGTGATTTGTAGTAGGACACCCACGGTGTGTTGATTGCACATAGTTACCTACATGCAGTGTGGAGTAGGTAGGTAGGTAGGTAGGAGGGTTCCCGCAATTAAATGCTCACTCAGCACGAGGTGCAACACAAAAACGCACACGACACATAACAAACCACTCGACATATGTTTCGCTCCTCCACGGAACATCCTCAAGAGGTATTGACTCAGAGCCCGACTTCGAGCTACAATTTCGGCTTTCGGTTTCAAATAAAACTAAAAAATATATAGCTCGACTTCGAGTTCGAATTGCGGTTTTCCGTTTCTCCTAAAACTAAAACTGAAATTAAAAACGTATTGTATTGCTAGAGCTATATTACCGTTACAAGCATGCTCCTTCTCTGTGAACCCGGAGTCGGCATCGCATAGACAGATCTTCTCGGAGGGGGGGTGCACCCGCAGGTGGAGGGGCGTGGTGCCGGTGATGTTGGGGGTGCCGCAGATCAGGCCGTCGTTGCACTCGTCGCTGTTCGCACACACGTGGTACAGGGCTGGGGATGGAATAAGTAGTTGTTAAAGACGATATTTAGGCAATATTATTTTTAATCAGCTACTCTCTCGTGGTTTTACTAGCTTTGTTCGGCTCTTATTGATCGTAGGGTGATGTTTTATAGCCTACTAGCAAACCCAGCGAACTCCGTTTCGCCACCAATGATTTTCCCAGGTTTTCTGCTTGTCTCTTGAATTTTTCCTAAATTGTCTTTACTATAAACCTCACGGAGCCAGAGACCTTTCCAACGAATGTAAAACCATGGAAATCGGTTTGAGCGTCCTCGAGTTATAGCGTCAGGAAGGAAAACCTGACTTATTTTTATAGTTCACTATCTAACACAAAAATAATTATTCAAATCGGTAAAGTGGTTTAAGAGTAAAGAAGAGACAGAGATGTGAGTTACTTTCGTATTTATTAACCGACTTCTAAAAAAAGAAGGTTCTCAGTTTGATCTCCATGTATGTAGGTACTAGGTTACTACTATGGTACGAGTCTGTAAACAAGCAGATGGATCACCTGATGGTAAGCAGCCCGGCCATGGAAACCCGAAACACCAGAGGCGTTACAAGTGCGTTGCCGACCTTTTGGGGGTTAGGAATTTAAGGGTTGTTGGAGAATCGGTGATTGGGAAGAGGGGTAATTGGGCTTCCGGTAACCACGCTCATACAACGAAACACAACGCAAGCGTTATTTCACGTCGGTTTTCTGCTCGGCCGTGGTATCACTCCGGTCGAGCCGACCCAGCAGTGCCGAAGCATGGCTCTCCCACACTTAAACTACATTTTTAGCAATTCCTTCAAGGATAAAATAATGGAATACTTTGGTATAACTAGAACCGACTAAATAATACCTCTAAGACCGCTTTTAACCTCCATAATAGGTATTTATATACACCTAAACCTAAATTAAGTAAGTAGTTCTTATCTAAACCTAAATTATAACTCAACTGCAAAGGAATATAAACCTTGACACTCTGTCGTTAGAGTAGCCATTTATAAAAATGTGGTCAAGTACGTTTTGTTTCAAGGGTTCCTTAGAGTAAAATGTTAAGCACATCCTATGTGGTACCCGCGGTTCTGCGTGGTAAAGATATCTTTATCTTTACTTTCTTTTTTCTTTAAAAAAAAAAACGTTGCCCAACACTAGGATTTCCTCCTGTGTCGTGGGTGCGTTTACAAACATACAAGTTCACATACACATGACACTCAGACCCGAGACAACGATTTGTGGATCTCACAAAGAGTTGCTCCGTGCGGGAGTCGAACCCGCTACAAGTTGCCCAGCCACCGCGCCAACCGTGCAGTTAAATCATCTAATCAATCAGTATAATTTATAAGTGACTAGCGTTTGCCCGTGGTTTCACCAGCGTTATTAGAGTAAAAAGCAGCTTGTTTGTTACCTATATATTACCTATTCCAGATTATCACACTAATACGTGCTGCCATCTGAACAGGTCCGCTCATACTGTTGTGGTTCTTTCCTCAAAAGACTACTCCAGAATCAACTTGCATGGTTCTCTCACATTTTGACTTGATTTATCTGGACTTTAAAGAACTCTAAGTTAGGACTTCTAAGTTTGTTTCGGCATTTCTTCTCATAGTAGTCCGATAGGAAATGCCGACCTCAAGTAGATTTTATTTTTTTATAATTTTTGACGTGTAAAAGTGTAAAATAAATTGTAGCCTATTTATAAAAAAAAACATTTCATTATGAAAGTTTCTTTGTTTGGATGTTTGTCCGTTAATCACACTGAAACTACTTAACGAATTTTGAATCAATTAACAATATCTAATTAAATTAACAATACTAGCGGCCACATTTTAATGTGCACCTTGGTAGATTTTTATTGTCCTGATCATAAATAAAAGTAAAAATGTGGATTTTAGCTTGTACTCAATAACTACAGAAATCTGCAGCCGGATTTTCTACTAAAAGTTCATATTACAACTCGGAAAAAGTCACATTGGAACTTTGCTGTATGAGAAGTGAGCGTCTTAAATCTCCGGACCACAACGACAACATAAATAAATATGAGTTTTTTTTGATTGGGGATTGGGAAGATTGGGGGGGGAGATTGGGCCTCCGGTAACCTCACTCATACAACGAAACACAACGCGTGCATTACTCACGTCGGTTTTCAGCCGGCCATGGTATCACTCCGGTCGAGCCGCCCATTCGTGCCGGAGCGTGGCTCTCCCACACTAAAAGACCTTTACTAAAGACCCCTAAAAATATTAACATTTCGTGTATAATGCTAAGCACTCCGAGCTCCTCAAGTTCTCGTGTGAAACACGAATTATAGATGTAATCTCTATTTAAAAGTACCTACTTTGTGCTCGCTACTATTCGTAATTCATTATATTTCGAATACTTATTCTTAGTTAACATGAAAGGTTGACTCTTTAACTAAGTAGGGTAAAACGCAAATGTATATTAATATACAAAACAAATCTACGTATGAGTTTGTTACGAAAGAGCTATCTGTTTCACTGTCTCTGTCGCATGAAAACAATTGTTCACATTGACGAAGCGACACATCGGTCGTATTTAAGGTAAGCGTCCACAGGCCCGCATCGTACTCATCGCACGCATCGTACGCATTACGTTCGACGTATTCTAGTACGCATCGCATGTTGGCATTGCTCGTTCTTCTCCAACGAAGCTACACTTAAACGAGCGCCTACCTTCACTTACAGACAGACTGACGGACAATTCACGTTTCAAAAGTGCCTATTTAGGTTTAACTTGAAATGTAAATGCTTTGACTTTGACTTTGATGATGCAGTCCGTACGATGCGGATGCAGTGTGACGCTTACCTTAAGAGCTATATCTCTTTCACTAAGCTCTGTCAATGAAAACAATTGCTATGAATTACTTCTTTATGTTCTCAAATTGAATTAACTGGTCCGAGGAACGAAATTTCTGCACTATTGTAATCTTCAAACACAACACTACCTCCCATTAAAGCCGTAGCGGATTCTATTAGTACACATTATATCAAATGATGTTTGTTCATAACCAGTACAAACTTTCTCACTTAATAACGTCTGTCTGGAGGATTACTAATTCGTTTTAACTTTAAGTGTAAGAGAGCCACGCTTTGGCACTGTAGGAGCCGACCACGGCCGCACAGAAAACCGACGTGAAACAACGCTTGCGTTGTGTTTCGTTGTGTGAGTGAGGTTACCAGAGGGCCAATTACCCCGCCTTCCCAATCCCTCAACAACCATTAAATTCCTAACCCCCAAAAGTCCGGCAACGCACTTCTAACGCCTCTAGTGTTTCAGATGTCCATGGGCGACGGCGATAGCTTATCATCAGGTGATCCGTCAGCTCATTTAGAATCATAAATCGTAGAATCATAAGTTCTTGTATGAGTGATGAGTATGTTAAGTTTGTGTAGATAATAATACGAGCGATTCTCGCCATCAAACTGAGAAGTTTGGCGAGCTAAACTGTAACACTTTCAAACTGTAATAAAACTGAATAACAAATGAAAAAAAAAATACTGGTTAATATGATTTTATTGTAACTTTCGTGAGACATAGTAAATTAATTATTATGTTATCGGCTTACTCACGTATTTGTTTGACGAGGAACTCGACTAGTTTCAAGCCATGCTAGAGGCTCATATTCATGAGCAGCATTACGCGACACACGACGCGGCGATTGTCGCACTGCTACTCGACAGTAGTCCGCAGTGAGTAAGCCGATAACATTTTATACATAATTAATATCATATCGTAGGTCGTAAAAAAACTTACCTTTAGTCTGCGAGTCACACTGTCCATTGACAGGGGGCTGGTTGTCCCCACAGAGGCATCTGGTGACCGGATCGTAGTGGGTGCGCACGCAAGAACTGCTGCTGATCCCCGCGCACTCCGCCTGCCGTGAACATGGTCGGGCTGCAACGGTGCAAAGAGGTATTAAGACTCCAGCTCATCATTTTAGTGCAAGAGGGACGGAGCTATGTAGGTTGTATAGCTCCGTCCCTCTTGCACTGCTCAATGATCGACCATTCTGACACAATTGTAATAGCAGACTAAGGCCCCAGATTGAACGCCGTGGTGGTCACCGGTGACCGACGTTAGCGGAGGATTTGCCTTTAACAAGAACTTAAGGGACGTTTTTAAGCGGGGAAATTCATCTCCTGCCTTGGGCGAGACGAGAGGGAGTGTCAGACTCTTACTGACTAAAAACCACCCCGTTCCTACTCCTGCTTTTCGAGACAGAGCTCCGTTAACCCGCTAGGTAGTCCGCAGCTCCGGGTGATTACATAAGGGACTACAACTATTAAGGGACTCCATAAGTATTTGATTAAGACTGGGCATCAAAGCTATTTGATAAACTTGCAATTAATTGTCTAATTAACAATACTATTTTACAGTGTTCTCTATTCTACATTATAACCTACATTGTAACTTCCATTCCACTTTACTAACATACGATGTAATTACATAATCTAAACGAAAAAAAAAGTATGATTACACAAATTCTACGCAATGTCGGCGTAGCAGCTACGCCGTAGCTACGTAATGTCTACGCGTACCTAAGTGACTTCAATACCTATATCTACGCTACGCAGCACCCAAGTGGCTATGTTATGTTTACATAATGCCTATATACTACGCCGTAGTAACAAAATATCTACGTAGCCCCGAACTATGCAGTGACTACGTCGCAGCTACGCAATGTCAACTCTACACTGTTTTTTTTTTGAGAGGGGAAAATCATCCAATGACTTCTCTCGCCTTGGGCGAGACGAGAGGGAGTGTCAGACTCTTACTGACTAAAAACCACCCCGTTCCTACTCCTGCTTTTCGAACCGGAGCCCCGGTAAACCCGCTAGGTAGTCCGCAGCTCCTGATCAGGCATTGGGCCCCATCTGTGGTGGTCTGATGGCTCTTTGAGGAACTTTACACTGATGGGACTACGAAATATCTACGCGATGTTTGCGTAGCGCTAATGCCGTAGCTACGCAGTATCAATAACTCACAATGTTAAATAGTAGCCTATATCGCTCTCCAGTCTCCTAACTACCTCCAGACATAAAAATCATATCAAGTACTCCGTTGTGACGTGAAAGAAAGTCATTAATTTTCATCCTATAAAATGATGGGATTTTTAGCGAGATTTTCCACCAGAGATGTGCTATGCTGCGTTGCTGTGGATGCGTTTGGCTTCCACCAATCATATTCATTGGAACACATAGCTTAGCACTAGTGGAAACGGACTCAGCTAAGCTATGTTTTTTAAATGGAAAGATGCGTGTTATGGATGGCTTCCCTATTATCGATATATCGCATATTCGAACTGCGCATCTTCCTCGCAGATTGAAGCGGCGCGTCGTCATAGCACATCTTACTCGCACGGCTACATAGCTTAGTATCAGTGGAAATGGTCACATAGTTTCACAGCTTAGCTATTACATCTTTGCAGCATAGCTACACAGCACATCTCTGGTGGAAAAGCATCCAAAGGCTTGGTGATGTAAATCACGATTTTCACTGTACTATGTATTTATTTGCGTAATAACCACTGCGGTTTTACTTCAGTCCCATATAAGCCTAATATAAATATATTGGTAGGTACATAAATGTTGGTAGCCAACATTGTCGCCAAGCCAAGCCATGGCGTGCCAAGATATGCAAATGTAGCAGTCGTATTATTATACGATGTCTAACATAAAGGTTAGTAGAGGCTCCATAAATATTCGTTGGTAGGACAGTCTCGTATATTATATTGCTTTTTGTGCGACCTTGAATGTGTATGTTCATATAATGTTAGGAAATTACCTGTGCTAGTTTGAGGATAATAATTTACCTATGAAAAAAATAAAACCAAACATAAGGTAGTTACTGTAAACCTTTAAAAACCTTCGATTGTCAATGAACTCCATCATCAGGTCGACTCCAGACTCTTAGTAAATTAATTATTGTAGGTAGTGTTTATAAATCTTTATTGAAAAACATAATAGAAGCATTACTCGCTTCTTTAATATTCGAAAGATCCCCTCAGTTTTCTTAGGATTCCATCATCAGATCCTGACTTGATGGAAATGGGACCCTCTCGGGAGTATAAACTCTTGAACAAAAATAATGTTTTGAAAGTAACAGTCTTGGATCCCGCATCGAAGTAAATCAGAAGCTGATATTGTTATTGAAGAAAAGAAAACGATAGTTTTCACTTCCCTTGGTGAATTTTAATGCAGGAGACAGAATAACTTAAGTCATAAGGCATAAAAGAGAGCTGGCCATATATCACATATTAGCTTCTGCCAGTGGCTTCGCCTACATTCCCGTGGGATAAAAGTAGCCTATGTGTTATTCCACAACATAATCTACCCTTGTTCCAAATCTCATCATTATTTTTTATGGTATAAGCCGGTTTAAACGAGTAGACTACACCCGAAACACTAGAGGCGTTACAAGTGCGTTGCCAGCCTTTTGGGGGTTATGAATTTAAGGGTTGTTGGGGAATTGGGGATTGGGAAAATTGGAAAGGGGGGTAATTGGGCCTCCGGTAACCTCACTCACACAACAAAACACAACGCAAGTTTTCGTCGGAAGCATGCTTCATTCAACATTGTACTTAGTGGCCATAAAAAGAGGGTTGATTATTGCAAATTACAAATTAAGATCTTTTCAACAAACATTGATTACGAAGCATTTATACTGCTATAAACACGAAATTAACTCTTAACACTATCGTTTTAAAGTACATTCCACAACGAAACTCGAATTCTTGATTAAAATTTCAAATCAGTTGAAACGGTGGCCACTCCAATCCAATTTACGCTGACCTCCAAGTACTGTTTCAACTAGGCTTATCGCGGGATCAAGATAGAGTGGATCTACGTGTAGAACCGAAACGCTTCCGATAGCTATCACACAACGCCATCTATTACCAAGTAGCGGAACTAGGTTGGAATATATTACCTGTGGAGGGCATTTTGTTGGAATAGAGGTAAAATTAGAACTGTTACCGAGCTTGCTTGTGGGTCAAGAGCACTGGGCTAGATATTACTATAAAACTGCACAGTTAAATCGTAAATGGTGGGTCTGGGCTAGGAGTGTCAAGAACGATCACAATACGTAGTAATAGACGGTTGATGACGGGGTATGAAAATTAAAAATCTATTTAGTCCGTCAGTTATCTAACAAAAAAATATTAGACACGTATTTTTATATACCGTTGAATATAAAAAATACCTGTCTAATATTTTTAAATAATATAATAATCTATTTTTATAAAGAATCGTAGCAATTGGCATTCCATTGTCTCTGCCTACCCCCATGGGCATGGGCGACAGGCGTGAAGTTATGTATGTATGTAATATTTTTAAATAATCTATAAGACGGTCATTATAATAAAAAATAGTTATCTACCATATTCGTATAGTTGTATAAATTATATTTGTTACTCAATCGCGTCAAAACGGCTGAAGGGATGGGAATAAAATTTGGCACAAATACTAGCTATATATTTTATATTATAATTATAATATTCTGATATGGCTTTGATTATGGTCTGGATTAACACATATGCATTTTTATCACACGAGAACGCGGGGGATTTCGCTAGCAGATACTAGTTAATGATAATATATTTTCGAAAAAATCCTTATTTTCATAATCTTTTTTTTTTTTTTTTTTTTTTTTTATGGAGTAGGAGGCAAACGAGCAAACGAGTCACCTGATGGTAAGCGATCAGCGCCGCCCATGGACACCCGCAACACCAGAGGAGTCACAGGTGCGTTGCCGGCCTTTGTTTTTTAAAAAGGAGTATGCTCTTTTCTTGAAGGTTTGAAGGTCGTATCGGTTCGGAAATACCGCCGACGACAGCTCATTCCACAGTTTTGCTGTGCGAGGCAGAAAGTTGCGCGAGAAGCGCACAGTTGTGGCCTGCCAACCATCTATATGGTGGGGATGGAAATGCTGTCGTGTGGGTCGATGGCGAAAAGAAGCGGCAGGAATAAGACCAAACAATTCCTCAGAGCACTCCCCGTGGTATAAGCGATAGAAAATGCACAATGAAGCTACATCTCTACGCATTGCCAAAGTGTCAAGTCGGTTTGAAACTTCCTGACACTCAACAATCCGAACCGCACGCCGCTGAACGCGGTCCAGAGGATGAAGCTGGTACTGGGGTGCCCCCGCCCAAAGATGAGAGCAGTATTCCATATGGGGCCGAACTTGCGCCTTATATAGAAGCAGGCGATGGGCTGGAGTGAAATACTGCCTCGATCTGTTGAGCACACCAAGCTTTTTCGAGGCTAATTTAGCCTTATCCTCCAGATGACCACGGAACTGGACGTCGCTCGAAATGTTGATGCCAAGTATTCCAATACCGGCTGAGGCAGTCAGAGGGGTACTTTGAAACTGAGGTGAGACGACCAACGGTAGTTTCTTAGCGGTAAACACGCAGACCTGTGTCTTAGTAGGGTTAAACTGGACCAGATTAAGTTCACCCCAATCTGAGATTCTCTGCAAAGAAGTCTCGATTTCTGACACAAGTCTGTTTCGGCTTTCGATGACGTTTTCCCGAGAAATGTTAGCGCGGCCGGTATAATAGGCATCACCTGTACTGTCATCCGCATAACAATGAATGCCGCTGATTTGCAACATATCATTGATATGGATGAGGAACAGGGTAGGTGATAGCACGCAGCCTTGAGGGACACCTGCGTTCACAGACAGAGAGTCGGAGCATTCCCCGTCGACAACGACCTTAATGCTTCTGTCTGTAAGGAAGCAGGAGACCCATTCGCACAATTTCTCGGGAAGCCCATAGGAAGGAAGCTTCGAAAGAAGCGCTTTATGCCAAACCCGGTCGAAGGCTTTCGCCACGTCCAAGCTCACTGCCAACGCTTCCCCCTTAGACTCGATCGCCTGTGCCCAACGGTGTGTCAGGTAAACCAGAAGATCCCCAGCCGACCGACCTTTACGAAAACCGTATTGTCGGTCATTGAGTAGTTGGTGATCCTCTAGGTACCGCAAGAGCTGGCAGTTAATAATGGACTCCATTATTTTCGAGAAGAGGGAAGTTATGGCTATCGGTCTGTAGTTGGACGGATTTGTTCGATCGCCTTTTTTAGGGATCGGGTGGACCAAGGCCGTCTTCCAGGATTTCGGTACTACGCCTAAAAAGTAAGAGAGCCGAAAAAGACGTGTTAAAACTGGTGCCAACTCCGGAGCGCACATCTTTAACACAAGGGGTGGAATCCCGTCGGGCCCACTCGACTTTTGGACATCAAGGGACAGGAGCGCCAAACGTACCGAACGCTGGTGGAATCGGATATCTGGCATATGCCACCCACACCACGGCACGGCAGGCGGCCCACGCCCCCCGTCATCCAGTGTCGAGTTGGACGCAAAGATTTTACCCAAAAGTTGGGCTTTATCCCTTGCGCCATGAGCCAACGAATCCCCCCCCATGTGCAGAGGTGGAAATGACGGCCTGCAGAAATTGCCTTCGATAGCTTTGGCGAGCGACCAGAACGCACGAGTTCCCGAAGGAAGGCGTTCAAGCTTCTCGCCAATTCTACCGATGTACTGAGACTTAGCCCCTGCAATAACTCTTTTGAAGGACTTGGAGGCAAAGTTATACTCCTTTTTAAAAGTGCTGGTATTTACATCCCGTGCCACCACCGCATCGGCCCAGGCTCGATAGGCTTCACGCTTCCTGCGTGAGGCCTTTCTGGAAGACGAATCAAACCAGGGCCGATACCTGCCACCGACAGGGACCAGAGAGGATGGGACGAACAGCTCCATCCCCTGTAGCACCACATCGGCGACAGAATCGGCAGCGGCGTTGGGATCATCCTGCAAGAAGCAAACCTGTCTCCAAGGATAGGATGCAAAAAAGGACCGCATCCCATCCCAGTCTGCCGACCTATAGTGCCATACGCGGCGAAGACGTGCATCTTCTAGACGCGGCGAGCGCGTCCAAGATACAGAGCTCCGGACGAGACAATGGTCCGATGAGCCTAGGGGAGCAACAACGGACACACTGTAGCCGTCCGGGTGAGAGGTCAGCAGAAGGTCCAACAGTGAAGGCCTCTGGTCTTCCACATCTGGGATGCGCGTAGGCGCGGTAACCAGCTGTGTCAGGCCAGAAGCAAGGGCTAGGTCGTGGACAGATCTCCCCGCGTGGTCAGTTCTACTAGAACCAAGCCAGTCGGCGTGGTGGGCGTTAAAATCGCCAAGTAGAACGACTTCTGCAGAGGGTATCTGCCCTTGTACAGAGTCTACAGCCGTCTGGATGTGTTCCATGAGTCGGTCAGTCTCGCTATCACCACTATGGGACCTGTATAGGCACGCATAGACACGGGGGTGGTCGTCGTTATCTACACGCAGCCATAAGATGGAGAGGTCCCTACCTTCAAGATTTCTGAGGCGACGAAAGCTGATATCGTCTCTAATGTACACGCATACCCCGGCCCTAGGCAAGAAGGAATGCTCCAGTCCATACCCAGGGTAGGTGAGGTACGATGTGTCCAACGGAGACGATATCTGCGTCTCAGTTAAAAAGAGCAAGGCGGGCTTTGCTGTCTCAAGATGGTAGTGGACAGCGTTAAGGTTGGAATGGATTCCCCTGATGTTGCAGAAGTCCACATTCAGCGTGGCAGGGGGTGCCGAAGTTATTTTGCTCTTGCCTCGAGCTGTAATGCGCGCAGTTTTGCCCCCCCCAGAGTACGATGTGGGGCGGCCTAGACGTCCACGCTCAGGGTGGTTGAACTCTGAGTATGGACGTCCAGAGAGGGATTCTCCAGTGTAGCTGGTACCCTCCTGGGGTAATCGAATTGAGTTGAACTGCGCCATTACGTAGGGGGGATGGTGGGCCTCCGGTACCCTCACTCACTCGGTGAAACACAACGTGAAGGTTGTTTCACACCAGTTTTCTGTGAGTAATCACGGTATAATAGGTAACAAACATGAAATAAATAAAAATAAACTGTTTTATATCATGGCCAAGTACTGAATGTCTACTTTTTCTGTTTTAAAGCAGACAATTTACTATATCTGCATAATTCTACATAGTTTATGTCAGGTTTTAAAAAAACGTAACATTAACATAATTCCATCAGATTATAGGTACCTATGCAAGTTTCGTGCTTTTTCACAATTATACTTTAGAGTAAAAAAAATAAATCGCACTAATATTATAAATGTGAAAGTTTGTTTGTTTGGATGTTTGTCCGTCAATCACGCTGAAACTACTGAACGGATTTTGATGAAATTTGGTATACAGACAGGGTATGAGTGGACTTGGGTGATAGGATCCTTTTTTATTGCTAGAAAGGAGCATTAGCTCATGACGATACCTAAGTATATGTACGTGTGTCGCCTGGACAGTCACCGCTACCATCAGTTGATTGGACAATCTCTTTACATGAGCTGCTGTTTACATGTGAACATTAGCTCATGACGATACCTAAGTACAAATCGCCTGGACAGTCACCGCTACCATCAGTTGACTGGACAATCTCTTTACATGAGCTGCTGTTTACATGTAAACATTAGCTCATGACGATACCTAAGTACGTGTGTCGCCTGGACAGTCACCGCTACCATCAGTTGACTGGACAATCTCTTTACATGAGCTGCTGTTTACATGTGAACATTAGCTCATGACGATACCTAAGTACGTGTGTCGCCTGGACAGTCACCGCTACCATCAGTTGACTGGACAATCTCTTTACATGAGCTGCTGTTTACATGTGAACATTAGCTCATGACGATACCTAAGTACGTGTGTCGCCTGGACAGTCACCGCTACCATCAGTTGACTGGACAATCTCTTTACATGAGCTGCTGTTTGACATTAGCGAAATTACACACTGGCTACGAAGTTGCTACATCACTACTACGGCGTAGCGCGTAGCTCGTAGCTCGTAGCCACAATGCGGATAGGATTGCGTAGTATTATTACAGTAGACACGCAACGTGCTACTTTATACACATAAACAGAATGTTTTATATTTCGTCTTGACCTTTCCTCAACTGGGTTAGGGCCGACACGTTTTAATCTGATTGGAAAAGGATCGGGGTAAAATGTTTTTTTGAAAATAAACTCTAATTTTCATAATATACGGTCTTATTTACCCGGAGCTGCGGATTGCGTAGCGGGTTAGAGAGGCTCCGTCTCGAAAAGCAGGAGTAGGAACGAGTTTTAGTTAGTAAGAGTCTGATACTTCTCGCCACGCACAGCGTGACAGAAGACACAGAATGATTTTCCCCCTCAAAAAAAGAAAAAGAAGGTCATATTTGGAGTGAACCTCCTTCCACAAGTGTTGGGATTTTACCGATATTCCGATCACACCCAGACCCGGAACAACAATTTTTCTCAATATTGCCTGGAAGTCTTATTAAAATCGGTGTATGGCCTATAGGCTCACCTACTACGTGGTTTTCATAAAATAACTGGTGAAAAGTTACGTTTACAATGGTATACCATAATTATAATGGACTGCCTACGCCTTCGAGGATTACAGGAGACATAAATACCGTTATATCCACTTAAACCATAGCTCAGAACAATAAAAACCTAAAGCACTAAGCCTACCAAAGACCCACAAACTATAAACCTAGATACCAATGCGTAAGCACTGAACATGTATATTCAAATAAGATTCATAACCAAATACTTTATATTGTATCTTTGTCTTTAGTTATGCTATGGTACCGTATGGTACAGGACCTATAAAAACTTCCTACATGTTTCTGATATTTTTATCGTTATAAGACGCCCGCTTCTCATGCGTGAGGGTTCGAAACCTACCAACGGCAAGTACCAATGTGACTTTTTCCGAGTTATATGTACTTTCTAAGATTATTTAGATACCACTGACAAACGGTGAAGGAAAACGTCGTAAGGAAACCTAGGCTTATAATTTTTGATTTTAGGTTTGAAATTGCTAGTATTGAGCAAGCGTGGTGGTTAATGTTTACATCTTCTCCGTGTGAAAAGAGGGCTTTGGTCAGTAGTGAACACTTATAGGCTGTTGTATGGTTATCAGTTATCATATTTCTACATGAAACCTTAGCAAAACGATGGCCTTTATAAAACTCTGACGGGATCCTAAACTCTGTTTTTATGCAACAATACGCAAAAGGTGTTCATATTAGTATCCTGGGCGTGATTGCGAGCAGGCCGGACTGTATATAAATGGGACGGTGTAATGCCATTTCCCGTGGATTAGGGTAGAGTATAGGATCTAAAATGTAACTAGTAACTTAGATGTAAGAGTAAGAGTAAGACCTCTTAATCAGTAGCTAGACTATGTCCATCTAACCAACCTATCAGGTAACAATAACAATTTTACTACCTCATGTCAATTTCAATCATCATCAACAGCCTATAAGTGGCCACCTGACCAAAGACTTCTTATCACACGGAGAAGGTTATGAGTTAGAGCATTAATCACCACGCTTGCTCAATGCAGGTTGGCAATTTCAAACTTATAATTAAAAATTTATAAGTGCAGGTTTCCTCACGACATTTTTTTGTTAGTGGTGTCTAAGTAATCTTAGAAAGTACACATAACTCGGAAAAAGTCACATTGGTACTTGCCGTTGGTAAGTTTCGAAGCCCCACTCTGAAGCATAAGAAGCTCGCGTCTTAAACCACCGACCCACCACGACATATATCAATCACTAACATGTCAATTTACACGTTAATAATTTATTATTTGAAGGTTGGTAGCGCGGTAAATAACGGTCATAAACGTCATCCGATCATTTGTCAAAGTTGACAGTTCCAATTTTGAATACAATAGTTATGGAACGATTCGACATAACGTGACGCAGTTATTTTATGTTTGGTTACTGTCAAAATATGTCCCATCAAAGTTGTGTGTTTAGATTATGTCGATGTAAAGGGTTGTCGTATACGATAACTATATTGTCAGTTAGTTTTGTTAAGACTCGATGTAATTTGAGGCGAGGTTATAACGATATTGGGTAATATTTTAACATAGACACATTTTTATTTAGTTATGTTTGGTTTATTCATTTTATTAGAGCTGTTAACCACATTAGGATTAAGAGATACCATTTTTTTGAGGGGGCTTAACATCCAATGACTTTTCTTGCCTTTGGCGAGGCGAGAGGGAGTGTCAGACTCATACTGACTGAAAACCACCCCGTTCTTTCTCCAGTTTTTCAAGTCGGAGCCCCGGTAAACCAGCTAGGTAATCCTCAGCTCCGATAACATATACCATAGAACGTTTGTTAAGCTATTTTTGCATTCATATATTTATGTGCTTGTCGTTTTCACGTCACAATATCATAACAGAGTAATTTTACGGTACGGTATAATTTTTATATCTGGAGATAGTTAGAAAGTTGGGAGGCGATATGGGCTACTATTTTTTTTGGAGTTACTAGCGAAGATGCGGGTCAAACGAGTTCGACAAAATCTAATAGTCAAACCAAAATTCCTGAGATTATACTTTTTCAGCTAATTTTCTACTCTGACTCAATGCTAATCTTGATCTACATAGTAATGTATGTAAAGGCTAATAAAGTTCAAAATAATATATTTTTAAAACGTTACCCCACAATTGTATTTTCTCCCATGTCGTGGGTGCGTTTACAAACCTATAATTTCGCATACACATCACACCCAGACTCGGAACTACAATTTGTGGAATTCGACTAATGTCAAGTTTTGACATAATTAGTGGAATGTCAAACCTATTTATTTACTTTTCTATTCGCTCTTTCGATTACCGCTTAAATATCATCTATTCAGGAGGCAAGAATACTTAGATTTAAATTCTATATTAATGCTTTCTTGTACCCACATATTTCAATGTATGAAACATACAATTTGAAACCTTATACTAATAAAAATACAGTTTATAATGTAATAAATAATCGTAGCTACATACTTACGTTTTCATGTGTCGTTTCATACGTGCCATACAACTTTTTAATGGAGAATTTTAACAAATACATGTTTCAATTTCATCCCTAATTTTATACTAGTCACGTTATAATATAAATGATTTAATTACTTTTAGTGATTATTACTGTGTTGTTTGTTTTTATTAAGGTACAAATATAAAATTATATAATCAGGTGTATTTGTGATTTTGGCGCCAAACCGCCATGTTGTATTTTTTGACATTTAATATTTAACATGGCTACCCTTTGCATGGTTAATAGCTTATTTGACGGGGTATGAAAATAAAAAATACGTGCCTAATATTATAAAATAATCTACATGACAGACATTTAATTAAAAATTGGCTAGCTAATTTTAAGACGCCACAAAGTGCATTCTCAATTTATCATTAAAAAAAGAAAACTATCATTTTACTAAGAGATTTCGTATAAAGAGTTGTATTTAAAAATATTTGGAAATAATTACAACATATATTCATTAAAATTCTCCACAATTCTTCTTAATAATTGCACACAAGACCACAAGCACTAAAACTAAGTACATTTCTACTTAAAACTATTAAATGAAAAAAGGTTCTAATGTTTTAAAGCTACATGAAAATACATGCAATGGAAATATTAAAAGACAATTGAAGAGAGTTGCTGTCATACTATCTTAACATTTTTAACCGACTTCAAAAAAAAGGAGGTTCTCAGTTTGACCTGTATGTATGTATGTTTTGGCTAAACCGATTCTTGATGCCGTTTTCAGCATAATATTATTCAGACTTATGGTAAGTTTGCCCAGGTCCGCATGGTCCGTATCGTACGCATCGCACGCATCGGACGGATTGACTGCGTCCGTACGATGCGGATCAGTGGACGCAGTTGTATGAGTTTCTATACAAGACAAACTAAAATCCGTTGCGTGCGATGCGGGCTTGTGGACGCTTACTTTTAATAGAAGGTTTCAAGGGTATACCCTGACTTAAAAAAATGGATGCGGTAAAGAGAATTCAAGGACCCTCTTTTAAAAAAAACTCTATGTTTTTAAAACTCTATAGGGTGTACACATTACGTGGCATGATGTGCACCTCTGCCTACCCCTTCGGGGATTAAAGGCGTGTATGTATGTATGTATGTCTATATTTTTCTAAGTTCAGTATGACAGCAACTCTCTTCATAAACTTACGTGGAACCGGCGTAGGAGCTACCGTAGGTCCAACAGTAATGCTCTTGCCAAACGCTGTCAACGCATCTGATTGGCCGGCTCATCCAGCCAATCAAAATTAAGGCGAAGATCGCCTTAGTAGACACTCGACAATACCGCATTGTGAAATGTATACCACGGATTTTTTAAATGGTAATTTCGAACGAATTATTTTATGTCGTGTTTAGTCTGTGGTCAGACAAGATGGCGCGTTATTTATTGTCTGTTGAAAACAATTTTGGCGGTTTTTTCTTAATGAAGAAATTCTAAGACAAATATATTTTAATATAAAGAATTTTTGTACCATTTTTTTTTTATATTTTCAGAATCATCATACGTTTTATCGTCAGTTCATATCTGACGTAAAATACGTCGAGCGTATCATCGGTCGTACTGACGTATCATCGGTTGAGAGTGAACGGTCAATTGTTTTTCTATACATTTGTCTGTTCTGGCGTTACGCGACCGATGATACGCGACGCATGTTCCGTCAGATATGAACCAACCCTTACCACCGTACTCAGAGTCATTTAATGGCTACTTAACCCAGTCCTTAGCAATTGTTTTCGATACAAAATCGTTACTAAGGAATAGTTTAAGTGATCATTAAATGTCTCTGAGTGCGGCAGTTAGACCGATTTAATTAATTCTATTATCTATCATTAGATACGTCTTGACAATCTAAGTACGTATTATATTTAAGCCGTAAATATTAAACATAAAGGCATCTCACTATTGTTTTGTTTGTTGAAATAGTTTTTGAATTTCTTTCTTTCTTTTTAATAACTACTTCGTGAGTCTATTATTAATTGCCAATTGGTCTTTAACTACAAAATCTAATCTATTCTACCTATAGATATATTTCTACATTACCTATTACCAGAACTACTATGAAAATATTTTTTTAAATACTTGGATATGACGAAATTGGATTTTTATTGGATTGTTTTCCAAAATGGTTTATAATGACATTTTATTATAGGTATGTGATCAAATCGCATATCCTTTGATAGTACTGTTTCGATAGTTTTTTGTACGAATTAACTAGAAATATTTCATAACTAAAATTCTAAAACTTTAACTTGTGTATAAGTTTAAAAAGTGTCTGTGTCAAAAAGTGACAGTATTTTATGTTGTCAAGACGAAGTCGGTGGTATTAATTAGGTATTTGTTATCTGTTACATTTGCCAGGTATTCATAAATTACCTACCTGAATTTACTCCAAGTGGTAAATTGTATAATATTAATTTGTATTTGTTGGCGTCATATCTTCAAATGTTTTATCACTGACATCTGTCAATACATGCAACACCACAGATAAAATAACCTAAAAATATGACAGCTAAGCTATTTTTTTTTATTAACAGCCTAAGACAGCAGGCGTAATGTTTGTGTGTGTGATTGTATGGAAGCTTGTTTTGTCTGTATGTATGATTATGTATGTAAGTAAAGTTCTTACCGGGTGCGGCAGATGTCGTTGCAGGCTTCGGTGGATCTGTATTAGCCTTCCCAAAGGATGAGATGCCAAACCCCTCAGTACACTGTATGTTTAGCCAACCGACTATGATAACAGGCACAATGGCTAAAGCATGCCTTTTGTGCCACATTTTAAACACTTTTCTACCTCTCTGAGATAGTTATTGCAACAAAATAGGTTTGTTAACAATATACCTGAACTATATGTCAAAAAATAAAAGTAAGTATAAATTGTCTATGGAATATCAAACGTCAAATTTTGGCGCCAATTCGTTTTTGACAGTTTGTGATTTGTCGTTGTACAGACGTTTGGTCATCAAGCTACGGTAATGTAAAATATCTTCATTAGATTTTCAATTCTATAACAAAAGGATTGAAGATGAAAATCTATTGAAGAAATTAGGTAATTTGGAGTAGCTTCGTCTGCTGGTATGTATATAAAAATGTGTTGTAAAGCTGTGTTTGTTTTGAGCGTAACCGCTAATAGATTTGCAAGTCAGCCCAAATAAACATAATGTTTGTTTTCTGTTCAATAAAAGGCACTATTGTGTTGTTTTGTGTCATTCCTCTGTATTACCGAGCATTTTATATGAAAGGCAGTCCCTTTCATCTTTTTGTTATGTTGGTACATGTAACATGACCGTGAAAGTTTCATTGCCATTAAAATGTATAACAAAATAACTTTTTTTGAAACGCAATTACGATGACGTTGTAATTGATTTATTTTCTAGAGAAATATACAATGTCATGAAGGCTAAAATAGTAGTATTTGTAATTAATTTGAAGCTCGGTAATGAGAGGAATTTTGTGTTTTTTTCTAATGTTTTTTTTTTGTGAAATGTGTTTATTTATTACACGATAACCCACTAAATAGTAATCTAATAAATATAGAAGTATTTGAAAAGAACCCGTTTTTATTATAACTTTCGGGAGACATACTAAATTAATTATTATGTTATCGGCTTCCTCACGTAACTGTTTGACGAGGAACTCGACTAGTTTCAAGCCATGCTAGAGGCTCGGATTCATGAACAGCATTCCACACACAGCATAGCGCTGTATGTCGTGAAACTAGTCGAGTTCCTCATCAAACAGTTACGTGAGGAAGCCGATAACATAATAATTAACCCGTTTTTAACTGTAATTTTACAAATTCAGTGGAATATCGTGTAAAATTGTTGAAGTCCGAATGTTTTAACTTATAAGTCTTGTATCCGCCGCTACCAAAATAATTTATATAATGAGACAAAATAATATACTAATATACTATTAATATCAAACATCTATTTCACATAGAAAGCAAAATTAACCAATTAAATGTATGTACCAATATATATAAACAAACGTACCTTTTTCACAAATGCTTATTACATAAAATATAGATTTAAAAGAATCTATACTTAGATAACGCAAATATTTACAAGCAATCGATAAAATAAAATATAAGTTTTTAAACTGATATGGTCATTAGAACTTGAGACGGGATATTTACCATGTTTATTTATGTCTGTGAGTTTCCGATATTTCGGCACTGTTGCAAGCGCCATGATCACGGATAAACAGTAATCTTAGTATGAGTTTGCTTTTGGTTCTTTTTGCGATTACTTTAAACGTAAAGCAAACTCATACTAAGCTTACTGATAAATATCGGAAACTCACAAAAACTAATAAACATGGCAAATATCCCGTTTTAAGTTCTAATGTAAAACAAAATGTTATTAAAGAAATATACATCAATTTCGATTTAAATAAGCTTTAGTCTGTACAAGTTGTTTAGTTTAGAAAAATAAAAGAAAAAAAAAACAAAATGGAGGGTCCCATTATATAAAACAAAATGTCTTACCCGACGGCGGTGTAGGCGATGGTGTCTTTAATGGCGATTCGGTTTTAATAACGCCAAAAACTGGACTAAACGCACCGAAACATTGTCCAATTAACCATAAAAACACAATAATAGGCATTATACAAGATTTCCTTTGCCACATTATAATTTTTTAACGACTCTGAAAAAATGAACTGTCAATGTCAATGTCAATTTTGAATTTGGAAATGTCAAAAGAGAAAAAAGTAGATTGTGTAAGTAAGTAGTGGCTGTATGTACAATATATACAGTATGTTTAGAGTTTCCGACGTTATTTTACACTTCGTTTCAAATATAAAGCATTTTATATTGTAATAAACCTGTATAGCTCGTTGGTTATTCCGCCTTCAGTGTCTAAATCGCCTGCGTGCATGGGCAAACATTTTTTTTCATATAATGGGACAATAATATCCTCCATACCTGTAATTATTAAAATAGTAACGTCGTGCGTCTAACACTCAAAGACATGACACACAAATGTGTAGAAAAATGTGGGATTTTGTTTGAAAAAAGATGTTTTTTAAATGTGTTCAAGTGGGTTTAACTAAAATCCAATCCGTGGATGTATTGTGCATAGTGGTATGTCCCATTATATAAAAAAAATATATTTACCGGGAGGTGGCGTGGGGGCCGCTGACGGCGCCTTGGTGTTCGATACTCCGAATGTGCTAAGTGCTTCCGAGGAGTATCCCGTCAGAGATGCCAACACAAGCGGCAGAATGATAGCGGCAACTTGCTTCCGGCACATCTCAAAAATTCCAAACATTTCCGTTTTTGAAACGCAACAGTTTACGTCTAGGGAAATTTTGATGAGTAAGGTACGTGTATGGTTACGTTTTATGTCCTTGTTTATGGTATGGTGAATCGAATTTGGAATTGCGATTTGATTCTTTTTAATTTGAAAAAGTTTTTGTGGAAAATTTTTATATGTTGGACAGTTTTTTTTAATTACTTTATTTTTTCAAATCTAATTTCTTAACTACATAGTTACATAGATAGCTACTTAAACACAACTTAAGATAATTTCTTTTTAAATAATAAAATAATTCCAAGAAAGCTATCCAACACATTCAACTATGAAGACTACCAATTATTATTAATCAAAATGAATGCCAATATTGTCTACTTGAAAACAAATGATGAATGAAATAATGATACGATTGAATGAGAACAATTTACAAAATAATTCTGACAGCTACAACCAAGAATTTATAAAAAATCTTTCCTACAATAGGAATGATGACGGGGTATTAAAATTAAAAATCTATTTAGTCCGTCAGGTAAATAATGACGGGGATTGCGACGCGCTGTACGGCTCTGTTGAGCTACTCCGGTTCTCAAATGTGAAGTTTCGTTTAATCCTCGGCCGTAGGTTTTATTGATTTACTACTAGAATTACTTGAAATAACGTTTTATTTTTAATTTCATATCAAAACATATTTATTCATCTTCATTTCATTCGTTCATTTTTGGTCACGAAAGTTCGCAATAAATAGAATTGTAGTATGCAATCTGCGAAGTTTTTTCGTTCGTTCTTTGAATTAGAGTAGGTCCCCTGGTCTGCGGATGGCGAGCTACCCTTGCTCGCCGTCTGCAGATCCGCACTTACGGTAGCCGGAGATCGTCCAACGATCCTCGACACCTAGAGTGACTCTCGCGACGGCTGAGGCGTGAGGAGATTCTTTCTCTCGTCTGCCCCGTCACAAAAACATTAGAATGTGGACAATTGGCAACGTGTGTGTAGTATGGGACCGCTAGATGGGACATAGAGAGGGGCGTGGTTTGTAACGTCCCGCGCTCCCCGTAAAGTGTCACGCGTTATGTTAAAGGGAAATCCAGTTATGACATCTCCTCTTTATATTTCCTTCATGATCTAAACACATTAATCATTGTAAAAATAGTGAATATTTCGTAATCTAAAACACCTATTACCATTTCAAAAGAATATTATTAGGCCCTAGGTTTTCTAGTCTATTACGGCGAGACCTATTTGCATAACTACCTTAATTAACTCCACGATATTTTGCGTAATAAATAAATATAAATACGTAGTACCAAGTACCGACGCCATTTTTGATTTATAACGTTGAGCTGTCAAAATTTTAAATATGGCCGAATTTAATAGAAAAAATGATGAAGGTGTTTTGAAGATATTATAAAGTATTTTTGTAGTTATTAAAGGTTTTTTTTTAAGTTTAATATTGGAAAGGTTAATGACCAGACCGTAAAATGTAAATCTAGATTTTTTAAGCACTTTTTGAATCTAATTACATAGTTTTCGTATTAAACGCTGCGTTGATTACAATGACTTGCGTTGTAAGAACTCAGAATGGTGATTTGACATTTTCATCACGCGCCTTCGGCTTTTTTTGTATTGACGTTATAAAATATATCATACGATATACGATTTAAAGTTTAAATTTAAATGACAAACAATTTACTGGCTTGGAACGATGCTTCTTTTTATGGTATAAGCCGGTAAACAGGCAGGCGGATCACCTGATGGTAAGCAATCGCCGCCGCCCATGGACACTTGAAACACCAGGCGTTACAAGTCCGTTGCTGGCTTTTGGGGTCAGGAATTTAAATCGGGTATTAGGAAGATTGGTAAGGGGGCTGATTGGGCCTCTGGTAACCTTACTCACACAACGAAACACAACGCAAGCGTTGTTTCACGTCGGTTTTCTGCTCGGCGGTGGTATCACTCCGGTCGAGCCGGCCCAGCAGTGCCGAAGCATGGCTCTCCCACACTTACATTTCATGTTATGTTCTGTAGGCTGTGGATACACTTCGGTCGACCGTAAAACGTATTTAAACATTTAGAACGCTAGTCATTGCGCGATCAACGCATATCGCACGCTGCGTTCTGCGTTGTGTTACTGATTTGATATTAAATATCAAATCAGTATAAATTTTATCCTTATAACATTATATTTAGATTATTTACATGAACGGTCTGGTTATCAATATGTTATCATTACTTAGGAAGTTTGATCAATTAGTGAATCTTTAAGTATACATATATTGCTTCTTTACACCTGTATTCAAACGTTTTAGAACAGCACTTGCCGCCGTACTCATAATATACCTACTATTATATAATATACATTAATCAAACCTCCTAAGGATTAATTACAACTATTTTGTTAGAAAAAGAATACGTTTAAGTAAGTTTATGTACATTGTAATAACTACACACATATTTTTCCTTTTTTTTAAGATCACCCTTAGTACAAGTTTGCTTTACGTTTAAAGTAATCGAAATAAGAGCACATTCAGCGTTCTAATTGGCCGTTGCGAATGAACCAACTAATCAGAGCGCTACGTTTTCGTTTTGATTACTTTAAACGTAAAGCAAACTCGTACTAAGGGTACTGATTGGCCGGCGCAAATAAATCAAGCAAAAGATATGAGATCTTTTATTTTTTTATTATATAAAGCTGAAAAGTTTGTTCATATGTTTGCACGTAACTAACCTCTGAAACTACTAATCCGATTTAACTTTTTTGTGTCGAATAGTCCATTTATCGAGCAACCGGATAGGTTATAGCCAATAACCTCCTATTTTTTAAATAGGAACCGAGACAGAGCGGGATAAACCGCGCGAAAGTAACTAGTTAATCATAAAATCACTTGTAATATTTTGTGAAGATATCAAGAAAAATATGTATGTGTAGTTATTACACAGATATAAGAACTTTTAAATAAGTTTTCTACTCATTTCTTTGGTCAACTAGTAAGTTAATTATTTGAATACTCACTTAAGTAATACTGAACTCAATACATAAAGGATTTACTGCCAAACTCACAGCCGTACTCAATCATTTAATGATTACTTAACCCAGTCCTTAGCAATTGTTTTCGGAACAAAATCTACTAAGGAATAAGGTTACTCTGACTGCCGTATTTAGAGTCATTTAATGATTACTTAAACTATTCCTTAGTAACGATTTTGTATAGAAAACAATTGCTAAGGACTAGGTTAAGTAACCATTAACCTCTTGTATATACCTAAGACCACAATAGAAAACACATAGTGTCTTGTGTGGATCCGCGTTCCGGCACACGAAGCGTTTTTTTATGGTATAAGCCGGGAAACGAGCAGACGGATCACCTGATGGTAAGCAATCGCCGCCGCCCATGGACACTTGAAACACCAGAGGCGTTACAAGTGCATTGCCAGCCTTTTTGGGGGTTGGAATTTTAAGGGGAGCTGGGGAATCGGGGATTGGGAAGATTGGGAAGGGAATAACAGTTAATTGGGCCTCCGGTAACCTCAATCACACAACGCAAGCGTTGTTTCACGTCAGTTTTCTGCTCGGCCGTGGTCACTCCGGTCGAGCCGGCCCATTCGTGCCGAAGCATGGCTGTCCCACACTTGAAATGGGTTAAATGACTAAGTACGGTAGAAAGAATGTTTTTCAGAAAAAAAATCAAATAACTGTCAGTTTTTTTTCTTTAAACACTTTTTTTCTATTAGAAAAAATACATGTTATTGTCAAATAATTATTACTAGTTGACCAAAAGTAACTTTGATAATTAGATATATTTGCATTAAATTTATTTACATTATTTGTAAAAATACTTTTAAACGTTCGTGCGTTGAAGCGGGCGGTGTAGATCTATAAAGAAAAAAGCATTTTCTTTAAAAAAATTGACACACATTGACGAACATTTTTAATTAACTCTGTGTTGTGCAACCGATTTATTAATATTACTTAATATTTAATAAAAAAACAATATGAATATTAAGAATAACTATTATTTAATTTTTCTTCTCCTTTAAACGCCACGGTGGTCACCGGTGACCGACGTTAGCGGAGGATTTGCCTTCAACAGTTTTCTATTGGCAGTCAAAGACTTAAACAAGATAACTAGATACATAGGTCATATTATAGGTATATTATTAAATATTTTGATTAAATTAAATTATCTATGCCTGTATATAAAAATCAATTGATGTACGTTAGTCTCGCTAAAACTCGAGAACGGCTGGACTGATTTGGCAAATTTTGGTCTTGAATTATTTGTGGAAGTCCTGGGAAGGTTTAAAAGGTGAGAAAATAATGTTTGAGGCAGTACGAAGTTTGCCGGGTCAGTTAGTTCTTAATATTTCAATTACTGTAAAATCACTTTGTATAGTTAAAATAAGTAGGTTGCACAATACAGATTTATTTAATTTATGTTTCATGAATTTTGTAATAAATATTATTTCATTAATTATTACTAAAACCTTTTTAAACGATGTTACATAATTTCTGTCACACTGGTAAAACTATTATTGTACCGTATATTAAGATCTTTATAATAAAGAATTAAATGAAGATCAAAATCTTTGTAACACAATTTGTTAAATATTTAATAACAATAGGGATGACGAAAAATCTATTTAGTCCGTCAGTTAGGCAATGAAAAAATATTAGACACATATTTTTTTATTTTGTCATATAAGATAACAATCTTAGATAAAACGCATGTAAGTTTAGGAGTGGGAACAAATACGTCATTTCTACGTACAAAACGTACCTAGAAGTGACGTCATGCGATATTTCAAATCGATATATCTCTTTCCGTAAGAAAATTAAAAATACGTGTCTAATGTTTTAAAATAATCTACAAGACGGATATTGAAATGAAAATTAGTCATCTACCCTATTTGTTGTAATTTGTTATACGTATTTCACATTTATGGGTATTTATGTATATACATAATATACCTACCTGTGTCTTCTAAAAAATATATTATTTCACACCAAAATTCATGAAACATAAAAACAAACGTTGCTTTTAACAAAAACTAAAATAAAAAACTAACAAAAAAAAAACGGTGCAAAAGCCTTGTGTCCAGCGTTATTCCATTTTAAATTTCCTTCTTTATTTATTTAAAACAAAAAAATAAAAGAACTAGAGGTTCTAAATTTAAAATTCCATATTTAGACAAACGTTTGCTTTTTTTTCTTTACGATATTTTTTTTAAACTTGATTTACTTTTTATAGGGTTTAGTAAATAGTCTTTTTAGTTCACGTATTCGGTTTAGTCTATGTGATGGTTAAGAGGTAACTGAGCAATTTCTATATATGTATATTTACTGTAATACGTGTGCGTTGCACGATGTTTGCCGCGGTACTAGCCAACAGGGTGGTTGAGCAAGGCTGTGCTTTCTTCGTACAATATGTACAGGTTGCGTGCAAAGAAAATTTTCTTCAAGACGCTTTGTTTAAGGTGGTGGTGTAGTTTTAATTTTTGTGTGTTAGGTTTTTTTTAGGAATGAGTATTCATATATGATAGGTATAAGCCGGTAAACAGGATTCAGAAGAATCACCTGATGGTAAGCAATAGCCGCCGCCTATCACCCGAAACACCAGTGGCGTTACAAATGCGTTGCTGGACTTTTGGGGTTAGGAATTTAAGAGTTGTTGGAGAAACGGGTATTGGGAAGATAAGGAAGGGCGGTAATTGGGCCTCCGGTAACCTCACTCACACAACGAAACAACGCAAGCGTTGTTTCACGTCGCTTTTCTGCGAGACCGTAGTATCACTCCTGTCGAACCGACCCATTCGTGCCGAAGCATGGCTCTCCCACACTTATTCATACATCTGATGGTATAATATCTTTCGCAATTTGCTCAGGCATACTGAGAGAGGCACAAAAGACGGGTACTGAGACTCCGGCTCGAAGGAAGAGTAGGAACGGGATGATGTTTACTCAGTCAGAATCTGACATTCCCTCACGCCTTACCCAAGACGGGAGACATCATTGGATGATTCCACAAAAAATGGTATACAGCTATTCATACAAGCACTTGTAAACATTCACAATAAATATAACCCCTTCAAGCCGTTTATTTCTACCACCCTGTAGCTACGGTATAAAATTAAGGGTCACCCCCCCATACCATGGTATATTATATAGTACGTTTCGGGGCCGGCTCGAAGGAACCAGCTAATGTTACAATACCTAGTGTTATATATATGTAGGTACACTGCACAGTTAGCGCAGTGGCTGGGTGACCGACTGCTCGGCAATGTGTTGTAGGTTCAATAGGGTAGATGACTAATTTGTATTTCAATGTCCGTCTTGTACTTTACCTCTGAGTTTGTTTCGACATTTCTTCTCAGAGTAGTCCGATAGCAAATACCGGCCTCATCTAGTTATTTAAGAGATTGATGTGTAAAAGAGTTGCATTGTAACCTATTTGCAAAATAAATATCATTTATCATTTGTAGATTGTTTTAAAATATTAGACACGTATTTTTTATTTTTTTACAGAAACATATACTTTCGAAGATTTATATTGATTTGAAATATCGCGTGTCATCAGTTCTAGGTACGTTTTATACGTAGAAATGACGGATTAGTCCATCAGTTGGGTAATGAAAAAGGATTATACACTTATTTTTTTGTCACATAAAATAACAATACTTAGATAAAACGGATCAAAGTTCGGGAGTGGGAAAGGAGTGGGCAAATACGTCATTTCTACGTATAAAATGGACGATACAAAACGCGATATTTTCTCTAGAAAATAAAGAATACCTGTCTAATATTTTGAAATAATCTACAAGTCAAGACATTAGATTAAAAATATGTCATTTATCCTATTTCCGCGTCAGCCAAAAAGTGAATAGTATTTTCTAAGTAATATGACCGATGAGTAACTAGCCCGAAGTCAGGTGGCAGTGTTTCCACGTCCATACCTTTTTTTTTTTTTTTTGCAGTGTGTGCAACTGTATTTGCGCACACACTTATGCAATATAATAACTCTTGCGTTCTTTTTTGATGTGGGAAAATGTGCGAGGTGAGAGGGAGTGTCATATTGACTAATAACTACCCCGTTTCTACCCTTGCTTTTCTGCAGTCAAAGTCAAAGTCAAAGTCAAAGCATTTATTTCAATTAATCCTAAATTAGGCACTTTTGAAACGTCAAAACCAACAAGACAGTCCGGAGCTCCGGATCGGCAGTAACCAACAAGACAGTCCGGAGCTCCGGATCGGCATCAGCCCTACTGGTGCCTAACTGTGGTGGTTTGATGGCCTTTTGAGGTGCACGCGGAACGATCGGCGCCGTACTCAATGAGTCTGGTTCTGGTTCTGACCAGAACGCTGATAAGCTCACCCCCTATTACATGGGACTTATCACTACATAATATAAAACAAAGGCGCTTTCTCTGTCCCTATGTCCCTTTGTATGCTTAAATCTTTAAAACTTCGCAACGGATTTTGATGTAGTTTTTTTTAATAGATATTGATTCAAGAGGAAGGTTTATATGTACATATAATACATGCATAAATTGCATAATGTAGCACCATTGCACTCATGCGAAGCTGGGGCGGGTAGCTTAGCACAAATGGTGAAAAGTGAGTGTATAGTATGGCGGCATTACGTGCTGTAATGTGCACCTCTGCGTACGCCTTCGGGAATAAAAGGCGCGACGTAGTTATAGATTTCTGTATAGCAGTCACCAAGACCTATAAACTAGTTAATCTTGAACTCCAAACTGTAATAAAACTAGACTTCTAATAGGTCAACATATAGTTCGTATTCCTTACCGCCATGCAAAATAAAAGTTAACCTGTCCAATATAGACTGATCTCTGTCTGTATGTGAACAAAATGTGTAGAGAGGTCAGCGTAAACTGGCTAATACAGTGACGTCGACTCAAGTTATAAATATAAATAAATATTTAAAAAAACATTGAAGTTGCTAGTAGGAATGCTTTAAAATTACTATTAGGGTGTGGTTCTTGTTGCAGCGAATTTTAACCTTCTAGTACCGACGTCCAATTTCAGTTACATAAGTACCGACGTGAGGTCTGCCAGACACCAGACTTTTATTATGGAAATCTTTGATGTTTATTAATATATCATATAATTATATTTGTTTTTGTGTTGTATATGTATTTAACTATTATATAAATTAAACAATAAAGTAAAGTATAACCATTAATTACTAATATTACTTTTTTTTATTGCAGACGCACATTTTTTGAACGAAAAAAGTCACTTTTATCTTGTTGACTACTATGATTCAACAAACAATATATATATTCCGAAAGTCTTTTTTTCTTAAAGATCAATAATCATATAAATAAAAAAACATTATACTTTACACATAATCAACAAATATCGTAAAAATCAAGGCACCAAATTGGAGGTAACCAGCTACCTTCACAAATACGCTTTGCAGACAGGTTTGCTGCACTATAGGCATACATGCTTCTTACAAGTGTCAAATTTGTACGCAGTCTTGCCCTTCAGTTTTGATGGACAAATGCCATTCTTGTAAAAAAAATTCATAGTTTTTATTTTGGAGGGTTATTTTATAAATTATCTATTTGAGAGAAACACTTTTATTTGCCCTGATACTTGCCCGTTTCAAGCTCGAAGTACTTGACTTAACTTATAAATATATTTGTATAGGTCATATTTGTACCTGACTGGAATTAAAAGAAAAAACCTTTAAAATTGGGTGAAAGTCCTATTCAAAAAAAGTTACATAAGTACAGACGAGTGGTCTGTCAGACCACTCGAAATTTTCAGTAAGGCATAACTCACTGAAATGACGAACGCTGATGCAGCAATTTTCCATGAACGCTCCTGGTCGACTAACTAAGGGGTAGACAGACTCACAGGGTGATAAGTCCACTCTAACATATGTACCTAGATTTTCGTAAGCATCAAGGTGTCTGTCAGACCACGCGTCGGTACTTAAAGGTTAAAAAGCTGTAAATTTCACTCATGTAGGTTGTTCTTGTTATATTAAATTTAATATTGCCAAAGTTCCATTTAATGTTCCTAGTTCGTAGCGCGTAGTTCGATTATTTAATTTTGAACTCGCTAGAACTGCAACCATACCCGCTAACACCATTTAAAATAACATTACATTTTTAAACAAAAACCTATATTTTATTCAGTTTATTTTGAGCTCTATTCCTTTGACATAAGTACTGTATCTGCAGCAAAAATAAGTTTGAAACACCACTTTATTTCTTGCTGTTTACGAAAGTCTTAATTCGATAGCAATAGATGTCAAAATCGTTTGTTTTAACGGTAGATAGATGTAGGTTTTCTACATATGGGTAATTCACACCTGTAATTATAATTAAACACATGCAATGTTGACGTATTAAAGCAAATATAATCATTGGTCACTAGTACAGGCTTTTTATGCCGCTTTCTAGCTTTTCTCTTGCAACTTCACCCGGAGCTGCGGACAACGTTACAGGTTACCGGGGCTCCGACTCAAAGCAGAAGAAGGAAAGGGGTGGTGTTTAACCAGTAAGAGTCTGACACTCCCTTTCCCTTTGCCTAAGGCGGGAGAAGTTATTGGATGATTTTCCCTCTCAAAACACAAAAACTTTATCCGAAAGTTCAAAGATACAAGCCTATATCTCTCTCCAGGCTCTTTACTTTCACTAGACATTAAAAGTGTGGGAGAGCCATGCTTCGGTACAAATGGGCCGGCTCTACCGGAGTGACACCACGGCCGAGCAGAAAACCGACGTGAAAGAACGCTTGCGTTTTGATTCGTTATGTGAGTGAGGTTATCGGAGGCCCAATTACCTCCCTTCACAATCCTCGATTCCCCAAAAATCCTTAAATTCTTAAGCCCCAAAAGACCAACACCACATTTTTAACGCCTCTAGTGTTTCGGGTGTCCATGGGCGGCGGCAATTGCCTGCCATCAGGTGATCCGTCGGCTCGTTTACCGGCTTATACCATAAAAAAAACTAAACACCACCCCATTCCTAATCCTACTTCGAACCAGCCCTGGCCCCCACTCTTCCATCCACTTGAAGCGAACTATATTTTCCATTATTAGCAGCATGCGATGCATGTTGTACGAGTAAATACACACTTTCCAAGCTTGTAATACATACATATAGTTATTAGGTAATATAAACTAATTCACCACCGCTCTGGTTGAGGGGAGGAAAATGAAAAACTACTGAACACATGCGGATGCCTATTTTCACCAAATCTCTTAAATTAGGAAGAATAAATAAGTATTTTTGTGGTATTTAAGCCGGTAAACGAGCAGACAGATCACCTGCTGGCAAATCAACCGCCGCCGCTCATGGACAGCTAAAACACCACAGGCGTTATAAGTGCGTTGCCGGTTTTTTGGGGATTCCTAACTCCTCCATTTAAGATTTGTTGGTGAATCGGGCATAGGAAAGACTGGGGAACCTCATTCACACAACGAAACATAACGTAAGCGTTGTTACACGTCGGTTTTCAATGAGCCCGTGGTAGCTCTCCTGTCGAGCCGGCCCATTCGTGCCGAAGCATAGATCTCCCACACTTACTGTGTAGTGAATACAGAGTAATTTTTATAACACGCCTTTTATCCCCGAATGCATAGACAGATGTGCACTTGACGGCACGTAATGCCACTGTGTACACCCACTTCAAGTAATTTGTTTTATAAGTCCCATGTAACAGAGGGTGAGCCTATTGCCATATGGCACAGTTTCAGACTCCGTGCTATTACTGAGAAATTTTCGAAACACGGAAAATAGCCCAGCCTAAGTCACAATTCCAAACTCCGTGCTACTACCTACTGAAAAGATTTCGAAAAACCCAAAATAGCTCATGAATACTAAGTATAGCCCAGTAATAATCAAAAATACGTGTGTATGCATGATAGTAAAATATATTTTGCTATCGTATAAAAAAGACCAAAATAATATTTATACTAATCTTTTAAAAATAAAAGCGTTATAAGCTATACACATAACCTCAACACCACTTAAAATAATTACGCGTCAACCTTCATTGTCAGACATGTAGAAAGCGCGGGAATCTTGACAGCGAGCTGTCACTTTAACAACAAATCCAATATGGCGGGTACTACACTAAAATGGATTGGAATTTATTTTTATGCAGAAAATAGGTGTTTGTGTTAGTTTAACCCGTCGCGGCGCTCGGTAACCTTTTATTCATGGAATGCAGTAATCAATTACGCTGTGCGAAAGATTAATGGTAGGGAAATTTGCTTTTTACAATATACTTTCGTTTTTTTAGACTACAAACAACCTTTTCAAGTGTTAAAGTTTAAACTTACGTTCCTTTAAGTCAGGTCATATACTTAAAATCTTCTCCTAAATTTGAAATATACTATGCTGAAAACCGCATCAAAATTGGCCACCGTAAGTGCAGGTCTGCGGACGGCGAGCTATAACAGGTTGCCGCCCGAGCAGAACCAGAACCGGAACGTATCTCAAAGAGCCTTCAGACGGACAGATGGGGCCCAGTAGGGCTGATGCCGACCCTAAGCTGCGGACTGCCTAGCGGGTTACCGGGGCTCCGGCTCGAAAAGCAAAAGTAGGAACGGTGTGGTTTTTAGTCAGTAAGAGTTTGACACGCCTCGCCCAGGGCGAGACAATTCATTGGATGATTTTCCCCCCTCAAAAAAACCTAAATCCATTTTTTTACATTTGATGGGTTGACATTTGTCCTCTATGTCGCCTGATGGTAAGCCACGATGCGGCCTACGATGGAGCCATTCACTCGGGCTTTGAAGACACCCAGGTTATACCCATCAGGAAATACAGACTCCGGCAAAGAATTTCACTCTAGCAGTTCGCATAAGGAAGCTTGAAGCGAAGCGCTTCCTGCGAGTGGGTGGGATATCTACCATGAATCGGTGACGTCTCGCCGATTGTCTTGTGGTCCGATGATGGAAAGGACTAGGAGGAATCAAGTTGTGCAATTCCCCTGCACACTCCAATAGTGAATGTCAGCACATTGGTGACCTCTACATGCCCTTTTGAGTATTATAGTATCAAAAGCAGTTATTTTCATTAGCTAACAACTATGAAATAGTCAAATAGATTTTAGTTAGCATAAAAAATAGAATAGGCTTGCTAGTAATAGGTACTACGAAACTAATAAATAAAATTGTATTGCGAATACTCCGGCTATATCTGATTGAATGCTTTTTTTTATTATTTTGTAACATAGGTATACGACCTTTCTGTCTTTTTGCGCAGTACACGGCGGTTTCAAGGCCGATTTTTCTTTTTTTTTTGTTGTAGTATAAGTACTCGTTTTTTATCGCGGCTTCGCTTTCTTTTTTCGTTTTAGCTGATAGTTGATATGTAATTTTACGTTTTTTAATACTTGAGCCAGCAGTAAGCGTGGAAGATTTAAGATATATGTGTGAGAGTAGCGCCGATTTAACAACGCTTGCGTAGTGTATCGTACACACACACGCACACATATTCATAGTACTTTAATTATGTTATTATAATCAAGTCAAAGTCAAAATTATTTATTTAAAATAGACCAGGACGCCACTTTTGAACGTCAAAATCTGACTTTCGGTCAGCTCTTCAGTTGCTCTATTTGCTCGTTCCAAAGTGTAGATTCCTATGGAGAAGAACGAGCAAGAAACTCCATAGGTTACTCTTTTTCAATACAGAAAAAAAAACAACAATACTTGGTTACACATTGTTTCGTTGGTTCAATTATTGAGAACAATGTCATTGATAGGGAAGCCACCCATAGTACCGTATCTTTCCATATAAAAAACATAGCTTAACTGAGTCCGTTTCCACCACTACTGAGCTAACCTATGTCAACCAATGAATATCATTAGAGGAAACCAAACGCATCCACAGAAACATGCATAACACATCTCTAGCGCACCTCTTAACGTGAAGAAGTAACAAACAGACAAACTTTCACATTTATAATATTAGTAGGATGTAGACTTATACATTAAATACATTCGGTGTAAACAATTTTACTGCGTACCAAGAATGGAAATATCATATATTTATTTTTCTTCGTATTGCGAAATTATTTCACGTACCTAGGATTTTTCATTGCAATTCACTTTAGTACTAGGTTTATTTTTAAAAAAAGTGTATTATTATTTATTTTCTTACATACTTACTATGTACAAAAACAATCATTTCAATTTCATTTCCAATCGCCTTGTAGTTTTAAAATAAATAGTTTCCAATTCTATAACAAACGAGCCGGAGCTGCGGACTACCTAGCGAGCAGTATGGGTTTACCGGGGCTCTGGCTTAAAGAACAGGAGTTTTATTGCTTATTTACCATCAAGTAATCCGTCTGCATGTTTCCCGGCCTATCTCATAAAAATCGTAGAACTTATTACGTCTTTCCGAATTGTGAATGTGTACTCCATTCCTTAGTATTGTAGTCTCTTTTACTTTCAGCAATAGGATCTCGCCGATAGAAAAAGGACGACAAACAAACATAGCTTCTACAAGTTGTTTAAACATCCTAGAAATATCAACTACCTAGCTCGCTTTTAGCCTACCAGATTCTGGAGCTGCGGACTGCCCAGGAGCTGCGGACTACCTAGCGTTACCGGGGTTACCGGGGCACCGGCTCGAAAAGCAAGAGTAGGAACGAGTTGGTTTTTCGTCAATAAGAGTCGGGCACTCTCTCTCGTCTCGTCCAAGGCGGGAGAATTCATTGGATGATGTTCCCTCCTCAAAAAAAACCTACCAGATTATTTAGAAAATATGAGTTCTAATATGAGAAACGGGTACCTAATATAGTTTTCATATCTCTCAATTTTTAACGGGATATAGATAGACCTTTAAACCCTTAATGACACAAAGCGCCTAATATATATCCCTTCAAGAAAAGAGCGTATTCCTTTTTATAAAGCCGGCAACACGACTGTAACTCTTCGGGTGTTGCCGGTGTCCATGTCCGGCGCTGATAGCTTACCATCAGGTGACCCATCTGCTTGTTTGCCCCATATTTATTCCATAAAAAACGGTATACTGACAGAAACATTAAAAACAGAATATACTAATACTATAGAAATTGTAAAGCATGCGAGTTACTGCACACAGCGTAGCCGTGCCTAAAATTCTTTAGCCCTACTCAAAAGCTATTTGATTACAAAACAAAAGAATCTAGAACCGAAAAATTCCCTAAACAAGCCTTCAAACTACCAAATTCCAACCAAAGAATCTTGTCAAAACACACCTCTAACCAAAACGCGACATGAAAACAAAAAATTTCTTCAACAAAATACTTTTATATTATATTTCTCGATATAAACTCCGTGCCATACATGATTTCAAGTAACTCAGCATTATAATACGAGCTCCAAATTCCTAATTACCTTTTGTAAAGGGCAATCACGAATCGGTAACACGTAAGAAGGTTAGTACATACAGGAAAAACCTCCTTCGTTGCCGCGAATTTAAGCTCTGTGTAGTCTGTGGTACGTTTGACGTTTGCGCGCGGAAGGTTGGTAGCGTTTTTTTTTTAAATTAGTGGCAGTGCAAAGCATGTGTCGTGTTATGCCAAAGGTCACGTGTTAGCCGTATTATGCCCTTTCTACGCCGACGGCGAATGAATTTTTAACGGCTAAATCGTTTTACTTGATTTTAATTTGAAATTTGTTGTTTCTTGTTACTATGAACATAGTTTGATTCGTGTTTTTGTGTTTTTAGGTACTTCTATTGTTAATATTGTGACTTTGCTTGCATTATAGCTGTATTTTCGACATGTATCTGTAATAGTTATGTAATGATGAGTCCAATTTTCTGTCGTTAATATCATTTAGTTTAAGAAAATAATTAAAAAGAATATTGTGAAAATATTCAAAAACAGATGCAGTAGAACCAGTGGATGGAGGTGGCGGCTTGTCGTTCTACGTGGAGGACTAAGCCTTTGTTCAACAGTGGACGTCTTCCGGCTGATGATGATGATGATTAAAAGAAACACTTTAGAGATAACCTAACCTTTAACTGATCAAGACACATTGCTCATTGCCTATGACGGCCAATTTCAATAACATATCTATCTGTACATTTGCCGACTAGAGATCGAATTTTAACACAGTTTGTATGGAGCTTATGTCAAAATTCTACCTCTGATAGACAAATCTACAGATAGATAGGTTATTGAAATTGGCCGTTAATGTACTTACCAACATTATCATTTTAAGATTGATTAGCTTATTATATAATTTTATCTATAAAAAAACAAATTCAAGACCAACCAAGAAAAACCTTGCACTAAACTAGACTAAACACTTGAACAAATCAAAAAACACCCCGGACCTTGTGTTCAGCAGTCGTCCTTGCGACTTACAAGCCAGTGGAGCGTTCATTAACAGTCGTTATCTTGATAGCACGCAGCTAAGGAAAGCTACCAAACCACTTTCCTACAAAACAGGCCAATTTAGGAGTTTATACACCTTTAGTAAGGCAATTAGTACGATGATATTTGAAAATGTTACTGCCTATACTACCTATAATGTTTTTTTTAAGGGGAGAAATCTTCCAGTGACTTTTCACCCTTTGGGTGAAGCGAGAGGGAGTGTTAGACTCTTACTGACTAAAATCCAAACCATTCCTACTCTTGCTTTTCGAGCTGGAGCCCCAGTAACCCACTAACCGGCCGAGGATAGCCACTTATGCAACGAATAGACAGATCCCGTCTATCCGTTGCATCGGTGGCTAGTCCCAGTTTTAGGAGCAAAAAATTAGATTTTAGATCTAGACATTGGGTACTCAACCTCGCTTTTTTATGATATCAGTAATTACCGCCGCCCATGAACACCCAAAACACCAGAGGCGTTACAAGTGCGTTGCCAGCCGTTGCCGAATTTAAGGGTTGTTGGGGAATCGGGGATTGGGAAAATTGGGAAGGCGAATAATTGGGCCTCCAGTAACCTCACTTACACAACGAAACAACCGTTGTTTCACGTCGCTTTTCTATAAGGCCGTCGCTACCGACATAACATATTGGATAGTCAACCTCGCTACCGACATAACTGGACAATATCCAAAGGTGCGTGTTGGAACAAAACCTTAAAGGTTTACTACACTACTTGCAAGACAATAGAGTCATCCTCTTGCATACTTAACAGTAATATTATCAATCTGGTGCACCAAAACATCCAAGGTTTCATGAGTAAAGAATTAGAAATAGAATTATTTTTAAACTGTAATAATGTTGACATTTTGTGCATTACTGAGCATTGGCTGAAATCCCATCAGCTAATGTTCAACTTTGGTAATCATCAGATTGGTAGCTCGTTCAGCAGAGAAAACGCTATACATGGTGGTTCAATAATTTTAATAAATAACAATCTTAAATTCAAAGAACGCAAGGATATAGTTGGTTACTCTGTTGAACGTACTGTTGAAATAGCCTGTGTGGAATTAGAGCGGTTTATTGTTTTGAGTGTGTATAGACCACCTTCTGGTTTGTATGACTGTTTTGAAACAGTATTAGATGAAGTATTAAATAAACTCAGTAGTTCAAATAAATTCATCATTACTTGTGGCGATTTTAATATAAATTTGTTGGAAAATTCTAGCTTAAGTACTAGAATTGTAAGTTTATTTGCTTCGTTTAACCTAACGAACCTGTTTCTGGAGCCCACTAGGATAACTCCTACTAGTGCTACTTGTCTAGATAATATTTATACTGATATTGTACCAACTAATAAACAAATTATATCATTGCTTGATTCAGATCATTGTGGACAATTAATTTCAATAGAAAATAAAGTAAATAAAGTGTCGAAACCACATATTATTGTTAACCCAAAGACTGAAAGACGCATTGAAACGTTCAAATCTAAACTCTCTGACAAATTACCTTTATTATTAAGGAATAAAAATACGAATAACTTGTGTAATGATTTTTTAAATACTTACCATACCGAGTTTAAATCTACCTTCACACCTAAAACCATACCAGCTCATGGCAATGCGCCTTTCAATCAATGGGCAACCACTGGCATCTATAAAAGTAGGAAACGCCTATATGAGCTTTATAACGAGAGGATATTTATAAACACTATTGAATTTAATGAATATGTAAAGAAGTATTCTAAATTGTTTAAAAAAGTTTGCTCTATTGCTAAATCACTATATTTGAGCTCTAAAATAAAAAACAGTTCCAATGTAATTAAAGCGACCTGGAGTATTATTAATGGTGAAGCAGGAAGATCTAAAAGGAGAAGTAGTGAATATAATCTGGTAATTGATAATAATGTAATTAAATCAGATGCTGAAGTTGCAGCCGCATTTGAAAACTTCTTTTCGGACATTCCTGTTTCCACTACCAGGTCCTTGAATTCATCACCCACTGTCGCAGAATCTTTACTAAAAGAAAATGTTGTAGCTTGCCATTCAAGTTTCAATTTTGAACACATAGATTATACAGATATAATTAAAACGTTCCATACTTTGAGTAAGAAAAAGACTGCTGACCTGTGGGGTAATTCTGTGTACATTGCTAGCTCTGTAATAACTATTGTGGCACCTGTATTAGCTTTAATTTTTAATAACTGTATTGATCGTGGTGTGTTTCCTGATCTCATGAAGAATAGTAAAATAACTCCGTTATTTAAATCGGGTAGTACTTCTGACCCCACTAACTTTAGACCTATTTCAGTACTACCTACATTCAGTAAAATTTTTGAAAAAATTATTCTAAATCAGATGCAAAGATTTTTTAATAGAAATAAATTATTGCATGGTAACCAGTTTGGATTTACAAGGGGTCGTTCAACAACTGATGCCGGTGTTGAACTTCTTAATCAAGTATATGACGCGTGGGAGGACTCAGGGGACGCATTGGGTTTTTTTGTGACTTATCCAAGGCGTTCGATTGTGTCCTTCATGAAACACTGATCAGGAAGCTATCCCATTATGGAGTGCGGGGCAACTCTCTGGACCTACTTATCTCTTACTTGAGTAATAGAATTCAGAGAGTTGAGATTAACGGGAAAATTTCTGCCGGGTCTGTTGTTAGGATGGGTGTTCCGCAGGGGTCAATTCTCGGTCCGTTTTTATTTCTTATTTATATTAATGACTTACCTTACCTTGTAAAGGATAACCATGGGATAGTACTGTTTGCTGATGATACCTCTTTATTATTTAAACTCAAACGTGGACAATTAGTCAGTGATCATGTAAGTAGTGCTCTCTCAAAAATAGTACGCTGGTTTAGTGCCAATAACTTGCTACTTAATGAAACAAAAACTAAATGCATTAAATTCACAACACCAAATGTTAGGCATGTCAAAACCAGCGTGCTAATCAAGGGCGGGGAGTTGGACCCTGTAGATTCAGCTATCTTTTTAGGTATAACCCTAGACGCTAAGCTACAGTGGGCCCCACATATAGATAAGTTGTCGAAAAGGCTCAGCTCAGCAGCATATGCCGTTAAAAAAATTAGAAATTTAACTGATGTAAATACAGCGCGTCTAGTATACTTTAGTTATTTCCATAGTATCATGTCATATGGTATTCTCCTGTGGGGGAATGCTGCTGACATTCAGTCTGTCTTTGTGCTGCAGAAGCGAGCCATTCGATCAATTTATAATCTTAGTCCGAGGCATTCTCTCAGGGAACTATTTAAAGAAATTAATATAATGACTGTTGCCTCTCAATATATCTATGAAAATATAGTGTATGCTCATAAAAACATAAAGTTATTTAAAAAGTACAGTGATATACACAATATCAACACTAGAAATAAAAATAAATATGTTGTTCCTACTACTAGACTTAAGAAAATAAGCGGTTCGTTTAGATGTCAATGTATACGCTTTTACAATAAAGTTCCCAGCCATATTCAAAGTTTAAACCTAGGTAAATTTAAAAATGTTATTAAAGAAAAACTTTGTAGTAAAGCTTTTTATAAAATAAAAGACTACTTGGAGGATAGTCAGGCTTGGGAATGAACTGCTATAATGTCCACACAGGTCTTGCTGACATGTTTGTAACATATAGTTACATTTTTTATACAATTTGACATAAACTTAATTTGACATTGTTTTATATTTTTTTTCCTTTTATATTTTTATTTCCTTTTAAAATTGTTAGTTTGAGGACCGTGTGAGACTTTTGCTAGTCATTTTATTTTTAGTAAATTATATTCTGACAGTTTGAGCATTTGTGTGGCCTACCCAAATGTTCTTTTGGTTGGTGTTGTTCGTCGGATCATTCAGCAACAGCCGTCAGCTGAGCTGATTGTAAACTGACACATGCGTGCTGCCATCTGAACAGGTCCGCTCAAACTGCTGTGGTTCTTTCCTCAAAAGACCACTACAGAATCAACTTGCACGGTTCTCCGACATCTTTAATTGATTTTGTCTGGACTTTAAAAGAGACTATGACCTCTGAGTTTGTTTCGGCATTTCTTCTCAGAGTAGTCGGATAGGAAATGCCGGCCTCATCTAGTTATTTAAGAGATTGACGTGTAAAAGTGTTATTTTATAACCTATTTGCAAAATAAATATCATTTATCATTTATCATTTATCAGATAAGCGTAGGCTGTACAGTAAACTTCTCAAACGATCGATTTAAAAACAGATTAGCAACACACGCAAAGTTTTCATGTCGTAAGGTTGGTAGCTCTGTGACCTTCGGCGTGCTTTACGCGGGTAACTGACGAAGGCAATTTTGTATACAGCCAGTTATTTTAATGCAGGCTTTTTTTTGAGGGGGAAAATCATCCAATGACTTCTCTCACCTTGGGTGAGGCGAGAGGGAGTGTCAGACTCTTACTGACTAAAAACCACCCCGTTCCTACTCCTGCTTTTCGAACCAGAGCCCCGGTAAACCCGCTAGGTAGTCCGCAGCTCTGGATGAGTTTTAATGCAGGTTAGAAAATAAATGATTGATTCAGTACAGAGACAGTAGCCATTGGTCGGCTATCCGGAGCTGCGGACTACCTAGCCGGTTTACCGGGGCTCCGGTTCGAAAAGCAGGAATAGGAACGGGGTGGTTTTTAGTCAGTAAGAGTCTGACACTCTCTCTCGCCTCGCTCAAGGCGGGAGAAGGCATTGGATGATTATCCCACTAAAAGAAGGGAGACTAAGGAAAAAATATCGTTTTCCTGGTATAGTATCGAATTGCGTAATTTTGTAAAATGTGGGCCACCTGCATGCCTGCATCATTACACAGTTTTTATGAGATACGGGCACTTTACATGTCGGTATGTAGGTGCTATAAATGTACCTAGGTATTTGTATTGAATACTTTGTACCTATATTTTTTATTTTATGATTGTACCTACCTAGGTATTTTCATTGAATACTCAGTGCATAGTTATATTATTTATTTTTATATATATTTTTTCTACCGAGAGTTAAATCGGCAATAGGCTAGTTGCCTAGTCGTTAAATTACATTGCTACAAAAATGATATTTTCAATGAATTCTGTATGAAATAGTTTGTTATGACTCGAATAGCAAACTTGTTTCTAGAAAATTTCTAGAAAATCGAAAATTATGCAGATCATCAAAGATATGTCATATTCATCTATGAATAAAAGTGTGATTATTTTTGAATATTTTATTGTATTGAAAATTCGAAATAAATTATTTTTGACTGAAGAATCTACCCAATTACACATAGGTACTTGACAACCACTCAATAAACGAGGTAATAAAAGCATGCAAAACAATCATGAGGGTGCTTTTCCACCAGAGATGTGCTATACTACGTTGCTGTAGATGCGTTTGGCTTTCATCAATCATATTCATTGGTACATAATATTATAGCTTAGTAACTTTGCGGCGGCGCATTTTCATAGCATAAATCACTCGCACAGCTACATAGTTTAGTATCAGTGGAAATGCTTACATAGTTTCGCAGCTTAGCTATTACATCTTCGTAGCATGGTATGCGGACGGCGAGCAAGAGTAGCTCGCCGCCCGACCAGAACCAGAGCCGCGGCGCGTCGCTTTCCGCGCGCGCTTCAATGAGCCATCAGACCACCACAGATGGGGCCCAGTAAAGCTGATACCTGATCCGGAACTGTGGACTACCTAGCGGGTTTACCGGGGCTCCGGCTCGAAAAACAGAAGTAAGAACGGAGTGGTTTTTAGTCAGTAAGAGATTGACTCTCCCTCTCGTCTCGCTCACGGCGAAAGAAGACATTGTATGCTTTTCCCCTCTACATAGCACATCTCTGGTGGAAAATCACCGTAAGAAAAATATATTTTTAATATACTTTTTGTACCGTAATTAATAATGTAGGTAGGTTATAACAAAATACGTAATTTCAATGTTTCGTGCCAAACCCAATATTAAATGGCCATCAATGTAAAAATTCTATTAAGTACATAATATAAAGTATTTTAAAATTACACGGGAATGTTGTTCGCGACTAACGAATGTAATTCTTACTAATATTATAAGTAAATGCGAAAGTTTGTGATTTTGTGTGTATGTTTGTTACTCAATCACGTTAAAACCGCTGAAGGGATCGGGATGAAATTTGGGACAGGTGCAAATTATGGTCTGGAATAATAATCGAAAATCGGGGATTGGGAAGATTGGGGGGTTACTGGGCTTCCGGTAACCACGTCGGTTTTTTGTGAGGTCGTGGTATCACTCCGGTCGAACCGGCCCAGCATTGCCGAAAGCATGGCTCTCCCACACTACGTGGAACAATAACCCACGTACAATAATCATACCATATTACACTCCGTGGCTACTTGAAAGTAAGACAAAGAAACACTTGTGTCACATATATGCGACACATATTTCCGTGTCCCTACCGCTCATGTCGTATTGCTGCGACAGAGAACATGCATGATTGTTTCCTTATACAATTGCTCCTCCTTATTAAAGGTACCCGTCCACAGGCCCCGTATCGTACGCACCGCACGCAACGGATTTTAGTTTGTCTTGTATAAAAATTCATACAACTGCGTCCATTGATCCGCATCGTACGCGCGGCAATGCCTAAATGCAATGCGTACTGATGACGTCATATTTAATGCGGACGCTGCGTGCGATGCGTACGATGCGTACGATGCGGACCGGTGGACGCTTGTTACGCGACAGTACCATATAGAGATGCTGATGATAGATGGCCCCAATACTGCGCATCGCAACAGCGACCAACACGAGGCGCCGACTCAGCGGAACGAGCATTTCCATCACCCCACAATTATTTCGCAATAATCCACTAATTTTAGCGTTTAAATATTAATAATAAAATCGTCATTCTTGGTACAAGCATCGACCAATTATCATCTAATTAGGTTTTAATACTATTGTAATTCCTTTTGCAATAAATTGTCTTAAGTAAATTGGTTTTTATTGCATCCTCCGGCTCCAGATCTCTTATTTCGCTTACCTTTAGTGTAAATAATTTTATTTGTTTTAAAGCCGCGTGTTACGAGCACCGTGATTGATATTTAACTGGGTAGTTAATCAAGATTAGGTAATTAAAACAACACAAACTGTATAAAAACATATGAGTATATTATTTACAAAATTATATATTAAACTTAAAAATACAAGCAATAACTTAGAATATAATACAATATGTTGGGAAAATTCTCAATCTTAAATAATTCATTCAAACGTAATTTTTTTTACTGCGCTTCTTTCAGTTCAGCGCCATATTTAACACTGAATTGACTAAATTAAATATCTGTTATACGGCTGGGGCCGTATAATGAGTTATACACTTTTGTGGGGATGCGACTCTACAGGTTCATCTTAATGCCAGAAAATAACTAAAGGCTAAAATGAATAGCCTATCTAACGGTCACCATACACGGTCTGCATGAACCAGTCAAGTTCGATTGCTTCAAGAAAACTCATACTTCTACGTACGTATAAATAGCTTCACTAGAGGACTGACCAACAAACTGACACTTGAATTAAGTGCCTAGATTAATATGAATGATGAGTCTGACTTTGATTTATACTTTGCCTTTGACTTTGACTTTTGGCTTTGCCTTTGGTTTTAACTATGACTTTGACTTTGACTTTGATCTTGCCCTTGACTTTAGCTTTGACTTTGACTTTGAAGCTTGTAGATCAGGGTTTCCTAAACTATGGGTCGCGACCTATTGGTAGGTTGCAAGCGAACTTCTAGTGGGCCTTTTTTCTAGAAGACGCACTAAACTAACCATTCTGTGTTTGATTTTTTCACATTGGTGACGGTTGTATTCGCTAAAGGTGGGTCGTGAGTTTGGGAACTTGATTTAGATAGGTCGTAGTCAAGTCTATAATAAACCCTGTAATGTAGGAAGTCCAAAGTCCAGCAGTGCACTCAGTAACTTTCGTTGATGATATCAAGTCGGTTAATAATTTAATTTGACGTAGATTAAAGCTAGACGCTGCTGACTGCTTTGACGTTGACTTTGACTTTGTCTTTGACTTTGACATTGACTGTGACTTCTACTTTGTCATTGACATTGACGTTGACTTTGACTTTGAAGCGTGTAGACTACAATAAACCCTGTAATGTAGGAAGTCCACACTCCACCAGTGGACTCAGTAACTTTCGTTGATGATATCAAGCCAGTTAGTAATTTAATTTGACGTAGATTAAAGCTAGGATTGTCATGAAGAGGCTGCCGACTGAAGTCGTTGCGGATGACACTGGAATAGAAAGAATTATTATATTAGTTACACAATATTCCATAACGTATGTATGTATAACTAGCTACTCCCGCGCGGTTTCACCCGCTCTGCTCGGCTCTTATTGATCGTAGCATGATGATTTATAGCCTATAACCTTCCTCGATAAATGCGCTATCCAACACAAAAAGAATTATTCAAATCGGACCAGTAGTTCCCGAGATATGCGCGTTCAAACAAATAAACAATCAAACAAACTCTTTAGCTTTATAATATTAGTATAGATAAGTCGGGTTTTCCTCCCTGACGCTATAACTCCAGAACGCACGAACCGATTTCCACGGTTTTGCATTCGTTGGAAAGGTCTCGGGCTCCGTGAGGTTTATAGCAAAGAAATTTTCAAGAGAAAAGCAGAAAAACAGGGAAAATCATTGGTGGCGAAACGGAGTTCGCCGGGTTTGCTAGTGCCAATATAAAATAAACTGACTGCCTCATTGGTCGAGTGGTCGTAAGTGCAACTGCCAGACAAGGGGTCTCGGGTTCGATTCCCAGGTCGGGCAAAGTATTACAGGGCTATTTTCGGTTTTTCGAAAATTTCTCAGTAGTAACACGGAGTCTGGAATTATGCCCAGTATATGGCTCTAGCATGGCTTGAAACTAGTCGAGTTCCTCGTCAAACAGTTACGTGAGTAAGCCGATAACATAATAAATAAGAAAATATACTTACTGCAAGTCCTTAATTCTTCAGAATAAGGATATTCAAATGAACACTGGCACAAACTGTTCCTGCATTGCACTCGATCCGTTAGATCTTCTAGGAAGCACTCGCTGCTTCGAGAACACGGCTCAAACAGACCTGAAATTATTTATTTATTTAAGTCACATAGAAGACTTACAGTTAAAAAACAACAGATTAGGAACAGAAAGTTGGACTAATGATAAATGATAATAAATGATATTTATTTCTGTAAATAGGTTATAAATTAACACTTTTACACGTCAATATTTCAAATAGCTAGATGATGCCGGCATTTCCTATCGGACTACTCTGAGAAGAAATGCCAAAACAAACTCGGAGGTCATAGTCTCTTTTATGTCCAGACAAATCAAATAAAGAAAAATATGAGAGAACCGTGCAAGTTCTGTAATGGACTTTAGAGGAAAGAACAAGGGGACTGTCAGCCAATAACAAGTCCTCACTTATTAAGTACAGAGTAATAAAATTAAAACTCATAAGAAAATACATTAAATGCTAAATAACTGATACAATATAGAACCATAACAAATTTTGCTTTAATTTGAATTCAATCACACTGCTATAATAAAACTGCTTACATGAAAAAGTGTCGGCTTAAGCACCTACTCAAGAAATTAATTAAAAAAATCCACTAAATGTAATTGCACTTCATTCAATCATTTACTGGCTTGTTGGTCGAATGATCGCAAGTGCCATCGCCGAGCAAAGGGTCTCGGTCTAGATTCCCAGGTTGAGCAAAGCATTACTAAGTTTTTTTCGGCTTTTCGAAAATTAGCCAGTAGTAGCACGGAGTCTGGAATTGTGCTTTGGAATGCTGTGTTATGTTGTGTTTGGAATTATGATTTGGAAAATTTTTGAAAAAGCCGAAAAAAGTTATACTTTGTCCGACCCGGGAATCGAACCCTACATCTCTTGTTCGGCATTCACACTTGCGACCACTCGACCAACGAGGCAATTGAATTACTCTATCTATTAAGAAATCACATCAAAATCCGTTGCGTAGTTTTAAAGATTTAAGCGTACAAAAGGACATAGGGACAGAGAAGGCGACTTTGTTTTATACTATGTAATATTACTGTATATTATTTAAGACCAAATTGTACACTATGGATGCATTAAAGTGATTTGATTTGATTTGATTTATGTAGTGTGGAGTATTAAATTCTCACCAGTCTTCGGCCAGCAGCGTCCGTCACGTAGATGGTATCCCTCAAAGCAGACACATTGTCCCTCCTCGCAAGAACTGGCTTCTCCTGTGATGACGAGGCACTGAGCTGTGACGGTACATTGGTTACTGGGGTGCACCAGATCTGCAACATAAAAACATATGTTACTTACTTACTGCTTAGACTGCAAGGATCCGGAGCTACGGACTACCTAGCGGGTTTACCGGGGCTCCGGCTCGAAAAGCAGGAGAAGGAACGGGGTGGTTTTTAGTCAGTGAGAGTCTGACACTCCCTCTCGCCTCGCCCAAGGCGGGAGAAGTCAGTGGATGATTTTCCCCATGATAAAAAAAAAAAAAAGACTGCATGGTTGGTGCGGTGGCTGGGCAACTGGCTGCCGCGCTACGGGTAGCAGATTCGATTCCCGCACGGAGCAACTCTTTGTGTCATCCACAGAAAGCCCGCCAGGCTGATCACCTCGCCTGGTCGGAGGATCCTCCTTTTCTTAGGGAACTTTACTAGCTGTTCCCTAAAGTCTATTTCATGATTACGAATTACGATGGTCTATTGCATGATTACGTGCGATGACCAAGTCGATCAATGGACTGAATAAAATAACCGACTTGGTATTACATGGATCTCACAACATTTTTACGGTAGGAAAACTGAGGTGTGAGTCTTCGGCTTTTTTACAGGATGTTTTTGATGGTATTATTTTTTCAGACTGCGTCCACTGTACCGTTTTATTAGTGCAAGCAATTTTGACACTTACGTGGCCAGCATACGTAATCATATCCCACGAAGCCTTCAGCACATTGACACGTCTGGTTATCCAAATCGCAAATTGAATTTTCTGTGACGCAATCATAATCTTCAACACAGCTACCGCCAATAACTGAAATTGAAAAAAAAAGCAATAAAGTCAAAGTCAAAGTCAAAATTGAAGTCAAAGTCAAAATGAAAATTGAAGTCAAAGTTTCATTTTGACCTTGACTTAAATTTTCATAACAAAATGTCTGTCTGTCGATCAGTCCTCTAGTTGCTCTATTTGCTCGTTCCAAAGTGTAGATTCCTATGGAGAAGAACGAGCAAAAAACTCCATAGGTTACTCTTTTTCAATCAGATTCACAATACAATACTTGGTTACATTGTTTCGTTGGTTCAATAGGCCTTGTATCCTAGTCAAATTCAATACTTTTTTCGAAACGTCAAAAACTATATTTTCTATGAACTTTGTATGAAATACTCTATTATGACGTCAAATTTCAGGGACACCATCAGGGGCCTTAGTCTGGTATTACAATTGTGTCACAATGGTCGATCACTGAGCAGTGCAAGAGGGACGGAGCTATGTAGCAATTGTAATAGCAGACTAAGGCCCCAGGTGATTCGTCTGCTCGTTTGCCACCTATTCTATAAAAAAAAACTTACTCGAGGCGCAGGTTCCTTCAAGGGGCAGGTATCCCTCCGAACAGGAGCAGAATCCATCTATACACTCCGTATGTACAGTCTCAGTGCACTCGCTGGTTGCTTGACACGCGTCGCCAAGAGCTAAAAGAAAGTCAAAGTCAAAGCATATATTTCAATTAATCCAAAATTAGGCACTTTTGAAACGTCAAATTGAATTGTCCGTCAGTCTGCCTGTCAGTGAAGCTAGGCGCTCGTTCCAAAGTGTAGCTTCGAATGGAGAAGAACGAGCAAGAAACTCCATCGTTACTCTTTTAAAAAACATGTTTTATTACAATATCTCTGATACATTATTTGATCATGTAGGAACAAAGTAAAGATAATACAGCGTCAAAACTAATGGGACAATAAAAGCAATTTGTGAAGAAAATAAAATAGCGGTCAGAGGATAAGCATTGCCATACAACGTGGCAATACGGCCAGTCTTCTGGGAACGTTCCCCAATGACAGCGATGCGGACGAGTACTTCGACGCCTAACCACGCCTAACGCCTTTAGTTAGTTTTTATTCCTTTTTTTGGTATTTTTAAGTTGTAAATAATGTGTTAGTTTAGATGCATAATATTACGTAATAAAAAGCGGTTGTTTCAAACATAGTGCCCACATGATGTACACTTACAATTAGAAATAATGCTTCTATACAAAAATAAACTTTAATAATTTATCTTTAAAATCAAAAAGGTATTTACAATCATATACAACATTACAGCTTACGCCTTTACGTTATACAGCGTAAACAAAACTGTTGTTTAACAAAAAGAAGACATTAAAAAGCAAAAATAACCCCCCTCCCCTCAAAAAGAGTAATATACCAACCTAATCCAGTGGTAAGACACAACCCATCGACATTGGAGTATCCTTCAGGGCAGGAGCAGACTCCACCGACGGCTTCCCTCCCATTCTCCGCACTCTCACTTTCATCACCGTTTCCATGGACACACAGGATTTCCATGTTTCCGGCTAGGCAGTCACTATCCACCTCGCAGTATTCTCCAATTCCTGTAGAAGAAGGTAACGTTTTATTATATCAATTACACCTGTAGGCTGTAGGGTAGCAGAGATGGGATACTGTTTTAATAAATATACTTTGCAGCGTGACGCCTTTTATCCTCGGAGAGTAGGCAGAGGTGCACATTACGGCACGTAATGCCGCTGTACAATGTACACCAACTTTTCACAATTTATGTTGTAAGTCCCATGTGGAGGTGGTGAGCCTATTGCCATATACCGGGCACATTTCCAGATTCCATGTTACCACTGAGAAATTTTCGAAAAACCGAAAAAAAACTCAGTAATACTTCGCCCGACCCGGAAATCGAACCCGAGACCCCTTGCCGCACTTGCAACCACTCGGCCAACGAGGCAGTCAGACTGTTGTTTTCTATAATATAAAATAAGTCGGGTTTTCCTTCTTAACGCTATAATTCCAGAACGCACGAACCGATTTCCACGCATCGCCTTCCGCGCGCGCCTTAAAGAGCCATCAGACCACCACAGATGGGGCCCAGTAGGGCTAATGCTTGATCCGGAGCTGCGGACTACCTAGCCGGTTTACCGGGGCTCCGGCTCGAAAATCACGAGCAGGAACGGGTTGGTTTTTAGTCGATAAAAGTCTAACGCCCGAATACTGAAACGCTACTAAAATTTAATTTTAAGTTGTACTTAAATATCGTGCTATCTCTGTCATTTTATAAAGAATTGATAGAGACAGAACTAGACTTAAGAGCGTCTTAAAATTGAGTAGCGTTTGAGTATTCGGACATAAGACTTCCTCTCGTCTCGCCCAAGGCGGGAGCATACATTGGATGATTTTCTCCCTCAAAAAATAGCTTACAGATTAACGAAAGAAGTATACAAGGCAAATATGAGTGGGACCGTCGGTAGAGGGCGCCCCAGACGGACATATAGCGACCAGATTGGCGATATATTAAAAAAGGGCCAAATTAAAAGTACCTTTAACCGACGAGCATGCATGAAAAGACTGATGACTGTTGATGAAGCGAAAGAAGTGTGTAAGAACCGTGGCAATTGGCGTTCCATTGTCTCTGCCTACCCCCATGGGAGACAGGCGTGAGGTTATGTATGTATGTATGTAAAAATAGCTTACCAGCAAATAATCGACAGATTTGTCTGTTTTCGTCCCAAACAGCCTCTTCGGCGATGCAGTCGCAGGTCCTGAGATAAAACGTCCCAGGCTCCCCGCAGCGCGCGGACCCACCAAATGTGTGACACTGGTTATCGTCAACGCATGCGTCATTGAAACGACGTGTTGCTGGAACAAAGTTTATGATAATACATTAATCAACTATACATATACTTTACTAGCTACTTCCGCGCTGTTTTACCCGCTCTGCTTGGCTCCTATTGGTCATAGCGTGATATTTTATAGCCAAAAAGCCTAAAAGAATTATTCAAATCGGACCCGTAGTTCTGGAGATTAGCGCGTTCAAACAAACAAACAAACAATCAAACAAACTCTTCAGCTTTATAATATTAGTAGCGTTGCCCCACTCTTTAGGATTTTCTCCTGTGTCGCATGTGCGTTTACAAACATACATGTTCACATACACATGACACTGAGACCCGAAACAACAATTTGTAGATCACACAAAGAGTTGCTCCGTGCGGGAGTCAGTTACCCAGAACCGCACCAACCGTGGAGTCAAATTGCATTAATCTATCATAATTTGGCTGATACCGGCACTCTTTTTTATGGTATAAGTCGGTAAACGAGCAGACGGATCACCTGATGGTAAGCGATTGCCACCCGCAACACCAGAGGATGGTAAGCAATCGCCGCCGCTCATGGACACCCGAAACACCAGAGGCGTTACAAGTGCATTGCCAGCCTTTTGAGGGTTAGGAATTTAAGGGTTGTTGGGAAATCGGGGATTGGGAAGATTGGGGGGATCTTTTAAACTACGCAACGAATTTTGATGCGGTTTTTTTTAATAGACAGAGTGATTCAAGAGGAAGGTTTATATGTATAATACATGCATAATATATCACCATTGCACCCATGCGAAGCTGGGGCGGGTCGCTAGTCTACCATAAAAAAAAAATTGAATGAAACGTACCTTTGATACAATCCCTCATATTTTCATGATAGTAGTAGTTTTTGGGGCAACGGCAAATCCCGTCAATGACTTGCGCTAGGAAGCCGGCACATTGGTTATTCGTTGACGGAGATCCAAGTTCTGAAAGTAATAAAAAAAATATTAAAAAAACAATATTATTATCTTGAAACTTAAAACTATCTTTTTTAAAAAAAAAATTTGCCCCACACTAGGATTTTCTCCTGTGTCGTGTGTGCGTTTACAAACATACAAGTTCACATACACATGACACCCAAACCCGAAACAACAATTTGTGGATCACACAAAGAGTTGCTCCGTGCGGGAATCGAACCCGCTACTCGTTGCTGCTGCTAGATGGTGTAGACCAGGGTTTCACAAAGTTCCCGGGTTCGATTCCCGTGTCGGGCAAAGTATTACTGGACTTTTTTTCGGATTTTCGAAAATTTCTCAGTAGTAGTATCCGTGCTATTATATGTTGCAATACATAACTGGTTTAATGTAGTATGTCTCACCCCCTATTACATGGGACTTATAACACAAAAGTGGAAAGTGTGTGTACATTGTACAATGGCATTACGTGCCTTACACCTCTTTTTTTATGACGGGAGGAAACCTTCAAAAGACGCACATTAGGATTTTCTGGGGATAAGAGAGTCGTGAGTGTGGGATTTACAATCTTACTAAGTTCACATGCCCGATGGCCACCCCAAACATGTAAGGAGCAATTTGTGGACCTCCTAGTAGACCTGCTCCGGAGCCCCCACGAAGCAACACCTGTTATGGCACATCCCTATGGAGACTTGCGTCTCTCATGAGCCTCGCTGTGCAGTGCCTTACACCTCTGCCTACATCTTCGAGGGATCAAAGGCGTGGTTTAATGTGCCCGGTATTTGGCAATAGGCTCACCCCCTATTACATGGGACTTATAACACAAAAGTGGAAAGTGTGTGTACATTGTACAATGGCATTACGTGCCTTACACCTCTTTTTTTATGACGGGAGGAAACCTTCAAAAGACGCCTAGCTTTTTGGGGATAAGAGAGAAGGGAGTGTGGGATTTATATCTTACTAAAACCACCCCGATGGCCACCCTCTACACCTATAAGGAGCATCGAGACCTCCTAGTAGACCTGCTCCGGAGCCCCCACGAAGCAACACCTGTTATGGCACATCCCTATGGAGACTTGCACAGTATCCCATGAGCCTGGTACATGTCGCAACACATTTGGACAATCTTCAGATGTGCTGCAGGCTCTACCATGGTTCCTTGACGATGTCATACTTGTACTGGTCAAATTGCTGGTCATAGTATATTCGGATTTTGTTTCTGCTTTCTTCTTTGTAGCTGGAAAAGAATAACGTTTTTTTTTTAATATAACTGGGTAGTTTCATAGGAAAAAAAAAGTTTTTTATTTTTTTGAAACATTGCCCCATACTAGGAATTTTCTCCTGTGTCTTGGGTGCGTTTACAAACATACAAGTTCACATTATGACACCCAGACCCGAAACAACAATTTGTGGATCACACAAAGAGTTGCTCCGTGCGGGAATCGAACCCGCTACAAGTTGCGCGGCGGCCAGTTTGCCTAGCCACCGCGCCAAACGTGCAGTAAAAAAATAATATTTTGACTGAATATTTCATTCATTAATTTCACGATACAAGTACTTATTTATTTAATTTTTCTAACTAATTTTAGAGAAGTAAGTATACTATTTGACGTAAAAAAAATATGACGTCATAATAGACTATTTCATACAAAGTTCATAGAAAAGTAACGCTTTTGACATTGCGATAAAAGTATTGAATTTGACTAGTTGGAAACTACCGTACTGTGGCGACACATGACAAGTGACAGAAGATAGAAGTCATACATCTATAGACGATCGACAATAGGGATGATGACTGGGTCAAAAATAAATTATTGCAACTTTTCAATACAATAAAATATTCAAAAATAATCGCACTCTCATTCATACTTGTGATGAACTACTTAATTTTCGATTTTTTCTACCTAAATTTCTGAAAATAAGTCTGCTATTTGACGTCAAAAACTTAAGACGTCATAATAGAGTATTTAATACAAAGTTCATAGAAAAGTAACGTTTTTGACGTTCCGAAAAGAGTATTGAATTCGACTAGTGGGAAACATGCCTATTGCGTAGCTGCAGACTACCTAGCGGGTTTACCGGGGCTCCGGCTCGAAAAGCAGGAGTAGAAACGGGAATCTCCATTAATGTACCTGAATATACCGTGATTTTAGTTATTTTGTATGTGTCATGGTAGTTTTTATAAAAAAAAAATATTTTATTTCTCCTCTATCACGCGTCAATTCATATATCCTTCTGGCTAATTCTAATCATTGATAAAAACATTGAATTAATCACCGCGTGTAATATACATTATGAAATCTATTTTGATAGCTGTATATTATCTATTTATCTTCTCATTATAAAGGTATTAAGATAGTGAAATCATTTAATTTTACATATCACACACGATTTTTAATACGCTTTTTCTTTCATGCATTCATATATTCATGATTTTAGATCCTAAGTGCGGTTCGATGGCGAGCAAGGGCGCATCGCGTTCAACGCGTGCCTCAAACAGCCATCAGACCACCACAGATAGGGCCCAGTAGGGCTGTTAAAGATTCGGAGCTGCAGACTGCCTAGAGGTTTTTTTTGAGGTGGGAAAATCACCCAATGACTTCTTTTTGGGCGGGGCGAAAGGCAGTGTCAGACTCTTACTGACTAAAAATCATCCCGTTCCTACTCGTCTATATATACCGGGGCTCCGGCTCGAAAAGCAGGAGCGAGAGCCGGAGCCCCGGTAAACCCGCTAGGTAGTCCGCATCTCCGGATCGGTAGAGACCTACTCTGATTCAACGAAAACTAAGTTTCGTCCGTAGCTTCGCAAATTCCGTACTACAATTCCATTTAATTATACCAACTTTCGTGAACAAAAATGAACGAATGAAATGAAGATAAATAAATAAGTTTTGATTTGAAATTAAAAATAAAACGTTATTTTAAGTAATTTCATTAGTAAATCAATAAAACCTACGGCCGAAGATTAAACGAAACTTCGCATTCGAGAACCGGAGTAACCCTACTGGGGCCTTAGTCTGCTATTACAATTGTGTCAGAATGGTCGATCACTGAGCAGTGCGGGAGGGATGGAGCTATGTAGGTTGTATAGCTCCATCCCTCTTTTTTCTTTTCATTCTGGTCTCACCTTGTCGCGCACTGGTTAATTAAAGGTTTTTTAAATAAAGGTACTTACGTTCAGGTTCAGGCTCGGCTGTGGGAGTCACACACTTGAGTGTTCCAAGATCACACACACCGCCTTCGAATCTACAATCCTCATGCACCATACAGTCATCGCCGACGTCTGAAAGATACAATTGATACCTCTTATTTTCCTTATAACTTTCGTGAGACATACTTAATTAATTATTATACATTTTTAAATTTATTTATTCATTTACATTAGACAAGGAAGGCCAATATTAATACAATAATACTATACTAAAACATAAAATACTATAAATACATAATTATGTACTTGAAATATACACGTGACAATAGCTTTTTTATGGGACAAGCCCGCTACAACCTCCCTCACTGCTGCAACTCCTGTGCACCAGGATCTACAGTAGATACAAACATGAAAACACCGGAACATTGAAGTCCGGCGCGTCCCAGGGACATGAATGACTGCCTTAGATCCCGCAACGAAACAAATCAGAAGATGTTATTAGAGGAGAAGAAAAAGAAAACGATAGTTTCAACTGAGAGAATACGCGTGAGAATAGCTATGATCTAATAAGTATACACGTTCTAGTTTTTATAAAACAAATTATTACTACAATACTTACTGAAACTACCCTCCCTGCACTCTCCCCTCTGCCTCTCATAGTAACCCTCAGCACAAGCACAGACGCCGTCAATACAAGCGAAACTGTAGGGATCTTTCAGCACTCCCATACACTCTTCATTTCGAGTACATTGGTCACCGTAGCCTATTGATTTCCAACATCTGCCTAGGAAGAAATGACTGCCTTCTTGGCAGTGGCATTCTCCGACTGAAAAGAAGATACTGGCTTTTAATCATATTCTTTTATTTTATTCTTACTGCCGTACTCAGGGACATTTACGGCCAATTTCAATAACCTATCAATCGGTATATTTGCCCTCTAGAGATAGTATTTTGACATAAGCTCCATACAAAATGTGTCAAAATTCTATTTCTAGTAGGCAAATGTACAGATAGGTAGGTTATTAGAATTGGCCGTTAATGGTTAGTTAAACTATTTCTTAGTACCAATTTTGTATCGAAAACAATTGCTAAGTACTGGTTTAAGTAGCCATTATGTGACTCTGGGTATTGCGGTTATTCTTTTAAAAACTTTGTCCCACGTTAGGATTTTCTCCTGTATCGTGGGTGCGTTACAAACATATAAAATCACATATACATGACACCCAGACCCAAAACAACAATTTGTGGATCACACAAAGAATTGTTCCGTGCGGGAATCGAACCCGCGACACATTGCACGGAAGCCAGTTGCCCAGCCACCGCGCCAACCGTGCAGTCAAAATACTAATATTATTTTCAACACTAACATTGCATCCGATTTTTAGTCTTAATTCCGCTTACATATGTATTTTTTTAAATACTCATGCAGCAGAGGTGCATCATAAAAACATATACATAACCTGCAATATACCACTCGACATATGTTTATGATTTGGCATGGCATGGCATGGAATGCCGTCACATTACTTGACAAGACAAGACATGACATGAAATGAATTTATTTCATTTCTTTGTTTAATTATTTAAATCGGACTTACCATCGTTGTCACCGGTTTTACGACACTCGAAGTTTATGATCAGATTATGGCATTGCGAGGTTGCTCTACACGGAGAAACATGGTAGGTGGCCACTGCAAAAGGAAAAAATACATGTATCTACTATAACAGGAGTGATAATCTTCTATAATATAAAAATAAGTCGGGTTTTTCTTCCTGACGCTATAACTCCAGAACGCACGAACCGATTTCCACGGTTTTGCATTCGTTGGAAAGGTATCGGGCTCCGTGAGGTTTATAGCAAAGAAAATTTGGAATTTGAAAGAGAAAAGCAGGAATACAGGGAAAATCATTGGTGGCGAAACGAAGTTGGCCGGGTTTGCTAGTAGGTTATAAAAATTCAGTCAGTTTATACTAATTAAAAACCAGTTTATCGTGGTCTTGCTTTTACATCACTTTCCGCTCATTCAACGTTCTGTTTATAATAGTCGTTCATAACTCTATTTGTTTAACATAAAAAAGTTAACTAAAAAAAACACGTAAATTAATGGCGTAAATTAAGCTCTACTAGTTTCGGGTCACAGAGGGAATCTTCATCATAAACAACTTGCGTAAACGCTGCGACGACACGCAAGTATGACTAGAAACTAGTATCTAAAGCTTTTCTCCATTAATTTACTACCGTGATACCGTGATTTTTTTACCTAATTTAGTATGTCTCACGACAGTTATTATGAAAATTAAAAAAAAATCATATAGATGAATAGATATTAAGTATAATAGGCTACTTTCCTACTAGTCAAATTCAATACTTTTTTCGAAACGTCAAAAACGATATTTTCTATGAACTTTGTATGAAATAGTGCGTTATGACGTCATAAGTTTTTGACGTCAAATAGCAGACTTATTTCTAGAAATTTAGCTAGAAAAAATCGAAAATTAAATAGTTCATCAAATTTATGAATGAGAGTGTAATTATTTTTTAATATTTTATTGTATTGAAAAGTTGTAATAATTTATTTTTGACCGAGGATAGTACCCAATTAAGCAGAATAATATTGTAAAAGAGTTGCCACTTTTTGAAAGGATATGATGGGGTTGTCATATCTTAGATAAAAACGCCTAAATAAAATAAGACTGAAAAAAGATAATAAAAAAAAGTTTTTACTCACCGGGCACACAAGAGTTGCCATCTACAATTTCATTGCCTGGCGGGCAGAGACAACTGCCAGACTGGCAGACCATGCCAGGCAGTATACTGGAACACTCCGCATTGTTCTCGCAAAACCATATTGATTGGCCTACACTTGTATGTAGGATTATACCTATAAAAAATATTAAGTATCTATACTAATATTATAAAGCTAAAGAGTTTGTTTGATTGTTTGTTTGTTTGAACGCGCTAATCTCAGGAACTACTAGTCCGATTTGAATAATTATTTTTGTGTTGGATAGCGCATTTATCGAGGAAGGCTATAGGCTATAAATCATCACGCTATGATCAATAGGAATCGAGCAGAGCGGGTGAAACCGCGCGGAAGTAGCTAGTAAAGTATAAGAACACTGCCTTGTTGGTCGAGTGGTCGCAAGTGCGACTGCTGGAAAAATTTCGGAAATTTCTCAGTAGTAACACGGAGTCTGGCATTGTACCCAGTATATGGCAATAGGTTCACCCCCTACTACATTAGACTTGTAACACAAATAATAAAAAGTAAGTATACATTGTATAGCGGCATTACGTGCCGTAATGTGCATCTCTACCTACCCCTTCAGGGATAAAAGGCGTGATGTTGCATACATATTTAGTATTTAGTATCGACACCATCAAAAACTGACAAATATACAAACACAAACACTATATTTAACACATTGAACGCCGTGGTGGTCACCGGCGACCGACGTTAGCGGAGGATTTGCCTTCAACAGTTTTCTATTGGCAGTCAAAGACTTAATCACATGAAAAGCTATATATGTATTATAAACTAAAATGTTTGGTATCGTGTAAAAATGTCCATCTCTTGTTGTCTTGTTGGTGAAATGTGAAAATGAAACCATAGATGTGCTATGTAGCTGTGCTACGAAGATGTAATAGTTAAGCTGTGAAACTATGTGACCGTTTCCACTGATACTAAACTATGTAACTGTGCTACGTAGATGTAATAGGTAAGCTGTGAAATTATGTGACCGTTTCCCCTAACACTAAGCTATGTAACTGTTTAAGTATGCGATGTATCGAAAGTAGGGAAGCCATCCATTGCACATATCCATAGCACGTATCCATAGCACGCATCCATAACACGCATCTATAGCACGCATCTTTCCATATAAAAACATAGCTTAGCTCTGTCCATTTTCACCAATAGTGGTAGGCTATACCAATGAATACTCGTATGATTGGTGGTAAAAACAGAAACTTACCAATAAACAACAAATAAGATTTACACAACATTTTTCTAAAACAATAAAACTAAATATACATGAAATAAATAAACTACAATACGGTAGGGCTATCGCCCTGTGTCACGTTTTATCGGAAACTGAAAGGAATTGCGTATTTTATCTTCAGTTCGCTTCGTATTAACATGACCGTGATAATTTGGAGTTAAGTTATAGATATACAAATATGTAGATAGGGACATAATCATTAGAATCGAAACAATGTACCTGTAATGAACCTATGGAGTTTCTTGCTCGTTCTTCTCCATAGGAATCTACACTTTGGAACGAGCAAATAGAGCAACTATAGGACTGACCGACAGACAGACGTTACAAGTGCGTTGTCGGTCTTTCGGGTGCTTTTTTTTTTGAGGGGAGAAGATCATCTAATTACTTCCCCCGCCTTAAGCGAGGCGAGAGGGAGTGTCAGAGTCATACTGACTAAAAACCATCCCGTTTCTACTTCTGCTTTTCGAGCCGGAGCCCCGGTAAACCCGCTAGGTAATCCGCAGCTCCGGATTAGGCATCAGCCCTACTGCGCCCCATATGTGGTAGTCTGATGGCTCTTTGAGGCGCGCTCTATAATAGGGTGGTATCCCAATTTATTTATTCTACAGTGGACGTCTTCCGGCTGATGGTGATGATGATCCCAATTGATTTTAATGTCCGTCTTGTAGATTATTTTAAAATATTAGACACGTATTTTTTATGGTATAAGCCGGTAATCCACAAAACGGTTCACCTGTTGTAGGTCTACTCCGGTTCTCGAATCGGAAGTTTCGTTTAATCTTCGGCCGTAGGTTTTATTGATTTTCTAATAAAATAACGTTTTATTCTTAATTTCAAATCGAAACCTATTTATTTATCTTCATTTCAAATTCTGCGAAGTTTCGGATGAAACTTTGTTTTTCGTTGAATTAGAGTAGGTCTCCTGATGGTAAGCAATCGCCGCCGCCCACGGACACTTGAAACATCAGAGGCGTTACAAGTGCGTTGCCGGCCTTTTGGGGGTTAGGAATTTAAGGATTGTTGAGGAATCGGGGATTGGGAAAGAGCGTGTTCAAACAAACAAGCAACCGTAATTTTTATATATACTAGCAGTGATTTCATTTGTGTGTGTGTGTGTCTTCTATCAAATAAATGCTTTTCTTCTGTTCTCTGTATTCTTCTTTCGTCTTCTTCTTGTATAGATCCGTCATACCTTACTACCACACACGCACACACAACGTCACTCCTTTTATCCCCGAAGGGGTACGCAGAGGTGCACATTACGACACGTCATGCCGCTATACAATATACACCCACTTTTCACCATTTGCGTTATAAGTCCCATGTAATAGGGGGTGAGCCTATTTATAGATACATGATATATTTTTGCCCGACTGCGCCAGAAGGAGGGTTATGTTTTTTTTTTATATTACAGTCTATATAATTAACAAGTCTATAACAGAATTTGAGCAATTATGCAGGTGTGATAGATAAGGAAAATTATCGAGTAATCAGTATCAGCTACACAGCTGCGCGATATACTATCTCTGCCTATATACATTGTTGTATTCTTTTATGAATTACCAGCTGAAAAATAGATCCTTTATAATAATTATGAATCATACTTACTTTGTATTATCAGTATATGTTAATAGCTTGGAACATAAAACATAACTATATAAAAACCTCCCGTTTAAGACTACCGCTCCTAATGTATGAGGCTTTTTTTAAGAAGGGAAAATCATCCAATGACTTCTCCCGCCTTGGGCGAGGCGAGAGATAGAGAGTCTTACTGACTGAAAACCACTCCGTTCCTACTCCTGCTTTCCGAGCGGGAGCCTCGGTAAACCCGCTAGGTAGTCCGCAGCTCCATATCAGGCATCTGCCCTACTGGGCCCCATGTGTGGTGGTCTGATGGCTCTTTGAGGCGCACGCGGAACGCGATGTACCGAACGCAAGTGTCTGGTTCTGGTCGTGTGGCATGCTACCCTTGCTCACCGTCCTTAGACTCATGCATGAGGCTGCGGGTTCGAAACCTACCATCGGCAATTACCAAAGTGACCAATTACGAATATAATTTCTAATTTTAAGTTTGAAATCGCCAACCCGCATTGAGCAAATGTGCTTAACACATTCGTGGACAGTACTATCTCACAAGTTGCAGCTACTAAGACACTACTTTTTTCGTACATTGCCCGCAGGCGTAGTTTCACCTAATGTAAAAATGTAAAATAATGTAGTGACAGTACAAAAGTCGTAATTATACCTGTGGTGACAGTACAACATGCCGTTCTTTACAATTGTATGAAAAATCAGTCGTCGTGAGGCGTACTGATTTTATGGAACTAAAAACTGATACGTCGACAGGCGTACTGTTGTATCACTTTAGGCTATCTAGACGCCTGTGGACGTTACTGTCCACCAACGTGTTAAGGTTAATTTACTATGTCTCACGATAGTTATTATAAAAAAGCAGTTTTATACATATAACAATTTTCAAACAATAGGTGATTACGACCCTTTACGAAAACCCCCTTATCGTAGATCTCCCCTCCTTTTGTCTATGAATCAGAAATAGAGTGGTAGCTATAAATAGTTCGCAAAATTCCCTACATTACGTGTATTTTAAAAATGGCCGACACGCACTTTTGACGTCATAAGTTACGCTGTGACGTCAAATTGTTTAGTATTCGTATTATACATATGTTTATTAGTATGTAGATATAGTGTGAGTACGCTTCACTACATAGTACAAAACAAAGTCGCTTTCTCTGTCCCTATGTCCCTTTGTATGCTTAAATCTTTAAAACTACGCAACGGATTTTGATGCAGTTTTTAATAGATAGAGTGATTCAAGAGGAAGGTTTATATGTATAATACATGCATAATATATCACCATTGCGCCCATGCGAAGTTGGGGCGGGTGGCTAGTTCTTTATACACTACAGTGAATTAAATAACATAACTGTTATCATCATTTTCAACAGCCACTGGCCACTGTTGACCGAAAGCACCCGAAAGCCTCTTCTCATACGGATAAGGTTTGAGCATTAATCACCACGCTTGCTCAATGCGGGTTGGCGATTTCTAACTTATAATTGGTAGTTCGTTAACCCCCAAAAGGCCGGCAACGCACTTATAACGCCTCTAGTGTTTCATGGGCGGCAGCGATTGCTTACCATCAGATGATCCGTTTGCTCGTTTACCGGCTTATACCATAAAAAACATAAGTTTTAAAATACGTAATCACACCTTCATTCATCGATTTGTCAATGTGATAAACATTATAGGTATTATATTTCTTTCCTTAACGGACGGATTAGTCACAGTCTAATACATCAAATACTAATAGCAGAGAAAGGTTTTAACTTCATATTCCTATAATTATATTTTAAAAATGCATTTTTGTTATTTTCACCTAATTTAGAGACAGTCTTAATGTTGTTTTTCCACCAGAGATGTGCTATGTAGCTGTGCTACGAAGATTTTATAACTAAGCTGTGAATCTATGTGGCCGTTTCCACTGGAACTAAGTTGTTCGAGGAAGATGCGCCGCTTGAGTATCGAATATGCGATGTATCAATAGTAACAAAGCCATCTGTAGGACGCATCTTCCCACATAAAAGACATAGCTTAGCTGAATCCGTTTCCAACAGTGCCAAGCTATGTGTAGTGTGTACCCATTAATATGATTGGTGGAAGCCAAACGCATCCACAGCAACATAGCATAGCACATCTCTGGTGGAAAATAATCCTAATAAAGATATTAGCTTGTTAATTAGCTAATTATTACACAGGTGTAAGTTATCTTCAGGTGGTCGACCATTCCAGCGACATGATAACAACCACACAGTGGATTACTGATATTTAGTTCCTAAGGCATTTAATACGGATATTAGGTACCTAAATAGTTTTCACCGTTTGGCTAACGTCTCGCCTGGTGGTAAGTGAAGATGCGGCCTACGATGAAACACGCCTACCTATGAGCAACACGATCACTCAGGACTTGAAGATACTCAGGTTGTATTTTGTAGGAAACACAGACTCCGGCAAAGAATTCCACTCCCTAGCAGTTCGCATAAGGAAGCTTGAAGCGAAGTGCTTCGTGCGAGTAGGTGGGATATCCACCATGAAGCGGTGACGCCTCGCCGATTGTCTTGTGGTTCGATGATGGAAAGGACTAGGGGGAATCAAGTTGTGCAATTCCCCCGCACACTCACCGAAATGTATCCGGTGAAGAACGGATAGGCTTGCAACTTTGCGCCTGTGTTCGTGGCTTTGAAGCCGGGCCTTCACACACTTTAGGAAATAAAGGCTCCGGTAAAGAGTTATTATTAGGAAACTTGCAGTGAAATGCTTGGGGCAAATGGATGGAATATCTACCACATTCATGACAGCCCTCAGTTAAACATTGAACTACAAAATATAGGTCTTTACAAGTAGTAAATGTGACTACTGAACAATATTCAATTTCTATATTGGGCAAAGTGTTTTTGGGGTTTTAAATCTACTGTAGGGCTACTATCCGGTTTTCGAATGCGAAGTTTCATTTAATCTTCGGCCGTAGGTTTTATTGATTTACTTATGAAATTACTTAAAAATAACGTTTTATTTTTAATATCAAATTAAAACCTTATCTTAATTTCATTCGTTAATTTTTGTTCACAAAGGCTCGCAATAAATGTAAGTAGTACGAAATTTGCGAAGTTTCTGACGAAACTTTGTTTTTCGTTGAATTAAAGTAGGCCCCCTGATAGTAAGTAATCAGAGTCGACCACTTTTTCCACCGGCTTCTTGTAATAACACAAGTAATGAAAAATTCAATGTAAAAGACGGCTATATAGGGTATAGGTACAAAACACTGCCTATATCGTGAAACAAAACTGGTTCTCATGTGCTTATTATTTTACTCCCATAATCATTAACGAAGAAAGTTAAATTTCAGCCGCGATACAATCAGCTCAACCACACACCACGGCAGTATCGATCAAGATTACACAGAACATGGAAAAACTGAGTTTATCGTGGATTAAGAAAGGTTTTATAACACGCAAATGGTTTCTTTGTGAGCTTTTATGTCGTGGGTTTTATTCCAAAAGGCTTAAGTAGGTAGAATACTCTTTTTTGGGATAGGCCGACCAACTAAGTGTGGGAGAGCTTCGGCGGGAATGAGCCTGTTCTACTATGGAAGCCCGACGTGAAACATCTAAAGTAAACACGTTTTTGCTATTCAGTGCAGAGTGAAGCCTTTAATTATTTAAAAAAAAATATTACAACGCTTGTACCATAGACAAGTAAACTTACACTGTTCTATAAATCTATAGCCAATTACAACTCACATTTAATATACTAGATGGCGGTAGTAGTTACATTTTGATACACAATCATATGCATTATCAACACCCCCACTTATCAAAATAAACTAAATATTACAATGTGCAAACTTAACATCTAATTTAACATCTTTAGAATACCCAATGATTCCATAAATTTGTAGTGTTTAACAGAACCCAGGCCCTTTGTCAACAAATCTGCTGGCATCTCATTTGTAGACAAATAAGTGATTTCTACTTTTCCACTTTTGACAGTTTCTCTTACAAAATGATGTTTAACATCAATATGTTTTGTCCTGTTGTGACATTGATGATTAGAAGCCATCCGCAATGCACTTTGATTATCACAATACAATCTAATTGTTAACAAAGATCCAGTTAGTTCACACAATAGTTCTCTAAGATATACTGCTTCCCTACAAGCTTCCGAGAGTGCAACATATTCGGCTTCAGTGCTTGACAGAGCAGTAACTCTCTGCTTTCTACTTTGCCATGAGACGGCTGAGCCTGACATAACAAAACAAAATCCAGTGTATGATTTTCTATCTAGGCTATCACTTGCCCAATCGGCATCAACAAAACCTTGTAAACTTTCTCCTTGACTACTGAACTTTAAACAATACATTTTAGTTTTCTTTAGGTATTTAAGAACTCTTTTAGCATAGTTCCAATGTTCAACACTGTAGCAAGTATTAAATTGACTTAAATAACTAACAGAGTAGGTGATATCTGGTCTTGTCATGACTGCCAGATACATAAGACAACCTAAGAGTTTTTGATAACTAAGTCCTATTGTACATTTTTCTGCTTTTGGTACATTCAATTTATTCTCAATGGGTGTATCAGTTGTTTTACAATCAGTCATATGAAATTTTAACAATAATTCTTCTATGTACTGCTGCTGATCTACAGTTATCACATAGTTATTACTATCCTTCTTAACACTTATATTCATACCTAGATAACGCTTAACTTCACCCAAGTCTTTAATTTCAAATTCAGATTTTAAAATACATTTTAACTTCTCAGTCTCAACTTTACTATCAGAAAATATAAGAAAGTCATCAACATAAACTGCTAATATAATTTTTACATCTTTACACATCTTTGTAAATAAACATGGCTCTTGTGTACAGTTTTTGTAATTATTTTTACATAAAACATCCCTAATTCTCTCATACCAAGCTAAGGCGGATTGTTTTAATCCATATACTGCCTTTTTGAGTTTAAGTACTTTCCCTGACATTTCTGATACAAAGCCTTCAGGTGCACACATATAAATGTCCTCTTTCAAATTACTATTTAGATAAGCAGTCTTAACATCTAATTGAGTAATGTCCAGTCCTAATTTAACACTTATAGCGAACAATAATCTTAATGTTGAGTGCCGCACCACTGGTGAAAAGGTTTCACTATAGTCCAGTCCATATTTTTGGGTAAAACCCTTAGCGACTAATCGCGCACGATATTGCACTTCACTATCACTATTGACCTTTCTCTTTAACACCCACCGACACTGCACAATTGTAGCTCCTTTTGGAGGATCGATGAGCTCGAACACTTCATTCTTTCTGAACGATTCTATCTCCTCATCCATTGCCTTCCGCCATTGCTCACTTTCAGGACTTCTTAGAGCTTCTGTCACCGTCAGTTCTGTCTCCTCCATAGCCAACAAGCCCGTCTGATTGTACCTTGCTGGTTTACGTATCACCCTCTTTGGTCTATCGTTGATGTGTTCTGGTGATTCAACTGGGCTGCTATTTGATGATGAGTATTCAGGAACATAAGTCTCATCAGCTTCATAGAATGTTATCTGGGATGAGTCACTGTCATGGTTTTCTTCAGTATCTAGTTCTGATCGTTCTAGGCATCCCTCCCCCACTGAACGATCATTTCCTACAGGAACAGTTGAGCCTTCTTCTATACACCATGTTGTTTCATCAGTGGTGGACATTCCTGATTCAATTACCACTACATCTCGACTTGTAGTAACCACCTTCTTGACAGGATCATATACCCGGTAGCCCTTTACATGTTCTGAATAACCAACAAGAATGTGTTGCTGAGCTTTCTTGTCCCACTTGGTTCTTCTTTCCTTGGGAACATGTACCATAACTGGACTGCCGAAGATCCTTATATGGCTCAAGATTGGTTTTCTTCCATGCCACATCTCATATGGTGTCTTGTCATGGAGGCCAGACGCTATTGATCTATTTTTTAAGTACACTGCAGTGGACACTGCCTCTGCCCAAAAGTTTTTATGTAACTTTGCGTCAAACAACATGCATCTTGCTTTTTCAACAATTGTTCTGTTGTTTCTCTCTGACATACCATTTTGTTCTGGTGTGTATGGGTTGGTTTTCTGGTGTATGATGCCAAATGTTTTCAAAAATCCCTCCATTTCCTTCGAACAAAACTCTCCACCATTGTCCGTCCGTAATATTTTAATATTGACATTTTTCTGGTTCTCCACCATGGATTTGAATTCTCTGAAGTATTTGTAAACCTCATTTTTCTCTTTCATGAAGTAGACGAATGACATGCGACTGTAATCGTCCACAAAAAGGAGGAAGTATTTCGACAATCCGATAGATTTAGTCTCCATTGGCCCACATACATCAGCATGCACAATTTCCAGCACCATTGTAGCTCTTGTGCCTGTGGGGAACGGTAGTCGGGATTGTTTGCCCTCACAACAAACCGCACAGTTTGATTTTGTCACTTCATAAGAGTCTTTATACTCAACACCTTCCACAGCACCATTCTTCATTTTGATTAAGTCTTTTGTGTTTATGTGACCTAACCTCCTGTGCCATAACAAAGCGTTATCTCTGGCAATCAAACATTTTGTCACTGGTGTTTTACATAAATCTAGTTTATAGACACCATCAATGAGGTTAGCAACAGCCACTAATTCATTATTTGCATTGTGAATTAAACACTGACTATCGGAGAAAGTAACACTGTTGTTGTTTTTTATCATTTGGCTCACTGATAATAAATTTGTAGTGAGGCTTGGTACACACAGAACCTCTTTAATTGTAATGTCATAACCTTGCTGTGTTGATATTTCTATACTGCCTTTGCACACTACCTGAAGTTTCTCATTATTAGCAATCATAATTTCTGAGCATGTCTTTGGACTTGATACATCCTGTAACCAACTTTGGACAGCAGTCATGTGAACACTGGCTCCTGAGTCCACGTACCACTCGTCTTTACTGTATCTAGCACTCAAGAATACAGCACTAAATGCATTAGACGACTTATTTCTGCTTGATTTTTCTAACATTGGACAATGATTGCGATAATGACCAGTATTTTTGCATTTGTAGCAGGTTATATTACTTTTATTTGCCACTTTGTCGTTTGAGTTTGATTTCCGACCGTTTCCGCTTTGATCGGTGTTGCCAGCTCTGGGTTTTGATTTCGCCCATTTTGAGGCAAACGCCGCTTCATTTTTCTGCGTTTCTTTCGCGGTCACTCCCATCAATTCTAACGGCTCTGAATCTAGTAATTTTGTCTTAATAACGTCAGCCGTAATCGCAATACCCGAATGTTCAATAGCCATGATCATAGGTGTGAATTTATCCGGTAATCCTGCTAGCATTAACGATCCAATCCATTGATCTGTAATTTCGAAACCGGTTCCACATAACCTTTGCGATGTCTCCACAATTTGAGTCACGTATGTGGTCATATCTTCACAATTTTCCCGTCGTATTGAAATCAAGTGACGTAATAACGAAATCTTCCTCGAAAATCCTGAGTCGTCAAACAGAGATTTGAGTTTATCCCACAACTCCTTCGAAGTTTTCGTCGTCTTGATATGCACGTACAAAGTCGGATCGATGGTTAAGCATATTTTGGCCCGAGCCTTCAAATCATCTTCGGGTTTAATGTCTTTTCCTACCACCGGCTTTACACAATGTAGCATGCCTTCCAACACGAGCACATTTTCAACTGCAAATGTCCACTCATCAAAGTTTTCCCGGCCTTTTAATTTAGGCACACTGGCTAAATAGTTCGTTGACATCTTGCACAGCACAATCGTGATCAAAAAACTAACTTTTATTACTATACTTTTATGAAACGTTTAAGCCCATAACCTCTAAAGTAAACACGTTTTTGCTATTCAGTGCAGAGTGAAGCTTTTAATTATTTAAAAAAATATTACAACGCTTGTACCATAGACAAGTAAACTTACACTGTTCTATAAATCTATAGCCAATTACAACTCACATTTAATATACTAGATGGCGGTAGTAGTTACATTTTGATACACAATCATATGCATTATCAACAAAACAACGCTTGCGTTGTGTGAGTGAGGTTACCGGAGGCACAATTACCACCCTTCCCAATCTTCACAAACCCTGATTCCCCAACAACCCTTAAATTCCTAACCGGCAACGCACTTGTAAGTTCTCTGGTGTTTCGGGTGTCCATGGGCGCCGGCGATCGCTGACCATCAGGTGATCAAACGGTCAAAATCAAAATCACCTGATGGTCAGCGATCGCCGCCGCCTACACGTTTACACGTTTACCATAAAATAAAACGAACAGACGGATTAGACGATAAGCAATCGCCACTGTTCATGGACACCCTCAACACTAGAGGCGAGCATTGCTGGTCTTTTGGGAGTTAGGGATATGGGGATTTTTTAGATTTAATTTAAAATAATTACTTTCACTTTGACTTTGCCATACTTTGTCAATTAAGTGAGTCAAACTTAATAAGTTTTATATTTTGTTCCAACGATAAAACCCAGCTATATTATATAGCGAATGTATTATCACAGGATGAGTAACTGTTTTGATAATATACCTAGATTAATCACGATGACTAGGAAAGATAACACAAGTAGCCTTTCTATCGAATAATATGCAAAATTTATAGAATTTCTTCAACAAAAACTGTAACAAATTGATCGGTTAAGCAATAAATCAAATGTAATACGTCTATCAATAAGGAAATTGCGTGTTTCTTAGTTGAGGAAATGAATTTCTTTATAATTTAGTAAAGTAGGTCATTGTATTTTGTTGGTGGACGTGTAGCGCCATCTATTAGGTTAGTTTGGAAGTTTTGGGTTGTGTGTTTCTTCTACTCCACACTAGATGACGAGACTAGAGAATTGAAAATGGGTCATCATTGTAATAAATTTTAATTTCAATTTTTTTCAACAAAATTAAATTAATAATATTGTATGTTTATTCTTATATAAATTTAACGTATGAAACTTTTTCGAAGAATCTAAAGCAACTGAATCTCTAAACTAGTTAGTAACGAAACGTAAATATTATCAAAGAAATGTCATTGTCAAAATCTTTGACGCTGTCAATGAAACAAACGCATTGTTGTGTTGATATTGAGAGGTTAGAAATTACAATCACGTATTTTACTATAAATAAATAACCATGGCAGCGGATCCTCTGGATGAACTACTACAATTCTTAAAGCCTGAGGCTCGTATCGACTTAAGACACATTGCTTTGGACCACTTAGTGGGACTATCTGGCACGGAAGAAGGAATAACAACTTTGTTATCCCACGACAAAATAATACAAAGCATTATCAATTTAACCGACGATAAAATAGAAGAAGTGGCTAAAAACGCGCTACTAATACTGGTGAACATCACAGCGAACCCTAGAGGCGTTATAGAGCTCCTAAAATACAAATCAGATGGAAACAAAAACATCGTCAAATTGTGTATAGGTTATGTTTTGAATCCGGAGAAAAAGGATGCAGACGCGGCTGCAATGATACTTTCCAACATTACTAGAGTCGAAACGGAACTAGAAAGTATTCTAGACGCATTCCTACCACATTTGAACGACATATTAAACGCTTACGTGAACATAAACTTCAACAAAAAAGGTTCTAATCTAAACTTCATTGGGCCAATGATTTCTAACCTATCCTGCTGCCACAGTATAAGAAAATGGCTAACAGAAGAAAACCCACACATTCCATTGATAAAACTTCTTCCGTTCTGCAGTTATGAGCTCTCAAATATACGAAGAGGTGGAGCGATGGGTACAATAAGAAATTTATCCTTCGACCCTGAGTTTCATGACTTTCTACTCAGCAATGACTTGGAACTACTTACATATCTGTTAAACCCAATAATGGGAGGCGAAGAATACATTGATGAGGAGATGGACACGTTACCGATATCGCTACAGTACTTACCGAAAGAAAAACAACGGGAGAATGATATAGATATCCGGAAAATGATTCTGGAGACTCTTAATAAGTTTTGTATGAGAAGGAAAGGACGGGAGTTCTTAAGAGACAACGGAGTTTACTACGTGTTACGGGAGTATCACAAATGGGAGACAGATCCTAAAGTAAGACTTGCTTGTGAGAACGTAGTTGATATTTTGATACAAAAGGAGGATGAGGTCGGTGCTGAGGACTTATCAGCGGTCGAAGTGCCCGATGACATGAAGGAGAAGTTTGAGAAGATGGACGAGGATTATATACAGGAGAAATAAATGTTTATTTATATATGTTATCTTGTGGTTTTATTATCACCAAAGTACTTATTAAGACTGCATGGTTGACGTGGTGGCTGGGCTACTGGCTTCCGCGCAGTCGTCTAATTCCTATAGGGAACAACTCTATTTTGGGTGTTTAGTTTTTTCCTCCCCAATCCTCAATTCCCCAACCCCTTAAACGCCGATATAGCACTTGTAACATTTCTGGTGTTTTGGGTGTCCATGGGCGGCGGCGACTGCTTACCATCAGATGATCTGTATGCTCATTTACCGACTTATACCATAAAAAGATCTGCTTCTCTTGCAAGTCTCCTCCTGGGGACTTGTAAGAGGTATATCCAAATAGGGTATAACAAAAAAACAAAACTCTTTATTCTATTTATTTATTTGAGTATAGACATTTATTTTACAATTTTATAGACACACATACATTCATTATGTCAACGGATAGATTACATTACATTATATATTCCTAACACATAGTTTTAGAAAGCTACCTCTGCCCGATCAATTCCTTTTAGGTTTTACAAAACCTCGAGATTTCACAATAAGCTCAATTATAAACTCAATGTCTTAAAATTAAAATTAATCCAAATATTAGACCTACAAAAACAAGTTTTATTGATTGATTTTTATTAATAATTTCGTCAAATTTTGCATATTAGTATTTACCATCGAAACCTACTCAAATCTTTAATAGATTTGAAACTTTAAAGATGTTGTTATAAAGTTATTTATCTCTTGACAAAGTATAGATAGATTTGAATAGGTTTGCTTGAATCGAATGGATCCCAACCCCGATTACTGATCTATAATAGAACACCCACATACTAATCGCCCTATAAAAAAATTGTAACATCCGAAATGCCCTTTAAGATTGGACAATAGCATCAAAAATTTAAGTCGAAAGACTTATATAATCCTAAATACAAATTTCAAAAATTTTTCAACCTTTATCTTTCCTATCCTTATTCCAACTAAGTTGGAGCCAATATCACATTCATTGTTGCATCCATTTGCCAATTTTTTTAAAGTTAAAACAATGTAGAATGTTTATATTACGTAAATTAAGACATTACTTACGTTTTTATATATTTTAATAGCTTTAAAACGTTGTTAGGTGACAACCTACTACTTATAAGTTGTATTGTCACGTTTTTTCAACCCTGAAGGGGTAGAGAGTAACCACTCACTAACTGCATAGAAGATGCAGATAGGCATTACTCCTATTTTCGATAAACATGAATATAATCGATGCTTATAAGACATCCCAAGCTCAGCTTCACATACAAACGGCGTTACTAACCACAAAATTCTATATCACATACCGCCTTACTCAGCCATTCGAGTCGGTTCATATCTGACGTAAAATACGTCGAGCGTATCATCGGTCGTACTGACGTATCATCGGTTGAGTGTGAACGGTCAATTGTTTTTCTATACATTTGTCTGTTCTGGCGTTACGCGACCGATGATACGCGACGCATGTTCCGTCAGATATGAACCGACAATTAATGCTTACTTAAAAAAGTCCTTAGCGATTGTTTTCGATACTAAGGAATAGTTTAAGTAATCATTAAATGTCTCTGAGTGTAGCTCTTACTCAAACAATTTCGAAAATCCTTTTAGCACCGTCATACATTTCATTAAAATCACAATTTTATTTTTTTAAATCAATTTTTTTTCAAAAATTTCTCGTTCTTGATCGGGCAGGGTTTGCTAAAGACATTGTATATACCACTTACATGAGTATACACTGGGGATGGTATGTTTTGATCACATTTACACCCCTAAGGGGATTAAGGGGGGATTAGAAATCCCCTATTTAAAAATACAAAATAGTATAATAATTTTCGCTTTTTATGCGAGTCCCATAGTCCCATGTAAAAGCGGGTAGGCCAATATACCTACAAAAAACTATATTTTTAAAGTTTTTCATAATGGAGGGTAGTTTTCGTAGAAAATTCACGTTTTTTAACAAAAGGTGTAAGTTAGAAGCTACGACCGACAAATTTTTAATTAAACTTAACCCGGTTTATTTTGACATATTTAAAAATACATCTCTTTCAGTTAATAGTATCAGTACCATAGTATGAGTTTACTTTACGTTTAAAGTAATCGAAATGAGAGCGCGTTTGCCACTGATTGGCCGGCTCGAATAAACCAACCAATCAGAGCACTTGACGCTCTCTCGGTTCTTTAAAAGCAAACTCATACTAAAGGCACGGGCTATGAAAAATATGATTAGAAAAGAAATAAACTACCTCCCATTTCGCAATTTTTGGGACCATTTAAAGACTCACATATTTATATTGGGATGACCATCCCCTACCCAAAATATTGGGTTAAATTTAAAAAAAGACCTATGACTTAGCATAGTTTTTATCATACTAAAAAAAAAATACGTTTTCCAAAATAGCTTATCTTGAACATTACGCTTTTTATTCGTTACAGGGATAAGTAGATATACTATGTTATGGATTATTTTAAGGTAACTATCAGTACCAATAGTACGAGTTAGTTTTGCGTTTAAAGTCATCGAAATGAGAGCGCGTTCGGCGCTCTGATTGGCCGGCTCGAATAAACCAACCAATCAGAGCGCCAAGCGAACGTAAAACAAACTCATACTAAGAATACAGAATCCTATAGTTTTTAATCTTTAATCACTCCTCTGCTTATACCTTTACGAATAAAAGGCGTAATATTCATGCCAGTCTCAGAATTTCATTGATCACATCCCGAGTATTTTTGGCAATATCAAATTTATCACTTGACTAAACTCAGGAATCGAATCCGAGATTCGATAATCGATAATCGCTTTGCGCGAATAGACATTAGACATAGACAAAATTTTATTGTTTTACATGTCATTTTTATAGAGCTTTGGTCACACTGTATTAAAAAAAATTGAGTTTAAACTTTAAAATGTCATTCAGATTTGTCATAATGATATTTGGTTTGAAAATTGCAGATTCCAGGTTATAAGAATCGTTAAAATATGACCTGGGAATCGAATCTACACACAACATTAATCTTACACTAAATTTTTATATTCGTAGACGCCATATACATAAATGACTAGGCCATACTAAATAATCGTTTACGAAAGAACAAATCTACCTTTGAAAGATCAAAATTTTCAAAATTACACTTTGTAATCCCTACAACTAAGTAAATATTTGAGCGACACCTGATATGAAAGTACCGGATATCCACACGCATCACATAAAAAATAAAAATACCAAAAAACGGTAACATTGGATTGTGAACACAACGACAGCGTAGCCAAAAGCGCTCGGAGCGACATCTGCGTTAAAAAAATCTTTGAAAGACAAGAAAATAAAATAATTTACATCGTTTAGATGTGAAAAAAATTACAAAAAGAGATTAGAAATCAACTTAAAACCCTATTTTGTTGAGTTTTAGGTCGAATTTCTAACTTTAATAGTTAAATTTTTAACAGCAGAGTAATTGTCGAGTACTTTTCATACAATGTCGTTGTTAGATATATAAAACAAAATATACATTACTGTATATATTATAGCCTACTCCAAAGGCTTGTACTGGGTGGTGAACTGAGCTCGAGCCTTCTTGCGCTCAGAAGCAGTAGCGCCCTTAATCTTCTGGATAACATGGGGCTTCTTCGAAGGATCCGGCACGAAGCTTGTCTGGGCATCCTGATTGTCAAAGATAAATTATTACAACTTTTCAATACGTTACCGTATTGAAAACTGGGGTGAATAGAAACTCAGGGGGTGAATAGAACAAATTTTTTTATTAGGATTATTAATTTGTTTTCACGTTTTTGGTTTTAATAGAGCATTTTTGGTTTTAATAATGAATTAATAAAAAATATTAAAATGGTGTAAACAGTTCTAAATTACGAGAAAACACAACAAAATGTTGTTCCTATTCACCCCTGATTTGTTTCTATTCACCCCGTTTTACGGTACAATAAAATATATAAAAATAATCACACTCTCATTCACAAAATTTGATGAACTACTTAATTTTCGATTTTTTCTAGCTAAATTTCTAGAAATAAGTGTGTTATTTGACGTAAAAATCTGATGACGTCATAACAGAGTATTTCATACAAAGTTCATAGAAAATATCGTTTTTGACGTTTCGAAAAAAGTATTGAATTTGACTAGTGGGACACTAGCCTATTAGTATACAAAAAAATATAGTTTACTAGCTCCTTCCGACAGCTTTGCATACCGGGGCTGTGAGGTAAAAAGTAGCCTATTCGTTATTCTAGACCCCAATCTACCCCTGTTCCGAATTTCATCCCGATCCCTTCAGCCGTTTTGACGTAATTGAGTAACCAACATACACACAAACTCACAAACTTCCGCATTTATTATATTAGTAAGATGTTAAAAGTTATTAATGTGCTCTAAATGAACTTTGATTGATATTCATATGAAAGTAGTTTTGGAAAAAAATGCAATCCGCCATTTTATATTTACAATCATAAGGGATGTATTATATTATATTGTCATCAAGATTAAGAGGAAGGGATTTTTTCGGATTTTTCAAAAATTGCTCAGTAGTAGCACGGAATCTAAAATTGTGCCCAGTATATGGCAATAGGCTCACCCCCTATTACATGGGACTTATAACACAAATAGTGAAAAGTGGGTGTACACTGTATAGCGGCATTACGTGCCGTAATGTGCACCTCTGCCTACCACTTCGGGGATAAAAGGCGTGATGGGATTTATATTTTGACTGCACGGTTGGCGCGGTGGCTGGGCAACTGGCTGCCATGCAACGTGTAGCGGGTTCGATTCCCGCACGGAGCAACTCTTTGTGTGATCCACAAATTGTTGTTTCGGGTCTGGGTGTCATGTGTATGTGAACTTGTATGTTTGTAAACGCACCCACGACACAGGAGAAAATCCATTAGGATTTTCTCCTGTTTCGTGGGTGCCCCACATTAGTGGGGCAATGTTTTTTTTAAAAAAAGAAGAAAGATAGATATCTTACGTTCTCCCAATCATCGCTGCTCTCCGGAGCAGGCAGCTGTACGACAGGGACTACCGGCCGGTGGTCGTTGTCCGTCACATACACCTGGGTGTCCAACATTCCGCGCTTGGGGCATATCGCGACGTGATGCTAGAGAAAAAAATATAATATATATACAATGTGATAGGGGTGGGACTTCTAACCCGTTAAGGCTGAGTACTACATCTAATTTTATCGACAAAAAAATAATAATATGGGGGGTTGAACCCCTAATTGAAAATATTGAAAAATAGTGATTTTTTCGGTAAAAATAATTCACAAATGATTTTTTTTCTCACCAAAACATTATCAAACTTATGAAAAAAGTAATGAATTAGTGAGCCAAGGTTATTAGCTACCGTTTGTCCGTGTTTTTTTTTTGTTTCTACGACGCATACAACCTTTGATATCAAAAAAAGTAAAAATAATATTAAAATAGCCATAATTTTTAGAGGGAGGGGATTCTACCCCTTCGCCTCCCGACTTTTGTCGATAAAATTAGATGTAGTACTCAGCCTTAACGGGTTAGAAGTCTCACCCCTATCACATTGTATAAAAACTTTATAAAAACAAACAATGCTTTTACAAAGCATTTATTGCAAGTGTAGGTAATCATCATCATCATCATCAACAAATAAGTGTGGGAGAGCCATGCTTCGGCACGAATGGGCCGGCTCAACCGGAATGATACCACGGCCGGAGGCTCGAAAAGCAGGAGTAGGAACGGGGTGGTTTTTAGTCAGTAAGGGCCGAAACACATAACCGCGTTGCGGCGCCGCGCCGCTAAAATCAGCGGTTTGCGTTGCGATGTTGCGGCGTCGCGAAAAAGAGCATTTTATTGTCGTACGGTAGGGTAACCAGTTCCTCGTGATTTTTTTATTGGGGATAGACGTGTCTCTGCCATGGACAATCGTGAGAAACTTATTGCTTATTTGTTATTAAAAATACATTACTTTGTTTTAAATAAACGACATTTTAAAACTGCTTCCGGGTTTACTGACACGTGTTATTTGCTAGAGTGATAGAAACAAACTAAATCATTGTCAACAAGTATGACATCATAACGCTGGAACTAGCGCCACGCTGCGGTGCTGCGCCGCTACAATCGGCAGTGCCGCTACTGCCAATTCTCGCGGCGCGCAACGCGGTTATGTGTTTCGGCCCTAAGAGTCTGACACTCCCTCTCGCCTCGCCCAAGGCGGGAGAACCCACTGAATGACATGCCCCCTCAAAAAAAAAAGTGGGGCAACGTTTTTTTTTTTAAATAATATGCGTCTGACACTCCCTCGCACCTCGCCCAAGGAGGGAGAAGCCATTAGATGACCCCCCCCCCCCGCACCCCTGAAAAAAGGGGTGGCGCAATTTTTTTTTTAATTTAAATAAAGACAAAAAATATAGTCATCTACCCTATTAAGTATACTTACATCTAATTCAACTTCGTCTACTACATGGGTGACATCGAACGGACAAGTCGTCTTGCCACTCTTAACGTGTTGCCTACTACACTTGTTGAGGTGCACGTGCATCCTGTACTGTTCAACCTGATGTGCAGGGTTGTAGGGGCAGGTGACCAAATCGTGGGGTTGGGGATCCATTGTAGATCTGTAAAGGGAATCTCATTAAAATCTGTGCAGCCGTTTCGGAGTTAAGACTTGATAGACACTGAGTTGGATTAACCTTAACAACTGAACTGTCCCTATACAATACAGTTTACCACTACCACAAGTCACCCGACTTTTGGAAGAGCCATGCTTCGGCACGAATGGGCCGGCCCGACCGGAGTGATACCACGGCTTCACCGAAAACCGACGTGAAACAACGCTTGCGTTGTGTGAGTGAGGTTACCGAAGGCCCAGTTTCCTCTTTCCTAATCTTCCCAATCCCCGATTCCTCAACAACCCTTAAATTCCTAACCCCCAAAAGGCCGGCAACGCACTTGTAACGCCTCTGGTGTTTCAAGTGTTCATGGACGGCGGCGATTGCTTACCATCAGGTGACCGGCGTGTTCCATAAAAAAAATATGTTCTAGTGTTTATCTGTTTACTTTGAGTTAAATCCCAAGATCAGTTCAGTTTCCAACAGGAAATCAAAATCAAAGGCAAAGTCAAATAATTTATTCCAATTAAAGGCCCGCATCGTTCGCATCGCACGCAACGGATTTTAGTTTGTCTTGTATAGAAACTCATACAACTGCGTCCACTGATCCGCATCGTACGGACCGCATCATCGGCAATGCCTACATGCGTTGCGTACCGATGACGTCATACGGAATGCGTACAATGCGGGCCTGTGGACGCTTACTTTAAACCATATACTGAGGTACTTTTGAAACGTCAACCAATAAGTAATAGTCTGTCAGTCTGTCCGTCATTGAGGCCAAGTGCTCATTCCAAAGTAGCTTCGAATGAAGAAGAATGAGCAAGAAACGTTCATTCGTTACTCTTATATAAAATATAATATATGTGGAAAGAATAGATGGGATAGTCAATATGCTAAGTATATTAATTTCATACGACTACATAACTACATTAAAAAAATACCATCGGGAACTTTCGGTGTTGTATTCAGAATCTTTAAATATTTATTAATTTATGCGTAAAGAGTAGCCAATTCAAAATAATGATTTAAAAATGCAGAAATTGTGATAACCGGCCTCTAAAATCCAATGGAAAGTCAAATCATTTATTCCTCAGTAGTGCAATTGGTTTGTACCGGACTATTCAATTGAATAAATAAAAATAAACCATATATGTAGGTACTTTTGAAACTTCTACAAAGAAATAAACAATAGTCTGTCAGTCTGCCCATCAGTGAAGCTAGGTGTTCATTCCAAAATGTAGTGTCGAAAGGAGAAGAACGAGCAAGAAACTCCAAAAAATGTGACATTTAATATTTGTACCCTAATTTATATTTAGTAAGTAGACATGACAATGAAAAGTCAAATTTTTATTTATAAGTGGGTATAACTAAAATAAAGAAACAGATTTGTTTTAAAACTTTTCAAGAAATCTCTCGATTTTTTTAATTGTCCGAGCTCCGATCGAAATGGTTTGCTTGCATAATTTTATCATATGTAATATTGTAAATTAAAAAGTAAACCTAAAACATAAATGTCCGTCAGTGAAGCTAGGTGCTCGTACCGAAGTGTATGAATGGAGAAGAACGAGCAAGAAACTCCAAAAAAATGTGACATTTAATATGTGTACCATAATTTTTATTATGTAAGTAGACATGACCAAAAAAAAGTCTAATTTTATTATAAGTGGGTATAACTAAAAGTAAGAAACAGATTTGATTTAAAAATTTTAATGATTTCTCTCGATATTTTTAATTGTCCGAAGTCCGATCAAAATGGTTTGCTTGCATAATATTATAAATTACATAGTAAACCTAAAACATAATTTTTAATCAGTTTAAGTTTAAGTTTCATTTTAAATAATCATCTACATATGTAGGTAGGTACCCACGGAAAAAAAATTAACATTGAATAGTTGGATCTTAGAAATTTCCATATCCCCGGAGACAAGTCATAATGCTATGTAGTAAAAGAGGTCACCATAGCCATCAAATACTTGTCTATGGCCACTACATGCAAAGAGGTTGAGTTAGAAGGAATAAAGCTTAGAACACACATGAAATTTAAAAACACCTACCCCTTAGTTTAAAATCACAAAATCTATTGAAGGTATTTTTAAAGGAATATTGCAAAAAATATTGTACAGTTTTTCGGAAAATTGGCAATGGATGATCATTTGGCATTAAGGTTTAATATCGCAGCTAAAGAGAAAACGTCGCAATGTGGACCGCGCAAGTCGACCCGAGGGTATAAATAGGGGCGCGATGCCGTCCCACTCCATTTTCCCGTCAGCTACGTAGTTGTAAGGTATTATTCACTTCCACGATTACTCCGACCACTGTTATTCTAATATCGATTCAATACTTACAGGCGCGACGAAGACAAGATGGGAAACGACGGTGATTTATCACAATTTAAGGAGCTTTACGACGTCCTGCAGTGTAATAACTGGCTATTGATCGAATGCAGGCATACTGCAATGACGCTGCGCGGCCTGCGCGGTGCGCGAAAACTTAAATCTAGACCTCCGAAACGCATGCGTCAACAAATCAATAATTTCAGGTACCTACGCCCAAGGTCATCAAATATATCGCCTTTATCACAAAGAAATACTGTTTTTTTCATGTTTCCACCTCATTAAAACTGCTTACTTTGTCCATTTAATGCTGAGCCCGAATAAATTTCTACCCGCCAATGCGAACATTTTCTATCGCCCGGCAACTTTCGTAAAAACTAAGTATAAATAACTAAAAGGTCTTACTTACGTGGTAATTCTTTCTTCGCAACACTTAAAAGTAGTATATAATTATAGTTTGAAATCAAACTACACGCGAAATTAATATAATATACTAATATGCACTCTCGTCGAGTTTCGTCAATCAATAAAACTGTAAAACCTATGTCTGACACTTTGCTATTTATACGTCATTCAAAACTGAACGAAATGAAACGTCATTTGATTTAGTGTTGCCGGTCTGATAGCGATTAATAGTTTAATCGATTTTTAGGACCTGATAAAATCAATCGTACGCTAATATTTTAATTCGTAAATCTTTTTATTCTTTGCTTTATTTGGTTTTGTACATTCAATATTTATTTCTGCTAGAATATGTTTAAACAACCAATACTAAGACTTCGTTGGAAATTTTATTAAAAATCATGGAAACTGCTGAACCGATTTTAATGAAACTTGTCACGCAATATATTCCGGGTATATGTATTTTTGAATACCGGAATTGATGATGTACGTAATTCGATAGAATATGTGCTAGGCAATGTGGCTTCAAGAGCATAGAGTTAATAAAATAATGGCCGTAAGAGATGAATAAAAACAAAACCTGCATTTCTAAAATCAAAATTAAAATCAAAAGAATTTAAATAATCACATTCTTTGGCTCCTATTGATCGTAGCATGATGTTTTGTTTTCTATAGCCTTCGAGAATTGAATTATCCCACTCATAAATATTTATTTAACTCAAACCAGTAGTTTCGAAGATTAGCGCGTTCAAACAAACAAACAAATGAACAAACAAACTAGATAGTTTTATGTATCAAATATAGATTTGATTTAAAGAATAGATTACAGGCATGAAATACTTAATGAAAATGGGAACAGTATTATGTTCGTTATTAAAACAGTCACGAACATAATGGCAAACGACTCATAAATATTAAGCGCCTTTTGACATAAATCATTTGCAAGGTAACCCCTGCCGAGTATTGTGTAAATGCAAGTGGGGAGCAATTCGTAAAATCAGTCATTTGGCAAGCAGCTACGAATTGATTTAGTACAGAGACAATAACCATTGGTTGGCACCGGTCCAGACCAATAGTTACAGAAGGTATGGCTTCGGCTTTAAAACCTATTTTTTTCAACGTTGATAAGTATGCGTTTGGCCAACCAACCCGCTATCTGCCAGAACGGCGAAGCGAAGATGTGGCCGAAAAAAGAGTACACAGTAACTATACTAAATTTTTTATAAGTATATTTTTTTCTCCTTACAATAGGAACTGTCTATGTACTGACTCAATATTTATTTTCTTAGCTGCTAACCAATTATATCAGGCCTGACTGTATGTTAGAACGAACCGATATGTATGAAACCGAATAGCCTATATACTCTGCTATATACCAAGCAACCAGTGAACCATGCGAAAAGTCATTTGTTTGAGTGAGTGAGTTTGAATGTTTTGATTTATCATGCGCCTCGTTGGGCACGTTTCATCTAGTTTGGTTGAATGGTCACAAGTGGGATTGATGAGAAAAGGGTTTTCGGGATTGATTTTTCGATTAGGCAAGTGAGTTTGGGAGATTATGATCTGGAATTGTGTTATTTTAATGACGATAGGCTCTCATAGCATAAAATTATGGTAGAAGTGGGGATTACATATTGTACACTTCTAATAATATAAAAAAGGTAGAAGTGGGGATTAAATATCGTTTTTCGACATACGTCTTTTATGTGCTGAACCTATCCTCACCCTTTTAACGTTATGCATTTTAATTTACTTCAAATAATTTAGTCTACCATTTCTGGTGTAGGTATCATTAAATAAATTACGATAAAACATAGATTAGACAGTTTGAATTCTACAATACGCATTTTATATAAAGTTATTTATATCAATACAAACTCTTTAGGCTATTAGAACTATTTTAACAATTACTAGATTTATATCGATTAGAATCGAATACATTTACATTGCTTACAATAAGATTTATTGCACCTGCATCCCTAAGGTGAATGAGTCAATGAACTATAGAACGAATGAACTATTTCTGATGAATGAATGTATAATTTTCAAATCCAAATCGCTCCACAGTGGCGCTAAATAAAATAAGCATAATTTTAATGCAAAAGAATTTATAAATAACTTCAATTTTTGAGCTAAAATTAGCAGAAATATGGCTTAAAAACAGCTTAATTCGATTGTTTAAGAATATGTCCATATTTCTAGGCACGAACTTTTCAATAAACGATACTTTTGTTTAATAGAGCTTTTTACAAAATAATATTCACGATGATAAGTGTAAATAATTATAGCTTTTCAAAAAATAAAAATATCTGCAAGAATGGGGATGACTAATTTTTATTTTAATGTCCGTCTTGTAGATTACTTTACAATATTAGACACGTAGGTATGTTTCATTTTCTTACGGATACAAATATGTACTTCTCAAGATATCTACCTATATCGATTTGAAATATTGCGTAACTTCACATCTAGGTTCATTTTATACGTAGAAATTACGTATTTGCTCCCTTCTAACTTTCACGCGTTTTATCTAAGTATTGTTATCTTATTTAGATTTAGATTTCAGCCATGATCGTCCCACTGCAGGGCAAAGGCCTCCCTACCCTATTGTTATCTTATATGACAAAATAAAAACATACGTGTCTAATATTTTTTCATTACTAAAAGATAGTCCGTCAGGTACTAGATAGATTTTGAATTTTCATACCCTGTCATCATCCTTTTTAAACCACATTACAGTTGTGTAAAACTCATAAAAAAAGAACTATCCACGAATTAAAATAACAGTCTTTGAAATAAGTTTTATATCTACCGACTAACTGATTTTTTTTATGTCGCCTTACATTATTTTCAACTTAATATCGACTGTAAACGCACCGGTTTTTAATTTTAATTAGATATTTAATCTAAAATATAAATGGGTAGGTACCTATAAGAATGGGAGAATTTTATTTTTATTAAGTTAATGATTAGGTACTAACTATCGTACTCAGAGTCATTTAACCCAGTCCTTAGCAATTGTTTTCGATACAAAATTGTTAATAAGAAATAATTTAAGTAGGTAACAATTCATTGTACTTTTATTGCCAGGTAGCTGATGAACTACCTTAAAATCCCGTTGAAATCGGTCCAGCAATTTCAGAGGTCATAAAAAAATCAACAGACAGACAAAAATTCTAAAAACACTTTATCTTGGTGTATTCAGATTATGCTTGCAGTATAAACCGGTTATTTCAATATTAAAAACATACATTCCAATTTTATTTATTAGTCAGTATGAGGGTATCGGACTCGAAAAGCAGGAGTAGGAACGGGGTGGTTTTTAATCAGTAAGAGTCTGACACTCCCTCACGCCTCGCCCAAGGCGGGAGAAGTCATTGGATGATTTTGCCCCCTTAAAAAAATAGCTGAATCCGTTTCTACCAGTGCTAAGCTATGTGTACCAATGAATATGATTGGTAGAAGTCGAACGCATCCACAGCAACGTAGCATAGCACATCTCTGGAGAAAAAGCATCATTTAAGTTTATAATAAAACAAAAATATTTATTGGAATGTACTTGGCATTTATTTCAAAGAGTTTACATCATATAGTTAAAAACTTACGACACTATAAAAATACCTTACAAAAATCACAATTTTGGTAAAATAAGCAAAAATTGTACTTCGAGTACCTACTAACTAAGTACAAATACAAAATATCTTTTATTTTAAATGTAAATCATCAAAAACTTAAAAAAAATACAGTTTTTATATGTTTTAGGGTGATTTTTCAAAAAACCTTTTATTTTAATTTTTATTACACATTGTACGCCGGTGACCGACGTTAGCGGAGGATTTGCCTTCAACAGTTTTCTATTGACAGTCAAAGACAATAAGCATCGTGGTAGCTTATTATCATCCTTATTTTTGTTGGATTGGCAGTGTCACAGCTTAATTTAAACCAAATTTTGTGTTTCAAACGCAAAAATTGTTAACTTTTGGTTGAGGATAATGACGCCGTTAACTTTTTGTGTTTTTTATTTTGGAAAATCACCCTTTAACCGCCTTAAAAATAAGACATGGCGATCAAAATAAAGCATTTAAAATATGTAGGTACTTCGAGTACCCAAAAAAAACAGCATCAAAATTATCACAAATACCGAGAATGTTTTAAACATCATTACATAAGTAAATCTTAGGCTTCCAATGACTATAAATGTACTTAAATACTAAACCTATATAAGTTCTTAAACTGACATGGTCACTAGTAATATCATTAGAACTTAACAACTTCACTGTTCCTATACAATACCTACAATTTACCACTACCCCACGTATTCTTTTTTGATCTGATACCAGATACAAAAAACCGGCCAAGTGCGAGTCGAACTCGCCCATGAAGGGTTTCGTAACAGCAAGTATATACATAATATAAAAGTTATAAAATAACTTGGTTTTACATAGTGTTTGTATGAACGACAAACTTATATATGCTGTTTTTGAAAATGTTTTATTTCTTAAAAACGAAAAATTAAGTATTTTTGCGATACGTTCATGTAATTATAATTATAACTCCACACTCCTGTGACTCTTTGAACTTATTCCAAAAGTTCTCTGTCAGTCCTATGTGACTCATTGAACAGTTAAGTTCTTAAAACGGGATATTTACCATGTTTACTAGTCTAGAACTCCGATTTGATTCGTGATCATGGCGCTTGCAACAGTGCCGAAATATCGGAAACTCATCGACATAAATAAACATGGTAAATATCCCGTCTCAAGTTCTAATAATGGTTTACAAGTGGCTCTCTTTACCCTTCAGCTTATAATGATAATGATAAGTTCTAATGATACTAAACTTATGTTATAAAACTACTCTCATATAATATCATCACGCGTTTTAATCCCCTAAGGGGTAGGCAGAAATGTACACATTAAATGTAACACCTAATTCTCGCCAATGGGATCTACCGCTAGTGTGAACCTCTTGTTTTTCGTCCAATAAGGAATTAGTTAATGTCACAGCATTGGACGTTTAATGTAGGAAAGCTGCTGTGATTGGTCAAAAGACCTGTTCCTGCATTTGCGCCCTTTAGTGAGCGAAAAAACAGTTACTCACATAATTCACACATACAATAGGGTAGGTGACTAATTTTTATTTTAATGTTCCATCTTGTAGATTATTTTAATACATTAGACACGTATTTTTTATTTTCATACGTAAACAAATGCTTTCGACGATATTTATATTGGTTTCAAATATCGCGTCATGACGTCACTGCTATGTTTTATCTGCACCTATGTTTTACACTTAAAAATGACTTAGCTTCCATCACATTCATACATCTGATGGTATACAGAAACTACAGAGCGCCACCTACTACGCTCCTTACATACTTCTTTAGCTTCCATCACATTTATACATCTGATGGTATACAGAAACTACAGAGCGCCACCTACTACGCTCCTTACATACTTCTTTAGCTTATATCTAAACTCCTACATAAAATACAAAAATAGCACACGTTTTTGTGCTTTAAAAAAATGAGATTTATCACTCAAATTGAGCTGATTGACTGAGCAATTAAAGAGAGCAAGAATCTTCTCGAAAAATCCTTTTTTTCAGTACATTTTATTCTTTATCCAGTAACCTTAGTATGACTTTGCTTGCGTTCGGCGCTCTGATTGGTTGGCTTATGTGAGTCGGCCAATCAGAGCGCCGAATACGCTCTCGTTTGTATAACTTTAAACGTAAAACAAACTCATAATAATGTTACTGATATTACCTATGTTATTAGTTGTGTGTTTGTAAGAAATAAATCCATAGAATACAATAGCTGCTTTCTATCAAAGAAATATGGAGCCCATTCTTTTTAGATATGCCATCAAAAAAATCGGAATAGAACAAAATATTCGGCAATAGTTGTCTTTAACGCGACGTCTTGCGTGAGCGATCTAGAAGCGAACGCGAAGCGGTGCGGTTACACACGATTTTTTTTATAAGAACGTTGCCCCACAATAGTATTTTCTCCTGTGTCGTGGGTGCGTTTACAAACATACAAGTTCACATACACATGACACCCAGATCCGAAACTACAATTTGTGGATCACACAAAGAGTTGATCCGTGCGGGAATCGAACCCGCTACACGTTGCACGGCAGCCAGTTGCCCAGCCACCGCGCCAACCGTGCAGTCAAACGCGATGCAATGTGACGGCGGCTATTACCTAAGTACTATTTAAGCAAAATTATTGTACCTACCTCCATATTGCAACATTTAAGGCAGATTCCATAGCACGGTTCTAAACCTTAGTGGTTTTTTGGTTGCTATTTGTTATTTATTGTATTATTGTTTTGTGTAAATAATAAATAAAGTAAAAAAAAACGTAGGCCATTGCGTTCAATACATTTTGACAGTTTAGACTTTAGACAGACGGACTGCATTTCGACTGCAATCTAACTGCAAATTGCAGCTTGAATGCAGTTGATACGACTGCAGTAGGACTGCAAATCAAACGTGCAGTCCGATTTCAGTTGAATTGCAGTCTGCATGCAGTCGGTGTGCAGTTCACATAATGCTGGACTGCACTATCTAGAGCCTTAATATTTTCGCGCCGCATCGCATCGCTTTCGCGTTCAAATCGCTCACGCAAGACGTCGGATCGCGTAAAAAATATCATCTTTACAAAATCTGTTTCACAATCGACACCTTTTTCCGTTTACCCTCCCCATCCTCTAAAACAGTCAAGCCTTCAAATTCACTCGTCAATTCTTTAATGCAAGCGACCTCATCTTTCGTCAAACCGGGCGGCAAATCGAATTTTGCATACTCTTCCCTTCCCGCCAAATCTTGACACATGTCAAAGACGCCATCTTTAAAATCCTCATCGACAACGTAGCATACTTTTTTAATCTTCGCCTCTTCAGGCAAAGGCATTACTGTATTCCGATTTAGAGCCTTACGCCACATTTTTTTTTCATCTACCTCTGCCTTTTTAATCCTAGCATCTAAATCCGCTAAGGCTTTACCGATTTCTTTATTTTTCGGTTCGATTTTCAGAGCTTTTTTGTAAGACAACACAGCCTCCTCTAATCTAGCGAGAGATTCTTGGGCCCTACCGTAATAAAACAAGGCTTTGCAATGGGTATTAATATCGATTATTCTGTTAATATGCTTGCAAACACCTAGGATATTTTTTGGCCTATCTATTTTGTAGTAGCAAGTTGCTAGGTTAACAAATATGGTTACTTTGAGGTCGTTGACTACTTTTAATTCCTCTTCATTCTGGGGTTGGCACATGGATAGTATGGAGATGCCTTGTTCATAGTTCCGGATTGCTTGTGTATACTTTTTCCTTTTGAAAAGGTCTTTGGCGACAGCACGTATGTCCTTTATAGTAGTGACTGTAGTTTCAAATTTCATCTGCTCCGAACTTGGTAGGTCGTTGAACCTGAAAATATGACGAACATTAGTTGAAATGCAACATTAGTTAAAATAAATAACTTCCCAATCTTCCTAATTCCGGATTCCTCAACAACCCTTTGATTCCTAAACCCTAAAAGGCCGGCAACGTATTTGTCACGCCTCTGGTGTTTCAAGTGTCCATGGGCGGCGGCGATTGCTTACCATCAGGTGATACGACTGCTCGTTTGCCGGATTATACCATAAAAAGTCAACAGAATAAACACCAGCATATTAGTTAAAATGGTTACAAGTGTGTCGATTGTCCAATAAGGAATTTGAGATTTGTCTCTTGGGTCGGAGAAAGTATTATTTATATTTCATACTAGCTACTTTCACGTGGTTTAGCTCGCTGCTCGGCTCCTATTGATCATAGCCTAGCCTTCTGATAAATAATTATGCAAGTTGGACCAGTAGTTTCAAAGATTACCGCGTTTAAACAAACAAACGAACCAACTGTTCAGCTATAGTTACCAAAAATCCTAAGAAAATTAATATGAAATTATAACTATTTACGAGCGGTGTGCAAAACTCTCAACTGAGTGGAGCTTATAACTCAACGTCAAAGCCGTCGTACATTGGCGGGCGTGCAGAAGAAGTAATTGCGATAAGGATCAGGAAGCTTGCCTACCCCTTCTGGGACAAAAAGGCGTGACGTTTAATTAATATTAAATTATTTTTTTTCGTTAACTTTACGTGTATTGTGCAATGGTATATTGGGCTTTATGTTTTACCCAATTTTATCTTATGCATATCTTTTTCATGTTTTTCTTCATATTCATTTCAATATTATTTTTATAATTCATATCTTGTGTGTGTTAATGTAATTGGTTTGTTTTAAACCGTGTTAACATGGTAATTAAATCTATACGTCCGCAAGGCAGCTTGTGGCGAGCTGTTGGGCAGTGGCGACCCCATTAGACCTGACTCCCGTGGAGAAGCCATACTTTGAGAACATTCCGGTTGGACACTCGTCAAAACTATCCGGAGTGGCCTCTCCTACCTACTCTTGCCTTATCGGCTGGTTTGAGTGGTATAGAGTGGTAAAGTTGCCTTCAGCTCCACTTGGGGGAAGGATCTGTAAGATGCTGGTAGCAATCTTGCACTTCTCCGTACTGTCGTTCCGGATTTCCGATACCGATACCCCCTTCAAACAGCTCAACGGAAGTTGCTTTCCTTTTTAAATGCCGGCAATGCACCTGTTTCCTGGTGTTGCACTGTCCATGGGCGGCGAGTAATCGCTTACCTCAGATGACCCGTCTATGTTTTCCCTATTCCATAAAAAATGGACACCCGATAGTTACACCGGTTAACAATTGCGTTACCGGCCTTATGGGGGTTATCATTTAAGGGTTGTTGGGGAATCCAGATCTCACGAATAGTACCTACATCATATGTCGGTTTGGCATTTCCTTTGACTGTGTACTTGTATAGAGCCATTCAGGATAATGAACCGGCTCGACCGGAGTGATACCACGGCCTCACAGAAAACCGACGTAAAACAACGCTTGCGTTGTGTAAGTAAGGTTACTGGAGGCTCAATTACCCCTCTTCCCTATCTTCGCAATCCCCGATTCCCCAACAACCCTTATTTTTAAATGGATAGAGGGGATCGGAAAGATTGGGAATTAATATTTTAAAGCTGAAGATATCAAAAGCTTGTTCAATTCAGCCTTAATCTCCGCCCCAAAATGTTGTCCGCAGTTGTGAACGCCTCTTGTGTTGGATGTGCATTTATCGAGGAAGGCTATAGGCTAATACGCTTGACCATCAGTCCGTCTACTCGGGTAAACACGCTAAAACTATGTCAGTACTCTCAAATCTTGGCAGGTCTTAACTTACCTGCAGAAGGCTGCGCAACAGTGTAAAGGGTCAATACGATTTAGAAATGGTCAATCGGTCTGGCCTGATACGAGGTCGCCGCCCGCACCTCGCCCATGTTACCATTTGGTTCTAAAAAATACCTTTTGGCAGCCTTACGTTCACGTAGTTCAACCTGCCAAGACCCGTTGAGATTTCACTTGTACTCCGATTGTACACTGAAAAAATAGCTATACTATTTATATAGGTATATCCAACGGCTTTTCCCGAAACTTGTTAGGCAGAGGTATAAAACGGAACTATCAATCACTCATAGTATGCAGCAATTAGTGCAACAGTATTGCGATGAGCCAGGTGACACCGGGGGCCGTACTCCTGCAAATATTAAAATTTTAAGAAAAATTCCGAAAAAAGCACAGTAATACTTTTTGAGGAGGGGAGAAGCATCCCATGACTTCTGAAGCCTTGGGTAGGAAAGGTGAGCAGGGACTGATCTTTTCTGGTAAGCAATCAACCCCGTTTCTCCGGAGCCGGAGCCAAGTCCGAAGAACCTCCAAACCTTCGGAACACATCACCCCTTTTTGAGGGGAAATCATCTAATCTCTAAAGCCTTGTTTTGCGATGTCCATAGGCAGCGCTAATAGCTTACCATCAGTCCGTCTACTCAATTAACCACACTACCGCTATGCACCAATTTACAGTAATTCAACCATGAAAACACCGGAACATTAAGTTTATATTTTGCTGTCCGACAGGGTCCATAATTGTGACTGTCTTGGTCCAGCAACGAAATTAATCAGAAATATTATTAGAGGAGAAGAAAACGAGAAAGAAACGCGAGGTAATCCAACGGCGGTTCCCGAGCTACTTGTTAGGGAGGTATCAAACGGTACTTCAGATCTTTCATAGTACGCAGCGTAGTGCAACAGTACTTGCGATTCAGGTGACACCAGGGGACCGTCTCCTGCAAATATTAAAAGTCCCTCATTGAAGAAACTATTAGACCTTTTCCCTATTAATTTACGTGAGTAAACCGTGATTTTTAGCTAATATAGTATGTCTCAAGATAGTTTTTATTTATTTTCAGCCCTGATCGTCCCACTGCAGGGCAAACCTCCAGGGCCTCCCTACCCTCCTTCCACTCGTCTCTTTGTAGAGCTCTTTTCTCAAATTAGTTATTAAAGCCTTGGGCGAACGACAGCAAGTGTCAGACTCTTGGTGCCCTAAAAAAACCCCGTTCCAGAACAAAAGCTAACTCCACTTACCGGAGCCCAGGATCAGTAGTCCGGATTCACGCTCCCATTGGAGAGGCAATCCGTCATCTTAGCAGCTAACTGCTCGAAGGACTGATACTCCGGAGAGGCTAGCAGCATGTTCTCAGCTTGCTTATCTACACTCTTCAACGCATCGCCATCATCACTGCAATAGATAGATTTTATGAAAAACTAGCTAATTCCGCGCGGTTTCACCCGCTCTGCTTGGCTCCTATTGGTCATAGCGTGATGTTTTATAGCCTATAGCCTTCCTCGATAAATGCACTATTCAACACAAACCGAATGCTATTCTCCTCGGACCAGTAGTTACAGCATTCGATTCCAACCATTAAAACACCAGGAACAAAGTCTTCAGCTCTCAGGGACATTAGTCTTAGAAGCAATAGATGAAAAAAGTTTATTGGTTATAAAAATACATTGTAGAAACATGTTGTCACAGTTTTCGAAAAATATCTCAGCAGTAGTCACACCGGCTGGCTCCGATTGCTAACTATCCAGTCAATGGCAAGCTCAAGCAGCGACGTCGCGCACGCTGCATAAATGGTAAAAAGTGTGTGTACATTGTATAGCGGCATTACGTGTCGTTTTGTGCATCTCTGCCTACCCCTTCGGGGATAAAAGGCGTGACATTGAACGTATAATGTAGGTACAGTAGAAGCTCCTTATTCGCGCTTCCTTCATTCGCGGTTTCACTATTCGCGGATTGAAAAAATGCGACCCAATTCCTATATTGGCGGTCAAGATTTCTTTATTCGCGGATCGAATCGAAATATCGGTGCGTGCATGTATCTAAAAAAATACATTCGCTATCCTTTGTCAACGCGTCAGTAGAAGGATAAAAAATAAAATAGCCTCATTACAACTACGTCTAGATTGTAACTTCTGCCTAAACCTAGTGTTACCTAAACTTGATGATAATATTATGTAATTCATCAATCTGTATGATCAGAAAGTTCAATTAAATATTTTTTTTATCTATAATTTGCTTCTTGATTTCGTCATCTAGGAACGTAACCCCATACAAATTGCCATTCCATATTCACGGTTTCTGTATTCGCGGCATATTTACGGAACGCATACCCCGCGAAGCTTCTACTGTACAATATTTTGGTTACCATAGTTTGGTGCGAGTTACAAACCTACCAATGAGAAGCACCAATGTGACTTTCTGATTTATACATAACTACTCTCTAAGATTATTTAAACACCACTAACAGTGAAAGAAAACATCGTGAGGAAACCTGGGCTTATAATTTCTGATTCTAAGTATGCAATCGCCAACCCGCATTGAGCAACGATGATTAATGCTAAAACCTTCTCCATGCGAAAAGACGCCTTGGTCTTCGTATTCGTATTCCGGCCCCTTTCCCCTCTGTTCTCCCTAAACCCCTAATCTCCAATCCTCAAATTCCTAAAACGACTGGCAAGGCACTTGGCGTCCATGACCGGCACTGCGCCGATTGCTTTGCTTACCATCAGGTGATCCGTAAAAAGGCAGTAACTCAGGCTTCAGCTTAAAACATATATTAAACAATTGTTCACTTACTTGTCTTCTTCATCGTACACCGTGAACATTTCATCTTCATCGTTTCCGTCAAACAGAGACTCCTTCTTGTTGTAATCGAAGTCTATCGTGAACTCGGTGTGACCAGTTTCTAATAGCTCCCTGAAATAAAAATTATATGTGATAAAATTGTTATATTAATGAAAGAAGGAGATTCTCAAATAGATCTCACATCAGGCAGAACCGATTTTGATGCGGTTCAGCAGACTATTTATCAGATTTCAGAGAAGGTTTTATGGATATTACCGACGTAAAATAATGGAGGTGGTTCCTTTATTTTAAAATGTTTTATTTAACATTGATAAGTTTGTTTGTTCGTTTGAATATGCTAAACTCTGGAACTACTGGTTCGATTTGAAAAACCACCAACCAATGTTGTTGATTGTACCACCTACTTTTAATATGTTGTCCTATGTAAAACTGTCTATTATTATGGGGTACATACAAACATAAATAAAATATGCATTATCCATGTCTAAACACTGAATTTTGTTTTAAGGTAACTACAATGTGAAACTGTGACCAGTCATCGAGGGATAAACGGCAGCATTTTTTAAATGTTTGTGGCGATATATCACATTTGACAGAGCTGGCACTTAGACAGTCAACAAACAAATCAACAGACAATGTCACAAATCCTACATCGCACATATGAAGTTTATATGTAATAAACATGGATAGAAAATCCCAATGAACAACATTTAGGCAGAAAGCTCACCAGACACGATTATGACCTCACCAGGACGGAGGATCCTCCTTTTCTTGGGGAACTTTACTCACAGTTCCCTAAATGTTTGATGATGTACAACCAAAAGAATGATCTCAATTGAATGTTCAAAAAGCATGTTGCAGGTGCAAGGCAAGCTAGAAATACAGGGGCACTATATCTGCTGTATCAATCGGGACCCCTGTGCTAAGGGGGCCTCCAACAGTTGGCAAAAAAATTTAGGAAATTTACGTCCTTGTAAGGACCCCCAAATATGAGCTCACTATTATTGCATCGGTAAGTCCCCTCTTTGAGATTTGAGAGACAGGGTGGGAAAACTCAATGGTTGATTTTACCCAATAAAAAAAAATTATATGGGGCCTCACCAAGGCACACTACACTATTGTAGAAAATATAGGTAGACAGGATGCAAAGGTAAGAATCAATCATGTGTGGGTCTACTCTTTCACGGGACAAAATAGTATGATATGCTAGTTTGTAACTAAAAATAAATTAATAGATACATTCGCTTAAGATAAAAAGAATATAATGAATGGTAAAAAAAGAAATAACTTTAATAACATTGTATTAAGAAAAAAAAAACGATGACTTAAACTTAAAACTTACAAATCATGAACTAAAAACTGCAAGGCAGACAAAAATAACGAAACACGCGCGCCGGCAAAACGGATTCTTATAAGAATTAATAAGAATGTTCATAATAATATTACCTCTTATTTATTCCTTTAGCTAGCGGCACGTTGAGAAATTGTGGCTGTTCCGTCCAATTGGCTTGGTCTGTAGAGTCTTCCATCTTCTTAGAACGCTAGAAAACAGTTTTCAAAACTTCTTTCACTTTAAAATTTGAAGCAGGTACAAGAAACTCGAATTCAAGACCGATCGATCAATATACGAAAATTGGCATCTATGTGACTTTGACAGCCGAGTGCATTTAGTGTTGAGAGGAAAAGATCTTAACAAGCCCGCTCGATATAAGAATGTAACTTATTATTGTAATTTTTTAGATTATAATGTTATGTTTTTACGTATTTTTGAAGGTTTTTTTTGTTAAAATATGACAAGAAAGTGAAATCATATTTTTTTTAGGTGTCAATTGTTTAATTAAAAATATTTATGTTGTTTTTATTTATCGATGTTATTTTATCGAAAACGTATAATTGTGATGGTTCATCACTAGTGAAGCGTATTTTGTTTTTAATTTCAATCGATCAATAAAAGTTTGATGTGTGACTTCAAGTCTTTTAAGATAAATCGTAAGGGTAACCACGCTTTCCATTAGTTTTGAAGTTAATCAGAGTTTTATAAGATAATTTCATTAGAGAATTACAACTTTCCGCCATTTATAATTAAATAAATGATAATATTTTTTTATATATTCATTTTAAATTTCGTATTTTCTCATCACATGAAACGGGAACTTGTAAGTTCTTTACGAAAATAAAGATTTATAACGTGCTAAAATCAAAGAAAGATATTTTAAATTAAACAACAGGTAGGTTGTAAATATGTGCGCGGTCGCGGACTTCGATGCTTTTATTTTATTCTAGGCTTGTACTGAAAAATATCATAATACCCACTAAATATGAATAAAATCTTTTAAATGAATTCTTTATTACATTCCAATAAAATATACCAGTAACTTACACCTATATTTTGTACAACACGACTATGGATCGAGTTACAAAGTACCAGTATATCATGGTCTCGTTTTATATGAACTTTCTTCACATTTCACGGTCAGTTTACACTGGTTTTTGTGTACCTGTATTTTGTTTGTAACACAAATAAACAGATAGGTAGTTATAGCAAAACAAATCAATACTAGCTTGAGGGCGCTGTATCCCGGTATTCCCAGTGGTATGAGAATAGTGATGTTCATGACATTTTAATACCGATAACACGATTTTTTATTTCCGATTTTTTTTCGATGGTTTTTTAATATCAGCTAATTAGAAAAATGGTAGGTATATTATTTGCTTATTAGTTACGTAATAATAGTACGAATAAGGAAAAAGGAACCTGATTTTATAATATTATATTGAAAATATTTTTTCCGATGGGTTTTTAATACATTAATCAGCTGATTAGAAAAATGGTGGGTATATTTGCTTATTAGTTACATAAAATCGTACGAATAAGGAAAAAGGGACCTGTTTTTATTTTATTTTTTTAACGTTGAGAAATCTGCGTTTGGCCATCAACCTGTTTACTGACAGGACGGCGAAGCGAAGATGTGGCCGAAGATGGAACACACAGACTTAGAAAGTACCTATTTACTCTGACCTTGAAATTATTTTTTTCGGTGGATTTTTAATACATAATCAGCTGATTAGAAAAAGGAACCTAGTTGAAGATTGCTATATCTATATTACATGAAGTTACGTTATGAACCTCTCAATCTTAAATGACATCAATCTCGAATAAATCAACCGACCGAACACGCTCTCGTTTCGATTACTTTAAACGTAAAGCAAACACGTATTAAAGATATAGAATTGTAAAGGATTTACTTGACCACAGGTTTAATTTCCGCATGAAACAGATGTGTGATCCAGAAGGTGTTGTTCCAGGTCTGGACGTGATACATATAATATTGAGAAAATACTGGGTTGGTAAGTATCTAACAAGTGACTGATCGACAGAAAATACAGCCGAAAGTACTTAGGTACTGTTAAACTTAAAAAAAACTGTAATATTGCATTAAATAAAAAAAATATATCAACATAGGTAATGGTTTTTTTATTTCCCACCGGAGGTTAATAGATAACAAGTAGATATGTACCACTATTAAGAAATATCTAAGAAATATCACCTACTTATTAAAAAAATCGAATATTTTTAGTTTGTCTATATTTCGATACATATTTTTCATCATAAATATTAAAAATATACAAATTGATTCGAAATGTAACATGATGACGTCACATTTTTTATTTTACTAGCAAAATGCAAATGAGGCGTACACAAACGAGCAGTAACGTGGCAAAGCGAGAGAGCTCACATTGTATATTGATCTGAAAAGCCACATGACTCAATGACGTCATTTCTGCGCAAAAATATTCATGAATGGTAATTTAGAAGTCGTACGACATCCCTTACTATTGAACTCTTGATTATATCTTACACATTGTAATGTACCTAGAAAGCTATTGCTATTTCTAGGCTTTGACGTAAGAAAATTTTCATATTTTCAAATAAAAAAAAGATTGCAGGAGTATACTTAATGACGTCACATCAATGCCCTGTAATCAGCAGATTCGCATTAGGTATACGAAAACTATTTTTTTATTGATGGTATCCAAAATTGTGGTAAGTATTTTGAGCTGAAAAGAGCAATTTTTCAATGGTTGAATTTTAAAAGGGCTTATGGATTGATACCTAAGTTACGCACTGCATTTTTTTATTTTCCTAAGATTTGTCACTTAATAAAACGGACTGTAAAAGCTAGACTAGCCACTTAGATGAAAAAAACCTATAATATTTTCAACTCAGATCTCATTATCAAAAATTATCGTTCTTTTGCGACGAAGAAATCAGAAAGAAAGTGCATAATATGAGCATATCTGTATAAATCCGAAATTATAACACGAATTATTTATTTATTTATTAAACATTTAGAAAAAAAACTAAGGCTTACAGTATACCTACTCTTTGTTACCTAGATTTAGTAAATTACTGCAATCCATTTTGAAAAAAATAAAAACCTAGTACCTACCTAGGTACCATCTACAAAATTTATCGTACCTAGGCATTATTCGATATCTATAACGGTTAGGTCTTTCTACGCCCTATTATATCCTTCAGATTGCTATCCGTATTTTGACATATTGCCGGACCCATCTCGAAGGTGCAAGATTGCAGTACCTAGGTAATTTATTACATTTGAATATTACAAAATTGTGTTGTAATAGCCGCAAATATGTCCGATTCACAACTTTATTGGAGCTGTAGAAAAGCCATGGATGATGAACCAAGTAAGTTTTATTTATTGCACCTAAATTATAATAAAAAAACCTTGAATTTTAAGTTACAAAATTCGAAAAATTATTTTGCAAAAAAATTAGTTTTGCCGCCTAAATTGACATTTGGATTTTTTAATTATTTTCTTAAAAATAGACTAAAGAATTTTTAGAAAATATTTTTTTAATTACCGCTGTTTGGATTCGGAGATATTGATCCGATGTTCACGCATGCGTAATGTTATATCAGGTCACTGCACCTGTTTGATATATTAACGTCACTAAAACACTTGTGAACTGTCTCAAAAGTTTAGAAGTGGACATTCTAATTATATATTTTTCACTTATTTTCGGATTAAAGGGATTCGTATTTGAACAAAATGCCAGAGGATGGCGGTTTTCAGCGGCGTTTCGGCTATACTAAGGATAATGCGGCAAATTTCACGCCTTTTATACCAGCAGTAGGCTGCGTAATGGTCATGCGTCTAAGATACCACTTGTTTGATCAGTTGCCTGGCAACATAACTTTTGTTATTTTTGCTTTTGTCGAGTTAAATAGGTCGATGACTTGTGGGGGCCTACCCTTGAGGTAAAGTATGCAGGAATAGAAGGACATGCAATGAATCGAGCTAAACGCTCGTACTAGGTTTTAACTCAGACTAGGTTTTTAGATCAAATAGGATTATTTTTGTCGGAATGCTTAAAGTTTTGTGAAAGAGATGGATATTAATTGTCAAATTAGTGTTTATTCAAATCACTGATTTGATTGTTTCATCATCTTTTTAGCAGGGTTTCCCGATGCGCGCAGCTCGATTTACAACGATTTGGTAAATAAAATAGTAACCACTGATGTCTCTGACATCTTGCAGTCACGACTGCACGGAATGAACCCTGCTGTCTCGCCAACCGTGCGTTGGCGAGACAGCGTAGTGGGTTCGATTCCCGCACTGAGATAGTCTTTGTATGATCCACAAATTGTTGTTTCGGGTCTGGGTGTCATATATATTTGTAAACGCACTCAAAACACAGGAGAAAATCTTAGGGTAGGACAACGTATTTACAAAAAAATAAAATTGAAATGAAGGTTTGATTTCAACTTAACTTGCAAGTATGACTAGTTAAAAGAAATATTTCACTCGTTTCTCGTTTCAGTAACATTGGCTAAGTTCCCAATGAGGGTCATAGTCCCTCCTATTCATCCGTCGGAAGGGCCTGCTGAGAGCTACCCAGTGTCTCCAGTACCAGACGATGTCCAAGAAATTGTCGCTATACTAGAGCGATCCGCATCACTCCCGGATTTTATTCCAGAATTACAGAAAGAGCATAGTATATTGTCTTTTCAACACTCATTTTATGTGATCTCAGGTAAGTTTAACACATTTCTTGTAATAGACGTAGAAGGTTTGAGCCTTAATCAACACGCTTGCTCAATGCGGGTTGGTGATTTCAGACTTAGGCTAACTAGAGTTATAAACTCAGGTTCACTCACAAAAGTGTGTTTTAATGTGGGAGAGCCAGTGATACCACGGCCTCACAGAAAACCGACGTGAAACAACGCTTGCTTCGTGTTTCGTTAGTGATGTTAGCGGAGGCCCAATTATCCCCCATCCCAATCTTACTACGTTGTTACCATTTTTAAAGGGGGCAAAATCATCCAATGATTCCTTCCATCTTGGGTAAAATGAGAGGTAGCGTCAGACTCTTACTAAATAAAACCCACCCCGTTCCTGCTTTGAGCCGGACGCCCAGTAACCATATAACTACGTTGCTACCATAAATATGCTTTCATTTAGCTTCTTTCATTCCAGGCGACAATAATGTCACTTCAGGCAACGATATGGAGGTAACTGAGCCTGATCTGAACGCTCCATCCACTTCAAACGCATTTGGTTCTATGGCGTCATCAACTTCAACACCACCAGATGGTATAGGCACACAGTCTGCGAGGCTGCAGTCTCCATTCAATGCTTGTTTTATCCCTGGTGATATGGGACCAGTGCCGTTCAGGACCAAAGAGGCTTTGGAGAAAATGATTGTTATTAATAATAAGATAGGTAAGAATTTCTTTGGGAATGACCTTCAGTCGATGAATGTATATTAAGTGCCTTCCTGGTCTATTTGTGATAAATGATTTTGACTTTTGACTTTGTATTTGAAGAGAATAAGGTATGCGAAAGATGTGTCATTTAATGTTTTTGTCTGCTCGGGAATCGAACCCAGTAAGAAGTGGTCAAAAAACAATATTATGACTGTTTTAATGTGACTATTCTCCTTACTTCTTACTTAATAATATAAATGCGAAAGTTTGTCTGCATGTTTGGTATTCAATCACGCGGGCGAAGCCGTTGGCAGAAGGCTGGCAGGTTGGTTGGGAGGCTAGTGTGTGAGTATAAAAAGAATATGTGTTTGTTGAGGATGAGCCTGTTGCTATACACAAATCCAGATTCCACACCATGACTGAGAATTTTGAATTGAAAACCCTAAAAACGAGACAACGGTGTGACAAAACCGCGCTTAATATCAAAATTTTGACTTCACAGATGCGGCCAAAGAAAACGAGAACATAAAAATAATAGAAAAAGAAGTATACAGACTGCACAACGAAGCTACACACGCTTATTACAACCATTTATATGAAACATCCATTGCCAAACTGAAGATCGCTGAAGCCTTTCTGAACTTGGCTATCACATGCGACTATGATCAATTTGATCGTATCAGAAAACTGATGCTCCGTACTTATATATCTTTGGCTGATTCTTATAAGGAGAACAAACAGATCAGCCAATGTATTGTGATCAATCAAAGAATTAATACAGAATTCAGCGTCGATGATGTGATCCGCTATAAGTTTATAGAATTACAGCTAATGACTGAAAATTCTGTGTCTGATGTTCCTGGGACTGCTGAGCGACGCGTGTAAGTCTTTGGTGTTTGTCTGCCGACTGACAAAACTTTTGAAGGCAGACTTTTTTTTTTTCAATGATATAAGCCCATGGCCTCCCGAAACACTAGAGACGTTACAATTGCGTTGCCGGCCTATTGGGTGTTAGGGATTTTTTTTTCAATGGTATAAGCCCATGGCCTCCCGAATCACCAGAGACGTTACAATTGCTTTGCCGGCCTATTATCGGGTATTAGGAATTTAAGGGTTGTTTGGGAATCGGAGATTAGGAAGATTGGGATGGGAGGTAATTGGGCCTCCACTAACTCCGCTAATAATGCACCTATGTGGTGCATTTTACACTTAAGGGGGGTCAACAAATACGTAATTTGAAACAATATCTTACCGTTTAACGGTAAGTTTAAATATAGCCTGAATATTGGTGGATTTGGATAGGTACTAAAGATGGAACATATTTATCAGACATTTTGTTCGTAGCTAATCAGAATTCTACCACGATGCTGCCGTGCCGTAAATAATATTTTTCCGCATTGTTACATTATCATCATCATCATCAGCCGGAAGACGTCCACTGTTGAACAAATGAGGACTAAGAGGGAGGCCCTTAGTCCTCCACGTAGAACGACAAACCCACCTGCATCCACTATCGTTACATATCAAAGTTTAATTCTTAAAACTATTACAAGGTTGTTTGTTAGTGATTCATGATATTACCTAGTGATATAAGAACACATACGATGTCCCTATTATATTCAATTATTATCTTTAACATCGGCCTATAATCACAGTTATAATGGTAAAAAATTATATTTATTTATAGGGTGACTGGTAATTAGTGAACGATATTTAAACATGTGATTGTACTCATGATTACAAACAACTTTCCCAAAGAAACTTTTTTGTATACTTATTAGTTTCATTTTTATCATAATAAAAAAACAACAAAAATTCGCTTTCGCATGATCAGCTGTTAGCAGCGAGGCGCCCGCGCCCGCGGTATCGGAAGTCTAATAGGTACCTATTTTGATACATTACACGCGCCTGCTTATTGAAATATTGTTGTTTTGTTAAAGTTAAACGAAAAAGTTTCTTTGGAAAAGTTGTTTGTAACCATGAGTACAATCACGTGTTTAAATATCGTTCACTAATTACCAGCCACCCTATTTAAAAGTGTTTTGTGGTGTAACAGTACAATAAAGTAGGTAAATAAAAAAAAATTGAGGGTTATCTACGAACTACACCATCTTCGTATTTTTTTGTGGACTTAAATAATCCACTGTCAAAACTAGATATTTTTCCACTTTTCACTCGAGTATTTATCGAAAAAAGTGGGAAAAATACTCAGTAGGTATTTGCTCAGTATTTAATTTAGATTCCACAGTTGATACGGAGGCTGGGCAATCGGCTGCTGCTCAACGTGAAGTTGTTGTTGTTTGTGTGATCCACAAATTGTTGTTTTGTGTCTGAATGTCATGTGTGATTGAAACTATGTTTGTAAACGCACCTACGACACAGGAGAAAATCCTAGGGTAGGGTAACGTTTAAAAATATATACTGAAATATATCTTGTCACAACGTATTATAAATAAGGAATCTATTCTTGAAATATTTGTGTGTAGGTAGGTACTTTGAAAGCTTGTTTAATATCTATTATTGCTATTGAAAATGTAGTGATTATAATAATAGGGATGATGACGAGGTATGAAAATTAAAAATCTATTTAATCCGTCAGTTAGGCAATGATTAAATATTAGTATCTATATACTATAATAATATAATAATAATATTATAAAGCTGAAGAGTTTGTTTGTTTGTTTGTTTGAAAGCGCTAATCTCCAGAACTACTGGTCCGATTTGAATAATTCTTTTTGTGTTGGATAGTGCATTTATCGAGGAAGGCTATAGGCTATAAAACATCACGCTATGACCAATAGGAGCCGAGCAGGGCGGGTAAACCGCGCGGAAGTAGCTAGTATGTCATATAAGACAACAATACTTAAATAAGACGAATTAAAGTCTATGAGTGGAAAAAAATGATGTATAAAACGTACCTAAAAGTGGGGATATTTTAAAGCGAAAGTATTTGTTTCCATAAGAGAATAAAATATGCGTGTCTAATGTTTTAAAATAATCTTAAAATGAACATTAAAATTAGTCTTCTACCCTATTATCGCTGTGTATACCTAAAGTATGTAGATAGAACGATTCTATAAAATATACAATGTAATATAATGTAAGCTATAAAACGGCTGACTAGTCACAACTGTTGTTGTTAAATCCTATTTTTTTATATTTATTTTTATATTGTGAGGTTGTGTTAAGACAATAATGAGTCTATATTTTTTGTTGTTATAGTTTATATTGAAATATTCTTCAACAATTTATCGTTCTGTCCATTCAATGCTTTAAACTACTTGTATCGATGTTCAAATGTAATAAAATATTGGTGTCAGAATAAAATTTGTGTATTTATTTCCTAATAAGCTTATTTAACAAGGCAAGTAAGGACTAAACACAATGTTTATATTGTAATGTGATTGAAGTATGAAAGACATTATTTTATTTGTTTACCCTCCATATTTCTATTTTCCATGATTTACTTTTTTTAAACTTAAAAGCCTTGGTTTCAAACTGCTTATTGGTTGCACATGGGTTTCATACAATTTTTTTCTGAGACTGTATTATATTAAATCATAATAAATATTGAATAAACAGTGTTAATGTCAACAGAAGTGAAATCATTATTGGATTTACACATTTTATTTTAAAATTATTTGTAGAATCAACACGTAGCACTAAATGAAACTGCGTGAAACGGGTCGCTAACGTCACTAACGTCATTGTCATATCGTGAATAATGACGTGACGTGTAGGTAATCCCAGCCAGGTATCTTTTTGAAAACGTCTGCGATACACATCGACATACGGTGAATATATTAAAATATTATCAATACATCGATTCGATAAGGATATTATCGCCCATAGTCCACGTCACAACTGTACATTAACAGGTAAAAATTTATATTCCTCTCAAAGTAATTTCGCCGATATTTTTTTTTAAGAAAAAAATAAAATTAGCCTTTATTACCACTTACCTTTGCCTGTCGGGGTAAATGTTAATTTTTTAAAAAGTTGTTTGATTAGTTTTTGCTCACGTGTGTTAAAAGATTAAGAATTCGTGTTTGTTTTTCAGTATTTAACAATGTTGAGGCTACTATTCTTGGCTGCATTCTTGCAGTGCACTATATCTCAACAATATCAGCAAAAAGTTGCTCCCGGAGTGCCTCCACAGAATTACCAGGTTAGTTTTATTCATATTTTCATGTGTAAATCTGTTTTCACATAGGCAGAATGGCTGTAGTTGTTTTGCCTCATAATTTGAAAAAAGTGAAAGTGGTTGTTCTATGGTTATGTACCTATGTAGACACTTTTGTTTTAGGCCTACTGTTAACTATGTTTTGTAGTTTTATTTTACTCAGTATTACTACAGTTTTATTAGATATTTTATTTAGAAAAATCCATCTGTATTTGGTGAATCTGATATTCCAAATTCAAGTTTAACCATAGATATGTGGTTAAAAGTTAGTTAGAAATAGACCAAAGGCCTCTTCTCGGACAGAGAAGGTTGGACAGAAATCATAATACCAGGTTTCCTCACTATGATCTTTCACTGTCAGTTAGTAGTGTCTAAATAATATTAGAAAGTATATATAAATCTATAAAAGTCACATTGGTACTTGTCATTGGTAGATTTCGAACCTTATGCATGAGAAGTAGGTGTCTTAAACCTCCGGGCCACCGCAACATATAATATAATAATACATATAAGTAGTTACTCATAATGTTAAAATTGGAATCCTAGTAATTTTCTTTCTGTGACAAGGCCAACTTCAGTACCATGAATGAATTATATTTTTATTATAGTATAAATTACATAGATTCACAATGTTACATATTTATGAGGTTGACATTTATATTATATAATCTATCTGCTTTATTAATATTATAAATTGTAGTCTATCTCAGTAATATTATAAATGCGAAAGTATGCGTTTGTGTGTAAGTTTGTTTCTCAATTATGTTGAAATGGCTAAAGGGATCAGGATGAAATTTGGAACAGGGCTAGATTATGGTTGGGAAGAACACATAGCATACTTTTATGCCAGTAGTATGATGTAGATGTAATATAGGTAATATCTAAAAGTAGTAATAAAAAATTTAAAATAGTTATGACAGTGACAATTCTAGTTGCAACTATTTATTAATATTAATTTACCTATTCTTAATTTTCCTTAAGTTGACTACCTCGTTAGTTAATTTGTCAGCAGTATGGAGTTCGGTATTTTAAAAAAATCTCACAGTCTGGAATCGTGACCAGTATATGGCAATAGGCTCACCCCGTTTTACATGGGACTTATAACACAAATGGTGAAAAGTGGGTGTACATTGTACAGTCGCTTTACATGCGGTAATGTGCATGTGCACCTCTGCCTATCCCTTTGGGGATGCTGGGGCTTGAATAAACCAACCAATCAGAGCGATCCCCTCGGGGATGCTGCTAATACCTAGCTCGACTCGAATAAGCCAACCAATCAGAGTGCCGATCGCACTCTCGTTTTGATTACTTTAAACATAAAGCAAACTCATACTAAGGGTACTGATTCAATAATATGCTAGAGAAAAGTGAGTGAACTATAAATATACGCCTAGATGACTAACCTATGTTGTAGTTTAATAAAAAATTAGTTACAACTGATAACATATATGTAAAGTTTGAACAAACATTATATTATCCATGACATAACACAAATGTAATGGATTTAGGACTGGATTTCTATAATATTCTTATAAGTTTTTAAACTGACATGGTAACTAGGAATATTGTTAGGACTCAAAACGGGATATTTACCATGTTCATTAGTTTTTATGGCAATTTTCTTGTTGGCAAAAAAAGGGAGTAGACAGATCTGTCTGCTCATAAACATCCGCATATACTCCAGGTCATCCGAGATCATGGCGCTTGCAACTGTGCCGAAATATCGGGAGCTCATACAAAAATGAACATGTTAAATATCCCGTCTCAAGTGTTAGTTATATTCAATATCGTCATTAGCCCGTGATAGTCAACTACAGGACTATGTGCCTGCTTTTTATGGTATAAGCTGGTAAATGAGTAGACGTATCACCTGATGATAAGCAATCGCCGTCGCCTATTGACGCCTGAAACACCAAAGGCGTTACATGTGCGTTGCCGGCCTTTTGGGGGATAGGAATTTAAGGTTTGTTGGGGAATCGGGAATTGGAAGATTGCGAAGAGGGGTAATTGGAATTGGGCCTCCAGTAACCTCACTCACACAACGAAACACAATGATGTATGATCTTTACATGTTGATGTAGAAAGTACGTGACAATATAATAATGTACTATCTACTTATAACAGCGAGCTACTTAGCAAGCAGATTCTTAACAAAATGCCGCGTCAACAGAACAAAATATATTTCATTGTAATTGATGTTTTAAGTGCAGATGTATAGAGTTTATTTTTACATGTGTTCTGACGTCATATGTACCTATAGTTGGACAGATTTGCTTTGGTTGTACAGATAAACAAATGCTTATGATATCATAAGTATTATAATGTCACGCTTTTTATTTCTGGATGGGTAAGCAAAAGTGTTCTATGAACATATTAGTTGCTAGTTCAGAACAGCGTTTCCAATAAAACCCAGTAATACTTTGCCCGACCCGGGAATCGAACCCGAGACCTCCTGTCCACTCGACCAACGAGGCAGTCATTATCATAAATTTAGTTTAAAGTATGTAGTTAAAATTTTATTGTCATTTAATAGTATAATTAACTGTAAAAGTAATGAGTAAAGTTATAACTTAATTACCTATTTAGCGAGGTAATAATTATTATAATGGACATTTTTATTGTATGTATAAGTTGTAAAATAATAAATACATGAAATTAAATAAATACATGTCGTTATGTACCTACTTCTATGTAGTGAACTGTAGATAGGTATTACATAGCGTCAATCAATTCGTATGCTAGAATGCGTAGTCAAACGTGTTTGTTTTTTGAGGGGGGAAAATCATCCAATGTCTTCTCCCGTCTTGGGCGAGGCGAGAGAGTGTCAGCTTCTTATTGACTTAAAACCAACCCGTTCCTACTCCTGTTCTTTGAGCCGGTAATCTGTTAGGCAGTCCGCAGTCTGTGATGACTGATGGCTCTTTGAGGCGCACGCCCTCTTCCCACACAGTAAAATTTTGAGCATTAATCACTACGCTTGCTCAATGCGGATTTCAATCTTATATTAGAAATTATAGGCCCAGTTTTCCTCACGATGTTTTCCTTCACGGAAAAGTCACATTGGTGTTTGCCGTCAGTAGGTTTCGAACCTGCATTCTCATACATGAGTACCATTTATGTGTGGTACAACCTCCTCTTTTTTAAGTCTGTTTATAACTAAAACCTGCTCTTAAGTGCAACAAACACTTCTGAAAATAATCGCTCACAAACATACAGCACCCTTAGTACGAGTTTGCTTTACGTTTAACGTAATCGAAACGAGAAACATGCATACGTCATAGGTAAAACTAAGAACCTCATTTTTGGAAGTCTAGTTTAACAATAGTTTTGTTATTTTTTCAGAACTATCAGCAACCCCCGCCGCCGCCCCCACCGCAACAAGTAAGTTTATGATCATTTACGATGTTTTTCCACCAGAAATATGCTATGTAGCTATGTTGTAAGATATAATAACTAAGTTGTGAAACTATGTGACCGTTTCCACTGATACTAAGTTATAGGGCTGTGCGAGGATGATGCGCAGCTCAATTATGCTTATGCCATATGTCGATGGTATCCATAGCACACATCTTTTCATATAAAAAACATAGCTTAGCTGAGTCCGTTTCCACCAGTGCTAAGCTATGTGTACCAATGAATATGATTGGTAGAAGCCAAATGCATCCACAGCAACGTAGCATAGCACGTATCTGGTGGAAAAGCATCCTTAAGCTAGCTCTTATGTAGTTGATAGATAGCATTTGATTTATTTTTAAACATCCCATTTGTATAAAAACTAACTCATAAAGTTCCATGGCCCAATGACAAAAATCGGATCCCGCATAGACTCGTCATGTCTGTCCGTCCGACAATCCGAATGCCACAACCATTTTATTTTTAATGTAATAAATATTTACCCCAACCTCTACTTAATCACATATTATTAAACATAACATATATATGTAATTCTTTCCAGCAACAATACCAACAACAACAGCAACAGCAATACCAACAGCCTCCCCCGCCCCCCCAGCAGCAGCAACAGTACCAGCCCCCGCCCCCGCCCCCGCAGCAACAACAGCAACAGTACCAGCAGCCGCAGCAACAACAGCAACAGTTTCAACAACCGCCACAGCAACAACAACATGGGCATGCTCATCATGGAGGTAAATATATTTTGTTTATGATTAACTAGCTTTTGTCCGCAGCTTCTCCTGTTTTCCTGTGGGATAAAAAGTAGCCTGAGTGTTATTCCAGGCCATAATCTAGTTCTGTTATAAATTTCATTCCGATCTCTTCAGTTGTTTTGATGTGATTGAGTGACAGACAAACATACATATAAACTTTTGGCATTTATTTTATTTATTTATATTTATATTCATTTATTTCAGGCGTCATAGGCCCATATCAAATACTATAAACTAATACATTAGAATTTATAAATACTATACATACAAACGATATTACAATTATTTAGTACTTAACAACTAGGTCACACGAAGAGACGGCGTCGTGTGTCGCGCAGTGTCCGGTAGCCGACCTGGGAACCATTTAAAATATTAGTCAGACTAGTTTTCCATCGGTACTAGAATTTAGAAAATAACTCTAGAATAGGTTCCAATTCGTGTGTCGTGGTGACCTAGGTGCTAACGACGCCCGTTCCTCGTGCATGAAGATGTCTGTCCGTCAATCATGCTGAAACTACTGTACGGGTTTTTATGAAATTTGGTATACAGGCAGCAGTATGAGTTGACTTGGGTGAGAGGATAGGAGATTTCGTCCCCCAGAAACGCGGGCGAAGCCGCTGGCAAAAGCTAGTAATCTATAATTATAAGTGTGAAATCACCAACTCGCTAAACAATTGTGGTGATTAATGCTCAAACCTTCTCCGTGTGTTACAAGAAATGTGTTAATAAGCTTGATGTTTTTTGTTTTCAGATCCTCAGCTGTTGAACCCGGCCAACATAGCCCAGGAGAGAGAGTAAGTCATTTCAAAATATTACAATTTGTTTAAAAAATTATATGATGGCCGGCAATAGAAATCTAATTTTAATGGCCGTCTTGTAGATTATTTTGAAACATTAGACACGTATTTTTAGTTTTCTTACGGAAACAAAACATTTTTGAAGATATATTGATTTGAAATATCGCGTGACGTCACTTCTAGGTACGTTTTAGACGTAGAAAAATTATTTGTTCCCACTCCTAAAACTTGAATCGTTTTATTATTATTTTTTCATTACCACTTAGGTAATGAAAAAAGAATAAGTATGATGGACTAAATAGATTTTTAATTTTCTTACCCCGTCATCATCCCTATTTTAATAAGTGTTTTGACTCTAACTTGACTGCGCAGTTGGCGCGGTGGGTGACACGTTGCACGGCAGCCAGTTGCTAAACTAGCTGCCGTGCAACGTGTTGCGGGTTCAATTCCCGTACGGAACAATCTTTGTGTGATTCACAGATAGCCCTTTCGGGTCTGGGTGCCATATGTATATGAAATTTTATGTTTGTATGCGCACCCACGACACAAGAGAAAATTCTAGTGGGGCAACGTTTTAAAAAAGAAGCAATAAAAAAATGTTAGTGTTAGTGACCATGTCAGTTTAAAAACTTAAAAATAAAACAAATCTTTGCAACCTTCCAGCCACATCCAAGAGCACATGGAGGTACCGATCGACACATCGAAGATGTCGGAACAAGAGCTGCAGTTCCACTACTTCAAGATGCATGACGCCGACAATAATAACAAGTTGGACGGCTGTGAACTCATCAAGTCGCTTATTCATTGGCACGGTAGGTGAACCATTTATTTATTTATTTTTATACAGGGTTATTTTAATATGGCAATAGGCTCACCACCTATTACATGGGACTCACAATATAAATTGTGAAAAGTGGGTGTACATTGTACAGTGGCATTACGTGCCATAATGTGCACCTCTGCCTATCCCTTCGGGGATTAAAGGCGTGACGATATGTATGTATGTATGTATGTATGTATTTTATATATGATACTCGTTAAGTATATGAATATTATACACATACTAAATTAATTAAAAGTCACGGTTTATTCACGTAAATTAGTGGAATTGACTGCACGGTTAGTACGGTGGCTGGGCAACTGGCTCCCGTGCAATGTGTAGCAGGTTCGATTCTCCCGCGGAGCAACTCTGTGTGTGATCCACAAATTGTTGTTTCGGGTCTGGGTGTCATGTGCATGTGAACTTGTGTGTTTGTAAATGCACCCGCGATAAAGGAGATCCTAATGTGTTCAACGTAAAAAAAATGTAGAAAAGCTCTACTCGCTACCAGAGTAGGTTGCGCGAAGTCGCCGCGTCTGCGCACGCTGCTCACGATGAAGAGTCCATCTGTGACTCGAAACTAGTAGAGCTTTTCTCCATTAATGTACGTGAGTAAACCGTGATTTTTTAGTTAATTTAGTATGTCTCATACGACTTTTCAAAATTCATTAAAAAATTACTTAAAATAACCCTGTATAATAAATATAGCTATTCTAAAAATCAATACTAATCTAAAAATGTTTATTAAATATATCTGTGTAATGCGATAATGGTGTCGCACTAAAAAAGGGTGTAAAAGCACCCTTAGTAAGTTATAATTTTCCCAATTTTCATTCTCGTTGGGAATTTCTTACACTTGTTGGGATAGTAAAGTCGGGGATTATTGTATAGTGGGTTGGTTTATTTATATATAATATGCTATAATCTGCGTGGGTTATTAATTTTTAGGAGGGTTTTACAAGATAGGGGTACTTAGTATACTAACTGTGGTACTCAGAGTCGTTTAGTGGTTTCTTAACCTAGTCTTTAGCGATTCGCACGTGGCCAGGGGGGAAACCAAGCAGACAAAAGTCCCTGTATCATGCAGTAGTGGGATATTGATGGGGGTGAGTGCTCATTATCAGCCCGACCAATAAAATCAGTCCTTAGCAATTGTTTCCAGATCACAACCGCTATGAATGCACGCTATACACCTTACTAATTAACTGTGCAGATTTATCAGTACAGTCGGACTGTACAGTCAAATCGTAGGGCCGTAAACTCTAAACACTTACGGATTTAACCGTTCAGTTTTAACTGGACAGTTTTATATACTCTTAATTCGATTCAGTTACTACTACACAGTTCAACTGTTTGCTCTACACTTAAAATTGTAATACGATTTAATAGTACACTTAAAATTGAATTGTAGGTCCATACAACTTACACACCTGACGATATATAACCAGTTTTAAAACTGTAAAGTTCAACTGTTCCGTTTAAACTGCACAGATAAATCGGTGTGTATTCGGTACAAGGAATAAAGTAATCACTAAATATCTGAGTATAACAGTATTATTATTTATACATTTTACAGTTATTACGAAATTAATAAAATTAAACTTGTTGATTTCGTATTGAAATGCCTATAGTACAGTGGATATTAAAAAAATACATTTTTATACATACCTGGGGTACTTATTGCTTTATTGGGTACTTTAATGTTACTAAAGGTGGTGGAAACCGTTATTGATACGAACGAGTTTCGGTTTAAACATATTTAAATGAAATTATTTTCCATTAAACATATGTATAATTGAAATACTTTTTATAGATACTTTTAATGGCATGCAGAAGCAAAGTATGAATATATTTTTTTTTCTAAATCAATGGAAAATAGTTTTCATTTATTGAAAATATTTGCCATTTTTTTCATTCATCTCAGTAATTTATTGTTAAAATATAGTCGATCATACTGTCGATCATTGAGTCTTCGCTTTGACTTCTGTGTCGGTAAATGTATTATTTTAATATGATTTATTACTGTTAAATTAAGAAAATGGCAAATATTATTAAAACGTAAAACTAAGTATAATAAGTTAAATGTATTTGTGTTTACGTACTCATGTGTGTGTTTGTCTCCTTTTCTATGTGTGTCGTCGACGCCGCTTGGGGTTGTAACACCATCACCATCAAATTGAAAACACCATCGTATCGGTAAACGATGTACCTTATTTAAAACAAACATAACAAAAAAATCTCAAAACACCACTATCTAAAATTAAAAAAACAAATCTGTCAACTGTCACCTGTCAACCAAACGTCAACTGTCACTTTGACTTTGTCAACCAAACGTCACCTGTCATTTTTGACGTTTAAACTTTTTAAACTCAAGAGCAAGGGCACAAACAGGCGCCACAGGCCGGCACGCCACCGGTTGGCGAAAAAATCTTCGGTGACGATGAATTAGTGAATTTAATTGATCCCATTTTAAATATGGACGATCACAATAGGGATGGGTATATTGATTACCCAGAATTCGTTAGGGCGCAGCAAAAAAGTCAACAGAAGCAGGGACAGTAAGTCTTAGGTCTCAGTATAGGGGGATTTGATTGCATTTGCTTAAAAAGAATATTAAAAGATAAAGGATATATTTAATTAACTTTGTCTATCGTTAAGTTTATTAAATGTATTTTTTATCTATCCAGAACACCTAATACGTGTTTATTGAAGTAGGGTTTCTAATATTTTACCAACTTGATAATACTGAAGCTAACCTTCCACTGCCTTTAAAACCTTTTGGGTCTTATTCCCATCTTAATCGGACAGTCGATATTGATTTTGAATCTTTCTATGCTTCTTTGAAATATCTCTATTGAGTCTTTCTAACTTTGGTGAAAAGTGGGTGTTATATTGTACATATACACCTCTACTTATCCCTTTGGAGAACTTGAAGCAATTGCCATCAATTCCCGTCTATACGATAAAACATTCCGGAAAAAAAATTAAATGTACTGAATGAGATTTTTATATGATACTTATGTAATAATGAAATAAAAAAATATGAAATATTTTTTTGATGCAGTTTTTACTAATATTGGGAAATGAATGTTATGGTAGGTGTAGGTAAGCGTCCACAGGCCCGAATCGTACGCATCGTACGCATTCCGTATGACGTCATCAGTACGCATCGCATGTTGAAGGTATTGCCGACGTGTGGTCCGTACGATGCGGATCAGTGGACGCAGTTGTATGAGTTTCTATACAAGACAAACTAAAATCCATTGCGTGCGATGCGTACGATGCGGGCCTGTGGACGCTTACCTTATAGGGAACTTATTGTTGATATGCAATACGGTTCTATGTCGAATATGATGGAATCTCAAAGTTATTTATTGAAAGTTAGATCTGATTATGGCATTTTTGGAAGTGAAATAAATACAAAACAAACTCACGTAACTGTTTGACTGTTATACGTGAGTAAGACGAAAAATATAATAATTAATTTAGTAAGTCTCATTTAAATTATAATACAAAAAACAATCATAAATGAAAATAGAAAATCCTAGTGAAAGCTAGAAAATATTTTTGAAACAGAATGAAGAAATAATAATATAATAATGTAAAATAATATGTTGTGTCGCATCGCATTTCAAAAATAAGTTCCCATATTAAAATGAATTGAAATGAAAAGGTTATAAAAAAAATTAAAACGTCAAATTTGACATTTGAGATTTTTTCTGTATATTCTGTGGTCTTTGATATTGATACTGAGTCTGGGTATTTGTATATTGGCATTTAAGTGATTAAATAAATAATTAAATTAAAATCTTCTGTCTTTTAACGAAAATAGTGCATTTCTTATTTTGTTGAGTAAGTTCGAAATTGATGACCGATCGTGTTACAACATAATTATTTTAATCAAATACAAATTCTGTTGAATTAAAAGTCTACCTTAAACGTATAAACGAAAGCGTTTATACCAAGGGTTAATCCAAAGATATCGGTTTAAAAAATTGGTTATCAATTTCAGGCTTAGATCCAGTTATCTACCATCAGCTTTTCTAATTATAAAATAGAGTTTTGACATTTTATATTTGAGGTTATGTCAAAATTCTTTATCTATACAGACATAAGTTGACTGACTATACTACTTTGATATGAAAACAAAAGAAAAATGGATTTTACGTACGATACAAGAAGTCATATGGACTTAAAACGATATTGATGTGCTCAAACTACATATTGTATTACTAAAAAACTACTTTTAAAACATCTCTTGTAATTTCGAATATATTTATCTATAATATATTACTTTTAAAACTATCTTTTTTATTACCTGACTTGCTTCAAAAGTGGGGTTCTGTTTTAAGGCAATAATGGTAATAATGCCTGTGTGGGGGACCACACAGGCATTATTACCGGTCGATAATATCGCATGCGTTACTGCGATAATTGTTTTCAGTATATTTTGTATTAGGATGGTCATATAGTTACACACTGCTGCGATAATAACGCCGCAAGAAGTAGGACGTTGCGTTTCTCCGTCCTGCGATATTCCGACATAAGTTCTAGAATGTTTTGTATCGGGACGCAAACGACCGACCTGCGATAATAACGCGCTCTCTCGTTAGAAATATATCGGACGATAACAACGCAGCCGTGAATCGGGACGCAATGTCGTAATACCGCATGCGATATTATCGAGCGATAATAACGCGCCTGTGTGGGAGAGCCTTTAAATTCTGTAAAAGCGTGATGCCATGTATATTTTATGTTTCTATACATGCCAAACTGATTTGGACGTGATTCCTGAGGTAACATAGTATTATTGGGAGAAAGAAATCTCAGTAATAACGAGCCTTATATAATAATATGAGACTCTTAACATAACTGACGAATGGGTGGGTGTGAGACTTAATGTGCACCTCTGCCAATACCTTTTTGACTTATAAAATGTCTCAAATATTACCTATTTTAATTTAACAATAATATACAGTATCTGGTCGCATTATTAGACGCACTCTTTTTTGTTCCATTTGTTATTATATTTAGAGTTTACTCACTGTTTCAAAAAATCCCAAATTAGACACTTTTGAAACGTCAAATTGAATTGTCTGTCAGTGAAGCTAGGTGCTCGTTCCAAAGTGTAGCTTCGAATGGAGAAGAACGAGCAAGAAACTCCATCGTTATTCTTTTAAAAAAACGTTTTTAAAATGTGGGTGTGTTTAATATTATGACCAAGCTCTGTATTTGGTGTAAATGTTTGTTTTTATAACATCTTTGCATGTACTGTAGTTGTTTAATCTACTTAAATATGTTTATTTCTTCAAGAATCTATGTAATAGGTCTTCCATAAATTTATGATATAACATATAAGGTGTTCTAAAAGTATCTGCCATGGCTTTAATGGGAGGTAGTGTTGTGTTTGAAGATTACAATAGTGAAGAAATTTCGTACTCCAGACCAGTTAATTCAATTTGAGAACATAAAGAAGTCAAATAAATATTGACTCTACTCTGCTTAAAGTGGTTCACAAATACTAACAATGCGTCAGAAACAGTGAAAGAGATAGCTCTTTCAAAACAAATTCATACGTAGATTTTTTTTTTGTATGAAACAAAAAATTACTCATAATCAATAGTTTATATTTAGTATTGTAATCTTCAAACACAACACTACCTCCCATTAAAGCCGTGGCAGATACTTTTAGAACACCTTATACAAGTATAGGTACTAATTTCTTACCTTATGGTTTTAGATAGAAGGACTACATTTGAATGGCAAATTTATTTAGTACGCAGGTAAGAAAATATAGATAGATTCAGTACAGAGACAGTAGGTATTGTTATACTAAATAGGGATAATGACTATTTTTTATTGTAATGTCCGTCTTGTAGATTATTTTAAAACATTAGACACGTATTTTTTATTTTCTTGACAATCTAAGATATATTGATTTGAAATATCGCGTGGCGTCGCTTCTACGCACATTTTTTATGTAATAATTACGTATTTGCTTCCATTACTAAACTTTGATTCGTTTTATGTAAGTATTATCTTATACTAATAAAAAAATACGTGTTTAATATTTTTTCATTACCTTTCTGACGGAGTGATTAGATTTTTAATTTTCGTACACCGACATCATCCCTATTGTACGCTTTGTAACGAAGCCATATCTTCTGTAACCATTCGTGGACTCAGTAGCCGACCAATGGTTACTGTCTCTGTACTGATTTAATCTTTATTTTCTTACCTGCATGAAACTAGCTATAGTTTCTGATAGCCTGGTACTTTTATTTCGTTAACCGACTTTTAATGTAAAATAGTGTTATGTTTTTTTCTCTTTATTTCTTTCTATTGGTTGTGTTAAGTCTAGAATAAGTTGAACATGTGAATAAAAATGATTAATGGTGATGTTTTTTTTTTATTTTAGTACTGAGTAGTTAGTTGTCTAATGTATATAGGGTGACTGGTAATTAGTGAACGATATTTAAACACGTGATTGTACTCATGATTACAAACAACTTTCCCGAAGAAACTTTTTTTGTATACTCATTAGTTTTGTTTTTATCACAATAACAAAACAACAAAATTTCGCGCGCGTGCTTTCGCATGATCAGCTGTTAGCAGCGAGGCGCCCGCGCCCGCGTTATCGGAAGACTAGTAGGTATTTTGGAACTTTACGTGCTAATGAAAGTACAATCACGTGTTTAAAATATATCCTTCACTAATTACCAGTCACCCTATATTTTTACATACCGGGTAAGTTGGGGTTACTTTAATAATTATACAAATTTAATAATGGGTAATAAAGACTTTTGTATTTAAAAATGTCTTGAAGATACTCTCTGACTTATGGTAGCATGTAATGACACTAATTACTAATCATATATGTAGATACAGATTGACTATTGGACAAGGGGTCTTGTGATTTAATGGGTTGGGTAAAGTATTCTAAGGTTCAATCGCGAAATTTTCTCAAGTAAGGGTACCACTATTTTAATTTTCACTATAATAAGTGAAAAGTGACTGAAAGCCACTCAGGGAATAGGCATGAAGATGGGGTTTGAAAATTAAAAATCTGTTTAGTCCGTCAGTTACGTAATGAAAAAATATGAGACACGTATTCTTTTCTATTTTGTCATACAATGATAAAATACTTCTTATAATAAACTGATCATGTTTAGGAGTGGGATTAGCTACGTCGATTCTGAGTATAAAACGTAATGGTATTTCTAGGTACGTTTTATACGTACAAATGACGTATTTTCTCTCACTCCTAAACTTTGATTCGTTTTATCTAAGCATTGCTATCTTATATGACAAAATAAAAAAAACAATACGTCTCAAATATTTTTTCATTACCTAACTGACGGACTAAATAGATTTTTAATCCTCATACCCCGTCATCATTCCTCTTGAAGTTTAATAATTTAAACTTACAATTTCAGTGTTTGAAAAGAAGGATAAGTTGGGTTTACCGGACAAAGAGTTAGAAAATATGGTTGATAACACATTGAAAGCTATGGATGTTGATAATGACGGTTATGTCACATGGACCGAATATAGAACACGCATTGAAGAGCATAATAGAATTCATGGTGAACATTAAAAAAAGCTTTTTTTGACATTTGACAGTTCGTTGACGTTTTTCCATAGATGTATAGATGGCGCTTCTGATTCAATCTTTGAAGGAACGTAATTTTGTTTTCTTTTTTAATGAAGTGTTTTTTTTTGTATTAGTTTTTTTGTTTAGGGAAATCTCTTAGTTAATACATACGGTATGGAGATCACTCATATGATTTAAAAGAAACTGCAGGTAGTATTCGTCCACAGAAGTGTAATATAACTAAATGTTTCAACGAAAACCGAAAATTAAGGAATGGTTTTAATTTTTTCTAAAATAGATAGTGTAATAAATCAAGTATTAAATTCTGTATGAACAGCTCCATGTTCCTTGATCACAGAAGAGCTGTAATGTTGTAGGTTGTCTAGGAATGTTACGGACATGTGGTGCGGCTGTTATAATGCCGTATTTGTAAAGAGTGTTCAAATTAGCTCAAAGAGAAAAATGCACTTTTTGGCTTACCTACTGGGTCTATTTCGCTCATTTTTCGTATATCGTCAGCCAAGATGATAACAAATATATTATGTGGTTTAAATTAAGTCATAAGAGGTTTCCCTATACGGTATACAACTAGTAGAATTATACAGTAATGTACAGACTTTAAAATTTGCCAAATTATAGGTTTGTAGGTATAAATAAAGTAAGTTTTACTGTGGTATTGTTTTGTTTTTATCACAAAGTTCAATCATTTATTTTCTTGAAAATTGGGGCGCTCGTGCCACAGTTTTCAACGTTTAATATTGTCATCGTGTCATTGTTATTGTAAATTAATCATATTTTTTCTTCCAAATAAAATATTTTTCATTTATCATTTCATTGTATTCTTCTGTTCTATATAACTTATCGACCTGTATGTACCTTTGTATGTTTGTGCGCGATTATCTTGCGTTTGGCTGAACCGATTTTGATACGGTATTCAGTATAGTATTTTTTAGAATTTGGAGAAGGTTTTAGGGATATTACATGACTTAAAAATATTATGTTGATAGAATTTTGACTTTAAAACTTAATTTATACCTATCATGTCTGATATCTGCGGCCATTATTTTGATGGAAGTTGTAAGCACTGTCACTTGCTTTCTGTCAACTGTCAAAATAAATGTTGGTGAAGGCGGCAAATGTGAGTTTATTTCAAGTATAGCTCTTATTTTAAGTAGGTTAAGGTGGATTTTTATGTACAGTTATGTGTTATGTTAAGATTGGTAAGTGTTTTTGTTTATAAGTAGGTCTACTAAATCTGCATGATTGAAATGGAATGAGTTGGAGTTAGGACTTGGTGGAGGTTAATTGTTATTTAAGGAATGGTTAAAGGTGCATGGGCGGATTCGATTCCTAAGCAAAAGGGTCTATGCTATATGTAAGTTATAAGTAAGTAAGAAGGTATGGTGTGTTGTTTGGTGCTTTTCATGGGTTCGATTCCCGTATGAAGTAACTGGGTCTAAGCTATATGTAAATTGTAAATTATAAGTAAGTAGGTAGGTATGGTGCGTTGGTTGGTGCTTTTCATAGTTTCGACCGGTTCAGCTACCGTACGAAGCAAAGAACTGGGTCTAAGCTATACGTAAGTTATAAGTAAGTATGTGTTTGTGAACGTATAAATTATAGAGAAAAATATTATCAATGTGACGATAAAATATTTTAAAAGTCGAGTCAGATTCTTACAAGAATAATAATAGCGATAAAATTGTGAAAAAAATGGGCGTGGTTTAGATTAAAGAAAAATCATAAATATGACATGATTTATTTTGTAAGTGTGCCCAGTTAAATTCTTATAAATATAAAAAACAGCGATAAAACTTCAGAAAAAAATGGGCGTGGTTTTAGATTAAACAAAAATCATAAATATGACATGATTTATAAGTATTTTAAGTGTGGTGTCTGGTATTTTTGGAAGAAAACCCTACTTGAACTGGGGTAAGTAACATTAAGCATGATTTTTTTAATTTTAAACATAGGTATAGCCAGTTTCAAGCGGTATAGACTGCTTCGTTGGTCAAGTGGTCAAGGGGTCTCGTGTTCGATTTTCGAGCAAAGTGTTACTGGTTTTTTTTAAGTTTATGAAATTCAACTTAAAACTTCGTAGTAGATAAAACAATCTAGAATTTTTCGCTATATGGTAATAGACGTGGGACTCGGACTCAAGCGAGTCACCTTCATCAAAAATTGGTTTTATTGTAAGGTATATGAGCACGTTCACCCAGTGCCGGATTAGCCATGTAGCAGGGGGCAGCAAAATCCACAAAAAACCTATTTTAAAAACCATTGACTAAACATTTTTAAACAAAACAAAGCAAATATTCATTGATATGATATTATTAGATGATAAATAGAAGGATAGACTTCCCACTGATAGTTTATAACATTCTCAGAATTGTTTATTCTGTCCGGAGCTGCGGACTACCTAGCGGGTTTACCGGGCCTCCGGCTTGAAAATCAGGAGTAGGAACGGGGTCGTTTTTAGTCAGAAGAAGTCCGACACTCCCTGTCGCCTCGCCTAAGGCTCACCTTGACTTCTCTCGAGAAGTCATTGGTTCATGATTATCCCGCATAAAAAAAAATGTTTATTCTGAGAACAAACTTACATCATTAAGTCTTCTTACACAATTTCCCCTACATTTTCAGGGCAAGTCGACAAAAATCACCAGACCTACTCTGATGAACAACTGGAACAGCTCTTGGAACACGTGTTGAAGCACACGGACTTGAACAAGGACGGATACGTCGACTACTTGGAGTATAGAGTCAGCAACTACAAAGCTAAACTTGGCGAGAAACAGAAGGAGGAGATGGGAGGCAGATAGAGAGACTAGAGTCAAGACTTTCTAATAAAAGCAACATAAAATCAAAAAAGTTATTCAATTCTAAATAAAATTTATAAAAAGTTATAAAAAGTCTCGAGTTATCCAAAGTAAAAAAATATTCAAACGTTAATAGTCAATAGTGACCGAGAGTCAGTCAGTAGTCATCAGTAGTGAAACTTAGCATCAATTGGGTAGTATCCTCGGTCAAACATTTTCGATTTTTTCTAGCTAAATTTCCAGAAATAAGTCTGCTATTTGACGTCAAAATCTGATGACGTCATTATAGACTCTATATTTTTTTGTATGAAATACTCTATAATATAGAGTATTTCATACAAAGAAAATATCGTTTTTGACGTTTCGAAAAAAGTATTGAATTTGACTAGTAGGACACTAGAAACTTGGACACTTGAACACTTACTTGAAATACAGAGTCCGCAACTACAAAGTAAGATAAAGAGTCCTAAAAACAGGAAATTGGCATTAAAAGTCAAAAATCATTCAAAGTCCAACCAATAGCCGTCAAAAGTCAACGTTTATAGTCAATAGTCATTAAAAGACAAAATAGTCTTACGGGTTGGGTAAAAATATACTTAGATTTTTTTTTATATATTTTTTTTATTAAAATATTTTAATACAAAATAAATATTTTATTTCATACATTTGGTTTTTTATTTTTCTATTCAGTTTCAGATTTTTAATAATTAGGTACCTAGGTATCTAATTTAATTTCTTGGTGAGTGAAATATTACATTTTACAATTTATAGATAGGTACCTATAGGCAGGGAGCTTACTCTTGAATCCAATTCCGATCGATCGACATTGATATTGTTCGTACTCTTGAGTTGCAACACTAGCGCCCATTGTATCCGTATTGCGTGGATATTGAATGAACTAAATGGTATTGAGTTTGGCTTTATATTCCGTACTCTGAATGTTATTTTAACAGCTACGATTAGGGTTGTATAGTTTTGACATTGAATAATTATTGAGATTTTATTGCATTGACATTGAGATTGGTTTCAAGAGTAAGTGCCCTGGAAGTCATTGGTGGAGGCCTATGTTTAGCAGTGCACTTCTTGCTGATGGAAGTTAAAAATCTTCACCATCTCGCCTGGTGGTAAGTGATGATGCGGCCTACGATGGAGCACGTCTGCCCATAAGCAACCTATTCACTCGGGCTTTGAAGACACCCAGGTTATACCCATCAGGAAACACAGACTCCGGCAAGGAATTCCACTCCCTAGCAGTTCGCATAAGGAAGCTTGAAGCGAAGCGCTTCGTGCGAGTGGGTGGGATATCTACCATGAAGCGGTGGCGCTTCGCCAATTGTTTTGTGGTTCGATGATGGAAAGGACTAGGGGGAATCAAGTAGTGCAATTCTCCTGTGTGCATTCAGTATATGACATTCGCAGGAAGAATAACGGTATTCTACTGCCTCGGCCGAGTAATTGCAAAATGTGATGCAGGGCAAGGCGTCTCGGTTTGGGTTCCCGGGTCGGGCGCAGTATTGCTAGCCTTTTTTCGGTTTTTCGAAAATTTCTCAGTAGTAGCACGGTGTCTGGAATTGTGCGTAGTATATGGCAATAGGCTCATCTCCTATTACATGGGATATTCACACAAATGGTGAAAAGTGGGTGTACATTGTACAGTGGCATTACGTGCCATAATGTGTACCTATTACCTACCCCTTCAGGGCTAAACGGGGTCATATAGGGCAAGTGACCCGGTTGTGGCCATCGACCCCTTTGTGGCCACTTGGGCCTTCAAATATTTATAACTAAGGCATGGACAAATAAATTACTCTGTGATGTACAGTATTTAAAATATTGAATATTGAAGACACTGATACCGTTGGCAGCTTTGATGTGTCAAACTTCACTTCGATGCAACAAGTCATTCTTTTTAGTTGAGGGTGAAATTGTTAAGATCTTAACAAAAAGGCTAAGGCAAGCGGGTGAGGATTTGGTTTTTATTTTTTAAATCTTTGCTTATTGTTTGGATGTTTATGTTAATACTACATGAAGAATATATTGTCTAAGTGGAACTAAAGTTATTTTGTCGCCATATGTTTCTGAAGTGGGATTATTAGAAGGTGGCCACTAATGGAGACAAAATTATGAATTTCTCCATCTTTGGCCACACGGCTGGCCAAAACTTTTGTACATAAACGCCCCACTTCTAGTCATTTATCGTAATTTATTTATTATTTTTCCTTGGCTTTACATATCAACAAATACATATTTTTCATTTTCAGAGATGCAATAAATTGCCTTCACACAAAGGGAGGTCAGTTTACTTTGCAGCTTTTACCAACGACATATAAATGTTGATCTCTTTATTTGTAAGTTAAATTCAAGTGAAGTAATAATATTTCATATTTTCCAGACTAAATGAAAACCATTGTTTCTAAAATGTCAAATTTAATTAATAAATTTTGATTACTTTTATTGTATATTTTGATGGCCAGAACTGGCACACGACCGTGGCCAGAAATGGCACGAGTCTGGCCAAAAATGGCACAAACTCCCTTTTTTTTTTCTTTTTTATACAGTTATTTTTCTATTGGACGTTCTTTAAAAAAGGGGTTTTCTTAGGCAAGATTAATACATGTTAAATGACTTTTTACAAGAAATATGTTCGTGGTAACAAAAACTATAAGTTAAGAAAGCCTCAAAGTCGACAAAATTCTTAAAGTGGCCACAACCGGGTCACTTACGATAGTTACGGTATTCAACTTTAAAATTAACATTCTTTTTAATCTTCTCATTCACAGAAGGTGGACAAGGCACAGGGATGGTGTACAAAGATTCTGATTTAGAAGAAATGGTAGAAGGCGCTTTGAAGCAGACGGATACAAACAATGATGGTTTCATTGAATATTCTGAATTCAGAGCCGCCACCGAACCTGGTGCTAAATAGAAGAACTGACAAATAAGACGATTGTCTAACAAGTTTCATAATATAAAATATCTTAAGCCTTTTTTTGACAAAATGGCGTCGACTGAAATTTCTATTTTTATAGGGCAAGTGACCCGGTTGTGGCCATCGACCCCTTTGTGGCCACTTGGGCTTTCAAATATTTATAACTAAGGCATGGACAAATAAATTACTCTGTTATGTACAGTATTTAAAATATTGAATATTGGAGACACTGATACCGTTGGCAGCTTTGATGTGTCAAACTTCACTTCGATGCAACAAGTCATTCTTTTTAGTTGAGGGTGAAATTGTTAAGATCTTAACAAAAAGGCTAAGGCGAGCGGGTGAGGATTTGGTTTTTATTTTTTTAATCTTTGCTTATTGTTTGGATGTTTATGTTAATACTACATGAAGAATATATTGTCTAAGTGGAACTAAAGTTATTTTGTCGCCATATGTTTCTGAAGTGGGATTATTAGAAGGTGGCCACTAATGGAGACAAAATTATGAATTTCTCCATCTTTGGCCACACGGCTGGCCAAAACTTTTGTACATAAACGCTCCACTTCTAGTCATTTATCGTAATTTATTTATTATTTTTCCTTGGCTTTATATATCAACAAACACATATTTTTCATTTTCAGAGATGCAATAAATTGCCTTCACACAAAGGGAGGTCAGTTTACTTTGCAGCTTTTACCAACGTCATATAAATGTTGATCTCTTTATTTGTAAGTTAAATTCAAGTGAAGTAATAATATTTCATATTTTTTAGACTAAATGAAAACCATTGTTTCTAAAATGTCAAATTTAATTAATAAATTTTGATTACTTTTATTGTATTTTTTGATGGCCAGAACTGGCACACGACCGTGGCCAGAAATGGCACGAATCTGGCCAAAAATGGCACAAACTCCCTTTTTTTTTTCTTTTTTATACAGATATTTTTCTACTGGACGTTCTTTAAAAAAGGGTTTTCTTAGGCAAGATTAATAGATGTTAAATGACTTTTTACAAGAAATATGTTCGTGATAACAAAAACTATAAGTTAAGAAAGCCTCAAAGTCGACAAAATTCTTAAAGTGGCCACAACCGGGTCACTCACGATACAATAAGTAGAAGGTATTTAATATATTGAAGTAACGTTAATACGAAAGGACAAGAACAAAAGTAATACGGTAATTAAAAGGATTTATTTATTGTATATTGCATTTTATTTTAATAATAATTCAGTAAATTCTCTCCAAGCTCTCCCCTACACTCCGGCAGTGCGTCACGTCAGTTGTTTTTTTAAGGCCGGGAAATCATCCTATGATTCTCTTGCCTTGGGCGAGAGAGAGTGTCAGACTCTTACTGACTAAAAACCACCTCGTTCCTATTCCTGTTTTTCGAGCCGGAGCCCCGGTAACCTGCTTGGTAGTCCGCAGCTCCGAAACCCGCAGTAGTTACAACTATAAAGCAAGTACAAAGAGGAGACGCCATAATGTGATTGTGCACTGTGACACAAAAAAACGGCCCTATCCAATGATATTATAAGTAAAATGGTGTAGATAGGTTATAAGCGCTCAGAAAGTGGCACATTGAAATGTGGACAATTGGCAACATTTTTGTAGTATGGGCGTGGTTTGTAACGTCCCGCGCTCCCCGTAAAGTGTCACTATGTTCAAGGGAAATTCAGTTATGACATCTTTTCTTTGTATTTGCTTCATGGTTACAGCTGTATACAGCCTGTCACTCACTCAGTCACTGGCAAAGGTAGTAGTAGTTTTATATACACTAACGCGACATCTTCCGTGAGCGATGTAGAAGCGAACGCGAAGCGGTGCGGTGACACGCGAATTTAACGCGATGCGGTGTGATCAAGCCATTGAGTTCGCTCACCGCATCCCACGTGCGGTTGGTGACGTAGCCACGTCAATCTGGGGGCACAGTAGTGCCCCCGCCAAGACGAGCCAAGCGAAGCGCAAGGGCACTACCTACCTTTTCTCGAAGCGCTTCGTCGTATTTTTGAACCTTCATAACTTGAGTTTGGGTTATACCAGATAAACAAAATTTTCAGGATATAATGTCAGTGGTAGACTTAATAAACCTCTAAAGTTTCAATTGCATAGCTCTTATACTTTAGATTTTATTGATATCTAAAATACCCCGATTTCGTCACTCACTCACTGATGATCAACAAAATTCTTAAGGTACTTCCTGAAGTCCTAGAAAACTGAAATTTGGTATGTAAGCTAGTATTAGTACCCAAACAACAAAAAAATCCTAAAACTTGGAACTTTTACCCCCAACCCCTTAAACTAGGGGGTGAAAGTTTGTTCGAGACTTCCGCAACTTTTGACGCTAGAGGTCTGAATGCGGCCGCGGAGGGGTAAAAATCTGAAATAGGGAAACTTAATTCCCTATTTCCTGCTTGAAATCTGAAAATTATACACAAGTACATAGAACACAAACTTTTCATCAAATCAAAACATTATCCTACCCATAAGTACTTAGATATCTTCTATACATATAATAAAATCGTAGAAAAGTGCTGTCTGTACATTGAAAATAAAAATAAAAAAAATAGCAGGGGTTATTGTTATGTCGATTTAGAACCCAAAAATGTAATTAACTTTTTTTTTGTCTGTTTGTCTGTTTGTCTGTTTGTCTGTTTGTCTGTTCGTCTGTGCGCGCTAATCTCAGAAACGGCTGATCCGAGTTGGATGCGGTTTTCACGAATATATTGTGGGATGCTTAAATTTACATTTAGTGTTTGTTTCATGTCAATCGGTTCATAAATAAAAAAGTTATGTCAAATTAAAGAATCACGTCGAACATTCTATGCTTATACCATTAATCTCCGCAACTATTTGACGGATTTGGTTGAAATTTGGTACAGATATAGTTTAGAACTTTAGAAAGGACATAGATATATTTTTATTTCAAAAATCAAAAAATAAAATAAAAATAAAATAAAAATAAAAATAAAATAAAAATAAAAATAAAAATAAAAATAAAAATAAAAATAAAAATAAAAATAAAAATAAAAATAAAAATAAAAATAAAAATAAAAATAAAAATAAAAATAAAAATAAAAATAAAAATAAAAATAAAAATAAAAATAAAAATAAAAATAAAAATAAAAATAAAAATAAAAATAAAAATAAAAATAAAAATAAAAATAAAAATAAAAATAAAAATAAAAATAAAAATAAAAATAAAAATAAAAATAAAAATAAAAATAAAAATAAAAATAAAAATAAAAATAAAAATAAAAATAAAAATAAAAATAAAAATAAAAATAAAAATAAAAACAAAAATAAAAATAAAATAAAATAAAATAAAATAAAAATAAAATAAAATAAAAATAAAAATAAAAATAAAATAAAAATAAAAATAAAATAAAAATAAAAATAAAATAAAATAAAAAAAAATAAAAATAAAATAAAAAAAAAATAAAAATAAAAATAAAAATAAAAATAAAAATAAAAATAAAAATAAAAATAAAAATAAAAATAAAAATAAAATAAAATAAAATAAAATAAAATAAAAAAATAAAAAATAAAAAAAAGTAAAAAATAATAAAAATAAAAAAAAATATATAAAATAAAGAAAAATATAAAAAAAATAAAATAAAAATAAAATAAAAAATAAATTTATTCCGGACATACAGCGCCATCTACTGTTCAATTTCGTACTTATAGTACGGAATTGAACAATGTCGGGCTGTTCCTATACTCCGTAGATAGATGGCGTTGATCGCGCAATGGTGTAATTACAATTGTTCAGTTCATGTTATTGTTTTAATTCATTGGAAATTTGTTTTTACAAAATAGTAAAAAGCAATGAAAAATATAACATAATACAACTTTTAGTACAAAGAAAACGCTCTAACGGAGTATAGATAATTCTATGTCGATCGTTACACGACTTCGGTTCATGTTGTTTTAATTCATCGAAAAAAGTTAACAAATAGTAAAAAGGTATGAAAAAAATTATATCAATATAATTAAACTTTTAGTACAAAGAAAATGCCCGAACGGAGTATAAATAAATAATCCAAGTTCTATTTATCCTCGATAGATGGCGTTGGGATCGAAATAGATTGCGCTATGGTTTTGTTACAATTATTTGGTTGGGTATCGGCCGAGCGCTTCGGTACTATTGTAGAAAATGTGTATTATCAGTCGTATGATTATTTGTCTGTAGTGGTCCTGCTGTTTCGTATATTCTAAATTGGTTTCGTTGTATTTGTCAATTAATAAGTTTATTTGTTGGGTTTTCCTGGTTTTCTGGTTAAACTATTTAACGTAGGTTTAGTTTAATATCGATTATTAGTAGTTACTGTAGTTAGTTTTTTTAATAAAATTGTAAGTCTAATTTATAAATTAATTAGATTAGATTTAAGTCGTTTCTTTTAAATTATTTAGTTTAAGCTTGGTTATTATAGCATAAAGGATAGGTTCTAATATAATTTCTTTTTTAATTGTTATAAATTCGTAATTCGTAGCTTTCTTTAGTTTTAAGTTAGTTTTCATCTTAAGTTCGGAAAGATTATAATATTTCTTTAGTTAAAGTCCGTTTGTAAACTATTTTTTCAATGCCCTAAGTGAGTATACATCTATTAAAATCAAACGCAGAGCTCATTATGTTGATTTTTGAAGAGTTCCCTGGAATATCTTCCACATCTCATTTTTGAAGAGATCCCGCGAGATCGGGAACTCATCATCATCATCATCATCATCAGCCTATAGCTATGGGAACTATGTGGTTAAAACCAAAAATTTGCCGGAAGTCACTATTCCACGCGAACGAAGTCGCGGGCAAAAGCTATGAATAATATTACTACACTTCACTTCGGTAAGTGTTTATTAATCAACCTATACTTTTGAACATAAGCATCGTAAGTATAGTATGCGCCAACGCCCGCCGCCTGCCCCCTCGTCCCCGCGCAGTAGCTAAAAATAATTAATCGGCCCGTCAGCGAGCGCGGCACCCGAACGCGGGTAGACGCGCGAGGGCAGACGTCGTTGACGGTTGTCTCGTTGAATGAAAAGTTTTCGGAATATTTCGGTGATTTAAAAGTTTGCTATCGCGGAGAAAAAAACCATTTGCCTAATATTTAATTGTTAGTAGTTTAGTAGGTAAAGGTTTAGATACTAGTGTTTTAATTTTCATTGATAAAAAGTATTAGGATTACGTTTCCAATTTTCTTATAAATTTAGTAGTTTAGTAGGTGAATTTGTCGCTCATTTTATCTTTCTATCATAAGCAACCTACAAAAAGAAATGAAATCCCACAAAAACATTTCATGTTAAATGTTGCCAAGACGAGACCATATAGCTCGCACTGTCAAAAAGTAATCAGATCCCGTGTAGAGCCAAGTTTCTAACCCTATACTTTTGAACTGGCGAGTTGGCCGCACGGAAAGAGTTTAGAAGATTGAATAGATTTTTAAGCTCAAGCCCATATGACGAATAGCAAAAAGTCCGTGCGGCCGACTCGCCAGTTCAAAAGTATAGGGTTAGAAACTTGGCTCTACACGGGATCTGATTACTTTTGACAGTGCGAGCTATATGGTCTCGTCTTGGCAACATTTAACATGAAATGTTTTTGTGGGATACATTTTGACAGTTTGTTGTTTTCGCACCGTATCGCCTTCGGTTCTAGTTTGCTCACGCAAGACGTCACGTAAGAAAGGTATTTAGGGTTGGATCAAATAATAGGTTATTTAAATAAAAAAAAAACATTTCACAAATATATAATTTATTTCTTAAAACTAATTTGGCATTAAGTCATTCCTAGTTTTTTTTTCCAAAATTAGTAACTTTATGTACAAGGAACTAATATTCACAACACAATGTAATATAGATGACACACGTCTTTTGTTTATTTCAAATTTGTACCTACCTAGAATTTTGCACAATTGGACAATGATTTTCAAGTTTATAATATAATGATTATGTTATCGGCTTACTCACGTAACTGTTTGACGAGGAACTCGACTAGTTTCAAGCCATGCTAGAGGCTTATATTCATGAGCAGCATTCCTCTAGCATGGCTTGAAACTAGTCGAGTTCCTCGTCAAACAGTTACGTGAGTAAGCCGATAACATAATAATTAATTAAGTATGTCTCACGAAAGTTATAATAAAGTTTAGATAAATTAAATTGTTCTTAAACAATAAACTATTCTAAAAATCACTATTTCGACTCAAAAGTACATATTTTTCTAAACACAATGTTTGTAATAATTAGATAAATTGAACAATTTAAAAGTCATCTTTAGTTAACAGATATATTATTTTACTATTCCTATCTACAATATTTTGTAATTTTCACTCATTAATTCATTAATATTAGTTTTACCGTACTCAGAGTCATTTAATGGTTACTTAATACGGTCCTTAGCAATTGTTTTTGGAACCAAATCGTTACTAAGGAATAGTTTAAATAATCGTTGATTGTCGGTTCATATCTGACGGAACATGCGTCGCGTATCATCGGTCGCGTAACGCCAGAACAGACAAATGTATAGAAAAACAATTGGCCGTTCACTCTCAACCGATGATACGTCAGTACGACCGATGATACGTCAGTACGACCGATGATACGCTCGACGTATTTTACTTCAGATATGAACTGAATACTCAAACGCTACTCAATTTTAAGACGCTCTCAAATGTAGTTCTGGACTATCAATCTATACTAATATTATAAAGCTGAAGAGTTTGTTTGTTTGTTTGTTTGAACGCGCTAATCTTTGAAACTACTGGTCCGAATTGAATAATTCTTTTTATGTTAGATAGTGCATTTGTCGAGGAAGGTTATAGACTATAAAACATCACGCTATGACCAATAGGAGCCAAGCAGAGCGGGTGAAACCGCGCGGTAGTAGCTAGTTCTTTATAAAATGACAGAGATAGCACGATATTTAAGTACAACTTAAAATTGAGTATTCGGTCGTTTGTCTCTGAGTATGACAGTTATTAGTTTATGACATGTAAAGTGCTACTTAAAATTGACATCACTGGCTAGTCAACTATTCTTTTTTGACAGTTGTCGGTTACTAATAGTAGGTGGCGCTAGTGGTCCGTGCCATTTTTCTCTGAGTCTCAACCATTAAGCATATACAAAGGTCTCGATGTTGCTTACAAAGGAAATTGGTCGTTAAATTACAAATCACAATAATTGATTTGTGACTGTATTACTAAGAGTTATAAGGTTGAAAATGCGTTATAGAAATTCGCAACTCAGCAACTGAATTTCGTTGTAATCATAGTCAAGACTATCTTTTTACTCATTCAATAATTTTAGCTATATTATTTGTCCTATGGCAACATTTTATCAAATCAACCTTTTTTACATTTTGGTCAACGTTTGGCCGCTATCTCGCCTAATGGTAAGTGATGATGCGGCCTACGATGGAGCACGTCTGCCCATAAGCAACCTATTCACTCGGGCTTTGAAGACACCCAGGTTATAAGCAACAGGAAACACAGACTCCGGCAAGGAGTTCCACTCCCTAGCAGTTCGCACAAGGAAGCATGAAGCGAAACGCTTATTGCAAAGAAAAGTATAGGTATTCTACTTTACATATAATTATATTCTTTTTAATCTTCTCATTCGATCTCATAATTCCATTCTTTACAGTGGCGTAGCGTGTTTTTGCGGGGCCCCGTATAAATGTTTATTTGGGGCCCCCTTTTAGGTGGGAGAAAATCATGTAGTTACTTTTCCCATCCTGTCTTGTGACTGTGTCTGTTGACTGCACTGTAGCGGGTTCGATTCCCGCACGGAGCAACTCTTTATTTGTTCCCCAAATTGTTGTTTCGGGTCTGGGTGTCATGTGCATGTAAACTTGTATGTTTGTAAACGCACACACGATACAGGAGAAAATCCTAATGCGGGGCAACGTTTTATAAAAAAAGAAAAAGAAAAGAAGGTCTCTCAAGCCTCAACCTTACATTAACAGGGAGCTTATGTTTGGGGCGTCTGTGGACTGGGGCTCCCGTATAATTGATACAGCAGATACGGCTCTAGCTACGCCCCTGACTCCTAAGCAATTCTTAATGCTGGGGTCACACTAATGGAATATGCCATTGATTTGAAAACAAATGAACGATTATGAACTTTAAAGTACTATTTAAGCAAAATTATTGTACCTACCTCCATATTGCAACATTTAAGCCAGATTCCATAGCACGGTTCTAAACCTTAGTGGTTTTTTGGTTGCTATTTGTTATTTATTGTATTATTGTTTTGTGTAAATAATAAATAAAGTAAAAAAAAATGTTCGTACAAACATCAATTATCGCCATAATCAAATGGCATATTCCATTAGTGTGGCCCCAGCATAAAACTTTATTACTCTCACTCACTCTACTCACTAGCGCCCTCAACCATCAATATAACACGCCAATTCATTTACTAGTCTAAAAAAGACATGTTAAAACGTACATAGTATAGAAAATCACCAGTCTAAAGGATTATTAATGGCTTCTCTGAAAGGTATGCTGTTTTCACTGTAGAATTGTGCAAACCAATTTCTGAAGGCTCTGATGGTCTTGTCAGTTTTGACGTAAGCCGGTGCTGAGACGAAGCGCTTGCTGTTCCATATTACGATGTCTCGTTCAAACTGGAAAAAAGAAACATGGATTAAGTCTTTGATTGTCAATAGAAAACTGTTGAAAACAAATCCTCCGCTTACGTCGGTCACCGGTGACCACCACAGCGTTCAACGTGTCAACGATTTGGTTTTTTGGTTAGTGTTTGTTGAGGATGTCACTATCGACAAACGGTGAAGGAAAACATCGTGAGGAAACATGGGCTTATCATTTTCAATTCTGCTTCTTCAACATCACGCAGACAGCCTTATTTTCGCAGATTTTCTCTTTAAACCCAAAGGTTGTCTGGTAGAGAATGCCATACGGCATTAATTTCGCCTTATGTATTATTTATTTTGTATTGTGTACATTCAAGATTAGATAAATAAATAAATCATGCTTTTTATCCCCGAAAGGGTAGAGAGAGGTGCACATTACGGTACTTAATGCCGCTATACAATGTACACTCACTTTTCACCATTAGTGTTATAAGTCCCATGTAATAGGGGGTGAGCCTATTGCCATATACTGGACACAATTCCAGATTCGTGCTACTATTGAGAAATTGTCAAAAAACCGAAAAAAGTCCAGTATTACTTTGCCCGGCTCGGGGATCGCACCCGAGACCTCTGTATGGAAGTTTTTAATAATAACTTTAAAATTGCCAACCCGCATTGAGCAAGCGTGGTGATTGATGCTCAATCTTTCTCCGTGTGAGAAGGGGTATTTGGTCAGCAATGGCCACTTATAGGCTGTTGATGTGACGTGATATGATTTTGTTTTGGTTAAAGTTACTATGTATTTCCAGATTACAATATAAATAAATAATTTAACTCACCATAGCGCCTTCTGCCTTAACGGACAACGCAGCGAAGGGGGCGTTGTAAGTAGGAGAAAACATGCGATGTATTACTTTTTGTAAGTTAGGTGCTATCGGAGTGACAGACTGGGAGACTAATATAGGTCCCACTGGGGTGCTTAGGAATAGGCGGACGTGGCCTGGTCCAATCTGTGAAAGATAAATAAGGGTTTTAGAAAAAGAAAAGGCATGTATAGAATGAGATTTAATAAGGATGATGACGGGGTATGGAAATTTAAAGTCTATTTCGTCCGTCAGTTAGGCAATGAAAAAAATATAAGATACGTATTTTTTTATGATGTCGTATAAGATAATAGTAGTAAGATAAAACGAATCAAAGTTTAGGAGTGGGAGCTACCTACGTTATTTTTAAGTATAAAACGTACTTAGAAGTGACGTCACGCAGTATTTCAAATCTAAGTATTTGTTTCCGTAAGGGAATAAAAATACTTGTATAATGTTTTAAAACAATCTACAAGACTTTATTAATATAATGTGATCTATCCTATTTTTAAGACAGAAAGTTTAAATTGGTATGGTGGACTATTCAAAGTGACTTTTTGTATTTTATTTTTTATTTTGTCATCTAACATAACAATACTTAGACAATATGAATCAAAGTTTAGGAGTGGGAGATTTTTCAAATCGATATAATATCTTCGAAAGTATTTGTTTCCGTAAGAAAATTAAAAATACGTGTCTAATGTTTTAAAATAATCTACAAGACGGACATTAAAATAAAAATTAGTCATCTATCCTATTTTCAAGATGGAAAGCTAAAAATTGGTTTGTAGTAGTCTACAAATGTAGTTGGGCTTAGAATTTGTGACTTTTTCATTACTATTTTTTAGGAAATTTGCCCCCAACCTTTCGAAAAAGCGCGTGGCAGAAAGCTAGTAAAAGTAAACATAAGATCTATTTTTCCACCTGAGCTTTTCTGTATTTACTTGCTCCATGCACCTACCACTGGTTTTTCACTGCATCACCTAAAGGTTTGGCTGGTAGAAAATGCCCACTGCATTAAGCCCACCTTTGTACACATTGATGTGCATAAAGAGTAAATAAATAAATAAAAAAATAAATAACCTTAATAAATAAATAGCCTTACCTGTGTAACTTTAACATCGACATGCCCCAGGTCACACTTCATGATTTTGTAGTCGTGTGTCAACGTCATTGATGCTGTGTGATCCTCATTCCTCGCCCACGTAGCCGACCAGACATGGCATCCTGGAATATAGGGGGAGACGTGATAATTATCATATTTTTTATACTTGTGTAGGAGAACCATGCTTGGTACAAATAGACATCACCAAATCACGTTCTAATTCTATTTATATTAAGACCTAACCAAACATTTCTTGATAACTGCACAGTTGACTGCACACTTGAGACTGCACAGTTGGTACGGTGGCTGGGCAACTGGCTGCCGCGCAACGGGTAGCGGGTTCGATTCCCGCACGGAGCAACTCTTTGTGTGATCCACAAATTGTTGTTTCGGGTCTGGATGTCATGTGTATGTGAACTTGTATGTTTGTAAACGCACCCACGACACAGGAGAAAATCCTAGTGTGGGGCAACGTTTTTTTAATGAATTTAATGAATAAAAGAATAAAATTGAAACTTAAACCGGGATATTTACCATGTTTTTTAATATTTATGAGTTTCCGATATTTCGGCACTGTTGCAAGCGCCATGATCACGGATAAAATATCGGAAACTCATAAATATTAAAAACATGGTAAATATCCCGGTTTAAGTTTCAATTCTAGTGTTAGTGACCATGTCAGTTTAAAAACTTATAGGTATCATATTTTTATAGGTACTTGTGTGGGAGAGCCATGCTTCGGCACAAATGGGCTGGCTCGACCGGAGTGATACCACGGCCGAGCAGAAAACCGACGTGAAACAACGCTTGCGTTGTGTGAGTGAGGTTACCAAAGACCCAATTACCTCCTTTCCCATCATCCCAATCCATGATTCCGTAACAATCCTCAAATTCCTAACCCCCAAAAGACCAGTAACGCACTTGTAACGCCTTTGGTGTTTCAGGTGTCCATGGGCGGCGGCGATTGCTTACCATCAGATAATCCGTCTGCTCGTTCACCGGCTTATACCATAAAAAATGAGTATGGCACTTAGTCATAAAACGGTATTCTCCCAGTTATGCAGTCTCTTTTGTGCCTTTAAGCTTAATTTGTTCTGTCTCCTGCATTAAATTCACCGAGGGAAGTGGAAACTATCGTTTTCTTTTTCTTCTCCTCTAATAATATCTTCTGAATAATTTCGTTGCGGGATTCAAGACAGTCATTCATGTCCCTGGGACGCGCCGGACTTCAGTGTTCCGGTGTTTTCATGTTTGTATCTACTGTAGATCCTGGTGCACAGGAGTTGCAGCGGTATGGGAGGTTGTGGCGGGCTTGTCCCAATTAAGTCATAGAATATAATTGTTGGTCTAAATCTAAGATAGAACTTACCTATCAAATCATTCAGCAGTGGATATTTCTCTCCTAAGCCAGACAGCAGTGACATAGTGTGTACCGCGTTCAAATGGGCAACATCAGCACCATTCTCTGGAATTTCCTGCAAGATATAAAACAAAACTTAAAACTTTGGATTACAAGAGCTACTCCTGCTATCAGCTGATATTATTAACCACTAGCTTCTACCAGGCCGGCTTCGCCCGCGTTTGCATGGGATAAAAAGTATCCTATCCCCCAAGTCAGCTTATACCCTGTCTGTACAGTAGTTTCAGCGTGATTGACGGACAAACATCCAAACTTTCACATTTAGAATATTAGTTTTTTTTAAAGGAGGAAAATCATCTCCCACCTTGGGCGAGGCGAGAGTGTCAGACCCTTACTGACTAAAAACCACCCCGTTCCTACTCCTGCTTTTCGAGCCGGAGCCCCGGTAAAACCGCTAGGTAGTCCGCAGCTCCGGATCAGTAGGGTTAGTCCGGTTCTCGAATGCGAAGTTTCGTTTAATCTTCGGCCGTAGGTTTTATTGATTTACTAATGAAATTAATTAAAATAACGTTTTATTTTTAATTTTAAATCAAAACCTATTTATTTATCTTCATTTCATTCTTTCATATTATTATTGTTCACGAATGTTCGTAATAAATGCAATTGTAGTACGAAATTTGCGAAGTTTCGGACGAAACTTCGTTTTTCGTTGAATTAGAGTAGGCCTCCAGACATCAGCTCTATTACAGCGGGAGAAGTCATTCGATAATATTTCCCCTAAAAAAATACTTAAAAAAATAACTTACTTGTATATGAGCGCTGACAACATATTCGTTCCTTCCCCGATAGCCCCAACTCTTGAGTTCAGGCAGCTCTGGAACTATCCACAGTGGTTCTCTGCCCTCAGCATCATACCAGACCCACACTGCACCGTCTCTTTCAACTGTCTTCCAATGTTTTATGGACACTCCTTTTGGTGCTGTGGAAAATAAGAATTAACTGATACAATGCTGTTTGACTGCATGGTTGGTGCGGTGGCGGTGGCGAGTTCGACTGACAGACCGCACGGAGCAACTCTTTGTGTGATCCACAAATTGTTGTTTCGAGTCTGGGTGTTACTTTGCATGTGAAATTGTATGTTTGTAAACGACATACGAGAAAATCCTAAAGTAGGGCAACTTTTAAAAAAAGTTTGCGAAAAAAACGCCGTATTCTTAAAGTAAAGAGTGTTCAAATTAGCTCAAAGAGAATAATGCACTTTTTGCTTGAAATACTGGGCCTATTTAAAAAAAAGTAACGTGACGCCTTTTATCCCCGAAGGGGTCGGCAGAGGTGCACATTACGGCACGTAATGCCGCGATACAATGTACACCCACTTTTCACCATTTGTGTTATAAGTCCCATGTAATAGGAGATGAGCCTATTGCCATATACTGGTCACAATTCCGGACTCCGTGCTACTACTGAGAAATTTTTGAAAAACTCAAAAATACCCAGTAATACTTTGGCCGACTCGGGAATCGAACCCAAGACCCCTTGTCCGGTTGCGGAAGATGCGGTCCGTACGATGCGGATCAGTGGACGCAGTTGTATGAGTTTCTATACAAGACAAACTAAAATTCGTTGCGTGCGATGCGGGCCTGTGGACGCTTACGTTTATAAGTCATATCCTTGAACCTTTTTTTTTTCACCGGGACAAGCCCGCCACAACCTCCCATACCGCTGCAACTCTTGTAAGCAAGAATCTACAGTAGATACAAACATGTAAACACCGGAAGACTGAAGTCCGGCGCGACCTAGGGACATGAATGACTATCTTGGATCCCGCAACGAAATAAATCAGAAGATGTTATTAGAGTAGATGAAGAAGAAGAAGAAGTTATATCCTGTACCATTTTAAACGAAATAAATAAAATAGGTAATAACAATATTATACAAACCATGTTCAACTCCAGGCACACTGACGCAGGCCCCGTTCTCCCCAAACCGCCACTTGTGGAAGGGGCACTCGATGCAGGACCCGCTGACGGTGCCTGCTATGCCCAGGTTGGCTCCCAAGTGGGGGCAGTAGGCGTCCACGCAGCGCGCCACGCCGTCCTCTCCGCGGTAGATGCAGAGGTTTTGGCCTGACGAGGCAAATGTAGGAATTAATATTGCATTTTTATTATAACTATCGTGGGATATGTCTATTTAGCGTACTATTTTTTAGTTCAAGTTCTACTATTTTACTAGTATACTACTATTTTAGCATATTACTGGTTACTATATTATACTAAATGACTAAAAATCACGGCGACGTGGGCTGTGCGATGTCGACGTATAAGTTTGAAATCACCAGTGCATTAATGCTCAAACCTTCTCCGTGTGAGATGAACTAAATTACCTATCGAGTACTTTTTATCCATTAAACAGCTCGGTAAAAGTCAATGTGTAAATTTTATCCTCTATAAACTATTTTGTACCTACTCATCTCTAAAACACTATCACACAATTAAAGCTTTAGCTACTCAACAATAGATGGCGTTACAAACATCTTTAACAATTTTTTTTTAATTTTATTTATTTTAGGGACTTTTATACCACACAGCGTATGTCAGTCCCATCGTAGCCTAATGTGTGTATAAACTAATCAGAAATCAATGAATCAGAGCCATTAAGTTGAACAACATTCACGCAACATTTAACTTTAATAAAAGCTTCCGCTACTGAACAACAGATGTCGCTACTCACCGAGTGCATCAACTGAAACGACGCTGCCATTCTTTAGTTCCCTGCTCTCGGCGACTGCAAACCAACCATTAGGGTATGGTGGGGGAGTCTTGCTGCCTATTTTCTTGGCAGTCTGGGCCCTGGATATGATCCTATCCCTGTCCGGACCCGGGGGGATGTGCTCGAAGCCGATCTCTGTGAATTCCTGGAAAAATATTCAAAGTCAACGTATTTATTTCAATTCATCCTAAATTAGGCTTTTGAAACGTCAAATTGGAGTCGGTAGTCTGTCTGTCAGTGAAGCTAGGTGCTCGTTCCAAAGTGTAGCTTCGAATGGAGAAGAACGAGCAAGAAACTTCATCCATATTAAGTTTTTTGTTTTGTATTATTAGGTACATCTGTATTTATTTGCATTACGTAGTATATTGACTGTGTCATTGGTCTACTGGTTGAGCAAAATTCGGGTTGAATTCCCAGTTCCCAGGCAAGTTGAATAAAATCGGGATCCTTTGATTTTTAGAAAAATTTCGTTGTGTGATTGAGAAATTCCCAATCTTCTCATTCCCCAACAACCCTTAAATTCCTAACCCCGAAAAGGCCGGCAACGCACTTGTAACGCCTCTGGTGTTTCAAGTGCCCATAGGCGGCGGCGATAGCTTACCACCAGTTGACCCGTCTATCGACCGACTTAGGTATACCATGACAAAAAATAAATCACAAACCAAAAATAGCTTACCTTCTTAAATATAATAGGATTGACATAACTCCTATATAAAATCAACAAGAAGTAATACAAAGCGACAGCCATTAAAATATATGAACTATAGTCATATATTAATTCGAAAACTGTCAAAGTAAACGCAAATGTGAAGTTTAAATACGATACAATCGTTTCTTTGACATGTTGCTTCGTTAAACCATTTTGACAGTCGCTGTGTAGGTATCTGTCAAAAACGTCATCTGTCATTTTCGAGCAGGACTCCATTTTGGAATTTTTGAAATGGGGAATATTCTTTTTGCATCTGTAAAGAAGAAAAGTTATTGTTAGTAGTGGATGTTTAAGTCTTTAACTGCCAATAGAAAACTGTTGAAGGCAAATCCTCCGGTAACGTCGGTCACCGGTGACCACCACGGCGTTCAATATGTTAAATGGTTTTTGTTCACAATTGCCTGGCTTATGGGTCGAGTGATTGCAAGTGCGACTGCCGGACAAGGGGTCTCGGGTTCAATCCCCGGGTCACCATTTGTGTTGTAAGTCCCATGTAATAGGGGGTGAGCTTATTGCCATATACTGGGCACAATTCCAGACTCCGTGCTTCTACAGAGAACTTTTTTGAAAAGCCGAAAAACGCCCAGTTCTACAATGCCCGGCCCGGAAGCGAACTCCAGATCCTTTATCCGGCAGTCACATTTGCGACCACGCGACTAACGAGGCAGCCTAATATACCATGGTATTATATAATACCAATTATATATTTATCGGTAGATAATTAACTATGTATATCTAAGTATAAAATTATTTAGACATACTACATTAATTTATTATACTGTAACACAAACAAATATACAATAGTTAGTAGAATTTATTTACAGTTCATGCTTTAATAACAGATTTAAAACGATTAATATCAGCAAGCCATGACAGTTGCCTGCTGAACTACGGTGCTTTTCCACCAGAGATGTGCTATGCTACGTGTTTTTTTTTGAGGTGGGAAATCATCCAATGACTTCTCCCACCTTGGGTGAGGTGGGAGAGAGTGTGAGACTCTTACTGACTAAAAACCACCCCGTTCCTACTCCTGCTTTGAGCCGAAACCCCGGTAACATTTTACGTTGTCCGCATACTGCGTTGTTGTGGATGCGTTTGGCTTCCACCAATCATATTCATTGGTACACATAGCTTAGTACTGGTGGAAATGGACTCAGCTAAACTATGTTTTTTATATGGAAAGATGCATGTTATGGATGGTTTCCCTACTATCGATACATCGCATACTTGAACTGCGCATCTTCCTCGCACAGCTACTTAGCGGTGAGGCATCTTCATAGCATATTTTACTCGTACAGGGACGTAGCTCAGTATCGTCTGGTCCTGGAAACGGTCAAATAGTTTCAACAGCGTTAGCCATAACATCCTTCATTTGCGGGTCTACGGAGCGGCGAGTAAGGGTAGCTCGCCGACCCCCACCAAAACTAGACCCGTGCGTACGGCGCGTCTCAAAGAGCCATCAGACCACCACAGATGGGGCTCAGTAGGGCTAATGCCTGATTCGGAGCTGTGTAAGTTTACCGGGACTCTGGCTCGAAAAGCAGGAGTAGAAACGAGGTGGTTTTTAGTCAGTAAGAGTCTGACACTCCTTTTCTCGCCCAGGGCGGCAGAAGTCATTGGATGATTTTCCTTCATAAAAAAGCATAGCTACATAGCACATCTGTGGTGGAAAAGTAGTCTAACCCATCAAAATTTGGAATAATCCGGATTAAAACCTACGTTTGTTCTACTATCTACGTTTCCTTGAGATTTCATAGTTATCACGATTAGAAAAATGAAGTGTGGTAAAGGAAGTCTAGTTTTTAGATTAGATACGAATACTATTTGTTATCTGATATAGCGTAGGTCATGTTTATATCCGAAGATATAGTATCATACACAAGTGTAGGAGAGCCATGCTTCGGCACGAATGGGCCGGCTCAACCGGAGTGATACCAAGAAACACAGAAAACCGACGTGAACAACGCGTGCGTTGTGTGAGTCAGGTTACCGGAGGCCCAATTACCTTAGAACCTCCTTCTCAAGTCCCGATTCCCCCAACAACTCTTAAATTCCTAACCCCCAAAAGGCAGGCAATGCACTTGTAACGCCTCTAGTGTTTCGGGTGTCTATGGGCGGCGGCGATTGCTTAGCAACAGCTGATCCGTTTGATCGTTTATCGGCTTATGCCATAAAAAAAATCAACAGCCTATAAGTGGCTACTGTTGACTAAAGCCTTCTTCTCGCAGGAAGAAGATTTGAGTATTAATCACCACGCTTGCTCAATGCGGGTTGGCGATTTTAAACTTATAATTAGAAATTATAAGCCTAGGTTTCCTCACAACATTTTCTAAAAAAAAATCACATTGGTATTTGCCGTTGGTAGGTTTAGAATACGCACCCTTATGCATGAGAAGCGGGCGTCTTAAACCTCCGGGCCACCACGACTTATGTAACAAGTAACGATATTTCTATGACGTTTGTAATGAAAAGGAAGTATGAAGAAGTATGTTTAACACGTAAACATATTAAACAGATATCTGACACATGTACCGATCATATTACCGAATACAAATACGTAGACTTAATATCTAGAAATTTGCGACCTTACAAGGTTTACACTAAGTACTAAAGCAAGCAAATTTTAATAAAAATATAGGTCAAGTTGTCACTGTTTTGCTTAGTAACAGCAATCGTACTTAGGTAAGTTAATGTTCACATGTAAACAGCAGCTCATGTAAAGAGATTGTCCAGTCAACTGATGGTAGCGGTGACTGTCCAGGCGACACACGTACTTAGGTATCGTCATGAGTTAATGTTCACATGTAAACAGCAGCTCATGTAAAGAGATTGTCCAGTCAACTGATGGTAGCGGTGACTGTCCAGGCGACACGTACTTAGGTATCGTCATGAGCTAATATTCACATGTAAACAGCTGCTCATGTAAAGAGATTGTCCAGTCAACTGATGGTAGCGGTGACTGTCCAGGCGATACGTACTTAGGTATCGTCATGAGCTAATATTCACATGTAAACAGCAGCTCATGTAAAGAGATTGTCCAGTCAACTGATGGTAGCGGTGACTGTCCAGGCGATACGTACATAGGTATCGTCATGAGCTAATGTTCACATGTAAACAGCAGCTCATGTAAAGAGATTGTCCAGTCAACTGATGGTAGTAGCAACTGTATAGGCGATACTTCGATTTAAAAAATGGATGTTAAAAGAACTCTGCTTTCTGCTTATTTTATTTGGCTTAGTCACCGCAATAGTAATGATAAAATGAAATAAGTGATAAAGAAAGCCTGATATAGATGTTTTAGTCATCATCACATCATACTTATTCTGGGTAAGGAGTAGATAGGGGTGTGTCCGGTCCGGAGCTGCGGACTACCTAGCGGGTTTACCGGGGCTCCGGCTCGAAAAGCAGGAGTAGGAACGGGGTGGTTTTTAGTCAGTAAGAGTCTAACACTCTCTCTCGCCTCGCCCAAGGCGGGAGAAGTCATTGGATGATTTTTCTCCTCAAAAAAAGAGGTGTGTTTGTAAACTTATGTTTATATTAAGTTCCGTTTTTTTCAGAATATTATGTAGACTACAGTCATGTGGTATATACATTATATACAGGCTAAAGTTATATGTACCTACACTATATTTTTATTTACGATACACGATATTTATATTTCCACCTAAAGAAAAACATTTTTTTACGATATAGGAATTTTATAGTTTCTGTTTATGTCTTGTATTTTATATGAAGTTGTTGGTAACTGTCACTATCATTAAGTGAGTTATACGATTAGTTATATGTACCAGAAGTTAAGTTGAAAGAAGACATACATCTGTAAAATGGCTTCAAAATTGGATAGGTAGTCTTAACGTGATGCGTGCACAAACATACAGACGGACAGTCAGAAATATCTGACCGCTAATTATTTTATCAATAAATCATTTTTTAAGGTTCGACACCATTTGAGAGGATCTAGCTAGACTAGCTTTCAAGCTATGGTTGTACTCGAGTGGTCTAAGAAATAAACACATCAGCCCTTAACAATACATACACACATCAACAGCCTATAAGTGGCCACTGCTGACCAAAGCCCTCTTCTCACACAGAGGTTTGAGCATTAATCACCACGCTTGCTCAATGCGGGTTGGCAATTTCAAACTTATAATAATTAGAAATTATAAGCCCAGGTTTCCTTACGATGTTTTTCTTTACCGTTTGTCAATGGTGTCTAAATCATTTTAGAAAGTATAGGTACCGTATGGGGAAACCTCTTCTGACTTAATTTTAACCACTTATTATATTGTCTGAAAATATACGAAAAATGAGCGAAATAGGTCCAGTAGTTAATTCAAATAGTGCATTTTTTTTGTGTTAAATGGGCCGACGTTTGGCCGCTATCTCGCCTGATGGAAAGTGATGATGCGGCCTACGATGGAGCACGTCTGCCCATAAGCAACCTATTCACTCGGGCTTTGAAGACACCCAGGTTATACCCAATAGGGAAACACAGACTCTGGCAAGGAATTCCTTAGCAGTTCGCACAAGGAAGCTTGAAGCGAAGCGCTTCGTGCGAGTGGGTGGAATATCTACCATGAAACGGTGACGCCTCGCCGATTGTCTTGTGGTTCGATGATGGAAAGGACTTGCATTTTTCCTTCGGAAACAAAGACAAGGACGCACTTTCGCACGTAAACCAGTGAGGATTAGCAAACGAAGTCACGTTTGAAAGCTAGTTAAGAATAAAGATGCTGTGTAAGACATTATTATAATGTCATCTCGAGTAATATAGGCGGTAAACTAGTTAGTATTACTTAGCATTAGCATTTTTAAGTTGAAATTGACCTGAATTAGCCTTGGCCAGTGCATTTGGTAAAGGCGCGGTCATAATGTTTAATTGAATTATTGTAACATTTAGATACATATATTTTTTATTACGACTCCAAAGAGGAAAACAAGTTATGAAAATTGAAAATCTATTTAGTCCGTCAGTTAGACAATGAAAAAATTAGACATTATAGTCCAGTCATTTGGTAGTTTTACCTGGAAAGTTTTCCGGGAGTTTTGAAAATTGGTGAATTTATAGATTTGGGTATGCTCTTTTCGAATTTCAACTTTGCCACCTCGTACAACCGCCGCTCGCGCCGCCATATTGAAAAAATGGCGGCTAAAATGGTTTTTATTAATATATCTGTTCCGACGCATTTTACGAAAAAATATTTATTTACAAAATTAAACTAGAAAACATTTCCTACAATTTATGTATTGATAACTTTTTCATAAAATCAATAGTTTTTGGCGTACGAGCGCCGCAAAGTATTATTCATCTGCACCACCACGTGTACAAACAATGTGTGTTGTGCAGCAACGACTGTCGCAACCGAGGGCTGGGCTCGCTGTCATTGCAGAGGTAAGTCCCCTGTTTGTGGAGTGACTAGAGAGGCGCCATGGCGTCCTCACCTACCCCCTGACGCAGGTGCTTACCGAACACAGGAGTTTCGGTAGGATCCTGTTTTTGATTGGGCGGATGGAAACGCCCGGGTGTCATCACTGCAAAGACCGCCCGGAGGACACAGTGGAACATATAACATAACACATATAACATCAGAAACAGGAACCTAAGGAAACTCCCCTGTTTGTACAACACACATTGTTTGTAAACGGTTTTTTATTAATATCTCCGCTCCGACGCATTTTACTAAAAAATATTTATTTACAAAATTAAACTAGAAAAAATTTCCTACAATTTATGTATTGATAACTTTTTCATAAAATCAATAGTTTTTGGCGTACGAGCGCCGCAAAGTATTATTCATCTGCACCACCACGTGTACAAACAATGTGTTTTTTTTTAAATGTATCAATTCTTAAAAACTAATGATGATATCTCGTTCAAACCAATTTTCTTTGAAAGTTTCCATTAAAATCTACAGCATATATTTTTTTTAGTTTTCTTACTCACTTATTTTAAAAGTTAGAGGGCAGGACACATTCGATAGACCTCATTTTTCCACTTTGGAAGTGTCTATCTTTCAAACAATTGATTTTGACGAAAAATGGTTTTAGGAACCATGACGTATTTTTAATGGCCTATCCATAGACAACCATCACGGATAGGTTAGACGAAAAAAATTTTTTTGAAGAGGTGCAGTGACCGCGCGCTCTCCGCCCTCTATCTCGGAAACGGTGCACCGTATAAAAAAAAGTTTAGACAAAAGTTGTAGAGAATTTTGTATTCTACAATATTGGTATTAAATGCAAATACCAAAAACCCATAGGAAATGAGATATTTCCAAAAAAGCGCAAAAAAACGTTTTTTGGGACCTTTGGACCTTAAAATTTAATAGTTGCTTACACCCTACCATATGTAGGTTTTGAGACAAGTTTCAGGCAGTCAATATACAAGTATATACAAAATTACAGCTGGGTATCTCAAATTCCGAGGTGAAATCCTAATTTGACTGGACTAATAATACTTTGCGGCGCTCGTACGCCAAAAACTATTGATTTTATGAAAAAGTTATCAATACTTAAATTGTAGGAAATTTTTTCTAGTTTAATTTTGTAGATAAATATTTTTTCGTAAAATGCGTCGGAACGGAGATATTAATAAAAAACCGTTTTTAGGCGCCATTTTTTCAATATGGCGGCGCGAGCGGCGGGTGTACGAGGTGGCAAAGTTGAAATTCGAAAAGAGCATACCCAAATCTATAAATTCACCAATTTTCAAAACTCCCGGAAAACATTCCAGGTAACCCCTTTTTATCTACCAAATGACTGGACTATTAGTAAGACCTATAACATTAGTAATATTAGGACAAGTATTTTTTGTATTTTGTCGTATAAAAATACAATACTTCTTTAGGTAAAACTAATGAAAGTTTAGGGCGTAGCTACGTCATTTGTAAATATAAAACGTACATAGAAATGACGTCACGCGATATTTCAAACTAGCTACTGACAACGAAGCATAAATAGCTGATTCCTGTTTTTCTCGTTTCAGGAAGAATTTCGGGAAATCTTCTCTTAGTGTTTATTTACACTCCTTAAGGAACATACATGCCAAATTTCTGCCTCCTAGGGCCAGTAATTTTGACTGTGCATTGACTAATATTAGAACTTGAGACGGGATATTTACCATGTTTATTTATGTCTATGAGTTTCCGATATTTCATCCGTGATCATGGCGCTTGCAACAGTGCCGAAATATCGGAAACTCATCGACATAAATAAACATGGTAAATATCCCGTCTCAAGTTCTGATATTAGGTAGTGTTAGTGTCCATGTCAGTTTAAAAACTTATATGTGCGTTGTCTGTCAGTCAGTCACTCCGTCAGTTATACAGAATTTAAACGGAACAAACGAGCGGACAAACGCTATTTTTTTTAGTTTTTATAATTTTAATAGTTTATAAAAACTAAAAAAAAATAGCGTTTGTCCGCTAGTTTGTTCCGTTTAAATTCTGTTTAGTTTTCATGCAACAACAGCCTTAAGCAGTTGATTATAAGTATTATTACATAAAATAAACATTGAATTCATTATTTTTTTGAAAATAAGACTCGTTTTTTTGTAATAAATTATCTGCAGTTTTTTATGCAGTTTCGATGTGAGGTAGTGTTGTGTTTGAAGATTACAGTAGTAGTTATAAATTATTGTATTTAACATTATTGTATTTAACAGTTTCTTTTAGAACACTTAATATAATATATAAAATTGTGTTGATCTTGACATTTACTTTAATTACTGCAAATAATTTATGGTTTCAATAGGTAAAAAGTAGTTTAAAATGTGTTTTTAATTAATAATATTTATTTGTCTTATCGAGAGCAAGTTAGATGCATAATGTATGCAATAATTTAGGAATTACAATTTCAAATTAACTTGACTAGACATTTTTAACATGACGACACAATTTTAAATGGAATGCCAGCCAAGACTGGTTGGTCGAGTGCTCGCAAGTGCGACTGCGGACCTAGGTTATCGGATTCGATTCCCGAGTCGGGCAAAGTATTGCTGAGCTTTAGTAAGTAAGTAATAGCACGGAGTCTGGTGTGCCCAGTATTTGGCAGTAGGTTCAGCCCTATTACATAGGTCCTATGACATAAATTGTGAAAAGTGGGTGTACATTGTATAGCAGCATTATGTGCCGTAATGTGCACCTCTGCCTACCCCTTTGGGAAAAAAGGTGTGGCGTTGTTTTTTGTAATATGTATGTACTTTGTAAGATTATGTAGACACCACTAACAGCGAAGAAAAACATCGTGAGGAAACCTGAGCTTATAATTATCACTAAGCTCATAAGGTCACGCAAGCGTTGTTCCACGTCGGTTTTCTTTTCAACCGTGGTATCACTCCGGTCGAGCCGGCCCATTCGTGCCGAAGCATGGCTCTCCCAATTGTATTATTTTACATGTATTTTTTTTAAGGGGGGCACATCATTCAATGACTTCTCCCACTTTGGGCGAGGTGAGAGGGAGTGTCAGACTTTTACTGACTAAAAACCACACCGTTCCTACTCCTGCTTGTCGAGCCGGAGACCCGGTAAACCCGCTAGGTAGTTCGCAACTCCGGATCATTAAATATGTATTAAGGACACATCCTAACATCCTTAGGCTTTAATATAATATCAAAGTTCGAAATTATCGCCAATGATAACGGATTTCTGCTCCAGTGATTATTATCAATTCTTATCGCGACGAACGTATTTGATAAAACGGGAAAAACACGCACATTCTGATAACGGGAGTTATAAATATTACGTACGAAAAAAAAGAGGAGAGTCGCAACGGTTTGGGGATCAATAAGTAATTAATAATAACGTTTGCTACTATCATTCAGCAACAGCCGTCAGCTGAGCTGATTGTAAACTGACACATGCGTGCTGCCATTTGAACAGGTCCGCTCATATTGTTGTGTTTCTTTCCTCTAAAGACCACTACAGAATGAACTTGCACGGTTCTCTCACATTTTGACTTGATTTGTCTGGACTTTAAAAGAGACTATCATCATCATCATCAGCCTATAGCAGTCCACTGCTGGATATAGGCCTCCCCAATTGTTCGCCACTTTGCTCTATCACTAGCGACTCGCATCCAGCTCCTGCCAGCCATGAAAAAAGAGACTATGACCTCTGAGTTTGTTTCGGCATTTCTTCTCAGAGTAGTCCGATAGGAAATGCCGGCCTCATCTAGTTATTTAAGAGACTGACGTGTAAAAGAGTTACATTGTAACCTATTTGCAAAATAAATATCATTTATCATAATTATCATAGAATATCATACACATATAAGTGTGGGTGAGCCATGCTTCGGCACTACAGGGCCGGTTCGACCGGAGTGATACCACGGCAGAGCAAAAAAACTGAGGTGAAATAACGCTTGCGTTGTGTGAGTGAGGTTACTGTAGCCTCAATTACCCCTTTCCCAATCTTCCCAATCCCCGATTCCTCAAAGGCCGGCAATACATTTGTAACAACTCTGGTGTTTCGCGTGTGCATGGGCGGCGGCGATAGATTACCATCTACACCTTTTTACTTATAATATCATTGGGCAGGGCCGTTTTTGTGTCACAGTACACAAGCACAATGTGATTGTGAACTTGGCATAAAAAAGTTTTTTCCAAATTTCGAGTTAGCGTAGTATAAATTGCTGGTGTCGACATTATGGCATCACCTCTTTGTATTTGCTTCATGGTAAAAACCTCCGGGCCTTCACGAAATGAGACAGAAAGACTATATTCATCATCACCATCATCAGCCGAGAGACGTCCACAGCTGAACAAAGGCCTCCCCCTTAGTCCTCCACGTAGAACGACAAGCCGCCACCTGCATCCACTGGCTCCCCGCCACTCTGACGATATTTTTTTATAAGAGCAGTCGACCTCCAATACGCCACACAAGTGTGTTAAATATTTGCAAAAATTTAGTTATAAATAAATTCTGACCTATTTTGTAATTACTCATATATTCATATAGGCTATTTATAGCACATTTATGTGAAATAATTAACATTGATTGAAGTTAAAACAAATAAATAAGCAATAAACCTAAATATATGAATAGTGATACTAATTGCAATCTAATGTATTAACTAAAATTTATTTCCTTTGTGCTTTGCCACTCGTCAAGGACTTAATCGATACTGTTCATATTTGTTTGATATTTGTTAATTTTAAGACAAAGGTTTTTAATTAGAAATAACGGCTTACAGTTTCAAGTCACAGAGGGACTCTTGCAGGATGCGTGGTTAATTATGTCTATGTTAAGTATGTCTCACGATACTTAAAAAAGATTTTTATCTTTTATTCCGTGGAATTCGGAAAATGATCTGAGAGCGATCCAAAGTACTCTGGCGTTGCAGCCTATACGCCTGCTCGTTTGCCGCTCTATACTATACAATGTCACTAAGCCAACTATTTAATGTAATTTTATTATAACTTTCGTGAAACATTCTAAATAAATTATAATGTTTTTATGAATGCTGCTCATGAATATGAGCCTCTAGCATGGCATGAAACTAGTCGAGTTCCTCGTCAAACAGTCACGTGAGTAAGTCGATAACATAATACTTAACTATTTAAAGTTATTAGGCCTTTTTTGGAGGGGGGAAAATTGTCTGATGTCTTCTCCCGCCTTGGGCGAGGCGAGAGAGAAGTGTCAAACTTTAACGGACTAAAAACCAGCCGTTGCTACTCCTGCTTTTCGAGCCGGAGCTCCGGTAACCCGCTAGGTAGTCCGCAGCTCCGGATCAATTAGCCTTACTGGGCCCTATATGTGGAGGTCGATGGCTTTTGAGGCGCGCGCAAAACGCGACGCGCCACACGCACGGGTCTGGTTCTGGTCGGGCAGCGAGCTACCCTTGCTCGCCGTCCGCAGGCCCGCACTTACGGTGGCCGGAGATCGTCACGCGATCCCCGACGCCCAGAGTGTCTCTCGCGACGGCTGGGGCGTAAGGAGGTTCGTTCCCTCATCCGCCTCGCCTTCTCCTTAGCTAGCATGACTAAGCCTAAGTCTGCCTCAACAATAACATTGTTAGAAACAAAAATAATTATTGAAATCGGACCACTGTGCCTAGAGATTGGCGTGTCCAAACACAATGATATCAGCACCAATACAATTGTATAACTGTTCCTGTACGAACAATGTATTGACTGAATGTTTGTTTGTTTGCAACTATGACTTCATAATATATCATATAGACTGGTACTAGCTTCTGTCAGCGGCTTCGCTCGTATTCCACCATTAAAAAGTAACCTATGTGTTGTCCAGACCTTTGTAAGAAAGAAAGAAGTTAGTTGTATGTTCTTCTTTCTTTTATTTGTTTCTTTCTTTCAGCCCATTGTCTACCTCTGTTCCAAATTTCATCTAGATCCCTTCGCGGTTTTGACGTGCCCAAGTACTTCGTGATGCGTTGGTTAGGAGCGGCCTGCAGGTAGTCGTAGATGGGATCCAGTAGGGCAGATGCCTGATCTGGAGCTGCGGACTACCTAGCGGGTTTATCGGGGCTCCGGCTCGAAAAGCAGGAGTAGTAACGAGATGATTTTTAGTCAGTCATAATAAGATACTCGCTATCGCCACGCCGACGGTTACATATTTTTAATTTTTGACTATATTTTTAATATCAATTTTATTAAATTTTAAGCATAATACTTTTTTATTCTACTACGGATCCATTAGAACCCGTACAAAAATTATCTTAGATTTTAAAATTGCCCCAATTACGGCCTTAATCTATTAATTATCAATACAATAACCGTGTCCTATCGTAGATAATGCATCAACTGTAAATAAAGTATTAGCGCGTAGGAAATTGCTCGCATACTTGTCATTTTATCTAAATCTATACTTTACGATAATAGATCTTAATAATTTACTGTTTAAGTACATTATTTACTTGACAATTCCGTGTGGTGACAACCAGTACTATCCCTAAGGCGTATTAGATCGAGCTTCACCACGACATTTGCCATGAAAAGTGTAGTATATACAAAATTTAAAATGGGCCGGCTCGACCTGAGTGATACCACGGCCTCACAGAAAACCGACGTGAAACAACGCTTGCGTTGTGTGAGTGAGGTTTACGGAGGCACAATTCCCCCCTTCCCAATCATCCCAAACCCCGATTTCCCAACAACCCTTAAATTCCTAAGCCCCAAAAAGCCGGCAACGCGCTTGTCCCGCCTTGGGCGAGGCGAAAGTCAAACTCTTACAGACTAAAAACGACGCCTGCTTTGAGCTGTAACCAGTTACGTTGTCCACAGCACTCCGGAATTGTGAAATCGCCAACCCGCATTAAGCTAGCGTGGTGATTAATGCTCAAACCTCCGTGGGACAAGAGGCATTTGGTGAGCTGAAGCCACGTATAGTTGCTGATGTGATATCATTCTTACTGAAAATCAGTTTATTTATCGGGGAAAAACATATATTAATTTTAACATTACCTACACAATTTTACGATTAGTAATTACGGAATACTTTAAACTGAAACCGTAATTGCGTCGATATTTTAAATGTAAGTTTGTGTGTTACGTGATAACTCATGAAGTGCTGAATCATTTTTGGTGAATTTCGGTGCAGATTCGTAGATATAGTAGGCAATAAGATATGATAAAATATATTTTCTCTGACATAATCTTTTGAGTACAAACGCAAGTATCAATCAAGGCGATATAGATTTGATAAAGATTAAAGATTCTAAGTGTGGGAGAGCCATGCTTCGGCACGAATGGGTCGGATCGACCGGAGTGATACCACGGCCTCATAGAAAACCGACGTGAAACAACGCTTGCGTTGTGTGAGTGAGGTTACTGAAGGCCCAATTACCCCTCTTCCCAATTCCCCAACAACTCTTAAATTCCTAACCCCCAAAAGGGCGGTAACGCATTTGCGGGCTTCCATTCGTGCCAAAGTATGGCTCCCCCCCGTTAAAAAATAAATAAATAGGAGGCCTATTATGTCCAGTATTTGTAGATTTTCAGTGACTGTTATTGATAACGAAGACTTTCATTAACCGACTTCAAAAAAGAGGTTCTCAGTTTGACCTGTATGTATGTTTGTACGCGATTGTCTCGCGTTTCGCTGAACCTATTTTGATGCGGTTTTCAGCATAGTATTTTTCAGACCCGGGAAAAAGTTTTAGGGATATTACTTGACTTAAAAACTTTCATATATGAAGCAGGTTCCTTATTTAGTATTTTTTTAAGGTCTATGGTTACACCTTATTTTTATGCCTTTTATCCCCGAAGGGGTAGGCAGAGGTGCACATTACGGCACGTAATGCCGCTATACAATGTACACTCACTTTTCACCATTTGTGTTGTTAGTCCCATGTAATAGGGGGTGAGCCTATTGCGATATACCGGCACAATTCTAGACTCCGTGCTACTACTGAGACGTTTTCGAAAAACCGAAAAAACTTAGTAATACTTTGCCCGACTCGGCACTTGCGACCACTCGACCAAAGAGGCAGTAATTTTCAACTATTGATAATATTATAACGCAAACGGTTTAACCATCTAATATCTATTAATCTTTTACGATAAGTAAAACTCGTAAAATGAATTACTTATCTACACCATTTAAAACAATAGAAGAACTGAATATTTTCATGACTAATTAGATGGTTGGATTTGTTTCAAAGCAAAAATAATACTACAAAAACAAAAATACTATAAAAATTCTAAATTAAAACAATATTAAGTTAACGTAGGTAAAAAACGGGTACCAATACACCTATAAATAAATTAAAATATATTTATTTTCTAACATAAAAAAAAGTTATTAACCAACTGTCAATAATGTATTAGTAAAGAGTGTTCAAATTAGCTTAAAGAGAATGATGCACTTTTTGGCGTAACTACTGAGGGGTGTTTCTTCAAAAAACTTTAACTTTTATTTAACAAATCATTATTCTCCCGCGTTATTAAGCATCATGGTAGCTTATTATCATCCTTATTTTGATTGGATTGGTTGAGAGCAGTGTCACAGCTTATTTTATTGAAACTAAATGTGTTTCAATCGGCAGAATTGTTAACTTTTGGTTGAGGATAATGACGCCGTTAACTTTTTGTGATTTTTTTTTTGGGGAATCACCTGGGCCTATTTCGCTAATTTTTCGTATATCGTCAGCCAAGATGATAACAAATGTTATGTAGTTTAAATTAAGCCAAATCTACTAGCTCCCTACAATATAACAGTAGAAAAACATATTTATTTCTTCTAAAATAAAATAAAACAATAATAAAATGTAACTTACCAACTGTCAAAATGTCACATTCGCGAAAAAAGCGCGGGACGTCAATCACAGATAACACAAAATCGTAGTGCGATATTTTTAATATAGGGCGGCAACGGACGTCCGCATACAGCCAGCGCTGTAGCTATACTGCCTAACCTTGCGTATCTTCATTCAATATATATCAACTTATATTTCTTATTTAATTTTTTTAAACAAATATTATTATTTTTTTACCAAATCGTTAGTCAAAATGTTGATAAGTGTAGTTTTTGGGTTTGAAAAAGGGTATTATAATGCTTTTGTATGTATGTAATGTTTTGAAAATTAATACGTAATGAATAAAAAATGATGGGTGTACGTGCGTTCTGTCGCTGCTGTGCTGAATTACATAATTCATTTGTTTATCATATTGTTGTTTAGATAAACCTTATTGTTAGGAGGAAAGTTTAAGATTTGGAGTTTAGTTTACAAGAGTAACGATGGAGTTTCTTGCTCGTTCTTTTCCATTCGAAGCTACACTTTGGAACGAGCGCCTAGCTTCACTGACAGACAGACTGACGGACAATTCAATTTGACGTTTCAAAAGTGCCTAATTTAGGATTAATTGAAATAAAAGCTTTGACTTTGACTTTGAAGAGGGAAATAGATAGTGGGAGAAGATGGGTGGCTTTTAACACCCTTAGCCTGCTTTTCCACCAGAGATGTGCTATGCTACGTTGCTGTGGATGCGATTGGCTTCCACCAATCACATTCTTTTTTTAAAAAAAAAACGTTGCCCCACATTAGGATTTTCTCCTGTGTCGTGGGTGCATTTACAAACATACAATTTCACATGCTCATGACAACCAGACCCGAAACAACAATTTGTGGATCACACAAAGAGTTGCTCCGTGCGGGAATCGAACCCGCTACACGTTGCACGGCAGCCAGTTGCCCAGCCACCGCGCCAACCGTGCAGTCATTGGTACACATAGCTTAGCAATGGTGGAATGGAATTATGTATATGGAAAGATGCGCGCTATGGATGGTTTCCCTACTATCGATACATCGCATACTCGAGCTGCGCATTTTATCGTGTTGGTTATTGTTGAGATAAACCTTATTGTTAGTATGGAAGTTTAAGATTCGAGTTTAGTTTATAAGCGGGAGATAGATAGGGGAGAAGATGGATTGTAGTGTTTAATATAATTATGTTAGGTAAGGCTTTTCCGGAGCTGCGGACTACCTAGCGGGTTTACCGGGGCTCCGGCTTGAAAAGCAGGAGAAGGAACGGGGTGGTTTTTAGTCAGTATGAGTCTGACACTCCCTCTCGCCTCGCCCAAGGCGGGAGAAGTAATTAGATGAATTTCCCCCCTCAAAAAAAAGTAAGGCTTTTTGTTAAAAACCTTACTACTTAGCTCGCTTTTCCACTAGAGATGTGCTATGCTACGTTGCTGTGAATGCGTTTGGCTTTCACCAATTAAATTCATTGGTATACATAACTTAGCACTGGTGGAAACGGACTCAGCTAAGCTTTTTTTATATGGGAATGTGCGAGCTCTGAATGGTTTCCCTACTACCTACTGGACTACCTAAGGACAATACAATTTGACGTTTCAAAAGTACCTAATTTAGGATTAATTGAAATAGATGCTTTGATTTTGACTACCTAGCGGGTTTCTGCGTCGATCTGCATTCGTCATCATCATTAACAGCCTATTAGTGGCCACTGCTGACCAAAGTCTCTTCTCGCATTAAGAAGGATTGAGCATTAATCACCACGCAAGAAAAGTTTTGTAGAAACGTCTTCAATGAGGTTTTACAGCGTAGGTTGTTCATTTACACCAATAGGTGGTGTTGGCGGTCTCAACACCCTATTTACTTATTATTTATTTATTTATTATTAATATGTTAACACGGTTTAACACACCATTAACACACACAAAATATAGAATTATAAAAATAAAATTGAACTTATGTAGAAACGATTCTCATTTGTAGTTCAGCAGTAGAATTTTTTATGGTATAAGCCGGTAAACGAGCAGACGGATCACTTAAGCAATCGCCGCCGTCCATGTGCATGGAACACCAGAGGTGTTACAAGTGCGTTGCCTGCCTTTTGGAGGTTAGGAATTTAAGAGTTGTTGGGGAATCTTAGATTGCGAAGATGGGGAAGACAATAATTGGACCTCCGGTAACCTTACGCACAGAACGCAAGCGTTGTTTCACGCCGGTTTACTGCTCGGCCGTGGTATCACTCCGGTCGAGCCGGTCCATTCGTGCCAAAGCATGGCTCTCCCACACTTGACTATCATATTTTGATGTTGAACAATGTAACAACCACTTTTCACTAGTTATGTTATAAGTCCCATGTGAATACAATAAGCAAGTGAACTTCAAATGCTTTATAACTTAAACAGCCAATAAACCCTTATCACTTTACTGCTATTTTATAGCCTATGACGTTTTTAAATTATCAGATAAATATTGAACTAGATACCTAAGTTATCTTTTTGGCTATCTATGTATAGATAGTCATTTCGGTCTTCCGTAATGCCGGTGACTGAGTGAGTGACAGACTGTACACAGCTGTAACTACTGCGCGTAGCAAGCTGTGTGACATGTAGCGCGCTGTAGGAGTGTAGGGGAGTGCTAAGAGAGTTACAGACTGTACACAGCTGTAACTACTGCGCGTAGCAAGCTGTGTGACATGTAGGGCACTGTAGGAGTGTAGGGGAGTGCTGAGAGAGTGACAGACTGTACACAGCCGTCAATACTGCGCGTATCAAGCTGTGTGACATGTAGCGCGCTGTAGGAGTGTAGGGGAGTGCTGAGAGAGTGACAGACTGTACACAGCTGTAACTACTGCGCGTAGCAAACTGTGTAACATGTAGCGCACTGTAGGTGTGTAGCGGAGTGCTGAGCGAGTGACAGACTGTACACAGCTGTAACTACTGCGCGTAGCAAGCTGTGTGATATGTAGCTTGTTTGAAGATGAGAGATGAGAAATTCTTAGTGCTTGTTTACGCTGATTCGCAAGGGTGGGTGCAGTCACGAGTGCGGTTGCAGGCACATTTCGTGTGCGAATTTTTTTCGACGGACGAAATTAGACTGCGCGGTTGGTGCGGTAGCAGGGCAACTGGATGTGTAGCGAGTGTAACGTGTAGCGGGTTCGATTCCCGCACGGAGCAACTCTTTGTGTGATTCACAAATCATTGTTTCGGGTCTGGGTGTCATGTTTGTTAGTTAACGCACCCACGACTTAGGAGAAAATCCTAGTGTACATTACATTAATTACATTAATATCTAACCCCGCGTCCTGCGTCACTCGCTACTCGGCTCCTACCGATTGTAGCGTGATGTTTTACATAATATAGTCTATTACTGAAAAATAAGGATTTGTCAAAAGCGTTGCCCCACACTAGGATTTTCTCTTGAGTCGTGGGTGCGTTATTACAAAGATAGCACAATATTTAAGCACAACTTAAAATTGAGTAGCGTTTCAGTATTCGGGCGTTAAAGACGGAAATAAATTGTTCCAAAAATATGAAATATCAAACTTTGATGGATAACGAAAGAAATTGTTTGAAAAATTAGTAATGTATGAACAGTACTTCCCCGGATGGATAAGTAGAGTTATCTATATATTACTAATATATAAAGACTATGTTTGTTTGTTTGAACGCATTAATCTCCGGTAGCACTGGGCCGATTTGAATGATTTTTTTTTGTGTTGGATAGTGCATTTATCGAGAAATGCTTCAGGCTATAAAATGTTTGTCCATTTGTCAGTGGTGTCTAAATAAAGAACCCGAAAGTACATATAACTTAACTTAACTTATGGAATAGGGGCAACGAACGAATCACCTGATGGTAAACGATCAGCGCCGCCCATGGACACCCGCAACACAAGAGGAGTCACAGGTGCGTTGCTTTAACAAAGATATGTTTAAACAATATATATCTCAGACACATAGATATATCTCATATATTAAACATGTAAAATTTTATATATGTACTTAAAATAAATTCCAAAATTGCACCTACTATGACTTTAACGATAAAAAGCAAAATAATATAAAATAATATAAAAATAAATAAACTAACCGGTAGCTGGGACATAGTCCAAGTAATAATAATTTGAAGCAATTAATTCTGTTTGTTTGAACTTGAAAAGTGACTGTAGAATAAAACATAATATAATATATATCACTTATTATTTAATTTTTAAACCGCATATAGTCCGGTCAATTTAGACCTGAAAACAGTAATGAAAGAACAAAAATTCCGACAGAGCTGAATTTTGGTACAGACCTTTATTTTACTATAAAGATTAAAATATTAAAAGTCCCCATCTATCCCATATGTGCTTCAAAAGTTATTCGGGGTCAAAGGTCAAGATTTTAGGTTTTTTGAGTTTTTCTCAAAAACCGTAAGTTTTTTCAAAAAAATACCTCAGACCAAATTTGTAGATCTCAAAATTCTCTACAAAATGGTCCTTATAAGTTTTTCTATAAGTATTACCGTTTCTAAGATAGATTCGTGTGTCCCCACACACATTTTTCCACTTTGGAAGCGTCTAACTTTCAAACGATTGATTTTGACGAAAAGTGGTTTTAGAAACCTTAATGTCTTTTTTAAAGACCTATCCATAGACACCCATCACGGATATGTAAGCTGAAAAAAAATTTTTTTTTCATCAGTTCCATGTATGGAGTGCCCCCCTTTACTTTTTAAATTTATAAATTTTTATTCAAAATTCTAATAGCGGTTACCGAAATACACCATCTTACAAAGTTTCAACTATGTAGGCCCAACAGTTTCGGAAATAAATGTCTGTCCGTCCGTCCGTCCGTCCGTCCGTATGTCACAGCCTGTTGGGCCACGAAACTGTTGGGCCTACATAGTTGAAACTTTGTAAGATGGTGTATTTCGGTAACCGCTATTCGAATTTTGAATAAAAATTTATAAATTTAAAAAGTAAAGGGGGGCACACCATACATGGAACTGATTAAAAAAAAATTTTTTTTCAGCTTACATATCCGTGATGGGTGTCTATGGATAGGTCTTTAAAAAAGACATTAAGGTTTCTAAAACCACTTTTCGTCAAAATCAATCGTTTGAAAGTTAGACGCTTCCAAAGTGGAAAAATGTGTGTGGGGACACACGAATCTATCTTAGAAACGGTAATACTTATAGAAAAACTTATAAGGACCATTTTGTAGAGAATTTTGAGATCTACAAATTTGGTCTGAGGTATTTTTTCAAAAAACTTACGGTTTTTGAGAAAAACTCAAAAAACCTAAAATCTTGACCTTTGACCCCGAATAACTTTTGAAGCACATATGGGATAGATGGGGACTTTTAATATTTTAATCTTTATAGTAAAATAAAGGTCTGTACCAAAATTCAGCTCTGTCGGAATTTTTGATATTTCAATATCGTATATTGACCGGACTAATAAAATTACTGTTAAACTTTAAACCATTTAAAATTATAGGTACTGACATAAAATTATGTTTTTAGTTAAAGTTATTAATCAATGACACGCAGTCTGTAAGATTTAATGCATAAAATGTATTGTATATAATCAAATTATACATAGAAAGAGAAAGAAAGAAAGAAAAGAATTTATCCGGCACATTACATTTTACGTGTGGCGTGTGTGTACGGCTCGTCCGGAGTGATACCACGGCCTCACAGAAAACCGACGTGAAACAACGCTTGCATTATACATTTTAGTCACCTACTACGCTCCTTATATAATTCCTTATTCTTTAACTTACATCGCATTATACAACATCTGAGTTTTGGACATGATATGATATGACTGAGAGAGTGACAGACTGTACACTGTACAAACTGTACTATAAACCAGGGTGATTTTTCAAAAAACTTTAACTTATATTCAATAAATAATTATTCTCCCGCGTTATTAAGCATCGTGGTAGCTTATTATCATCCTTATTTTATTGGATTGGTTGAGAGCAGTGTCACAGCTTAATTGAATTAATTATTGAAACCAAATTTTGTGTTTTAGTCGGCAGAATTGTTAACTTTTGGTTGAGGATAATGACGCCGTTAACATTTTGTGATTTTTCGGAAAATCAGCCCTGTAGCACTGTAGTAGTACAGTTGGTCTGCCTACCTGCATTAATTTTTATTATTAATATATATATTACAAATACAATCACCGAGGGAAGTGGCAACTAGTATATTGTTTTTTCTTCTCCTCTAATAATATCTTCTGATTTATTTCGTTGCGGCTTTATTAATTTAATAATTTATTTTGTATCCAACACAGTCATTCATGTCCCTGTGACGCGCCGGACTTCAGTGTTCCGGTGTTTTCATGTTTGTATCTACTGTAGATCCTGGTGCACAGGAGTTGCAGCGGTATGGGAGGTTGTCGCGGGCTTGTCTCGTATGCAGCAGGGTTTGATCCAGGAACGACTATGAAAAAAATACAATAGCCATATAGATAGCTTATCCGGAGCTGCGGACTACCTAGCGGGTTTACGGGGGCTCCGGCTCGACAAGCAGGAATACGAACGGGGTGGATTTTAGTCAGTCAGTCATTGGATGATTTTGCCCCATCAAAAAATCAAAAAAAAAATTGATAGCTTAAATACAGGGCAAACCGAATATTATGAATTCCAAATTGATGAATATCCGTGATCCCGATTTTATCGTTAAGATAAATAAGATTAGAATACTATATCGACGTACTTACGTAGTTCTGTATATATTACTCATACGTGTATACTGTATGATTCATATTAATGTTTTTTCAATTTTCGATACTAACTAAATACTAGTGATGTGACAGATATTTTCAGATCTGGATACGGTTTTGTGCGGATGCGGAATCGTGATTTATTTTTCTTTTTTTTATAAAACATATGTCAAAACAAATTGACATACACGTCAAATCTAAACAACAATCTGTGGATCACATAAAATGTTGTTCAGTTGTTGTTGGTAGTTGTTGGGAATCGATACCGCGATACGTTGGATCTGAAACCAATAGACCAGTCACTGCGCTCCCGGTTCCCAACAACCCGTAAATCCTAACCCCCAGTAGGCCGGCAACGCACTTGTTACGCCTCTAATGTTGCGGGTGTCCATGGACGGCGGCGATTGCTTACCATCAGGTGATCCGTTTGCTCGTTTGCCGTAGCAACCAGTATAAAAGCAACAACCTGCACTTGTTGCACTGAATGCACTCGAGCAAGGTGAAAAAAAATAATTGTTTTGATGTAGGTATGCGACAGACGCTAATGTGTTGACTCAGTAAAAAAAAACACTACTATCTGAAACAGCAAAAAATCTTAGCAAAATGCTAATCAAATCATTTGAATATTTCTTACTATAAATCGGTCTTAATTGAATCAAACCGAATAATAATTTATAACTTAATATAGTCATGCTTTTAATCCCCGAAGAGGTAGGCAGAGGTGCACATTACGGCACGTAATGCCACTGTACAATGTCCCCCCACTTTTCACGATATATGTTGTAAGTCCCATGTAATAGGGATGAGCCTATTGCCAATATACTGGGCACAATTCCAGACTCCGTGCTACAACTGAGAAATTTTTGATGAACCGAAAAAAGCTCAGCAATGTTTTGTCCGACCCGGGTACCGAACCCGAGACCCTTTGTCCGGCAGTCGCACTAGCGACCACTCGACAAACGAGGCAGGCAGAGTAGTTTCATGAGTCAAAAATAAATTATTTTGACATTTCAACTCAATAAAATATCCCAAGAATGTTAATTGTACTTTTGTTCTTTAATTTGACGATAAAAAATTTATTATTTTTCTAGTAAACTGAGAATTAAGAGTAGGTATGCTATTTGATGCAAAAATTTGATGACGTCATAAGTAGAGATCTCCTACACATATAATTCATAGTAAAGTATCGTTTTTGACATTTCGATAAAAGTATTGAAGTATTCTTTTTCTCACTTTGACTGAATATTTGTTTTACATTGTTCTCACATAGTTGAAGCAATCGAAACAATGTAACCATGAATTGTATTGTGAATCTGATTGAAAAAGAGTAACCTATAGAGTTTCTTGCTCGTTCTTCTCTATAAGAATCTACACTTTGGAACGAGCAAATAGCTTCACTAGAGGACTGACTGACAGACAGACGTTATTAATATTATTATATTTGCTTTGACGTTCAAAAATGCCTTCCTGGTCTAATTGAAATAAATAATTTTGACTTTGACTTTGACATATTTAAATTACCGGTTCAAAAAGCGGGAGTAGGAACGGGGTGTTTTTTATTGGATGATTTTCCCCACTCAAAAAAAGCATGGCTTAAGTCGAGTTCCTCGTCAAACAGTTACGTGAGTAAGCCGATAAAATAATAATTAATTTAGTATACCTCACGAAAGTTATAATAATCCGGTAAGTCTCTAAGACACTTCAGTATATCTAGCATCCTGGCCTCGATATCCGGTTACGGATCCAAACATTTTCTTTCGGTTCCAGTTACGATTCGATTGCACATCACTATTTACCTGAAAGTGTTGGCAGTGCCACACTCATGGTTTAGATAAGTGAGATAAGACACAGTGTGTCATTTTTCACACCTGTAGCTTTGTGTATTGATAATACATGTACCTTTTTTTAAGGGGTGAAATCATCCAATGACTTCGCCCTCCAGGGCGAGGCGAGCGGGAGTGTCAGACTCATTTATTTATTTATTTATTTATTTATTTATTTAAGGACAACCAACAAAGCATACACCAGAAAATACATGTTATAGCACTCACATAAATACATTTTGTAGTGTAGCCTTAATTAAAGGCTGCCACGGCATGCATTAAACATAGGAGTAACAAACATTTACAGAACTTATTAATGGATTGACATGTGTCAATCCATTAATAAGTTCTGTGTCATACAGCAATGTCTTACATTGACATATTAAATAATTATTGATGAATTGAAAGTAAGTGATCATGTAAATTAACGCTGATTGTTCGATGTAACTACCTTGCGGTGACCTGTGCTATCGAAAAATAACAGAAAGGATGAAGAAAAAACCTAAACATCTTCTAAGTTTCTAAGTTAAAAAAAAAACAATAAAAATAACAATAATATACCAATTTCACCTTTATGATAATGCCCTGTGTATGGTAGACTTGAATTTATGTAAAGAGTAAGACATGTCGATATCTACGTTGCGTGAGCTTGACAGACGACTAAATTGAACCTGCATTCTATTTACAGTTGAAAAATGGCCCAGATTGGTTTTAAAGTTCTTAGCGCTAAACAACCGATATCTAGACTTCCGAGCGAGTTTGTAAGGCACGTTAATATTTATTTGATTCAGCAACCGTGGACAATCAATGTGATTATTTATTATTTTATATAGGAACAGATGATCTAGGATCATACGGCGATTTTCTAGACTCAGAAGTTTGAAGTGCTTCAAGCGTGAGCCGTAGTTAGATATATTTCTGCCTACATTGCAGTGATATGATAAGTGCCAAAGAAATCTTTTTTGCACTGACTCTAAACGACGTTTATGTATGTCGTAGAATGGAGTCCAAACTATACTGCAATATTCCAAGCCTGACCTGACTATTGAGTTAAATATTGCAATTTTAGTTGAGGCGTGTTTGAAATTTTTGCAGCTACGAAGTATAAAACTCATACTGACTAAAAGCTACCCCGTTCCTACTTCTGCTTTTCGAGCCGGAGCCCTGGTAAGCCCGCTAGGTAGTCCGCAGCTCTGGATATAATACATGAACCTAGATCCTTTTTAACCGCAACTGTGACTTCTCTGATGTTGCGAGTGTCCATGGGCGCCGCTGATCGCTTACCATCCGGTGATGCGTCTGGTCATTTGCCCTCTATTCTATTTTGCTAAAAATAACAAATCAGTTTTGATGTCGTTATTGAAAACCTTTTGATCAGTAAAAGTAAAAAAAATATTAAAAAAATCTAACCTCAATTTTGCTCTTTATTTCAAGTTCATATACAAACCTGGTGGTATTTAGTCAGTAAGAGTCTGACACTTCCTCTCGCCTCGCCAAAGGCGGAAGAAAACTTTGGCTGATTTCCCCTCTCAAAAAGAAAGGTCTACTCCCACACGCTAAGTAGCTCTTTGTTAAGACATGCTTAGCTGTGGTTGGTACTCCCACACGCTAAGTAACTCTTTCATCTTTTAAAAGTATTTGATCAAAAAGGTCCATAAATCTTTTTAAATCTTAAAAATACGTCAAAGCTAATACAATAAGCATTAGATATTATGTAAAAAAAATCGTCTCGATAGAACGGTACTTCAGATAAAACATACGCACTTTCCCAAGAATCGTTGATCTTGGCAATCGTATTAATTACCATTTTTTATTCATATTTGAAACTAGCTGTTGCCCGCGACGTTGTCCACGTAGAATAATGATTTCTGACAGAATTTGGGTTTTTGTTCATCGTCATTAACGTCACGTCTTTTATCCCTGAAGGGGTAGGCAGATGTGCACATGACGGCACGTAGTCCCATGTAATAGGGGGTGAGTCTATTGGCAAATACTGGACACAATTCTAGGGTCCGTGCTACTATTGAGAAAAACGAACCCGAGACTCCATGTCGTAATTGCGAGCACCCTTTTCGGTTTTTCGAAAATTCTCAATAGTAGCACGGAGTCTGGAATTTTACACAGTACATGGCAATAATCTCAACCCCTTACATGGGACTTATAACACAAATGGTGAAAAGTGGGTGTACATTGTATAGCGGCATTACGTGTCGTAATGTGCACCTCTACCTACCCCTTCGGGGATAAAAGGCGTGACTTGTATAAATACAAACAAACACTCCAATTTTATTTATCAGTCTACATACAAGATATTGTTTAAAAAATCAAAAAGCATTTGACAGACTCCGTTAATATAAACAATAACAAACGTCATACGAGTGTGTATGGAAAACATTGAAATTATGAATCGAATTGTCAAGTTAGAGTCGGGAGCAGGGTTCCGTATTTGTATGATATTTATAATATATAATAAGCGTTTAAGATAAGTTTAGATCAACTTTTTTAAACGCTTTTTACATCCACTCGGAGAAAAAAGATATTGCATTTTAATTTGCTCTTTAATTACACTTAATACTTCTCCCAGGCAACGAACAGATTCCTCTATCACACATCATCACATCATATAATCACCACGCTTGCTCAATAAGGGTTTTCAAACTTATAATTAGAAATTATAAGCCCTGGTTTCCTCACGATGTTTTCCTTTACTGTTTGTCAGTACCGCGCATGAGAAGCGTTTAAACCTCCGATCCACCACGCAATTAATTCATTTGATACATTATTAACTGTTTATCATCAGTAGTATCTATAGTACGAGTTTGCTTTACGTTTAAAGTAATAGAAACGAGAGCGCGTTCGGCGTTCTGATTGGCTGGCTCGAATAAACCAACCAGAGCGCTGAACACATTTTCGTTTCGTTTATCTTACTTTATACATAAAACAAACTCGTAGTAAAGGTACTTATAAATACTCTTTGTTGCTATCAACAATATTTTCCTAATCTAAATACATAAAAACAAATTAAATACATAAAAGGCCAACTCTTTCCCCTTAACCCCTAGAAAAGAAAAGAAAAATTCAAAATAGAACGAACGCGACCGCTCCAACGCATGCATACGAAATCCAAAATGGCGGCCGAGCTAACCTAACGGTTCTGTAAACAGTGTCATGTGATGTTTAATTTCACAAAATGGCTGATGTTTTATACATTTATTCGAGACCCATGGGCGACGGCGGTGATATACAGTTAGCTACTGAATTAGTTTGTCAAATTCATATTATTGTTTATTCCATTTCTTTATCTTTAGAATTTCATGCCATTTCACTGGTTACGAGAAGTTGGTGTTTTTCCGAAATGTTGTATTTTGACTTTAATAGTCCGTGTTACTATAATGTAATATTACTAGACTATAGGACACCTTTACATGAAGATGTTTGCTATAATCTCCAGCAAAGACATGCTATGTAGTTATGCTGCGAAGATGTAATAGCTAAGCTGTGAAACTATGTGACCGTTTTCACTGATACTAAGCTATGTAGCTGTGTGAGGAAGATGCGTAGCTCGAGTATGAAATGTATCGAGGGAAGCCATCCATAGCATGTACCTTGTCATATAAAAAATATATCTTAGTTGAACCCGTTTCCACCAGTGCTAGGCTATGTGTACCAATGAATATGATTGGTGGAAGCCAAACGCATCCACAGCAACGTAGCATATCACATCTCTGGTGGAAAAGCAGCCTTAGACTTAAGCAAGTTTTACATAATATAAAAAAACAAAACAGGATGTGGATTGCATAATAGTTTCAGAGAAATATCTATACTAACGGTATTACCCATTGTGGATACGGAATGTATTTGTTTTTCTATCTTTTACGTCATAATGGAACGATTTCATGGTACGAATATTAAGTCTGAAGACAGTTATGTTAGAAAGCTGGAAAAATACCACTACAGAATCAACTTGCACGGTTCTCCGACATCTTTAATTGATTTTGTCTGGACTTTAAAAGAGACTATGACCTTTGAGTTTGTTTCGGCATTTTTTCTCAGAGTAGTCCGATAGGAAATGCCGGCCTCATCTAGTTTTTTAAGAGATTGACGTGTAAAAGAGTTACATTGTAGCCTATTTGCAAAATAAATATCATTTATTTATCAATGATATAGGTTTTTTCGTTACAAGAGCGTTGCTGGCCTTTTGGGGGTTAGGAATTTATAGGTTGTTGGGCCTCCGGTAACCTCACTCACACAACGAAAACTTTGTTTCACGTTGGTTTTCTCAAATCGAACCGAACCGAATCCTCTAAAAAAAGGATTTGAGGGTTGAGGATTTTTTTAATGGGGATTTATTTTGGAAAAAATCAATCTGAAATTATATCTCTACACCAAAAAACTCAATACAGGTGAAACTTGGTTTTTTTTTTTAATTAACAGCAACCATCCAACATATCATGAATCCATCTCAGTATCATAATTATATAAAATTAGTTTTTACAAATATACTCGTTTAAACCTTTATCTATCCCTTTGGGTAGAAAAATACGTGACGTTAAGCATGTATAAATAAATAATAAGTAAAATCTACTGTCTCTTCTAGGTTATATTCAAATGACATAACAAAATAAAACAGCCACGCCTGTGTCGAAAAAAACTAAAAAAAAAAACTAAAACATTAACTTATTCACGGTCAAAACATACTGGCAGGCGGACAAACGTCATCGGGGCCGTTCTAAATTCAAAAATACAGATTATACTATTCATGTACCTCACAGTTGACGCACAGATGTCATAAATATTGTATTTAGGCGATCGGATATTCGTAACAACATCTTGGCGACACCAGCGGACGAAAATGGTACTAAATGACATTAAAATTAAGACCTGTAATACCTACCTTAACATGCAAATAAATATTTTGAGTTTGAGTTTGAAAAAAAATGTACATAAAAAAAATACTCAAGTGTGGGAGAGCTATGCTTCGGCACGAATGGGCCGGTTGGACCGGAGTGATACCACGGCCGAGCGGAAAACCGAAGTGAAAAAACTTGCGTTGCGCTTGCGTTGTGTCAGTGAGGTTATCGAAGGCGAAATTATCCCCTTCCCAATCTTGCCAATCCCAAAGAAGTTTAATGGTGGTTGGGGAATCGGGCCCCAACCACCATTAAACTTCTAACCCCGTGACTTTGTCCGCGTAGAATAATGATTTGTGGCAAAATTTGAGTTTTTGAATTAGTTGTTTCCAATGAATATTCTACGGCTGTAACAAATATTACAAGCGCCATGATCACGGGTAAACTGAGTTTGCCGGATAAATTGAGTGCCGAAATATCGAAGACTCATTAAAATTGAAAGTCATGGTAAATATCCCGTTTTAAGTTCCAATTCTAGTGTTAGTAACCATGTGAGTTTAAAAACTAATATTGTAACAAATATGATCAAAATCAACTATGATATTACATGAAATGATTTTCCCTGTTTACCTGTTTTTCTCTTGAAAATTTTCCTGATTTTTAATCAGGTCATCTGTCCACCGCTTTTTTATGTGTGTTTTGACTTTTATATTCTAGCAGCGAACTGTCACAGGCTTTATAAATGCCGATATAGCTAATCAAGTGCAAGAGCACTCATTTGAGCACTTGCGTACTAAAATAATCTTCTGTGTCAGCTACTCTAGTTCAACTGACCGTGATCTACATTGATCGAGAAGCATTATAATGTTTTTTTTTTTGTATATTGGCAAACGTGCTGATAGATCGCCTGATGGTATGCAAGTCTGACACTACCTCTCTCCTCAACCAAGGAAAGAGAAGCTATTAAATCATTTTACACCGGTTTTCTATAAGGCCGTGGTATCAGTTCAGACGTACCCGTTTTAAGTATGGCTTTCCCTTCCAATCCCCGATTTCCCTACAACAATAAAATTCCTAGCCCCCATAGCGGGTTTACCGGGGCTCCGGCTCGAAAAGCAGGAGGAGGCTGGTTTTAGTCAGTAAGAGTCTGACACTCCCTCTCGCCTGCCCAAGGCGGGAGAAGTCATTGGATGATTTCCCGCTAAAAAAAACCTCGAAATGCCGGTAACGCACTTGTCACGATTCTGGTATTTTGGGTGATTATGGGCGACGGCGATTGCTTACAATAAAGTCATTTACCGGCTTATACCATAAAACACAATGCTACCTCCCATGAAAACCGTGACAGATTATTTTAGTACACCTAATATAACATATAAAAAGTAGCAAACCCGGCGAACTCCGTTTCGCCACCAATGATTTTCCTTGTTTTCCTGCTTTTGGCTTGAATTTTTTTTTAATTTTCTTTCCTATAAACCTTACGGAGCCCGAAACCTTTCCAATGAATGCAAAACCGTGGAAATCGGTTGCGTTCTGGAGTTATAGCGTCAGGAAGGAAGACCTGACTTTTTTATATTACGGTACGGCGGGTATCAATCCTTACGTTGTCGAAACTTCTACGGTTCGGACTAAGCGATTCGCTTCGTCGTTTATTCCGCGTACATCGAGAGACTGGAACAATCTGCCTGCTGCGGTTTTTCCATCCGATTACAATGTGGGTGTCTTTAAGTCTATAGTGAATAGGGTCTTAAGAAACTAGTGCGCCTCACCATCAACGATTACATCACTACTTACCATCAGGTGGGATTGTAATCAAGCATTAGCTTATATCGAATAAAAAAATATATGTTATAGAAGATGATTGTACCATTATGAATATAACTTTACCTGCACCGAATGCACTAAGCTAGGAAGTGCATTGTAAGAACAGTGGTGTAAGCAAAACTAATGGGTACAACTGCAAAGTCCAAACAAGTACAACATACAATAACATATTATTAATGTTGCTTCGTCAGACATTTTTGTGTTTTCATCTAGTAAACAATTCTAATGGTTCTGTAGTTTGATGTGTTGTTTTAAGTGATCTCGAGTTTGATTTTCGGGTTGGGTAAAATGGGGTTTTTTTTGAGATGGGCAAGCCATGCTTCAGATTGGTGCGACCGGAGTGATACCATGGGTAAACAGAAAACTAGCATGATACTACGTTTTTTTTAGGGGGGTCATCCAATGAGTCATCCTGGCCTTTTTTTTGAAGGGGGAAAATCGTCCAATAACTTCTCCCGCTTTGGGGGAGGCGAGAGAGAGTGTCAGACTCTTACTGACTAAAAACCACCCCGTTCCTACTACTGCTTTTCGAGCCGGAGCCCCGGTAAAACCGTTAGGTAGTGCGCAACGCTGGATCAGGCATCTGCCCTACTGTGCCCCATCTGTGGTGGTCTGATGGCTCTTTGAGGCGCGCGCGGAAGGCAACGCATCGTACGTACGGTCCTGATTCTGGTCGGGAGGAGAGCTACCCTTGCTCAAAGCAAAGCATAATTAATTCATTAATTTTCTTGAGTATTTTGTGAAAATAAAAAATATTTCTAAACCGGCAATTGAAACCAAGACCGCTTGCTCAACAGCCGCACTTCCAACCACATGATCAACGATGTAGCGCTAGTTAGCAACAGCAAGCAAATTGAATTGTAAAATAAAACATATACATATAAAAAACATATCGAAAATTAATGAATAAAATATACATACATACACAAGTTCAAACAAACATACATACATAATTTTATGTAAAACAACCTTTTTGGTAACAACCAAAGACTAAAGACGACAAGCTTCCGACAAGAAAAAAAAAGGCAGCAAAAAAAAGAACATTGGATGCATAAACAATAAGTTTGACAGTTTTTTTTTCTAGATTTTTTCTCGCGTCCCGTCTCGTCCGGGAGGTCAGTCGTTTATCATATTCTCGTATAATTTTTCCAACAATTCGGTTTCCGCGTGAATTTGGCATTTTTGGGGATCTTTAAGATTTCGTAACAACATCTTGGCGACACCAGCGGACGAAAATGGTACTAAATGTACATAAAATACTCAAGTGTAGAGCCATGCTTCGGCACGAATGGGCCGGCTCGACTGGAGTGATACCACGGCCGAGCAGAACACCGACGTGAAACAACGCTTGCTTTGTGTTTCGTTGTGTGAGTGAGGTTACTGGAGACCCAATTCTCCCCTTCCCGATCTTCCCAATCCCCGATTCCCCAACAACCCTTAAATTTCTAAGCCCCAAAAGGCCGGCAACGCACTTGTAACGCCTCTGGTGTTTCAACTGTCCATAGGCGGCAGCGATTGCTTACCATCAGGTGATACGTCGTCAGTAGAAATAGGATCCGTTTCTACTCCTGCTCTGACTGCCCGGGTCAGGAATAGAAACGGGATCGTGTTTAGTCAATAAGAGTCTACTACTCTCTATCGCCTCGCCCAAAGCGGGAGAAGTCATTATCTGATATTCCCCTTTCAAAAAAGACAATCAAAATCCAAATTTAATGTCTACAGAACCATCCGATTGTCCCGTAATAAAAATACTGTTGCCAAAGTCGCAGTTTCAAAGTTTTATCCGAATCCAAAACAGTGAATAAATTGGGTCAATTATATGTCTGAAAACTCAAAAATATAAATTCAAAACCAAAAACATATCGATGTCTTCCGGCTAAAAGAGGGTAAGCGTAATTTTTTTGGGATTTTGAGTTTTTTTTATTTATGAAACACGCCGTAAACGAGCACACGTATCACCGATGGTAAGCAATCGCCGCCGCCCATGGACACTTGAAACACCAGAGGCGTTACAAGTGCGTTGCCGGCTTTTTGGGAGTTAGGAATTTAAGGGTTGTTTGGGAATCGGGGATTGGGAATATTGGGAAGAAGGGAATTGGGCCTCCGATAACCTCACTCACACAACGAAACACAACGCAAGCGTTGTTTCATGTCGGTTTTCTGTGAGGCCGTGGTATCATTCCTATCGAGCCGTCCCATTCGTACCGAAGCATGGCTCTCCAACACTTAGTTAGTAGTTATATACATATTCACATCAGTGGCGACTGCGGATTGGAAGACGTAACGTGGGCAGACCTTCTACTAGGTGGACCAACGACATCGTCAGAGTGGCGGGGAGCCAGTGGATGCAGGTGACGGCTTGTCGTTCTACGTGGAGGACAAGGGGGAGGCCTTTGTTCAGCATTGGACGTCTTTCGACTGATGATGATGATATTATGACTTCACAAATCAACAGCCTATAAGTGGCCATTGCTGACCAAAGGCCTCTTCACACAAGAAGGTTTGAGCATCAATCACCACGCTTGCTCTGCGAGTTGGCGATTTCAAACTTATTATTAGAAATTATAAGCTCATGTTTCCGTAACATGTTTTCCCTCACAGTTTGTCAGTGGTGTCTAAATAATCTTAGAAAGTACAACATATAACTCGGAAAAAGTCACATTGGTACTTGCCGTTGGTAGGTTTTGAACCCTTATGCATGAGGATGGCCTGGATGATGCCCTGGTTTCCTTAAACCTCCGGGCCACCACGACATTTTTCCACATACATAGCTGGTATTAACGAAATCAGCTATTATTTCTTCATCAAATGATGTTTATAACTCAATGTCACAAAAAATGTGTGTTACCCTATTTTGGCCGAAAGGCATTGATATTAAAAAACACGTAACTACGTCTTATTTTTGGAAAAATATTTGCGGTTTCTCAGAAACACTGATAAACAAAGCTGGATGTCTAACTGCGTAGAAAAACACAGCAACTCTCTTAAATTTTAAGGAAACTCTAAGCTAAGATATGGAAGTGCAGGTCTGCGGACGGCGAGCAAGGGTGGCTCGCCGCCCGGCCAGAACCAGACCCGATCGTGTAGAGGCTCAAAGAGCTATCAGACCACCACAGATGGGGCCCAGTAAGGCTGATGCCGACTTGGAGTTGCGGACTACCTAGCGGGTTTACCGGGGCTCCGACTCGAAAAGCAGGAGTAGGAACGGGGTGGTTTTTAGTCAGTAAGAGTCTGACACTCCCTCTCGCCTCGCCCAAAGCGGGACAAAGCATTGGATGATTATCCTCCTACAATAAATAAGTCCTACTGGTGACCACTCGAATATTTTTCCAGAATTATTTTTTAAACAAGTTCAATTACATAATGTTTGCTATTCATCAACGAAACTATTGACCGGTGTGTGGCCACGAAAACGACGAATGAAATAATTTATTTTCTAAACTTCTAGTTACTAGGTACATTGACCCAAATACTTTTACGAAAGGGAATATAATAGGGTCAGAATGTCGTAATAATACCCAAAGGGACAAGTGTCGCAATACATTTCACCTTTCACAGGGACAAAGTATGGAGCAAGAACTAGTGTGGGCATTGATTAAAATTCTAAACTGGTTCAGACTGGATTTATTCAGTTTTCCTATTTATAGAAATGTAGGTACTGATGCACGTCTGTAAAGGTAGCTGAAACTGTCTTAATTAAATAATGGATGTTGAACTGTATTTTGTTGGTGTGGAGTTGAAATTTCTAAAGTATATTTTACAGTTTGAGTAGTTTAATGAAAAATACTTCAATAAATTGCAACGAATATATGAATTCATTTGCGCAATGCAAGTCAAGTGTGGGAGAGCCATGCTTTGGCGCTGCTGGGTCGGCTCGACCGGAGTGATACCACGTCCTCATAGAAAACCAACGCGAAACAACGCTTGCGTTTGTTTCAGACAACAACAATCTTCCTAATCTCCGATTCTCCAACAATTCACGAATTCCTAACCCCCAAAAGGCCGGCAACGCACTTGTAACGCCTCTGGTGTTTCAAGTGTCCATGGGCAGCGGCGATTGCTTACCATCAGCTGATCCGTCTGCTCATTTACCGGCTAATTCCATAAAAATGCACGTGGACAGTACGTCTTTAATTTAACCTAGATAAGGCTAGATAACTAAGAAGTGAAAGAGATATGTAAGATTCGTAGCAATTGGCGTTCCATTGTCTCTGCTTACCCCCATGGGAGACAGACGTGAGGTTATGTATGTGAATCGATGTAAAACACATGTTTGTGCTAAAAAAACAAAGGATGATCTAAAGCGAGGAACGTGATCGCCGTTCTAAAGGCCGCACGTGAAACTCAAGGTTAGGGGTGAAACACAACCTAAATGGAATGTTTTTAGAGTTGAAAATTAATTGTAGCGTACATTAAAATATACTGTCGTGGTAGCTTAAAGGTTCATCGTACGCATCGCACGCAACGGATTTTAGTTTGTCTTGTATAAAAACTCATACAACTACGTCCACTGATCCGCATCGTACGGACCGCATCATCAGCAATGCCTACATGCGATGCGTACTGATGCCGTCATACCTCGTCATTCGGGCCTATGGACCCTTACATTAAGACATGCACTGTCCTACGACACAAATATATCATGTATGTCATCAGCACAGTACATCCAGTCACCTGATGATGAAGGTTGACTTTCCAGCCGACAAACTCTTTGTCTATAAATAGGTCGCTGCGAACAAAGAATACAACAACAAGTGTTGTTCCGAAAAATAACGGCAAGTTGACCCATAAAGCTAAATCTCTAAGAAATTTATTTCATTGACACATTGCATCAGCTCATTCATTCATTTGGACGTTTTTCTACTCTTTCTAACTTCTGTTAAAGCGTATCTTCTGTCTCCTTCCAGCGTAGAAGGTTAGAAAATGGGACAGCATTTAGAAATTCCTTTTTTCCGAATGTATAAATAATCAATTGTTTCTTAGAAAGTTACTTTCTGGAAATTATGAAGGAAAAATGGTTGGAGTAAGACCAGTCTTTTTTTGAGAGTGGAAAGCGAGGCGAGAGATAGTGTCAGACTCTTACTGACTAAAAACCACCCCGTTCCTACTCCTGCTTTTTGAGCCGGAGCCCCGGTAAACCCGCTAGGTAGTCCGCAGCTCCGTGGAATACGACCAATAGAACTAATACAACTGCTACATTAATCGCATCGAAAGTAAAAAAAGAAGTTTTTGAGGTACATTCAGTTTATATCTAAAACTTACTTACCTAACTATCATGGCATTAATGATGACCCGTGCGAACGGCGCGTCGCGATCAAAGAGCCATCAGACCTCAGCCAAAAGGCCGGCAACGCACTTGTAACACCTCTGCTGTTTCAAGTGTCCATGGGCGGCGGCGATTGTTTACCATCAGGTGATCTGTCTGCTCGTTTACCGGCTTATACCATAGAAAAAGGACAAAGGAGGATGATCAGGTGACGTTTGTATGGGATACGTGATTAAATGCATGTGTTTTATGGTCTACCTGACATATATTCAGGTCAAAGTTTCTATTAGGTACACTGGACAACGTCGCATCAAGTTGGTTCAATTTGGCTGAAGTATTCACTGGACTATCGATCTTATTGTTTAAAGTTTTTAAGTTTAAAATTGATTAAGCATGTTTGATATTTTGGTATAGGTTGTTGTGCTGGCATTTCTAATTTTTGTTTAATGGATTTTCCACTCTGTTTTTAAAGTGTTAAGATTAAAAATTTATTAAGTAATTGGGTGTAAGCGTGTACTTTGATGTGCTGTAGTATAATAGGGTCTGTGTATAATTTTGGCCACGTCGACATATTTTCGTGGCATAAAAAGTCTATGTCTTATATTCCAGACTGTAATCTATATCTGCACCAAATTTCACGCAGTTCAGTTCAGCAGTTTTGACATAATTGAGCAACAAACATACAAACGTATGAAGTCTCTCATTATAAGTTTAGTATGTATGTAGTTTAACCAATAAATGATTCGGAGTGCGAAGGTATACCAGTTTCGCCTCGTCACGTTCATCGAAAACAAGTCATAAAGGGGTCCAATGATGCAATTTAAGGAAAATTTATGTACAATGTGACTCAAATATTTTCAGCTAAATTATGATGTAAATACAAAACATAATAACATGTAAAGTAGTACCTATAATTTAATGGACAGAACCATTATATTAGTAGGTAGTACCTACATTGAGAATATGAATGTAACTATGATCTAATTTTCATAAATGGAAATGTTTTTGTCGTCCATGGAGACCCGCAACACCAGAGGAGTCACAGATGCATTGCCGGCCTTTTAAAGGAATACGAACTTTTATTTAACTTTTTAGGCAAGACAGACTCTAGGCTCTAGTCTCTAGGTAGGCTACGCGACATCGCCGTGTCTGCGCACGCTGCTCATGATGAAGAGTGCCTCTGTGACTCGAAACTAGTAGAGCTTTTGCCATTAATGTACGGGAGTAAACCGTGTACTTTAAGTTAATTAAGTATGTCTCTCGACAGTTATTATAAAAATAAAGACGGACTCTGTTAAATAAGAAAAATGCTTAATTTTGTAATTACATCTAAATATTACTGGGATTTCCACGGGTTTTCGAAAATTTCTCAGTAGTAGCACGGAGTTTGGAATTGTGTCCAGGATATGGCAATAGGCTCACCGCCTATTACACTGGACTTCTAACACAAATGGTATACATTGTATAGCGGCATTTAGTGCCGTAATGTCCACCTCTGCCTACCCCTTCGGGGATAAAAGGCGTGACGTTGCATCTAAATATTGCGTGTTACGATAAATATGGAAACGTGATTTTACCAGTACATTGAGATTTATTAGCTGACTCTGTACATTTATATAAACATTTTGCTTATTATAAACTTTATAATATATTAATTATACACAACTTAAACTTGTAGGATTGCCTCGTTGGCCGAGTGGTCGTAAGTGCAGTCTCAGGTTCGATTCCTGGGTCGGGCAAAGTATTGCTGGTTTTTTTTCTGTTTTTCGAAAATTTCTCAGTAGTAGCATGGAGTCTGGAATTGTGAAAAGTGGGTGTACATTGTATAGCGGCATAATGTCCACCCCTTTTTTTAAGGGTGAAAGTCATCCAACGACTTCTCTCGCCAGGGCGAGGTGAGGGGAATGTCAGATTCTTACTGACTAAAAACCACACCGTTTCTACTCCTGCTTTTCGAGCCAGACCCCGGTTAGCCCGCTAGGTAGTCCGCAACTCCGGTAATGTGCAACACTACCAGCCCCCTGCGGGATAAAAGGCGTGACGATGTATTAAACTTATAGCCTTCATTGATTAAAAGAGAGACTTTTGAAAGCGATCCATACCACGGCCTCACAGAAAATCGACGTGAAACAACGCCTCTCTTTCTTGCGTCGTGTTACGTTGTGTAAGCCCCTTTCCAATCCCCAATTCCCCAACAACCCTTAAATTCATAACCCCCAAAAGGCCGGCAACGCACTTGTAACTCCTCTAGTGTTACGGGTGTCCATAGGCGACGCTGATTGCTTACCATCAGGTGATCCGTCTGCTCGTTTGCCCCTATTCCATAAAGATCCTATATACATCTCATGAATTATAATCTGTTACCTGTTAAGTAAATATTAGTAAAATTGGTGTTTTTTAAACTAAAGCAACGTCACGCCTTTTATCCCCGAAGGGTAGGCAGAGGTGCACATTACGGCACGTAATGCCGCTATACAATGTACACCCACTTTTCACCATTTGTGTTATAAGTCCCATGTAATAGAGGGTGAGCCTATTGCCATATACTGGACACAATTCCATACTCCGTGTTACTACTGAGAAATTTTCGAAAAATCGAAAATACCTCAGTAATACTTTGCCCGACCCGGGAATCGAACCCGAGACCTCTTGTTCGGCAGTCGCACTTGCGACCACTCGACCAACGAGGCAGGCAGTTTTTTAAACTAAGTTCATCAAAATCTGTGCAGTAGTTTTTGATATGTAAAGGAATCAAAGATGACTCCCAAAAAACCCTACGTAGGCTTTGAAAACTGTAAAAACAAAATATATGAAAACAACAATCTACCTATCTATGGAAAATGCAAAAATAATCCCTAAACAAAACCAAATAGGATAGAAAATCGCGAAACAGAAAATGGCAATATAAAATTTTCTTCGAAAACCAACTTATATTTGCGGTCGAAAAACTATTTTTCTTTCACATTTCCAACTGTTTTCTTATTTGACCAACCGCAAATGCGTTTGTAAATTTGAAATGAGAATGCTAATTTGACGAGGCGCGCATATAAAAGGCGGAACGAGCTTTGCCACTTCAGTGCGACTCAAACAGCCGTTCCCACCGGTGTTAGTCACTCTAAAAAATCTTTTTTTTTTACCAAAAAAAATAAAGATGTTGAGTGTACTATTTTTCATAACTGCCGCCATTTTGGTGGCATACAAATTTTATTCGAATAACACCGTAACTTGTAAGAAAGTTAACAAATACGGTGATGATAAAGTTTTAGTTTTGAAAGAAGCACCGGGGCCTACACCCTTACCGGTTATCGGTAATTTACATCTTTTGGGGAAGCATGAATCCCCATTCCAGTCTTTCACTGACTTGGCGAAAGACTATGGGGATATCTTTAGCTTGAAATTGGGAACAGCTAAATGTTTAGTAGTCAACAATTTGGAGTTAATTCGCGAAGTTTTGAACCAGAATGGAAAGTTCTTTGGCGGTCGACCTGACTTCCTACGCTTCCATCAGCTATTTGCCGGAGACCGCAATAATTGTAAGTACCAATTTTTTATTTTAATCTACATGTCGACGGTTAAAAGGAAATCGGGTATAAGCAACAAAAATTAAATGTTCAGGAGAGCCGCTTAAACTCGTGGGTCGTCGAAAGAATTCTAGAAAAATGTTTTTTTTTTGCTAGGATGTAAACGCCAAAAATGTAATCGTAAAACCATGAGAGTAAGCGCATTCAAAAGAGCGGATACCCTATTTCCTTTTAACCGTCGATATAATATACTAATACTCGTATATAAATCTGAAGAGTTTGTTTGAACGCGCTAATCTCCGAAACTACTGGTCCGATTTGAATAATTATTTTTGTGTTGGATAGCGCATTTATCGAGGAAGGCTATAGACTATATAACATCACGCTATAACCAATAGGAGCCAAGCAGAGCGGGTGAATCCGCGCGGAAGTAGCTATCTCTATATATAATAATCAATTGCTGTTCGTTAGTCTCGCTAAAATTCGAGAACGGTTGGACCGATTTGGCAAATTTTGGTTTTGAATTATTTGTGGAAGTCCAAGGAAGGTTTAGATTGTGAGAACAAAATGCTTGAGGCGGTACGAAGTTTGCTGGGTCAGCTAGTTCTATTATATAAACATAGGTCGGGTTTTCCTTCCTTACGCTATAACTTCAGAACGCACGAAATGATTTCCGCGGTTTTGCATTCGTTCGAAAGGTCTCGGGCTCTGTGAGGTTTATAGCAAAGAAAAATCTGAAAATAGGGAAAATCTTTGGTGGTGGAAAGGAGTTCGCTGGGTTTGCTAGTTCCATATATTTATTTAAAAATCTCTAAAATTACAATTTTCAATACTCACTACATAGTATAAAACAAAGTCACTTTCTCTGTCCCTATGTCCCTTTGTATGCTTAAATCTTTAAAACTACGCAACGGATTTTGATGCGGTTTTTTTTAATAGATAGAGCTGCCAGCAGCGCTCTCTGATAAAATAAGTTTTTTTTTGTATAAAACTTTGCCTCACACTAAGATTTTCTCCTGTGTCGTGGGTGCGTTTACAAACATACAAGTTCACATACACATGACACCCAGACCCGAAACAACAATTTGTGGATCACACAAATAGTTGTTCCGTGCGGGAATCGAACCCGCTACACGCGGTAGCCGGTTGCTCATGGTTATGACAAAATGGTTTATTTTTTGTAGAAGAGGCTAATAGTCTAGTATTTATTATTTACATCGTCACGCTCTTTATCCCCAAAGGGGTAGGCAGAAGTGCACATTATGACACGTAATACCACTGTACAATGTACACCCACTTTTCACAATTTATGTTGTAAGTCCCATGTAATAGTACCTTTCTAGACTCCGTGCTACTACTGAGAAATTTTCCAAAAACTGAAAAAAGCCCAGTAATACTTCGCCCGACACGGGAATTAAACCCAAGATTTATTGTCCGGCAGTCGCACGTGCGACCACTCGACCAACGAGGCAGTCTTACTAGTTTGTTCTAGTACATAAAATCTACATAATAATGATATTTTCAGTTATCTAAATAAAAATAAATCGGTAAATACGTTGATTAGCGCTTTGTAAACAGCTGATTTGAATAATTAGCGTGCTTTTCCACTAGAGATGTGCTATGCTACGTTGCTGTGGATGCGTTTGGCTTCCACTAATCATATTCATTGGTACACATAGCTTAGTACTGGTGGAAACAGACTAAGCTTTTGTTTAAGGGGGAAAATCATCCAATGACTTCTCCCGCCGTGGGCGAGGCGAGAGGGAGTGTTAGAATCTTACTGACTAAAAACCACCCCGTTCCTACTCCTGCTTTCCAGCCGGATCCCCGGTAAACCCGTTAGGTAATCCGCAGCTCCGGATAACAGACTAGCTATGTTTTTTTATAAGAAAAGATGTGTGCTATGGCCTTCCATGATACATCGCATACTCGAGCTGCGCATCTTCCTCGCACAACTACATAGCTTAGTATCAGTGGAAACGGTCACATAGTTTTACAGCTTAGCTATTATATCTACGTAGCATAGCTATATAGCACATCTCTAGTGGAAAAACACCCATGTTCGGGTCTTACTTACCCACAGAAAAAGCGATGGTGGCACATGTATTCCACTCTGCTGTTACCATATGACATTTTGTCGATGTATAACAATTTAACAATTATTGCTAAATTAAGTAAAATTCATTAATATGACGTAAATTCAATATGTGTGTCAAAATTGTGTTTATACTGATAAATACAAACTTAAGATTTACAGTTTTATGAAACCTACTAACTAATTGGCAATGTGACTTTTTTCGAGTTATATGTACTTTCTAAGATTATTTAGATACCTACCACTGACAAACGGTGAAGCAAAAGATCGTGAAGAAATCTGCGCTTATACTTTCTTGGTCTTTCAGTATAGTATATTTCAGAATATTTTTAATGACTTCTCTCGCCTTGGGCGAGGCGAGAAGGAGTTTCAGATTCTTAATGACTAAAAACCTCCCTCCTGATTTTCGAGCCAAAGCCCCGGTAAACCCGCTAGGTAGTCCGCAGCTCCGGACTTTATGCAGAATAGAGTTAATATTTATTTAACTTCTTTATGTTCTCAAATTGAATTAACTGATCCGGGGTACGAAATTTCTTCACTATTGTAATCTTTAAACACAACACTACCTCCCATTAAAGCCGTGGCAGATACTTTTAGCACACTTTATATAATAAAACTGTGGCGCTTATATACTCAAATTTCACATACACATCACCTACATACAGTAGGAAGTGTAATTCGATCTATTAAATCGCAAAGTTGCATGTTTTTTGGCTCAGGCATTCTTGAGTAGCCTAATTTTTGCTGTTTTAGAATACACAGACATACATATGTAATATAAATATGTTATTTACACGTGCTAGTATATATGTTTACGTATGTAAACAGTAATGTATTAATTACAAGTTTATTTGATAATGAAATTATTATTTTAAGAGTTATTCAACGTTTAATGTTTGTCGTTATCTCTACGCTTGACAGTTTGGCAGGCTTTTTTGAAGGGGGAAAATCATCCAATGACTTCTCTCGCCTTAGGTGAAGCGAGAGAGAGTGTCAGACTCTTACTGACTAAAAACCACCCCGTTCCTACTCCTGCTTTTCGAGCCGGAGCCCCGGTAACCCGCTAGGTAGTCCGCAGCTCCGGATCTGTCTGGCATGCTTAGGTGTGGGAAAGCCATGCTTCGGCACTGCTTGACCGGCTCGACCGGAGCGATTCTACGGCCCCACAGAAAACTGACGTGATATAACGCTTGCGTTGTGTTTAGCTGTGAGTGAAGCCGGCAATACCTAATCCTTCTGCCTAACCCCTTAGGGAAAAAAGCCGTGACGATTATACTGAGTACAGCCGCGCCTCCGTCGGTATGCACTGGGCCTAAATCTTTTGGTTATTAAAAGGAAGTATTTGTCTAGAATGGCGCCAAAGCCTTATAATATTAAGAAATCTTACATTCATAAAAATTGCAAGAAAACACTAATAGTTGCTACGCATTTGATAATTATAATTAAAATATTAAGACGCACAAATAGGTATACTTTTGTCAAAATTTCTTCATTATATTTTAAACCCTATCTCGAAACATATAAGGTTGAATATCAATTAGACATATCAGTATAAACTTAAAATGCTGTTGTCCACATATTTTGAAATGTGATACTAAAGAAATGCATCGTGACTTTGTGACAAGGACGCGTGGTTTAAGTCATAAGCGGGGGCGATTTTATCAATAACCTTAATCTCTGACTGCTTCTTTGGTCGAGTGCGACTGCTGGACAACGTTTTTATTCCGTTCCCGTAAAAAATATTGAATAAAGTTTATAAGTATTCTATGTCCATCTCTTGGTTTTAAACTACCTATTAACTAAGGTTTGTGGGTTTGAAATTTAAGGGTTATTGGGGAATCCGGGATTGGGAAGTTGGGCAATTGGACCTCCGGTAACCTCACACAATGCAAGCGTTGTTTCACGACGGTTTTCTGTAAAGCTGTGCTATCTCTCCGGTCGAGCCAGCCCATTCGTGCCGAAGCATGACTCTCCCACACTTGTTTACTATCGTGGTATTAGTGTGTATCTTGTGAATTGGACCAAACAATTCTACCTTATAGACGTATAGGCGTAGACACAATAATTTCATGAATGCAATTAGTTTTGTTACTACATACGCAATGCGAGAATGCGTTTCATATTTCAAATTATACATTTAAGTGATAAAAATGATCTGATCCCCTGACCTACAATGTGCTTCTAGGTTAAATTTTATTATAGTCATTCATACATCTGATGGTATACAGAAACTACAGAGCGCCACCTACTACGCTCCTTACATACTTCTTTAGCTTCCATCACTTTCATACATCTGATGGTATACAGAAACTACAGAGCGCCACCTACTACGCTCTTTACATACTTCTTAAGCTTCCATCACATTCATACATCTGATGGTATACAGAAACTACAGAGCGCCGTCTACTACGCTACTTACATACTTCTTTAGCTTACATCACATTCATACATCTGATGGTATACAGAAACTTCAGAGCGCCGCCTACTACGCTCCTTACATACTTCTTTAGCTTCCATCACATTCATACATCTGATGGTATACAGAAACTTCAGAGCGCCGCCTACTACGCTCCTTACATACTTCTTTAGCTTCCATCACATTCATACGTCTGATGGTATACAGAAACTTCAGAGCGCCGCCTACTACGCTCCTTACATACTTCTTTAGCTTCCATCACATTCATACATCTGATGGTATACAGAAACTTCAGAGCGCCACCTACTGCGCTCCTTACATACTTCTTTAGCTTCCATCACATTCATACATCTGATGGTATACAGAAACTTCAGAGCGCCGCCTACTACGCTCCTTACATACTTCTTTAGCTTCCATCACATTCATACATCTGATGGTATACAGAAACTTCAGAGCGCCGCCTACTACGCTCCTTACATACTTCTTTAGCTTCCATCACATTCATACATCTGATGGTATACAGAAACTTCAGAGCGCCGCCTACTACGCTCCTTACATACTTCTTTAGCTTCCATCACATTCATACATCTGATGGTATACAGAAACTTCAGAGCGCCGCCTACTACGCTCCTTACATACTTCTTTAGCTTCCATCACATTCATACATCTGATGGTATACAGAAACTTCAGAGCGCCGCCTACTACGCTCCTTACATACTTCTTTAGCTTCCATCACATTCATACATCTGATGGTTTACAGAAACTACAGAGCGCCGCCTACTACGCTCCTTACATACTTCTTTAGCTTCCATCACATTCATACAAGCACTAAACATGAATTCTGCTATAAATGCCACGTCACGCCTTTTATCTCCAAAGGGGTAGGCAGAGGTGCACATTATAGTACGTAATGCCACTATACAATGTACCACTTTTCACCATTTCTGTTATAAGTCCCATGTAATAATGACACTATTATATGGCATTAGTGCCATATACTGGGTACAATCACAGACTCCGTACTACTACGTAGAAATTTTCGAAAAACCGAAAAAAAAACCAGTAATACTTTGCTCGACACGGGAATCGAACCTGAGACCCCTTGTCTGGCACTCACACTTGCAACCTCTCGACCAACGAGGCAGTCTGCTATCATTAAAACTAAAAATCTATTCTCCTTGTTACAGCACTAGCCCTTTGCGACTGGTCGAACCTGCAGCTCCGCAGAAGAAACCTGGCGCGCCGCCACTGCGGTCCCAAGCAACACACTGACAACTACGCCCGCATCGGAGACGTCGCCACCTTCGAGTCAGTAGAACTCATCCAGACCCTCAAAGGTATCACTAGGAACTCCGACGAAGCTCTCAACCTAAAACCGATCTTAATGACAACTGCTATGAACATGTTTACCCACTATATGTGCAATGTAAGATTCGACGCGGACACAGACAAAGATTTTAAGAAAATCGTTGACCATTTCGATGAAATCTTCTGGGAGATCAACCAGGGATACGCTTTGGATTTCCTGCCTTGGCTCAAACCGTTCTACAAGAAGCATTTGGATAAACTTTCCAACTGGTCTTCTGATATCCGTGCCTTCATCCTCTCAAGGATTGTGGAGCAAAGAGAAATGAACTTGGACATTGAGGGGCCAGAAAAAGACTTTTTGGATGGTCTACTCAAAGTCCTTCACGAAGACCCGACTGTAGACAGGAACACGATCATTTTCATGTTAGAAGACTTCCTTGGTGGACATTCTTCTGTCGGAAACTTGGTTATGTTATGCCTCACAGCTGTCGCTAGGGACCCAGAAGTAGGAAGGAAGATTAGGGCAGAGTTGGACGCGTTGACAAAAGGCAAACGGCCCGTCAGTCTTCTGGACAGACAGAGCATCCCGTACACAGAAGCTACAGTTCTAGAATGCCTAAGATACGCCTCATCGCCCATCGTACCTCATGTAGCGACAGAGAACGCGACCGTCGCAGGATACGGAGTCGAGAAAGGAACGATAGTCTTCATAAACAACTATGAGCTAAACACGTCAGAGGAATACTGGGAAAGACCAGAGGAATTTGACCCTTCACGCTTCTTGGAGAAGACTAAAGTTCGTGTGCGCAGAAATTCGTTGTGCGATTCTGGTATGGAGTCTGATGGTGAAAGGCCTTCGAAGCAGGCTGAAGGTAATGTGGAGAAGGAGGTATGGTCGGTAAAGAGGAACATCCCTCATTTCTTGCCATTCAGTATTGGGAAGCGCACCTGTATCGGTCAGACCCTTGTTACAACAATGAGTTTTGTCATGTTCGCCAATATTATGCAAGAATTTGAAGTCGGGGCGGAAAGTCTAGAAGATCTGCGTCAAAAGCCAGCTTGCGTAGCTTTACCTAAAGATACCTACAACTTGTACTTGATACCACGTAAACATTGATTCGGAATTGATGAGTATTTTGAGCTTGATTTCTTTTTTGGGCTTTGTTTCTAGTTTGAGAGTCTTGGTTTTATGAAAATTTGTATTGGAATTCTAATGTAGGTATGCAATTTGAAAATGAATATCAAATCGACTGCACGGTTGGCGCGGTGGCTGGGCAACTGGCTGCCGTGCAACGTGTAGCGAGTTCTCCCGCACAGAGCAACTCTTTGTGTGATCCACAAATTGTTGTTTCGGGTCTGGGTGTCATGTGTATGTGAACTTGTATGTTTGTAAACGCACCCACGACACAGGAGGAAAATCCTTTTGTATACTAATGATTTAGACAAAACCATATCGTTTTAAAGTCTTCAATGTAGATTCTCTTTCTTAAACGAATACCAAAAAAGAATCAAGAAGGGTTCGCTCAAAAATTTAATTTATTTTCTTTGAAATAATTCGATTACTTTTTCTTAAATAAGTTATTTTTCTTATCATTATTTTTTCGGTAATCTGACAAGGCATTACGTGGGTAACATTACGAAAAATATTCAAATATTTATAGTACAATTACTTGAATTACAAATTGCAGAATCTTGGGATCAAAATGAAGGTTTTATGTGAATGTGGGAATATGTGATTGTCACTAAGTTTTTAGGAAATGCATTTCAAATCATAATAGAATCTCAAAACTAAAAATATATTGTACAAAGAGGTAATGTAAGGAACTTTATAATCAAAAAGTTTAGTACACCAATTCTATTTTAAATTACAAAAAAAAAAAAACTGTAAAGTGAAAAGTGGTTGTACATTTTAATTTGCACCTCTGCCTACCCCTTCGGGGATGAAAGGCGTGAAAAACAATTTTGTATTTTTATAGTAACTGTCGTGAGACATACTAATTTAACTAAATCAGTCATCAGGATCGCTCATGATGAAAAGTCCCTCTTTGACTCAAAACTAGTACCTAGAGCTTTTCTCCATTAATGTTCGTGATTTTTTAGTTAGAACTATTTGAGATAATTTAAATTCTTTTTAACACCAAATAATTAACTATTTAACAAAAATACTTAATTTGATTATAAAGTTCCCTGCATACCTTTATATTAGCTAAGATAAAAAATACAAAAATGTAGTTATAACGACAGAAAAGTTCCTTTTAAAATACTAACTTTATATAAAAATGTTGCATTTTAAACTAGAATATATTTTTTCATACATAGGCAATAATTGGGGGTATAAACGTAAAAAAAAAAACGACTGTATCATGCTTAGTGGACTAATGCTTGTATTTAGTTTAAAAAAAAATGTTTCAAATGAAGATTTATGCTAAAAGAATGACACATTATCATTTTAAAATGCATTTTTTTATCATATGAAACATTTTTTTGTGTAGAAATGTAGTATTTTAGTTTTTCATTAAACGTAGTGAATTTGATCATCTCTTAGAGTTCTTTTTAATTATAAAATCTCATCAATATTGGCTGTTTTAAAAAAAATATGACACCGAGAGAGCGTTTAGTTAGAAAGTTGATAATAGCGACATCTAGTATCGAGTAGACAAAGCATTTTCGTGTTAATTTATAATTTACATCGCTCTTCGGTTCTAATTGGGTAAATGAATGTTTGATGTTGTATTAACTTGTAGAACTGGTAAAATCATTAGAAATAGTAATTAAAATATAGACTTAAAACGGGGGAAAATTATGTAAAACACTCTTATTAAGAATTACTTAGATGTTGTTTATTAATTTAAAATAAATAAAATATAATAATTACTTAAAATGTTACTACAAAAGTTCCTAAAAGACGAAATTATTGTATAGTTTGAACAATTTATAATAATAATAATTATGGCTTATTTCCAAAGAATTGTAACGTTGTATTAATTTAATTCAAATACTTTCCTTGTAGACGCAAAATTTAATTGTCAAATTGTATTGCCGCCATTTTCAAATACGTCGCCATCTTTTTATGTAACCACAGATTAAAAATAATTTTGTAATGACTGTGAATGAATGAAAGAATGATTTTGACAGTTGCCGAATATAAAATTTTTGTAAAAATAAATAATGAAATGACTTGATAATGTAGTAGTGTTAGTTTAAATGTGATCTATAGTTGAATTAGAAAAGAAATTATAGAGAATCTTTTGCAAATGATGTTTGTTGTTTTATTTTCTTTTCTTATTATTAATTATTTACCGACAAAAATACACACAAATTACAGAATAATACCTCTTACTTAAAGTACATGTGAATACACACCCACACATACAAACGCACACATTTTACAAAAATACATTTTACTTGAGGTACGGTAAAACCGAGTGGATAGAATTCGAGGGGTGAATAGATACAGACGAGGAATGAATAGTTGTTGGTAAAATGTTCTAACATCTATTCACCCCTTTCCTGTATCTATTCACCATTTGAATTTTATTCACCCCGTTTTACGGTACAGATTTTCAGTATAAATCTCCCGATTGATTTCAATCATGGTGGCAAGTCTTCCAGAAGGTCAACCAGATTTGCTCTCTACGCTCCGATAGCTAATATAAATATTTCTCCTTAAGTACATAAATCTTCCGATCGATTTCGATCACGGTGGCCAGTCTGTCTAACTAGACTAGCCCATTACACGAAAGATAGTTTAGTGCACAAGTGTGTGCGCAAACACAGGTGCAGTCTCTATTCCCTCACTGTCTGCACCTGATGAGACGGTAGACTAACACGACTGGAAAAAAATCAGGCGCAGGACCAACGGCTTTATGTGCTTTCCGAGGCACGCTTGTGGAAACACCGCCAAACTCTCTGACTCTAAGCTAATAATGGTTATTTTACTCAAAAATGCCATTACCACTTTTGTACGGCTGTCGGTCACCCAGCTACTGCGCCAATCATGCATATTTGATTGATTTTTGATAACAGATATTTGGCTTACAATATACTCACTCCCTTAATTATTATGTTATCGGCTGACTCACGTAACTGTTTGACGAGGAACTCGACTAGTTTCATGCCATGCTAAAGGCTCATATTCATGAGCAGTTGTAACGTAGTGTACGTGAGTAAGCCTTTAACATAATAATTAATTTAGTATATCTGCAACAAGGGGTCTCGGTTTCGATTCCCGCGTGGGGTAAAGTATTACTGGGCTTTATTCAGTTTTTCGAAAATTTCTTAGTAGTAGCACGGAGTCTGGAATTGTGCCCAGTATATGGCAATAGACTCACCCCCTATTACATGGGACTTCTAACACAAATGGTGAAAAGTAGGTGTACATTGTATAGCAGCATTACGTGCCGTAATGTGCACCTCTGCCTACCCCTTCGGGGGTAAAAGGTGTGACGTTGCAATAGTTTTGTTTATTGAAACCTCTCGTAGTATTACCACGTATTACTACTCCTGCTTCGAGTCAGGCAGCGCTACGATAATCTCTGTAGTTCTGGTCAGCCCCGGTAAGGCAATAATGTGAACACCTTTTTTTTTTTTTTTTTTTTTTTTTGAGGGGGAAAATCATCCAATGACTTTTCTCGCCTTGGGCGAGGCGAGAGGGAGTGTCAGACTCTTACTGACTAAAAACCACCCCGTTCCTTCTCCTGCCTTTCGAGCCGGAGCCCCGGTAAACCCGCTAGGTTGTCCGCAGCTCCGGATTAGGCATCAGCCCTACTGGGCCCCATCTGTGGTGGTCTGATGGCTCTTTGAGGCGCGCGCGGAACGCGACGCGCCGCACGCACGGGTCTGGTTCTGGTCGGGCGGCGAACTACCCTTGCTCGCCGTCCGCAGGCCCGCACTTACGGTGGCCGGAGATCGTCGCGCGATCCCCGACGCCCGGAGTGTCTCTCGCGACGGCTGGGGCGTGAGGAGGTTCGTTCTCTCACGCGCCCCGCCTCCTCCTTAGCTAGCATGACTGCTTCGCAGAAGGAGGAGACGGCATCCCAGTCCCCCTCGCTCCGCACCATGGCTTGTACCAATGCCGGACGCGAGAGGTCGCCGTCGCCGACTACATCCCTGAGGACACGGCGGTGCTCAGCCCATGCAGGGCACAGCGCCGCCGTATGTTCCACTGTGTCCTCAGGACGGTCCTCGCAGTGATGACACCCGGGCGTTTCCTCCCGCCCAATCAGAAACAGGAACCTACCGAAGCTTCCATGTCCGGTAAGCACCTGCGTCAGGCGGTAGGTGAGGACGCCGTGGCGTCTCTCAAGCCACTCCTCAAAGAGGGGACTTATCGCTGCAATGACAGCGAGCCCAAATGTGAACACCTACCTCTGGAACTTCTCTCGAAATGAAACTTAAGCAACATGGTAGGTACAGAGTTTTTCAATAATAATAAATAAGAATAATAAAACTACGTTTAAAATAACCAACTTCAAAAACGTGAGTTCGGTTCAGCCAAACGCAAGATAATCGAGCACAAACATACATACATAAAGGTCAAATTGAGAACCTCCTTTTTTTGAAGTCGGTTGAATAGGAAGTGACTTAGTGAAAGACATGTCAAAGTTGAAATCTTTTGTTTCAATTAGACCAGAGGCACTTTTGAACGTCAAAGAGAACATTAAAAATTTTTGTCATATCGGTCAGTCCTTTAGTGAAGCTATTTGCTCGTTCAACAATGTAGATTAAGTATGAAGAAGACCGAGCAAATTAGAACTAAACTGAGCAAAATAACTGGTGAAAAGTGGGTGTAACATAGTAAAAATGTACAGCACTGCCCTTTTTTAAGGGGGAAAAATTATCCATTGACTTCTCCTGCCTTGGGCGAGAGAGTGTCAGACTCTTACTGATTAAAAACCACCGCGTTATTCCCGTTCTTGAGCCTGTGCCCCGGTTACTTGTTAGGTCTTTTACGATTCTGTATCCAGGTATCAGCCCTACCGTTGGCCTCATCTGTGGCGGTCTGATTCATTGAGGCGCCGTACGTTCAGGTCTGATTCTGGCCAGGCGGTCACCCTTGCTCACCATCCGTAGGCCCGTATATACGGTGGCCGGAGATCGTATCGCAATCGCAGATCCCGAGTGTCTTCCGCGACGGCTGTGGCGTGTGGAGGTTCGTTCTTTCACGCACCCCACCTCCACTTTAGCTAGAGCATGACTGCTTCGCAAAAGAAGGAGACAGCATCCCAGTCCCCCTCGCTCCACACCATAATCTGAACCAACGCCGAACACGATCGCCGTCGCCGCTATCTCTGCCCCTTAGGAATTAAAAGACATCACATTCTAATACTTCTATTACATAACAACAAACAACAAGCTGAAACTACACAGATTTATAGTTACCATCACAATTCTGTAACCAAGCATCCTGTCCGGTACATCAGAGAGACAATAAGATGGCATAAACAGCGGCCATTTGCAATTCATATCTGCGCGCGCACGTCAACTATTACCATCGAGGAAGGTCGGCCATGTTTTATTTATGGCAAGCTTTTACTTTATTTTGTGATTGTGTTAGAAATTGTTGTTATTGGTTCAATAGTTTTTTTATGAGATATGAGATTGAGCTGGTCACCTGGTGGTAAGCAATCGACGCTGCCCAAGGCACGAAAGCAAAAACACAACAATTATTGCGTAGGTACATACATACATACATAACCTAACGTCTGTCGACCCCCATGGGAGGGGTAGGCAGAGACAATGGAACGCCAATACCTACGAATCTTACATATCTCTTTCGATTTATCAACGTCAACAGTCATCAGTCTTTTCATTAGTAGGTACTGTTCACGGAAAGATTTGATTTGATAATAATAATTAAGGATATTTTCCAACTCTGCGTTGAAATGGGACGAGTTCAGCATGTGCTCAATTACAAGGGTAATTATCCAATCTTCCCAATCCCCGATTCCCCAACAACCCTTAAATTCCTAACCCCCAAAAGGCCGGCAACGCACTTGTAACGCCACTTGTGTTTCGGGTGTCCATGGGCGACGGCGATTGCTTACCATCAGGTAATCCGGCTGCTCGTTTACCGGCTTATATAAAAAAAAGTGCAAATCAGTGCGGGTATTCTACTGGCCCAGAAGGACTACACGGGTATTCTGGTGACGTCACGGATTTACAAGCAACCAGTACAATTTAATTATGGACACGCTTTGTAATAAAGGATCTTTTATGAGGTAGCAGGTTTTAGAATGAATAAACTGATTATATACGCGCGTAGACTGCGCGACGTCGCCGCGTCTGCGCACGCTGCTCGTGATGAAGAGTACATTGTACACTATGGATGTATTAAAGTGATTTGATTTGATTTGATTTGCTTCTGTACTTAATTTGTAACTAGTAGAGTTTTGCAATGGTTGTAGATTAAGAAAAGAGTGTTTGGGCTTCATTAACTTGTGTATGTAACACTACCAATACAATAAGTTTTAATTGCGGGCGGGGAGGGTGGTGCTGGTGCTGCACATTGCATGCTGAAAATACTTGTAATTTGTATTGTATTGTTAGTGTAGTATGGATTTCCACAAAGTAACGACTGGTTCTATTCTATAAATTATGTATGTGTGTTGAAGATTTTACTTTTCAATATTAATATAAGAAAACAGTATTTCTAAGTTTGGTTGCTACCTTTATAGGTTAAGGCGCCCAAAATAATAGAGTAGGTATTTCGTGTCTTACAAAGTTTTAATTTTACCGGTTTACTTATTAATATTTTCCCACGTTATCTAGCCATATTTAATACCTTTTCATCACTGTATAAACATAATAATTAATGTAATAAAGATATTTGTGTGATCATGATACAACACACAAAATATAAAAATCTGATTTAACAGTAATGAATTAGACTACTAGCGACATCTAGTATCGAGTAGCAAAACTAAACACAAACCAAGTTACCAACTAACCTCAACAGATGGCGCTGTACCCAACCCGCGTTCGATAACAAACTACTTTGTATAATTTTAACATAAATCGCGAAATATAACAAGAGAATTGTTGAAGGGATATAAACAGGACATCGTTGATAAACGTATAATGTATTATTCAATAATATTGCCGTTCTTAACCATGAATTATGGATTGTTTTTCGTCCTAAACATTTGTCCTTTAGACGTTAGGTTAGGTTAGGTAGACGTCTTTTTGTGAGTTGTCGTAGGTCGGAAGCGAAATTATGTGCATTGTAATGTCTTAAACGATTCCTGTTTCATAATACATTTTGTTAAAACTTGCAACCAACCGGTTTGTTGAGGGATTGCAACAATATTGTAATAGGTGACCGCTGATCAAGGAGTTTACAATCTGATTATTGGATCGGGTATAAAAATATTTCGGAATTTTCGGTCTATGAAAATTGTTTTAATGTAAACTACTTGTTTTGTAAGCAGTGTCGGCGTAAGGGCCACTGACACCCTGGGCGAAAATATTGCGGCGCCCCCTTGAGGGAAACAATATCAAGTGTTAGTAGTAGTTTTTAATTTTATTGGCACCCCCAGAATTTGTCGCCCTGGGCCATCGCCCCATCACGCCCCCTCTAACGCCGGCACTGTTTGTAAGTGTCATAAGATACTCCTACATACATAATAGCTACATAAATTAAAAGCTTATAAGTGCCCACTGCCGACCAAAATCCTCTTCTCACACGGATGAGGTTTGAGCATAACTCACCACGCTTGCTCAATGCGGGTTGGCGATTTCAAACTTAAAATTAGAAATTATAAGCCTAGGTTTCCTCGCGATTTGGTGTCTAAATAATCTTAAAAAGTACATATATCTCGATATCTAGATAGGTACCAATGTAACCCAGTCGTGCCCAAGCAAGGCTCTCCCACACTTGACGACACGTTTTATTATTGTGGCACACTCTCGTACGTATCGTAAGTGACCCGGTTGTGGCCACTTTAAGAATTTTGTCGACTTTGAGGCTTTCTTAACTTATAGTTTTTGTTATCACAAACATATTTCTTGTAAAAAGTCATTAAACATGTATTAACCTTGCCTAAGAAAACCCTTTTTTTAAAGAACGTCCAATAGAAAAATAACTGTATAAAAAATGAAAAAAAAGGGGAGTTTGTGCCATTTTTGGCCAGATTCGTGCCATTTCTGGCCACGGTCGTGTGCCAGTTCTGGCCATCAAAAAATATAATAAAAGTAATCAAAATTTGTTAATTAAATTTGACATTTTAGAAACAATGGTTTTCATTTAGTTTGGAAAATATGAAATATTATTACTTCACTTGAATTTAACTTAGAAATAAAGAGATCAACATTTATATGACGTTGGTAAAAGCTGCAAAGTAAACTGACCTCCCCTTTGTGTGAAGGCAATTTATCATCTCTGAAAATGAAAAATATGTATTTGTTGATATGTAAAGCCAAGGAAAAATAATAAATAAATTACGATAAATGACTAGAAGTGGGGTGTCTATGTACACCAGCCATGTGGCCAAAGATGGAGAAATTCATAATTTTGTCTCCATTAGTGGCCACCTTCTAAAAACCGCACTTCAGAAACATATGGCGACAAAATAACTTTAGTTCCACTTAGACAATATATTCTTCATGTAGTATTAACATAAACATCCAAACAATAAGCAAATATTTAAAAAATAAAAACCAAATCCTCACCCGCTCGCCTTAGCCTTTTTGTTAAGATCTTAACAATTTCACCCTCAACTAAAAAGAATGACTTGTTGCATCGAAGTGAAGTTTGACACATTAAAGCTGCCAACGGTATCAGTATCTACAATATTCAATATTTTAAATACTGTACATCACAAAGTAATTTATTTGTCCATGCCTTAGTTATAAATATTTGAAGGCCCAAGTGGCCACAAAGGGGTCGATGGCCACAACCGGGTCACTTGCCCTAGATGAGGTTATCCAGCTGTGGACTGTCACATGCCTTTTAACAATGACAAGCTATTAGGCTCTGACTCAAGTTACAAAGATCAAAAAACCCACGAATTCTTTGACGAAATCAGGAAATGAAGCACAGACTTCCTTGTTGTTATTTACGTTGAAACCACTTGACCGTGCAATTTACGTTATTTTTCCTCGAGATACGTTTCACCTCAAAGTAACTACTAAGGCAGGTAGGTATATAAAATGCGGGCTTGCGGACGGCGAGTAAAGGTAGCTCGCCGCCCGACCAGTACCAGACCCGTGTGTACAGCGCGTTGCGTTCCGCGCGCGCTCAAAGAGCCATTAGACCACCACAGATGGGGCCCAGTAGGGCTGATGCCTGATCCGGAGCTGCGGACTACCTAGCAAGTTTACCGGGGCTCCAACTCGAAATGCAGGAGTAGGAACGGGGTGGTTTTTAGTCAGTAAGAGAGAAGTCATTGGATGGATAAATATTATAAACGACACCTTAAAATAAAGATATCTTACACTAAAGATAAATCATAATATGGATAATATTTAAATCATTAAGTAACTGAATGAATTCGTTTGTCATAAATTTAAAATCTTATAAACTTTTGAATCTGTCAGTTAACTAAATTAATCTTAAACTAAACTTATCATTGAAATTACAAAATAATTTATTGAAATAAATCACAGACAAAACTCTAGTTCCCAACTAGTGTTCCACGCGATAGGTAAATGAAAACTGTTTTATTTCCGTCCGTCGTCTCAGGAAACACATGTAGTTACGGAGAATGTGTGCGTGTTATAGTGATGGGTGCGTGAATATAATTATAGATATCGATATAATAGGTAGACCTTGTTACTGGACTAGTTCCAGGACTTTCTCCTGTGTCGTGGGTGCATTTACAAACATACAATTTCACATGGATATTATTTCCAGACACGGAACAACAATTTGTAGATCACACATTTGTTTTTATAGTAACTAGCGTCAGATACATACTAAATTCATTAAAAACACCGGAGTACTCACAGGCTGCTTATAAAGAAGAGTACTTAGTCTGTAAATCGAAACTAGTAGAGCATTTTTCGGTGTATTTACGTTGGTAAACAGGTATTTTGAAAAACAATTTATAATTTAGCATTTGTTCAAAAAACACTAAAAGGCTGGCAACGCACTTGGAACGTCTCTGGTATTTCAGGTGCCCATGGGCGGCGGCGATGGTTTACCATCAGGTGATCCGTGTACTTTACCGTCGTTGACAATAATTTGTTTTCTATGGTATAAGCACCATAGAAAAGAAATTATTGTCAACGACCAACAGTTCGGTGTTTTGAAGGCCCGCCAGACACGATCATCTCGTCTGGTCGGAGGATACTCTTTTACTCAGGGAACTTTATTCTCTGTTAGCTAAAGTAGGAAAGGAAAAATTTAAAGAGTTGATTACAACATATTGTATTAATAATTTAACTTGATTTGCAATGCATTTGTAACTAACTATACACATAGTCGACAAACTGATTCACTATTTACAATTAGAACGATAATAATAATTATATGTAATGGTAGCTAGGACCATGCTCCCGTTACTGGTCGGCTCCTATTTTAAATATGTATATTGTATTTTATAAAGCAGTATTTAAAAATATAATTTTAGAGGATTTGAAAAAAATGTATGGAAATAATATTGTATAAAAAAATAAAACATCGATAGTTTAGTCCCGGGCCTATTGTATATCTGGTCAATATTCGGATTGTTGGTATGTCGCCAACGAGCGTTTACAAACTGAATTTCCCGAAAATATCGTGAGTACAGCTACCTTTAAAACAATATTGATTCATAATGAAAATCCCATGTTTCACAATCATTTCTGCTGTTTTCCTTTTAGCTATTAGTTTTTTTATGGAATAGGTGGCAAACGAAGTCACGTCACGAAGTCTTCATATTTAGAATGGTTCCCGACTGCTTCAATTTTATGATGACTTTCTTGTTTTAGAGTTTTTTCATTTTCATATTATGAAGAATCGCAGTCGGGGTTTTTTCATTTTCATATTATGAAGTATTGCAGTCGGGTTTTTTAGTTTTTTAAATTACCTTGTTAGTCAGTAAGAGTCTGACACTCCCTCTCGCCTTACCCTGGCGAGAGAAGTCATTGGATGATTTTCCCCCCTGAAACAAAAAGCGTGATATTTTAGATAGACAAACATATCAAGGAATGTTCATAATGTGGCGATCAAAAGTTGGGAAAATAGACCTGATTCAAAATTGTAATAAAATTGAGAACGCGAGCTCAACAGCAGTAGCTCAATAGATCCCTCTCCTTAATTATTATGAGCCTAGCCGTATTTGGGTCCAATAGATATTTATGTCATTGTCAGAGTTACTCAAAATGGAGAAACAAAACTTCCACGCGAAGACCGACATCCGCGCCGACGGAGTCGCGGGCGGAAGCTAGTCTAAACTAGATAGACGAATATATCACGGACTTTTGATAATGTGGTGATCAAAAGTTGGAAAAATAGGCCTAAGTCAAAATTGAAATTGGTTTTACCACAGATTTTCCTCATTTTCCTGTTACTTGGGACTTCTAATCATATCTAATTATAGTTTAGGTATGCTGTAAATTTTTTTCTGTGATTCCAAACATAAATTTAGTTCGGGGAATTCCAGTGAATGACATGAGGCAAGGAAGTTCAAGACCATTATTCTTTTTCATTATAAGATTATTTAGATACCACTGACAAACGGTGAAGGAAAACATTGTGAAGAAATCTGGGCTTATAATTTCTAATCTATAATTAGGTATACCTGTCTAAAAAGCTGAAGAGTTTGTTTGTTTTTGAGTCTGGAAATGTGCCCAGTATATGGCAATAGGCTCACCTCCTATTACTTGTAAAGTGGTATTACGTGCCACAATGTACATTTTAGCCTACCTCTTCCGGGATAAAAGACGATATTTATTGATTAATGTAGATTTATTGGTCTATTATGAACTTGACACTATCAGATAGTCTTGGAAACCACTATGCAACCGGAAAAAATAAATCAATTAACTGGGGCATGGCTAATTGCACTTTATCTCCATCTCATATGGTTTATATCTGATTGACATTAAAATTTATTGCATTACTTATGGCCAAGTCTATTAGAACGCCATAGGCGCAAGGCTAATCGCGCTATTGGCCCTTTTTTCAAGGGAAGCAGAAACTGTTCTGTTGTCTTCTAATATCTTCAGATTTATGTAAATGATATTTATTTCTGCAAGTGCTACAAGATAACACTTTTTCACGTCAAATTTCGTCGCGGGATCTAAGACAGTTCTGTTGTTCATGTGTCACATGCCTTTCAATCTTTTGTTGACGGGAGACGGAAGAAATCTTCAAAAGGCGCCTAGCTTTTTGAGGAAAAACTAGGGACTGTAGGATTTTTGCCTGACTAAAACCTCCCACCAGAAACCTGGGCTTATAATTTCTGATTATAAGTTTGATATCGTCATTATAGGCGCCGCTTACCTATAGGCGGATGATGTGATCCCTGAGACGCGCCGAACTTTAGTGTTTCGGTCACTTTTGATATTTGCGTGTGATTATATCTACTGTAAACAGACAGAAAGACCAAGGTATAAATTAGATAATGAATGCTACTCGAATATCAACTATGAAATTAAAGACATAGAGTAGAATTTGCTATAGGACACCAATGATTAATGATTAGCTTTGTAACTGTAGTATAAGGGTTCACGCATCAACGCACATGACGATTCACATGAGCTAATGTTCACATGTAAACAGCAGCTCATGTAAAGAGATTGTCCAGTCAACTGATGGTAGCGTTGACTGTGTAGGCGACACACGTACTTAGGTATCGTCATGAGCTAATGTTCACATGTAAACAGCAGCTCATGTAAAGAGATTGTCCAGTCAACTGATGGTAGCGGTGACTGTCCAGGCGACACACGTACTTAGGTATCGTCATGAGCTAATGTTCACATGTAAACAGCAGCTCATGTAAAGAGATTGTCCAGTCAACTGATGGTAGCGGTGACTGTCCAGGCGACACACGTACTTAGGTATCGTCATGAGCTAATGTTCACATGTAAACAGCAGCTCATGTAAAGAGATTGTCCAGTCAACTGATGGTAGCGGTGACTGTCCAGGCGACACACATATCGTAAGTGACCCGGTTGTGGCCACTTTCACATGAATTTTGCAGCTTTGTAAAGAGCTTGTCCAGTTAACTTATAGTAGCGGTGACTATCCAGGCGAACACGTATTAGGTCTTGTAAAAAGCTCATTTAACATGTATTAACCTCAGCCTAAGTAAAGAGATTTTTTAAAGAACGTCCAATAGAAAAATAACTGTATGAAAATGTTCAAAAACAGGGAGTTTGTGCCATTTTTGGCCAGATTCGTGCCATTTCTGGCCACGGTCGTGTGCCAGTTCTGGCCATCAAAAAATACAATAAAAGTAATCAAAATTTATTAATTAGATTGGACATTTTACAAACTGATGGTAGCGGTTACTGTCCAGTTTGCGACACACGTACTTAAATATCGTCATGAGCTTCATGTTGACATGTTAACTTGCAAATGTAAAGAGATTGTCAACAGTTTACTGATGGTAGCGTTGACTGTAAAAGCTGACACAAGTAAACTGACCTCCCGTCATGTGCTGAATGTTCACATGTAAATTGCATCTCTGAAAATGAAAAATATGTCCAGTCAACTGTTGATAGCGGTGAAAGTCCAAGCGACACACGTACTTAGGTATCGTCATGAGCTATAATGTTCACATGTAAACAGCAGCTCATGTAAAGAGATTGTCCAGTCAACTGATGGTAGCGGTGACTGTCCAGGCGACACACGTACTTAGGTATCGTCATGAGCTAATGTTCACATGTAAACAGCAGCTCATGTAAAGAGATTGGCGTCAACTGATGGTAGCGGTGACTGTCCAGGCGACATACGTACTTAGGTATCGTCATGAGCTAATGTCCACATGTAAACAGCAGCTCATGTAAAGAGATTGTCCAGTCAACTGATGGTAGCGGTGAATGTCCAGGCGATACGTACTTAGGTATCGTTATGAGCTAATGTTCACATGTAAACAGCAGCTCATGTAAAGAGATTGTCCAGTCGACTGATGGTAGCGGTGACTGTCCAGGCGACAACGTACTTAGTATCGTCATGAGCTAATCACATGGAAACAGCAGCTCATGTAAAGAGATTGTCCAACTGATGGTAGCGGTGACTGTCCAGGCACACGTACTTAGATATCGTCATGAGCTAATGTTCACATGGAAACAGCAGCTCATGTAAAGAGATTGTCCAGTCAACTGATGGTAGCGGTGACTGTCCAGGCGACACACGTACTTAGGTATCGTCATGAGCTAATGTTCACATGGAAACAGCAGCTCATGTAAAGTAAGATTGTGCAGTCGACTGATGGTAGCGGTGACTGTCCAGGCGACACACGTACTTAGTTATCGTCATGAGCTAATGTTCACATGTAAACAGCAGCTCATTTAAAGTGATTGTCCAGTCAACTGATGGTAGCGGTGACTGTCCAGGCGATACGTACTTAGGTATCGTCATGAGCTAATGTTCACATGTAAACAGCAGCTCATGTAAAGAGATTGTCCAGTCAACTGATGGTAGCGGTGACTGTGCGACACACGTACTTAGGTATCGTCATGAGCTAATGTTCACATGTAAACAGCAGCTCATGTAAAGAGATTGTCCAGTCACACTGATGGTAGCGGTGACTGTCCAGGCGATACGTACTTAGGTATCGTCATGAGCTAATGTTCACATGTAAACAGCAGCTCATGTAAAGAGATTGTCCAGTCAACTGATGGTAGCGGTGACTGTCCAGGCGACACACGTACTTAGGTATCGTCATGAGCTAATGTTCACATGTAAACAGCAGCTCATGTAAAGAGATTGTCCAGTCAACTGATGGTAGCGGTGACTGTCCAGGCGATACGTACTTAGGTATCGTCATGAGCTAATGTTCACATGTAAACAGCAGCTCATGTAAAGAGATTGTCCAGTCAACTGATGGTAGCGGTGACTGTCCAGGCGACACACGTACTTAGGTATCGTCATGAGCTAATGTTCACATGTAAACAGCAGCTCATGTAAAGAGATTGTCCAGTCAACTGATGGTAGCGGTGACTGTCCAGGCGACACACGTACTTAGGTATCGTCATGAGCCAATGTTCACATGTAGTTAAATAACCAGTTATGTAATTATTTATAACTACGTATACATAGTAACAATTATAGCCAGCGGTTAGCTGATAAACGAGTTATATTTCCTCAACGGATATCGTGATTAGTTTTAATGTATACAAGAACATAGTATAATACTTATGCCATTATTATAAAGTGCATTTTCAGCGAGCAATGGTGGCTTGCCGCCCGACCATAGGCAGACCTATGTGTACGGCGCATCGCGTTCCGTGTGCGCCTCAAAGTGCCATCAGACCACAACAGATGGGGCCCAGTAGGGCTGATGCCGACCGACCAAGCTGAGGACTGCCTAGCAGGTTACCGGGACTCTGGCTTGAAAAGCAGGAGTAGGAACGGGATAGTGTTAAGTCAGTAAATATTTGACACTTGCTCTCGCCTCGCCCAAGGCGGGTGAAGTCATTGGACGATTTTGTCCCCTCAAAAAATAGGATCTTTTTATTTTAGAATAGAAAAAAATCTAATAAGTGCATAATTCTGTTAGAAGTCGTATAATTCATTATGATACGCAGACGAAGTCGCGTGGAACAACTAGTTTGAGTAATAGGTTATTATTAAATGTCTCTAAGTACGTTAGTAGGTAAGTGACTATTTAAGAGATGTCACACAAAACAAACAAATGTAATGAATGAATCACTATCTTTCTGTTTGCGATACAAAGATAATACGACCAGTTTACCATGAACTCGCTTTCTATGATCATTCCGTAGATTCGACGGTCAGTTTATACTGGTACTCTAAGCTTGCTGCATGGAGCTATTAAAATCAATTTAAGAAGGCCTCGCTCTGTATCATATTTCCATAGATTTGACGGTCTGTTTATACTGGTTTTATAACCTTGCCGAAACGAGCAGACGTATCACCTGATGGTAAGTAATCGCCGCCGCCCATGGACACTTGAAACACCAGAGGCTTTACAAGTGCGTTGCCGGCTTTTTGGGAGTTAGGAATTTAAGGGTTGTTGTTCGGGAATCGGGGATTGGGAAGATTGGAAATTGTGTAATTGGGCCTCCGGTAACTTCACTCACACAACAAAACACAACGCAAGCGTTGTTTCACGTCGGTTTTCTGTGAGGCCGTGGTATCACTCCGGTCGAGCCGGCCCAGCGGTGCCGGAGCATGGCTCTCCCACACTTGATTGGTTTGCTCAGCTTGCTGCATGGAGCTATACACAACCAGTTTACCATGGTCTCGCTTTGTATGGCCTTTCCACACATTCGACGGTCAGTTTATACTGGTTTTATTAGCTGGCTGTTGAGAACTTACCGGGGCTCCGGCTCGATAAGCAGGAGTAGGAACGGGGTGGTTTTTAGTTAGTAAGAGTCTGACACTCCCTTCCGCCTCACCCAAGGTGGGAGAAGTCATTGGATGATTTTCCCCCCTCAAAAAAAAAGAAAGCAGCTTGACTGCACGGTTGGTGCGGTGGCTGCTGCGCATCGGGTAGCGGGTTCGATTCCCGCACGGAGCAACTCTTTGTGTGATCCACAAATTGTTGTTTCGGGTCTGGGTGTCATGTGTATGTGAACTTGTATGTTTGTAAACGCACCCACGACACAGGAGAAAATCCCAATGTGGGGAAACGATTTAAAAAAAAAATGTTATACAAACCAGTTTACCATGGACCCGCTTTGTATGATCTTTCCACACATTCGACGGTCTGTTTATACTGGTTATTGTAGTCGTGTATCAACACCAATTCATTTTGGCCTTGAATCACATTGTCACACAGTTTTTATCTCAAATAAACAGATGACTTCTTGATTCGTTCATTCTTTTTCAGTAACAGCGCACGGAGTATTAAAGTATGGAGTACTAACTTGACTCATTTTAAGTTTGGGAGAGACATGCTTCGGCATGGTACATATGTATGTATGTTTGTGCGCGATTATCTCGTATTTGGCTAAACAGCGTTTGACTGTTTTGTTGGTTGATTGGTTGCAAGTGCGAGTGCCGAGCAAGGAGTCTCGAGTTCGATTCTCGGATCGGGCAAAGAAGTGCTGAGCGTTTTTCGGGTTTTCGAAAATTTCTCAGTAGAACCACGGAGTTTGTAATTGTGCATAGTGTATGGCAATAGGCTCACCCTCTATTACATGGGACTTATAACGCAAATGGTGAAAAGTGCGTTTTAAATTGTACAGGGGTATTACGTGACGTAATGTGCACCTCTATCCCCTTGGGGGATAAAAAGGCGTAATATTGTGTTTTTCATCCCGAAATAAAGAAATAAATAATTCAGTGGTTCACATTAAACAGCATGTACAAAAGGGCTCATAGAAAAAACATGCAAATTGTTTTTTTTTTATTTACTCCCACACAACTCATTCAATCACCACGCACATGGCAACTGAGTGAAAAAACACTAATAAATTGTATTAATTGCACCATTTGTAACTCGAGAACAGCTGTTCCGATCCACATTTACAGCTATCCGTATCACAACAACAAATTCGCAACAATTTATTACAAAATAATTAACTATAACATTTAAAAGTATTCGCAAAACACAATTCCCGTATATTTTGACATGTGTCTCACATTAATTTGGGTTTTTTATGGGTTAGGGCGACAAACGATCACCCCATGGTAAGGAATCAAAACACCAAATAAGTAATCGCCGCCGCCCATGGACACCCTGCAACAGGGGGTTAGGAATTTAAGGGTTGTTGGAAATCGGATTGGAAGGACTGGGATAAGGGGTAGTTGAGTTTCATTACGTTTCATTGTGTAGAACGTTACCGGAGGCCCAATTACACCCTTTCCCAATATTCCCAATCCCCGATTCCCCAACAACCCTTAAATTCCTAACACCCAAAAGGCCAGCAACGCACTTGTAACTCTTCTGGTGTTTCGGGTGCCCATGGGCGGCGGCGATTGCTTACCATCAGGTGATCCATAAGCTCGTTTACCGGCCTATTTCATAAAAAAAAACTAAATCCATAATACCATTTTTATACACAAAATCTCCAACCAATTACCTATTATAACCGATACTCATTCACACAAACACTCCATCACATCTATACTCCATGTTTCAATCATTCGCAGAACGAATGGGTAAGTTAGCAACAAAACGCGACAGAACGATTCAGTTCACATTTGACAGTCGCGAGCGACGCACGCCTGTGTCATTTCGGAACTTAAGACAAAATCAAATCGTAAGTTGTATTTAGTTATTTATAAAGATTATTTATTAAATATATTATGTTTTTATATGTGAGCTGTTTTGTTGCAAATGAGGCTTTAGAGGGTGATTCTTCAAAAACAAATCACTAAAAAGTTAACAATTCTGCCGATTAAAACACAGGTAATATTTTGGTTTCAATAAATTGAGCTGTGTTACTATCAACCAATCTAATAAAAATAAGGATTGTAATAAGCTGACCCGACCCACGATGCTTAATAACGCGGGAGAATAATGATTTGTTAAATAAAAATTAAGTTTTTTGAAGAAACACCTTAGAGCAAAATGGTTTCTTGTTTATTTCCCGTGTTGAAAAAAGTAACTATTGTTAAGAATTTGTTTTCGTTTTTTGAGAAATTAGTAATAAGCATTGTGTCTGAAATTCTGTCGGGTGTATAGCAATTGTAGCCTCAAATTCAGTGTTATATTTTGATACTAGCGGCCCGCCCCAGCTTCGCATGGGTGCAAAGGTGATATATTACGCGTGTATTATAGATATAAAACTTCCTCTTGAATCACTCTCATCTATTAAATGATAAATGATATTTATTTCTGTAAATAGATTATAAAATAACACTTTTACACGTCAATATTAAAAAACCCATCAAAATCCGTTGCGTAGTTTTAAAGTTTTAAGCATACAAAGGGACATAGGAACAGAGAAACCGACTTTGTTTTATACTATGTAGTGATGGTAACTAACATTATAAGTATTTTATCATTATGTCTAGTAGTTATATATAAATAATCACTCAGTTATGAAGTACTTAAGTGTATATTTTTTTAACCATAAATACACATTCTAAAAGTACTACTTAACAAATTATTGGTAAATCATAGTTGTTTTTTATGGCATAAGCCGGTAACAGAGCAGACGGATCACCTGATGGTACGCCATCGCCGCCGACCATGGACACTCGAAACACCAGAGGCGTTACAAGTGTGTTGCCGGCCTTTTAGGGGTTAGGAATTTTAGGATTTTTGGGGAATCGGGGATTGGGAAGATTGGGAAGGGGGTAATTGGGCCTCCGGTAACCTCACTCACACAACGAAACACAACGCAAGCGTTGTTTCACGTCGGTTTCCTGCTCGGCCGTGGTATCACTCCGGTCGAGCCGGCCCATTCGTGCCGAACACACACACACATATTATACATATATACGCAATTTGACTGCACGGTTGGTGCGGTGGCTGGGCAACTGGCTGCCGCGCAACGGGTAGCGGGTTCGATTCCCGCACGGAGCAACTCTTTGTGTGATCCACAAATTGTTGTTTCGGGTCTGGGTGTCATGTGTATGTGAACTTGTATGTTTGTAAAACGCACCCACGACACAGGAGAAAATCCTAGTGTGGGGCAACGTTTTTTTTCAAAAAAAAAAAAAAAAAAAAAAAAAAAAAAAAAAATTATACTTACATAATTATACAGATACACATATTATTTTATCATTATGTAGTAATTATGCATAAGTATTCGCTCAGTCATGAAGGCATTTTAAAAGGCCGGCAACGCACCTGTGACTCCTCTGGTGTCCATGGGCAGCGTTAGTCACTTACCATCAGGTGACAAGTCTGCTCGTTTGCCGCCTATTCCATAAAAAACAAATGAAGTACCTACGTGTATATTTTTTATCATAAATACAGTCATTATAAAAGATTGATATACTACAATCGTAAAATACGGTAATTCAAATATAGCTACAATATTTTTATTACATGGGACTTATAACACAAATAGTGAAAAGTGAGTGTACATTGTATAGCGGCATTACGTGCCGTAATGTCCAGATGCACCTCTGCCTACCCCTTCGGGGATAAAAGGCGTGACGTTGCATCTAATATAGCTACAATAATATTTTTTCTATTATGACATGGCGAATCATTATAGGTAGGTACTCCAAAAGGATAATAAAGTAGTATAATATCCGTACATAGGTACATATACTATGTACGTGTACCAACGGCAAGTACCAATGTGACATTTTCCGTGTTATAATATGTACTTTCTAAGGTTATTTTTAACACAACTGACAAACGGTGAAGGAAAACATCGTGAGGAAACCTGGGCTTACAATTTCTAATTATAAGTTTGAAATCGCCAACCCGCATTGAGGAAGTGTGGTGATTAATGTTCAAACTTTCTCCGTGTGAGAAGAGGCCTTTAGTTAGCAGTGGTCACTTATAGCTGTGTTTATAGGCTAGGAATGATGATGAGCTATATCATCGTCGTAGTCCTCGGTAGTCCGAGACAATGGAATAGGTACCAAAGGCCAAATTACTGACATCATCATCATCATCAGCCTATAGCAGTCCACTGCTGGACATAGGCCTCCCCAATTGTTCGCCACTTTGCTCTATCACTAGCGACTCGCATCCAGCTCCTGCCAGCCATCCTGCGCAGATCGTCACTCCACCTCGCCTGGGGGCGTCCTACACTACGTTTACCGAGACGCGGTCTCCACTCCAGGACTCGCTTAGATATTTACTGACATACCTCTTTCGCTTAATCTTCTTACATCAATCTTTTTCATGTTTGCTTAGCGATTGAGGATGATTAATTTTAATTTAAACCTAATCATTTTCAAAACTACATAGCTCCAGCCAGTTTCATCATCCGCGTTCCGTGTGGCGTATAAAGTAACGTACGTGTTATTCCAGACCATAATCTACCGCCGTTCCTATCATCCCGATCCTGCCAACCGTTTTTACGTGATTGAGTGAAAAACATACACATAAACTCACAAACTATATTAACTACTACATAAGTACATAAAAAGCATTTCTGGGCATTTTCGGTTTTTCGAAAATTTCTCAGTAGTAGTACGGAGTCTGGAATTGTGTCCAGTATATGGCAATAGACTCACCCCCTATTACATGGGACTTTTAACAGAAATGGTGAAAAGTGGATGTACATTGTACAGTGCAATATGCCTACCCCTTCGGGGATAAAAAGCGTGCCGTTGCATATAAAAAACTATTTTTATTTCTTTTTAACTATTTTCATTTTTTTTATTACGTTGCCCTACACTAATCGTATTTGCTCCAGTGTCGTTGGTGCGTTTACAAACATACAAGTTTACATACACATGACACCCAGACCCGAAACAACAATTTGTGGATCACACAAACGAGTTGCTCCGTGCCGAGAAGCGAATTCGCAACACATTGTCGGTTGCCCCGCCACTCAAACTGTGCAGTCAAATATCATTATGTATGTGAATTCATGTGAGACGGCGTCTAATTAAAAACAGATTTTAATCATGTATAAATAGTTTGTTTGTTTGGACGCGTTATACTTTGTAACTGTTAGGGACAATTGAAAATAATTAACTAAATTATGGGACTAATGGAAATAATGAGTCTTTATTATGGTGAAAGCCGGTAAACGAGCAGAAGGATCACCTGATGCTAAGCAATCGTCGTCACCTATGGACACCCGAAATACCAGAGGCGTTACAAATGCGTTGCCGGTCTTTTTGGGGTTAGGAATTTAAGATTTGTTGAGGATTAAGAAGATTGGGAAGGGCACGAATGAGCCGGCTCGACCGGAGTGATACCACGGCCTCACCGAAAACCTACGTGAAACAACGCCTTGCGTTGTGTTTCGTTGGGTGAGTGCGGTTACCGGAGGCTCAATTCCCAATTCCGTCCCAATCTTTCCAATCCCCGATTCCCCAACAACCCTTAAATTCCCAACCCCCAAAAGGCCGGCAACGCACTTGTAATGCCTCCGGTGTTTCAAGTGTCCATGGGCGGCGGCGATTGCTTACCATCAGCTGATACGTCTGCCCCATATAACATTTACACACTTTTTTTTTGAGGGCTGGAGATCATCCAATGACTTCTCCCGCCTTGGGCGAGGCGAAATAGAGTGTCAAACTCTTACTGACTAAAAACCACCCCGTTCCTACTCCTGCTTTTCGAGCCGGAGCCCCGGTAAACACGCTAGGTAGTCCGCAGCTCCGATATAACATTTACGTTAAGTTCGCCCCAGCAACCCAATTACTCGTTGAACCAAAAACTGCCCGCATTATAAAACAACAACAAGTAAACACGGCCTTGTAATCGAGACTGGATATTTTTTTACTCGACTGCGTCTGGACGTTTGTTGTGTTTGACCTTAAACTTTACTTTTTTTTTTGTTTTTGTTTTTATTTAAACGTTGTCTCGCACTGGTATTTTCTCCTATGTCTTCCGTAAGATATAGCTACTGATAGGATTATCAATCACAACATATACTAACATTTACACTTCAGTAACCCATATACACACACTCACTCACTTACACTACACTATTACATAGGTACATAAAGATTATACAAAACCCATTTTATCTTTATCTCTCACTCATTCACTTATCCATATTTTCATCATCATCAATCATCATTATCGTTTGTCGATCTTTCTCTGTTATTCTTACTTGACTTTACTTCATGTGCTAGTTCTAGGTTTAAATTAAGTTTAATTTTTGTTAAGGTTCTCAGAATATTGTGTATTGTTTCGTAATTTAATATTTAGTACAGCGACATGTCACCCGGGCCTGGTGATATACATATATTTATTGTATCGTGGCTGCATTTATAAACATACATGTTCACATACACATGTATACACATGACACACAGACCCGAAACAACAATTTATGGATCCTAGGCACCACGCCAACCAGTCATTTGACTTTGAATTTTGATGTCAACATTTGACTTTGATCTAGTTATTTATTATCTAAAATAAGTCCTGAATCAATAAAGCCTTATTGAAATATATCTTGAACCATTTGTAAACAAAAGTTGTATGATATCATGATTATAATGGATCACACAAAGAGTTGCTCCGATACGACGTCACGCTGAAATCTTACTTAGGAGTATTTATCTCGTTGCTTAGCAACCGTATAAAACATGGCAGCTTAGTGTAACGCTCTGATTCAGATCCTGCACTGAGCAAATCACGTTTTGTTTCGTTATCAACAATTTTATACTGTCTTATATTCGATGTGTGGGAGAGCCATGCTTCGGCACAAATAGGGTATTATCCTACTAGTCAAATTCAATACTTTTATCGAAATGTCAAAAACGTTACTTTTCTATGAATTTTGTATGACATCGCAAATTATGACGTCATAATTTTTTTGCGTCAAATAGCATACTTATTACGCAAAAAATAGCAAGAAAAATTAAATCAACAAGTATATCGTCAAATGAATGAATGAAAATACCATTATTTTGGGATATTTTATCATATTGAAATATCAAAATAATTTATTTTTGACCTAGGAAACTACCCAATGGGCCGGCTCGACCGGAGTGATACCACGACCTCACCGAAAACTGACGTGTAACAACGCTTGCATTGTGTTTCGTTGTATTGGTGAGGTTACCGGAGGCGCAATTACCTCCTTTCCCAATCTTCGTAATCCCTGATTCCCCAACAACCCTTAAATTCCTAACCCCCAAAGGGCAACGCACTTGTAACGCCTTTGGTGTTTCAAATGTCCATGGGCGGTGGCGATTGCTTACCATCAGGTGATACGTTTATTGTTACGGTCACCGGTTCGTGTTCTATAAAAAAATCTATCCATGTTTATTCGCATGTAAACTTCATATGTACGATGTAGGATTTATGACGTCATCCGTAGATTTGATCGTCGATCGTCTATGTGCGATTTCTGTCATCTGTCACTTGTCATGTGTCGCCACAATACTACAACTGTATTGATGACTTTCAAAAGTCATAATTCAAACAAACCCGGTGACTTTACCAACAGTGAATCAATATTTGTATAAATTATGAATAATTTACTGTACACAGACTGATAACATATGACAATCACGCCTATTTATTTTGGTAAAGGATTGGCAGATATGTAAAAACCCAGTTTTGGCTAATTTATCTTATCACAACACTAAAAGTCTATAAATAGCTAGTACTGACCAAAAGCCTTACACGGAGAAGGTTTGAGCATTAATCATCACGCTTGCTCAATGCGGGTTGGCGATTTCAGACTTATAATTAGAAATTATAAGCCCAAGTTCCCTCAAGATTACCTAGCGGGTTTACCGGAGCTCCGGGTCGAAAAGCAGGAGAAGGAACGGGGTGGTTTTTAGTCAGTAAGAGTCTGACACTCCCTCTCGCCTTGCCCAAGGCGGGAGAAGTCATTGGATGATTTTCTCCCCTCAAAAAAAAAAAAAAAAAGTTTCCTCACGATCTTTTCCTTCACTTTTTTGTCAGTGGTGTCTAAATATTTTTTTTAGAAAGTTTATATAAATCGGCAATAGTGACATTGGTACTTGTCGTTGGTAGGTTTCGAGCTAGCACCCACGTGCCCGACCTTGGGCCAACAATATACACTCGGCGTCACAAAAATTGCACCTCTTGGAAAATTGTAAGTTTAAAACATGTCCCGCCAGTAACGAATACATTACACCTTATTAATATTGGTATCAATTGAAAGTACGTTTAACGACCTTTAAATTAACAACAGTTAGAATTCCTAAACACAACAGATCTCATCAGCACGTAACGTTAAAAAAAATGTTGTCAAAATATTCAGAATGGGATAACATTCCTCAAGAGACTGTTGTCACATTAATTCGTCCATGAGAGAAAGCATGGAAGCAGTCATCAGGGCTAGGGAGGGTAACACTAGGTTTTAAGTTGTTTTAAGGAATTATTTGCTGATAAAATAAAATGTAACTTTTTAATCATTTGCATTTGCTTGCTTTTTTTATTCCCTGGTAAACAAAAAACCAAATCCATTGATTTATTCTTAAACTTAAATGAATTGCCTTTCCAATGATACCTTAGTCATATGTCTGCCAATGATTAATAGGGTTAAAATGACTATGATTGGAACTTTTAAAGAGGTGCGATTTTTGTGACGCCGAGTGTATGTGTCTTATCAGTCTTTATGAAAGCCATTTCATTTGATATCCATAATGGAAATAGCTGTGGAAAGAAATTAGACCATAATATCGTATGGTCATCTAGATTAATAGTGTGTACCAAATATCAAATTGGGTTGTCGTCAGGAATGGGGGTAAAATTCCAATTACTAAAGACCGAAGCTAAATGAAATCGTTTGACAAAAATGTTGCTTTGTCTGTCTGTTCTATGTACCTATACTTAGATCATTGAAAACACGCTGCTGAGAGGAAGGTTTTAAATGACAAAATCAAATGACGAAATTACATAGCAGAGAAACTCAAATTACCATCCAGGGCTGTTAGCTAATCATATCCATACTAATATTACCCACAAAAACATTTCATGTTAAATGTTGCCAAGACGAGACCATATAGCTCGCACTGTCAAAAAGTAATCAGATCCCGTGTAGAGCCAAGTTTCTAACCCTATACTTTTGAACTGGCGAGTCGGCCGCACGGACTTTTTGCTATTCGTCATATGGGCTTGAGCTTAAAAATCTATTCAATCTTCTAAACTCTTTCCGTGCGGCCAACTCGCCAGTTCAAAAGTATAGGGTTAGAAACTTGGCTCTACACGGGATCTGATTACTTTTTGACAGTGCGAGCTATATGGTCTCGTCTTGGCAACATTTAACATGAAATGTTTTTGTGGGATTTCATTTCTTTTTGTAGGTTGCTTATGATAGAAAGATAAAATGAGCGACAAATTCACCTACTAAACTACTAAATTTATAAGAAAATTGGAAACGTAATCCTAATACTTTTTATCAATGAAAATTAAAACACTAGTATCTAAACCTTTACCTACTAAACTACTAACAATTAAATATTAGGCAAATGGTTTTTTTCTCCGCGATAGCAAACTTTTAAATCACCGAAATATTCCGAAAACTTTTCATTCAACGAGACAACCGTCAACGACGTCTGACCTCGCGCGTCTGCCCGCGTTCGGGTGCCGCGCTCGCTGACGGGCCGATTATTTTTAGCTACTGCGCGGGGACGAGGGGGCAGGCGGCGGGCGTTGGCGCATACTATACTTACGATGCTTATGTTCAAAAGTATAGGTTGATTAATAAACACTTACCGAAGTGAAGTGTAGTAATATTATTCATATCTAAGTACTTATGGGTAGGATAATGTTTTGATTTGATGAAAAGTTTGTGTTCTATGTACTTGTGTATAATTTTCAGATCTCAAGCAGGAAATAGGGAATTAAGTTTCCCTATTTCAGATTTTTACCCCTCCGCGGCCGCATTCAGACCTCTAGCGTCAAAAGTTGCGGAAGTCTCGAACAAACTTTCACCCCCTAGTTTAAGGGGTTGGGGGTAAAAGTTCCAAGTTTTAGGATTTTTTTGTTGTTTGGGTACTAATACTAGCTTACATACCAAATTTCAGTTTTCTAGGACTTCAGGAAGTACCTTAAGAATTTTGTTGATCATCAGTGAGTGAGTGAGTGAGTGACGAAATCGGGGTATTTTAGATATCAATAAAATCTAAAGTATAAGAGCTATGCAATTGAAACTTTAGAGGTTTATTAAGTCTACCACTGACATTATATCCTGAAAATTTTGTTTATCTGGTATAACCCAAACTCAAGTTATGAAGGTTCAAAAATACGACGAAGCGCTTCGAGAAAAGGTAGGTAGTGCCCTTGCGCTTCGCTTGGCTCGTCTTGGCGGGGCACTGCCGTGCCCCCAGATAAATGTGAATGTATGTATGTCTGGATGTTCGTCCGTCAATCACGCTAAAACTACTGAATGGATTTTGATGAAATTTGGTATACAGACAGGGTATGAGCTGATTTGAGTGATAGGATACTTTTTATCCTACGGGAACGCGGATGAAGTAGCTGGCAGAAGCTAGTCTATAATATAAAATAAGTCAGGTTTTCCATCCTGACGCTATAATTCCACGAACCGATTTCCACGGCTTTGCATTCGTTGGAAAGGTCTCGGGCTCCGTGAGGTTTATAGCAATGAAAATTCAGGAAAAATTTCAAGAGAAAAGCAGGAAAACAGGGAAAATCATTGGTGTCAAAACGGAGTTCGCCGGGTTTGTTTGTTTTTTTTTTATGAAATACGTCGGCAAACGAGCAGACGTATCGCCTGATGGTACGCAATCAACGCCGCCCATGGACACTAACACCAGAGGCGTTACAAGTGCGTTGCCGGACTTTTGGGGGTTAGAAATTTAAGGGTTATTGGGGAATCGGGGATTGGAAAGGAGGGAATTAGGCCCCTGGTAACCTCACTCACAGAACGAAAAGTTTATAAATTTTCAAATGTACTACATATTTGTTCTAGCAAAATATTTTGAGGGAGATTGATTGATAGACACAGATTGACTGTACATTAGTCTATTCATAACATCTCGCCTAAGGCGTAGACAGATGTATGTGGAACACATATTCCTATCAGTTATGATATCATTTGTTCTGTATTCCGATTGAATAAATAAATAAGTGTAATTATGAAGTCGTGGTGGCCCTGTGGTTTAAGACGCCCGCTTCTCATGCATGAGCGAGTTTGAGATCTACCAACATCAAGTACCAATGACTGTTCAGAATTATAATTTGTACTTTCTAAGATTATTTAAACATCACTGCGAGAAGAGACTTTGGTCACCAGGGGCCACTTATAAGTTATTGACGTGTGATGTAAAGAATTGGGTAGTTTCCTCAATAAAAAAAAATATTTAGATTTTTCAATACGATAAAATATTGATACAATAACCACACTTTCATTTAGATGATCTACTTAATCTTCGAATGTTTCTAGTTAATTTTCTTCAAATAACTCTAGCTATTTGACGGAAAAATCATAAGTCGCACTCTATCTCATACAAAAATCATAGAAAATATCGTTTTTAACGTTTCGAAAAAAGTATTGAATTTGACTAGTAGGAAACTAACTGATCACAAGACTCATTAGAATAATATTGTGACAACTATAATAGATGCACAAGAAAGATAGTAAACACTTTAATTTACAAAACGAATCAGAGATTTGCTAACATACACACTATACTTACATAAAACAAAGCAGGAAATATATTCTTTTCCTCTTTCCTCTAACGTAAATACTAGCAAGCGTTGTCAAGGGCAACGTATCAACAATGGCTATACGTTGTCTCTTTCACTCCTTTACTAAAGTTATTAGCTATCCTTTTCACACGGCTTTTTGTTTTATTTCTTTTTGGCGGAATGGATTTGTATAGGTTTTTGTGTAGGTCTAGATTTACTAGAATGATTTAAATCTAAGTTTTTACTTTCTGTCTGTTTGGTTGTTAAAAACTTAAAAAATACTGATCAGGCTTTCAATAGGTAGTTGTGTCAGATACCGCTTTCATTGCTATTATCAAATACGAAATCTTCGAGAATCTGAAAAATTCCATGTTTTGATATAGGTATAATTTGTGTCAGATGTCGTGCTATTACTGCGAAATCTTTGAAAGACTCAATAGATGTTAAACTCGACCCCCCGTGTAACAGAAAGAGACCACTTGTTCTATGACTTTCGACCAGCCTTTTCTTAAGGCCCGCAACGTATCACTCCTCTGGTGTTGCGGGGTCCATACCATCGTGACCCGTCTGCTCGTTTGCCTCTACTTATTCCTAAAACCGAGGCAATTTAATTTGTATAAGTTTATTAAAGTAATACTAGTTGGTAATTTTATTGCATACCAAAAATGCTGAAATTTTCTGTATCTGTTTAAGACATAGTTATACAGTAGTCAGAAGTGCTTTTCCACCAGAGATGCTATGCTACGTTGCTCTGGATGTATTTAGCTTCCATCAAGCATATTCATTGGTAAACATAGCTTAGCATTGATGAAAACAGACTCAGCTAAGCTATGTTTTTATACGAAAAGATGCGTGGATGGATGGCTTCCCTACTATCGATACGCGATTGCACACTCATCTACTATGCAAATCTTCCTCATACAGCTACATAGCTTAGTATTAGTGGAAACGGTCACATAGTTTCACAGCTTAGTTATTACATCTACATAGCAACATCTCTGGTGAAAAAGCCCCCTCAAACAAGAACTAAATATTTTGATCTTGACATTGATGTTGATTTTCTTTTGTCCTTAGACCATGCCAGAAGTACACCCCGCGTTCGCCAATTCTGGCAAGAAAGCTGGAATTGAAGTCTGGAGGATTGAGGTACGTAATGAAAATATATATTGTTTTAAGTATTTTTAGCACCAAGGTCGTGGTTGGCCTATGAAGTAAGTACAAAGAGAAGATGTCGTAATGACATTGGCACTGTGACACAAACACGGCCCTGCCCAATGATATAATCTGACCAGCATCCTTAGAACGAGTTTGCTTTTTTCTTTTCTTTTTTTTTTTTTTTTTATTAAAACGTTGCCCCACACTAGTATTTTCTCCTGTGTCGTGGGTGCGTTTACAAACATACAAGTTCACACGCACATGACACCCAGACCCGAAACAACAATTTGTGGATCACACAAAGAATTGCTCCGTGCGGGAATCGAACCCGCTACACGTTGCACGGCAGCCAATTACCCGAGCCACCGCGCCAACCGTGCAGTCAAACAAGAACTAAATATTTTGATTTGAAAGAAAACGAAACGAGAGCGCGTTTGCTCTGATTTGTTAGTGCAGTGGTTCCCAAAGTTAACTGGTCTACGACCTATCTAAATCAAGCTTCTAAACTCAGGACCCACCTTCCAGGGAATTAAACCTTTACTCTGTTTACTACCGTTTAAAAATACAGAACGGTTGGTTTGTACATCGTTGTACAAACAAGGCGTACCAGAAACTTGCAATTGCGACCCACTCAATGGGTCCCAACTCAGAGGTTGGGATAACCTTGGGGCCTGAAGTGCAAGAGGGATGGAGCTATGCAGGTTGTATACCTCTGGTCCCTTTTGCACTGATCAGTGATCGACCATTCTGACACAATTGTAATAGCAGACTAAGGGGTTAGTGTATTCGCGCTGGGCAATCAGAATGCGATGGTATTGATGTATGATGGAAGCTAGAAATGTGGTGTTCCATAGTTTCTGTCTACCGTTGTGTGGATAAGCCGGTGACCGAGCAGTCGAACGCAGCAGTGGGATTTATGACGACATCCGTTAATTTATACGTCAATCGTCTATGTGCGACTTCTATCATCTGTCATTTGTCATGTATCGCCACAATGACCAAAATTATTTACAAAGTATTGATTAATTTGATTCATAGTGCTTCTTTCAAACCAACACTTAGGTCGCGCTGAGCATGGTATAGTAAATCCTGTTAAATTAATTAACGATTTAATCCTAAAACGTAATGTCGCCCTCCATCTACACCTTTGGATTAAACCGTGGACAGTTTTAACCGACAAACATTGTGAAAGTAGTTAATAAAGAAATCAATACGGTAGTAGACAGAGTTTAAAAATTAAAAGTCTAATTAGTCCGTTAGTTAGATAATAAATGATATATTATGACATGTAAATTATTTTGTCATAATATAAGGTTACAGAGATGTACTTTTTTAATGTTTAGACAGGTATTTTTTTATGGTATAAGCTGGTAAACAGCTAATAAAATCAAGATGGTAAGCAATCGCCGCCGCTCATACAGTTTTAACTCCAGAGGCGTAACAAGTGCGTTACCGGCCTTATTTAGGAATTCAATACTTGTTGAGGAATCGAGGATTATTTGATTGGTAAGGTGATAAAAAATCCAGTAACCTCACTCACACAACGAAACTCAACGCAAACGTTGGTTTACGTCGGTTTTCTGAGAGGCCGTGGTTTCTGTGACTCCGGTCGAGCCGGCAAAATTACGCGGATGTGGGCACATACCGCGATACTTAATCTAATCGTTAACACGGTTGTCATAGCTATTCAGGGGTAAAAACAATATATAATACACGTTTATTCATAATTTATTAATATTATGTATTACACGGCTTATTTTCGGAACAAACTGCGCGATATTTCGAATGCAAGCGTTATGAACTTCACAGATGCCGAAATATCAGAAACTCATAAGAACAATAAACATGACCATGTCAGTTTAAAAACTTATATGTCACGGTTTTTAGAAATTTTCTCAGTAGGGGTAGCGCGGAGTCTGGAATTACGCACATTGTATATGTACAATTTTATTGCTCACCCACTATTACAATTTATGTTGTAAGTCCCACATAATGATGAAAAGTGCCATGTGTACATTTCCAGTACTCCGCTGGCATTACTGCCGAAATTTTCGAAAAACTAACAAAACCCTCGGGAATGAACCAGAGATCCCTGTTGCAAGATAAAAATCATGATGTTTATTTATTTATAAACAGAATATAATGAATGATAGTCAACAGCATTAAAAGATTAAACAAAGTAACAATATAAACTGGTTTACGTCAAACAAAGATATTTGAAATGTCGGCGAATAAAATATAAAGCTCGGCTCGAAGATTTATGAACAGCTGTAATAAGAACTATTTATAATCTATGTGAGATGTTTATAGTACAGGGAACGGATAAAAGACTGAAAGTGTGGGAGCGCCATGCTTCTGCACGAATGGGCCGGCTCGACCGGAGTGATACCACGGCCGAGCAAAAAAACCGACGTGAAACAACGCTTGCGTTGTGTGAGTGAGGTTGCCAGAAACCCTATATGCCCCTCTCACAATTTTCTTAATCATCGATTCTCCAACAATCCTTAAATTCTTGACCTCCAAAAATGTCGGCAACGCTTACTTGTAACGCCTCTGGTGTTTCAAGTGTCCATAGGCAGCGGGCAATTGCTAACGCATCAGATGATCCGTCTGCTCGTTTACGGGCTTATAAGATAAAAAATGAATGATAAACACTTATTGCTCGTTGGTCGTTGCGACTGCCGGGCAAGAGGTTCCTGGTTCGATTCCCGGGTCGGGAAAAGTAGTGCTGGACCTTTTCTATTTACCGAAAATTTCTCAGTAGCAGCAATGGAATTGTGCCCAGTATTATGGACTTTTAGGCTAGGTGAATAGTGGGTGTACATTGTACAGTGGCGTTACATGCCGTAATGTGCACCTCTGCCTACCCCTTCGGGGATAAAAGACGGAACGTGACGTTATATTTATAGTTCAGAGACCGAATGAAAGAATGAATGATAAATGACAGGAGAATATTTTCTATAATCTGTGTGTTTAATGTAGCAGTTTTATGATGGACTATAAAACATCACTTATAATCTGAAGATGTGGGCGTTGCTGCACATATTTTACATTTTAACACTTACTTATTTTCACTGCTTTTTTAGTACGGCTATATTTTTGAACCAGGTTTAGTTTTGTCAAAATATTTATAGTCAAAGTCAAAAAGTCAAAAGCATTTATTTCAATTAATCCTAAATTAGGCACTTTTGAAACATCAAATTGAATTGTCCGTCAGTCTGTCCGTCAGTGAAGCGAGGCGCTCGCTCGTTCCAAAGTGTTGCTTCGAATGGAGAAGAACGAGTATGAAACTCCATCGTTACTCTTTAAAACAAAATGTTTTTGACAATATCTCTGATACATTATTTGATCATTTACCTATTGTATATGTAGGAACGATATAACGACAATATAGCGTCAAAACTAATGGGACAATTATACGTAGAGTATCCGATGTACGACCGAAAGTAGTTAATAATCTAGATGAAGATGAATCTAAAAGAAAATCGATCGATCGACCCAAGGAGGGTGCTTTTCCACCAGAGATGTGCTATGCTACGTTGCTGTGGATGTGTTTGGCTTGCACCGATCATATTTATTGGTACACGTAGCTTAGCACTGGTGGAAACGGACTCAGCTAAGCTATGTTTTTTTCTATGGACATCCATCCAAAGCATCAAGAAGCCATCCATAGCACACATGTGGATATGGATGGCTTTCCTACTATAGATACGTCGCTTACTCGAGCTGCGCATCTTCCTCGCACAGCTACTTTGAGGCGACGCATCTTCATAGCACATCTTACTTGCACTGCTACTAGCTTAGTATCAGTGGAAACGGTTACATAGGTTAGTTTCACAGGTTAGTTATTACATTTGTTGGAAAAGCACTCTAATCTCCATCTGGCCTCTGTAAAACCTGTTATATTACATTATGCGGTATTCCTGTCTCCCGTGTTACATGGGGACATTTATTAAAAGCTATTTTTACGCGTTTACATCATGTGAACCTTACATGTGTACTATTTTTGTTTTCGTGTGAAAAAAAGACGATCGATGTGTCTTGTTCGCGTCTGGTGGGGTTCTGAATATAAAGCTGTTTTTTTTTTTTATGATATAAGCCGGTAAACGAGCAGATGGATCACCTGATGGTAAGCAATCGCCGCCGCCCATGGACACCCGAAACATCAGTAGCGTTACAAGTGCGTTGCCGGTCTTTTAGGGATTAAGAATTTAAGGGTTTTTGGGTGATCCGGGATTGGAAAAATTGGGAAGGGGGATAATTAAACCTCCAGTAATCTCACCCACACAACAAAACACAATGCAAGCGTTGTTTCACGTCGGATTTCTGTGAGGTCATCGGTATCACGCCGGCCGACCCGCCCATTTGTGCCGAAGCATGGCTTCCTCCTTCCCAATGTTTCCTTTTGCCTATTCCCCAATAACCCTTAAATTGCTAACCACCCAAAAGGCCGGCAACACATTTGTAACCCCTCTGGTATTTCTATGAGCCGCGGCGATTGCTTACCATCAGGTGATACGTCTGCTCGTTTACCGGCTTATACCATAAAAAAACATGTATATAATGCGAACCATTGCACCAACGAACTCTAGAATAAAAAAAAGACTATCGTCGACTAGCCAAGAAATTGACAACGACCGGATAATAAGCTTTGACATCAATTAGACGCGTAACAAATTGAGCGTGTTAGGTAGGTACACGGTATATTATATTTTTATTTAGAAAACAACGTCATACTATTTCATAACATCTAAGACATAAATAAAATTATACACGTGTCACTTTTATTTTATTAGCTTCGTCCGCATCTCCGTGCGATAAAGTCTAAAGTCAAAGTCAAAATTATTTATTTCATATAGACCGAGAAGGCACTTTTGAACGTCAAAGCAAATCCGTCAAAGAGATAAGGTAAATCCGTTAGGTAGTGAACATAAACTCACAAACTTTCGCATTTATAATATTAGTAAGATACTCTTCCAGAATATAACATTGTAGAGAAAAATTTAATTGTATCCATAGCACGCATCTTTCCATATAAAAAACATAGCTTAGCTGAGTTCGTTCCTACCAGTGCTAAGCTATGTGTACCAATGAATATAATTGATGGAAGCCAAACGCATCTACAGCAACGTAGCATAGCACATCTTTGGTGCAAAATCACCCTAATAGATTGGCAACTCTCAGAATTCAAATTCCAATTCATTTATTTTATGTGACACATTTATTTATTTTATATAGCAACCTTATGTCACACAATTATGTGTAAAACAATGCAACGTGTTTATTCTTACTACACTACGAATCGGATGACATTTCGCGTGAACCGTGCAGGTTAATTTTGGAATAAGCTGCCATATTGCATTCTCCGTGATGACAGTTCAAAACAATAAAACCGACATATTATGTATCAGTTTAAGTCTAATTTACTCGGGAATTAAAGTAAGTGTCCACAGGCCCGCATCGTACGCATCGCACGAATTCCGAATGACGTCTTTAGTACGCATCGCATGTAGGCATTGCTGATGATGCGGTCCGTACGATGCGGATCAGTGGACGCAGTTGTATGAGTTTCTATACATGACAAACTAAAATCCGTTGCGTGCGGTGCGTACGATATGCTACGTTACTGTGGATGCGTTTGGTTTCCACTAATCATATTCATTGGTACACATAGCCTAACAGTGGTGGAAACGGCTAAGCTATGTTTTTATATGGAAAGATGCGTGCTACGGATGGCTTCCCTACTAGAGATATGTATATCGCATACTCGAACTGCGTATCTTCCTCACACTGCTATTTTGTGGCGACGCATCTTCATATCACATCTTACTCGCACAGTTACATAGCTTAGTATCAGTGGAAACGGTCACGTAGCATATCTACTGTTAGACGACGAAAATCAACTAAGTGAACGTCCCTAGTGTAATCTGTGTTACCGACAGCCCTAGTTGTCATGCGTCGTGATGTTAGCTGTCAAATGTGACGTATGGATACATTTTCCCGCGCTAAGGGTGGAAACGGCGATCCATTCGAACTAATTCGAACTCGCATACTTACTTTCTTTCATGTCGTCTAAAATAAAGTTTTAAAAATGATAAGTGTTGAGTTTTTACTTAAAACTACATAGCACAACAAACAAACAAACATCTCTGTTGTAAAAGCACCCTATGTCATACAATAAATGTGTAAAACAATGCAACATGTTTATTTTTACTACACTACGAATCGGTTGACATTTCGCGTGGAATTAGTCTCCATATTGTATTCTCCGTGATGACAGTTTATAACTATAAAAGTGTAGTATTCATGTATCACTTTGAGCCTAATTTACTTGGAAAATTAACCTGCATTCCGCCAGTTATGTTATAAATGTTATGTTATAAATTCACTTTAATTTCCTTTTGATGTCTACACTGACAGTGTTTCTAATTTAGTGTCTATTAAAACGGACTGGTTAATGTTCAAAGAGTCAAACAATTTTAAGACGTTCTCAAGAATAGTTATGTCGCTACTAATTCCTAATAAAAGACAGAGATAGCACGATATTTAAGTACGTACGTGTCGAACGAGCAAATAACTTCACTAGAGGACTGAATGACTAAAATTTTTAATATTCTCTCTTCGACGTTCAAAACTACCTTTGCTCTAATAGGCCAGTTTCCTACTAGTCAAATTCAATACTTTTTTTTTGAAACTTCAAGAACGATATTTTCTATGAATTTTGTATTAAATAGTCTATTATGATTTTTACGTCAAATAGCAGACTTATTTCTAGAAATTTAGCTAGAAAAAATCGAAAATTAAGTAGTTCATCAAATTTATGAATGAGAGTGTGATTATTTTTGAATATTTTATTGTATTGAAATGTTGTAATAATTTATTTTTGACCCAGTCATCATCCCTATTGAAATAAATGATTTCGACTTTGACTTTGACATGTCTTTCACTAAGTCACTTTATCGTTTGTTATCAAAAAATCTAGAAACGTAACAAAAATAAATTAAATCGTTAACTCGAATACTTTGAAACTTGGCACGGGCAGGGAAAAGATAGATTTTTCAAACTCGTTTTTTTGTTATCTATTTCTAGAAATGTGGTGCTTAAAAAATTGATGTCTCATTTTTATTCTCTTGAGTCCAGTCTGTTCCTATGTCTCTGATGTTGAGATAGAAATCTTTTTCAAGAATAGATCTGAAGTCAGGATACAAAAAATACATTTTATTTAGTGAACATTTTATGAGTCGTTTTTAGGTGATATTTTTTTGCAACGTCACAACTTTTATCTCTGAAAGGGTAGACAGAGGTGCACGTTACGGCACGCAATGCCGCTATACAATCTTGAGTGTACATTGACTTTTCACCATTAGTGTTATAAGTCCCATGTAATAGGGGGTGAGCCTATTGCCATGTACCGGGCACAATTCCAGAGTCCGTGCTACCACTGAGAAATTTTCGAAAAGCCGAAAAACAATAACTAAGCTGTTCTTTGCACACAACCCGGGAGTCGAACCAGATACCCCTTATCCGACAGTCTTGGTAGGTTTCGAACCCTTTTAAACCAACATGCTACTACGACTATATAAATAGTAACAATTTTGTACAATGTTTATGTTAATAATTAACTTTATCGCTAACCTAATTACAGGTCCAGATTTGACATAATTATTTTTATCAATTTATGAATTTAATTAAATTTACCTTAGTGATTGTAGTATTTATATTAAACTAGAACAATAAATTAGGTGGCCTACGTGGTATGACTCGTATATACGTAATAATGCATATAGGTACAGCTAGAAAAATAAGTATTATTTATTGTAGGTGCAATATATACCTATAGTAATTTTTATGGTATTTTCGCTGGTTTATAGGCTTATGTAAGTGGCGCTCTGTAGTTGCTGTCTACCGTGGAACAAACACATAACATTATATATAGGGTTATCTGGTAAATTAGTGAACGTAATTTAAACACGTGATTGTTACTCATGAATACAAACAACTTTCCCAAAGAAACTTTATTATCACTTACTCATTAGTTTTATTTTTATTACATTTCGATGTCGTGGTAGCCTGAGGGTATAAAACGCTAGCTCCTCATGTACGGGGTCAAAACCTACTAACGGCAAAGACCAATGTGATTTTTTCCGAGCTATATGTACTTTCTAAGCCATTGACAAACGGTGTCGCAAAACATCGTGAGGAAACCTGGGCTTGTAATTTCTAATTATAAGTTTGAAATCGCCAACCCGCATTGAGCAAGCGTAGTGATTAATGCTCAAACCCTCTCCGTCAGAGGAGAGGCCTTTATCTTGCAGTCGCCACTTTATATGCAGATGATCTGATGTGATGTAAAAAAGTATGGAATTTTAATAGTATATTGTTTTTTGTTTCAGGATTTTGAGCCAGTAGCTGTTCCGAAATCTCATCATGGCAACTTTTACTCTGGAGACTCATACATCGTTCTTAGTGTAAGTAGATTTTATCCAATTAAGATTGTATTAATAAGAGACGAAGATTGAAGTGGCTGGGCAACTGGCTGCCGTTCAACGTGTGGAGGCTTCGATTCCCACACGGAGCAACTCTTTATGTGATCCACAAATTGTTAGCCCTGGAGGCTGCCGGCTTCGCTACCGTCGAGGCAATCTGGCCAGTACTCGACGACTGGCTCGGGAGGAAGCACGGCTCCCTGTCGTTCAGGGTGACGCAGGTGCTATCGGGGCACGGGTGCTTCGGCAAGTACCTGTGCCGCATAGACAGGGAGCCGGACGCTCGATGCCACTGCGTCCATTGCGGGGAGGATACGGCGCAACACAATTTTGTACGAGTGTATTGCTTGGGAGGAGCAGCGCCGTGTCCTCACCGGCTGGACCAGAGTAATACCACGGCCTCACAGAAAACCGACGTGAAACAACGCTTGCGTTGTGTTTCGTTGTGTGAGTGAGGTTACCGGAGGCCCAATGCCCCCCTACCCCCGATAAAAAAAAACTAAAAAAGAAAGGCCCAATTCCCCCTTCCCAATCTTCCCCATGTGATTCCCGAACAACAATCCTTAAATTCCTAACTCCCAAAAATCCGGTAACGCACTTGTAAAGCCTCTGGTGTTTCAAGTGTCCATGGGCGGCGGCGATTGCTTACCATCAGGTAATACGTCTGCTCGATTACCGGATTATGTCTCATAAAAAAAGGCGATCTGTCGCTGCCGGCCGTCGTACGAAAGATTGTTGACAGCACGGAGTCGTAGGGCGGTAGTGTTCTTTGCGAGGACGTTCAGTACTTTAGTATGAGTTTACTTTACGTTTAAAGTAATCGAAACGAGAATACGTTCGGTGTTCTGATTGGCCGGCTCGAATAAATCAACCAATCAGAGCGTTGAATGAACTCTCGTTTCGATTACTTTAAACGCAAAATAAATATGATTGAAGTATGATTCCCCCCTCCCACCCCCTAAAAACACTTCTAGGATTAAAGCCATAACATTCTGATGGAAATGAAAACCCACCATGTTCAAATTCCATTTTCTTCACAGACGACAGGATCAGAAGACCGATTGGCCTGGGACATCCACTTCTGGTTGGGAAGCAAGACTTCGCAGGATGAAGCCGGATCAGCTGCCATGCTGACCGTCAATATGGATGATGAGCAGTTCCACGGAGCTGCTGTCCAACACAGAGAGGTCCAGGGTTACGAATCTAGGCAGTTCCTGGACTATTTCCCGCCTGGTAAGTGCACATATTTTCCAGCAATAGGTACTGCTTTTAAGTACTCTTACTGCCTTTGTTCAGCAGTGGATATCTCTCGGCTGATGATGAGGATTAGGTACCGCTTTTTAAATACCTTTGGATTTTCTTTCTCGTTCTTTTAAATTTGAAACTAGACTATGGAATGAGCATCTAGCAATAGACTGATGGACAATAAGTTAGATGACTAATTTTGATTTTAATTTTACTGTCCGTCTTGTAGATTATTTAAACCACTACTTCCTAAAAGGCTAGCAACGCACTCGTAACTTTTCTAGTGCTGTGGGTATCTATGTGCGGCGCTGATTGCTTACCATCAGGTGATCACTATGCCTGTTAGCCCACCTATTCTTCTGCGGACTGTCTAGCGGGTTACCGGGGCTCCGGCTCGAAAAGCAGGAGTAGGAACAGGGTGGATTTTAGTCAGTAAGAGTTTGACACCTTCTCTCGTCTCGCCAAAGGCGGGAGAAGTCATTTAATGATTTATCCCCCTTAAAAAAGCCACTTATGCTTAAAAAAAACTTGGATGAAAAGAGTTCGATACATCTTGTAATTCTCATTCATAACTAACCAATGAGGTTAGTTACTGAAACCCAAAAAAAATGGCGCCAATATAGATCTTACTTTATTGATTTTTTATGGGGAACATTTTATACCATCGTGTCATGTGTGAAACCGAACAGCTTGTGATGTGCAAAAATAGTTGGGTTTTAATGTATTTTTTTATGTTTTACGGTTTAAATTCGCGTATCAAGTAATCACGTGGTTTGGGCTATTAAAAAACAAGGATGTGTATTAAAATTTTAACTACTATTGGAATATGACTTCACTTGCTTTACGCGTTCATTATTTTAATATATTTGATCTTAGCCTATATATTTTTTGTGGTTAAATGCGGTAAAAGTTTCTGATTATGTATTTATATAGTTTTAAAAGCATCTGCTACGGCTTTAAGGTAAGCGTCCACACGCCCGCATCGTACGCATCGCACGCAACGGATTTTAGTTTGTCTTGTATAGAAACTCATACAACTGCGTCCACTGATCCGCATCGTACGGTTCGTACGGTACGCATATCGGCAATGCATACATGCGATGCGTACTGTTGACGTCATACAGAATGCGTACGATGCGGGCCTGTGGACGCTTACCTTTAATGGGAGGTAGTGTTGTGTTTGAAGATTATAATAGTAAATATAAATTATTGATTATGAGTAATTATTTTTTCGTACAAACAATCTACGTATGAGTTTATTATAAAAGAGCTATCTCTTTCACTGTCTCTGTCGCTTCGTCAATGAAAACAATTGATCAATCGTGTGTATTTGTGAACCACGTTATGCAGAGTAGAGTCAATGTTTATTTAACTTTTTTATGTTCTCAAATTAAATTAACTGGTCCGGGGTACGAAATTTCTTCACTATTATTAGTGCTCAAACCTTCTCCGTGTGAGAAGAGGCCTTTGGTCAGCAGTGGCCACTTATACATAGGCTGATGATGAGTGATGTTTGCTGCCCAGACTCTCTTAGATAGGTACGTAGTGAGGGTTTAAGACACCCGCGCGAAGAGTAGCGTCGCTGACATATTTATACTTCTCTGTCATCATTACTCGACAATACATTGTATGCAATTTTATGAAGCAGATTTTAAAGTGATTTATACAGTCAGACAGACAATAATTCTTGTAGCAAACGTTTTGGCAACAAGCAGTGTAATAAAATTACATAATGATCAATGCTAACTTTTGCCAGCGGCTTTGACTGCGTGGAAATTTAATTTCTTTCGAGTAAGTCCGGATCCTGTATGAATATCAGGATAAAAGCTATATCTCTTCATCACCATCTCTAATTTTGTTTTATAATTATTACGTTATATTTAAAAGCGTCGTATTGAGCTGCTGGATGCAAGTCGCTTCCAACCGGCCTATCTGGTAGTCAATAATTATGTTATCGGCTTACTCACGTAATTGTTTGACGAGGCGCTCAGCTAGTTTCAAGCCATGCTAGATGCTCATTAGATAACATAATAATTAATTTAGTATGTCTCACGAAAGTTACAATAAAATTATATCTGGAAGTCATTAAGAGATACCAATTTTCTGCAGTCGCAAGACGTCCGTCTTGTGGCTGATATGATGATGATGATTTTTATATTATCCAACCACTACCAACATTATAATGCACTCTAATACTGCTTTGCGTCCTCTGTGTTGCGACCAGAGGTTCAGTCGAAAACCAGTGTCAGGCACTAGATGTCTGGCATTCATGCTGAACTGGACCTTTTTTGGTGCAACCGTCGGGCACAAAACTATAATGTTTTGTTTTTTTTATGGTATAAGTCGGTAAACGGGCAGACGGATCACCTGATGGTAAGCAATCGTCGCCGCCCATGGACACTCGAAACACCAGAGGCATCAAAGTCGGGGATGGGAAAGTTTGGTTTTTTTTTTGGTTTTTTAAAAAACGTTGCCCCACACTATGATTTTCTCCTGTGTCGTGGGTGCGTTTACAAACATACAAGTTCACATGCACAAAGTGAGTAATTAGGCCTCTGGTCACCTCACTCAAACAACGCAAGCGTTGTTCCACGTCGTTTTTTGGTGAGGTCGTGGTATCACTCCGGTCGAGCCGGCCCATTCGTGCCGAAGCATGGCTCTCCCACACTTAAAATGTTTCACCCGATGTAACCTTTTTAGGCCCCCTGGTCTATTTGAAATAAATAATGGCTGACCAAATAACTTCACTGACTGTACGAACACAGGACTCTAACGATTTTATTATATGTATGTTAAAAGATCGTGTACACGTGTGTTACAGTTTAAAAATAACCGATATTTTTTACGCGAAGTTTATATTTAACGTAGTTTTTATTAGTTTGTATAGCAGTTTTATTATAAACAGATATAGAAGGAGAGTACTATCGTGTTGTCATGCGTTTTTTTTTTGCCTTGAGGGTAGACAGGGTGTTTACTATCTGCACATAAGACATTACGCCTTTTTTTTGCTCGAGAGGGTAGGCAGAAGTGGACATATATTCACCGATATACACATATAATCCCCGATTCCCTAACAACCATTAAGGCTTACGTTGCCGGCCTTTTTGGGGTTAGGAATTTAATTCCTTGTAATACACTTGTAACGCCTTTGATGTTTCGGGTGTTCATTGTCGGCGGCGGCGATTACTTACCATCAGATGATGCGTCAGCTCTTTTCAACTCAATTTCCACCAGTTATTTTATGAGTATCCATTCCAGTAATAGATGGTGATCGAGATTTCTGCCATTTTTTTAAGGTGGGAATATCATCCCATGACTTCTTCCGCCTTGGGCGAGAAGAGGGAGTGTCAGACTCTTACTGACCAAAAACCAACCCGTTCTTACTCCTGCTTTTCGAGTTTCAGCTACCAGCATGGAGTGTCTTACTCATTCTTCTCCATTCTAAGCTACACTTTAGAACGACCACCTAGCTTAACTGACAGACAGACTGACGGACAATTCAATTTGACATTTCAAAAGTGCCTAATTTAGGATTAATTGAAATATATGCTTTGACTTTGACTTTGACCAGCGGGGCTCTTCGAAATGGAGCCCCGGTAGCTCCCGCTCGAAAAGCAGGAGTGTAATGTTTTTTCTTTCTCTGTCTCTTTCTAAAACACCTGTCATCTCTGTCTAGCAATCAGGTACCTGGACGGAGGCCACGCGTCTGGCTTCAACCACGTCACAATCAATGAGGGAGCTGAACAGAGACTGTTCCAGATTAAGGGCAAAAGAAATGTTCGAGTTAAGCAGGTATTTATTACAGTAGACATACATCAGGGGCCTTAGTCTGCTATTACAATTGTGTCAGAATGGTCGGTCACTGAGCAGTGCAAGAGGGACGGAGCTATGTAGGTTGTATAGCTCCGTCCCTTTCGATCATTAAGCAGTGCAAGAGGGACGGAGCTATGTAGGTTGTATAGCTCCGTCCCTCTCGCACTGCTCAGTGATCGACCATTCTGACACAATTGTAATAGCAGACTAAGGCCCCAGCTATATACAATCAGTAGAAACTGACCGTTGAATGTGCGGAAAGAACATACAAAGCGGGACCTTGGTAATATACCGTATGAAGAAACCTCCTATGACTTGATTTAAACCACATATTTGTTATCATATTGGCTGATAATATAAGCAACCCAGAGATAAAAAATGTGCGAAATAGGCCCAGTAGTTAAGCCAAAAAGTGCTCTTTAACCTACTTTGAACACTCTTTACAAATACGGTATTATAACAGCCGCGCCGCATGTTCGTAATTTTCTTAGGCAACCTACAACATTACAGCTCTTCTGTGGTCAATAAACATGAAGCTGATCCCACAGAATTTAATACTAGATTAATTTAATTTATCACTCCGGTTGAGCCGGCCCATTCGTGCCGAAGCATGGCTCTCCCACACTTAGCTATTTGTCTCAATTCTATCTCCACAAACTACAACAGTTTTAAACCACATTATGTTTCCAGGTGGATGTCAAATTCGAGTCTCTCAACAAAGGCGATTGCTTCATCCTGGATGTGAACCACGAAATATACCTGTATGTTGGAGAGAACGCCAAGAGTGTGGAGAGACTGAAGGCCATCACAGTGGCCAACCAGATCAGGGATCAGGATCATAATGGCAGGGCCAGCATTGAGATTATTGGTAGGTCTTTTTTGTTCTTTTTTTTGGGGAGATAATAAATACTAAAATTTATTTATTTTCCACCATATTAATACAGACAAAGGCCATAAAACTCACACACACACACACAACTTCACGCCTTTTATCCCCGAAGGGGTAGGCAGAGGTGCACATTACGGCACGTAATGCCGCTATACAATGTACACCCACTTTTCACCATTTTGTGTTAAAGTCCCATGTAATAGGCCACAATTCCAGACTCCATGATACTACTGAGAAATTTTCGAAAATCCGAAAAAAGCCCAGTAATACTTTGCCGGACCCGGGAATCGAACCCGAGATCCCTTGTTCGGCAGTCGCACTTGCGACCACTCGACCAACGAGGCAGTTTCGGACTTAAAACTAAGCTTATATAATAATTATTAATATAATAAATTTTGTAGCAAGTTACATGACCAGGTTTAAAACAATTGAAATGACAAGTGGTGGGATTCAGGAACCCAAACTAGGAAAACCTGTACTATAGGCTCCTGGCTTTGCCCTCACGGATATGGACTATCACTTTATTGCACCGACCATATTCTCACTGTATCACCTAAAGGTTGGCTATCAAGAATGCCTATAGCATTCAGCCCACCCTTGTACATAAAGTTGCAAAAAGTTAAATAAATAAAAAAAAAACATCCAATGCCTTCTCCTGTCTTGGGTAGGGTAAGAGGTCTTAGTCTCTTACTGCTACCCGCAGTACGCAGCAGCCATTAGACCACCACAGATGGGGCCCAGTAGGGCTGATGCCTGATGCGGAGCTGCGGACTACCTAGCTGGTTACCGGGATTCCGGCTCGAAGAGCAGGAGTAGGAACGGGGTGGTTTTTAGTCAGTAAGAGTCTAAGACTCTCTTTCACCTCGCCCAAGGCGGGAGAAATTCACCCGATTGATTTTCACCCGATTGATTTTCACCCGATTGATTTTTTAATTCCATTTATAACAACTCATATATTTGTCTCTCATAGATGCGGATTCCAAGGACAGTGATTACGAGAAGTTCTTCGAGGCTCTGGGATCTGGAGACAAGGACTCCGTGGCTGAGGCGGACGAGGGTGGTGATGATGAGGTGGGTTTCAACACTGAATGGCTTTTACTTTCTGTAGGGGTAGGCTGTGATATATGTAAGTGAAACTTGACTAGTTAGGACAAGCACGCTTCACGTTTACAATGGCATAAAATTTGTTTAAAAATTAACGTGTTGGGAATTCGGGGATTGGGAAGATAGGTAACCTCACTCAGATAGCGAAACACGAGTCTATCGGTATTATTAGGATTTTTTATTCAATTTCATAACACGGACTGTAAGACTATGCCTGGGCTATGGTATAAATCGGTAAACGAGCAGACAGATCACCTAATGGTAAGCAATCGCCGCCGCTCCGTAAGTAACGCTCCGTAAGCTCGTAAGTAACGCCTCTGATGTTTCGGGTGTCCATACCCGAAACATCAGAGGCGTTACAAATACGTACCAGCCTTTTGGGGTTAGGAATGTAAGGGATTTTGGGGAATCGAGGATTGGGAAGGTTTAGAAGGGGTAATAGGGCCTCCGGTAACCTCACTCACACAACGAAACACAATGCAAGCGTTGTTTCACGTCGGTTTTCTGTGAGGCTGTGGTATTATTCCAGTCGAGCCAGCCCATTCGTACTGAAGCATTGCTCTCCGCACTTGAATAATACGTCTTTAGATGAATTTCGAAATCTAGAAATATAAATATGTCATTAATGTTACTTTTTGCATGGAATTATTAATTTTACCAATTGACTTAATAATACCTAATGAAATAACTACGCCTAAACAAAATAAGTTGCATGATAATTTTATTATAACTTTCGTGAGATATACTAAATTGATTATTATGTTATCGGCTTAATCACGTAACTGTTTGACGAGGTACTCGACTAGTTTCAAGCCGTGTTAGAGGCTCATATTCATGAGCAGCATTCCGCGACACACGACGCGGCGATTGTCGCGCTGCTACTCAGTAGCAGCGCTGCGCTATGTGTCTCTAGCATGGCTTGAAACTAGTCGAGTTCCTCGTCAAACAGTTACGTGAGTAAGCCGATAACATAATAATTAAGTTGCATGATACCCATTAATTCCACTGACACCCACTAATCCGACAAGTGCTTTTATTCAGGAGTTACTTTGTCAGCAGGAGTTCGAGCGCGGTGCTGACGTGGAGGTGACCCTCAGTGAAATCTCCGATAGCTCCGGCTCCATCAGGATCACCAAGCTGTCTCCCCCATTCACACAGGATCTCCTGAACACAAAGGTAATTTACATTATTTTATAATTGGATCTTAAAGCAGGAGTTTCGGCTTGAAGAGCAGGTGTAGGAATGGGGTAGTTTTTAATCAATAAGAGTGTGACACTCCCTCTCGCCTCGCCCAAGGCGGGAGAAGTCATTTGATGATTTTTCTACCTCAAAAAAAGAATATTACATAAAGCTGATTAGTATGTTTGTTTGAACACGCTAATCTATAAAACTAATGGTTTGATTTGAAAAAATATTTTTGGGTTCTATAGTCCATTTATCGAGGAAGCTTATAGGTTACAAAACATCACTACGGACTGATGTTACGATCAGACACGACACCATAGCTTAAGTAGCTTATTTTTTTTTTGTATAAACCGGTAAGGCGTAAGGTAAGGTAAGGGAGAGAAACTATCAAACTCTTACTGACTAAGAACCACCCGTTCCTACTAATGCTTTTCGAGCCGAAGCCCTGTAACCTGCTAGGTAGTCCACAACTCCGGGCAGTCACATTACTTACCGGTTGTATTCTGTGTGAGGGTTTAATTCCCTCAGTTCGAGGAGGCCCATTCAAGTTGCTTACCGCAGTCGCGAACAACTCTCGAAATGTTAAAAATAAAAATCCTTGAACCAAATTGATTTAACTATGGTTAGGCCGAGATTGATGTGAAGTGTTTGTAAATAATTTATAAGAGAATTACGTGTCGTTAGCTGCGCATGACGTCACATTCGCACAACAAAACCTATATTTTCGTCATCAATCAGAATTTAGCAGCTTATGACGAATGACACGTTATAACAGTGCTTTTCCACCAGAGAGATGAGAGTACGAGAGCTATGCTACGACGATGTAATAGCTAAGCTGTGAAACTATGTTCCCGTTTCCACTGATATTAAACTATGTAGCTGTGCGAGGAAGATGTGCCGCGGCAAAGTAACTGCTGTAGGTACTCTGCTCTGCACATAGCTACACCACTCGCGACCATCTATAGCTCACATTCATAGCACACATCGATAGCACGCATCTTTCCATATAAAAAAACATAACTTAGTTGAACCCATTTCCACCAGTGCTAAGCTATGTGTACCAATGAATATGATTGGTGGAAGCCAAACGCATCCACACCAACATAGCATAGCACATCTCTAGTGGAAAAACACCCTCAATCCCCCATAAATAGCGTAATAATTGCTTTTCTGCAATTTACAATAGTATTTAACAATTTTATCCTTCCTTGTTGCAATTATCTTATCCTGTTTGATAATGATAACATATAAATACTATAAATATATACTCTAGACTATACTAATATATAAAGCTGAAGAGCTTATTTGTTTGTTTGAACGCGCTAATCTCCAAAACTACTCGTCTGATTTGGATAATTCTTTTTGTGTTGGATGGTCCATTTATCGAGGAAAGCTATAAGCTATAAAATATCACGCTACGATCAATAGGAGCCGAGCAGAGAGCGTGAAACCGCGCTGAAGCAGCTAGTATTATACATCACGTGTTGGCTCTCCACTTAATAGTATATAAGTACCACTTCAATTAAAATGGCCTAGTATGGAGTTATCATTACATTCTTACTTGCAATTAACTCGAGTGGTAAACAAGGGGTGTTGGGCTCATTACGTTAGTTGATCAAAGTATTATTAAACTTTTTTATGTAAAACATTTTTACATAAACATTACTCCATACTTATGTATGTATGGACTTATTGACTGCACAGTTGGGTGACCGTCTGCTGTCCAACGTGTCACGGGTTCGATTCCCGTGCTGGACAAAAAAGGTGATAAAAGCATTTTCTGAGTAAAAAGAGTCAAGAAATTTGCACCGGTCAATCAAAACGCCACACGTGCTTTCGTTTCGATCTCGTTAAACGTAAAACAAACTCGTACTAAACTCTCTAGGCACCGTGATCGAAATAGATCGGGAGTTTTATGTTTTTTTTTTTTTGCGGGGGGATATCATTCAATGACTTCTCCCGCCTTGGGCGAGGTGAGTGGGAGTGTCAGACTCCTCACTCAGAAGGAACGGGGTGGTTTTTAGTCAGTAATGACTAAAAACTACCCCGTTCCTTCTCCTGCTTTTCGAGCCGGAGCCCCGGTAAACCCGCTAGGTAGTCCGCAGTTGCGGATTAGGGAGTTTTATGTATGTAGAAATGTTTTTTTATGAACTATACTTTTTTTTACAGGAATGCTACATCCTGGATACTGGAAGCCGCAGCGGTATCTACGTGTGGGTCGGACGTCAATCTAATGAAAAGGTATCTTATTGTTATTTTTATGTAACTACTATAAAATAGTTACTTTTTTTATGGAATAGCTCAACAATAGAACAACAGAACTGTACATATTTAAATTAAAACCTGTGTAATACCTTAACATGATAAATATTTTGAGTTTGAGTTTGAGTTCGACAGATTTCCTGATGGTGAGCAATCGGCGCCACCCGAAAAGACTCGATGAACCCGCTACACGATGTGCGGCAGCTAATTGCCCAGCCACCGAGTCATCCGTGTGTTTCATTATAGCAAACAAGATTACTTAGTAATAGTCTCGCTTCTTACCATAGTGAAAAGGTGTAATATTAATCTCACTTCTATGAGCACTTTTTTGCATAATAGTGAATAATTTATGTTTATTTGTTTTTACAGGAAAAGTCCGAGGCTATGAATAAGGCTGAACAGTACCTTAAGACTCACGACTATCCATTCTGGGTAAGTTTTCACTAAATATTTTTAAGTCAAAGTCAAAAATTTAAGAAATCTATAATCATTTACATAAGCTTGACTAAAAAAGGCACTTTTATGGTATAAGCCGGTAAACGAGCAGACGATAGATAGACACTTGAAACACTAGAGGCGTTACAAGTGCGTTGCCTTTTGGGCGTTAGGAATTTAATAATTGTTGCGAATCGGAGATTGGTGAAACTGGGAAGGCGTGATTGAGCCTCTGGCAACCTCACTCACAAAACGCAAGCGTTGTTTTACGTCGGTTTTTTATAAGGCCGTGGTATCACTCCAGTCAAGCCGACCCATTCGTGCCGACTTCTCTCGCCTTGAGTGAGGCGTGAGAGATAGTTACTGCTGCACTCAGATATATTGAATGGTTATTTAAACTGGTCCTTAGTACCGATTTTGTTCCGAAAACAATTGCTAAGGACTGGGTTAAGTAACCATTAAACTCTAAGTACGGTAGTTAAACTCTTACTGACTAAAACCACCCCGTTCCTACTCTTTCTTCGAGTCGGGAGCCCCAGTAACCATCAAGGTCGTTCGTAGCCCCCGATGATAAGGCAACTTTGATATCTTGATATATTTTTGTAACCTTTCCAATTTTTTTTGGCACGCCCTTTCATTGTACAAATGGCTGATATAATCTTGATGGACACTTAAAATAACTGGCTAGGGAATAGGGAATAGGGAGTGGTTGGATCTAGGTCACTGATACCAATTGACTGGTACACATTTATTGTAGTCTTCATTCTCTATGGGATTTTTTTTTTGAGGGGCTAAAATCATCCAATGGCTTCTCCCGCCTTGGGCGAGGCGAGAGGAGTGTCAGACTCTTACTGACTAAAAACTACCCCGTTCCTTCTCCTGCTTTTCGAGCCGGGGCCCCGGTAAACCCGCTAGGTAGTCCGCAGCTCCGGATCAGGCATCAGCCCTACTGGATCCCGTCTGTATTCTTTATAGGAGAGCGCGACAATTACATTGGCCTCCGGTAACATCACCCACGCAATACAACGTAACGTAACGCAAGCGTTGTTTCACGTCGGTTTTCTGCTCGGCCGTGGTATCACTCCGGTCGAGCCGGCCCATTCGTGCCGAAGCATGGCTCTCCCACACTTGATTATTGTCTAATGTTTGCATGGAAGTAACATTAGACAAATTGTTTGGGACAGCAGGGGAGCTACCAATAAATAATTAAGTCGTAGATATGCCATACAAACATTTTTTTTTAAGTGAATCGCCTTGCTATATTCAATGTGAGATCCTCCATATTTTTAAGCTGGGTATTTTACCAAAAACCAACAACATTCCTAACTCTGAAAAATACTATACTGAAAACCATATCAAAATCGATTAAACCAAACGCGAGACAATCGCGCACAAACATACATAAATTGCATAAAGGTCAAATTGAGAACCTCTTTTTTGAAGTCAGTTAAAAATAAGTAACAATACATTTTCTTTTATGCAGCCTCCTAGAGGAATAAGCCACGATGTTTTTAGACTATGTAATGTACTATGGCGCCTATTGTATCGATCGCGTCTATGGTGTAACCTTGAGTCGACATAAATGTAGTAGTTAGTATATTATGGGACTGTAGCGGGATACATGTATAGGTAGATATTCGACTTTATAATCAAAACGATGTTTTTAGACTATGTAATAAAGCGCCTTTGTGATAGGAAGGTGTATGGTAGTTTGATTCGGTACTGTATTATAGATAGAATGATTGATTCAATTGGACTATTCATTTTAGTAGTCGTATTATAATTCCTGATTATAAATTCAATATGATAAATGATACTGATTTTGCAAGTGAGTTATTTACTGTACAGAAATATATCTACATCTTACACTAATAGACTGAAGCTGAAGAGCTTGCTTGTTTGAACGCGCTTATCTCTGGAACGAATTGAATAATTATTTAGTTTTTATTATTCCGAATTTCATTCATTCATTTCGTTTATTAGTCCGAATTGAATAATTCCTTTTTATTGAATAGTCCATTTTTTATCGATAAAAGTTGGCCTATTTTCGACCGGAGTGATACCACGGCCTCACAGAAAACCGACGTTAAACAACGCTTGCGTTGTGTTTCGTTGTGTGAGTGAGGTTACCGGAGGCCCAATTATTCCCCTTGCAACCCTTCAATTCTTAACCCCCAATTGGCTGACAAACAGACTTGTAACGCCTCTCGTGTTTCGGGTGTCTAAAGGCGATTGCTTACCATCAGGTAATCCGTCTGCTCGTATACCGACTTATACCACAAAAAAGTGAGTTACATAAATATTACTATAGAAGATAATAAATGTTTTATTAGCTTCTACCAGACGCTTCGCCGGCGATCCCGTGGGATAAAAAGTACCGTTTGCATTCAAAAACAAAAGCTGAATATTTGTATTCTTTTTTTTTCAGGTTCACGTAACCAGGGTCCCGGAAGGTGTGGAGCCGACAGCCTTCAAACAGAACTTCCAAGATTGGAATTAATTTTTTACATATTTTTATACAACACAACAACTCCACTCATTTTTGTAAGAACAATTGGTTCAATAGAAATTTTTGATACAATGTATAAAACAAAGTCGTATCTATGTATGTATGTGATCCGCCTTCAAAATTTAATGTGGCAACCTCAATTTTTTTAAGTCGGGTAATATACCCAAAACCTTTTTCTAAAAATTACATAGAAAGGCGTTACTTTGCGGAAATCCAATTATAACAACAATACAGTAAGATTTTTAGTTTTTATATATACATAGTAAAAGTGGAATTAAAACTTCCCAAAGTCTAAAAATGACTTTACTGAAAACTACATCAATATTTGTTCAGCCAAACGCGAGATATTCGCGCACAAATATACATACATACAGGTCAAACTAAGAACCTCCTTTTTTTGAAGTCGGTTAAAAATTAAGTACTCAACCACGCACATTATAACATGAGGATCTCTAAAATTTTTGGACATACTAGTCATACATAATAGTTAACTGGTGAAGTCGGGTTCGATTCCCGAGTCAAGTATTTTAATTTCGTGATTTTTGTTTAGTATTGCTTAGCAATAGATATAATCTTTTTTATTATAATAATGGGACTTTTAACATAATTGGCGAAAAGAAATACATATATTCATGTTTTTCTTTAAAAAACGTTGCCCCACACTAAGATTTTCACCTGTGTCGTAGGTGCGTTTACAAACATTCAATTTCACATTGTACAGTGGCATTAAATATCGTAATGTGCAAGTGTACCTCTGCCTACCCGTTTAGGCATAAAAGGCGTGATGTTACAAAGAGTTGCTCTGTGCGGGGGAATCGAACCTGCTACACGTTGCGCGGCAGCCGATTACCTGTGCAGTCGAATATTGATAGTTACCTATAATATTCTATAATATTGCTAGCTCCAACGTCACGCCTTTATTCCCGAAAGGGTAGGCAGAGGTGCACATTACGGCACGTAATGCCGCTATACAATGTACTATATTAATACAATATACTGCCAACTCCTTTCAAGTAAATAGTCGTTATGTTATGGTCCCTTATACATGCACAAACTTGCATTACCTATTAATTGCATTTCTACATAATAATAATAATATATTATTTTTTCTTTTATTTCGAATATTACTCTTAATATAGATCTATCTCACAATATCTGATTGATTTTTAATGTCGCTTTAACTGAAATTATAATATATTATAGTTACTTTTGCCCGTGACTTCGCCCGTGTTAAATAGTCTTATTATTATTGGAATAGTCTTGTTATTAATGGAATTTATCAAAATGTACCTTAAATTCCTAACCCCCATAAGACCGGCAACGCACTTGTAAAGCCTCTGGTGTTTCAAGTATCCATGGGCGGCGGCGATTGCTTACCATCAGATGATCGGCCCGCTCGTTTGGCCTATTCAAAAAAAAAAAAAATCAATAGTCAGATATTGTGGAATAAGTCTTAAAAAAATGTACTTATTTTTACTAATAATACTTTTGTGATTTTGTATTTTTAATTAATTTTATTTTATCGTTAAATTATAATAATGATATTTTAATCGAATACAGTATTTTTTATAAAAAGTCTACTTTTTGTTTTATTTCTCAATCCTCCTTTGCTCTGAAAGTGTAATAATTAAGCTGCAAAACTATGTGACCGTTTCCACTGATACTAAGCTATGTAGCTGAGCAAGGAAGACGTGTAACGAAGTCAATAATATGCGCCGCCGCAAAGTAGCTGCTGTAGGTACCCTGCTCTGCTGCGGACTACCTAGCGGGTTTACCGGGGCTCCGGTTCGAAAATCAGGAGTAGGAACGGGGTGGTTTTTAGTCAGTAAGAGTGAAACACTCCTCTCGCCTCGCCCAAGGCGAGAAAAGTCATTGGATGATTTTCCCCTCTCAAAAAAAGGTACCCTGCTGTGCACATACCGTAGCTACACCACTGGCGACCATCTATAGCACATATCCATAGTACTTACGCATCTTTCCATATGAAAACATATCGTAGCTGAGTCCTTTTCCACCAGTGCCAAGCTACGGTAAAACGAGGTGAATAGAATTCAAAGGGTAAATAGGCACAGGAATGGAGTGAATATTTGTTAGAACATTTAACCAACATTTATTCACCCCTCTTCTTATCTATTCACCCCTCGAATTCTATTCACCCTGTTTTACGGTATGTGTACCAAAATGAATATGATTGGTGGAAGTCAAACGCATACACAGCAACGTACCATAGCATATCTCTGGTGGAAAAGCATCCTTAATCCTTGAGAACCCACATTATTTCATATTTGTCAGTCGAGGCCAAATTTTCCATAGATGCTTGTCGGTCTCTTTAACCTAATCTTGTCAGAGTGACGTCACAATAACATCATTCAACACGGTTGTATAATCTGGCACAGTTACGTCACAATACACAATCAGTGTTGCCAACCATACTGTTTAAAACAGTATTATACTGTTTTTCACTACATTGTACATTTTAATGTTCAACAAAAATAAAGTAAAGGATTGTTGGGGAATTGAGGTTGGGAAGATTGGGAATTGGGCCTCCGGTTACCTCACTTGTATACATAACGAAACACAACGCAAGCGTTGTTTCACGTTGGTTTTCTGTGAGGCCGTGGTATCACTCCGGTCGAGCCGGCCCATTTGTGCCGAAGCATGGCTCTCCTACACTTAAAAAAATATAAAATACTACTACTACTTAATTTAATAAAAAAAATAGGTCCTTCCTTATTTTAATTACAATTCGAATGTGGTGAGGCTTATGAAGGTTTTAAAAATGACTCGAAATTAATAAGCACCATAAAATATGTTTATAAAATCAAATACTGTTGATTTTTGTAAAATACTGTTTATTTTACTTCTCTGCCCTAAATATACTTTAATTCCTGTCAAAAGTTGACAACCCTGTATACACAATGGCTGTTTTCGTTGTTGTATCTGCCTATCTCATTGAGTAACAGGTACACGTAGCATAGCACATCTCTGGTAGGAAAGCACCGTTAGTCCTAGAAAACCCATAGTAATTAATTTTTGTCTGTCGAGGTCAAAACGATGGGAGTTTGCCGGCCTCCTTTGCCTAATCTCGTCAGCGTGACGTCACAATAGCATCATTCAACACGGTTGTATAATCTGTCATAGTTACGTCATAAAACACAATCAGTGTTGCCAACCATACTGTTAAAAACAGTATTATACTGTTTTTCACTACATTGTACATTTTAATGTTTAACAAATATAAAGTAAAGGATTGTTGGGGATTTGGGATTGGGAAGATTGGGAATTAGGCCTCCGGTTACTTCACTTAAACAATGAAACACAACGCAAGCGTTGTTTCACGTCGGTTTTCTTTGCGGCAGTGGTATCACTTCAGGCAAGCCTTCCCATTGCCGAAGCATGGCTCTCCCATACTTAAAAATATATAAAATACTACTTTTCAGTATCAACATGTCGGATAAACACTAAGTTTGAATATTGTTTTTCAGTAATAGAGAAAAGCTTCCCATAATTTATTAAAAAAATTTACTCCTTACTTATTTTAATTACATTTTAAATGTGGTGAGGCGTATAAAGGTTTTAAAAATGACTCGAAATTGATAAGCACTATAAAATAAAATATGGAAAAAATAAAATACTGTTGATTTTTGTAAAATACTGTTTATTTTACTTCTGTGCCCTAAATATACTTTAGGTAATTATTGTAAAAAAGTTGGCAACCCTATATGTAGGTATACACAATGGCTGTTTACGATGTTGTATCTGCCTATCTCATTGAGTGACAGGTGTGAAGATATAATGTATGCAAGTGAGTAGAGTTACCAGTTGCTAAATGACGTGTTGACAGGCCAATGAAGTCTGAATGACAAGTTTTGGTGTAGGAGCAGGGGGCCTACTCTAATTCAACGAACGAATGAACGAACGAAAAAACTTCGCAGATTGCATACTACAATTCTATTTATTGCGAACTTTCGTGAACAAAAATACTTACGATGTTGTATCTGCCTATCCCGATGAGTGACAGGTGTGATGATAACTATAATGTATAAATATAAGTTACTAAATGATGCGTTGACAGTCCAATGAAGACTGAATGATAAGTTGACACGAAATTGACAATGGTAGGTCAACGTCAACGTCACGCCTCTTATCCCAGAAGGGGTAGGCAGAGGTGCTCGTTACGACACGTAATGCCGCTATACAATGTACAGTTGTACAGTGTACACCCATTTTTCACCATTTATGTTATAAGTCCCATGTAATAGAGGGTGAGCCTATTGCCATATACTGGACACAATTCCAGACTCCGTGCTTCTACTGAGAAATTTTCGAAAAGCCCAGTAATACTTTGCTCGACCCGGGAATCGAACCAGAGACCCCTTGTAAGGCAGTCGCACTTGCGACCACTCGATCAACGAGACAGACAATGGTAGGTATATTATACAAATGTTGATAGGAAACTTTATACATTCAATAGCAGTCGACAGCTCTGAGTTGTTGAAATTTATGTAATAATTAATTAAAATAAATAAGGATTTTTATCGGCTATGAATACAATCACAAATAAGACCCTTCCCAATAATTTTCCCAGTACCCAATTCCCTAAAAATCCTCAAATTCCTCACCCCCAAAAGGCTGGCAACGCACTTGTAATGCCTTTGGTGTTTCGGGTGTGCATGTGCAGCGACGATTGCTTACCATCAGGTGATCCGTCCGATTATACCATAAAAAAAATTAATTCCTTACAGAATTTATTTTAAAGTACCTAAATCTATATCTGCTTGCTAGAAACTTTTCATAGGCGCAATTAATATTGTGACTATGAAAAGAGTTACAAGTACAATTACTTGTATAATAATACACTAATGTGATTAATCTTCCCAATCCCCAAATCCCCAACAACCCTTAAATTCCTAACCCCCATAAGAGCGTTGTTTAGAGTGTCTATAGGCGGCGGCGATTGCTTACCATCAGGTGATTCATCCACTCGTTTACCGGCTTATACCATAAAAAATTATAATAGGTAATAATATGTGCACCTCTGTTTACCCATTCAGTGTAAATAAGGTATGATGTAATTAAGGAAAGATATCTTCTTGAAATAATAAGGAAAACAAACAAATAAATATTATAACATTCCGTGAAATGTATTTTTCAGTAGAAATTATATATTTGTAATAAACAAAATTAATAATATTATTCTTTCTAGGTACCGTACGTACTACTTAACATTAAATGATAAAGTAAATAAAGTGTTATTCTCATAATTTTATCACACTTTTTGTTAGTATTTTTAGTGGAATGGTCGATTAACCGAGCAGACGGATCATCTGATGGCAAGCAATTAGCACCGCCCATGGTTACTCACAACACCAGAGAAGTTACAAGTCCCGTACGCAAAGAGCCATCAGACCACCACAGATGGGGCCCAGTAGGGCTGATGCCTGATCCGGAGCTGCGGACTACCTAGCGGGTTTACCGGGGCTCCGGCTCGAAAAGCATGTGTAGAAACGGGGTGGTTTTTAGTCAGTAAGAGTCTGACACTCCCTCTCGCGTCAACCAAAGCGTGGTACGGTATCGTATTTTTCTTCTCCTCTAATAATAATATCTTCTGATTTATTTCGTTGCGGGATCCAAGACAGTTCTTCATGTCTCTGAGACGTTAGACTTTAGTGTTCCGGTGTTTTCATGGTTGTATCTACTGTAGATCCTGGCTTATAGGAGTTGCAGCAGTTTTAGAGGTTGTTGCGATCTCGTCTCATAAGAAAAAGGCCTCTTCACGGGCAGATGAGTGGCAGATTGCAGTTTTTAATGGTACAAGCCGGTAAACAAGCAGTCGGATCACCAGATGGTAAGCAATCGCCGCCGCCCATGGACACTCGAAACACCAGAGGCGTTAGAAATGCGTTGCCGGCCTTTTCAGGGTTAGGAATTTAAGGGTTGTTGGGGAATCAGGGATTGGAAAGGTCCAGGTTTATCAGAATAATACTTACCGGTGTCTTTTTAGTAGTACCTCAATTAGCACTTACTTATTGCTATACCCACGTGAAGACCTAGGGGTGATGACAAATGCATTATATTATATATAATAATCAAAAAGTAACCACAGGACTTGGTTTTTTAAATTAGTCATTTTAGTTTGTAATTGCAGAATGACACATTACATAGTACCTATTTACTGTATACTCATACTATAACACATGGATAACCTATGAACCTTTGGTATACTGTCAAATACGGATTAAATCGTAACTCATTATAAAAATGTGTACACAGCTGTTTGTTTGTACAAAATTTATTGACTGTTTATTTATTTATTTATTCATAATTCAACAACAACATAGACTTACAGTAATAGTAAGAAATCGTTTTTAAAATTACGTTACATTAAATAAAATCTTATGCAATAAAGATTGTAATGTATCAAAACATAAAATAAAGCACCTCGCACATAAAATAAAATAAAATTATCAACTATAATTACTTTGTATCATTCAAATAACAAAATTTATTTTGATACAGTACCAAAACTATTTTAGGGAACAGAGAGTAAATACATCCATCCATCGAACCACAAGACAATCGGCGAGGCGTCACCGCTTCATGGTGGATATCCCAAAGCCCGAGTGAATAGGTTGCTTATAGGCAGACGTGCTCCATCGTAGGCCGCATCATCACTTACCATCAGGCGAGATAGCGGCCAAACGTCGGCCCATTAAACATAAAAAAGTTGATCGGTTTTTATGGTATAAACCAGTTAATAAGCAGACGGATCACCTGAAGGTAAGCAATTATCACCGCCCATGGACACCCGAAACACTAGAGTCGTTACAAGTGCGTTGCCTGCCTTTTTAGGGAAATATGTAGAGAATAGGTAAGATAAGAAAGAAGGATAATTGGGCCTCCAGTAACCTCACTCACACAACGCAAGCGTTGTTTCACGTCGGTTTTCTGCTCGGCCGTGGTATCACTCCAGTCGAGCCGGCCCATTCGTGCCGAAGCATGGCTCTCCCACACTTAATGTGAACATGTGTCACCACACTTAAGAGAAACTATGAAAATGGTTTTAAGGAAAACTCTTACGAGAAAACCCGAGGTATTAAAGCTGTATTAATTGAGGAAACATGGTAACAATGCTAAACAACAATAACAAACAAATATTTTATATTATTATTTAAGTCATAATAAACCGCAAATAAAAATAATAATTCTTAGTACTATGACTATTACGAAAATTAGTACATAACTTATTTACCTCAATTTAATATGATTCAAATTCTGTATGTTCGTTTGATACGGTCTAACGCCTAAACTGCTGAATCGATGTTGATGGGATTTAGTGTAAAGCTTTTATCTCTAGGATTGGTTATTTCTTCGGTCAAGTGGTAGTAGTTAAGCCTAAAATGGGATCTGAGGTTCGATTTTTAAGTTAGGCTAATTATGATGTGGTCGCAAGTGCGACTGCCGGACAAAGTGTCTCGGATTCGATACCCGGGTCGAGCAAAAGCAAAGCATCTTTAATACGTACATGCACCTCTGTCAGTCCCCTCAGTGAATGAAAAGCGTGATGATTTTGCGAATTGATACGAATGAGCATTTTTGAGATTTATAAAAACAACAATTTTCGACTCTTCAACAGTTTACTTAACGTATAAATTCCAAAAAAATTGTTACTAGTCTACAAAAAACAGACAAATATACTAGTTTACAAAAAACGAAACGAGCTAGTCAACATACAAACAAATTAATTTTGCAAGCGTACCCGTGAGTCTATAAATCGTATAATACATACAATCTATATAACCGGTAAGGAATAATAAAGTGTCCGCCATATTGAAATAACTGTCAGTTGTCAGCGCGAGGCCTTACCGCGCATGTGTGATTGACTGTGTGACAATAGTTTTTTAAACTAAATGTAAGTCAATGTTTATTATATTTTTAGTATTTTTAAATTAGTTTTATATTATTTTTTGTAATCGTTAGTTAAAAGGACTATAAATAGTATAGATTTCACTTATAAGACTTAAATGAAAACACAAGTTTCTATTACTAGCTCACATAAGTAAATACAACTAAAAGTTTCAACGAAAATTGAAAAAATAATAATCTAAAGAATAAATTATTAAATTGATAATCAAGTAGTATTAAATTCTATGTGAACAGCTCCATGTTCTTTGACCACAGAAGAGCTGTAATATTGAAGGTTGTCTAGGAATGTTACGGACATGCGGCGCGGCTGTGTGTCCAAATTAGTTTAAAATAATAATGCACTTTTTGGCTTACTTTTTTTTGATGACGGCTAAGCTACTGCCTATTTCGCAAATTTTTCGTATATCGTCAGCCAAGATGATAAAAATATGTGGTTTAAATTAAGTCATAAGAAGTTTACCCATACGGTATATCTATTTGTAAGTTTTTAAAAGCGACTGTGACCTCTGAGTTTGTTTCGGTATTTCTTCTCAGAGTTGTCTGATTGGAGATAGGCGATATAATGGTTTAGTTTTAAACTAATTACTGTTCTATGTTTAAATTTCCGCTTACCTGTATCTACAGGTTAAGTAACATATATAGGACTGCCTAGTGGCAGGAGTAGGAACGGGTGGTTTAGTCAGTTAGAGATTGACACTCGTACTTAAGGCGGGAGAAGTCATTGGTTGATTATTAAAAAACACAATTTTATTGAATCAGTAAGACTGACAATCCCCGTCGTCTAAGTCGGGTGAAGTCATTTGATGATTATTAAAAAAAAAAAACATATACAGTGTATTTAGCAAATGGACTGACAATTTTATTGAATAGAAAAAAATACCCTAATCTCAAAATTACTTGTCCTTCAATATAATTATGTATGTATTATGTGTCTACCTTTATAAATCAAATCAAATAATATGCCCAAAACTCTACTAAATTAATTACAAAAGAAATTACATACCATTTTGATGTTAGTTTAAGTATTAAGTACTTTCTATTCCACCGGACCATATCATATAAAACTTCGTAAAACGTATGAAGTTTTACGAACGCGTAGATTATGTAATTGATAGATAACAATCTCTCTTTATAGGTTTTTTATAATATACGCTTATACTTACCTATTCATAAAAAAGACTATTCGTTTTATCTTAGTTTGTGTTTTTTTATGGTACTTATAAGCCAGTATCGTCGCCGCCGCCCATGGCCACCCTAAACACTTTTTGGGTTGTTGGGGAATCGGGGATTGGGAAGATTGGTAACCTCACTCACACAATGCAAGCGTTGTTTCACGTCGGTTTTCTTCCCGACCCGGAGCTGCGGACTACCTAACGGGTTTACCGGGGCTCAAGGTCAAAGCAGGAACAGGAACGCTGTGGTTTTCAGTCTGTAAGAGTCTGACACTCCCTCTCTCCTCGCCCAAGGTGGGAGAAGTCATTGGATGATTTACCCCCTTCAAAATAAAAGACCTTGTACAGTCACGAGCTCACATCACGATGTAACAGATTCTAGTTAAAATAATTTTAACTAAAATAGTTTAAAACGTTCAAACAAGTTAACAATAACCATGTTCAGTAGTCGTTATCTTATTATTAAAGGTTAAAGTCATAGGTTAACATAAATAACTGGTAAACAAACAGATTAATCTACCTATCTATTTAACTGAGATTCTTCTTAACTAACATATCTTATAAATGAACTAAAATAACAAATAATTATTATGTTTTTCGGTTTACTTACGTAATTATTTAAAGAGGAACTTAACTAGTTTCAAGCCATGCTAGAGGCTCATATTCATGAGCAGTATTCCACGACACACGACAGTCGCCGCGTCTTTATTATAATCTTCAAGCCACTTACCCCACAAACTCCTCTGGTTTTCACTCAAAAACCAGAAGTCGATCGGCGCTGCCCATGGGTAGCGCCGATCGCTTACCATCAGGTGGTCTGTCAGCTTGTGTGGTGCCGTACCATAAAATATACCCTAAAATAATAATAAAAAAAACTTCAAGTCAAGTAGCCGAAAACCTCCAAAATCTGAAAAATACTATGATAAAAACCGCAACAAAATTCGTTCAGTCAAACGCAAGATAATCGCATACAAACATTCATACATACAGGGTCAAACTGAGAACCTGCCTTTAATTTGAAGTCCTCCCAAGACTCACCACTATTGCATGGGATTAATAAGATAAATACATAAGACAAAATTGTACAGTGGCATTACGTGCCATAATGTGCACCTCTGCCTACCCCTTCGGGGATAAAAGGCGTGACGATACGAATACGTCCTCGCAAGATGAAACCTCTAGCTTGGGCGTACTTCGAACCAATCAGCAAGGTAATCTAGTCTGATGTCATGTATTTTTTTATGTAAAAAAAACACATTATAACATACATTTTTATATAAAGTTTACAAAACAGGTTTAATTTATTCTCACACAGTTTTCCCTGAACTAACTAACAATGGGTTATGAACTCACGGTTACTCCACATACAAATGTACTTATGTACTTACATATTGTAGTTAGAAATGTTAACTGGTTAAAAGTGTGTTTAGCCAAGTTTTTACTAATATTATACTTAATACTAATATTATAAAGCTGAAGACTTTGATTGTTTGTTTGAACGCACTAATCTTTGGAACTACTGGTCCGAATTGAATAATTCTTTTTGTGTTGGATAACTTGGATAGTGCATTATTTTATCAAGGAATGCTGAATATATACATATATAGGCTATAAAACCTACGACTAAAAGGAGCCAAGCAGAACGATTGAAACCGCGCGGAAGTAGCTAGTATGGTAAACGAGCCGGTATAAGTAAAAGAGCCGGAGTATAAGTCGGTAAACGAGCCGACGAATCACCTGATAGTAAGCAATCGCCGTCGCTTATAGACACTTGAAACACCAGAGGCGTTACAAGAGCGTTACCGGCCTTTTGGGGGTTTGGTATTTAAGGGTTGTTGGGGAATCGGGAATTGGGAAGATTGGGAAGGGGGTAATTGTGCCTCCGGTAACCTTACTCACACAACGCAAGCGTTGTTTCACGTCGGTTTACTGTGAGGCCATGGTATCATTTCGGTCGAGCCGGCCCATTCGTGCCGAAGCATGGCTCTCCCACACTTAAATTGAACTGTAGCATGAGTGTATAACTATGTAAACATACAAATGATGACTCAGGTGACTGCCCTTGACCGTTTCTTTGTGAGCAACAACGACGACACGCTTTTTATCCCCGAAGGGGTAGGCAGAGGTGCACATTACGGCACACAATGCCGCTATACAATGTACACCTACTTTTCACCATTTCTGTTATAACTCTCATTTAATAAAGGATGAGTCTATTGCCATATACTAGTCACAATTCTAAACTCCGTGCTACTACTGAGAAATTTTCGAAATAAGTTTAGTAATAATTTGACTGCACGGTTGCGCGGTGGCTGGGCAACTGGCTATCGTGCAATGTGTAGCGGGTTCGATTCCCGCACGGAGCAACTCTTTGTGTGTTGCACAAATTGTTGTTTCGGGTCTGGGTGTCATGTGTATGTGACATTGTATGTTTGTAAACGCACCCATGACACAGGAGAAAATCCTAATTTTTTTTCTTTTGCTCGACCCGGGAATCGAATCCGAAACCCCTTGCGACCGAGTCGTACTTGCGACCACTCGACCAACGAGGCAGTCAGTAAACATACAATGACTCAGATGACCATGACCGTTTCTCTATGAGTAATGAGGAAATACATCTATACGACCTAAGGATTGCTACATACAAGTACTTGGCTACCTACTACTAGTATGATCTAATTGTATTGTGTACGGAATAGAAACGGAGAATAGAATCGTATACATGTTTGTTTAACAAAGAATATTTGACCTGTATGTATGTATGTATGTATGTTTGTTTGTTCGCGATTATCTCGCGTTCGGTTTAACCGATTTTGATGTGGTTTTCAGTGTAGTATTTTTTAGATTTAGAAGAAGGTTTTAGGGACTTAAAAAATTGAGGTAGTAAAGAAAATTGAAAGGATTTTATTAAAAAAAATGTGTTTATTTACTAGTGACCCGCCCCAGCTTCGTACGGGTGCAATGGTGATATATTTTGCATATATTGTACATAAAAACCTACCTCTTAAATCACTCTATCTATTAAGAAAACCGCATCAAAATCCGTTGCGTAGTTTTAAAGGTTCAAGCATATAAAGGGACACAGGGACAGATAAAGCTACTTTTTTAATGCTATGTAGTGATTTTTTCAAATTCACTCTAGGCTTGATACGTTTTGGTTATTGACTTCTGGAAACACAGAACCTCGTAAAGAATTTCACTTCGCAGCAATTTGTATAGTGCTCTCAATGCTGCCCATTCCCCGATTACTCAATAACCCTTATATTCTTAACACCCAAAAGGCCGGTAAACTCTTGTAACGCCTCTGGTGTTTCGAGTGTCAATTGGTGGCAGCGATTGCTTCCCATCAGATGATCCGTCTGCTCCTTATTGGCATACTAGCTACTTCCGCGCGGTTTTACCCGCTCTGCTTGGTTCCGATTGGCCATAGCGTGATGTTTTATAGCCTATAGCCTTCCTCGATAAATGCACTATTCAACACAAAAAGAATTATTCAAATCGGACCAGTAGTTTCGGAGATTAGCGCGTTCAAACAAACAAACAAACTCTTCAGCTGTATAATATTAGTACCGTATAGATTTAGTATAGTATAGGTACCATAAAACAAATAATGATAACCGTTTTACATTGTTGTTACAGCATGAAACTCCTCGCCATATTACTGCTGACGGTAGCAGCAGTGTCTGCGGCTCCCAGGAGCGCGACCAGGGTGCAACCCGTCACTGCACACATCACCTCTCTCACCGACAAGGTTGGTTAAATTACTGAATATTATCTCATCTAATATAATATAGACTTTCCACGTCACATAGGCTCAGTGTGCCCCTATTACATGTGACTTATAACACACTTAGCTACTTCGGCGCGGTTTCACCCGCTCTGCTTGGGTCCTTTTGGTTATAGCGTGATGTTTTATAGCCTATAGCCTTTCTTGATAAATGCACTACCCAACACAAAAAGAATTATTCTCATTGGACCAGTAGTTCCGGAGATTAGCTCCTTCAAACAAACAAACTCTACAGCTTTATGCCAATATTAGTATAGAAATGGTGAAAAATGGGTGTACAATAGTGTACATTGTATAGTGGCATTACGTGCCATAATGTGCACCTCTGCCTACCCCTTCGGGGATAAAAAGCGTGACATTGTGAAAAAAAAATAACAGTGAAAGATTTATAAAGACTAACAAATCTAACATCTTTCATTATTAATCTTCTTAATGAAAAAAAAAAACTACTAACTAACAATATTACTAGGAAATATTACACAAACCAAACTACTAGTACGATGGAATCTACTACGTTGAGTAGATAGTATATAAATAAGATTAATAAACCAGATGTAAGCCAATATAAATGTCTGTTTGTTTAGTAAATACGTCTGCTGTATGTCTTTGAAGTAATCGTGCAACGTAATGAGGAGATTTTTTTATTTATAGCTTATGTACAGTTGGCGGTAAAAGTAAGATGTTTTGCAATTCTAGTATTTTGAATTGAAATAGAGTTGTTAAATAAAAACAATATAAGGAGCTTTTAAAGTATATGCCACGGCTTTAATAGAAGGTAGCGTTGTTTGAAGATTACAATTCGTTTCGTTTCGTTTTCGTTTGAAGAAAAAAATTCGTACCGCGGACCAGTTAATTCAATTTGATAACATAAAGAAGTTAAATAAATATTGACCCTACTGAGTAAGGTAGGTAGGAAACATCAGACGCGTTACAAGTGCGTTACCGGCCAGGAATTTAAGAATTTTTGGGGAATCGGGGTTGGGAAGATTGGGAAGGAGGATAATTTTATTGGGCCTCCGGTAACTCCACAACGTAAGCTTGTTTCACACCGGTCTACTGTTCGGCCGTGGTATCACTCCGGTCGAGCCGGCCCATTCGTGCCGAAGCATGGCTCTCTCTCACTTATTATTGAGACCATTACTTATCTATACTTACTAATATTATAAAGCTGAAGAGTTTGGTTGAACGCGCTAATCTCCGGAACTACTGGTCCGATTTGAATAATTATTTTTGTGTTGATTAGTGCATTTATCAAGGAAGGCTATAAGCTATAAAACATCACGCTACGATCATTAGGAGCCGCAGAGCTGGTGAAAATGTGTGGAAGTAGTTATTTTATATTATAATTAATATGTTTATTTATCAACCAGCTACTTCCGCGCGGTTTCACCCGCTTTACTCGGTTCCTATTAATCGTAGCGTAATGTTTTATAGCCTATAACCTTTCTTGATAAATGGACTATCCAACACAAAAATAATTATTCAATTCGGACCAGTAGTTCTGGAGATTAGCGCGTTCAAACAGACACAAACTCTTTAGCTTTATAATATTAAGTATAGATTAATATGTTTATTTATCAAATACAAGTCCAATTACTTTATCTACACTCTTGTCTAGTGGTCTATTGATCCAATACAGTGTGCCATGACCTGATTGTATACAAAGGTCACTGCGCCCCTCCGTGACGTCATAGCTTCATGGTTATCTTCCCTCCCATTAGTATCGTGAATGTCAGATACAAGGTCTTGGGAATCATTCCCAGGGTTGGGCAAAGTTCTTTATAATATACATACACTAATATGTCTCCTCTAGTGTTGAGGGTGTCATAGGGTGGCGCTGATCGCTTACCACCATAATAATATGACCCGGCTATACGTTTGCGTCCTAAGTCCTATTCCATTAAAAAAGTTGTTTGTTTGTCCGTCAATCAAGCTGAAACTAATGGACGTATTTTAATGAAATTTTTTATACAGATAGAGTATAGTACAGCTGACTTGGGTGATACGACTTTTTATTTACGGGAACGCGGGTGAAGCCGTTGGCATAAGCTAGTAGTAAATAAATCATGTCTAAGATGCCCGCTTCTCACTCATGAGGGTAGAGGGTAACTAGTAACGCGTTGGTAGGCTTGGTATTTGCCGTTGTAACGAGTTATATGTTCTTTCTAAGATTATTTAGATACCACTGACAAACGGTGAAGGAAAACATTGTGAGGAAACTTGGGCTTATAATGTCTTATTATAAGTCTGAAATCGCCAACCAGTATTGAGCAAGCGTGGTGATTAATCAAACTTTCTCTTTGCAAGAAGAGACTTTTGGTCAGCAGTGGCCACTTATACGCTGTGAGGTTTGATCTTTGTGTCCATCTTTGCACGCGGGAGATTAGGCAAGGTTATAATTAAAACTAAAACGTATTAATACTTACTTTTTTCATTCTAACAGGATGCTAGGAGCAAGGCTCGTGTACATCCAGCCTTCGCTAACGCTGGTCGCGTAGCAGGCGTAGAAGTGTGGAGAATCCAAGTAAGTTTAATAATATAATTATTTCGTTTAACGCCATCTGTTGGCGAGTAGCAAAACTAAATTTAATGCAGATGATAAAATGTATTATAGAAAACAAGCTGCGTAATTACAGAAATTGCAGCACTTTTTTATGAAAAAGAAATGCTTTTATTACTTAAATAGTTTTCTTTACGATTATTTTGTATTTTTACAGGATTTCGATCCAGTTGCAGTTTCTGCGGCTGATTTCGGCAAGTTTTACAAAGGAGACTCTTACATAGTATTGAAGGTAAGCAGATTCATAAGCTTTTATAACACATTACCAAGGGAAATAGACGACCCTAACCAACCGTTCGGGATGTCATTAAGAGAGCTCTAAGCGAGTCAGTGGACAACTTAGATTGATCATAACGATGAAGAAGCAATCGGTGCCAAACTCAATTGTACTTTAAGAATATTAACATAAGTACTATTTTTCTCCAAACAGACCACAGCTGACAAGCGCAACAACTTATCCTGGAACATTTACTACTGGATCGGCAGTGAATCCACACAGGACGAGTCTGGTGCTGCCGCCATTTTGACTGTAGGCCTTGACGATAAGTTCAACGGGGCTGCTATTCAACACAGAGAAGTTTTGGGACAGGAGAGCCAAGACTTCAAAGCATTATTCCCTTCGGGTACGTAGCGACATCTTTTGGTGAGAGTTTGGCATTAGACGCTGTAAAAGTTCTAGTTGTTGAAGGTAGATGGCAGTGTTTTTAAGTTTTTTTATAATTACATGTAATTCGTTGTGAATTTCTTATATGGTATAAGTTGAATTAATTATATAATAATAATTCTATTACTAAATTGCTTCACGCTCAGCTACTCATAAGCAATACTTTAGTTATTGCAGAAACAACCAAACTAACCCATAGTTTCCTATGGTTGAATAATATGGTCATTAGAAGCTCCTACATCCTTGATCACTCTTCACAAAGAGTATCTATTGAGTCTATTTTTAGCATTAGTCTACGAAGCTGTGACGTCACAGAATACATTGATCCTCTACTAGATAATTGCCAATAATTGAAGCTAAACGCTATCCAATTAGAGTGAATGAATAATTGTTTCCTCCAAGACTTAGGTACTGTGTACTGTGTACAGTCGTGATTAAGAATGTTGGAATCCGCTCCGTAACTAATGGTCGGCTTTTTCCCGACGAGCTAGCCTGTTGAGTACATTGATAGTTGTATCCATTATTCTCCAGTTCCCGTCTTTTTTTATGGTATAAGCCGGTAGGACGAGTTTGACGGATTACGTTGCATGGTAAGCAATCACCGCCGCCCATGGACACGAGAGCACCAGAGTCGGTTACAAGTGCGTTGCCTTTTGGGGGCCAGGAATTCAAGTTTTTTTGAATTTGAGCGCCGAAAATCAACCAATGACTTCTCCTGCCTTGGGTCGAAGTGACAGGGAGTTTCAGACTTTCTTTTCTGACTGGAAGCCACACAGTCCCTACTTCTTCTTTTCGACCCGGAACCCAGTAACCCACTAGGTAGTCCGCAAATCCAGATAAGGCATTAGTCCCACTGGGCCCCATCTGTAGTGGCCTGAGGGCTCTCACTCGACGCTGTACGCACTAGTCTGGTTCTAGTCGGGCGACGAGGTACCCTTGCTCGCCATCGGCCAGAAATCCCTACGCTATCGTTATAGTTTATACTTCATTTTATTTACTTCGATCTATATTGTTTTCACAGGCTTGCAATACTTGAGTGGTGGCCACGCATCAGGCTTCAACCATGTTGTCACAAACGCTGGAGCTGAGAAGAGACTCATCCAAGTTAAGGGCAAGAGAAACATTCGCACACGACAGGTAATTTTCTGAGAATGGATTTCCAGTCTTATTATTTGGTAATACAGACCAAAATTCATTGATAGGATCTGTGTCTCGAGATTCCAGAGTGACGGCGAACTAAAGTATGATAATAGATTTCCAGTCTTATTCTTTGGTAATACAGATCAAAATTCAATAGGAGGATCTGTATCTCTAGTTTTCAGATTGACGAATAAAGAAAGTAGGATTAAGATACTTAAATGTAGGAAATATTAAGATTCAAATTAGAGCAGAATTTGATTGCCACAAGAAAGTGATGCAAATATCAATCTACTGAGAACGCCATTTACTTTAGTATTTAACGCATTTTAAAAGTAGGAAATGTATTGATTAATATTTTTTTTTAAGGAACCACCTTCAATTAATATGCCTAAAACCACCTCCTAAGTCATAAAAATACTATTCTGAAAACCGCATCAAAAACGATTCAACCAAACACGAGACAATCGCGCACAAACATACACACATTTCTTTTTTAAACCAGTTAAAAAGTAACTCCCCAAAACATTTCTAACCTTCCAGGTAGACCCTCTGATCTCGTCAATGAACAAAGGCGACTGCTTCATCCTGGACATTGGCAACGAAGTATACGTCTACGTGGGAGAAGGCACCAGGAACATGGAGAAACTGAAGGCAATCTCAGTAGCCAACCAGATTAGGGACCAAGACCATAATGGCAGAGCTAGAGTTGAAATTGTTGGTAAGTCATTTTGCAAAAAGTCTTTATGGTATAAGCCGGTAAACGACCAGGGGCCTTAGTCTGCTATTACAATTGTGTCACTGAGCAGTGCGAGAGGGACGGAGCTATGTAGGTTGTATAGCTCCGTCCCTCTCGCACTGAGAACAAACCTCTCGAACTCAGACGCATCACCTGATGGTAAGCAATCGCTGCCGCCCAAGGACACCCGAAACACTCTTGGTAAGTCATTGTGCCTACCTTAAGACCAAAAACGTGGTAATAGAAATATGGACTATACATATAATTGTTATGAACTGGTAAACGAACAGACGGATCACCTGATGGTAAGCAATCGCCCCCGCCCATGGATTCCTGAAACACCAGAGGCGTTACACCTTGCCGGCATTTTGGCGGTTAGGAATTTAATGGTTGTTGTGAAATCAGGGTGGTTGGAAAGATTGGGAACGGGAGTAATTGGGCCTCCGGTAACCTCATTCACACAACGCAAGCTTTGTTTCACGTCGGTTTTCTGTGAGGCCGTGGTATCATTCCGGTCGAGCCGGCCCATTCGTGCCGAAGCATGGCTCTTCCACACGTTCACTTCTTTCTCACAATTACGGATTCTGTGTTATTACTAGATTCGATGTAATGGCTCGCTAGTGGAGGATTTGTCCTCTATAGTTTTGTTTTCAGTACAGCAATAAGTTTACATGTGGCTCGTAGCAAATGATGACAAAATGATTTGTGAACTATAGAAAAATTGTTTGTGTTGCAGACCAATACTCCAACGACGTGGATACCCAGAAATTCTTCACCGCATTAGGATCGGGAACCAAGGACTTGGTGCCAGAAGCTAGCGCTGGTGGAGACGACCAGGTTCGTACTGACTTCATCACAAAACAATTTAATTTAATTAGTTAGTTATATCTCACGATAGTTATTAAAGGTACTAGCGATGATATCTGTAACATGAAACTTTCATTTAGTTTTTTAAATTTATAATAATAGAATAAATAAAATGGCTATTACTTCGGTCAGAAGATAATCATTGCCTTTCAACATGGCAATGTGGCCAGTCTTCTGGGAACGTCGCGTTCCCAGTGACCGTGATGCGGACGAGTACTTCGACGCCTAATCGAGAGAATTTTTAATTTATTTTTCTTTGTTTTAGTTTTAAGTTTTAGTAAGTTGTCCATATTTTTTATGATTGTGTAGTGTAAATATTTTAATTTTAATTCTTTTTAGCTTTAAAAGTAAAATAAATGTTCAAGGTATCATTTTACTAAACATTTGTTTCTATCCTCAGGCTTTTGAGCGCAATGAAGAACAAGCAATCGTACTCTCAGAAGTATCTGATTCTACAGGCAAAGTGAAGGTCACTGCTCTCTCCAAGCCATACAGACAAGAGCAACTGAAACCACAGGTAAATCAAATTAATATATTTACAAACAGTACTACTAACACTTTCTTTTTGAGGGGGAAAATCATCCAATTACTTCTCCTGCCTCGGGCGAAGCGAGAGCTAGTGTCAGACTCTTACTGACTAAAAACAGCGCCGCTCCTATTCCTGCTTTTTAAGCCAGAGTCCCGGAAAACCCGCTAGTCCGCAGCATACTACTTACAATAAAATCATATTTAACTAGTGTATCTGGAAGTAATTGGGGAACACCTATGTTTAACAGTAGCTGGCTTGTGGTTGAATATGATGATGATGTTTTTTTTAAAAAAATAAGAATTTCAGCAAGTTATACATTTCATTTCTTTTATTTATTTATTTAATCGTCATTTTACTTCTTACTATCTTATTAATAAGTATTGTAAATGTAACTGCGATTTCAGTCTGTGTGTATGTTTGCTACTCATTCACGAAATTTGAAACAGGAGTAGATTGTGGTATGGATTATAACATAGGCTGCTTTCAGCCTATGGAAACGCTGGTGAAACCGCAATCAGAAGCAAATGGTACTTATTTCAAAAGTACCTAATTTAGGATTAATTGAAATAAATGCTTTGACTTTGACTTTATATTTTTGTAAATTTTCAGGAAGCTTACATTTTGGACACAGTAACTGGAAGCATCTACGTTTGGACCGGCAGACAAGCTACAGAGAGGGTAAGATGATTTTGAAAATTTTAGATACGTAGCTACTACTTTTTTGGGTGATTTACCATCAGATATGTATTATGTATTAGTACGAAGATGTAATAGTTAAGCTGTGAAAGTATGTGACTGTTTCTGCTGATACTAAGCTATGTAGCTGTGCGAGAAAGATGCGCAGCTCGAGTATGCGATATATTCATCTATAGCACATATCCATAGTACGAATCTTTCCAAAAAAAATATCTTAGTTGAGCCCGTTTCCACCAGTGCTATGTGTACAAATGAATATGAAGCTGATAGGGCGACAGACTGACAAGACCGGCGATGGATTATAGCTTATGTAATAAATTTTTGTTCACAGGAAAAGACTGAAGCCATGACAAAAGCCCAGCAGCTGTTGTCTTCGAAGAATTACGCATCCTGGGTAAGTAACACAAAGATTTTAATTTTATTATACTTTATTTTAAATGGCGTTAAATTTACTTCAAGTCTAATTTATTCTTCTCTGTCATAATATGCTTTGCACAAGTACATTTGTTTTACAACAAATGATTTTTAATCACCAAAGAAATAGGCTAGTTATGTTATGAGTCCCAGGTAACAATGACTGCACGCAACGCGCGGACGCGCTCACGATTTGTGTGATCCACGAATTATTGTTTCGGGTCTGGGAATGATGTGTATGTGAAATTGTACGTGTGTACTTGGGACACACGATAAAACAATAGTGTGGGACGACATTTAAAAAAAAATCATGGAACGAGTTTATTATAATACATTAAACCAAATAGACTCCATCTATAACCGATAAATTTTCCGAAGAGCCCTAAAATAGATATTTTTGACTCAATAATCACTCCTGGAAAGTCATAAGTGCGACTCCGCCAACCAAGCAATATGATTTACTTTTTTATTTAATTTCACAGGTCAAAGTAGTAAAGATCCCACAGGGCACAGAGCCAGCGATCTTCAAACAATACTTCGCCACCTGGAGAGACCTCGGCATGTCACACACCAGAATAGTATAATGTACTAATTAACAAGCGAAATAAAACATACCAAAACCAAAACATAACAAGCTCAGCCTAATATTACTATTGTAGCATGAGTATAATGAGTCTGTGGCTTAAAAAAAATGTTTTGACACTTATCCACAGAGGTTATAAGTTGTAAATGTAATACACCGCCATCTATTGTAAACAATTGTAACTAACGTGTAAGTGCTGCCATCTAGTGATGAAAATTAAAATTAAAATGTTTGCCACACAATATTTTATGCTGATTGTAACAGTAATGAAAGATGTACATTTAAAAAATATGACTTTAATAAAAATAAATACTCAATAGATTACTATACAATTAAATCAATATTTACAAATGAAAATATTTGTTTTATTTTACTTACCTATTTAGGTATTATTACGATGCATTTCAGGCTCCTATTGCATGGGACTTATAACCATGAAGCAAGTACAAAGAGGAGATGCCATAATGTGATTGTGCACTGTGACACAAACACGGCCCTGTCCAATGATATTATAAGTAAACAGGTGTAGATAGGTTATAAGCATTGACTGCCTCGTTGGTCGAGTGGTCACAAGTACGACTGCCGGGCAAGAGGTCCCTGGTTCGATTCCCCGGTGCGCAAAGCGTACCTGGCCCTTTTCGGTTTATCAAAAAAAAATCTCAGTTGGTACAAGTGAAAATAAATATCAGAAACTCGCAAAAACAAATAAACATGGTAAATATCCCGTTTTAAGTTCTAATGATAATTTCTCAATAGTAGCACAGAGTCTGGAATTGTGTCCAGTATATGGCAATAGGATTATCGCGCATTACATGGGACTTATAACACACATTGTGAAAAGTGGGTAAACATTGTACAATGGCATTACGTGCCGTAATTTAAGGCAATAGGATCACCGACTATTACATGGGCTTTATAAAACAAATGGTGAAAAGTGGGTGTACATTGTACAGTGGCATTATGTGCCGTAATATGCACCTCTGCCGACCCTTTCGAGAATAAAAAGGCATGACGATACGATGTAATCTATTTGTATTATATACGTATAAACAGCGTGTACATAATATATTGCATATTATAGCGCGATTAGTAATAATATGCTAATGAACTTGATAAAGCTACTTAGGGCATATTCATAATATTGTCTCACATCTTTATTTGATTTGTCTTTTTTTTTGAGGGGGGAATATCATCCATTGACTTCTCCCGCCTTGGGCGAGGCGAGAGGGAGTGTCAGATTTTTATTGACTAAAAACCACCCCGTTCCTACTCCTGCTTTTCGAGCCGGAGCCTCGGTAAACCCGCTAGGTAGTCCGCAGCTCAGGATATTTGATTTGTCTGGACTTTAAAAGAGACTATGACCTCTGAGTTTGTTTCGGCATTACTTCTCAGAGTAGTCCGATAGTCTAGTTATTTCAGAGCTTGACGTGTAAAAGTGTTAACTTGTAACCTATTTTCAAAAATAAATATCATTTATCAGGGTAGTTAATGAATGAGCCGGCTCGACCGGAGTGATACCACGGCCACACAGAAAATCGACGTGAAACAACGCTTGCGTTGTGTGAGTGAGGTTACCGGAGGCCCAAATACCCCTTACCCAATCTTTCCAATCCCTGATTCCCTAATAACCCTTAAATTCCAAACCCCTTAAAAGTCGGCAACGCACTTGTAATGCCTCTGGTGTTTTGAGTGTCCACGGGCAGCGGCGATTGCTAAGCATCAGGCGATCCGTCTGCTCGTTTACCGGCTTATATATAAAAATAAACCTAATTGGTTTATTTTTATTAAATAAGCCGGTATCTACGTTAAACTTAACCGAATTATAGCAAATTGCACCCGTTTTTACCAAATTACAGGAAATAATATGAATTTCCGTGTTAAGAACTTCTTTGTGATTCGGAAGCCTTAACATTCACCTATTTGACCCTGATAAAGTTGTTTTTGGCAGTTATTATAAGGACACGCTACATACATACGAATAAAATTACCTTTAAATATAAGATAATAGCAAACCCGGCGAACTTCGTTTCGCCACCAATGATTTTCCCTGTTTTCCTGCTTTTCTCTTGACTTTTTCCTGAATTTTCTTTGCTATAAACCTCACGGAGCCCGAGACCTTTCCAACGAATGCAAAACCGTGGAAATGGGATTGTGATTTCTAGAGTTATAGCGTCAGGAAGGAAACCCGACTTATTTTGAAGCATGGATGTTTCACACAAAAAAATTTGAATTGATTAAAACAAAATTACTAATACCGTCAAAAAGCAAAAATAAAAAGACATTGTCACTTTAAAATATACTTAAGTAACATTATGGAATCACCCTACTTTAAATAAAATAATCTTTAAAACGAGTTATACCAGTATTGTGTGACCCGCTCGCGCAGACGATCGCTTACTTAGCTTGTTGACAAAATGCATAATCAAATCATAATAAAGTTGTTTCTCCTTACTTTATTATTGTTAATTCAAGTTTGTAAATCCCAGTATTATATAGGAGATAACCGATTCAAATATTTTACTGAAGTGTTTTCATGGAAGCAGATTAGCTACGATTTTGATGGGATTAAATGTAAGTACATTTCGAAGTTATAAGTTTTTAAACTGACATGGTCACTAGATCGCTTCACTTCAAGCTTCCTTGTGCGAACTGCTAGGGAGTGGAACTCTTTGCCGGAGTCTGTTTTCTGATGGGTATAACCTGGGTGTCTTCAAAGCCCGAGTGAATAGGTTGCTTATGGGCAGACGTGCTCCATCGTAGGCCGCATCATCACTTACCATCAGGCGAGATAGCGGCCAAACGTCGGCCCATTTAACATAAAATAAAAAATAGAACTTGAGACCAGGCTTACTCCGGTTCTCGAATCCGAAGTTTCGTTTAATCTTCGGCCGTATGTTTTATTGATTTACTAATAGAATTACTTGAAATAACGTTTTATTTTTAATTTCATATCAAAACCTATTTATTTATCTTCATTTAATTCGTTCATTTTTGTTCACGAAAGTTCGCAATAAATAGAATTGTAGTATGCAATCTGCGAAGTTTTTTCGTTCGTTCGTTCGTTCGTTGAATTAGAGTAGGCCCCCAGTTCATCCGTGATCAATCAGTGATAGGAATAGGTAGTGCTTATTAGTCTAAACCTTAAAGAACAGAAAAAATACGAAGGCTTCCTTAGTACTATATTTTTCCCGGACCACACTTAAGTACAAATTATTTTTGACTGCACGATTGACGCGGTAGCTGGACAACCGGCTGCCGTGCAACGGGTAGCAGTTTCGATACCCGCCCGGAACAACTTTTTGTATGATCCACAAATTGTTGTTTCGCGACTGGGTGTCATGTCACTGATGACCATGGCGCTTGCAACAGTGCCGAAATATGGGTAACTCATTGACATAAATAAACATGGTAAATATCCCGTCTCAAGTGTTTGAAGCAATAGAAACAATGTAACCAAGAATTGTATTAATTATTATGTTATCGGCTTACTCACGTAACGTTTTGACGAGGAACTCGACTAGTTTCAAGCCATGCTAGAGGCTCATATTCATGAGCAGCATTACACGACACACGACGCGGCGATTGTCGCACTGCTACTGGCGATTCGAGCTACGCGCCCATCGCGCCCTCTGCCTGGAATCGCGCGTACTATCCGGCGCGCGCGACGATGTTGGCTCGTTAGACTCGCCCGCCGGCGGCTGCGCAGGTGTTGGGTTCGATTCTCGGGTCGACGCAAAAACGGTGTTACATACCGCGCTCACTGTGTCACACTCCAGACCCGCAACATTGTAGGCTGACGCAGATTGCAGACTTGGCTTCCAGGCAGGAGGTAATGCCCAGCCACCGTCTCTGTTGAAGTTGGGACGACGACTTATTTCGATGGCCTCACGTACTTTCCGTGGTACGAAGTATTTCTCCCTCGCTAGTACGGAGACCTTGTCGAAACGGAGGAAGTGAGTCGTGCCCGCGCTACAAGCATGCTCGGCTACTGCCGATGTATGGGTGTCCCTGTTCTTCACACTGCGTATGTGTTCCTTGAGTCTGGTTGTGATGTTGCGGCGAGTTTCCCCGATGTAACTCGAGCCACAGTCGCACGGTATCATGTATACCCCGGGAACTGCCAGTGGATCCTTATCCTTAGGCGAGCGTAATAAGTTCCGTAATTGACCGGGTGCTGATCGTCCTGATGCTGTATCTTCGGCGTAACAGGTGTCCGATGGTGTCGGTTACTCCTTTCACATAGGGTAAGAATGCTGGAGTCCGCTCCGCAACTGCCGGTCGTCTTTTACATGATGAACTCGCCAGTCGAGTACATTGGCGCCAGTTGTACCCATTTGTTTCCAGTACCTGTTTAAGGTGATCAAGTTCCGCGTCAATGTACTGGGGATCACACAGGTTCAGTGCCCGGTTGATTAAAGTACGGGGAACAGAGGCAAGGTGGGAGGGATGATGGTGTGAGTCGGCTCGTAGGTACCGGTCCGTGTGTGTCGGTTTACGGTAAACCGTGTGTGACAGGCGGCCGTCCGTTTCACGCCTCACGAGCACGTCTAAGAACGGTAACATTCCCTCTTTTTCCTCCTCAGTGGTGAACTGAATACTACCGTGCACCGAGTTTAGGTGTCCCACGAATTCAGCCACATGTTCCCGGTTGATGACGGCGAATACGTCATCAACATATCTCCACCAGTATCGCGGGCGCACCGGGGCGGATGCTAAGGCTTGACCCTCAAACCACTCCATATACATATTAGCAACCACTGGCGCTAGCGGCGAACCCATAGCAACCCCGTTCACTTGCTGGTAATAATCCCCTCTCCACAAGAAATAACCTGTTGTCAGGCAATGGCTTACACAGTCAATGTATCCAGTAGGTAAATCTGTCCCGCTCAAAGTTGTGGTGATAATATTTATTGCCTCATCTACTGGAACATTTGTAAAAAGTGATGTGATGTCGAAACTCATGATTATCTCTTTTTCTTGGAGTTGGATATCAGCCAATAGTGTGATGAAGTGACGGGAATCCTTCACATATGAGTTCGTTTTCCCAGTAAAAGGTTGTAATATAGTTGCCAGATGCCGCGACAGTTTGTAGGTTGGTGCATCAATCTGACTAACTATAGGTCTCAGGGGCCAGTTTGGTTTATGTATTTTGGGCAAACCGTAGATCTTGGGCGGTGTAGGGTTATGAGGGCGTAATTGTGCTACCAAGTCTTTGTCACCTAGGCCTTGCAATAACTTTACAGTTTTTGTAGTCACCCGGGCTGTCGGATCGTATGACAGTTTCTTGTAGACTGAGGTGTCACTCACCATTTGCGTGATTCTCTCTTCATACGCCTTGGTATCAACAACCACAGTCGCGTTGCCCTTATCAGCTGGTAGCACAAGAATGTCCGGATCGTTACGCAGATCGCGAAGTGCAAACATTTCTTCCCGCGGTATGTTACTCTTGGGGGAGTTTGCGTCGACCCGAGAATCGAACCCAACACCTGCGCAGCCGCCGGCGGGCGAGTCTAACGAGCCAACATCGTCGCGCGCGCCGGATAGTACGCGCGATTCCAGGCAGAGGGCGCGATGGGCGCGTAGCTCGAATCGCCAGTAGCAGTGCGACAATCGCCGCGTCGTGTGTCGTGTAATGCTGCTCATGAATATGAGCCTCTAGCATGGCTTGAAACTAGTCGAGTTCCTCGTCAAAACGTTACGTGAGTAAGCCGATAACATAATAATTAATTTAGTATGTCTCACGAAAGTTACAAGAATTGTATTTTGAATCAGATTGAAAAAGAGTAACCAATGGAGTTTCTTGCTCGGGTTCTTCTCCATAGTAATCTACACTTTGGAATGAGCAACTAGAGGACTGACCGACAGACAGACGTTATTAATATTATTATATTTGCTTTGACGTTCAAAAGTGCCTTCCTGGTCTATTTGAAATAAATAATTTTGACTTTGACTTTTGACTTTGTATATTATTGTATTCGAAGTGTTGTGTTGAAGCTATTTGTCATACTAATATGATTAGAACTTAAGACGGGATATTTACCATGTTTATTTATATCTATGAGTTTCTGACATAAATAAACATGGTAAATATCCCGTCTCAAGTTCTAATGTTATCGTTGAAAACAAGCCAAAGGCTTGAGGAAAACATTATAATATTATTAATTCAAATGTACCTGTTTGCCTGTTTGTGTTTATACAGAATGCAGATCACTTCTAAATTTAGTTTATAGTATCTTTATAGTATTTTTTTTAGTTTATTTTTTTATGAAACATCGAGCAGACGTATAACCTGATGGTAAGCAATCGCCGCCGCCCATGGACACTTGAAACACCAGAGGCGTTACAAGTGCGTTACCGGCCTTTTGGGTGTTAGGAATTTAAGGGTTTTTGGGGAATCGGGGATTGGGAAGGGGTTTAATTGGGCCTCCGGTAACCTCAGACACACAATACCAGCGTTGTTTCACGTCGGTTTTTTTGTGAGGCCGTGGTATAACTCCGGTCGACACGGCCCATTTATGCTGAAGCATGGTTCTCCCACACTTAAAAGTTGTTAGTGTCGACGTTTGGTCGCTATCTCGCCTGGTGGTAAGCGATGATGCGGTCTACGATGGAGCACGTCTGCCCATTACCAACCCATACACTCCGTCCTTAATAATAATAAATCTTCTCATTTCAGATACTAAAGATGAACCAATACAGAAGAAAGTGGGCGGTATCTTCTTCAGGGATGACGTAGAAGAAAAGGACCAGTTCTTCAAACAATACAACAATATACCGATTGGTTTCGAGGTGTATAAGCAAAAAGTTTTTATCACTGTACCCAGAAGGCGATATGGTAAGTTATATAAGTACAGTATGGAGATCACTCATATGATTTAAATGAAACTACAAGTATTACTAGTCTACAGAAGCATCATACAACTAAACATTTTAACGAAAACAGAACAAAACAAATAATTAAAACGAATCAAGTATTAAATTCTGTGTGAACAGCTCCATGTTCCTTGAGCACAGAAGAGCTGTTATGTTGTAGGTTGTCTAGGAATGTTACGGACATGCGACGCAGCTGTTGCAATGCCGTATTTGTTGAATATTGAGAATTAAGAATGTTCTAATTAGTTCAATGCACTTTTTGGTTTAACTACTGGGCCTATTTCGATCATTTTTCGTATATTGTCAAGCCAAGACTTGCTAACAAACTATAACAAATATGTGGTTTAAATTAAGTCATAAGAGATTTCCTCATACGGTATTATTACGATAGAATAAAGTTCCAAATAGGTTCTTCTAAAGAGGTCCTCCATTGGATAACTTTTCTGCCCCAGTGGCCGTGGTTCTGCGAGCTCTGTGCTCTGTCCACTGCCACTTCAGCTTGCTAATGTGTGCGCGTGTGTGCATGCGCGTTTGCGTGCGTGTATGTACATATGTGTACAGTTAATAAAAGGAGATACAGAGTCATCATTCATGTGTCTAACTCTTCAGAAAATAAAATTCTTTTTTAATAAAATTCCAGGGATCCCATCGACATTGAACGTAGTGCCGCTGGTAGCTGGTACATCACCACTCTTGAAGCCATACCCAAATGCTGAGAGCATAGACTCCTTTGTATCCGTCTACCGCCCCCGTGTCGACTCCTGCGAAAGACTGTGGATGGTGGATACTGGTCTTATAGAGGTACCTAGTAAGTATACCATGGTCTTTTAAAAAGTAGAGGGATAGATTGTGTGAGGTATAACATGAAAGAGAAAGGAGTTCGTGATGTGATGAGCACACGTTGATTTTGACTTGCTTATAAAGAGAGAAAGGCGATGGGAGTGTGACCGCACGTTGCGTATTTTCACATTGATTTTTCAACTTCACTTCACAGCTTCTTATCCCCGAAGAGGTAGGCAGAGGTGCACATACGATACATATTGCCGCTATACAATGAACACCCTCTTTTTACCATTTTTGTTTTAAGTGCCATGTAATACGGGGTAAGCTTATTGACCTATACTTACTGGGCGCGATTCCAGACTCCTTGCTACCACTGAGAAATTTTGGAAAAACCGAAAAAATCCCAGAAATACTTTATTGATTTTGGCTGATTATTATTTTGTTCTTTGGATAATGATAGTAATGTTTTAAATAAAATGTTCTTATTTCAGATAATTTCGAACAGAAGAGGGCTCCACAGATCATAATATACGACCTGAAGACTGACACAGAAATATTAAGACATGAAATACCCATGGATGTGCTTGTCAATGGGACTACTTCAGGTAAATTGGAAATATGTTTCTGTACACTTAGCATGTGTGGCTTTGTGATAGTTACTATTATGGCCCATCCTTTTTCAATGTCACTCCTTTTATCCCCGAAGGGGTAGGCAGAAGTACAAATTACGGCACATAATGTACTTTTCACTACTTACAATTTGTATTATAAGTCCCATGTAATAGGGGGTGAGCCTATTGCCATATAATGTACACAAATCCAGACTCCGTGCTACTACCAAGAAACTTTCGAAAAGGCGAAAAAAGCCCAGCTATACTTTGCCTGACCAAGGACTTTACCCGGAGACCCCTTGTCCGGCGGTCACACTTGCGACCACTCGACCAACGAGGCAGTCCTTTTCATCCTAATATATAATTTCTATCTCTTTCAGGTCTTACATCAATAAACGTAGATGTTTTGCCCTCTCATTGCGACGACGCCTATGCATACATAAATGATCTAGCCAGAAATGGCTTGATAGTGTTCTCTTTAAAACAGAAATCTATATGGAGGATTAGTCACAAGACTTTCAACTATGATGTCGGAGCCACAGACTTCATGGTGGCACGTGAGTTACTTTTTTTTATAACTAACTAGCAAATACGGCGAACTCCGTTTCGCCATCAATGATTTTCCCTGATTTCCTGCTTTTCTCTTGATTTTTTCCTGAATTTTCTTTGCTATAAACCTCACGGAGCCCGAGACCTTTCCAACAAATGCAAAACCGTGGAAATCGGTTCGTGTGTTCTGGAGCTATAGCGTCAGGAAGAAATCATTGGTGGCGAAACGGAGTTCACCTGGTTTGCTAGTAATTTCTAATTAGAAGTTTGAAATCGCCAACCCACATTGAGCAAGCGTGGTGATTGTAGGGACACATTGTATGATAGGAAATATGATCGCGCGACGTATGCAAAAGATATGATGTATGCATGTGTGTAGTGACGGCTGCGCCCGTCTAATAAGAAATTATTTAGTCGTGAATATACGGTCCTACTGGAACTACGTCTTTCCTTTTAATAACTCATTAACACCTAACCCTAAAGTGATTAATGCTCTAACCTTGTTCTTGTTCTTCTTGTTGTTGCCTTTGGTCAGCAGTGGCCACCTATAGGCTGTTGATAAAGTCAAAGTCAAAATTATTTATTTCAAATAGACCGAGAAGGCACTATTGAACGTCAAAGCAAATATAACAATATAAAAAAAAACAAAATGTCTGTCTGTCGGTCAGTCCTCTAGTTGTTCTATTTGCTCGTTCCAAATTGTAGATTCCTATGGAGAAGAACGAGCAAGAAACTCCATAGTTTACTCTTTTTCAATCAGATTCACAATACAATTCTTGGTTACATTGTTTTGTTGATGATGGCGACGATACTGATGATGATATTCTTTCAGAACACACCATCAACTGGAAGGATGGTCTCTTCAGTGTGGCCCTCTCAGACCCTGATGATACTGGTAAAAGAACAGCGTACTACCATCCCTTCATATCTACCCAGGAGTTCTCTGTCTCCAATAAGGTTTTGCAAGATAAAAATGCTGATTTTGGAAGCAGTTATAAGGTATGTAGTTTAATTATTAATACTTCAGAATTTGACAACAATTTTTGATGGTATAAACCGGTACACTAGCAGACGTATAACCTGATGGTAAGCAATCGCCGCTGCCCATACACATCTGTAATACCAGAGGCGTTACAATTTTATTACAAGTGTGTTGCCGGTCTTTTGGGGGTTAGGAATTTAAGGAATTTAAGGGTTGTTGGGGAAATCGGGGTTTGAGAAAATAAGGAAAGGGGTAATTGGACCTCCGGTAACCTCACTCACACAATGTAAGCGTTGTTTCGCATGCTATCACATTATGCTTTCTTTCTCGGTCTAGCAAATGGCAGTTCTAAACTTCTAAATGACAGAAAGAGAAAGTGACTACACGGTTGGTGCGGTGGCTGGGCAACTGGCTGCCGCGCAACGGGTAGCGGGTTCGATTCCCGCACGGAGCAACTCTTTGTTGTTTCGGGTCTGGGTGTCATGTGTATGTGAACTTGTATGTTTGTAAACGCACCCACGACACAGGAGAAAATCCTAATGTGGGGCCACGTTTTTTTTTTAAGAAAAAAGGGTGATGGAAAAAGGCGATTCGGCGGTGACAATGAGGTTCAACCCTAAACAGACAGGGTGTGAGTTGACGTGGGTGATAAGATACTTTTTATTTTACAGTTAGAAGGAGTGCGAGGCGCCTTCTCCCAGAGCGGATCCCACGACTTCCACAAAGGAAGCAAAGCGCTGTTCTATGCGAATGTAGCTCAAGATGGCGTCATGTGCTGGAACACCAAGGTGCCTTTAACTACACAGACCTCTATAGTGGTCGCTCAGAGCCATACTAAACTGGTTTATATTTCAGGTAAGGATACGTAAAGATCAGAGATTTTTTATTGTATAAGCCGGTAAACTAGCATAGGGATCATTTACTCTGATGGTAAGCAATCGCCGCCGCTCATGGACATCCGAAACACCAAACGCGTTACAAGTGCGTTGCCGACCTTTTGGGGGATAGGAATTTAAGGGTTGTTGGGGATTGGAAAGATTAGGGAAAGGGGTAATTGTCTCCGGTAACCTCACTCACACAACGAAACACAACGCTGTGGTTGTTTCACACTTTTTGTATGTTTGTAAACGTTATCACGACACATAGAAGAAATCTAGTGTAGGGAAACGTTTAGAAAAATAATGTGACGTTTCAAATGTTCCTGATTTAATGAAACAATGGCTTTGGTTTTGCCTTCAAAATAGTTTTTTACGATGTCATACAAAAATGTTCTTTCAAACCGTTTGAACTCAAATTAACCTTTTCATTACCTAATATTTTATTTCCAGATTTGAAAGTAATAGATGACGAAGTATGGGTGCTGGTGAACCAAATACCAGTGTTTATATACGCACAATTTAACACCACGGAGACCAACTTCTATGTACACAAGTAAGTTAAAAACATTTTCTATCTTTATACAGCCTGATATTTCCTCAGAGAAACTTTTTACAAAAGAAAAATAACCGACTTCACAGAAGAAAATCGGTTAAAAAGAACACTAAAATGGTCAAAATAACTTTTGATTTATGTATGTCTGTTTGTGAGCGATTATCTCGCGTTTGGCTGAGCTGATTTAGATGTGGTTTTCAGCATAGTATTTTTCAGACTTAGGAAAAAATTTTACAGATATCAATTGACTTTTAAAGTGGTGAAGAAAATTTTTAAATGTTTTATTTTTATTTCAGGGTCAAAGTTTCGGATCTCATCAAGCACACTGTTTGTGACAAATAACTTTAACTAATAAAGCCATTTTCTTAATTTTCTATCTATTTATAAGTTTAAATTAAAATAAGTTACCGAAACGACTTGACTACATCGATTTATATAATTTTATTGTATTATTTATTCCTAAACGTAAGCGTCTACAGGCCCGCATCGTACGCATTCCGTATGACGTCATCAGTACGCATCGCATGTAGACATTGCTGATGATGCGGCCGATGCGGATCAGTGGACGCAGTTGTATGAGTTTCTGTACAAGACAAACTAAAATCCGTTGTGTGCGATGTGGGCCTGTGGACGCTTACCTTTTATACCTAAAAAACATCTAACGTGATCTAACGTGAATAAAACAAAAATAAAATATGTTTTTACAATGTTGTCAATCAATGTGTTATGTAAATAATGATCTAGATTTAATATTAATTTATGTATGAGTCATTAATAAATAATTATAATTTTTATAATAATTTGTTTTATTTAAGACGTACTGTACCTATTGTGCATTCGTCAATAAAATTGCTGCGCGTAAAATTTGCTACCAATGCCATCAGACCAACACAGACGGGGCCCAGTAGGGCTGTTACCTGATACAGTGCTGCAGAAGTCTTAAGGGGTTGTCGGGACTCCGGCTCGAAACGCAGCAAAGAGAAGAACTGGGGCGGTTTTTAGTTAGTAAGAGTTTGACAGTCCCTTCCACTTCGCCCAAGGCGGGAGAAATCGTTGGATGATTTCCCCCGTCAAAAAAAGAACTGTCAATGGTAAATTTCTAGTACTTATGATAAGTAGTCCTCTAATAAATCCTCCCTTCCCATTTTCTGAATGTAATTTTCTCCATTAAGTGGGATTAAACTAATAAATATTAATCACTTGTTTAGTATGCATTGGATGTTAATTAGATTGTTAATAGATAGTCAATGAGGCGTTAACCAATAAATTAGTAATAAATTATCATCAAACCGTCAGGTTATTAAGGAAAACATTATCGTGAATTGGATTTCCGCACGACCGCTTGTCGCTGCGCTGTTATGGGTAAACAGCCTAACTACCGTACTTAGACTCATTAACCCAGTCCTTATAAAGGTTGCCAGATAACTTGCCAAGATTTTGTTATCATTATTTTCAAGAAAATTACTTTATTAACTAAAAATACGCGGACGCAGACGTTCAATAGTCAGCGCAACGTCGCCGCGTCTGCGCACGATACTTGTGAGGATCAATCCCTGTGAGATTGGCGGAACTTTCTTATTATTTAAAAAAAATATATTGCCAAGTTACGTGCCGAAGACTATACCAGTTGTTTTCGGTAAAAAATCGTTACTAAGGAATAGTTTAAGTAATCATTTAATATCTCTGACTACGGCAGTTACTGTCTTTTCACACGTTCCGGTTGCCGGGTACCCGGTGGAGCGTCGCGTTACTTGAAAATCCCTACATAGTATAAAACAAAGTCGCATTCTCTGTCCTTTTGTATGCTTAAATCTTTAAAACTACGCAACGGATTTTCGTGCGGCTTTTTTGATAGATAAAGTGATTCAGGAGGAAGGTTTATATGTATAATACATGCATAATATATCACAATAAATTGCATGCCTCCTATATCCGGAGCTGCAGACTACCTAGCGGGTTTACCGGGGCTCCGGCTCGAAAAGCAGGAGTAGGAACGGGGTGGTTTTTAGTCGGTAAGAGCCTGACACTCCCTCTCGCCTCGCCCAAGGCAGGGGAAGCCATTGGATGACTTTCCACATTAAAAAAATGCCTCCTATATCGAACTAGAGTAGAGACCTCTTAGTCGACAGATACACTTATGTTAACTAAACCAACGGGATAGTATTAATCGAGGACGGCCTTCCAAAAAATTCCTAGGCCTTTAAAAATAAGTTCCCGTTAACTTGACACAGTTAAATAAAACTAGTAGATTATGTTAAATATAAATAAATAAGTATATCTATCGATAACCTCTCATAAAACTAGGTAAACGATCAAGGACGATAGGGTTGGGCTTGAAATATCGATGTTTTCTTATCGATATCGATAAAACATTTGGTTTATAATACTCTCTTAGTTGTAACTTGTATTTTAGTAGTTACAATAACAGAGTTTTTATAAAAACAGTAGGCTGTGTGATGTCGCCGCGTCTGCTCATGATGAAGAGTCCCTCTGTGACTCGAAACTAGTAGAGCTTCTCTCCATTAATTTACGTGAGTAAACCGTGATTTTTAGTTAATTTTGAACTTTTATTTTTGTGCAGGACAATGCATTATAAGATTGTTAGGGTCGGTTCATATCTGACGGACACAGCAGACAAATGTATAGAAAAATACTTGACCGTTCACACTCAACCGATGATACGCTCGACGACATATTACGTCAGATATTAATGTATTTTATTCTTATTGCCTTGTTGGTTGGATCTGTAAAAAGTCAAGTAAAACTAATACGTTTTTTTAAATTCTCATAGAAGTAGAGTTTGAGATTGATTGAGTTTGATATGTTGATCTTTTTTATGATATAGCGGTATTACGTGCCTTGATGTGCACCTCTGCCTACCCCTTCGTGGATAAAAAGGCGTGACTACGTTGCCAATTCTACTCTAAACTAATCGTGATTAAAACTCAAGGATAACTAGTTTTTAAGGAAAATCTATGCAGATACTTAGTATTTAGGTAGACTAGTAATAATATGAATAGTTAAACAGGATTTCAGCTTAATTGTTTTGGTTATCGGCTTACTCACATAACTATATTTTTTTTTTACATTAGATGGGTCGTCGTTTGGCCGCTATCTCGCCTGATGGTAAGCGATGATGCGGCCTACGATGGAGCACGCCTGCCCATAAGCAACCTATTCACTCGGGCTTTGAAGACACTCAGATTAAACCCAACAGGAAAAACAGACTCCGGCAAAGAGTTCCACTCCCTAGCAGTTCGCATAAGGAAGCTTGAAGTGAATCGCTGGGTGCGAGTGGGTGGAATAAATACCATGATCTTTTTATAATCTGCCTCGCATAGCAAAACTGTGGAATGAGCTATCGTTGGTGGTATATCCTAACCGATACGACCTTCAAACCTTCGAGAAAAGAGGGTATTCCTTTTTAAAAGGCCGGCAACTCACCTGTGACTCCTCTGATGTTAAGAGTGTCCATGGTAGGTGCTGATCGATTACCGTATGATGCCGTATGCTCGTTTGCCCCCATTTCCATAAAAAATAACTAATTTCTTGCCTTAGTCTACGTTAGTAGCACTTGCTAGTTAACCCGTGTGTGCTGTGTGTATTGTGGCTTACGCAGATCTACGCGAGACACAACTTATTCTATTGTGTCTCATATACTAGCAGATGAAAGGTTAATAAACAAACAAGTTCTTTAAAATGTCAACTTATCTGCACGGTAGGCGCGGTAGCTGGACAACCGGCTGCCGTGCAACGTGTAGCGAGTTCGATTCCCGCACGGAACAACTCTTTGTGTGATCTACAAATAGTTGTTTCAGGTATGGGTGTCATGTGTAATTTGTATGTTTGTAAACGCACCCTCGACACAGCAGAAAATCCTAGCGTGGCAACGTTTAAATAAAACAAAAACATACTAAATCTTACAATCATAAATATCGATAAGATTATATCGACACGGAACATCACTATACTAAGTATAGGGTCATCACGTAAAGTTAAATCAATAACACATCATAGAGTAGTACACACTGATCTATGACAGACGTGTTTCATTCTAATAGTAATAATACACAGTTTTAATAATACTCTCGGTTTAATAATTATTGTTTCTTAAATTAATAATACACATTTTTGAATTTATTATTTATTTCATGTGAATTTTGTGATGTGAGTGTGTTATTTGGGAATTTATTTTTAAAATACAGAAAAAAAGGTAAGTGTAAATTGTAGAATAACTATTATTTTATATTTAAATTACATATATTTATTTAAAATCCTCTAAAATTATTTTTTAAATACTACTTAAAAAATAACATACAATAATATTACAACAGTAGGCATAAATAAATAAGAAAATAAATGTATTAAAAAAATAAATAATTTTATTAAAAAAACAAATCAAAATCTAAGTCAAAATTCCGTGGTACATGATACATGATGACTGGGTTTCATCCAGTTGTGCAGTCTCTTTTGTGCCTTTCGGCTTAAGTCATTCTGTCTCCTGCATTAAATTCACCGAGGGAATTGGAAACTATCGTTTTCTTCTCCTCTAATAACATCTTCTGATTTATTTCGTTGCGGGATCCAAGACAGTCATCCATATTCCTGGTACGCAGACTTCAGTGTTCCGGTGTTTTCATGGTTGAATTTCCTGCTGATCCTAGCTTACTCGAGTTGCAGTAATATAGAAGGTTGTGGCGGGCTGGTTCCTAAAAAAAAAAGACGTTGAGTAACTGTTGTTTATTTACTTGAAAAATTCACAGTAGTTAATAGCACAGAGTCTGGTATTTTTATTTGTAGTGTAGGGGAAAGTGGGGTAAACGCGAACGCGGGGTAAACCCGAACCCAATAGTTTTAATATGTTAGAAAGATATAGCCGTATATCACTCGCCGGTAACTCAAAGATCACGCCACCACCAGTGCCAGTCAACGACACGGGAGACGCGGACACACGTACTTTTCAAGGTATGTCAATTTTAATATTTTCAATGTTTTCGATGTAAGTTTTTGATAAATTGAACTTGGTGTAGCTTTTTTCTATTGAGAATAGTTATTTAACCTTTACGTAGTGGGAAACTTACATACTAAACCATTCAAATGTCAGTGACGCATTTGGTAAAAGTTTTATAACTTAAAATATTTTTTCCATTTTATTTTTTTCGACCCGGTGGGGTAAAGGCGAACGCTGCATGTCGGGTAATCTCGAACGTTCGGTATTACTCCTCTCCCTTTTTGTTAGTTCCTTGTTCATATTTTTTTCAACTAGCCACTGGCAAATAGGGTATAGTGTTTTCCAGTCTATGTTGATTTTTTTTGTGCACTAAATTATGTTGTCGGCTGATTTTGATAATGCTAAACATCAAATAAATTGTAATCCGTTAGCTAGATAAGTAAAGTTTATGATTTAATAATTAAAGAAACTCTGTGATTTGATTCCACTGTTTTATTTATATTTTCCCTTAGGTGTTCGTGTTCGTGTTTCCCCCACTTTCCCTAAACTTACCACATTGAAGTTATTTGCTAACTTAGTTACTAACCATTTCTGTTTACCCTTTTTGGAGATTTACTAGCGTGACATTTAGTCACATTATTTTAGAACATTTGCCAAGTAAGATGTGTCGGTATCGGTTCTCGGGTGATGCAATTCTTTTTTCAGTTTTTCTATAATTCTTAGTAGGTGGAATTTAAGTGTAGGAGAGCTATGCTTCGGCACGAATGGGCTGGCTCGATCGGAGTGATACCATAGAAAACCGACGTGAAACAACGTTTGCGTTATTTCATTGTGTGGGTGACGTTACCAGAGGCTCAATTACCCATCCATTTTGGAGTTCGGTATTTAAGGGTTGTTGGGGAATCGGGGATTGGGAAGGGAAGTAATTGGGCCGGTAACCTCACTCAACACAACGCAAGCGTTGTTTATTTTACGTCGGTTTTATGTGACTCCGATCGAGCCGTCCCATTCGTGCCGAAGCATAGCTCCCCCACACTTAAGTTGCAAAAAATTAATTAATAACGTAATAAATTAGGCTAATTTTTTATCCCGATAAAATGGCAAAAGCTAAAATTGGCATATAAGAATGCAATATCGAAAAACATTTATAGTTCAAGGCCAAATATGAACGTAAGAAAAAACTAAGTAACTATTGGAAAATAAACAAAATACCAGGTAATCTTCCGTTCAGTGGTATAATGTTAAATCCAAACAAACGAAGCGAATTGGTAAACTGGTTTCGTAATGTAATTTGGCATCATAACACAACATCATATTTTTTTATGAAACACGAGCAGACCTATCACCTGATGGTAAGCAATTGCCGCCGACCATGGACACTTGAAACACCAGAGGCGTTACAAGTGCGTTGCCGGCTTTTTGAAGGTTTGGAATTTAAGGGTTGTTGTTCGGGAATCGGGGATGGGGAAGATTGGGAAGGGGGGAAATGGGCCTCCGGTAACCTCACTCACACAACGAAACATAACGCAAGCGTAGTTTAACGTCGGTTTTCTGTGTGGCCGTGGTATCACTCCGGTCGAGCCGGCCCATTCGTGCCTAAACATGGCTCTCCCACACTTAAATTATTATTTTATGTTACTTGCAATTAAACAATGGAACATGGAGATAATTTCCATTAAAGAATTTAAAATGTTAACAACCCGACGAAAACCTTATTTTTTTTGAAACCGGATTCTGCGTGACCCGAAGCTGCGGACTACCTAGCGGGTTATCGGGGCTCCGGCTCGAAAAGTAAGAGTAGGAACGGTTTGGTGTTTAGTCAGTAATAGTCATATAGTGCATCAAATGGTTCAGCAAATTGCAAGATAATCGCGGACTGACATATACATACATACATGTAATTATGTATGTTTGTGCTCAATTACCTCGCATTTAAATGCGAGATGCGAGATTGAGTTAACTCAATCTATTTTCATGCGGTATTCACCATAGTATTTTTCAGACTTAGGAGAAGGTTTATTATTCGACTTAAAAATAAAGGAGTTTCACACCTTACCTTTTGAAGGCGATTCCTTCGATATTTATTAACACTTTAAACGCCATGGGGATCACCGGTGACCGACGTTAGCGGAGGATTTGCCTTCAACAGTTTTCTATTGGCAGTCAAAGACTTAAAGTTTATTTCTTTTTCAGATAAACAATGAAGCTGTTATATATTGCAACATTATTGGTGACATTGTCTGTACCATCACGCTGCCAACGCCGGAATAGGGTGGGCAAGTTTGATGAAGTATTCGCTTGGAAACAACTCACTTTTGAAATTAATGGAATTGAAGGTACGTTTATCTTGTACTTATTTTTCTTATGTGTAGAATGCTGAAGTAATATAAAGCAGAAGTGTTTGTTTGTTTGTTTATTTGAATGTGGATTATTCAACACAAAAATAATTATTGAAATTGGATCAGTAGTTTCGGAAATTAGCACGTTTAAACAAAGAAACAAAAACAAACTCATATAATGTGTGTTTTTACTTAACCTAACGTAGATTCATGAAATTAAAATAAGGAATTACATAGAATCAAACATAATCAAACAAAATATATAGTAGTAATAAGTATGTAAGTCTTACAACAAGTTTATGTGTGGGAGAGCCATGCTTCGGCACGAATGGGCCGGCTCGACCGGAGTGATACCACGGCCGAGCAGAAAACCGACGTGAAACAACGGTTGCGTTGTGTTTCGTTGTGTGAGTGAGATTACCAGAGGCTCAATTACCCAATCTTCCCAATCCCCTTACATACAAAAAACCCTTAAATTCTTAACCCCTAAAAGGCCAGCAACGCAATTGTAACGCCAGTGATGTTTCGGGTGTCCATGGGCGTCGGCGATCGCTTACCATCATGTGATCCGTCTGCTCGTTTACCGGCTTATACCATTAAAAATACAGTCAGGTTTTACAGTATAACAATCTTATTACCTTTTATCCTTATTAAATAATATCAATAAATAAATAATTTAAAAGGTCAATCAATAAATTAAACTAATAGTCTAGACATAATATAATCAATTAGTATTTATCTGCATTAATAAATAATTGTATGACAAACCCGTATTTTTGGGGATTCCATTGTTTTTCCTTAAACACGTAAGAAAAAAAAAGTAGATTACTTAAATACGTATCATTGTAAAAACGTTAAACAAAAATCATTATTTTACAGGACAAACAATTCAATAAATGAGATTTCATTTTATGGTATAAGCCGGTAAACGAGCTCACGGATCACCTGATGGTAAGCAATCGCCGCCGCCTATGGACACTTAAAACACCAGAGGCGTTACAAGTGCGTTGCTGGCCTTTTGAGGGTAAGGAATTTAAGGGTTGTTGGGGAATCGGGGATTGTGAACCTCATTCACATAACGAAACAAAACGCAAACGTTGTTTCTCGTCGGTTTTCTGCTCGGCCGTGGTATCATTGCGGTCGAGCCGGCCCAGCAGTGCCGAAGCATGGCTCTCACTCACTAAATCAGTTAGTTTTTGGCGATTTTTCTTGACTTAATATGTCATATTGAGCAAAAATTCACTTAACATTGTCTGATAGATTTAGGACCGTAGTATTAAACCTAGACGGATGTTAGGTACAAACTTATACCTAAATAAATACATAATGTTGTCTACCTAACTAGTTACTGAATACCTAACAGGAAAACTTATATTACTATTGTAAAGAGCGCATCTTCTATTTCCTAGACAATAAAATATAGTAGACGCCATGACGCAAATACAAAGAGGAGATGTCATAACTGGAATTCCATTTAAGGTAAGCGTCCACAGCCACGCATCGTACGCGTCGCACACATCGCACGCATTCCATATGGCGTCATCAGCAGGTTCCCGTTCCCATGGAATAAAAAACAGCCTATATGTTATTCCAGACCATAATCTACCCCTGTTCCAAATTTCACTTCGATCCCTTCAACCGTTTTGACGTGAAAGAGTAATAAACATCCTATTCCAATTCCTATGGATTGACCAAAGAATATGAATAGAATTGTATTGAATTCTCTCGCCTTGGGCAAGGCGAAAGACTATTACTGACTAAACACCACCCTGTTCTTAATCCTGCTTTTAATTCTATTTTAATATATACAATTAATATATTTTCTCTTTGCTGTTTATTTTTTATTCTCCGTTCCTTGCTTTCAGTAGTAGAGAATGCCATTAAGTTCGCCTTATGTATGTACCTACCACCATGTTATTGTATTGCGTACATTACAGATTAAATAAATATGTACCTCTGCTTACCTCATTGTATATAAATCATGTGTTGTGGTTAATGTAACTAACAAATCATCACTACAATTATATTGGAAAATCGTGACTTTAAAACATGAGAGCATTTTATCATTATAGTAGTAAAACTAGTATTTGTCTGTAACTTTGAGATCATCGTAGTGTCCGTCTCGTTTGTCGAGTGGTTGCAAGTGCGATCGCTGGGCAAGGGGCCTCAGGTTCGATTCTGGAGTCAGGTTAATTGGGGAAATTTTTTAATATAGCCCATTACCCCTCTCCCCGATCTTTCTAATCCCCGAATCCTCAATAATCCTCAAATTCCTAAGCCACAAAAGGCCGGCAACATAGGCCGGCTCTAGTGTTTTGGGTGTCTATGGGCGGCGGTGATAGCTTGTTTGCTCAAGTGTGCTCGTTTACCGATCTAGCTAAAAAATAATAATAAAAGTGTGATTACCAATTTACGATAATAGATCGTGTAATGTGTCCGGTGGCTTAAGACGCACGCCTCTCATGAATGAGAGTGCGAATTCGAAACCTACCAAACGGCAACTACCAATGTGACTTTTTCCGACTTATACGTACTTTCTAACATTATTTCGACACCATTGTCTAACAGTGAAGGAAAGCATTGTGAACAAACCTGGGCTTATAATTTCTAAATACCTATCTATAAATTTGAAATCCCCAACCCGCATTGAGCAAGCCTGGTGATTAATGCTCAAACCTTCTCCGTGTGAGAAGAGGCTTTTGGTCAGCAGTGGCCACTTATACGCTGTTGATGTTTGTGACGATAATAGTATCTGACAAACTAGGAAACTCAAAGAAACATTAATGTTTATCTATTTTTTATTATCTTCATAAAACATAGCGTGAATTTGTAAGAACTTTAACTGCCGTCAATAATTGTACGGCTCGTTTCTATGACATCATACATTGTGTAGAAACTATGGGAAAAACATTTTTGTGGACGATTTGCTAACAAAAAGCGTAAATAACATAGTTGGTTAGTTATTATAGCGTGTTTGTTATTTGTTTTGTGTTTGAAGAAGGTTACCTAAGCTATCTAAATATATAGGGTGACTGGTAATTAGTGAACGATATTTGAACAGGCGATTGTACTCATGACTCCCTGGCTTCGCCCAAAGCGGAAGAAGTTATTTGGTGATTTTACCCCTCAAAATAAGCTATGTGTACTAATGAATATGAGTGATGAGTGATGAATGGTGGGTTATAATAACTCTCTCGCGTAGGTGTTGAAAGTGGACACACATCACTTGTGTTAATAAGAATTAATTTAATAATATTAAATATATTAATTTAACTTACCAGTTGAAACTCAATTTATTTGGAGTAGTTATAGTGCAGTAAACTGCTTAAATAAAACGAATTGGGCACACCACCTGCCAGCACATCAATCATAAGTTTATTTATAAGTTTATTAAAGTCATCACTGAGTCACAATGGCACAAGACAGCACATCCATAGTGTCCATACTGGATTCCTGGGAGGAGCGCATTGCCAGGAAGTTCAAGGAGGTCCAGGTACAAATCCAAACTGCAGGCACATCCAAGGACACAATAGCGAGGGTAGCTGAAGACTTCAGGACGTTCCGGGAACTTGTCTTCGAAATGTTGAAGATGTTGCGGCTCCAGGTCAGTGAGCACTCCCGGGAACTCGATGAGATCCATACTAGGAGCCGACGCAAAGCCCTAATCATCCAGGGTGTACCCGAAGTGGCTAGCGAGGACTGTACTGCTGTCACTCTCGGGGTATGTAATGATAAACTTGGCCTCAACCTCACTCCATCCTCCATCAAGGTCAGTCACAGGCTGGGGCAGGCCAGCGCAGACCACCACCGGCCGGTTTTGGTTCGATTTACCAGCACAACCGATAAGATGACGGTGTGGAAGGCGAAGGGTCGCTTGAAGGGCTCCAACATAGTGATAAAGGAGTTCCTAACTAGGTCTAGGCAGAGCGTGTTTGAGAGGGCTCGGCAACACTTCGGCATGAGGGCTTGTTGGACCAACAATGGTGTCATCCACATCAGGGCTCCGGATGGCAGTAGGCATAAGGTGACATCCTTGGACGGGTTGGATCCTCTACTGTCCAAGTATCCGAGGACTCAGAGCAAGCCTCCTTCAACTGGCAAGCGGCCTGCGGAGTCGGCAGGGGGAACACTGAAAACCACAAGAAATAAGTGAACACTCAATTTATCTAGACCACCTTAAATTATCTATTTGTGTATTATCTTAAAAATCACTTACTTCTGTGTCATTTCCTCAATCTAAATTTCTAAATAATTTCCTCTAAAATTCTTCTTCTTGTATTAATCCTAATTTCGTAAGTTTTCTTTGTTCTTGTACTATTAGACAATTACCCTCTTGTTGCCAGTTGAATCTTAGTATAACCTAAGACGGTGGTCATATAATTCAATCGAATCAACTTTATTGTATTACCTCCTACTGTTTTCTTCTCACAATATTCTTCAAAATTCAATTCTTTTATATTTTTCATTGCTTTATATTTATACAATTGGTTAATTTCATTTAATATTTTATTTTGATAGCTAATTATATATTTTAATCTCATTTCTTTATTCAGTTTACACATTGTTTTTTTAGATATTCTGGTGTTTTGTTTGTTTACAAAATGCAATGTCAATTGTCAACGTCATCTGACAGACAATTGTCATTGTAGTAATTGATGCGTTCGGATACGCCGGTCAATGGCCTAATGAAGCTTTTTTTTTCTTACTTATAGTTTTGTTGTTTTTTTGTGATTTTGTTTATTGTTTTTATTTGTTGTTTTTTTTTTCTCTCTTTGATTTAACAATATGTGTCATTGATGTTAGCTGGCGGGTGGTGCAGTGTTGCAATTGGTGAGTGTTTAGTGTGTGCATTATTCTATCTATTTATATTTAAATACTTTATTAATTATATTCTTTCATTACTTTTATTGTTTATTATAGTTTATATATATATATATATTTATTGTATTTTATAAATGATAAATGACGATTATTTTGTATCAGCTGATGAATCCTCTAATGATGACAGCTTCCACTCTTTAGGCGACACTTTGGTTGACTTTGTGGGTAACCAATTTGCCCGCAGCCCCAACCGGCTGTTGAATGTTTGCCATTTAAATGCGCAAAGCATTCCCAGCCATTACAATGAGCTCTACGATGTGTTCGGCAATAGTGGCGTCCATGCTGTCCTGATATCGGAAACTTGGCTCAAACCACAATTACCTTCTACCACCTACCCCCTTCCTGGTTATATTCTTATACGGAATGACCGAACTGTCAGGAGAGGGGGTGGTGTTGCCATATACCTCCGCAGTGAATTATCTTACAAAGTGCTCCTCACTTCTCCTCTCAATTGTCCTGCGGAGTATCTCTTTCTTGAGGTTTGTTGCCAAGGGGGAAAAACCGTACTGGGTGTCGTTTACTGTCCCCCTACTGTCGATTATTTCACTGAATTCGAATCAGTTTTAGAATCCCTGGGGTCCGAGTACATGCATCACATAGTCATGGGTGACTTTAATACTAATCTCCTCTCCCTTGAATCCCCTCGTTCCCGCAAACTCCTTCAAATTGTGGAGTCGTCAAACCTTCACGTGTTACCACTTGATCCCACCCATCACAACACTGCTGGTGATGACTCCTGGCTTGATCTTATCCTCACCTCCAATCCCTCCTTTGTATCCTGTCATGGTCAACATGATGCCCCTGGCTTTTCTCACCATGACATGATATTCCTATCCTACATCCTTAAGCCACCCAAGGTGAAGCCTAGGGTTCTGTATAGGCGTTGTTTTGCGCGGATGGACGGAGCAAGATTGCAGGAGGACGCGTCGCTGATTGACTGGGAGCCCATGTTGGAAGCTGCGACAGTCGATGACAAGTTGGCGATTTTTAATTATAATGTGATTAGCCTATATGATCGCCACGCTCCCATCAGGAAAATAAGGGTTAAGCGGCCACCTGCGCCTTGGATGACGCGTGGAATAAGGATGGCGATGCGAAGCAGGGACCGGGCGTTCCGTAAACACAGGAGGGATCGCACTGACGAAAACTGGGCGGCATACAAGCTTGCAAGAAATAGGTGTAATCGGATGGTACGCAACGCCAAACGCCGCCACGTTCTCGAAAATATATCCTCTTCTTCTTCCGCCGATATCTGGAAATTCCTCGGAACTTTAGGTATCGGCAAAACGCAATATTCAGACCTTCCCTGTTCAATTTGCTTAGACGATCTCAATGACCACTTCGCTACAGTACCTACTATGGATCGTCTAGTAAAACAAAACACTATAGCATATATTGAAGGTCTGACGCGTCCTAACATCAAAAACCCCTTCTGCTTCGTTCCAGTTGATTTGTCGGAGGTTGGAAGGATTATCCTTTCAATCAAATCCAAAGCGGTAGGTTGTGACAACATTTCTCGCCACATGATCGTTACTGTCCTAGATCACCTCCTACCTGCTATAACCCATGTCATAAACTTTTCCCTTTTTTCCGGAACATTCCCATCCCTATGGCGTAGAGCTTATGTCCGTCCGCTCCCAAAAGTGTCTACTCCCACTATTCCTTCCCAATTCCGTCCAATATCTATACTTCCCTTCCTGTCCAAGGTGCTCGAGGCCTGCGTACACAAACAACTATCTAGTTTCGTATACAGAAATGGACTAATTAGTCCATTACAATCTGGCTTTAGACCAGGCCACAGCACTACTTCAGCCCTCCTTAAAGTGACTGGCGATATTAGAACCGGCTTCGAGGACACCAGAGCCACAGTCCTGGTTTTGGTTGACTTCTCGAATGCCTTCAATATGGTCAGTCACGACATCCTTTTAGGTATCCTATCCCACCTTACGGTCTCTGGCGAGTCACTGGAATGGTTCTCTTCTTATCTTCAGGAGCGTCAGCAGTCGGTCAAACATGGTGACTCAACATCTAATTGGCGCGAATTAAAAGCTGGCGTTCCTCAAGGCGGCATACTTTCACCTCTCTTATTTTCCATATTTATTAATCTAATCACCTCAGAACTTCAGTGTTCGTACCATCTGTATGCCGACGACTTGCAGGTTTATTGTCAGGCCGGCTTTGACGACTTACCGAGTGCCATCACTAAAATTAATGCTGACTTGTCTGCCATCAGCAGCTGGTCGGCACGGTTTGGAATTGCGGTGAACCCCAACAAATGCCAGGCGATCATCATCGGAAGCTCTCGGTCTCTGGGCAAGGTTGACAATACTTCCCTACCGCCTGTTGTCTTCGACGGTGCGATCGTGCCGTTCAGTAGTGACGTCAAAAACCTCGGCTTGCTCATTGACAGTAATCTGAACTGGCAGGCACAAGTCACAAATGTGTGCAAAAAGGTCACCGGATCACTGCGGTCTCTTTATCGCATTAAGAACTTGCTTCCGTCTACCACCAAGTCAATGCTAGTGCAGGCCTTATTGTTCCCTATTATTGACTATGCGGATGTTTGTTATTACGACCTGAATGCAGATCTCCTCAATAAACTTGACCGACTTCTGAATAACTGCATTCGATTCGTCTTCAACCTGCGTAAATATGATCACGTTTCTGCTCATCGGCTGCAATTAAAGTGGCTGCCCATACGCCAGCGCAGGGAGCAAAGGGCGCTTACCACACTTTTTTCCCTCCTCGATTCACCTTCTTCGCCTAGCTATCTTTCCTCTCTCTTTCAATACACTTGCGCCAACCACAGCAAATATCTACGCTCTTCCAATAACCGTCTCCTTCAGTGTCCTACTCATCACACAAAATTCCTTCATTCTTCTTTTTTTATTCAATCTATCTTGCTGTGGAACGCGCTCCCCACCGATATCAGGATGCTGTCTGCTCGCTTGACGTTCAAGCGGAGAGTTCGGGAGCTTCTTTTGAAGAGGTTATCAGAGGGTTCATCTTGATCTTCACTATAAGTAGTATGTATATATTATAATATGTAGATAGTATATGTATTGTTTTATGTAGGTTTATTATGTTTCTATATTATTTAAATATATTTTGGTATATGTTTGTGTTAGAAAGTATATTGTATTTTTTTTTCTCTCCTTGAGCTTTTATTAATTTGCTTGGTCCATGCACCTACCACTGGTTCTTCATTGCATCACCTGTAGGTTTGGCTGGTAGAGAATGCCTACGGCATTAAGCCCACCTAGTGTACACACTCATGTGCATGAAGAAATAAAATAAATAAATAAATAAATAAATATGATTGATGGAAGCCAAACGCATCCACAGCAACGTAGCATAGCTCATCTCTGGTGGAAAAGCACGCTGAGGCGTGACATTGTGCATTTTTTAAAAGTCAAGATTACAAAAAATATTGTATTAAGTTGTTCGTTCTAAAGTGTCTAGTATTTGGAGACTTTTATAAGTTAAGTGGAAATCGATTCTTGAGTCAAGCTGTTTGTTCAATGTAAAGTGTTTTTATGAGCAAACGAGCAGACAGATCACTTGATGGTAAGTGATCAGCGCCGCCCATTGACACCCACAGCAAGAGTAAGAGAGGAAAATTATTTAATGATTTCTCCCGCCTAAGGCGAGACGAGAGGAAATGTCAAGACTCTTACCGACTAAAAACACCCCCGTTCCTACTCCTGCTTTTCAAAACGACCACAAACGCACCCACGACACAGGAGAAAATTCTAGTATGAAGCAATGTTTTTTTTTTTAATATACACATTTAGCCAGGTATACTATATTAGTTCTAGGTAGTACCTAGGTATCCTAAACTTCATATTCTTAGTAAATTATATCGTGAATCGTGATCGACAATAACAAAGTTTTTGTGCCAAATGCACTGAGAAAACGGTTTAGCAAAAAATTAGAAACAAAAAGCGATTCGTTGAAATAATAAACATGTAATTTGTTTTGTTTCTTATTTTTAATGATGTTCGTCGAAATCATTTACTAACAAGTTTGACTAAAGTAAAAACGTTTGGTAAATGTTTGATATTGTTATTTTTATACCTATACGTACAGTGAAATTATAATTATACAGGGTGACTTTGAATTCGACGTATTCCTCTCGGGAGGTGATAATACAACTAATTTCCTACAAAATTAGCCCTGAGGTCCTTGGGCGGAAAGTGGCTAGTTTCTGAGATATTCAACATTTTTGGTTTTGGTAAAAAAATCTCAAATTGCTTACAAAAACATTAATAAATAAAAAAATACTGGTTGGATTTTATTAGTTTTAGTTTTAATCAGTTGCCAATACATCAGTTATCATTTATAAATACTAATAATGGCAGAAATATCATTCGTTTTAAAATAGCAAGTAATTTCCTATCAAATTTTGTTTTGTGTCACTAATTTGGTCGATAGAAAACTGGGTTTATTTCAAAAAAAATATATGACACTAAGCGTACAAACTATTAGAAAAACTTCCTTGGTTTATTAGCTATCCAGAAACATAAAATTATTTACAACATTCTCAAAAATAAATGAATTAATTGATGATAAGTCGAGTGTAAAGAGAAAAGGGCAATTTCAAAAACATCTTTATTTGCAAAAAAATGTTCAAAGTAACCTTCCCTACGACGAATACATGCCCGAACACGCTTCCTTATCTCTATGACGGTCACTCTTGGACCGAATATGCGTCTAATTTCGTCATTATCTTCAAATATGTTTTGAGAAGAATTTCGATACACGGCATATTCCGTCTGTATAAACAAGGGACTTCATGTAAAAATCAACCGGCGTTAGGTTCTGGTCATTGTGCATGCCATGTAGTCATGTAGTGGGACCGCCCTGTCAATATAACACGTGGGAACCGAGACATCCTACCATTGCCGCACAGTAGATCGGTAGTGCTCTGATCAAACTATCACAATATTCATTAATTATTAGCCCCAAAAAAGTCAACGAAATCTAAAAAAGCAAAACCAACAGGTCCACGGATACGGTTTTGATTCAAATGTTTGGATAGGTATCATTAATAATGATTTTTGAACAATAATTTAATTTTTGATTGGGCTCTATTTTTTAAACAATAATTTAAATGGTGAGAATTAAAATTAATTTTTAAGGAATGAGCTAAGATCATTGTTTTTAATTTGAATTTAGAAACAAGATTATGAGTTTTTTCGAACACAACGATTGTTTAGTGCACTATCGAAATAAACACAAAACAAAATTTGATAGGAAATTACTTGCTATTTTAAAACGAATGATATTTCTGCCATTATTAGTATTTATAAATGATAACTGATGTATTGGCAACTGATTAAAACTAAAACTACTAAAATCCAACCAGTATTTTTTTATTTATTGATGTTTTTGTAATCAATTCGGGATTTTTTTACCAAAACCAAAAATGTTGAATATCTCAGAAACTAGCCACTTTCCGCCCAAGGACCTCAGGGCTAATTTTGTAGGAAATTAGTTGTATTATTACCTCCCGAGAGGAATACGTCGAATTCAAAGTCACCCTGTATAAGTATGTTCTCGGCTTACTCACGTAACTGTTTGACGAGGAACTCGACTAGTTTCATTGCGGCGATTGTCGCGCTGCTAATCGCCGCGTCGTGTGTCGTGGAATGCTGCTCATGAATATGAGCCTCTAGCATGGCTTAAAACTAGTCGAGTTCCTCGTCAAAACGTTACGTGAGTAAGCCGATAACATAATAATTAATTTAGTATGTCTCACGAAAGTTACAATAAAACTATACAGTGAAGGTTTTTATTCGAACAGTGTTATATCATGAAGCAAGTACCTACAAAGAGGAGATGCCAGAAAGTGGCACTTTAAATTGTGGACAATTGGCAACGTGTGTGTAGTATGGGACTGCTAGATGGGAAATAGAGAGGGGCGTGGTTTGTAACGTCCCGCGCTCCCCGTAAAGTGTCACGCATTATGTTAAAGGGAAATCCAGTTATGACATCCTCCTCTTTTTATTTCATACTAGCTGCTTCCGTGCGGTTTCACCCGCTCTGTTTGGCTCCTGTTAGACAAAGCGTGATGTTTTATAGCCTATAAGCCTTTCTCGATAAAAGCACTACCCAACACAAAAATAATAATTCAAATCGGATCAGTAGTTCCAGAGATTAGCGCGCAAACAAACAAACTCTTCAGCTTTATAATAATAGTATAGATCACAACAAAATAATAAAGGCTAAACTGTGCTAATGTAATTTTAACTCTGTTTTTAGTACTTGAAGATCGGTTTTCCGAAGACGACCTAGCTGGTAGAGATAAGAGATCAACAGATAATATTTATTTTGAGGATAAGGATATTGAAGAACCAAAGTATTGGAATACAAGTAAGTAATTTGATACATACATACATAACTTCACGCCTTTAATCCCCGAAGGGGTAGGCAGAGGTGCACGTTATGGCACATAATGCCAATGTACACCCACATTTCACAGTTTGTTGTAAGTCCCATGTAATAGGTGGTGAGCCTATTGCCATATACCGGGCACATTTCCAGACTCCGTGCTACCACTGAGAAATTTTCGAAAAACCGAAAAAAGCTCAGTAATACTTCGCCCGACCCGGGAATCGAACCACTCGGCCAACGAGGCAGTCAGTTATTTGAATGATAGATATATCTTTTCTCTCCTACAGCGCGCTACATATCACACAGCTTGCTACGCGTAGTAGTTACAGCTGTGTACAGTCTGTCACTCGCTCAACACTCCGCTACACTTCTACAGCGCGCTACATGTCACACATCTTGCGACGTGCAGTAGTTACAGCTGTGTACAGTCTGTCACTCTCTCAGCACTCCCCTACACTCCTACAGCGCGCTACATGTCACACAGCTTGCTACGCGCAGTAGTTACAGCTGTGTACAGTCTGTCACTCTCTCAACACTCCCCTACACTCCTACAGCGCGCTACATGTCACACAGCTTGCTACGCGCAATAGTTACAGCTGTGTACAGTCTGTCACTCTCTCAACACTCCCCTACACTCCTACAGCGCGCTACATGTCACACAGCTTGCTACGCGCAGTAGTTACAGCTGTGTACAGTCTGTCACTCTCTCAACACTCCCCTACACTCCTACAGCGCGCTACATATCACACAGCTTGCTACGCGCAGTAGTTACAGCTGTGTACAGTCTGTCACTCTCTCAACACTCCCCTACACTCCTACAGCGCGCTACATATCACACAGCTTGCTACGCGCAGTAGTTACAGCTGTGTACAGTCTGTCACTCTCTCAACACTCCCCTACACTCCTACAGCGCGCTACATATCACACAGCTTGCTACGCGCAGTAGTTACAGCTGTGTACAGTCTGTCACTCTCTCAACACTCCCCTACACTCCTACAGCGCGCTACATGTCACACAGCTTGCTACGCGCAGTAGTTACAGCTGTGTACAGTCTGTCACTCTCTCAGCACTCCCCTACACTCCTACAGCGCGCTACATGTCACACAGCTTGCTACGCGCAGTAGTTACAGCTGTGTACAGTCTGTCACTCTCTCAGTCTCCGGTAATCACTACGTAGTATAAAGCAAAGTCGCTTTCTCTGTCCCTATGCCCCTTTGTATGCTTCAATTTTGAAAACTACGCAGCGGATATTGATGCGGTTTTTAATAGATAGAGTGATTCAACAGGAAGGTTTATATGTATAATACATGCAATATATACCACCATTGCACCCATGCAAAACTAGGGCGGGTTGCTAGTAGAAGAAAATAATGGATTTGTATTTAAATTTATTTATATGATTCCAGGACCTTCACAATCTTCGCAGCCTGTGTACAATAATCCTATAGATACACCGAGTTCTGCGCCCATCAGTCCTGATGGTAAGGGTCTTCCTAAATTAAACGCCTGTTCCACCACCTTCAAAGTCAAAGTCAAAGCATTTATTTCAATTAATCCTAAATAAGGCACTTTTGAAACGTCAAATTGAATTGTCCGTCAGTCTGTCTGTCAGTGAAGCTAGGCGCTCATTCCAAAGTGTAGCTTCGAATGGAGAATAACGAGCAAGAAACTCCATCGTTACTCTTTTTAAAAAATGTATTTTACAATATCTCTGATACACTATTTATCTATTGTATATATATGTAGGAACAATGTAACTACAATACGTCAAAACTAACGGGACAATAAAACCAATTTGTAAAATAAAATAGCGGGTTATTTCAAACATATGGGCACCCATATACCTAATCATACCTTCATATACCTAAGTGCTCGATAAATTTATGTGACAGATGGTGCTTACAAATTACGTTCTTAATTCAAAGTTATCTGATACATAGCGGCTATCCAGACATTGTGAAATAAGTCCTTAGAAAAGAAAAAACTATATTTACACTGACAACTAACACATTACGATCTCAGGAATGAATCGATCTCGAATCCAAAACTCTCTTTTAAGTAAAAGGGTTGAAAATAATTTGTAATAAAATTGTACAGTAAGGAAAAGATACGAAAGTTCCGGCGAATTCGAATAGGAAACTTGGAGCTTGTTAGGATATTATTATTAATCATGATATCAAGTATAATTTTATTACAATAGGTATTGTACTTATTTTTTCAGATGAAATCGGCAGATTCTTCGTCCAGTACAACAACGTGCCGATGGGGGCTGAAAGAGTGGACGATCGTGTGTTCATAACAATCCCACGGCGAAGATATGGTAAGTACAATGCGATATTAGGACAGTCTTCTTCATCATCATCATATCATCAGCCTATAAACGCCTACTACTGCTGAAAGGCGCCTCTCCTACTCGGAGGTTTGGTATTTGGAAGTTTAAGACGGTTTTATGGTTAGCGTAGGCCCGCATCGTACGCATTCCGTATGAAGTCATCAGTACGCATCGCATATAGGCATTGCTGATGATGCTTTCCGTACGATGCGGTTCATTAGACGTAGTTGTATGAGTTTCTATACAAGACAAACTAAAATCCGTTGCGTGCGATTAGGGCCTGTGGACGCGCAACTTTAGCGTCGGTTAATATCTGACGAAACATGCGTCGCGGTTGTACGGTGTTGTTGCGGTCAATGGAATTATAAATTCTAATTATAACTTTGAAATCGCCAATCCGCATTGAGCAAGCGTAGTGATTAATGCTCAAACCTTCTCCGTGCAAGAGGCTTTTGGTCAGCAGTGGCCACTAATAGGCTTGATATATGTATGATGTAAGTCTATATTCTTTTCCAGGTATACCAGCAACGCTAAACTACATAGATCTAAATCGCCATAGGAACAGCCGTTCACCTCCACTTACTCCATACCCTGACATGAAGAGATCCAGGTCTTTGATATCGGTGTACAGGACGCGAGCTGATGAGTGTGGTCGCCTCTGGATGGTCGACACTGGAGTTATTGAGATACCAAGTGAGTTTATACCCCTTTTTTATTTCGAGGAAAACCACCACAGATGAGGTATGGCTGATGCCTGATTCGGAGCTGCGGACTACCTAACGGGTTTACCGGAGCTCCGGCTAGAAAAGCAGGATTATGAACGAGGTGGTTTTTAGTCAGTAAGAGTCTTACACTCCAATCGTCTCACCCAAGGCGGAACAAGTCATTGGATAATTTTTTCCCCTTAAAAAAGCTTTTGGGGAGAAAAACTAAGAAGTGTGGAAGTCTTACCTCGCCAAAAGCACCCTGTAGCTAGTGTGGCCACCATCAGAAACTGTAAACGGATCCTCTTATAGACACGTTCCGGAGGGTTACATACTTTATCTGATTTTGTAACATTTGATCAATTTTATACAGTGCAAACCATTTGTGTTGTATTTCGACGTGTATGCCCAAAAGAAGGTCGATTTAATAGCATCTTAATCTATTTTTAAAAGATTGAAAATGTTTTCTTTTACAGACAATCCACAGTATCTCCAGCGGCCTTCGATTGTGGTGTACGATCTGAAAACGGACAAACAGATTCTTCGGTATCAATTCAAGAGTTCAGATACCCCTACTAATAGAACTGCTACTGGTAATTGTTTCTAAATCCATCAATCAGTCAGTATTCTGTATTGATCAACCTGTCAGTAAATTAATTAACCAATCAGCCAGTCAATTAATCAATCATTCTGCCAATTGATCAATAATTCTGTCAATTGATCAATCATTCTGTCAATTGAACAATCATTCTGTCAATTGGTCAATCATTCTGTCAATTGATCAATCATACTGTCAATTAAAAATCAGTCTGTTATGTAATCAATTGGGCAATCAATTAATCTATCAGTCAGTCAAATACCCAATTGACAGTCAGTCAACCAATTGTCAATCAATCAGTCAGTCATTCAACAAATTGATCAATCAATCAAACGATCAATCAGTCAGTCACTCTCACTCTTTCTCAACTAAGAACTCTTCAAATATTTTCAGGTCTTGCCTCGATTACGGTCGTTATCAAAAACGGTGATTGCAGCGATGCGTATGCGTATGTACCAGACTTGCAGACATTTGGTCTGATCGTCTACTCCCTGAGAGAGAACGACAGTTGGAGGCATCAGCACAATTACTTCAGTTTTAACCCCACTTCTGGAAGTTTGAGGGTTGCAGGTTGGTTCCTTGTAATTTTTTAGAGGTAACAATCAGACAAACGAGTATACCAGTCACCTGATGGTAAGCAATCGAGGTTCCGGTATAGGTGTATGGTGTCTTACACAATTTAATCTGCTACTCGGCTCCTATCGATCAAAGCGTGATGCTATATAAATAATTAAACTATCCAACACAAAAATAATTATTCAATTCGAACTAATAGTTCTAAAAATCATCCTATGATTTCTCCCGCCTTAGACGAGACGAGAGGGAATGTCAGACTCTTACTAACTAAAACCACCCTATTGCTACTCCTGCTTTTCGAGCCGAAGCCTTAGTAACCCGCTAGATAGTTAGCAGCTCCGGGCGGCAGTCCACAAAAGTGTAGAATATGGAATTTTAATCTTTTTAAAAATGTCATTAAATTCCAGGTCATTCATTTATCTGGAATGATGGAATCTTCAGCGTGGCTGTGGGGCAGCCAGGGTCTGATGGCTGCCGTCCGGTCTACTTCCATCCTATGGTTAGCAACCAGGAGTTCTCCGTGTCTTCATGCGAGCTGGAGAAGAGACAAGCTAACGAGACTGCTTTTGAGGTTAGTCTTTTTTAGTAGACCGTGAGACTGATAGTAGACTGTTAAACATCTTTTTTATGGTATAAGCCGGTAAACGAGTAAGCGGATCACCTGATGGTAAGCAATCGCCGCCGCGTTATAAGTGCGTTGACGGTCTTTTGGGGGTTAAGAATTTGAAGGTTTTTGGGAAATCTGAGATTGGGACGATTAAGAAACGGTGAATTACGGGCCTCTAGTAACCTCAATTATACAACGCAAGCGTTGTTTTACGTCAGTTTTCTGTGAGGCTGTGGTATCACTCCGGTTGAGCCAGCCTATTTGTGCCGAAGCATGGCTCTTCTATTATCTTAGATCGATTGAGCTGAAATTTTGTATACACGTTTAGATTCCATGACCATAGACCTTAAGCAATAAAAGCTTGTTTTTAATTAAATTTTTTGACCTATCTGACCATCACAAATGGGGGCAATTTTTTTTATGTAGATAGCGGCCAAACGTCGGCCCATTTAGCCGACGTTTGGCCGCTATCTCGTCTGATGGTAAGTGATGATGCGGCCTACGATGGAGCACGTCTGCCCATAAGCAACGTATTCACTCCGGCTTTGAAGATACCCAATGATTTTAAAATCAAATATTGTTCTAGGTGGTCGGTGATCGAGGTAGGAACAGCCAGAGCACGATGCACGAAATGCATGGCCCCTCAAAGGTGATGTTCTTTGCTGAAGTGGGGAGAGACTCCGTATCTTGCTGGAACACTGACATGCCACTGCGTCCTGAGAACATGGAGATGCTTGCACAGGATAGCTCTAGATTGAGCTATCCATCAGGTACTTATAAAGTTGTTTTTAGTGTTTCGTAGCCATTGGCAAAACCGGCCAAGTGCGAGTCGGACTCGCCCATGAAGGGTTCCGTAACAGCAAGTAGATGACATAATATAAAATGTTGTAAAAAAACCTGGTTTTACATAGTGTTTGTATGAACGACAAAGTTATATTTGCGGTTTTTGAAAATGTTTTATTTCTCCAAAACTAATAATGATATCTCGTTCAAACCAATTTTCGTTGTTAGTTTCCATTGAAACCTACAGCATATATTTTTTTCAGTTTTCTCACACTCTTATTTTAAAAGTTAGAGGGGGGGACACTCATTTTTCCACTTTGGAAGCGTCTAACTTTCAAACGATTGATTTTAACGAAAAGTGGTTTTAGGAACCTTAATGTGTCTTGTGAGCTAAAAACCACCCCGTTTCTACTCCTGCCTTTTGAGCCGGACCCCCGGTAGTCCGCAGTCTGGCAGTATTTGGATCGAGAATCCAGGAAAACCCCTACCCCTCTATTAATGGAGCCTTTTGTAAATGAGACAAATATTTATTTATATCTGGTTATCTGAGACTCTAGGTTAATAGAATACCTCTATAAGTAATACCATTTTACAGGTCGTTTGATGTCTCACTTAATTAGGTACTGCTATTCGTGAAAACCTATAATTGGCTCTTTGTCACATTGTAAGTTTTTAAACTGACATGTTCACTACACTATTATTAAAAGTTAAGACCGGATACTTACCTTGATTATTTATGGCTATGAGTTTTTGATATTTCGGCACTGTCGTAAGCGCCATGATCACGGACGAATTGTAGTATATGCGGGTGGATATGAGCAGACAAATGCCGAAATATCGGACACTCATGTCCGAATACTCAAACGCTACTCAATTTTAAGACGCTCTCAAAACTAGTTCTGTCACTATCAATCAATCAATTCTTTATAAAATGACAGAGATAGCACGATATTTAAGTACAACTTAAAATTGAGTAGCATTTCAGTATTCGGGCGTTATAGACAAAAATAAACATGGTAAATATCCTGTCTTAACTCGTAATGTTAGTTATACCACATTATTTATTAAAATTGTAGATCTGTTGGTTTTCTATGTGTTTAAATAAATTAATAAACAATGTTTCACTGTATTACAGATTTGCACGTGACGGACAACGAAGTATGGGTGACATCGAACACGCTGCCTCGGTTCATATTCTCCAGATTCAACACGAACGACTATAATTTCTACGTGTACAAGTAATTATGAAGGCTTTTATATTACTTTAGTACTACTTACGTCTACGTCACGTCTTTTATCCACGAAGGGGTGGTGCATATTACGGCACGTTATGTGGCTATACAATGTACACCCAGTTTTTACCATTTGTGTCATAAGTCCCATGTAATAGGGGGTGAGCCTATTGCCATATAGGTAGGTACTGGACACAATTCCAGTTTTTTACTTAATTATGTCTTATATAAGTTATCATTATCATGTACGGTTGGCGCAGTTGCTGGATGACCGCTTCTGTGCAACGTGTAGCGGTTTCGATTCCCGCGTCAGCCAAAAGTAAAAATGGTATTTTCTGTTTGCGTACACACTTGTGCACTATAGGTAATATTACCTGCGCCAATGACCCAACCAAACAAAACACCAAACGCGGTAACGTTTTAATCTTGTTAAATGAAAAACAAGCTCGTTTAAGGGTTTGAGCAACACACACAGACTTGACAATCAGAGTATCGAACGCTCTCTCGTTTCATTTTCGTTGTACGTAAAGCAAACTTGTACTAACCTTACTGGTTTCTTACAAAATCAAAATTAATGGTTTTTTTTCCTTTTCAGGGCAAATGTGGACAATATATTATCTGGAACTATCTGCGACGGCGCTAGGAGGTCGGACTCCCCTCTGTATTACCCACAAGATAGTTACTATAGTAAAAATAAATATTCATAATATTAAAATTACTTCTATGCTATCGACTTATGACAGAAATTCGTTGCTAAGTTAGAAATTATATTGATCGATTTCTAATTTAAGTAATTCCATATTGACGGTTAAAAGGAAATAGGGTATAAGCGACATTTTGGTCAAAAATGAGTTTACTATGCTATCAGCTATCCTACGTAAAAAAATCCGCTCTTTCGAATGCGCTTACTCTCATGGCTCTACGATGACATTTTTGGTTTATAACCTAGCAAAAAAATCATTTTCCTAGTATTCTTTCGACGACCTACGAGTTTAAACGGCTCGCCTGAACATTTCATTTTTTGTCGCTTATACCCTATTTCCTTTTAACCGTCGATATGCAAGCTACCCTTGAAAACGCTCCGATAGGTAAAGGGCGTTTACTCTTGAAACCAATTTCAATGTCAATCCAATAAAATCTTAATAATTATTTAATGTATTGTCCGGAAATTCCTCTCTCTTGAGCCCTTGACCTTCGGTAGCTTGGATTTATCCCGTTACTGGTGGGCTACTGCTTTTTATATTTTTAAATGTATTTTTTTTTTCTAATTAAATATTTAAAAATGTAATCAACATGTAAAATAAGTAAATAAATAAATGAAATTCAATGTCAAAACTATACAACCCCAATCGTAGCTGTTACTAAAGCATTCAAAGTACGGAATATATAAAGCCAAACTCAATACCGTTTGGTTCATTCAATGTCCACACAATACGGGTGCAATGGGCGCTAGTGTTGCAACTCAAGAGTACGTTCACAATATCAATGTCGGTTTGATATTTAATTATGTTTGTTTTTATACTTTTGTATTTAATTCGTTTTATAGTTAATTATAATTATTATAATACTGACAATAAAAAATACCTTTAAGATTTGTTTTTATTTAATTGTTTATTTTTATAAGCTATGAAATAGTGTGTTTTGACGTTATTCCGTTTTTATGTTAAATAACAGACTTATTTCTAGAATAGTAGCAAGAAAATATCGATAATTATGTAGGTCATAAAATCTATGAATGAAAGTGTAATTATTTTTGAATAATTTATTGTATTGAAAAGTCGAAATATTATTTTTTTCTGAGAAAACTATCCAACCCAACGCTAACTTGCAAGTACTTGGGCAAGCGTGGTGATAAATGCTCAAACCTTCTCCGTGTGAGAAGAGGCTTTGATCAGCAGTGGCCACTTATAGGCTGTTGATGTGATGTGAAGAAACTACCCAAATATGAGATATAGTACAAAAACTACTGATTATTTTGTCTTCAAACTTATTAAGTATATTACGTTAAAGAAACTTACGTTCGAATACTCAAACGCTACCCAATTTTAAGACGCTCTCAAAAACATTTCAGTCACTAACAATTATTTATAAAAAGACAGAGATAGCACGATATTTATTTATTTTTTGATGGGGGAAAATCATCTAATTACTTCTCCCGCCTTGGGCGAGGCGAGAGGGAGTGTCAGACTCTTACTGACTAAAAACCACCCCGTTCCTTCTCCTGCTTTTCGAGCCGGAGCCCCGGTAAACCCGCTAGGTAGTCCGCAGCTCCGGTAGCACGATATTTAACACACACACAACTTCACGCCTTTTATCCCCGAAGGGGTAGGCAGAGGTGTACATTACGATACGTAATGCCGCTATACAATGTACACCCACTTTTCACCATTTTTGTTATAAGACCCATGTAATAGGGGGTGAGCCTATTGCCATATACTGGGCACAATTCCAGACTCCGTGCTACTACTGAGAAATTTTCGAAAATCCGAAAAAAGCCCAGCAATACTTTGCCCGACCCAGAAATCGAACCCGAGACCCCTTGTTCGGCAGTCGCACTTGCCACCACTCGACCAACGAGGCCACGATATTTAAGTACAACCTAAAATTGAGTAGCATTTCAGTATTTGAGCGTTAGTCTTTAAGAAACGTATCAACATTATTATGCTTAGTAGCCAGTCGTAGTAGATGCGCTGTGCGGTCCGGTGTAGCGAGCCAGTCTCGGGAGCCGCGTGACGTCACCAGTCTCCCGACCAACCATCGCATCAGCTCCAGTTTGTCGACTACGGTGCGGAGTTTCCTGGAAAAATTGGTATAAGTATGTTTTAAATATCTTTATTAAATTAATTAGAGGGTTTCATCATACAATGATTATGTCTATTAACATTTTTATTGTATTTTTTGCTAGTAAGTATAACTTTTTTCCTTTATTGTCCGATAATGGTATATTTACCAACGTCATAATCAGATGTAGGAAAAATCAGTTTTCTTTCAAATTCGCCCCAAACACACAGGTATTTAATTTATTTTTTTAAAAACGTTGCCTCACGCTAGAATTTTTCCCTGTGTCTGTGGCGTTTACAAATATACAGGTTCACATACACATGACACCCAGACTCGGAACAACAATTTGTAGATCACAGAAAGAGTTGCTCCGTGCGGGATTCGAACCTGCTTGCACGACAGACGGTTGCCTATGCAGAGGTGCACATTACGGGTTGTTATACCACTGTACAACATACACCCACTTTTCACCAATTGTGTTATTAGTCCCATGTAATAGGGGGAGAGCCTATTGCCATATACTGAACACAATTCCAGACTCCAAGCTACTAATGAGAAATTTTCGAAAAAGCGAAAAAAGTCTAGGTAGCAAATGAATAAAAAAATTAAAACTCACTTATACATAGGACTAGTAACATCATACTCTTCGAAGTAATTGCCAGACTCCCTCATATCTCTCAACTGTGTCAACTCCTGATCCCAGAGACTCCTTGCAGCAGCTAGCTCTGCCTCCTTCTCCGCTTCCAAACTCTTCAGGTGACGCAGCTGTGACTCTTGGTGGCGGAACTCCTTGAGTGCTGTGGTTATTTGTCTGGAATTGTGAAATAATAATTTTGATGTTAGTTCAAGCTTCAAGCTGGCCAAAGAAATAGAGGTAAGATAAATATGTGTTGGTTGGACGACATTATTAAAATAGCCACAATTTTTTTTAAGAGAGGGAAATCATTCTATTACTTCTCCCGCCTTGGGCGAGACGAGAGGGAGTGTCAGACTGTTACTGACTAAAAACCACCCTGTTCCTACTTCTGCTTTTCGAGCAGGAGTCCTGGTGACCCGCTAGGTAGTCCGGCGCTTTGGGATTGATGTACTCTTAGTATGAATATGCTTTACGTTGAACGAAGGCGAAACGAGAGCGCGTTCGGCGCTCTGATTGGTTGGTTCATTTGCGCTGGTCAATCAAAGCGCCAAACGCGGTCTGGTTTCGTTTCGTGAGCAAGGGATCTCAGGTTATATTACTGCAACAGGCAAAGAAGTGAAATTTCGGAAATTTCTACTCAAAATTTCCAAAACTCATCAATTCTCTCCAGATTTGAAATTTGAAAAGTGCCTAGTATTTGGCATTCTCCTATACTTACTCTTTTCTCTCCACAAGATCAGGTTCTAGATTACGGTCCGGCGTAGTGAGGAGAGCCTTCACAGCATGTGCCTGAGTCAGAGACTTCACTATACTTTGTTCCAAAACCTTCCATTGTGCCAGTTCTCCATACTCCTTTATAGTTTCTTCTGTTTTTGTTCGCTCCGTGATTTGTGGTAAGGCTGGAAAGTGAGAGAAATTGATTTTTAATGTTTAAAGTATATTTTTGATAGTCAAGATTGGTTCAGCGAAATGTGCCATAATTATTGTGGGAGAGCCATGGTTTGGCACTAATGGGTCAGCTCAACCGGAGTGATAACACGGCCTCACAGAAAACCAATGTAAAACAACATATTTTATTGTACGAGTGTGATTACTGTAGGTCCATTTACCCCTTATCCCAATCTTTCCAATCCCCGTTTACCAAACAAACCTTAAAATAAAACCTAACTCCCAAAAGGCCCGCAATGCACTTGTAAATAATGTTTACCATCAGGTGATACGTCTGCCGGCTGATACCAGTTAGATAGATAGTTAGAAGGTGTTCTTTTTAACGTTTTGTTTTATCTAAGTATTACCAGATCCTGAAACGCAACTATCAAGAACTCTAACATGATAATCTGTATAAAATCTCACTTGAAATTTCAATGAAAACTAGAAACAAAGTTCTTTTTTGTATTGTTAGCTTTAGCTAGTATTTAGAAGGATTTGTTGACTAAAAACGAGATATTTTCGGTATTTAAACTACTCAATTACTAAGACAAATTATACTTTTACAGGTTTAATCACTCACCAGACAAAGGCTTCGCTTTTAACAGCCTTAATTTTGAAGTTAAAAAAGTTAAATCTTGTAATTTGTTCGTTAGCCCTTCTTCAAACGGTTCTTGTATCTTTGCTGAGAATAATTCAGTAGATATGTCACGCAATTGCTGCTCGAAGGCATTACTGACATCTTTTAATTGTTTAAATGCAGTCATTTTAAATAATTATTCGTAAGTAAATAATTATTTCTTTACGATTCACCGTTTTGTTTTTTAAATTGAATTTGACAACAAACTAAAGTCATAACAATAGTTTAGTCCACAGAATATAGATTTGTAAACATTTCATTCATTCACTTAAGAACAATAATATTTTCAGATCAGAGTATTTCGTTTAGGAAGCTAAAAAAGAAAAATTAATTAAATAATAATGCTTTGATCACACCATTTATATTAAATAATTCAATAATAGCTTGGCGTTTGATTAAAATCTCGCCTGGTAGGTAATAAGCGATTGTTTGGCCAATGATGGAGAAACAGATTCCAGCAAGGAATTATCATATTTTTATTTAAATAAAACAAAATTAATTACAAATTTACATTCATTATGTATATACATAATACCTATATATGGTTCTTTAATAATATGACAAGGAATAATTTTTCAATCTGCAGCAATTTGAAACAAAGCTATGCTCAAAATCCTAAAATCCAAATACCTACCTTTCACTTGACAGACGAAAAGAAGTGACCCATGACATGACAGCTCAATGTCAAATCGGATGTTTGTTTGTGAACAGTTTGTTTAGAAAAAAATCAAAATAACATCATGAAATAACATAAAAACTAATAAAAAAACATCAAAAACCCTGCACAAAAGCTGAAACATACAACCAAAATGTCAGACACCAGCAATAATCTTAGTTACATGTGTTTGTTACCAACGGAACTTTTACTGAATATATTTTACCACTTACCTGCTAAAGATTTGTGGAAAGTCCGAGGTGTGTGTGCCAGATGGTTGACAATAATTAACGAGATAACTGAATTAGACGACTTATGGCGTACTTTCTGTATAAGAGACTTTGGAGCTAAGTTCACACTGAAGGCGAGAAGTAAACAGAAAGCAGGATTAAACTATTTCCACCTTTACCGATCTTTGTCGCTGTGGAATCGGCTATCAGATGCTAATGAAAGCAGGGACGAGTTTGCCGCAGCCTCCCGCATGTATGAAGAGATAAGAAACTTCGTGATTCTCGACAAAAATGTACTAGGAGTCCATAAAAAAGGTGCAGTAGTATATTATGACATGGAAACACTGAAGGAAGGGAAACGAGAATCAATCACTGGCGATTATTCAAGGTACATAGAGAACGATGTAGCTATTGTCATTCAGAGCTACCACTTAGAACTTTATCTCATTAAGAAAGCAATATTTGACATAACTTTGGATGATAGTAACACTACATTCAGTAACGGTAAACTTTTCTATCTAACAGATGATACGTTATACTTTGTTACCTTAGCGGATGAGATATACATGTGTAATTACTATAAACGGCAGTTAAAAGCGCACTATATCACTCGTTCTGAAGACGGTATCATGTCTCTTGGATACACAAATAAGCAGCTCAATGTGTTAACTTTCCATCGGAAGATATACACTATAGTCAATAACGAGATGGTTTTCGTATGCGCACTGGGACCAGACTCAAATCTCTTGCACCAATTAAAAGAGTACAACTTTTTAGAACAACTTGATTGGAGAATCTACTTCCAATGGATGTATGTACTAAACCATTCTATACCTGACGATGGTTTACTACGAGATATCATAATTATAAGACCATACGGAGATGTATACTTCGTTGGATCAAATTGGGGAGTTCTACGGATCTACTACGCTCCTTATGCAGACGGTGAATTGGACATATTTCACACAGCCCCAGTCAAACAGTATAATTTCATGGAACGATCCGACTGTCCCGTTCTTTCTACGTGTCAGATATTACAAATAGATGTATCGGAGATTGAAGACGGACATTTGGTGATTGTTGCGATGCCGAAGAAGATTGCTACGTTGAAGTTTACGCATACATTCAATAGTGGACCTGAATTAGCCCTCGTGCCTTACCGCATACCGCAAATCAAATTATAGGAGATTTTGTAAGGGTATTTCTTTATTTATTTAATATTTAAGTAATGGATGATACCACATAATTATAATATTATGACTAGTATGATTCATCATCATATCTACCCTAATATTTGAGGGGATAAAATAATTTATTGACTTCTTCCGCCTTAGGCGAGGTGAGAAGGAATGTCAGACTCTTACTGATTAAAAACCACCCCAGTCCTGCTCCTGATTTTCGAGCTAGTTAGCTAGGTAGTCCACAGCTCCGGATCAGGCATCAGTCCTACTGGGCCCCATCTGTGGTGGTCTGATGGCTCTTTGAGGCGCGCGCGGAAGGCAACACGCCTAACGCACGGGTCATGAATGTTTTAATGTCTGTCTGGTGGATTAATTTTGTAAATATTAGTCACGTATTTTTTCTTTTGTTATAATTTATTTTCCACGATTTTATTACATGTCGTCTGCCGTCTTGATTTACAAAATTTTATAGAATACCGTGATGTAGCGAGCTCCCACTACTAAACTTAAATTTGTTTTATCTGATTATTGTAACCTTATAATATGATAAAATGCTTGTCTAAAATTTTTTAATTGTCTAACTGACGGACTAAACAGTTTTTTAATTTTCATACTCTATCAACTACCCTTTTTTAATCAGGTACTTTGTTATGCTACTCCGGGGTTGGTCTAGTAAGAGGATCCTGTGCCTCTGTTAGGTGCAGATGGTGACTACTAGGGTACGTTTTAATGAGGTAAAAGACCATCCTACACTACCTAATTTTTCCCAAAAAGCTAGGCGCCTTTTGAAGGGTTCCCCCGTCAATTAGAAACTTATTCTTAAAATATCATCACTACGTAGTATAAAACAAAGTCGCTTTCTCTGTCCCTATGTCCCTTTGTATGCTTAAATCTTTAAAACTACGCGACGGATTTTGATGTGGTTTTTTTAATAGATAGCGTGATTCAAGAGGAAGGTTTATATGTATAATACATGCATAATATATATCACCATTGCACCCATGCGAAGCTGAGGCGGGTAGTTGACAGATAATTATGTATGTGGTATCATTCATTACTTACTTACTACTTAATGCAAATTTTTATACCTACTGTTGCTTTGTAAGCTTAATAAGCTAATTTGTACCTTGCACTGAGGCTCAGCAAACTCCTGTATGCCAGTAACCTTGGTATGAGTTAACTTTAGTTTGGTAGAGGTACTCTACTTGTAGGTACCAAGCGTACACTATTCATAGTACGAGTTTGCTTTACGTTAAACGAAAACGAAACGAATGCGTGTTCGGTGTTCTGATTGGCTGGCACGAGTGAACCAACCAATCAGAACTCCGAATGCGCTCTTGTTGAACGTAAAGCTAACTCATACTAAGGGTACTGATTGGTTGATTTATTCGAGCCGGCCAATCAGAACGCCGAACGCTCGTACTAAGGGTACTGTACTTCACTATAATATAATAGAAAAAGATGACATAGAAATCTCACTTTTCGTAAACTAACTAACTATGAAATATACAAACATTCATACATTATCACGCTTTTTATTTCTCAAAGAGAAAGGTAGTAGTCTTGATTTTCATGTTATACGCGGTCAATATTTAAGCTTCGTTTTACTTGATTGACTCAGGAATCGAACCTAATACGAGTTGCTTGGTAGTTACGGTTGCTAGCACAGTATGAGCCATAGGTACCAGGTTTAGTGTTATTTTTGATAATTTTTCTGACTCGGGAATCGAACCCAAGACGTGTTATTCGGCAGATACGTTTACTATCACAGTATAAGCAATAAGTAGTTACCAGGTTTCGGGTTATTATTGAGGATTTGTGTGACTCAGGAATCGAACCCGAGACGTTTTGCTCAGTAGTTACGCTTGCTACTACAGAATGAGCTATAGGTACCAGGTTTCGTGTTATTATTGAGAATTTTCTGTCTTGGGAATTGAACCCGAGACGTTTTGTTCGATAGTTACGGTTGCTACCACAGTATAAACAATAGGTATCAGGTTTCGTGTCCTTACTGATATTTTTCTGACTCAGCAATCGAACCTGATACGTGTTGCTCGACAGTTACGCTTGCTACCACAGTATGAGAATATTTCTGACTCGGGAATCGAACCTGAGACGGTTTGTTCGGCAGCTAGGCTTGTTACTACTCGTTTAACAAATTGAGATTGGTTTTATATTCCGTACTCTGAATGCTATTGTAACAGCTACGATTGTGGTGGTATAGTTTTGAATAATTATTGTGAATTTGTTGGATTGAAATTGTAGACATTGAGATTGGTTTCAAGAAAGCCTTTGGAGCCCCGGTAACCTTTTACGTTGTCCGCAGCTCCGGATCGGGCATCAGCCCTACTGGGTCCCATCTGTACAACTCTACCTTATAGCTTAGTATCAGTGGAAACGGTCACATAGTTTCGTAGCATAGCTACATAGCACGTTTCCGGTGGCATAGCGCCCTTAGTTATAGGGGTGAATGGAAGAAGGCATATTGTGACAATCACTTAGAATGAGGGTAGGTTATAACGATTTTTTCACCTCTTTCGGGGGAATAGAAAGCGTGATGATAATTGCATGTCATTAAAATATCTAATTTATGTACCTTTTGACCGACAAATACCTACTGGGTTTTCTTGCTTCATTTAAACATTATAATTTAAGAATATATTCATACAATATTGGACTATATAACCTATTAATTATTATGTTATCGGCTTACTCACGTAACTGTTTGACGAGGAAAGGTACGTCCACATGTCCTCATCGTACGCATCGCACGTAACGGTTTTAGTTTGTCTTGTATAGAAACTCATACAACTGCGTCTACTGATCCACATCGTACGGACCGCATCATCGGCAATGCCTACTCGCGATGTGTACCGATGACGTCATACGGAATGCCGATGCCAAAAATCCGAGTGACAGTGACATCGGTCATCCGATTGCTCCAATACTCGCGTCAGCAATCCGAACAGTGGACGCAGATAATTCGTCCGATGCGTGCGATGCGTACGATGCGGGCCTGTGGACGCTTACCAGAACTTGACTAGTTTCAGACTATGTTAGAGGCTCGTAGCAGCGCGACAGTCGTCGCGTCGCGTCGTGTGTCGCGGAATGCTACTCATGAATATGAGCCTCTAGCATGGCTTGAAACTAGTCGAGTTCCTCGTCAAAACGTTACGTGAGTAAGCCGATAACATAATAATTAATTTAGTATGCCTCACGAAAGTTATACTAAAAACTAAAAACCTATATCATACAGCGAATGCTATCCCTGTTTCTTGCTTTATTTTAAAACTAAGGTAAGAATATATTCATGCAATTTTGAACTCTGTTACCTATGTCATAAAGCGAATGCTAACCCTTATGCCTTTGTGAATGTAAAAGTTTAACCGCCGTACTCAGAATCATTTTCGTTTTCCAATGTGTCAAATGTGTCTGAGTACGGTAGTTAGTTTTTTAATATCATTAGTATTAAGTTTGCTGTGATTTAAAAAAATGTACAAATATTTTTAATTGTAAATTTTTATATAGGTTTAAAGATTGGCAGATAACTTGGCAAGATCTTGTTATAATTTTTTTCAAAAAAAATATTAACTAAATATACGCGGACGCGGACGTTCAATAGTCAGCGCAACGTCGTCGCCGCATCTGCGCACGATGCTTGTGAGGATCAATCCCTGTGCGATTGGCGGAACTTTATATTAGTTAAAAAAAAATGCCAAGTTACGTGCCGAAGACCGTATGTCAGCTAAATCAGCTATTTTATTAAATGCCTAGCCTGTTTATTAAAATACGTTGATCTGTCGTGGTCTGTTGTGATTTACCTATGGGGCAATAAAAGACATAATGTTAACATCATCATGCTATCAGCCAGATTCTGTCTACTGCCTTACATGCTCTATGAAGCAAGTACAAAGAGGAGATGCCATAATGTGATTGTGCACTGTGACACAAACAAGGCTCTATTCAATGATATAATATGTAAAAAAGGTGAAGATAGTCACACATTAAAATGTCGATAATGTGGACAATTGGCAACATTATGTTTGTAGTATGGGACCGCTAGATGATAAAATAGAGAGGGGCGTGGTTTGTACGTGCTCTCGTTTCGATTCTCGATCGTCGGTACAGTTCTTACTGACGTTTCCTGGCTAATATCATGATGATGATGTATTATGAATTATTATTATTTAGATTTTTGTGACCAATTAAGTGAGATTATGTTTAATATTTTAGTTTTTAAGGGAAGGTCATATCTGAAACAAAATACGTCGATCGTATCATCGGTTACTCTATCGCGATGTCGTGCGTCAGCGATGTAGAAGCGAACGCGAAACGGTGCGGCGCGGCGCGAATACAAGAAACTGACAAAAGCTATTGATGTGGCCTACGTGATCAACCGCACGTGGGATGCAGTGAGCGATCAATTGGCTTGGTCACACCGCATCGCGTTGAATTCGCTTGTTACCGCACCGCTTCGCATTCGCTTGTAAATCGCCCTCGCAAGACGTCGCATAAGGTATCATCGGTCCAGTGCAAAGGATTAAGAGTTTGTCTATACATTTGTCTGTTCTGGCGTCACGCGAACCATGATACGTGACGCATGTTTTTTTATTTAAGTGTGGGAGAGCCATGCGTCGGCACGATTCGAACGCATCGCACGCGTCGGACGGATCGGTACAAACGGATTAATTTTTCAGACTGCGTCCACTGTATCGCCAGTGTTCGGATTGCCGACGCAAGTATTAGCAATCGGATTGCTGATGTCACTATCACTCGGATTTTTGCCATTGACATTTCGTATGACGTCATCGGTACGCATCGTATTTAGGCATTGCCGATGAGCGGTCCGTACGATGCGGATCAGTGGACGCAGTTGTATGAGTTTCTATACAAGACAAACTAAAATCCGTTGCGTGCGGTGCATACGATGCGGACCTGTGGACGCGTACCTTTAATGGGTATTTTTCGATATTTTCGATAAATCGCTTTGTAATACGAAGTCTGGAATTTAGCCACCTATATTTACTTAGGGGTTTCTTTAAATTTAGGAGAAGGCAAAACAGACACTTCTGTCTGTCCCCTTGGTCTTTAAGGCATGATGTTGACAAATAATTGTGATATTTTAAATAATAGAAGCTTTGTAACCACCTACTTTTGTGATGTATAGCTTATTTATAATTAGCTCGGGAATCGAACCCCGACGCTGCGAATTACTACTTAATTATAATAGTACCCATGACTATATTGAAAATTTGTTTAATTCTTATGTAATAATTGCACGCTGCTCATGAGTATGAATCCCGATCTGACTTGAAAATAGTAGAGCTTTCTCGAATAGGTATTTTGCAACATTACGCGCGCGTGCTAATGAAATTTTCTTGTTTTCTTTGTGATAAAAATAAAACTAATGAGTATGCAAAAAAAGTTTCTTTGGGAAAGTTGTTTGTTATCATGAGTACAATCACGTGTTTAAATATCGTTCACTAATTACCATTAACCCATTTATTGTATGTTCCACAGTAGTTATTATAAAATTGGTATGTCTATCGTGCCAATTTTTATAGGAAATCTTTTTGAGCCAAGTTTCAGTTAAAAATACTTAATTTTGAAAACCTGCCAAGTTTCAAATGTAGCTACATTATATTTTACATGCAATTTTGAGTCTTATTTCCATTGCCATAAGGGTAGCATTAAATGCAAATCATATTCTAAAGCAAAACGTGTCTTAAGTTTACGGTAATAGAATTCAAAATTGTATTGTAACACCGAGTTTATAGTAAATGGGGCAATGAATAAGGACAATTATAGCTATAGTTTTAAGGTTTAATTTACTGTGGTTGATTATTTTTTGAACTTTATAAATCCTGTATTAGATATCGGCTTTAATAGAGATATAATTTAAGTTATTTTTTAATAGTTTATGGTCTTTTCAAAGGGCGAAAGTACTCATGTTCATATATAAGGTGTTCTAAAAGTATCTGCCACGGATTTAATGGGAGGTAGGTCGAGATTTTGCTCTCAACCAATGACATGGCGGACCGCGATCTAGTTCGCTTCGATCTTTCGAATTGAAAGTTATGGAATAAACTGGCTTTTTTATGACAATCATACAATTATCTACTTCGCGACTGCCTCATTGGCCAAGTGGTTGCAAGTGCTACTGCCGGGCAAGGGGTCTCGGGTTCGATTCCCGGGTCGGGCGAAGTATTACTGGGCTTTTTTCGGATTTTCGAAAATTTCTCAGTGATAGCACGGAGTCTGGAAATGTGCCCGGTATATGGCAATAGGCTCACCACCTATTACATGGGACTTACTACATAAATTGTGAAAAGTGGGTGTACACAGTGGCATTACGTGCCATAATGTGCACCTCTGCCTACCCCTTCGGGGATTATGGGCGTGACGATATGTATGTATGTATGTATCTACTTCGCGCTTTGGACGAGGCGAGAGGGAGTATCAGACTCTTACTGACTTAAAACCACCCCGTTCCTACTCCTGCTTTTCGAGCCGGAACCCCGGTAAACGCACTAAGTAGTCCGCAGCTCCGGTTAGAATGGACTAGTTGCATTACCTATTTGTGAACATGAGTACTTTAAAATTGTTGTTTTCTGTTGTTTTACATTTCTTTTATTTTATTATAATAGTTTAAAATCTCTTAAACGGGCTCACTAAAGCTGTAGCTAGCACTAAGAACTGAAGAAATAAATAAAAACTGCAATACTATTATAATTGTTGTTTTATTTCTAGATATTTTTTAATGATTGACTGCCTCGTTGGCTAAGTTGTCGCAAGTGCGGCTGCCGGACAAGGAGTAAAGTATTACTGGGCTTTTTTTCGGATTTTTGGAAATTTCTCAGTAGTAGCATGGATTCTGGAATTGTGCCCAGTATATGGCAATAGGCATGGGCTCACCCCTATTATATGGGACTTATAACACAAATGGTGAAAAGTGGGTGTACATTGTGTGCACCTCTGCCTACTTCTTCAGGGATAAAAGGCGTGATATTACGACGAATATTACGAGTAGTAAGATATCTAAATCTATCGTTTTCTTTTCTCCTCTAAAAATGTCTTCTGATTTATTTCGTTGCGGGATCCAAGACAGTCATTCATGTCCCTGGGACGCGCCGGACTTCAATGTTCCGGTGTTTTCATGGTTGTATCTACTGTAGATCCTGGTGCACAGGAGTTGCAGCGGTATGGGAGGTTTTGGCGGGCTTGTCCCATTAAATTAGTAAGATACCATTTATTAAGAAGCTAAAAACGACAAATAAAACGGCCCAAAAAACTTTCAAAATTATTTATTTGCATTTTTTTTAATAAATATTATAGAAAGACCTTAGAATTGTTACCGCCGTACTCAGAGTCATTTAATGGTTACTTAACCGAGTCCTTAGCAATTAATTTCGATACAAAATCGTTACTAAGGAATAGTTTAAGTAATCATTAAATGTCTTGAGCGCGGAGTTAGTCATTTAATAATTCACTTAGAGATCTTAATCCATGTTGGGCCCTCAGATGTGAACTTTCTAAAATGGAGCTAGTGCCACTATCACTGTATTTCATGAGCAAAGTTTGATTGAAACCGTACTCCTGACTCGTGGCTGTTGAAGGCGGGAAGGATGGAAACTGCTTAAAGGCAGGAGTAGGTTTAGTAACAGGCTCATAATCAAAACCAAACACTTCCAACGAATGCTCCGAAGCATTTTCCATTTCTGAATCAGCTACACGTATCGTGTTACGCTTCTTGAAATTAGCACTACCATTTGAATTATGTGAAAAGGATTTCATTGATTTGAAGAAATCGCTTTCTGGATTATACGACTTTTTGCTGGATTTCGTGCTAGCTGATATTAATCTTCTTCTTTTAAACTGACATTCATGTACATCTCCCTCGCTAGGTTTTTTTGAGTCAGCGAAATGTATAGATCTTTTGTATCTTCGTTTGTTTCGTGCTATGATTTTCAATGCTTCGTAGAAGTTCCTTGGTTCTTCGAAAGCATCGTCTTCCATTTTTAGTTGTTCTTTTAATAGATTCATAAATATTTTCTTTCTTTCTTTCTTCATTGTTTTCTTGGTTGGTACTTGCAAACTAGTTGTTGCTGGTATCGGTCTCTTTTTGTATTCTATTGGCTCCGGTTTTATTTTATGTCGTCTCTTCACTGATTTAGTTGGGGATAATGTCCTTACACGTTTAATAGGTTTTGGCTGAAAATGTTCTAACAACTGTTTGTCGTCCCAATTGTCTTTTATATCTGGTTTGATGCAGTAGTACTTCGGAAGCGGTTCTTTCTCTTTCTCCTCAGGAGTTGGATCTTTCGTTTTCGGTATCGTCAATTTCTTAGCTACAGATTCGTCCATTTCAAAATGTACTTTCGATGAAAACGCGGATGGAGTAGGTATGTTATTAAATTCAGTTTTAACGTTGTATACACTGAAAGTGGTCTCTAGGAGATCGTAGAAGAAATTGTAGAACTTCTTATCGTCCTTATTAGGTACTTCTGCTATTAAAGTAGAAGGGTCTTTATCGACTGGTTTGATTTTTGCTTCTGTAGGCGTTATAGGCGTCTCTTGGTTCTCTTTTTCTTTAGTTTCTTCTAGCACTGGTATGTCCAGGCTCTTTTTGGGAGAGGACAGCATTATATCAGCCCATTTGATTGTGTCTGGTTCCCTGAAAGAGCTTCTCTCAGACACGTTTGATGGTGTATGCGTAATTTCTTTTGTCGATTGCAAAACTATGAGTTGCTCAAAATCGGAGCCGTGATGTGCTTCGTTCAGTATTTTAGACCTGTATCTAGGTTTTCTTTTGGTATACGTTGATGTGCTGTTGTCTTCTGGGATTATTTCATCGTCAATCTTCTTTTTCAGTCTGGATTTGATTCTGTCTTGTTTTCTTAGTTTTTCTGAGTTGTCTCGGTCTGGGTACTGGGTTCCAGTGGTGGATTGGGATAGGATTTTGAGGACTGATGCCAGGAATCTCTTTCTACCTGGTCGTGGTATTGGTCGTGGACTTGATGGCGGTCTCGGGGTGGGTAGGGATTGGCCTTGAATGATAATGAAAAGGAAAGGTAGGTCTGTGATTACTGGCTTAGTGTTTCCAAGTAGGGATTACTGTTGTAGTCAAGATATCGGGTTGAATTTTTGAGTAGATTAAAGACTATTGGGGTTTTTGATTATAATAATTGTTTTTTTGTTATTCAGAAATTCCGTTACTAACAATTTAGAATTAAGGTTTTCAATGGCAACAATAAAATATCAGACAAAGTACACAAGTCTGGCACAGTGGCTGGGTAAATGTAAGCATCCGTTCATTCGTACGCATTGGACGGATCACATCAAACGGATCAATTTTTCAGACTGCGTCCACTGTCGGCAATCGGTAGCGTTCGGATTGCCAACGCGAGTATCAGCAATCGGATTTTCGATACCACTTTTACTGGGGGTTTTCTAACCCGGTAACCTTTTACGTTGTCCGCAGCTCCGGACCAAAAACAACTTTGCCTACACTTTCGGGGATAAAAGGCGTTATTTAAAAAATAGTAATTTTATTAAGGACTGCCTCGTTGGTCGAGTGGTCGCAAGTGACTGCCGAAGAAGGGGTCTCATGTTCGATTCCCGAGTCGGGCAAAGTATTGCTGGGGTGTTTTCGGTTTTTCGAAAATTTCTCAGTAGTAGCACGGAGTCCGGAATTGTGTCCAGTATATGGCAATAGGCTCACCCCCTAATACATGGGACTTATAACACAAATGGTGGAAAGTGGGTGTACATTGTATAGCGGCATTACGTGTCGTAATGAGCACCTCTGCCTACCCCTTCGGGGATAAAAGGCGTGACGTTGCTTTCTTTAATTTTATTAAGGTTCTGAAACTTACCAACTGGACTTAAATCTCTTTCATTAATAGACATTTTAGTAGCCTTCTTTTCCACGTAGACTCCTCTCTTCTTCAGTATGAGACGCTGAATTTCAGCATTACTTCTACTCTTTTTGCGCTTTCTTGGCTCTGATTTCATAGTAATTGCACTGTTAGAAGATTTTGACTTTACCACAATCGATTTGGGTTTATTCATTTTGTCTAACTAAACTTTTATAATCATAATTATTGGTTCTTCTCCTATTGTTTCCACTATTTCATTTCATTCAGTGGTTTGTTTTACGATTTTTTACTTACTTTTTTCAATTTATTTTTATATTAGAGGTATGTTTTGTAAATAAGTTTTGACGTTGTTATAAGAAAAAAGTAAAAAGTCTTTGTTTTTGGTTTTTGTCTCGTTGGTCTTGGATTTGTTTTTTTAAGGAGGATTGATTGCTAACCATAGGTTAAAATAGTGTTGAGCCTACCTTTAATTTTAGAGCATACACTGACTGCTGTTTCCCATATTTTTGAGATTGTATGTATGTTTCTTAGTTGGTAAGCCTTAATAAATAAATAGGTTTTGTAAGCCTAAGATCTGCACTCTGCAGTAGGCAACC